>NC_133131.1:138162548-140562548 GCF_048418815.1 Hemitrygon akajei
TTTGAAAATGCTGCTCGGGCAGATCAGTGTGGACGGGGTAACCGGAGACTTTTGAAAACGCTGTCAGACGGCAGCACACTAGTTCATTGTTTTCTTGAATGCAACCTAACAATTTCAGAACCGACTGCAACGAGACTGAAGCCAGAAGAGTTAGAAATGTACTCACCAAACACTTTGACCCATAACTTACTGAATATATAAGTATACTGTACTCACTTTGCCCTGTTTTCTGTCCTTGCTCATATGAAGGTGGTTTACCTATTTATGCAAGTACTTTTCTGACAATAGATGCATAAAAGCCTAATGTAACATTGTATGGAAATACAAGATAACACTGATGCAGACATGTTTTATACATTTAACAAGGTGCAACATTGTTTTTCAATGTTTGTCGTCAGCAGGGTCAATCTGTCCGTGAACTCCCAGTCGGTTGCCGCCGTACGCTCCAGTATTTTTTTTTTCAGTTTTATGTTCTCTTGCGCGAGAGTCAACAGGTGTCGGTCATTTTATATTTTTCTAGTCCGTAACTACACAAACGTGCACTTTCACGGCGAGATTTGACACCAAACATGTCGCTTTTTTTCGGTAGATGTGTCCTGCGCATGCGCAGTAGGAAGAGTTTCGCCAAAATCTCCGTTTCAGTGTGGAAAGAGGTATTTACAAGAACGCATAGTGAGGAAGCCTATCGTTTTCACGCGAAACTGGCGTTTTCAAAATTATCCGGTCTAGTGTGGATGTAGCCCAAATGTGGTCTAACCGGTGCCTTAAAGCCTCAGCTTAACATCCTTGTTTTTATGGTGTACACCCCAGGGTTCTGAGAGGGGTGACTGAAGCGTTTGTGGAGGCATTAGTAACGATATTTCAAGAATCACTAGATTCTGGAATTGTACAGGAAGACTGGAAAACTGTGTGAGCCGTTTAGTCCCCTTATCTTAGAAAGGATGTGTTGAAACTGGAGTGGGTTCAAAGGAGGTTCATTAAAATGATTCCAGGATTGATTGGCTTGATTTAAGAAGAGCGTTTGATGGCTCTGGGCCTGTATTCACTGGAATTCAGAAGAATGAAGGGTGACTTCATTGAAACCTATGGAATGATAAAAGGCCTTGATAGAGTGGATGTGGAGATGTTTCCTGTGATGGGAGAGTCTTAAACCAGCAGACACGGCCTCAGAATAGAGGGGTGTCCTTTTAGATCGGAGTTGTGGATTTTCTTTAGCCAGAGAGTGGTGAATCTGTTTAATTCTTTGCCACAGCTGACTGTGGAGGCCAAGTCTTTATGTATATTTAAGTCATAGGTTGATAGATTATTGACTGATCAGGGTATGAAGGGATACGGGGAAAAGGCAGGAGACTGGGGAAGAATGGATCAGCCAGGATGAAGTGATGAAGCAGACTCGACTGGTCAAATGGCCTAATTCTGCTTTTATGTTTTATGCTCTTAATCTGATCTTGAGTCAAACTGGAGTGAACTGAGAGTGGAGCAGGGATATTACTGAACAGCTGAGGCATGGGTGTTACGGTTTCCACCGACATTCCACTGACGTACAGGTTAGGGTCAGTGAGTCGTGTGCATGGCTGCTTGTTGATGCAGACGGCTCATTAATTGTCTGCTTCGATGTACATGTGGCAAATAAAGCAAATCTAATCTTTAATCTCAATCTTATCATATGCCCCATGGAGAACTGACCCCTCCCCTCCCCACTACTGAACTGCCCCCTCCTCTCCACTATTGAACTGTCCTCTCCCCACTACTAAACTGCCCCCCTGTCCACTGCTGAACTGACCCGTCCCCTCCCCACTACTAAACTGCCCCCTCCCCAGCACTGAACTGACCCCTCCCTTCCCCACTAGTGAACTGCCCACCTCCGCACTACTGAACTGCCCCCCGTCCACTACTAAACTGACCCCTCCCCTCTCCACTACTGAACTGTCCCCTCCCCTCCCCACTACGGAACTGTCTCCTTCCCTCCCCACTACTGAACTGCCCCATCTCCTCCCCACTACTGAACTGCCCCCCTGCCCACTGCTGAACAGACACCTCCCCTCCCCACCATTGAACTCACCCCTCCCCTCGCTGCTACTGAACTCTCCCCTCCCCGGTACTGAACTGTCCCCTGCCCACCCCACTACTGAACTGTCACCTGCCCTCCCCTCTACTGAACTGCCCCCTGCCCTCCCCTCTACTGAACTGCCCTCTGCCCTCCCCACTACTGAACTGCCCCGCCCTATCCACTACTGAACTGCCCCATCTCCTTCCCACTACTGAACTGCCTGCCTGCCCACTGCTGAACTGGCACCTCCCCTCTCCACTACTGAACAGCCCCCTCCTCTCCCCACTACTGAACTGCCCCCCTCCCCTCCCTACTACTGAACTGCCCACTCCCCTCCCCACTACTGAACAGCCCCCTCCCATCCCCACTACTGACCTGCCCCATCCCCTCCCCACTACTGAACTGCCCCATCCCTTCCCACTACTGAACTACCCCATCTCCTTCCCACTACTGAACTGCCTGCCTGCCCACTGCTGAACTGCCCCCTCCCCTCTCCACTACTGAACAGCCCCCTCCCCCCCACTACTGAACAGCCCCCTCCCCTCCCCACTACTGAACAGCCCCCTCCCCTCCCCACTACTGAACTGTCTCAAACCCATTCTGCTGCCTTCTCCCCATAACTAATGCCCTGTCTAACCAAGAACCTATCACCCTCCAGTTTAAATAGTCTCAGGGATTGTCCTCCACAGCCGCCTCTTTCAGTGAATTCCATAGATTCTCCACCCTCTGGCTAAAGAAATTCCTCCTCATCTCTTTTCTAAATGAGCATCCCTCCATTCCGAGTCTGTGTATTCTGGTCCTGTAGGCACCCATGACAGGAAACATCCTGTCCACATCCACTCTATCAAGGTCTTACAATATTTAATAGATTTAAATGGGACTCCCCCTCCCCCTCCCCTACTTGTTTTTTTGAACTCCGGCGAGTACAGGCCCCGAACTTTCAATCACTGCTCTTTTCATTCCTGGAACTGTTCTCATGAATCGCCTCTACACCCTCTCCAGTGCCAGATAAGGTGCCCAAAACTGCTCCCGGTACTCCAAGGCTATGTCCGCACTACGCCGGATAAATCCGTAACCGAAGCTTTTTCTCTTCGTTTTTACCCTCCGTCCACACTAAAACGGTGTTTTCATCCCCCGAAACCGGAGCTTTTCAGAAGTGGTTTCCAGGGTGGGTATTTTTGAAAACGCTGATCGGGCAGATCAATATGAACGGGGTAACCGCAGACATTTGAAAACGCTGTCAGACGGCAGCGTGCCATTTCATTGTTTTCTTGAACACAACCTAATAATTACAGAACAGACGGCAATGGGACTGAAACCAGAAGAGTTAGAAATGTACTCACCAAATACTTTGACCCATAACTTACTGAATAAATCAGTATACTGTACTAACTTTGCACTGTTTTCTGTCCTTGCTCGTATGAAGGTGGTTTACCTATTTATGCGAGTACCTCACTGACAATAGATGTGTAACAGCCTAATGTAACATTGTATGGAAATACAAGATAACACTGATGCAGACATGTTTGATACATTTAACAAGGAGCTTTATTAATGCAACAGAGTTAGTTTGTTTTTCAGTGTTCGTCGTCAGCAGGGTCAATCTGTCCGTGAATTCCCAGTCGGTTGCCGCCGTACTCTCCAGTATATGTTTTTTTTCAGTTATAAGTTCTCCTGCACGACAGTCAACAGGTGTCAGTCATTTTATGTTTTTCTAATCTGTAACTACACAAACGCGCACTTTTACGGCAAGATTCGATACCAAACATGTCGCTTGTTTTCGGTAGATGTGTCCTGCGCATGTGCAGTAGGAACTTCGCCAAAATCTCCGTTCCAGTGTGGATAGAGGTATTTACAGGAACGCATAGTGTGGAAGCCTATCGCTTTCACGCGAAACTGGCGTTTTCAAAATGATCCGGTCTAGTGTGGATGTAGCCCAAATGTGGTCTAACCGGTGCCTTAAAGCCTCAGCTTAACATCTTTGCTTTTATGGTGTACACCCCAGGGTTCTGAGAGGGGTAACTGAAGAGTTTGTGGAGGCATTAATAAAGATATTTCAAGAATCAGTAGATTCTGGAATTGTATCAGAAGACTGGAAAACTGTGTGAGCCGTTTAGTCCCCTTATCTTAGAAAGGATGTGTTGAAACTGGAGTGGGTTCAAAGGAGGTTCAGGAAAATGATTCCAGGATTGATTGGCTTGATTTAAGAAGAGCGTTTGATGGCTCTGGGCCTGTATTCACTGGAATTCAGAAGAATGAAATGTGACCTCATTGAAACCTATGGAATGATAAAAGGCCTTGATAGAGTGGATGTGGAGATGTTTCCTGTGATGGGAGAGTCTTAAACCAGCAGACACGGCCTCAGAATAGAGGGCTGTCCTTTTAGATTGGAGTTGTGGATTTTCTTTAGCCAGAGAGTGGTGAATCTGTTTAATTCTTTGCCACAGGTGACTGCGGAAGCCAAGGCTTTATGTATATTTAAGTCATAGATTGATAGATTATTGGTTGGTCAGGGTATGAAGGGATACGGGGAGAAGGCAGGAGACTGGGGAAGAATGGATCAGCCAGGATGAAGTGATGAAGCAGACTCGATTGGTCAAATGGCCTAATTCTGCTTTTATGTTTTATGTTCTTAATCTGATCTTGAGTCAAACTGGAGTGAACTGAGAGTGGAGCAGGGATATTACTGAACAGCTGAGGCATGGGTGTTACGGTTTCCACCGACATTCCACTGACGTACAGGTTAGGGTCAGTGAGTCGTGTGCATGGCTGCTTGTTGATGCAGACGGCTCATTAATTGTCTGCTTCGATGTATATGTGGCAAATAAAGCAAATCCAATCTTTAATCACAATCTTATCATATGCCCCATGGAGAACAGAACCATACCCTCCCCACTACTGAACAGTCCCCGACCCTCTCCACTACTGAACTGTCCCCTCCCCACCCCACTACTGAACTGTGCCCTCCCCTCCCCCTACTGAACTGTGCCCTCCCCTCCCCACCACTGAACAGTCCCCTCACCACCCCACTACTGAACTGCCCCCCTCCCCACTACTGAACTGTCCCCTCACCTCCCCACTACTGAACTGCCCCCCTCCCCACTACTGAACTGTTCCCTCCTGAACTGTCTCAACCCTATTCTCCTGCCTTCTCCCCATAACTAATGCCCTGTCTAATCAAGAACCTATCACCCTCCAGTTTAAATAGTCTCAGGGATTGTCCTCCACAGCTGCCTGTTTTAGTGAATTCCATAGATTCTCCACCCTCTGGCTAAAGAAATACCTCCTCATCTCTATTCTAAATGAGCATCCCTCCATTCTGAGTCTGTGTATTCTGGTCCTGTAGGCACCCATGACAGGAAACATCCTGTCCACATCCACTCTATCAAGGTCTTACAATATTTAATAGATTTAAATGGGACTCCTCCTCCCCCACTTGTTTTCTTTTACCTTCGGCGAGTACAGGAGCTGAACTTTCAATCACTGCTCTTTCCTTCCTGGAATTGTTCTCATGAACCGTCTCTGGACCCTCTCCAGTGCCAGAAAAGGGGCCCAAAACTGCTCCCTGTACTCCAAGGCTATGTCCGCACTACGCCGGATAAATCCGTAACCGAAGCTTTTCCTCTTCGTTTTTACTCTCCGTCCACACTAAAACGGTGTTTTCCTCCCCCGAAACTGGAGCTTTTCAGAAGTGGTTTCCAGAGTGGGTATTTTTGAAAATGCTGCTCGGGCAGATCAGTGTGGACGGGGTAACCGGAGACTTTTGAAAACGCTGTCAGACGGCTGCGCGCTATTTCATTGTTTTCTTGAACGCAACCTAACAATTTCAGAACAGACAGCAACGAGACTGAAGCCAGAAGAGTTAGAAATGTACTCACCAAACACTTTGACCCATAACTTACTGAATATATAAGTATACTGTACTCACTTTGCCCTGTTTTCTGTCCTTGCTCATATGAAAGTGGTTTACCTATTTATGCAAGTACTTTTCTGACAATAGATGCATAAAAGCTTAATGTAACATTGTATGGAAATACAAGATAACACTGATGCAGACATGTTTTATACATTTAACAAGGTGCAACAGAGTTAATTTGTTTTTCAATGTTCGTCGTCAGCAGGGTCAATTAGTCCGTGAAATCCCAGTCGGTTGCCGCCGTACGCTCCAGTATTTGTTTTTTTTTTCAGTTTTATGTTCTCTTGCACGAGAGTCAACAGGTGTCGGTCATTTTATATTTTTCTAGTCCGTAACTACACAAACGCGCACTTACACGGCGAGATTTGACACCAAACATGTTGCTTGTTTTCGGTAGATGTGTCCTGCGCATGCGCAGTAGGAAGAGATAGATAGATAGATAGATAGATAGATAGATAGATAGATAGATAGATACTTTATTCATCCCCATGGGGAAATTCAACTTTTTTTCCAATGTCCCATACACTTGTTGTAGCAAAACTAATTACATACAATACTTAACTCAGTAAAAAAATATGATATGCATCTAAATCACCGTCTCAAAAAGCATTAATAATAGCTTTTAAAAAGTTCTTAAGTCCTGGCGGTAGAATTGTAAAGCCTAATGGCATTGGGGAGTATTGACCTCTTCATCCTGTCTGAGGAGCATTGCATCGATAGTAACCTGTCACTGAAACTGCTTCTCTGTCTCTGGATGGTGCTATGTAGAGGATGTTCAGAGTTATCCATAATTGACCGTAGCCTACTCAGCGCCCTTCGCTCAGCTACCGATGTTAAACTCTCCAGTACTTTGCCCACGACAGAGCCCGCCTTCCTTACCAGCTTATTAAGACATGAGGCGTCCCTCTTCTTAATGCTTCCTCCCCAACACGCCACCACAAAGAAGAGGGCGCTCTCCACAACTGACCTATAGAACATCTTCAGCATCTCACTACAGACATTGAATGACGCCAACCTTCTTAGGAAGTACATTCGACTCTGTGCCTTCCTGCACAAGGCATCTGTGTTGGCAGTCCAGTCAAGCTTCTCGTCTAACTGTACTCCCAGATACTTGTAGGTCTTAACCTGCTCCACACGTTCTCCATTAATGATCACTGGCTCCAGTTTCGCCAAAATCTCCATTTCAGTGTGGAAAGAGGTATTTACAAGAACACATAGTGAGGAAGCCTATTGTTTTCACGCAAAACTGGCGTTTTCAAAATTATCCGGTCTAGTGTGGTTGTAGCCCAAATGTGGTCTAACCGGTGCCTTAAAGCCTCAGCTTAACATCCTTGTTTTTATGGTGTACACCCCAGGGTTCTGAGAGGGGTGACTGAAGCGTTTGTGGAGACATTAGTAACGATATTTCAAGAATCACTCGATTCTGGAATTGTACAGGAAGACTGGAAAATTGTGTGAGCCGTTTAGTCCCCGTATCTTAGAAAGGATGTGTTGAAACTGGAGAGGGTTCAAAGGTTCATTAAAATGATTCCAGGATTGATTAGCTTGATTTAAGAAGAGCGTTTGATGGCTCTGGGCCTGTATTCACTGAAATTCAGAAGAATGAAGGGTGACTTCATTGAAACCTATGGAATGATAAAAGGCCTTGATAGAGTGGATGTGGAGATGTTTCCTGTGATGGGAGAGTCTTAAACCAGCAGACACGGCCTCAGAATAGAGGGCTGTCCTTTTAGATCGGAGTTGTGGATTTTCTTTAGCCAGAGAGTGGTGAATCTGTTTAATTCTTTGCCACAGCTGACTGTGGAGGCCAAGGCTTTATGTATATTTAAGTCATAGGTTGATAGATTATTGACTGGTCAGGGTATGAAGGGATACGGGGAGAAGGCAGGAGACTGGGGAAGAATGGATCAGCCAGGATGAAGTGATGAAGCAGACTCGATTGGTCAAATGGCCTAATTCTGCTTTTATGTTTTATGCTCTTAATCTGATCTTGAGTCAAACTGGAGTGAACTGAGAGTGGAGCAGGGATATTACTGAACATCTGAGGCATGGGTGTTACGGTTACCCCCGACATTCCACTGACGTACAGGTTAGGGTCAGTGAGTCGGGTGCATGGCTGCTTGTTGATGCAGACGGCTCATTAATTGTCTGCTTCGATGTATATGTGGCAAATAAAGCAAATCTAATCTTTAATCACAATCTTATCATATGCCCCATGGAGAACAGACCCATACCCTCCCCACTACCGAACTGACCCCACCCCATTACTGAACTGCATCCCTTCCCACTACTGAACTGTTCCCTCCCCTCCCCCTACTGAACAGTCCCCTGCCCTCCCCACTACTGAACTGTCCCCTCCCCTCCCCACTACTGAACTGTTCCCTCCCCGCCCCACTACAGAACTGCCCCCTCCTGAACTGTCTCAACCCTATTCTCCTGCCTTCTCTGCCAAAACTAATGCCCTGTCTAACCAAGAATCTATCACCCTCCAGTTTAAATAGTCTCAGTGACTTCTCCTCCACAGCCGCCCATGGCAGTGATTTCCACAGATTCTCCATATAACCATACAACTATGTAACAATTACAGCACGGAAACAGGCCATCTCGGGTTTTCTAGTCCATGCCGAACGCTTACTCTCACCTAATCCCACTGTCCTGCACTCAGCCCATAACCCTCCATTCCTTTCCTGTCCATATACCTATCCAATTTTACTTTAAAGGACAACACTGAACCTGCCTCTATTACTTTTACTGGAAGCTCATTCAACACAGCTACCACTCTCTGAGTAAAGAAATTCCCCCTCATGTTACCCTTAAACTTTTGCACCCTAAGTCTCAATTCATGTCCTCTTGTTTGAATCTCCCCTACTCTCAATTGAAAAAGCCTATCCACGTCAATTCTATTTCCCTCATAATTTTAAATACCTCTATCAAGTCCCCCCTCAACCTTCTACGCTCCAAAGAATTAAGACCTAACGTTCAATCTTTCCCTGTAACGTAGGTGCTGAAACCCAGGTAACATTCTAGTAAATCTTCTCGTACTCCCTCTATCTTGTTGACATCTTTCCCATAATTCGGTGACCAGAACTGTACACAATACTCCAAATTCAGCCTTACCAATGCCTTGTACAATTTTAACATTACATCCCAACTCCTGTACTCAATGCTCTGATTTATAAAGGCCAACATACCAAAAGCTTTCTTCACCACCCTATCCACATGAGATTCCACCTTCAGCGAACTATGCACCATGATTCCTAGATCACTCTGTTCTACTGCATTCCTCAATGCCCTACCATTTACCATGTATGTCCTATTTGGATTATTCCAACCAAAATGTAGCACCTCACACTTATCAGCATTAAACTCCATCTGCCATCGTTCAGTCCACTCTTCTAACTGGCCTAAATGCCTCTACAAACTTTGAAAACCGACTTCATTATCCACAAAACCAACTAACTTAGTATCATCTGCATACTTACTAATCGAATTTCCCTCCCCGTCATCTGGATCATTAATGTATATGACAAACAACATTGGACCAAGTACAGATCCCTGAGGCACACCCTCTGGCTAAAGAAATACCTCCTCATCTCTATTATAAATGAGCATCCCTCCATTCCGAGTCTGTGTATTCTGGTCCTGTAGTCATCCATGACAGGAAACATCCTGTCCACATCCACTCTATCAAGGTCTTTCAATATTTAATAGATTGAAATGGGACTCCTCCTCCCCCACTTGTTTTTTTGAACTTCAGCGAATACAGGCGCTGAACTTTCAATCACTGCTCTTTCATTCCTGGAACTGTTCTCATGAATTGCCTCTGGACCCTCTCCAGTGCCAGATAAGGGGCCCAAAACTGCTCCCAGTACTCCAAGGCTATGTCCGCACTACGCCGGATAAATCCGTAACCGAAGCTTTTCCTCTTCGTTTTTACCCTCCGTCCACACTAAAACGGCGTTTACCTCCCCCGAAACCATGGCTTTATAGAAATGCTTTCCAGGGTGGGTATTTTTGAAAACGCTGCTCGGGCAGATCAATATGAACGGGGTAACCGGAGACTTTTGAAAACGCTGTCAGACGGCAGCGTGCCATTTCATTGTTTTCTTGAACGCAACGTAACAATTACAGAACAGACGGCAACGAGACTGAAACCAGAAGAGTTAGAAATGTACTCACCAAATACTTTGACCCATAACTTACTGAATAAATCAGTATACTGTACTAACTTTGCACTGTTTGCTGTCCTTGCTGGTATGAAGGTGGTTTACATATTTATGCGAGTACCTCACTGACAATAGACGTGTAACAGACTAATGTAACATTGTATAGAAATACAAGATAACACTGATGCAGACATGTTTTATATATTTAAGAAGCTACTTTAAATTCGTCAGCAGGGTCAATCTGTCCGTGAACTCCCAGTCGGTTGCCGCCGTACGCTCCAGTATTTTTTTTTCAGTTTTAAGTTCTCCTGCGCGACAGTCAACAGGTGTCGGTCATTTTATGATTTTCTAGTCTGTAACTACACAAACGCGCACTTTCACGGCGAGATTCGACACCAAACATGTCGCTTGTTTTCGGTAGATGTGCCCTGCGCATGCGCAGTAGGAAGAGTTTCGCCAAAATCTCCGTTTCAGTGTGGAAAGAGGTATTTACAAGAACGCATAGTGAGGAAGCCTATTGTTTTCACGCGAAACTGGCGTTTTCAAAATTATCCGGTCTAGTGTGGATGTAGCCCAAATGTGGTCTAACCGGTGCCTTATAAAGCCTCAGCTTAAAATCTTTGCATTTATGGTGTACACCCCAGGGTTCTGAGAGGGGTGACGGAAGGGTTTGTGGAGGCATTAGTAAAGATATTTCAAGAATCACTAGATTCTGGAATTGTACAGGAAGATTGGAAAATTGTGTGAGCCGTTTAGTCCCCTTATCTTAGAAAGGATGTGTTGAAACTGGAGTGTGTTCAAAGGAGGTTCAGGAAAATGATTCCAGGATTGATTGGCTTGATTTAAGAAGAGCGTTTGATAGCTCTGGGCCTGTATTCACTGGAATTCAGAAGAATGAAATGTGACCTCATTGAAACCTATGGAATGATAAAAGGCCTTGATAGAGTGGATGTGGAGATGTTTCCTGTGATGGGAGAGTCTTAAACCAGCAGACACGGCCTCAGAATAGAGGGCTGTCCTTTTAGAACGGAGTTGTGGATTTTCTTTAGCCAGAGAGTGGTGAATCTGTTTAATTCTTTGCCACAGGTGACTGTGGAGGCCAAGGCTTTATGTATATTTAAGTCATAGGTTGATAGATTATTGATTGGTCAGGGTATGAAGGGATACGGGGAGAAGGCAGGAGACTGGAAAAGAATGGATCAGCCAGGATGAAGTGATGAAGCAGAATCAACTGGCCAAAATGGCCTAATTCTGCTTTTATGTTTTATGTTCTTAATCTGATCTTGAGTCAAACTGGAGTGAACTGAGAGTGGAGCAGGGATATTACTGAACAGCTGAGGCATGGGTGTTACGGTTTCCACCGACATTCCACTGACGTACAGGTTAGGGTCAGTGAGTCGTGTGCATGGCTGCTTGTTGATGCAGACGGCTCATTAATTGTCTGCTTCGATGTACATGTGGCAAATAAAGCAAATCTAATCTTTAATCTCAATCTTATCATACGCCGCATGGAGAACAGAACCATACCCTCCCCACTACTGAACAGTCCCCGCCCCTCCCCACTACTGAACTGCCCCCCTCCCCACTACTGAACAGTCCCCGCCCCTCCCCACTACTGAACAGTTTCCCCCTGAACTGTCTCAACCCTATTCTCCTGCCTTCTCCCCATAACTAATGCCCTGTCTAACCAAGAACCTATCACCCTCCAGTTTTAATAGTCTCAGTGACTTGTCCTCCTCAGCTGCCTGTGGCAGTGAATTCCACTGATTCTCCATATAACCATAAAACCATATAACAATTACAGCACGGAAACAGGCCATCTCGGCCTTTCTCGTCCATGCCGAGCGCTTACTCTCACCTAATCACACTGTCCTGCACTAAGCCCATGACCCTCCATTCCTTTCCTGTCCATATACCTATCCAACTTTGCTTTAAATGACAATACCAAACCTGCCTCTCCCACTTCTACTAGAAGCTCATTCCACACAGCGACCACTCTCTGGGTAAAGAATTTCCCCCTCATGTTACCCTTAAGCTTTTTCCCCCAGAATTTCAACTCATGTCCTCGTGTTTGAATCTCAACATCCACTCTACCAAGGTCTTTCAATACTTAATAGATTGAAATGGGACTTCCCCTCCCCCACTTGTTTTTTTGAACTCCGGCGAGTACAGGCCCTGAACTTTCAATCACTGCTCTTTCATTCCAGGAACTGTTTTCATCAATCGCCTCTGGACACTCTCCAGTGCCAGATAAGGGGCCCAAAACTGCTCCCAGTACTCCAAGGCTATGTCCGCACTACGCCGGATAAATCCGTAACCGAAGCTTTTCCTCTTCGTTTTTACCCTCCGTCCACACTAAAACGGCATTTTGCTCCACCGAAACCGGATCTATTCAGAAATGGTTTCCTGGGTGGGTATTTTTGAAAATGCTGCTCAGACAGATCAGTTTTTCAATGTTCGTCATCAGCAGGGTCAATCTGTCCGTGAACTCCCAGTCGGTTGCCGCCGTACGCTCCAGAATTTGTTTTTTTCAGTTGTATGTTCTCTTGAACGTCAGTCAACAGGTGTCGGTCATTTTATGTTTTTCTAGTCTGTAACTACACAAACACGCACTTTTACGGCGAGATTCTATACCAAACATGTCGCTTGTTTTTGGTAGATGTGTCCTGCGCATGCACAGTAGGAAGAGATTCGCCAAAATCTCAATTTCAGTGTGGATAGAGGTATTTACAAGAACGCATCGTGAGGCAGCCTATCGCTTTCACGCGAAACTGGCGATTTCAAAATGATCCGGTCTAGTGTGGATGTAGCCCAAATGTGGTCTAACCGGTGCCTTAAAGCCTCAGCTTAACATCCTTGTTTTTATGGTGTACACCCCAGGGTTCTGAGAGGGGTGACTGAAGCGTTTGTGGAGACATTAGTAACGATATTTCAAGAATCACTAGATTCTGGAATTGTACAGGAAGACTGGAAAATTGTGTGAGCCGTTTAGTCCCGTTATCTTAGAAAGGATGTGTTGAAACTGGAGTGGGTTCAAAGGAAGTTCAGGAAAATGATTCCAGGATTGATTGGCTTGATTTAAGAAGAGCGTTTGATGGCTCTGGGTATGTACTCACTGGAATTCAGAAGAATGAAATGTGACCTCATTGAAACCTATGGAATGATAAAAGGCCTTGATAGAGTGGATGTGGAGATGTTTCCTGTGAGGGGAGAGTCTTAAACCAGCAGACACGGCCTCAGAATAGAGGGCTGTCCTTTTAGAATGGAGTTGGGGATTTTCTTTAGCCAGAGAGTGGTGAATCTGTTTAATTCTTTGCCACAGGTGACTGTGGAGGCCAAGGCTTTATGTATATTTAAGTCATAGGTTGATAGATTATTGATTGGTCAGGGTATGAAGGGATACGGGGAGAAGGCAGGAGACTGGAAAAGAATGGATCAGCCAGGATGAAGTGATGAAGCAGAATCAACTGGCCAAAATGGCCTAATTCTGCTTTTATGTTTTATGTTCTTAATCTGATCTTGAGTCAAACTGGAGTGAACTGAGAGTGGAGCAGGGATATTACTGAACAGCTGAGGCATGGGTGTTACGGTTTCCACCGACATTCCACTGACGTACAGGTTAGGGTCAGTGAGTCGTGTGCATGGCTGCTTGTTGATGCAGACGGCTCATTAATTGTCTGCTTCGATGTACATGTGGCAAATAAAGCAAATCTAATCTTTAATCTCAATCTTATCATACGCCGCATGGAGAACAGAACCATACCCTCCCCACTACTGAACAGTCCCCGCCCCTCCCCACTACTGAACTGCCCCCCTCCCCACTACTGAACAGTCCCCGCCCCTCCCCACTACTGAACAGTTTCCCCCTGAACTGTCTCAACCCTATTCTCCTGCCTTCTCCCCATAACTAATGCCCTGTCTAACCAAGAACCTATCACCCTCCAGTTTAAATAGTCTCAGTGACTTGTCCTCCTCAGCCGCCTGTGGCAGTGAATTCCACTGATTCTCCATATAACCATAAAACCATATAACAATTACAGCACGGAAACAGGCCATCTCGGCCTTTCTCGTCCATGCCGAGCGCTTACTCTCACCTAATCACACTGTCCTGCACTAAGCCCATGACCCTCCATTCCTTTCCTGTCCATATACCTATCCAACTTTGCTTTAAATGACAATACCAAACCTGCCTCTCCCACTTCTACTAGAAGCTCATTCCACACAGCGACCACTCTCTGAGTAAAGAATTTCCCCCTCATGTTACCCTTAAGCTTTTTCCCCCAGAATTTCAACTCATGTCCTCGTGTTTGAATCTCAACATCCACTCTACCAAGGTCTTTCAATACTTAATAGATTGAAATGGGACTTCCCCTCCCCCACTTGTTTTTTTGAACTCCGGCGAGTACAGGCCCTGAACTTTCAATCACTGCTCTTTCATTCCAGGAACTGTTTTCATCAATCGTCTCTGGACACTCTCCAGTGCCAGATAAGGGGCCCAAAACTGCTCCCAGTACTCCAAGGCTATGTCCGCACTACGCCGGATAAATCCGTAACCGAAGCTTTTCCTCTTCGTTTTTACCCTCCGTCCACACTAAAACGGCATTTTGCTCCACCGAAACCGGATCTATTCAGAAATGGTTTCCTGGGTGGGTATTTTTGAAAATGCTGCTCAGACAGATCAGTTTTTCAATGTTCGTCATCAGCAGGGTCAATCTGTCCGTGAACTCCCAGTCGGTTGCCGCCGTACGCTCCAGAATTTGTTTTTTTCAGTTGTATGTTCTCTTGAACGTCAGTCAACAGGTGTCGGTCATTTTATGTTTTTCTAGTCTGTAACTACACAAACACGCACTTTTACGGCGAGATTCTATACCAAACATGTCGCTTGTTTTTGGTAGATGTGTCCTGCGCATGCACAGTAGGAAGAGATTCGCCAAAATCTCAATTTCAGTGTGGATAGAGGTATTTACAAGAACGCATCGTGAGGCAGCCTATCGCTTTCACGCGAAACTGGCGATTTCAAAATGATCCGGTCTAGTGTGGATGTAGCCCAAATGTGGTCTAACCGGTGCCTTAAAGCCTCAGCTTAACATCCTTGTTTTTATGGTGTACACCCCAGGGTTCTGAGAGGGGTGACTGAAGCGTTTGTGGAGACATTAGTAACGATATTTCAAGTATCACTAGATTCTGGAATTGTACAGGAAGACTGGAAAATTGTGTGAGCCGTTTAGTCCCGTTATCTTAGAAAGGATGTGTTGAAACTGGAGTGGGTTCAAAGGAAGTTCAGGAAAATGATTCCAGGATTGATTGGCTTGATTTAAGAAGAGCGTTTGATGGCTCTGGGTCTGTACTCACTGGAATTCAGAAGAATGAAATGTGACCTCATTGAAACCTATGGAATGATAAAAGGCCTTGATAGAGTGGATGTGGAGATGTTTCCTGTGAGGGGAGAGTCTTAAACCAGCAGACACGGCCTCAGAATAGAGGGCTGTCCTTTTAGAATGGAGTTGGGGATTTTCTTTAGCCAGAGAGTGGTGAATCTGTTTAATTCTTTGCCACAGGTGACTGTGGAGGCCAAGGCTTTATGTATATTTAAGTCATAGGTTGATAGATTATTGATTGGTCAGGGTATGAAGGGATACGGGGAGAAGGCAGGAGACTGGAAAAGAATGGATCAGCCAGGATGAAGTGATGAAGCAGAATCAACTGGCCAAAATGGCCTAATTCTGCTTTTATGTTTTATGTTCTTAATCTGATCTTGAGTCAAACTGGAGTGAACTGAGAGTGGAGCAGGGATATTACTGAACAGCTGAGGCATGGGTGTTACGGTTTCCACCGACATTCCACTGACGTACAGGTTAGGGTCAGTGAGTCGTGTGCATGGCTGCTTGTTGATGCAGACGGCTCATTAATTGTCTGCTTCGATGTACATGTGGCAAATAAAGCAAATCTAATCTTTAATCTCAATCTTATCATACGCCGCATGGAGAACAGAACCATACCCTCCCCACTACTGAACAGTCCCCGCCCCTCCCCACTACTGAACTGCCCCCCTCCCCACTACTGAACAGTCCCCGCCCCTCCCCACTACTGAACAGTTTCCCCCTGAACTGTCTCAACCCTATTCTCCTGCCTTCTCCCCATAACTAATGCCCTGTCTAACCAAGAACCTATCACCCTCCAGTTTTAATAGTCTCAGTGACTTGTCCTCCTCAGCTGCCTGTGGCAGTGAATTCCACTGATTCTCCATATAACCATAAAACCATATAACAATTACAGCACGGAAACAGGCCATCTCGGCCTTTCTCGTCCATGCCGAGCGCTTACTCTCACCTAATCACACTGTCCTGCACTAAGCCCATGACCCTCCATTCCTTTCCTGTCCATATACCTATCCAACTTTGCTTTAAATGACAATACCAAACCTGCCTCTCCCACTTCTACTAGAAGCTCATTCCACACAGCGACCACTCTCTGGGTAAAGAATTTCCCCCTCATGTTACCCTTAAGCTTTTTCCCCCAGAATTTCAACTCATGTCCTCGTGTTTGAATCTCAACATCCACTCTACCAAGGTCTTTCAATACTTAATAGATTGAAATGGGACTTCCCCTCCCCCACTTGTTTTTTTGAACTCCGGCGAGTACAGGCCCTGAACTTTCAATCACTGCTCTTTCATTCCAGGAACTGTTTTCATCAATCGCCTCTGGACACTCTCCAGTGCCAGATAAGGGGCCCAAAACTGCTCCCAGTACTCCAAGGCTATGTCCGCACTACGCCGGATAAATCCGTAACCGAAGCTTTTCCTCTTCGTTTTTACCCTCCGTCCACACTAAAACGGCATTTTGCTCCACCGAAACCGGATCTATTCAGAAATGGTTTCCTGGGTGGGTATTTTTGAAAATGCTGCTCAGACAGATCAGTTTTTCAATGTTCGTCATCAGCAGGGTCAATCTGTCCGTGAACTCCCAGTCGGTTGCCGCCGTACGCTCCAGAATTTGTTTTTTTCAGTTGTATGTTCTCTTGAACGTCAGTCAACAGGTGTCGGTCATTTTATGTTTTTCTAGTCTGTAACTACACAAACACGCACTTTTACGGCGAGATTCTATACCAAACATGTCGCTTGTTTTTGGTAGATGTGTCCTGCGCATGCACAGTAGGAAGAGATTCGCCAAAATCTCAATTTCAGTGTGGATAGAGGTATTTACAAGAACGCATCGTGAGGCAGCCTATCGCTTTCACGCGAAACTGGCGATTTCAAAATGATCCGGTCTAGTGTGGATGTAGCCCAAATGTGGTCTAACCGGTGCCTTAAAGCCTCAGCTTAACATCCTTGTTTTTATGGTGTACACCCCAGGGTTCTGAGAGGGGTGACTGAAGCGTTTGTGGAGACATTAGTAACGATATTTCAAGAATCACTAGATTCTGGAATTGTACAGGAAGACTGGAAAATTGTGTGAGCCGTTTAGTCCCGTTATCTTAGAAAGGATGTGTTGAAACTGGAGTGGGTTCAAAGGAAGTTCAGGAAAATGATTCCAGGATTGATTGGCTTGATTTAAGAAGAGCGTTTGATGGCTCTGGGTATGTACTCACTGGAATTCAGAAGAATGAAATGTGACCTCATTGAAACCTATGGAATGATAAAAGGCCTTGATAGAGTGGATGTGGAGATGTTTCCTGTGAGGGGAGAGTCTTAAACCAGCAGACACGGCCTCAGAATAGAGGGCTGTCCTTTTAGAATGGAGTTGGGGATTTTCTTTAGCCAGAGAGTGGTGAATCTGTTTAATTCTTTGCCACAGGTGACTGTGGAGGCCAAGGCTTTATGTATATTTAAGTCATAGGTTGATAGATTATTGATTGGTCAGGGTATGAAGGGATACGGGGAGAAGGCAGGAGACTGGAAAAGAATGGATCAGCCAGGATGAAGTGATGAAGCAGAATCAACTGGCCAAAATGGCCTAATTCTGCTTTTATGTTTTATGTTCTTAATCTGATCTTGAGTCAAACTGGAGTGAACTGAGAGTGGAGCAGGGATATTACTGAACAGCTGAGGCATGGGTGTTACGGTTTCCACCGACATTCCACTGACGTACAGGTTAGGGTCAGTGAGTCGTGTGCATGGCTGCTTGTTGATGCAGACGGCTCATTAATTGTCTGCTTCGATGTACATGTGGCAAATAAAGCAAATCTAATCTTTAATCTCAATCTTATCATACGCCGCATGGAGAACAGAACCATACCCTCCCCACTACTGAACAGTCCCCGCCCCTCCCCACTACTGAACTGCCCCCCTCCCCACTACTGAACAGTCCCCGCCCCTCCCCACTACTGAACAGTTTCCCCCTGAACTGTCTCAACCCTATTCTCCTGCCTTCTCCCCATAACTAATGCCCTGTCTAACCAAGAACCTATCACCCTCCAGTTTAAATAGTCTCAGTGACTTGTCCTCCTCAGCCGCCTGTGGCAGTGAATTCCACTGATTCTCCATATAACCATAAAACCATATAACAATTACAGCACGGAAACAGGCCATCTCGGCCTTTCTCGTCCATGCCGAGCGCTTACTCTCACCTAATCACACTGTCCTGCACTAAGCCCATGACCCTCCATTCCTTTCCTGTCCATATACCTATCCAACTTTGCTTTAAATGACAATACCAAACCTGCCTCTCCCACTTCTACTAGAAGCTCATTCCACACAGCGACCACTCTCTGAGTAAAGAATTTCCCCCTCATGTTACCCTTAAGCTTTTTCCCCCAGAATTTCAACTCATGTCCTCGTGTTTGAATCTCAACATCCACTCTACCAAGGTCTTTCAATACTTAATAGATTGAAATGGGACTTCCCCTCCCCCACTTGTTTTTTTGAACTCCGGCGAGTACAGGCCCTGAACTTTCAATCACTGCTCTTTCATTCCAGGAACTGTTTTCATCAATCGTCTCTGGACACTCTCCAGTGCCAGATAAGGGGCCCAAAACTGCTCCCAGTACTCCAAGGCTATGTCCGCACTACGCCGGATAAATCCGTAACCGAAGCTTTTCCTCTTCGTTTTTACCCTCCGTCCACACTAAAACGGCATTTTGCTCCACCGAAACCGGATCTATTCAGAAATGGTTTCCTGGGTGGGTATTTTTGAAAATGCTGCTCAGACAGATCAGTTTTTCAATGTTCGTCATCAGCAGGGTCAATCTGTCCGTGAACTCCCAGTCGGTTGCCGCCGTACGCTCCAGAATTTGTTTTTTTCAGTTGTATGTTCTCTTGAACGTCAGTCAACAGGTGTCGGTCATTTTATGTTTTTCTAGTCTGTAACTACACAAACACGCACTTTTACGGCGAGATTCTATACCAAACATGTCGCTTGTTTTTGGTAGATGTGTCCTGCGCATGCACAGTAGGAAGAGATTCGCCAAAATCTCAATTTCAGTGTGGATAGAGGTATTTACAAGAACGCATCGTGAGGCAGCCTATCGCTTTCACGCGAAACTGGCGATTTCAAAATGATCCGGTCTAGTGTGGATGTAGCCCAAATGTGGTCTAACCGGTGCCTTAAAGCCTCAGCTTAACATCCTTGTTTTTATGGTGTACACCCCAGGGTTCTGAGAGGGGTGACTGAAGCGTTTGTGGAGACATTAGTAACGATATTTCAAGTATCACTAGATTCTGGAATTGTACAGGAAGACTGGAAAATTGTGTGAGCCGTTTAGTCCCGTTATCTTAGAAAGGATGTGTTGAAACTGGAGTGGGTTCAAAGGAAGTTCAGGAAAATGATTCCAGGATTGATTGGCTTGATTTAAGAAGAGCGTTTGATGGCTCTGGGTCTGTACTCACTGGAATTCAGAAGAATGAAATGTGACCTCATTGAAACCTATGGAATGATAAAAGGCCTTGATAGAGTGGATGTGGAGATGTTTCCTGTGAGGGGAGAGTCTTAAACCAGCAGACACGGCCTCAGAATAGAGGGCTGTCCTTTTAGAATGGAGTTGGGGATTTTCTTTAGCCAGAGAGTGGTGAATCTGTTTAATTCTTTGCCACAGGTGACTGTGGAGGCCAAGGCTTTATGTATATTTAAGTCATAGGTTGATAGATTATTGATTGGTCAGGGTATGAAGGGATACGGGGAGAAGGCAGGAGACTGGAAAAGAATGGATCAGCCAGGATGAAGTGATGAAGCAGAATCAACTGGCCAAAATGGCCTAATTCTGCTTTTATGTTTTATGTTCTTAATCTGATCTTGAGTCAAACTGGAGTGAACTGAGAGTGGAGCAGGGATATTACTGAACAGCTGAGGCATGGGTGTTACGGTTTCCACCGACATTCCACTGACGTACAGGTTAGGGTCAGTGAGTCGTGTGCATGGCTGCTTGTTGATGCAGACGGCTCATTAATTGTCTGCTTCGATGTACATGTGGCAAATAAAGCAAATCTAATCTTTAATCTCAATCTTATCATACGCCGCATGGAGAACAGAACCATACCCTCCCCACTACTGAACAGTCCCCGCCCCTCCCCACTACTGAACTGCCCCCCTCCCCACTACTGAACAGTCCCCGCCCCTCCCCACTACTGAACAGTTTCCCCCTGAACTGTCTCAACCCTATTCTCCTGCCTTCTCCCCATAACTAATGCCCTGTCTAACCAAGAACCTATCACCCTCCAGTTTTAATAGTCTCAGTGACTTGTCCTCCTCAGCTGCCTGTGGCAGTGAATTCCACTGATTCTCCATATAACCATAAAACCATATAACAATTACAGCACGGAAACAGGCCATCTCGGCCTTTCTCGTCCATGCCGAGCGCTTACTCTCACCTAATCACACTGTCCTGCACTAAGCCCATGACCCTCCATTCCTTTCCTGTCCATATACCTATCCAACTTTGCTTTAAATGACAATACCAAACCTGCCTCTCCCACTTCTACTAGAAGCTCATTCCACACAGCGACCACTCTCTGGGTAAAGAATTTCCCCCTCATGTTACCCTTAAGCTTTTTCCCCCAGAATTTCAACTCATGTCCTCGTGTTTGAATCTCAACATCCACTCTACCAAGGTCTTTCAATACTTAATAGATTGAAATGGGACTTCCCCTCCCCCACTTGTTTTTTTGAACTCCGGCGAGTACAGGCCCTGAACTTTCAATCACTGCTCTTTCATTCCAGGAACTGTTTTCATCAATCGCCTCTGGACACTCTCCAGTGCCAGATAAGGGGCCCAAAACTGCTCCCAGTACTCCAAGGCTATGTCCGCACTACGCCGGATAAATCCGTAACCGAAGCTTTTCCTCTTCGTTTTTACCCTCCGTCCACACTAAAACGGCATTTTGCTCCACCGAAACCGGATCTATTCAGAAATGGTTTCCTGGGTGGGTATTTTTGAAAATGCTGCTCAGACAGATCAGTTTTTCAATGTTCGTCATCAGCAGGGTCAATCTGTCCGTGAACTCCCAGTCGGTTGCCGCCGTACGCTCCAGAATTTGTTTTTTTCAGTTGTATGTTCTCTTGAACGTCAGTCAACAGGTGTCGGTCATTTTATGTTTTTCTAGTCTGTAACTACACAAACACGCACTTTTACGGCGAGATTCTATACCAAACATGTCGCTTGTTTTTGGTAGATGTGTCCTGCGCATGCACAGTAGGAAGAGATTCGCCAAAATCTCAATTTCAGTGTGGATAGAGGTATTTACAAGAACGCATCGTGAGGCAGCCTATCGCTTTCACGCGAAACTGGCGATTTCAAAATGATCCGGTCTAGTGTGGATGTAGCCCAAATGTGGTCTAACCGGTGCCTTAAAGCCTCAGCTTAACATCCTTGTTTTTATGGTGTACACCCCAGGGTTCTGAGAGGGGTGACTGAAGCGTTTGTGGAGACATTAGTAACGATATTTCAAGAATCACTAGATTCTGGAATTGTACAGGAAGACTGGAAAATTGTGTGAGCCGTTTAGTCCCGTTATCTTAGAAAGGATGTGTTGAAACTGGAGTGGGTTCAAAGGAAGTTCAGGAAAATGATTCCAGGATTGATTGGCTTGATTTAAGAAGAGCGTTTGATGGCTCTGGGTATGTACTCACTGGAATTCAGAAGAATGAAATGTGACCTCATTGAAACCTATGGAATGATAAAAGGCCTTGATAGAGTGGATGTGGAGATGTTTCCTGTGAGGGGAGAGTCTTAAACCAGCAGACACGGCCTCAGAATAGAGGGCTGTCCTTTTAGAATGGAGTTGGGGATTTTCTTTAGCCAGAGAGTGGTGAATCTGTTTAATTCTTTGCCACAGGTGACTGTGGAGGCCAAGGCTTTATGTATATTTAAGTCATAGGTTGATAGATTATTGATTGGTCAGGGTATGAAGGGATACGGGGAGAAGGCAGGAGACTGGAAAAGAATGGATCAGCCAGGATGAAGTGATGAAGCAGAATCAACTGGCCAAAATGGCCTAATTCTGCTTTTATGTTTTATGTTCTTAATCTGATCTTGAGTCAAACTGGAGTGAACTGAGAGTGGAGCAGGGATATTACTGAACAGCTGAGGCATGGGTGTTACGGTTTCCACCGACATTCCACTGACGTACAGGTTAGGGTCAGTGAGTCGTGTGCATGGCTGCTTGTTGATGCAGACGGCTCATTAATTGTCTGCTTCGATGTACATGTGGCAAATAAAGCAAATCTAATCTTTAATCTCAATCTTATCATACGCCGCATGGAGAACAGAACCATACCCTCCCCACTACTGAACAGTCCCCGCCCCTCCCCACTACTGAACTGCCCCCCTCCCCACTACTGAACAGTCCCCGCCCCTCCCCACTACTGAACAGTTTCCCCCTGAACTGTCTCAACCCTATTCTCCTGCCTTCTCCCCATAACTAATGCCCTGTCTAACCAAGAACCTATCACCCTCCAGTTTAAATAGTCTCAGTGACTTGTCCTCCTCAGCCGCCTGTGGCAGTGAATTCCACTGATTCTCCATATAACCATAAAACCATATAACAATTACAGCACGGAAACAGGCCATCTCGGCCTTTCTCGTCCATGCCGAGCGCTTACTCTCACCTAATCACACTGTCCTGCACTAAGCCCATGACCCTCCATTCCTTTCCTGTCCATATACCTATCCAACTTTGCTTTAAATGACAATACCAAACCTGCCTCTCCCACTTCTACTAGAAGCTCATTCCACACAGCGACCACTCTCTGAGTAAAGAATTTCCCCCTCATGTTACCCTTAAGCTTTTTCCCCCAGAATTTCAACTCATGTCCTCGTGTTTGAATCTCAACATCCACTCTACCAAGGTCTTTCAATACTTAATAGATTGAAATGGGACTTCCCCTCCCCCACTTGTTTTTTTGAACTCCGGCGAGTACAGGCCCTGAACTTTCAATCACTGCTCTTTCATTCCAGGAACTGTTTTCATCAATCGTCTCTGGACACTCTCCAGTGCCAGATAAGGGGCCCAAAACTGCTCCCAGTACTCCAAGGCTATGTCCGCACTACGCCGGATAAATCCGTAACCGAAGCTTTTCCTCTTCGTTTTTACCCTCCGTCCACACTAAAACGGCATTTTGCTCCACCGAAACCGGATCTATTCAGAAATGGTTTCCTGGGTGGGTATTTTTGAAAATGCTGCTCAGACAGATCAGTTTTTCAATGTTCGTCATCAGCAGGGTCAATCTGTCCGTGAACTCCCAGTCGGTTGCCGCCGTACGCTCCAGAATTTGTTTTTTTCAGTTGTATGTTCTCTTGAACGTCAGTCAACAGGTGTCGGTCATTTTATGTTTTTCTAGTCTGTAACTACACAAACACGCACTTTTACGGCGAGATTCTATACCAAACATGTCGCTTGTTTTTGGTAGATGTGTCCTGCGCATGCACAGTAGGAAGAGATTCGCCAAAATCTCAATTTCAGTGTGGATAGAGGTATTTACAAGAACGCATCGTGAGGCAGCCTATCGCTTTCACGCGAAACTGGCGATTTCAAAATGATCCGGTCTAGTGTGGATGTAGCCCAAATGTGGTCTAACCGGTGCCTTAAAGCCTCAGCTTAACATCCTTGTTTTTATGGTGTACACCCCAGGGTTCTGAGAGGGGTGACTGAAGCGTTTGTGGAGACATTAGTAACGATATTTCAAGTATCACTAGATTCTGGAATTGTACAGGAAGACTGGAAAATTGTGTGAGCCGTTTAGTCCCGTTATCTTAGAAAGGATGTGTTGAAACTGGAGTGGGTTCAAAGGAAGTTCAGGAAAATGATTCCAGGATTGATTGGCTTGATTTAAGAAGAGCGTTTGATGGCTCTGGGTCTGTACTCACTGGAATTCAGAAGAATGAAATGTGACCTCATTGAAACCTATGGAATGATAAAAGGCCTTGATAGAGTGGATGTGGAGATGTTTCCTGTGAGGGGAGAGTCTTAAACCAGCAGACACGGCCTCAGAATAGAGGGCTGTCCTTTTAGAATGGAGTTGGGGATTTTCTTTAGCCAGAGAGTGGTGAATCTGTTTAATTCTTTGCCACAGGTGACTGTGGAGGCCAAGGCTTTATGTATATTTAAGTCATAGGTTGATAGATTATTGATTGGTCAGGGTATGAAGGGATACGGGGAGAAGGCAGGAGACTGGAAAAGAATGGATCAGCCAGGATGAAGTGATGAAGCAGAATCAACTGGCCAAAATGGCCTAATTCTGCTTTTATGTTTTATGTTCTTAATCTGATCTTGAGTCAAACTGGAGTGAACTGAGAGTGGAGCAGGGATATTACTGAACAGCTGAGGCATGGGTGTTACGGTTTCCACCGACATTCCACTGACGTACAGGTTAGGGTCAGTGAGTCGTGTGCATGGCTGCTTGTTGATGCAGACGGCTCATTAATTGTCTGCTTCGATGTACATGTGGCAAATAAAGCAAATCTAATCTTTAATCTCAATCTTATCATACGCCGCATGGAGAACAGAACCATACCCTCCCCACTACTGAACAGTCCCCGCCCCTCCCCACTACTGAACTGCCCCCCTCCCCACTACTGAACAGTCCCCGCCCCTCCCCACTACTGAACAGTTTCCCCCTGAACTGTCTCAACCCTATTCTCCTGCCTTCTCCCCATAACTAATGCCCTGTCTAACCAAGAACCTATCACCCTCCAGTTTAAATAGTCTCAGTGACTTGTCCTCCTCAGCCGCCTGTGGCAGTGAATTCCACTGATTCTCCATATAACCATAAAACCATATAACAATTACAGCACGGAAACAGGCCATCTCGGCCTTTCTCGTCCATGCCGAGCGCTTACTCTCACCTAATCACACTGTCCTGCACTAAGCCCATGACCCTCCATTCCTTTCCTGTCCATATACCTATCCAACTTTGCTTTAAATGACAATACCAAACCTGCCTCTCCCACTTCTACTAGAAGCTCATTCCACACAGCGACCACTCTCTGAGTAAAGAATTTCCCCCTCATGTTACCCTTAAGCTTTTTCCCCCAGAATTTCAACTCATGTCCTCGTGTTTGAATCTCAACATCCACTCTACCAAGGTCTTTCAATACTTAATAGATTGAAATGGGACTTCCCCTCCCCCACTTGTTTTTTTGAACTCCGGCGAGTACAGGCCCTGAACTTTCAATCACTGCTCTTTCATTCCAGGAACTGTTTTCATCAATCGTCTCTGGACACTCTCCAGTGCCAGATAAGGGGCCCAAAACTGCTCCCAGTACTCCAAGGCTATGTCCGCACTACGCCGGATAAATCCGTAACCGAAGCTTTTCCTCTTCGTTTTTACCCTCCGTCCACACTAAAACGGCATTTTGCTCCACCGAAACCGGATCTATTCAGAAATGGTTTCCTGGGTGGGTATTTTTGAAAATGCTGCTCAGACAGATCAGTTTTTCAATGTTCGTCATCAGCAGGGTCAATCTGTCCGTGAACTCCCAGTCGGTTGCCGCCGTACGCTCCAGAATTTGTTTTTTTCAGTTGTATGTTCTCTTGAACGTCAGTCAACAGGTGTCGGTCATTTTATGTTTTTCTAGTCTGTAACTACACAAACACGCACTTTTACGGCGAGATTCTATACCAAACATGTCGCTTGTTTTTGGTAGATGTGTCCTGCGCATGCACAGTAGGAAGAGATTTGCCAAAATCTCAATTTCAGTGTGGATAGAGGTATTTACAAGAACGCATCGTGAGGCAGCCTATCGCTTTCACGCGAAACTGGCGATTTCAAAATGATCCGGTCTAGTGTGGATGTAGCCCAAATGTGGTCTAACCGGTGCCTTAAAGCCTCAGCTTAACATCCTTGTTTTTATGGTGTACACCCCAGGGTTCTGAGAGGGGTGACTGAAGCGTTTGTGGAGACATTAGTAACGATATTTCAAGAATCACTAGATTCTGGAATTGTACAGGAAGACTGGAAAATTGTGTGAGCCGTTTAGTCCCGTTATCTTAGAAAGGATGTGTTGAAACTGGAGTGGGTTCAAAGGAAGTTCAGGAAAATGATTCCAGGATTGATTGGCTTGATTTAAGAAGAGCGTTTGATGGCTCTGGGTATGTACTCACTGGAATTCAGAAGAATGAAATGTGACCTCATTGAAACCTATGGAATGATAAAAGGCCTTGATAGAGTGGATGTGGAGATGTTTCCTGTGAGGGGAGAGTCTTAAACCAGCAGACACGGCCTCAGAATAGAGGGCTGTCCTTTTAGAATGGAGTTGGGGATTTTCTTTAGCCAGAGAGTGGTGAATCTGTTTAATTCTTTGCCACAGGTGACTGTGGAGGCCAAGGCTTTATGTATATTTAAGTCATAGGTTGATAGATTATTGATTGGTCAGGGTATGAAGGGATACGGGGAGAAGGCAGGAGACTGGAAAAGAATGGATCAGCCAGGATGAAGTGATGAAGCAGAATCAACTGGCCAAAATGGCCTAATTCTGCTTTTATGTTTTATGTTCTTAATCTGATCTTGAGTCAAACTGGAGTGAACTGAGAGTGGAGCAGGGATATTACTGAACAGCTGAGGCATGGGTGTTACGGTTTCCACCGACATTCCACTGACGTACAGGTTAGGGTCAGTGAGTCGTGTGCATGGCTGCTTGTTGATGCAGACGGCTCATTAATTGTCTGCTTCGATGTACATGTGGCAAATAAAGCAAATCTAATCTTTAATCTCAATCTTATCATACGCCGCATGGAGAACAGAACCATACCCTCCCCACTACTGAACAGTCCCCGCCCCTCCCCACTACTGAACTGCCCCCCTCCCCACTACTGAACAGTCCCCGCCCCTCCCCACTACTGAACAGTTTCCCCCTGAACTGTCTCAACCCTATTCTCCTGCCTTCTCCCCATAACTAATGCCCTGTCTAACCAAGAACCTATCACCCTCCAGTTTAAATAGTCTCAGTGACTTGTCCTCCTCAGCCGCCTGTGGCAGTGAATTCCACTGATTCTCCATATAACCATAAAACCATATAACAATTACAGCACGGAAACAGGCCATCTCGGCCTTTCTCGTCCATGCCGAGCGCTTACTCTCACCTAATCACACTGTCCTGCACTAAGCCCATGACCCTCCATTCCTTTCCTGTCCATATACCTATCCAACTTTGCTTTAAATGACAATACCAAACCTGCCTCTCCCACTTCTACTAGAAGCTCATTCCACACAGCGACCACTCTCTGAGTAAAGAATTTCCCCCTCATGTTACCCTTAAGCTTTTTCCCCCAGAATTTCAACTCATGTCCTCGTGTTTGAATCTCAACATCCACTCTACCAAGGTCTTTCAATACTTAATAGATTGAAATGGGACTTCCCCTCCCCCACTTGTTTTTTTGAACTCCGGCGAGTACAGGCCCTGAACTTTCAATCACTGCTCTTTCATTCCAGGAACTGTTTTCATCAATCGTCTCTGGACACTCTCCAGTGCCAGATAAGGGGCCCAAAACTGCTCCCAGTACTCCAAGGCTATGTCCGCACTACGCCGGATAAATCCGTAACCGAAGCTTTTCCTCTTCGTTTTTACCCTCCGTCCACACTAAAACGGCATTTTGCTCCACCGAAACCGGATCTATTCAGAAATGGTTTCCTGGGTGGGTATTTTTGAAAATGCTGCTCAGACAGATCAGTTTTTCAATGTTCGTCATCAGCAGGGTCAATCTGTCCGTGAACTCCCAGTCGGTTGCCGCCGTACGCTCCAGAATTTGTTTTTTTCAGTTGTATGTTCTCTTGAACGTCAGTCAACAGGTGTCGGTCATTTTATGTTTTTCTAGTCTGTAACTACACAAACACGCACTTTTACGGCGAGATTCTATACCAAACATGTCGCTTGTTTTTGGTAGATGTGTCCTGCGCATGCACAGTAGGAAGAGATTCGCCAAAATCTCAATTTCAGTGTGGATAGAGGTATTTACAAGAACGCATCGTGAGGCAGCCTATCGCTTTCACGCGAAACTGGCGATTTCAAAATGATCCGGTCTAGTGTGGATGTAGCCCAAATGTGGTCTAACCGGTGCCTTAAAGCCTCAGC
Organism: Hemitrygon akajei; assembly: GCF_048418815.1. NCBI lineage: Eukaryota > Metazoa > Chordata > Chondrichthyes > Myliobatiformes > Dasyatidae > Hemitrygon > Hemitrygon akajei. Next base: position 138,191,180 of record NC_133131.1, read on the forward strand.
TTAACATCCTTGTTTTTATGGTGTACACCCCAGGGTTCTGAGAGGGGTGACTGAAGCGTTTGTGGAGACATTAGTAACGATATTTCAAGTATCACTAGATTCTGGAATTGTACAGGAAGACTGGAAAATTGTGTGAGCCGTTTAGTCCCGTTATCTTAGAAAGGATGTGTTGAAACTGGAGTGGGTTCAAAGGAAGTTCAGGAAAATGATTCCAGGATTGATTGGCTTGATTTAAGAAGAGCGTTTGATGGCTCTGGGTCTGTACTCACTGGAATTCAGAAGAATGAAATGTGACCTCATTGAAACCTATGGAATGATAAAAGGCCTTGATAGAGTGGATGTGGAGATGTTTCCTGTGAGGGGAGAGTCTTAAACCAGCAGACACGGCCTCAGAATAGAGGGCTGTCCTTTTAGAATGGAGTTGGGGATTTTCTTTAGCCAGAGAGTGGTGAATCTGTTTAATTCTTTGCCACAGGTGACTGTGGAGGCCAAGGCTTTATGTATATTTAAGTCATAGGTTGATAGATTATTGATTGGTCAGGGTATGAAGGGATACGGGGAGAAGGCAGGAGACTGGAAAAGAATGGATCAGCCAGGATGAAGTGATGAAGCAGAATCAACTGGCCAAAATGGCCTAATTCTGCTTTTATGTTTTATGTTCTTAATCTGATCTTGAGTCAAACTGGAGTGAACTGAGAGTGGAGCAGGGATATTACTGAACAGCTGAGGCATGGGTGTTACGGTTTCCACCGACATTCCACTGACGTACAGGTTAGGGTCAGTGAGTCGTGTGCATGGCTGCTTGTTGATGCAGACGGCTCATTAATTGTCTGCTTCGATGTACATGTGGCAAATAAAGCAAATCTAATCTTTAATCTCAATCTTATCATACGCCGCATGGAGAACAGAACCATACCCTCCCCACTACTGAACAGTCCCCCGCCCCTCCCCACTACTGAACTGCCCCCCTCCCCACTACTGAACAGTCCCCGCCCCTCCCCACTACTGAACAGTTTCCCCCTGAACTGTCTCAACCCTATTCTCCTGCCTTCTCCCCATAACTAATGCCCTGTCTAACCAAGAACCTATCACCCTCCAGTTTTAATAGTCTCAGTGACTTGTCCTCCTCAGCTGCCTGTGGCAGTGAATTCCACTGATTCTCCATATAACCATAAAACCATATAACAATTACAGCACGGAAACAGGCCATCTCGGCCTTTCTCGTCCATGCCGAGCGCTTACTCTCACCTAATCACACTGTCCTGCACTAAGCCCATGACCCTCCATTCCTTTCCTGTCTTATGCCCTGTCTAACCAAGAACCTATCACCCTCCAGTTTAATTAGTCTCAATGACTTGTCCTCCACAGCCGCCTGTGGCAGTGAATTCCATAGATTCTCCATATAACCGTAAAACCATATAACAATTGCAGCACGGAAACAGGCCATCTCGGCCCTTCTTGTCCGTGCCGAGCGCTTACTCTCACTTAATCCCACTGTCCTGCACTCAGTCCATGACCCTCCATTCCTTTCCTGTCCATAAACCTATCCAATTTTGCTTTAAATGACAATACCGAACCTGCCTCTCCCACTTCTACTAGAAGCTCATTCCACACAGCTACCACTCTCTGGGTAAAGAAATTCCCCCTCATGTTACCCTTAAACTTTTGCCCCCAAAATTTCAACTCATGTCCTCGTGTTTGAATCTCAACATCCACTCTATCAAGGTCTTTCAATACTTAATGGATTAAAATGGGACTCCCCCTCCCCCACTTGTTTTTTTGAACTCCGGCGAGTACAAGCCCTGAACTTTCAATCACTGCTCTTTTCATTCCTGGAACTGTTCTCATCAACCGCCTCTGGACACTCTCCAGTGCCAGGAAAGGGGCCGAAAACTGCTCCCGGTACTCCAAGGCTATGTCCGCACTACGCCGGATAAATCCGTAACCGAAGCTTTTCCTCTTCGTTTTTACCCTCCGTCCACACTAAAACAGCGTTTTCATCCCCCGAAACCGGAGCTTTTCAGAAGTGGTTTCCAGGGTGGGTATTTTTGAAAATGCTGCTCAGGCAGATCAGTGTGGACGGGGTAACCAGAGACTTCTGAAAACGCTGTCAGACAGCAGCGCACTATTTCATTGTTTTCTTGAACGCAACCTAACAATTTCAGAACCGACTACAACGAGACTGAAGCCAGAAGAGTTAGAAATGTACTCACCAAACACTTTGACCCATAAATTACTGAATAAATAAGTACACTGTACTCACTTTGCCCTGTTTTCTGTCCTTGCTCATATGAAGGTGGTTTACCTATTTAAGCAAGTACTTCTCTGACAATAGATGCATAAAAGCCTAATGTAACATTGTATGGAAAAACAAGAACAAGTAAAGCAACTAAAAGCAGGAGGTACAGCGCGGGGGACAGGGCCTTCATTCAGTCGGAGGTGCAGCGGCTGCTCGGGGAGGGGATCATTGAGCCAAGCACAAGTCCTTGGAGGGCCCAAGTCATTGTTGTTCGGACCGGGCAGAAAAATAGGATGGTCGTGGACTATAGCCAAACCATCAATAGGTTCACGCAGTTTGATGCGTACCCCCTGCCCCGCATCGCAGATATGGTCAACCAGATAGCTCAGTACAAGGTGTACTCGACAATAGCTCTGAAATCCGCTTATCACCAGCTCCCCATCCGCCCAGAGGACCGCCCCTACAGCGCCTTCGAGGCGGGCGGCAGGCTCTATCACTTCCTGCGCGTCCCCTTCAGTGTCACAAATGGTGTCTCTGTCTTCCAGAGGGAAATGGACTGGATAGTGGACCAGTGTCAACTGAAGGCCACATTTCCCTATCTGGATAACATCACCATCTGTGGTCACAACTGGCCAGATCACAATGCCAACCTACAATGTTTTTTCCAAGTTGCCAAAGCCCTGAACCTTACCTATAACAGGGACAAGTGCGTGTTCGGAACCACCCGACTCGCTATCCTTGGGTATGTCGTGGAGAACGGGGTCATTGGCTCGGATCCCGACTGTATGTGCCCCCTGTTAGAACTCCCTCTTCCCACCACCCTCAGAGCCGTCAGACGATGCCTGGGCTTCTTTTCCTCTTACGCCCAATGGGTCCCTCACTACGCAGACAAGGCCCGCCCCATGGTCAAGTCTACCACTTTTCCCCTCTCTGCCGAGGCCCGCACGGCCTTCAGCCGCATTAAAGGGGACATTGCCAATGCAACGATGCATGTGGTGGACGAGACCATTCCCTTCCAAGTAGAGAGTGACGCCTCCGATTTCGCACTGGCTGCTACCCTCAATCAGGCAGGCAGGCCAGTAGCATTCTTTTCTCATACCCTTCAAGGCCCTGAAATTCGGCACTCCGCGGTGGTGAAAGAAGCCCAGGCCATAGTGGAAGCTATTAGGCACTGGAGGCACTATCTTGCCTGCAAAAGGTTCACCTTGTTGACCGACCAGCGCTCAGTTGCGTTCATGTTCAGCAACCAACAGCGGGGCAAAATCAAAAATGATAAAATTTTGCAGTGGAGAATAGAACTCTCCACCTACAACTATGATATCCTGTACCGGCCTGGAAGGCTCAATGAGCCCCCTGATGCCCTATCCCGGGGAGCGTGTGCCAGTGCACAGCTCGACCAGCTATACACCCTCCATGCACATCTTTGCCATCCGGGGGTCACCCGATTTTACCATTTCGTAAAAGCCCGGAACCTGCCGTACTCCCTTGAGGACATCAGGACGATAACCAGGGACTGCCAAGTCTGCACTGTGTGCAAACCGCACTTCTACCATCCTGAAAAGGCGCAACTTATCAAGGCCACCCGCCCCTTTGAGCGACTGAGTGTTGACTTTAAGGGCCCCCTTCCCTCCACCGACTGCAATGTCTACTTTCTCAACATTATCAACGAGTACTCGCGGTTCCCCTTTGCCATCCCCTGCCCCGACATCACTGCCACGTCCGTCATAAAAGCCCTGCACCAGCTCTTCACTCTGTTCAGATATCCCTGCTATATCCACAGTGATAGAGGGTCCTCCTTTATGAGTGATGAGCTGCGCCAGTACCTGCTGGCTAGGGGCATTGCTACTAGTCGGACCACGAGCTATAATCCCCGGGGAAATGCACAGGTGGAGAGGGAGAATGCCACAGTGTGGAAGGCCACACTTCTAGCCCTTAAGTCAAAAGGGTTGCTGGTCTCTCGATGGCAGGAGGTCCTCCCTGAGGCACTCCACTCTATCCGCTCCCTGTTATGTACGTCCACCAATGCCACCCCTCACGAGCGCCTATTCTCTTTTCCCAGGAAGTCTGCCACTGGGACCACCCTACCGGCTTGGCTGACGTCCCCAGGGCCAGTGCTGCTCCAGAAACATGCGAGGAGCAATAAATACTCCCCGCTGGTCGAGAGGGTTCACCTACTATATGCGAACCCCCAGTATGCCTACGTGGTCTTACCTGATGGGCGGGTGGACACGGTCTCCGTCCACGACCTGGCGCCCGCAGGAGCAGCAGACCACTACCCCGAACACTCCACGGTAACTATGAACCCTGTACCCGAGGTGACACCGCGCACACCGAGCCCTACACAGACTCCTCACGATACTCCTATACCGGGCGTCTCGCACGTGCATATACCAGGCGCCTCGCACACGCATGAGGGATCACTGACGCCTAGTGGGCTGACACCTCCAGTTAGGCCGGAACCAGCACAACCACCGTCTCCGGTGCAATCACCACCGGCACCTGTGCAATCACAGCCGGTGCTACGTAGATCGCAGCGACAGATTCGACCACCTGATAGACTTAACCTGTAAATATACTTGTAAGAAACTTCACCCCATGGGGACACTCTTTTAAAACAAAGTGGGGTGAATACCTGTCTGGACACACCCCCCCCGCTGACTGCTCATGTGGCTCCTCCCACAGACCCCGGTATAAAGGCGATTGGCGCCTGAGCCCTGCCCTCAGTCTCCAGGATGTAGTATGGTGGTCAATTGCTGCTAGTTCTTTCTTCCAGCCATTAAGAGCCTATATCTCGCCTCACGTCTCGGGGAGTTATTGATGGTGCATCAGGGGTGTCCTTTCCGAACGGAGTTGTGGATTGTCAGAGACTGGGGAGGGGGGCCAGGAATGCCGGAGTTGGGGGTGGGGAGGACTGAAGAGGGCCCAAGAACATTGGCTGTTCCTAACAGGAGAGGTTCCAGCCTTGTCTGTTCGTGTCACCTGAGCACCTTGAAATTGGAAGCCAGCTGGGTGCGAGCACGGCCTTGTGCGCTGTCCCACAGGTTGTGCCGGGCCTCTCTTCATCTTTCTCAGCCTTTTATCTTCAGCTATTGAGCACACAGAAACAGGCCCTCTGCAGACCACATCTGTGCTGAACTCGATGTCAGGTTAAACCAAACCTTGTCAGCCTCTGATCCATACACCTCCATTCTCTGCACATCCCTATGGCTATTAAAGATCATCGTAAACTCCTCCGTCACCACCTCCACCCCAGGCACCCCCACTCTGCGTGATTGTAGTCAGCACAGCACTGTCAACGCTCAGGGCGCCGGAGTTCAGAGTTCAATCCCAGCAGCCTCTGCAAGGTGTTTGTATGATCTCCCTGTGACCGCGTGGGTTTCCTGCTGAAGTCCAGTTATTAGATTAATTGTTTTTTGTAAAATGTCCCATGCTAAGCTAGTTTTAAATGGGAGGTTTCTGGCTGGCACTGTTTCAAAGGCTGGCAAGTCTTGTCCCACACTGTATCTAATGTAAAGGAATAACTGTTTCATACCTCTCCTTCAAACCTCCCCCTGTCACCATCAATACATTCCCTCTTGTAGTTGAGTGTTCTACACTGTGAGAATATCCGCTGACTTTCTATGCCTCTCGTCAATTTCTATCAGGTTTCCACACAGCCTTTGTTCCAAAGAAAACTGCAACTTTGTCCAACCTGTACTTGGAGCACGTACCCTCTAATCCGGGTGGCATCCTGGTGAGCCTCTTCTGCAGCCTCTCCAAAACTCCCACGTCCTTGCTGTAATGGACACAGTTCTTCAAGTGCGGCCTAGCCATCAATTCCTTTATTTGTTTGGAGGTACAACATGAAACAGTACCTTCCGGCCTAACAAGTTGCAGCGCCCAGCAACCCACCTACTCACAGGTCAATTTACAATGATCAATTGTCCTGCTAACCGATACTTCGTTGGAATATGGGAGGAAACCCATTCATTCCAAGGGAAGAACATACAAACTCCTTACAGATGCTACCGAAATTGAACTCCGGAACACTGGAGCTGTAGCATCGTGCTAACGTTACTGTGGAAGTACTTACAGGAAAGCAATGATTGTAGTAGCGCACCCACCTCCAGAGTCTCTGCCTCTCCTGCGGGTGAGCGCATCTTACTGGGTGCTCTTCTCTTTGATCCTCAGGGTCAGACTCCCCCGGTCAGTCTGCACAAGAGGGAGAGCGACTATCGCATGGACCTCGACCACAATACGAGGCTGCAGTGCGGACATCTGGAGAAGCTGCTGATGAGCGCCCTGGCTCGAGGCGAGCCTCACCGTAAGTCCACTACTGCAGTTCATCCAGCTAGTGACTCCAGTCCTGGCTAGTGACTCCTTCTCCATCACCCTGGCGTTCCTGTGTATCGGTGAAAAGCTTTTATTATAAAACATAAGACATAGGAGCACAATTAAGCTGTTTGGCCCACCAAGTCTGCACCACTATTCCATCATGCCTGATTTGTTATCCCTCTCAACCCCATTCTCCTGCCTTCTCACTATAACCTTTGGCATGACTCATCAAGAACCTGTCAACTTCCACTTTAAAATACACCCAATAACTTGGCCTAATTTTGTGGCCTAAGGTAGAATTAATTGTTAAGCAGCAAAGAAAATAACAATGATACAGTCTAATCCAACTGGGTTAGGCAGTAAATGTCAGCAGGTCCACATGTGAAACATTAGGGATGAGCGGGAGAGCTCATCCTGGGGATTTATCTACTCTGATTTGCCTCGAGACAGCAAGCACCTCCTCCTCTTTAATCTGTATAAGTTCCATGACCTCCATACTTGTTTGCCTTGTTTCCATAGACTCCATTCCAGTTTCCTTAGTAAATACAGATGAAAAACCCCAATTAATATCTCTCCCATTTCTTTTGGTTCCGTAGATAGCCGACCACCCTGATCTTCAAGAGGACAAGTTTTATGCCTTACTATCCTTTTGCTCTTAACATACCTGTAGAAGCTCTTGGGATTATTCTTCACCCTGACTGCCAAAGCAACCTCATATCTTCTTTTAGCCCTCCTGATTTCTTTCTTAAGTATTTTCTTACTCTTTTTATACTCCTCAAGCATCTTATTTCCTTCCTGTTGCCTATACATGTTATACATCTCTCTTTTCTCCTTTATCAAGAGTTCCAATATCCCTCGAGAACCAAGGTTCCTTATTCTTATTAATTTTGCCTTTAACCCTGACAGGAACATACAAACTCTGCATTTGTGGTGACCCACTTTCTGCGCAGGCGAACCGGCTCACAAATAGCCAGCGCGTGGGAGGGGGACTTTGGTAATGCACTTCTGACATCATTTCCGCCTGGAGAGGGCGGGCGCTAGGGATTAAATGCCAGCGCCACGAAGTTTGAATAAACTAGTCTTAAAACGACTTACCGACTGCGTGTCGTTATTTCAGCGCTGTGTGTAGCACATCGCTACACACTCTCAAAATTTCTCATTTGAAATATTGATCCCCTTCAGTTCCTGTTGGTGTGGACTGTAGTTTATACTTGTCCCCTTCAGTTCCTGTTGGTGTGGACTGTAGTTTATATTGATCCCCTTCAGTTCCTGTTGGTGTGGACTGTAGTTTATATTGATCCCCTTCAGTTCCTGTTGGTGTGGACTGTAGTTTATACTTGTCCCCTTCAGTTCCTGTTGGTGTGGACTGTAGTTTATCTTGGTGCCCTTCAGTTCCTGTTGGTGTGGACTGTAGTTTATACTGGTCCCCTTCAGTTCCTGTTGGTGTGGACTGTAGTTTATCTTGGTGCCCTTCAGTTCCCATTGGTGTGGACTGTAGTTTATACTGGTCCCCTTCAGTTCCTGTTGGTGTGGACTGTAGTTTATCTTGGTGCCCTTCAGTTCCCATTGGTGTGGACTGTAGTTTATATTGGTCCCCTTCAGTTCCTGTTGGTGTGGACTGTAGTTTATCTTGGTGCCCTTCAGTTCCCGTTGGTGTGGACTGTAGTTTATATTGGTCCCCTTCAGTTCCCGTTGGTGTGGAATGTAGTTTATCTTGGTCCCCTTCAGTTCCTGTTGGTGTGGACTGTAGTTTATATTGATCCCCTTCAGTTCCTGTCGGTGTGGACTGTAGTTTATATTGGTCGCCTTCAGTTCCTGTTGGTGTGGACTGTAGTTTATATTGATCCCCTTCAGTTCCTGTTGGTGTGGACTGTAGTTTATATTGGTCACCTTCAGTTCCTGTTGGTGTGGACTGTAGTTTATACTTGTCCCCTTCAGTTCCTGCTGGGGTGGACTGTAGTTTATATTGGTCCCCTTCAGTTCCTGTTGGTGTGGACTGTAGTTTATACTTGTCCCCTTCAGTTCCTGCTGGGGTGGACTGTAGTTTATATTGGTCCCCTTCAGTTCCTGTTGGTGTGGACTGTAGTTTATACTTGTCCCCTTCAGTTCCTGCTGGGGTGGACTGTAGTTTATATTGGTGCCCTTCAGTTCCCGTTGGTGTGGACTGTAGTTTATATTGGTCGCCTTCAGTTCCTGTCGGTGTGGACTGTAGTTTATATTGGTCCCCTTCAGTTCCCGTTGGTGTGGAATGTAGTTTATCTTGGTCCCCTTCAGTTCCTGTTGGTGTGGACTGTAGTTTATATTGATCCCCTTCAGTTCCTGTCGGTGTGGACTGTAGTTTATATTGGTCGCCTTCAGTTCCTGTTGGTGTGGACTGTAGTTTATATTGATCCCCTTCAGTTCCTGTTGGTGTGGACTGTAGTTTATATTGGTCACCTTCAGTTCCTGTTGGTGTGGACTGTAGTTTATACTTGTCCCCTTCAGTTCCTGCTGGGGTGGACTGTAGTTTATATTGGTCCCCTTCAGTTCCTGTTGGTGTGGACTGTAGTTTATACTTGTCCCCTTCAGTTCCTGCTGGGGTGGACTGTAGTTTATATTGGTCCCCTTCAGTTCCTGTTGGTGTGGACTGTAGTTTATACTTGTCCCCTTCAGTTCCTGCTGGGGTGGACTGTAGTTTATATTGGTCCCCTTCAGTTCCTGTCTGTGTGGACTGTAGTTTATACTTGTCCCCTTCAGCTCCTGTTGGGGTGGACTGTAGTTTATATTGGTTGCCTTCACTTCTTGGTGTTCTTTCTTGTTTCTGATTGGTGGTTGGGGGGGTTTTGTCCTTGAGGGAGATCTGTTAGTATTTTTGTGAGCGAGGGGTTGGGGTTTGACGTTATTGTCACTGTTTTTTCCCTTAGAAGCATAGAAAAACCTACAGCACAATACAGGTCCTTCAGCCCACAAAGTTGTGCCGACCATGCCCCTCCCTTAGAAATTATTAGGGTTACCCATAGCCCTCTATTTTTCTAAGCTCCATGTACCTATCCAAAAGTCACTTAAATGACCCTATTGTATCTGCCTCCACCACTGTTGCTGGCAGCCCATTCCACACACTCACCACTCTCTGTGTAAAAAAACTTAACCCTGACATCTCCTCTGTACCTTCTCCCCAACACCTTAAACCTGTGTCCTCTTGTGGCAACCATTTCAGCCCTGAGAAAAAGGCCTCTAACTATCCACACGATCAATGCCTCTCATCATCTTATACACCTCTATCAGGTTACCTCTCATCCTCCATCCTTCCAAAGAGAAAAGGCTGAGTTCACTCAACCTATTCTCATAAGGCATTCTCTCCAATCCAGGCAACATCCTTGTAAATCTCCCTTGTGGGTGACATTTTAGTTTTTTGTGAGGGGGGTTGAGGGTTTAGGGTTTGACATTATAGTCACTGTTTTCTGGGTGGGTGATCTGTTAGTTTTTGTGTGAGGGCGTGGTGGGGGAGTGTTGTGTATTTGCGACCAATCATAGTATTTAATTAGAAAGTGCATATGTCATGACTCAGTGTTCTGTCTTTATTTCTCAATCTCGCTTCCATGCTTCCTCACATCGTGTTGTTCTGTCCCAAACTGATTACATCATCACTGTACCTGACTACATTAACTGATCTTACCATTTCTATACATGACATCCCTCCTTTCCTGAGAAATGGTTCAATGTTTTAGAACACGTTCAACTCACCGATTTCACCATTTCAATTTAACACATATTCTCCAGTATGCATGACTAGAACCAACACATTTTCTGTTACAACCTAGGGTGATAATTCTGGAATTGAAAACTTCAGTTTCAACTTACAACAGTTTTTATTGTTTCAAAACCCACAACCTAAGACTCTACTTCAATACAGAATTGTTAAACTTCAGAGGTTGTTTTCTAATCCTTGAGGTCTCTCTACTGGTTTCTCTTTGCTTTCAATGTCTGGTAATGGGTTTTTCCTCACTGCAAACCTAAGCTTGTCCATCTTTATCTATCTATCATATTGTCCTCCTGTCCTGGTACCTGTGGTGAACTACATATACCTGTCTGGACACGCCCCCCCCCGGCTGACTGCTCCTGTGGCTCCTCCCACTGACCGTGGCTCCTCCCACAGATCCCTGTATAAAGGTGATTGAGGCCTGAGCCCTGCCCTCAGTCTCCAGGATGTAGCATGGTGGTCAATTGCTGCTTGTTCTTTCTTCCAGTCAATAAAAGCCGATATCTCGCCTCACGTCTCAGAGAGTTACTGATGGTGCATCAGTACCTCAATGTCAAATCCTTGAAATTCCTCCTATTTGTCAAAAGTCTCTCTTGTGTTAAACTTTTTTATATGCGTGGTGTTCCGTGCATATTGCACTCCAATTGGAGATTCAATGACCACTTGATTTTCTGTTTTCCTCACCATCCTGTGCGGTGAATTTGTCCATTTTTTCTTGCTGGATAAGCAATGTGTCCCCAACCTTTACAGTATTCTCTTGTGCTCCTCTGTGATCATCTGCATACAGCTTGTACTTTCCTTTTTGTTCTCCATCCCAATATCGTACTTCCAGTTCTGCCGCGTGTACCTCCTTGCTGTCTGTTAGCTTCCCCCTCACTTTGTCGTTGTAAAGAAGTTCGGCAGGACTTTTCCCTGTAGTGGCATGTTCCACACGTCTGTACACAATCACATACTTTCTCAATTCATGTTTGCAGTCAAGTCCTTCTGCCTGAGCAATCCTAATTCTTTTCATCAGTGATGCATTTTGGCGCACCACTTCACCATTTTCCTGAGCCTACTTTGGTGTTATGTTCAGGTGTTTGTTTCCATTACTCTCACAATATTCCTGGAACTGTTCAGATCTGAATTGAGATCCATTATCTGATTTGATAGATATGGGCAGTCTAGTGAAAATGATTTCCACACTGTCAATAACTCTCTCTGCAGCTGTAGAGGTCCAGATATCATTTTCATAAAATTGGCTGTAGTAATCAACTACCACTGGAATGGAATGATTTGTTGGTAATGGTCCAAACAAGCCAACATCTATCTCCCGCCAAGAATCATCCGGTAACGGTGTCAGTTTTAGTGATTCTGGAGGGTCGGGTCTAGATACAGTTTGATAGCTGTGACAAGTTTTGCAGTATTTCTCAGCTGCTTTATCCATACCAGGTTCTGAGATGCTGTTTTGCACCAACTATTCCCAAGTGTCTGGTGAGTGCTTGATTGTGCAAGGCTTTAGGTAACACAATCCGTGTCCCTCTGAGGATGAGATGACCCATAATGTACAGCTCATTTGCAAAGGGTGTATATGTCTAACAGCTCTCAAACTGTCTATTCACGGTGGCTTTACGTACCTCCTACAGCTCTGGACTTGTGGCTGAGGCTCTCTCACCTCTGGTGTTGTCAGGGCTTTAGGCGTAGCACTCAACGCTATGAACCTGACAGATTCCTCTGAATCATGCTTGTGTCTCTGTTTATCAGCAGTCTCTCCCAGAAGCCTCGACAGTGGGTCTGCAATGTTCCTGGCATGAGTATGATTCTGTAGTCATATGCTTGCAACCTCAAGGTCCACCACTCAATGCTGGTGCACGGATTAGATCTTGGACTGTAAATCATCTCCAAAGCTTTGTGATCTGTGATCAGGTCAAATTTTCTCCCATACAAATAAGAATGAAGTCCTTCACCGGTCCATACTAGTGCTAATGCTTCTTGTTCTGTTTGTGAGTATTTTTGTTCATAGTTTGTGAGACTATGGCTGACAATGAAGACTACAATGGGATGAGGGAGGATTTGGTTAGTGTAGACTGGGAACACAGACTACATGTTGGAACAGTGGAAGATTTTCACAGTGCTCAACAAACATATATTCCAGTTAAAAGCAAGGATCTGGCAGATGGAGTACATTATTGATAAATGCGAGGTCATCATCTTTGGAAGGAACAATGTAACATCATTCAAATAGTAGAAGATTGCAGCATGCTGCTGTGCAGAGGGACTTGGGCGTGCTTGTGCATGAATCACAAAAGGTTGGTTTGCAGGTGCAGCGGGTTATCATGAAGGCAAATGGAATGTTGCCTTTGCAAGAGGGATTGAATTTAAGAGCAGGGAAGTTATGCTGCAATTGTACAGGGTACTGGTGAGGCTGCACCTGGAGTACTGTGTGCAGTTCTGGTCTCCTTACTTGAGGAAGGATATATTGGTTTTAGAGGTGGTGCAGAGGAGGTTAATTCCAGAGATGAGGTGGTTAGACTCTGAGGAGAGGTTGAGTTGCCTGGGACTGTACTCACTAGAATTCAGAAGAATGAGAGATCTTATAGAAATATATAAAATTATCAAAGGGATAGATAAGATAGAGGCTGGAAAGTTGTTTCCACTAGCAGGTGAGACTAGAACTAGGGAACGTGAACATAGCCTCAAGATTCGGGGGAGTAGATTTAGGACGGAGATGAGGAGGAACTGCTTTTCACTGAGGGTGGTGAATCTGCAGAATTCTCTGCCCAATGAAGCAGTGGAGACTACCTCAGTAAATATACTTTGGACAAGGTTGGATAGATTTTTGTATTGTTGAGGAATTAAAGGTTATGGGGAAAAGGCAGGTAGGTGGAGATGAGTCCATGGTCAGATCAGCCACGATCTTATTGAATGGTGGAGTGAACTCGACAGACCAGATGGCCTAATCCTGCTCCAATTTCTTATGTTCTAGCTAGAGATAGCTCCATTTCAGGTCTAGTTTGCTGAACACTACAGCTTCATTCATACCCTGTAGTATCTCATCTACAGGTGGAATGGGATATCTCTCCTGCATAATTGCTTCATTTGCCTTTCTCACGTCCAGGCACATTCTGATGTCCTTGTCAGGTTTTGGTAAAATTATTGCCCGGATAACCTCAGAAATCAGGCCTTCAACTTTCTCAGTAATGTCCATTTTCATTAGCTTTTTTTTTTCTCAACAGCCTCCCTTAAGTTGTAAGGTATGTGGCTGAATGGCTGGGCCATAGGCTTTACCTTTGGGTCAATGTACAGTCCAGTCTGCTTAGTGTTCAGCTTTCCTACCCCTGCAAACACACTGGGTACTGCAGCTTAAGTGACTCTTTAGCATCACTCATTGTTGACACATTTTCCCCAATCTTTAACACACCCAGTTCTACGGCTGTTTCTCTGTCTAGGAGTGATTCACCATTGTCTATTATCACGATGAACCCCGCCTGGTCCGTTCTGTTTCCAAAACTGACTTCACATTCAAAATCCCCTCAACCTCCAGTGATGTGCTGGATGAAAATGGGGACAGCTTTCTCTTCCGCTTAGGAATACATGAATGGCACTTTATCTTCTTGGACTTAAGCTTTTCCCACACATTTTCACCCAGTAAATTACCATACTTCTGCCTCCTGAATCTACTAACAAACACAGATTAACATCCCCTGCACAAAAAGTAATTGTTTTCAGATGACTCTTATCTCATTAACAACAAATGCAAATTCCTCTGTTCTTCCTCAATGTTCTTCACTTCTTGTGTCTTTAATCGTTTTGTCTGGCACATTTTTGCATAGTGGTCCTTTCCAGTGCATTGAGTATATTGGAAGTGGAGGTTGATAGGTTCTTGATTAGTCAGGGTGTCAAAGGTTATGGGAAGAAGGCAGGGGAATGGGGTTGAGAGGGATAATAAATCAGCCATGATGGAATGGTGGAGCAGACTTGATGGGCCAAATGGCCTAATTCTGCTCCTCTGTCTCATGGTCTTAAACCTGTGACCTTTAGTTTTAGATAGCTGTCCCATGAGAAATGGACTCTGGCCATGTACTGTATCTGTCCCACTATGATATCATAAATATACATTGTGTCACCACTTGGCCTCCTTTGCTGTGAAAACAGTCCGTTTATCCAGCATTTCTTTATAAATTAAGCTTGTGAAGACTCTGCACCCTTCCACTTTAACGACATCTTTATTATAGCTCAGTGACCTGAACTGCCCACCAATTCGGCCTGACCAATATTCATAGCACTGCAATGTGCTATCTCAACTGTACCTCTAGCTCCCACAGTCACATAGCTCAAAAAGACCCAGCTGGTCCATCATCCCCATCTAAGCCAGTCCCACTTGCCTGCGTTTCGTCCATATCCCTTTAAACTAGGGGATCCTAACCTGGAGTCCTTTGGTTAATGGTAGGGGTCCATGGCATAAAATTGATTGGGAACCCCTGCTCTAAACATTTCCTACCAGTGTACCTGTCCAAGTATCTCTAAATATTGCTAATGTACCTACCTCAAACACATCCTCTGACAGCTCATTCACCCACTGAGTGAAAAATCTGCCCCTTGGATTCATATTGAATCTCTCCCCTCTTACCCTAAATCCATGCCATCTGGTTCTTGATTCCCCAACGCTGGGAAAAGTTAATGCTCACTTACCCCATCTCTGCCCCCTTGTGGTTTTATACACCTCTGTAATTGCCCCCTCAGTCTCCTCGCTTCAACACTCGGTCCCTCCAATCCCGGCATTATCCTCACAAATCCCCTGTACTCAGTGACCTGTACTCCAATGAAGGCTAGCATACCAAATTTCTCCTTCATTACCCAGTCTAACGATGTCACCAGGGTCTCTCAGTCCTACAGCACTCCCAGGGCTCTGCATTTCACTGTCTGGGTTTAGCTTCCCAAAATGCATCACCTTGAACTTGTCTGAGTTAAATGTCATCTGCAATTCATTTGCCCACTTTCCCAGTTGGTTTAGATTCTGTAGTAACCTCACACAACTGTTGTTACTGTCCATTGGCCTGATAGTAGTTCATTGGGTAGTGCTGCTGACTCCTAGTTCCAGACACCCAGGTTTGATCCCCACCTCTCTCACACACAGACACACTCATACACTCCCTCTCTCTCTCACACACAGACACGCTCATACTCTCCCCTCTCTCTCTCTCTCTCTCTCTCTCACACACACACACACACACACACACACACACACACACACACACACACACACACACACACACACACACACACACACACACACACACACACACACACACACACACACACACACACACACACACACTCAGTTCAGACTTAGCAGTTAAGACCAGTTAAGAGATTAATGTATCACATGGTGTAATTGGGTGATGCTGGCTCGTTTTTAAATTTTTTTTACAGAATATCTTTATTGCAAATTCAGTGCTCCAATGTATAAAAACCAGTGACTAATCCAATTACTACACAACTACTAGACAAACAACACTAAACTAAAATGTTTCCATCTCTGTCAGTGATGGCACTAACACCCCGTAGAGACCGACGGTCCCGAAACGCCTCTATGGTCACTGTGGACAGTGTGTGTTCCCTCTCAATGGTTAACCGGACACTGACATATCCCCTAAACTTTGCCAGGCAGTCTGCCCGGGCAGATTCCTCTGCCATCCGTTTCCAGGATCCACAGATAGCAGTTTTCACCAACCCCAGGAGCAAGTTGACAAGGACATCCTCATCTCTCCATGCCCCCTCCTTACTGGATGACCGTATATAAATAGGGTGGGGCTAAAATGCAACCAGAAGGTGAGAAGCAGCCCTCGCGGATACACAAAAAGAGGCTGCAGCCTCCCACATGGACATGTGGTACATGATCTCCTCCAGTCCGTAGAAGTGACATGCGGCTGAGATCCGTGTACTAACTAAGGAACTTGTTACAGGGCACCACTCTATGCAGCAGCCTCCACCCTAGAATACCCCAGGTGCATGGCTGGAAGGGCCCGTTTCCAACTGAATAGATGCAAGGGCTCATTGTGATTCTGCATTGAGATAGAGATAGACCGAGTGATTGTGTGATAAGCTGGCAAATGGAGTTTAAAGTGGGGAATTGTGAGGTCACGCAACGGAAATGAAAAGGTTGATTGTATTCTGAGAGGAGAGAGACTGCAAGTAAGTGAGGTGCATTGGGAAATTTGGCAGATGGTTTAGTATTGTCAGCTGTGTAGTATGCTGTCCGTACACATCACAATGGTACAATGAGGTAGAACAAGGTAAACCAGTAACAGAATCCAGAATAAAGTGTTACAGTTACAGAGAGTGCAGTGCAGACAAGCAGTAAGGTGGAAGGCCATAACCAGGTAGATTGGGGGCTCAGCAGTCCACCTTATTATTCTGGTTCTTTTGTTTGGAGCACATTGTGCTCCTGGTGCTTAGGGCAGCAATGAAGCTCCTCCATCAATGTCTGTCCATATCATCGCACGCATATAAAGAAGGATTCTTCACTGTTGTTTCCAAAGCAATTAATTTTGATCAGTCAGGGTTGTTAACCCTGAGCTCAACCCCTGAACCTAGAGGACCAGTGAACCACTCTTAATCTGGCCTCTACCCTTTGACCTGTTTGGCATGGGTGACCCTACCAAGAGCCAAAGCACATCAATCCAGCCAACGTAGGTCTCCAGGTCACTGAGGCACACAAGCGTCCACACCCTATGACAAGGTTGTGGTCCTCTTGCAGATTATCGTATTATGGGACCATTCAGTAGCCTGATAGCAGCAGGATAGAAGCTGTCCTTGAGCCTGGTGAGAGAATGTCTGGGATGGATGTGGTCTTTGATTATGTTGACTGATTGCAGAGGCAGTGAGGAACTAGAGGTGTTTGTGAGCTCTCTTGGCTATGACGGACCTGGACAAGCTATGGCAGTTCACACTAAGGAACCCTCTCAAACTCAACATCAATGGCATTAAGGAAGCCCAGAACATGAGTACCATTACTCCCACAGCCCATCTTCCTGACATCAATCTGTTGATATTGAGGGAGAGCTTGTTGTTATTTTTAAGGGAGATTTAGATAGGCATATGAATGTGGGGAAAATGGAGGGATATGAACATTGTGTGGGCAGAAGAGTTTAGTTTAGTTGTCCATTTGATTACTAACAGCATTGTGGCACCATGACACCATGTTACAGAATTCTCACTCTCTTTCCTGTATGGCCCATCATAAGACAAAAGAGCAGAATGAAGCCATTTGGCCCATCAAATCTGCATCGCCATGCCATCATGACTGATTTATTATCCCTCTCAACTCCATTCTCCTGCCTTCTCCCTGTAACCTTTGATGTCCTGAGTAATCATAAACATATCAACCTCTGCTTTAAATAGACCCAATGAATTTGCCTCCACAGCCATCCGTAGTAAGGAATTCCACAGGTTCACTGCCCTCTAGCTAAAGAAATTCCTCCTCATCTCTGCTCTAAATGGACATCCCTCTATTCTGAGGCTGAATTGTCTGGTCATAGACTTCCCTAGAATATGAAACATCCTCTTCTACACTCACCCTATCCAGGCCTTTCAATATTCAGTAATGGTTAATAAGTTGATGGAGAAGATCCTGAGAGGCAGGATTTATGAACATTTGGAGAGTCATAATATGATTAGGAATAGCCAGCATGGTTTTGTCAAAGGCAGATCATGCTTTATGAGCCTGATTGAATTTTTTGAGGATGTGACTAAACTCATTGATGAGGGTAAGAGCCATAGATGTAATGTATATAGATTTCAGCAAAGTATTTGATAAGGTACCCCATGCAAAGCTTATTGAGAAAGTACGGAGGCATGGGATCCAAGGAGACCTTGCTTTGTGGATTCAGAATTGGCTTGCCTACATAAAGAATGATTGTAGACAGGTCATACTCTGCATGGAGGTCAGTCACCAGTGGTGTGCCTCAGGGATCTGTTCTGGGACCCCTTCTTTTCATGATTTTTATAAATGACCTGGATGAGGACATGGTGGGATGGGTTACTAAATTTGCTGATGAAACAAAGGTTGGGGGTGTTGTGGATAGTGTGGAGGGCTGTCAGAGGTTACAGCAGGACATCGATAGGATGCAAAACTGGGCTAAGAAGTAGCAGATAGAGTTCAACTCAGATAAGTGTGAAGTAGTTCATTTTGGTAGGTCAAATATGATGGCAGAATATAGCATTAATGGTAAGATTCTTGACAGTCTGGAGGATCAGAGGGATCTTGGGGTCCGAGTCTATAGGACACTCAAGGTTGCTACGCAGGTTGACTCTGTGTTTAAGAAGGCATATGGTGCATTGGCCTTCATCAACCGTGGGATTTAGTTTGGGAACTGAGAGATAATGTTGCACCATATAGGACCCTGGTCAGACCCCACTTGGAGTACTGTGCTCAGTTGTGGTCACCTCACTATGGGAAGGATGTAGAAGCCATAGAAAGGGTGTGGAGATTTACAAGGATGTTGCCTGGACTGGGGAGCATGCCTTCTGAGAGTAGGTTGAGTGAACTCAGCCTTTTCTCTTTGGAAGGATGGAGGATGAGAGGTGACCCGATAGAGGTGTACAAGATGATGAGAGGCATTGATCGTGTGGATAGTCAGAGCCTTTTTCCCAGGGCTGAAATGACTAACACGAGAGGGCACAGTTTTAAGGTGCTTGGAAGTAGGTACAAAGGAGATGTCAGGGGTAAGTCTTTTAAGATAGTCCTGGATAGGTACATGGAACTTAGAAAAATAGAGGGATATGGGAAACCCCAGGTAATTTCTATAGTAAGGACATGTTCTGCACAGCTTTGTGGGCTGAAGGGCCTGTATTGCGCTGTAGATTTTCTATGTTTCTATTCAATAGGTTTCAATGAGATTCCCCCCCCCCCCCCCATTCTTCTAAACTCCAGTGAGTACAGGCCCAGGATCACCAAATGCTTCTCACATGTTAACCCTTTCATTCACAGAGTCATTCTCATGAATCTCCTCTGGACGTCTACAATGTCAACACATCCTTTCTTAGATAAGGAGCCCAAGAGGAAAATGTGCTGGCATTGGAGAGGGTCCAGCGGTGATGTCACCTGCAGCCCTGCAGATGCAGGCTGAGTAGAAACTGGCCACACTGTCAGGAGTGTAAAGGGGCATGAGGTTGCAGCCCAGTGGAACATCAGTTGCTGGCTGTTGGTCTGGAAGCCAATGATCCAATTGCACAGGAAGGCATTAACTTCCCGGGTCTGAAACTTGGTGATTTTTTTTTAGAATTATAGTTTTGAAGACAGCTGGAGACAATAAAGGACAGTGTGTCATCCCTTACCATCCAGATGGCTTCAGGGATGAGTGTAGGGTCAGGGAGAGGCTGTCCACTCTACACCTGTTCCAATGTTAGGAGAGTGTGAGGGGACGGTGTGGAGGGAGCTTCACTCTGTGTCTGACCCCGGGAGTGTGTGATGGGATGGTTTGGAGGGAGCTTCACTCTGTGTCTGACCTCGGGAGGGTGCGATGGGATGGTGTGGAGGGAGCTTCACTCTGTATCTGACCCTGGGAGGGTGCGATGGGATGGTGTGGAGGGAGTTCCACTCTGTCTGACCCTGGGAATGTGTGATGGGATGGTGTGGAGGGAGTTTCACTCTGTGTCTGACCCCGGGAGTGTGTGATGGGAAGGTGTGGAGGGAGCTTCACTCTGTGTCTGACCTCGGGAGTGTGTGATGGGAAGGTGTGCAGGGAGCTTCACTCTGTGTCTGACCCTGGGAGTGTGTGATGGGACGGAGTGGAGGGTGTTTTACTGTGTTTCTGAACGCACCAGTGTGTAATGGGATGGGGGAAGGGAGTTTCAGCCTGTTTCTGACCCCCGGATTGTGTCAGGGATGTTTAAAAAAAAGACTGAACTCCTCTCTCCCGGAGGCCAACCTCTGCCTCCCTGCCCAGGTTTCCTCAGCTCTGCCAACCTCCCAGAAGGGCTGAGTATAGAGATATCTTCATGTAATCAATAGGTCCCGCTTGGCTGCCTCTCTGCGGGAATTCAAAGCTCCCGGTCGCCAAATGGCAGAGTGCCTAGTCTGGAATTAGCCTGATAACAGGGCAATTCCCAGCAGAGAGTAGCTGGCTGGAGCTGTGCCACGGACAGCACTCTCTGTATAAAGCTGTGCGTGCCTGCCACAGCAGGACATCGTTCTCGCTCCCTTCCACTACCAGCCGATTGACTTCCATCGCTCATAATGTCCGGCCGAATGCTCTGGGTAAACCTCGTCCTTCTGGGCACCCTGCTGCTGCTGCACCTTGTGGGTAAGTGATAAGATCCAGTGGTGGGGTTGTCCGAAACTCGAGAGGTCAGCAGCAGGCGCTCATGGAGTGTGTGCTCCATTACCTTTACTTTTGTTAAACCATGGTCACCCTTATTCAAACAACACACACAAAATGCTGGTGGAACACAGCAGGCCAGGCAGCATCTATATGGCGAAGAACTGTCGACGTTTCGGGCGGAGACCATTCGTCAGCATTTTATACCCTGCGAGACTTAGAATCTCGCCTTCAGATGGACCGCGGCGTATTTTTCTCTCTATGTCTGAAGCTCAAAGTTTCCTGGATGAGCACTATCCTACTGCTTCGGACTCTCGCCCCTAATAAATATATGGCTTTCGCAGTACCGACTCTGTTTGGTTATATTCTTTTAAAGTCCGTAATCATGAAGTCTGATCTTTATCAAGTCAAGTCAAGTCACTTTTATTGTCATTTCGACCATAACTGCTGGTACAGTGCATAGTAAAAATGAGACATTTTTCAGGACCATGGTGTCACATGACACAGTACAAAAACTAGACTGAACTACGTAAAAAAAAAACAACACGGAGAAAGTGACACTAGACTACAGACCGACACAGGACTGCATAAAGTGCACAAAAACAGAGCAGGCATTATAATAAATAATAAACAGGACAAAAGGGCAAGGTGTCAGTCCATGCTTCAGGATTGAGGAGTCTGATAGCTTGGGGGAAGAAACTGTTACATAGTCTGGTCGTGACAGCCGGAATGCTTCGGAGCCTTTTCCCAGACGGTAGGAGGGAGAAGAGTTTGTATGAGGGGTGCATGGGGTCCTTTATAATGCTGTTTCCTTTGCGGATGCAGCATGTAGTGTAAATGTCCATGATGGCGGGAAGAGAGACCCCGATGATCTTCTCAGCTGACCTCACTATCCGCTGCAGGGTCTTGTGATCCAAGATGGTGCAATTTCCAAACCAGGCTGTGATGCAGCTGCACAGGATGCTCTCAATACAACCTCTGTAGAATGTGATGAGGATGGGGGGTGGGAGATGGACTTTCCTCAGCCTTCGCAGAAAGTAGAGAAGCTGCTGGGCTTTCTTTGCTATGGAGCTAGTGTTGAGAGACCAGGTGAGATTCTCCGTGAAATTTGGTACTCTTTACGATCTCCACCAAGGAGTCGTCGATGTTCAGCGGGGAGTGGTCGCTCCATAGCCTCCTGAAGTCAATAACCATCTCTTTTGTTTTGTTCACATTAAGAGACAGGTTGTTGGCTCTGCACTAGTCCGTTAGCCGCTGCATCTCCTCTCTGTATGCAATTTTCCGATTTATTTTTGGATAATTGTTTCATGTCTTTTGAACAATTATTTAATAAATATAATTTGCCCAGATCCCCTTTTTTTTAGATATTTACAGATTAGGAACTTTTTAAATACTGTACTTCCTACCTTTCCAAATCTGGATTCTATGGATATTTTGGAGAAAATTTTAGAACTAAATCCTTTTCAGAAAGGTGTAATAGCAAATGTTTTAAATATAATTATGAAAAAACATTTTGAGGTTTCTAATAAAATTAAGAATGATTGGGAAAGGGAAGTTAAGTTTAATATTCCTACTGAGAAATGGGAAAAAATTCTTCAATTAGTTAATTCATCCTCTATATGTTCCAAACATCCATTGATACAGTTTAAAGTTGTGCACAGGGCTCATATGTCCATATTAACTTTGCCTCCAACTTTCACCCTGCCCTCAAATTTACCTGGTCCATTTCCGACACCTCCCTCCCCTTGCTTGATCTTTCTGTCTCCATCTCTGGAGATGGCTTATCTACTGATATCTACTTTAAGCCTACAGACTCTCACAGCTACCTGGACTATTCCTCTTCCCACCCTGTCTCTTGTAAAAATGCTATCCCCTTCTCACAATTCCTCCATCTCCGCCGCATCTGCTCTCAGGATGAGGCTTTTCATTCCAGGACGAAGGAGATGTCTTCCTTTTTTAAACAAAGAGGCTTCCCTTCTTCCACCATCAACTCTGCTCTCAAATGCATCTCTCCCATTTCCCGCACGTCTGCCCTCACCCCATCCGCCCGCCACCCCACTCGGGATAGGGTTCCCCTTGTCCTCACTTACCACCCCAGTAGCCTCCAGGTCCAACGTATAATTCTCCGTAACTCCTGTCACCTCCAACGGGATCCCACTACCAAGCACATCTTTCCCTCCCCCCGTTTCTGCTTTCCCTTGTCCACTCGTCCCCCCATCCCTTCCCACCGATCTCCCTCCTGGCACTTATCCTTGTATGCGGAACAAGTGCTACACCTGCCCTTACACTTCCTCCCTCACTACCATTCAGGGCCCCAGACAGTCCTTACAGGTGAGGCGACACTTCACCTGTGAGTCGGCTGGTGTGGTATACTGTGTCCGGTGCTCCCGGTGTGGCCTTTTATATATTGGTGAGACCCGACGCAGACTGGGAGACCGTTTCGCTGAACACCTACGCTCGGTCCGCCAGAAAAAGCAGGATCTCCCAGTGGCCACACATTTTAATTCCACATCCCATTCCCCTTCTGATATGTCTATCCATGGCCTCCTCTACTGTCAAGATGAATCCAAACTCAGGTTGGAGGAACAACACCGTATATACCGGCTGGGTAGCCTCCAACCTGATGGCATGAACATTGACTTCTTTAACTTCTGTTAATGCCCCTCCTCCCCTTCTTACCCCATCCCTGACATATTTAGTTGTTTGCCTGTTCTCCATCTCCCTCTGGTGCTTCCCCCACCCCCCTCTTTCTCCAGAGGCCTCCCATCCCATGATCCTTTCCCTTCTCCAGATCGGTATCACTTTCACCAATCACCTTTCCAGCTCTTAGCTTCATCCCACCCCCTCCGGTCTTCTCCTATCACTTCACATTTCCCCCTCCCCCCCTCCCCCCCCCCACTTTCAAATCTCTTACTATCTTTCCTTTCAGTTAAAGGGTCTCGGCCCAAAACGTCGACAGTGCTTCTCCTTATAGATGCTGCCTGGCCTGCTGTGTTCCACCAGCATTTTGTGTATGTTGTTGTTTGAATTTCCTGCATCTGCAGATTTCCTCGTGTTTGCTCATATGTCCAAGGATAAGTTAGCTCATTTTTATTACATTATAAATCCTATATGTGACAGATGTCATTCTGAGACAGCCTCTCTAACTCATATGCTTTGGTCATGTCCATCTTTGAAAATATATTGGAAAGGTATCTTTGATATTATTTCTACAGTATTGAGTATTGATTTACAACCTCATCCTATCACCGCAATTTTTGGTTTACCAATGATAGAGTCAATTCATTTATCTCCTTCTGTTTGTCGGATGATTGCATTTCTTACATTAATGGCTAAAAGATCTATTTTGTTGAATTGGAAAGAGATTAATTCCCCTACCACATTTCATTGGTTTTCTCAAATTATGTTATGTTTAAATTTGGAAAAAATTAGAAGCATCATATATGATCCTTCTATTAAATTTGAAAAGACTTGGGAGGCCATTTATTCAATACTTTCATATGATGTAATTTGACCTTCTTCCAAACCTATTTCTTTCTGTTTCTAATTATATACATGTAGAGAGGACACTGATGATTCTTTTTCTTTTCTCAGATATTATCAACAGCCCATGCTTCTTTTCTTTTCCTCTTTTTTTAGTCAGTAGTTAGCTTGTTAGAGTAGTTTCTTTTTGTTTAGTTTTGTTTGGGGTAATTTTTTTTCTTTTTTCTGATTTTTTCATATTGTTATACCTAGTTTTCTTGTCTTGCACACATTATATTTGTATCATGTATGATTTTAGGAGACTTAATTTGTTTTGTACCTATTGTTTATATATCCTTTTATGTTAACTTTTAATTTTGTAATCCCAATAATTATGTACCAATTGTTGTTATCTTAATATGTTGATATTAATAAAAAGATTGAAAAAGGGTTTGTCCGATGCCCATCCTCCCCCTCCCCCCCAGCAGGTTGACCCCCAGAACAGTTTGATCTGTATTGAAATTGAATGTGTCATGCTAAAAGGGAGGAAAAGGGGAGACAATGAGTCCATGCACACTACCTGACTATTTTTGCACTAATTATCCAACTTAGCTTTTATATATTCTTATTGCAATATATTCTTTTCACAGACTCTCACACGCTCACTCCCCATCACAGGGTGGGTGGTGCAGACACTCCTGATGATAGCTCACCCTCTGCCCTTGCAGCAGGACAGAATACATCTGGGCCGCATGGCCTTCCCCTGCGTCCCTGCCATCTGGTAGGAGCAGAAACATCTTAGTCAAGGCAGTAGATCAACAACAGCTTCTTCCCGAGGGCCGTTGTACAACTGAGTAATGCTCCACCCTGGCTAAGGACAGTTACAGACCATCAAAAATCACTTGTTGCATGTAAATGTGGGAATTGGTTTAATCAAGTCGTATCACACGCATTGTAAGTATCAGCTTTGCACAGGTTAGAGTAGCACCGCAATCCTGTTCTCTGAGCAATGGTTCTTTTCTCAATAACGGTTCCTACCCCATCTCCCTCACACCTCACCCTCTCCACCTTCCCCTTCCCCCTCCCTATCTCTGCCCCTCTCCCCCTCTACCCAACCCTTCCCCTCTCTCCACACTCCCCTCCACCTCACTCCCACCCCTGCATCCCTCCCTCCCTCCCCATCTCTGCCCCTCTCCCTTTCACTCACTTTCTCCCCCTTTCTCTCTTACCCTCTGTACCTCTCATACAATCTCTCACACATCCTCTCTCTCTCACCCTCTCACCTTCACCCTTTCCCTTTCTTTCATTCACTCTCTCTCCACCTCTCCCTCCTCTCATCCACCCTCTTTCTCACACCCCCTTTTTATCTCACTCACCCTCTCTCTCACCTTCACCTTTTATCTCTCACCCTCCCTCTCTCACCATCACTCTCTCACCCTCCCTCTCACTCTTCCACCCTCCCTCTTTCTCTCACCATCTCTCTCTCACTCTTTCTCTCTCCCTTTCTTTTACCCTCCCTCTCTCTCTTTCACCCTCTCGCTTTCTCTCACTGTCTCTCTCTCCTTCACTCTCTTTTACCCTCCCTCTCTCTTACTCAGCCTTTCTCTCCCTCCCTCACCCTCCCTCTTTCTCTCACTGTCCCTCTCTCTCTCTCCCTCCCTCTTCCTCACACGATCGGAATCTCATTTCTCGGAAACTTTAGTCTCTGTTCTGTGTGTACCACCTCAATATACAGCGTGTTCTGTCTGGACAGCAGACAGACAAAGGCTCTGTGCATGTGACAGTAACAACACAATCACATTGAAGACCCCACCCAGGAAGCAGTCAGCTGTGGGAAGACGGATGGGGGTGGGGTCCAGGGGTGGTGCACTGGCCCACGTCTGACCCTAGTGTTGATGGGATGCATGGGGTTTGGAGTTGGTGCTGAGGACCCCAAGGCACACCAGCTCCCTGCCTCTGATGGAAGGAGGTGGCTGGCACTTCATGCCTGGGTGTGTACAACTGTTACGGGGCCGGTCCATGGGACAGCTGTTCCCAGATATCTGCAAGCTCGACTCTGTCAGAATGGTGAGGCTTGTTTAGCTGGAAGGGCCTGTCCCACACTGTATCTCTAAATAAATACTGTGTGTCATTTTGGTCACCTGATACGGGAAGGGTGCTATTAAACTGGGAAGAGTGCAGAGGAGTTCTAACACAGAAAACTTACAGCACAATACAGGCCCTTCAGCCTACAATCCTGTGCCAAACATGTACTTACTTTAGAAATTACCTAGGGTTACCCATAGCTCTCTATTTTTCTAAGCTCCATGTACCTATCCAAAAGTCTCTTGAAAGACCCTATCGTATCCACCTTCACCACCGTTGCCAGCAGTCCACTCCATATACTCATCACTCTGAGTAAAAAAAACTTACCCCTGACATCTCTGTACCTACTTCCAAGCACCTTAAAATTGTGCCCTCTTGTGTTAGCCATTTCAGCCCTGGGAAAAAGCCTCTGACTATCCACACAATCAATGCCTTTCATCATCTTATACACCTCTGTCAGGTCACCTCTCATCCTACATTGCTCCAAGGAGCAAAGGCCAAGTTCACTCAACCTATTCTCATAAGGCATGCTCCTCAATCCAGGCAACATCCTTGTAAATCTCCTCATCACCCTTTCTATAGTTTCCACATCCTTCCTGTAGTGAGGTGACCAGAACTGAGCACAGTACTCCAAGTGGGGTCTGACCAGGGTCCTATATAGCTGCAACATTATCTCCCAGCTCTTATACTCAATACCACAGTTGATGAGGGTCACTGCACCATTTGCCTTCTTAACCACGGAGTCAACCTGCGCAGTTTTATGAGGATGTTGCTGGGATTCGAGGGACTGGATAATGGAGAGAGGTCAAGCAGGTAGGAACATTTTTCACTGCAGTGTAGGAAACTGAGGGTGACCTTATAAAGATATATATGGGCAGGTTAGGACTTTATTCCTTAGAACATCGGACATTGAGGAGGTGATCTTATCTCCCAGGGGCAGAGTAAATGCACACAGTCTTTATCCCAGTGTTGGAGAATCAAGAACCAGAGAGGCACAGGTTTAAGGTGAGAGGGGAGAGATTTAATAGGAACCTGAGGGACAACTTCTTCACCCAGACAATGATCAGTGTATGGATCGAGCTGCCGGGGAAGAGGTTGAGGCAGGTATGGTAACAATCTTTAAAAGGCACTTGGACAGGTACATGGACAGGAAAGGTTCAGAGGGATAAGGGCCAAACATGGGCAAATGAGATGGCTGTAGATGGGATTAGCCCTGTTTCTGTCTGACTGCTCTTTCTCTTTCTGTCACCCTTCCTGCTTGGGAAGGAGCTCCCAGCTGTCCCCTGGCCCAAGTCCAGGCAGTAACGGACCTTTCTCCTTTTCTCTTTCAGATGCCAAACCGCTGGAGGGACAACAGACAGGTGGGTACATTCTTCAGCCCCTGGGCACACCACTGCCTCCTGCTGGCAATGGGGCGGTTTCCAGCCAGCCCTATCCGACCTGGGCACCATGGGTCACAGCTACATTTCTCGCACATCCCTGTCTGCCCGGGAGGAGCAGGGGGTGAGCCGCTTGCTTAAATGGCTCCAGACCCTCTGGTGAAGGTGCTGGTGGGGAAGGAGCTCTGAGGTCTAGTCCCAGTGACATAGAACATTACAGCACAGTACAAGCCCTTTGGCCCACAACATTGTGCCCACTTTGTAACCTACTCCAAGCTTGTCAAGCATGGCTGACAAGGGAAGGCAAAGCCAAAGCAAAATAGAGTTAATACAACAAAGCAAAACTTGGTGGGAAGATAGAGGATTGAGAAGCTTTTAAAAACCTATGGGGAGCACCTAAAAACATCATTTGGAGGGAATAGATGAAATACGAAAGTAAGTTTGAAAACTATATCAAAGTGGACAGTAAAAGCTTTTTCGAGAATGTAAAGGTTAAAAGAGAAATGTGAGTGGATATAGGGCCACAGGAAAGTGAGGCCAGAAAAATAATAATGGGGGACTAGAGATGACAGATGAACTAAATGAGTATTTTGCATCAGTCTTCACTGTGGAAGACACTAGCAGTGTGCCAAATGTTGTAGTGTGTGAGGGAAAAGAAGTGAGTGCAGTTACTATTACAATGGAGAAGGTACTCAAAAACTGAAAGACCTAAAGGTACATAAGTCACTCGAGCCAGAGGAACTGCACCCTAGGGTTCTGAAAGAGTTAGCGTGAGAGATTGTGGTGGCATTGGAAATGATCTTTCTAAAATTATTGGACTCTGGCATGGTGCCAGAGGACAGGAAAATTGCAAATATCACTCCACCCTTTAAGAAAGGAGGACGGCAACAGAAAGGAAATTATAGAATATTTACCCTGAGGTGTTGGTTATTTACCTCAGTTGTTGGGAAGATATCAGAGATAATTGTAAAGGATGAGATGATGGAGTACTTGGTGACACAGGACAAGATAGTACGAAGTCAGCATGGTTTCCTTAAGGGAAAATCCTGCTTGATAAACCTGTTGGAATTCTTTGAGGAGATTACAAGTAGGATAGATAAAGGGGATGCAGTTGATGTTGTATATTTGGACTTTCAAAAGGCCTTTGACAAGGTTCCACACATAAGTCTGCTTCCCAAGGTAAGAGCCCATGGTATTACGGGGAAGTTGCTGGCATGGTTAGAGCATTGGCTGATTGTTAGGAGGCAGCAAGTGGGAATGAAAGGATCCTTCTCTGGTTGGGTGCCAGTGACGAGTGGTGTTCTGCAGGGGTCGGTGTTGGGACCTCTTCTTTTCACACTGTATATCAATCATTTAGATGATAGAAAAGTGGCTTTGTTGCAAAGTTTGCAGATTCTATAAAGATTGGTGGAGTGGCAGGTAGTATTGAGAAAACAGGTAGGATGCAGAAGGAATTAGACAAATTAGGAGAATGGACAAAAAAGTAGCAAATGAAATACAATGTTGGAAAATTCATGGTCATGCACTTGTAGAAATAAATGTGCAGACTATTTTCTAAACAGGGAGAGAATCCAAAATTCTGAGATGCAAAGGGATTAGGAGTCCTTGTGCAGAACACCCTAAAGGATGACTTGCATGTAGAGTTGGTGGTGAGGAAGGCAAATGCAATGTCAGCATTCATTTCAAGAGGTCTAGAATACAAGAGCAGGGATCTGTTGCTGAGGCTTTATAAGGTTCTGGTGAGGCCTCACCTTGAGGTTGATGAACAGTTCTGGGCTCCTCATCTAAGAAAAGATGTGCTGGTATTGGAGAGGGTTCAGAGGAGGTTCAGAAGGATGGTTCTGGGAATGAATGGGTTATCATACCAGGAATGTCTGATAGTTCTGCGACTGTACTCACTGGAATTTAGTAGGATGAGGGGTATCTCATTGAAGCCTTTCAAATGTTGAAAGGCCTAGACAGAGTAAATATGGAAAGAATGTTTCCTTGATGGGGGAGTCTAGGATAAGAGGGGGAGTCCATTTAAAACACAGATTCAGAGAAATGTCTTTAGCCAGAGGCTGTGGAATTTGTTACCATGGGGAGCTGTGGAGGCCAGGTCTTTGGGTGTATTTAAGGCAGAGATTGATAGGTTCTTGATTGGACACGGCATCAAAGGTTACAGGGAGAAGGCTGGGGAGGGAAAAGAAAGGATCAGTCACGACTGAATGGTGAAACAGACACAATGGGCCAAAAATCCTAATTCAATACCTATGTATTATGATCTAAGATCAATTTAATCCTCCCCCCCCACAATAACCCTCCATATTTCTATCATCCATGTGCCTATCTAAGAGTCTCTTAAATGACCCTGATGTATCTGCTTCTACTACCACCCTTGGAAGGATGTAATACGTATCCACCACAATCTGTGGAAGATATTTCCCTCTGACATCCCTCCTATACTTTCATTCAATCACCTTAAAACTACTGTATGTCCCCTCATATTAGCCATTTCCACCTTGGTCAAAAGTCTCTGGCTGTTCCCTCCATTTATGCCTCTTTATCATCTTGTACTCTTCTATCAAGTTACCTCTTATCCTCCTTCGCTCAAAAGAGAAAAGCCCCAATTTGCTCAACCTACTCTCTAATCCAGGTAGCGTTCTGGTAAATCTCCTCTGCACCCTCTCTAAAGCTTCCACATGCTTCCTGTAATGACGTGACCGGAACTGAACTCAAGTGTAGTCTAACCATAGTTTATGGAGCTGTAACATTGTCTCAGAGCTCCTGAACTCAATCCCTCAACTAAAGAAATCCCAAAACACCTCTAGTTCTGGATTCCCTCAGCACAGTAAAACATCCTCTTCACATCCATCCTATCTAGTCCTTTCAACATTTGGTAGATTTCAAAGAGATTCCCATGCATTCTTCTAAATTCCAGTGAGAGCAGCTTTGGGGTTGCCCACACTTCTGTTCTTTTTACCAAAGTTCATTACCCTATATTTCCAAATACTGTATTCCATCTGCCACTTTTTTGCCCATTCTTCCAATTTGTCTAAGTCCTGCTGCAATCGCATTGCTTCCTCAGCACTAGCTACCCCTCCACCTATCATCGTATCAGCCACAAACTTAGCCACAAATCTATCAGTTCCATTATCTAAGTCAATGACAAACAATTTTAGAAGTAGCAGTCCCAATACTGACCCCTGAGGAACACCACTAGCCACTGACAGCCAACCAGAAAAGGCCCCTTTTATTCCCACTGTCTCCTGCCTGTCAGCCATTCTGCTACATCCCAGCATCTTTCCTGTAACACCACAGGAATTTATCTTGTTCAGCAACCTCATGTGTGGCACCATATCAAACGCTTTCTGAAAATCCAAGTAACTGACATCTACCTCTCCTTTGTCTATCCTGCTTGTTATTTCCTCAAAGAACTCTGACAGATTTGTCAGGCAAGATTTCCCTTTACAGAAACCATGCTGACTTTGACTTATTTTATCATTAGTCTCCAAGTACCTTGAAACCTCATCCTTAATAATAGACACCAACACTTTCCCAGCCACTGAGGTTAGGCTAACTGGCCTTTAACTTCCTTTCTTTTGCCATCCTCCCTCCTTAAAGAGTAGAGTGACTTTTGTAGTTTTCCAGTCCTCCAGAACCATGCCAGAATCGAGTGATTCTTGAAATATCATGACCAATGCACCCATTATCTCTTCAGCAACCTCTTTCAGGATTCTGGGAAGTAGTCCATCTGGCCCAGGTGACTTAACCACCTTAAGACCTTTCAGTTTGCCTGGCACTTTCTCCCCTTGTAATAGTAATGACACTCACTCCTGCTCCCTGACATTCAGGGACCTCTGGCCCACTGCTGATGTCTCCTACAGTGAAGACTGATGCCCAGTCCCCATTAAGTTCATCTGCCATTTCTTTGTCCTCCATTACTACCTCCAGCATCATTTTCCAGTGGTCCAATATCAACTCTCACCTCCTTTTTACTCTTCATATAACTGAAAAAAAACTTCTGGTATCCAGCTTTATATTATTTGCTAGTATGCTCTCTTATTTCATCTTCTCCCTTCTTATAGCTTTTTATGCCTTTTTGCTGGATTTTAAGCTTCCCAGTAACCCAACCTTCCACTCAGTTTTGCTACCTTTTGTGCCTTTTCCTGGGCTTTTATGTAGTCCTCAATTTCCTTTGTCAGCCGCGGGTTTCTGCCCCTGCCACTTGAGAATAACTTCTTCTGTGGGACATATCTATACTGCACCTTGTGAACTATTCCCAGAAACTTCAGCCACCTCTGCTCTGCTGTCATCCCCACCAGTATCCCTCTCCAATCCACCTGGGCAAGCTCCTCTCTCAACCCTCTGTAATTCTCTTTATTCCATTGTGATACTGATACATGTGACTTAGGCTTCTGCACATGTTGGTGAAATGGGCAGAAAGGTGGCAGGTGAAATTTCATGCAGACATGTGCGAGGGGATATATTTTGGGATTGCTAATGAGGCCAGGGCATAGAACAGAACACCACACTTAGAATGCTGGAGGAACTCTGCAGGTCTGGCAGCATCTATGGAAATGAATAATCGTTGATGTTTCGGGCTGAGACCATTCTTCAGGTCTGGAAAGGAAGGGGGAAGATGCCAGAATAAAATATGGGGGAGGGGAAGGAGGACTAACTAGAAGGTGAAGCCTGGTAGGTGAGAAAGGTAAAGGGCTGGAGAAAAAGGAAACTGATAGGAGAGGAGAGTGAACTATAGGAGAAAGGAAAGGAGGAGGGGCATCAGGGGGAGGAGATAGGCAGGCGAGAAGAAAAGAGGCTAGAGTGGGGAATAGAAAAAAGGAAAAGTGGGGAGTGGAAATCAATGTTTGTGCCATCAGTTTGGCGACTACCTAGATGGAATATGGGAGTGGCCTCATCTTAGCAGAAGGGAAGACAGTGGGCTGACATGATGGAATGGGAGTGTGGATAGGATTTAAAACGCTTGGCCACCAGAAAGCTTCACTTTTGGCAGATGGAGTGGAGGTGCTTGACAGACACCATGAGTGGTAGGGTCTTTGGAAGCATTGAGGAACGAGGGGACATCAGAGTAACACATGCATAATACTGGAGGAACTCATCAAGTCAGAAGGGTGATTAACAGTCAACGTTTTAGGCTGAGATCCTTCATCAGGACTGGACAGGAAGGGGGAAAAAGCCAGAATGAAAACGGTGGGGAAGAGAGGAAAGGGTACAAATTGGCTGGTGATAGGTGAAACCAGGTGAGGGGGAGGTGGGTCGGTGAGGGACAGGGTATGAGTAAGAAGCTGAGAGGTGATGGCTGGAAGAGTTAAAGAGAAGGGATCTAATAGGAGGAGAGATGACTGTGGAAGGAGGAGGGGGCATCTTGGAGTATGTCTGTAGATCCTTCAGATTGCCAATGCAGGTAGATAGTATGGATAGATAGGCGTTTAGGTTACAGGTCATCATCAGTCAGGATACTGAATACAGAACTAGGGAGGTTAGTGCTTACATTTTTACTTCAGTCCATCACCCATACTGGGGCATAGGATACTGACAGCAGCTCACCAGAGTCCTGTGTCCTGGGCCTGTCGTTCATACTGTCTCCAGGAGTAGCCCATCTTCAAAGATCCTTCCTATCCCCGGGATGAGGTCTTTGGAGCTTTTGTTGGTGTTTCTGTAGCTCTAGGTTTTTACAGGATGTGGTTGCTAGCTTCTTGCCCAACCTTCCTTTTGCATTCAGGGACTATCCATGGCGGAGTTATGGAGGGTATCCACAAACTTTATAAGCCCTGGTTCAGGTCTGCATTAGAACTCTGCATGGAGTTTGGTCATCACCAGGGTGCAGAGAAGATCCACCAGGTAAAGTTGCCTGGGATGGAGTGTTTCAGTATGGGGTTAGACTGGAGAGGCAGTGTCTGTTCTCACAGGACACTGGAGGTTTAGAGGGGACATGGTTGAAGTATACGAGATTCTGAAGGGAAGATGTAGGAAACCTTATCCCATGTCAGATGCAAGTAAAACTAGAGAACATAGATTTATTGTGTGGAGGAAGAGAATCAGAATACATAATTAAAAACTATAAATTACAATGAGTATATATAAAATAATATTAAATTAAATAAGTAGTGCAAAGACAGCAGAAAAATAGTGAGGTAGTGTTCATGGGTTCATTATCCATTCAGAATTCTGATGGCAGAGGGGAAGAAGCTGTTCTTAAAATATTGAGTGAGTGTCTTCAGGCTCCTGTACCACCTCCTTGATGGTAGCAATGAGAAGAGGGCACGTCCTGGGTGATGGCGATCCTTAATAATGGATGCCGCCTTTTTGAGGCATCGCCTTTTGAAGATGTCCTGGATTCTGGGGAGGCCTATGCTCATGATGGAGTTGGCTGCATTACAATTTCCTGCAGCTTTCTCCAATCCTGTGTCATGGCTCCTCCACATCAGGTGGCAATGCAGCCAATTAGAATGCTCTGCATGGTACATCTGTAGAAATTTGTGAGAGTCCTTGGTGACATACCAATTCTCCTCAGACACCTAATGATATATGACCACTGTCATGCCTTCTTTGTAATTGCTTCTATATGTGACCCCAGGATCGATCTTCAGAGATGTTGACACCCAGGATCACGAAACTGCTCACCCTTTCCACTGCTGATTCCTCCACGAGGACTAGTGTGTGTTTCCTGAAGTCCGCAATCAATTTCTTGGTCTTACTGATGTTGAATGCAAGGTTGTTGCTGAGGCACCACTCAACTATCTGATCTATCTTGTTCCTGTACGTCTCCTCATCACCATCTGAAATTCTCTCAACAATGATTGTGTTATTGGCAAATTTATAAATGATGTTTGAGCTGTGTCCAGCCACATGGGCATGGTTGTAGAGAGAGCAGTGGGAGGTGCTGTCGTGTTGATTGTCAGCGAGGAGATGTGATTTCTGATCCAAACAGATTATGGTTTCCCGGTGAGAAAGTCAAGGATCCAGTTACAGAGGCCCAGGTTTTACAGCTTGTAGATTAGAACTGATTGTATGACTGTGTTGAATGTTGAGGTGTAGTCAATAAACAGACCAATCTCCAACCTTGACCAATCTCTCAAAGCACTTCATCTCTGTAGATGTAAATGCCATTGGATGACAGATGTTGAGATCTATTCCAAGATACTGAACTGAAGCCTGCAGATATCCAACTAACAACTTATCCTGGAGAAAAGATAACTCCTGTGGAAATGACATTTGTAACTGAAATACAACAACCAACAAGCCACATTGAGCTTGTATGTGGTAAAAACAGGAGGGCCAGGATTTTGGGGACATGAGTGGCTGAGACAACTACAACATGATTGGAGATCCTTCCACCATTTGCATGCCACATACCTTGCAATAGAGTGAATGGAAAGTGAATTAAGAAAGATTCTGGATGATGCCACAATTGTCTCCTTGCCAAACACCATGAACCATTACGCAACATAGGACAAATGTGTTGGTGACAACTTCTGTGCCTCTGGTTGGAAAGCACATTGGACCAAAGAAGGACCAGGCTGCTCGGAGGAATCGTGAAAGTGATAAAAGCACTGGCCTGACTACAACAGTTTTTAAATCGGCAACATAGCTTCTGATATGTTAATCAGGTAGTTACTTGATTAACTGCTTTTAAGCCAGAAGAGAGCTCAAGGAGCTTCAGGAAAGTTGCCAGCATTTGTGAAGAACCAGAATCTACTCTGCGTGCATTAAGGTTATTATGATGAAGTTCATGTGAGAGACAAAAAGCTGCTGGTAAGCATAGATGCAAAGACCAAAGCCCAGATGGATGAATGGAAAATCAAAAAGGAAGGAGTCAATGGAGATAGAAAAACAGAGGATTTGTCAGATGATGCTATGGATGAGGAAACCAAGAGGAGAGATCAGATCATAAAGGGACCAATAGAAGGATTAATAAGAGAATATTCCAGTGAACTAAATGCACATTCCCAAGTTCAGGATGCACAAACTAGAAGAAAAAGGAAAGTGAAAAAAGAAAGACAAGAAGTTGAAAAGGAGAAGGAGATGGAAAGACAGAATGCGAACGAGAAAGAGGAAGGTGTGAGAGAGAAGGAACATGAGGAAGAAAAAGTAAGGGATTGATTTAGATCCAGAGGGAGAAAAGGAGAAGAAAGGTATCCAGAGCTGTCAGAACAAGTTCTTACAGTCTTAGAAACAACTCCTACAACCACCATGGAGGAGGCCCCAGACCTGAGATTGTTTCACAGCCACAAGTCTCACCTGCCAAGCAGAGTGACACCCCCCCCCCCCCACCCCATCAGAAAAGACATTATCCCACAAGAGGAAGAAATCCTCCACAGGGATTAAATGTTTAGGCCTAAGTGGGACCATTTAAATTTACTATGTTGTGGATGTCTGTGTATAGTAGTTGTATTATGTAGTATACTGTGTATATTGCTCAGATGTATTCTACATTGAGTTAGAGTTTACAGCTAAGCAAGGGGGAGTGTTACATATTTCATGTTAGTAATACTGTAAATATATTGTTTGATTAAGCAGTCTTTGTTATTAACAGAATACATTGTGGGTAATATGTACAAGTATGTCATCACATCACCATGTAACATATATGTCAAACTCAAGGCCCGCGGGCCAAATCCAGCCCGTGGTGGAATTATCTTTGGCCCGCGAGATAATATCTAATTACTATTAAAGCTGGCCCCAGTAATCGAAGCGCCTATAGCGTATGATATGGCTAATGCTGAGTTTATTCAGGTACCAGGTTTTCAGGGTTTTTAGTGTTTATTCGGCAGTCTTGCTCGGCAGTCTTCTTCATAAGAAACGGAATTTGTAAAGTGAAACACTTTGTAGTTATAGCAGAGACTGAGACACATGAGAGCAGGCTGAAAAAACAGAGGCAACGAAAGCTGCGTTCGCACGCGTCCGACTGATCCGGCCCGCATGAAGCTGCATTTTGCTCAATCCGGCCCGTGATCTAAAATGAGTTTGACACCCCTGCCGTGTAATATGAGCACACCTTGCTTAAGGTAAAAAATGAAGTTAGACTCACATTCCGGACTCTTTTGTTTCATGTTTTGGAGTTACAAAACATAGCAGTGACGTTGAGGAAGTTTTAAATGAACCCAAGACTACTACCTACCTGTTGAAGTGCAGCGAGAAACAGTTGATTTGAAAAAAGGTGTCCATGAGGTGTGTTTGATAGCTCTGAACCAGTACTCACTGGAGTTTAGAAGAATGAATGGGGACCTCAATGAAAACTATCAAATATGGAAAGGCCTTGACATAGTGAGCGTGGAGAGGATGTTTCCTATAGTGGGGGAGTTTAGAACCAAAAGGTAAAGTCTGAGAATAGAGAGAAGTCTATTTAGAACAAAGATGAGGAGGAATTTCTTTAGCCAGAGGGTGGAGAATCTGTGGAATTCATTGCCACAGACAGTCATTGGATATATTTCAATAGATTAATAGGTTCTTAATTAGTCAGGATGCCAAAGGTTACAGGGAGAAGACAGGTGAATGGGATTGAGTGGGATAAATCAGCCTTATAGACAATAGACACAGAAGTAGACCATTCGGCCCTTCACGCCTGCACCGCCATTTTGAGATCATGGCTGATCATCTACTATCAATACCCGGTTCCTGCCTTGTCCCCATATCCCTTGATTCCCCTATCCATAAGATACCTACCTAGCTCCTTCTTGAAAGCATCCAGAGAACTGACCTCCACTGCCTTCTGAGGCAGTGCATTCCAGACCCCCACAACTCTCTGGGAGAAGAAGTTTTTCCTTAACTCTGTCCTAAATGACCTACCCCTTATTCTCAAACCATGTCCTCTGGTACTGGACTCTCCCAGCATCTGGAACATATTTCCTGCCTCTATCTGGTCCAATCCCTTAATAATCTTATATGTTGCAATCAGATCCCCTCTCAATCTCCTTAATTCCAGCGTGTACAAGCCCAGTCTCTGTAACCTCTCTGCGTAAGACAGTCCTGACATCCCAGGAATTAACCTTGTGAATCTACGTTGCACTTCCTCTACAGCCAGGATGTCCTTCCTTAACCCTGGAGACCAAAACTGTACACAATACTCCAGGTGTGGTCCCACCAGGGCTCTGTACAAATGCAAGAGGATTTCCTTGCTCTTGTACTCAATTCCCTTTGTAATAAAGGCCAACATTCCATTAGCCTTCTTCACTGCCTGCTGCACTTGCTCATTCACCTTCAGTGACTGATGAACAAGGACTCCTAGATCTCTTTGTATTTCTCCCTTACCTAACTTTACACTGTTCAGATAATAATCTGCCTTCCTGTTCTTACTCCCAAAGTGGATAACCTCACACTTATTCACATTAAACTTTATCTGCCAAGTATCTGCCCACTCACCCAGCCTATCCAAGTCACCCTGAATTCTCCTAACATCCTCATCACATGTCACACTGCCACCCAGCTTAGTATAATCAGCAAATTTGCTGATGTTATTCTCAATGCCTTCATCTAAATCGTTGACGTAAATTGTAAACAGCTGTGGTCCCAATACCGAGCCCTGTGGTACCCCATGATGGAATGGCTGAGCAAACTTGATGGGCGTATTTCTGTTCGCATGTCTTATGAAAGAGGTAGAGGTATAGAGCACCCTGGAACAGAATTAGAAGGGATCTAGGGGAGCATCTTCACTCTCATTCCAAAGATGTAAGGGTTAGGGTTAGTATGTTGTGAGATGCTACATTTTTATTTAGTTACTTGCCCCAGCAAGCCAACGATTTAACCCTAGCCTAACCACAGGGCAATTTACAATGACCTACTAACCGATACGTCTTTGGATTGTGAGAGGAAACCGAAGCATCCAGAGGAAACCCTCGTACAGATGGCAGAACTGAACTCGGAGCTCCATCGCCCCGAGCTGTAATAGTGCCATGCTACACTGCTGTGGTACCAGAAGCATGGCGATACTTACGGGCTGCTCCCACCACGTCCTTGGACTGTGTTGATCATTGACACAAGTGACGCTGTGTGTTTCAATGTTTTGATGTAACATGACAAATAAAGCTGATCTTTAAACAATGCGGAGGAAACCCGAGCACCCATGCGGACATGGGGAGAATGTCCAAACTCCAGAAACACAGCGGCGGAATTGAACCCTGATCACTGGCAGTGTACAGCGTTACACTAACCGTTAGCGGTGAGGATGTCGATCAAAGTGGGCCACCTTGTCCTGGAGAGCATCGAGCCCTTTGAGGGTTATAGGAGCTGCACTCACCCAGACGAGTGAGGAGTGCCATTTTGGAAAGAGCCAGGGAATTCCCCTGTCCCAGCCAATCAGAGGCTGTTGCACAGTGCAGGGGGTTTCTCTGATTGGCTCTGGCATCCCTATCCAATCATAAGAGAGCCCATGGTGGGTGTATTGGGTAGCGTTGCTCCCTCCCTGCTGTAGGTTCCCAGGTTTGACCCCACAACCTATGAACTCTTCATCTCTTGTTCTCGATATTTATTCATTATTATGTCTTTCATTTTGTATTTGCAGTTTATTGTCTCTTACACGTTGGATATTTGTCTGTCCTGTTGTGTCTGGTTTTTCATTGATTCCATTGTGTTTCTTTGTATTTACTGTGAATTTCCACAAGAAAATGAATCTCAGGGTCGTAAATATGGTGACATATAGTTTGCACTTTGATAGCAAATTTACTTTGAACTTTTAAACCAAATAACAGATGACCATCTAGACTCCAGACAGGGAGGTGGTGGTGAAGGGGCTCTGGCCCTCTTACTCCCCTACCCTCTCTGTCCGCCCCTCTCTACCTTTCCTCCATCTCATCAGGACCATCTCTTGTCTTTTACCCTCCAAGTACATTTACTACCCACCACACTCTGCTTCACCCCACCCTTCACCCCTGACCCCATACCCACCATTTCTCATCCCACAGTCCACCCCTTACCCCTCACCCATCCCAGCATATCTCACCGCTCTGTCTGATCTCTTGCAGATGTATTCCTGGACCAGGGCACCTCCTATGAATTCTGGGGAGACGAGGGTCGCAGTGAACTCGACGACTTCCTGCAGGAGTAAGGGTTCTGTGAGGGGTGGGTGTGAGAACAGGGACAGGTTAGAAAGAGAAAGGGATGGAGAGAGATGTAAAAGCAAGAGGTTCAGAGGGAGAGGTAGGGAAAGAGGGAGTGAGAGAGTGGAGGGAAGGAGGGAGACAGGGATAGAATGGGGAGAATGAGGTTAGGGAGAGAAGAGTAAGGGAGGGAGGGGAATGAAGATACAGAGGGAGGAGAGAGAGGTTTGAGAAAAAGTGGGAAGAGCAGAGAGAAGAAAGGGAGGCAGGGAGATGGAGAGAGAGATGCAGAGAGGAGAGGGAGATGGAAGGAGAGGGGAGATGGAGGGTGAGAGGATAGGGAGGGAAGAGAGACAGAGGGGGGGGGGGAGGATGGTGACAAAAGGAACTAGGTCAGTAAATCCAACTCTTTTTTTCTGGTCACAGCATCAGGAATGGCTTTATGGGTGTCCTGGAAGTAGCCAGCAAAGCCTTTGCATCTTATGGGTAACGCGATCACGGACCGATGGACAAGACAGCGAACAGACTGAAAAAGGACACAGCTTGAGATCTACAGTCTCCTGTGGCATTGTGTGTGTGTGTGTGTGTGTGTGTGTGTGTCTGTGCGATCCCATGTTTGTACAGTGTGGGTATCTCAGTGAGTGAGCATGTGTGTGCCTCTCCACCACGCATTCCAGTGTGTACAAGAATTCAATGATTTTAAATAAAGACTGTAAGGGGTTCTTTATGTTACTGCGTATGTTAATCAAAATGGCTTCTTTGTTAAAAATAAAACTGCTTCTTTGTTATGCTAACTGGAGAGAGTGCTTTTCTTGCAGAGCACTCTTGAAGCTTGTTTGGGTTTGGAGTTGCTGATAACGAGGATTGTATTCATTTGTTAACCAATTGGGTTGGATGTTACTTTCTCTTGTGGATCTGGGAGCTGGGATTGTGCGGTCTTTTTGGGGAGTCGGGGAGAAGACGGCGAAGAAGGTGGACGCGTGCGGCACTGCTCAGTTGATCACTTCGAGTGGTCCCAGGTGCGGGGTCGTGGAGGTCGGAGGAGAGCGAAGAGGGGTTGGACGATTCAATGGTTGAGCTCCAACGATGTGCACTAAATTAACTGAACTCTGATAATTTTTGGGGCCTTTTCTTTATTTTCTTTTCCTTCATATATACTGTATCGTTATTAATCACTTAATTCTAGTAAGATTTATAAAGTGTATTCTGCAATTGTACCTGGTGTGCTTTTGATATTGTGTGTGCAACTTTGGGTTGGCGTGTGTTCCACAGCATCCACGTATACGGGAGGCGCAGTTTGGCGGGTGAACAAATTTTCCCCTAGGCATACACCAGCCGATCGCTTGAACGTTACATTTAAAAAAAAATTGATACTTTTCTTGGCTAGCTCACCTTCATATTTCATCTTTTCTCTCCTTATGGCTTTTTAAGTTGTCTTCTGTTAGTTTTTAAAAGCTTCCCGATCCTCTAACTTCATACTAATTCCTTTTTGCTTTTATACTGTCTTTGACTTCCCCCGTCAGCCACGATTGCCTCATCCTTCCTTTGGAATACTACCTCATCTTTGGGATGTATCTATCCTGCACCTTCCGAATTGCCCAGAAGCTCCAACCCTGCTGTTCTGCCATCATTTCTGATAGTGCCACCTTCCAATCAACTTTGGCCAGCTCTTCTCTCGTGCCTCTGTAATCTCCTTTACTCCACAGTAATACTGATACATCTGACTTTAGATTCTCCCTCTCAAACTGCAGGGTGAATTCCATCATATTATGATTACTATCTCCTAGGGGTCCTTTAACTTAAGTTCCCTAATCAAATCCAGTTCATTACATAACACCCAATCCAAACTTGCCTTTCTCACAGTTGGGCTCAACCACAACCTCCTCTAAAAAGCCATTGTCGGCATTCTACAAATTTTCTCTCCAGCCCAACCTGATTTTCCTAATCTTCCTGCATATTGAAATCCCCACTGCAGACCGAGCTGGGGATTCAGGTACAGGGGTGTGGGATGTAGAGGGAGGTGCTCAGACCTGTACCAAACAAAATGCCACCATCTCCTCCTGTCGCATTCCAGTCACCCCATTTCAAGAATGTTCAGGACTTCCTGGAGAGAGGGAGATAGGGATTTCCTGTGATTGTTCCAGATGAGAGCGACCCCACATCCACTGGAGAAGCTGGAACTGCTTCCCTGGGGGGCAGGGGTGGTTGAGATGAGGGGGTATTATTAGAGGTAGACAGGGACGGAATGGTCTGGACCTTGTTGGGCAGCTGGAAAACAGTCACTTGCATTGGATCGGCCATGGCAACGTAGGTAACGTGGCGCTATTTCAGTTTGTTGTGTTGGAGTTCAGAGTTCAATTCCAGCATCCCCTGTAAGGAGTCTATACCTTGTCCCCATGGAGAGTCTGGTTTCCTCCCACAGTCCAGCAACATACAAGTTAGTAGGTTAATTGGTCATTGTACCGTGATTGGGCGAGGGTTAAATCAGGAGTTGTTGATGGTGTCGCTCAAAGGGACAGAGGGGTCTGTTCTGTCTTGTTCCTCAGTAAGTAACAAATCAGCAGTGGACAGGGTTGGTCATGGGACTGGAGGGGAGGGAGAGGACGGGCTTGATGGACAGAATGGCCAGCTGCCATGTGTAAGCAGCAGGAGGAACGTGAGCACAGCAGTAACCAAGCTCTGGTTGCAGAGATCGTGTCCCTATTGCTGGATAATGGCGCGGCCAACAACAGTGAGGAGGACAGCCGGTGCGATGGACTCACAGCCCTGCATGACCCCCTCAGCAAAGGACACCTGGACATCATGGAGCTTCTGATCAACAGGGGAGCAGAGACCCAGGTCAAAGACAGTCAGGTCAGGCAGCGCGCTGTAACTCACGGTGTCAGGAACAGGGTGGCAGTAGAATGGGAACGGTGTAACTCACCGGTGTCAGGCACGGGGGCGACAGCAGAGTGGGACGGTGTAACTCACGGTGTCAGACACGGGGGCGACAGCAGAGTGGGACGGTTTAACTCACAGTGTCAGGAACAGGGTGGCAGTAGAATGGGAACGGTGTAACTCACCGGTGTCAGGGACAGGATGTCAGTAGAGTGGGAATGGTGTAACTCACCGGTGTCAGGCACAGGGTGTCAGTAGATTGGGACGGTGTAACTCACCGGTGTCAGGCACAGGGTGTCAGTAGAGTGGAATGGTATAACTCACCGGTGTCAGGCACAGGGTGACAGTAGATTGGGACGGTGTAACTCACCGGTGTCAGGCACAGGGTGTCAGTAGAGTGGAATGGTATAACTCACCGGTGTCAGGCACAGGGTGACAGTAGATTGGGACGGTGTAACTCACCGGTGTCAGGCACAGGGTGTCAGTAGAGTGGAATGGTATAACTCACCGGTGTCAGGCACAGGGTGACAGTAGATTGGGAATGGTGTAACTCACCGGTGTCAGGCACAGGGTGTCAGTAGAGTATGACGGTGTAACTCACCGGTGTCAGGCACAGGGTGTCAATAGAGTGGGACGGTGTAACTCACCGGTGTCAGGCACAGGGTGTCAGTAGAGTGTGACGGTGTAACTCACGGTGTCAGGAACAGGGTGGCAGTAGAATGGGAACAGTGTAACTCACCGGTGTCAGGCACAGGGTGTCAGTAGAGTGTGACGGTGT
The DNA here is from genome assembly GCF_048418815.1 of Hemitrygon akajei. Lineage (NCBI taxonomy): Eukaryota > Metazoa > Chordata > Chondrichthyes > Myliobatiformes > Dasyatidae > Hemitrygon > Hemitrygon akajei. The sequence goes on from NC_133131.1 coordinate 138,234,392, forward strand.
AACTCACGGTGTCAGGAACAGGGTGGCAGTAGAATGGGAACAGTGTAACTCACCAGTGTCAGGCACAGGGTGTCAGTAGAGTGGGACGGTGTAACTCACGGTGTCAGGAACAGGGTGTCAGTAGATTGGGACGGTGTAACTCACCTGTGTCAGGCACAGGGTGTCAGTAGATTGGGACGGTGTAACTCACCGGTGTCAGGCACAGGGTGTCAGTAGAGTGGGAACGGTGTAACTCACCGGTGTCAGGCACAGGGTGTCAGTAGATTGGGACGGTGTAACTCACCGGTGTCAGGCACAGGGTGTCAGTAGAGTGGGAATGGTATAACTCACCGGTGTCAGGCACAGGGTGTCAGTAGAGTGGGAACGGTATAACTCACCGGTGTCAGGCACAGGGTGTCAGTAGAGTGGGAATGGTGTAACTCACCGGTGTCAGGCACAGGGTGTCAGTAGAGTGGGATGGTGTAACTCACCGGTGTCAGGCACAGGGTGTCAGTAGAGTGGGAACGGTGTAACTCACCGGTGTCAGGCACAGGGTGTCAGTAGATTGGGACGGTGTAACTCACCGGTGTCAGGCACACGGTGTCAGTAGAGTGGAATGGTATAACTCACGGTGTCAGGAACAGGGTGGCAGTAGAGTGGGAACGGTGTAACTCACCGGTGTCAGGCACAGGGTGTCAGTAGAGTGGGAACAGTGTAACTCACCGGTGTCAGGCACAGGGTGTCAGTAGAGTGGGAACGGTATAACTCACCGGTGTCAGGCACAGGGTGTCAGCAGATTGGGAACGGTATAACTCACCGGTGTCAGGCACAGGGTGTCAGTAGAGTGGGACGGTGTAAGTCACCGGTGTCAGGCATAGGGTGTCAGTAGAGTGGGACGGTGTAACTCACCGGTGTCAGGCACAGGGTGTCAGCAGATTGGGAACGGTATAACTCACCGGTGTCAGGCACAGGGTGTCAGTAGAGTGGGACGGTGTAACTCACCGGTGTCAGGCACAGGGTGTCAGTAGAGTGGGAACGGTGTAACTCACCGGTGTCAGGTACAGGGTGTCAGTAGAGTGGGACGGTGTAACTCACCAGTGTCAGGCACAGGGTGTTAGTAGAGTGGGACGGTGTAAATCACCGGTGTCTGGCACAGGGTGTCAGTAGATTGGGACGGTGTAACTCACCGGTGTCAGGCACAGGGTGTCAGTAGAGTGGAATGGTATAACTCACGGTGTCAGGAACAGGGTGGCAGTAGAATGGGAACGGTGTAACTCACCGGTGTCAGGCACAGGGTATCAGTAGAGTGGGAACGGTGTAACTCACCGGTGTCAGGCACAGTGTGTCAGTAGATTGGGACGGTGTAACTCACGGTGTCAGGAACAGGGTGGCAGTAGAATGGGAACGGTGTAACTCACCGGTGTCAGGCACAGGGTGTCAGTAGAGTGTGACGGTGTAACTCACGGAGTCAGGAACAGGGTGGCAGTAGAATGGGAACAGTGTAACTCACCGGTGTCAGGCACAGGGTGTCATTAGAGTGGGACGGTGTAACTCACGGTGTCAGGAACAGGGTGTCAGTAGATTGGGACGGTGTAACTCACCTGTGTCAGGCACAGGGTGTCAGTAGATTGGGACGGTGTAACTCACCGGTGTCAGGCACAGGGTGTCAGTAGAGTGGGAACGGTGTAACTCACCGGTGTCAGGCACAGGGTGTCAGTAGTTTGGGATGGTGTAACTCACCGGTGTCAGGCACACGGTGTCAGTATAGTGGAATGGTATAACTCACGGTGTCAGGAACAGGGTGGCAGTAGAATGGGAACGGTGTAACTCACCGGTGTCAGGCACAGGGTGTCAATAGAGTGGGACGGTGTAACTCACCGGTGTCAGGCACAGGGTGTCAGTAGAGTGGGAACGGTATAACTCACCGGTGTCAGGCACAGGGTGTCAGTAGAGTGGGAATGGTGTAACTCACCGGTGTCAGGCACAGGGTGTCAGTAGAGTGGGATGGTGTAACTCACCGGTGTCAGGCACAGGGTGTCAGTAGAGTGTGACAGTGTAACTCACGGTGTCAAGAACAGGGTGGCAGTAGAATGGGAACGGTGTAACTCACCGGTGTCAGGCACAGGGTGTCAGTAGAGTGTGACGGTGTAACTCACGGTGTCAGGAACAGGGTGGCAGTAGAATGGGAACAGTGTAACTCACCGGTGTCAGGCACAGGGTGTCAGTAGAATGGGACGGTGTAACTCACGGTGTCAGGAACAGGGTGTCAGTAGAGTGGGAACGGTGTAACTCACCTGTGTCAGGCACAGGGTGTCAGTAGATTGGGACGGTGTAACTCACCGGTGTCAGGCACAGGGTGTCAGTAGAGTGGAATGGTATAACTCACGGTGTCAGGAACAGGGTGGCAGTAGAATGGGAACGGTGTAACTCACCGGTGTCAGGCACAGGGTGTCAGTAGAGTGTGACGGTGTAACTCACCGGTGTCAGGCACAGGGTGTCAGCAGATTGGGAACGGTATAACTCACCGGTGTCAGGCACAGGGTGTCAGTAGAGTGGGACGGTGTAACTCACCGGTGTCAGGCACAGGGTGTCAGTAGAGTGGGATGGTGTAACTCACCGGTGTCAGGCACAGGGTGACAGTAGAGTGGGAACGGTGTAACTCACCGGTGTCAGGCACAGGGTGTCAGCATATTGGGAACGGTATAACTCACCGGTGTCAGGCACAGGGTGTCAGTAGAGTGGGACGGTGTAACTCACCGGTGTCAGGCACAGGGTGTCAGTAGAGTGGGAACGGTGTAACTCACCGGTGTCAGGCACAGGGTGTCAGCAGATTGGGAACGGTATAACTCACCGGTGTCAGGCATAGGGTGTCAGTAGAGTGGGACAGTGTAACTCACCGGTGTCAGGCACAGGGTGTCAGTAGAGTGGGAACGGTGTAACTCACCGGTGTCAGGCACAGGGTGTCAGCAGATTGGGAACGGTATAACTCACCGGTGTCAGGCACAGGGTGTCAGTAGAGTGGGATGGTGTAACTCACCGGTGTCAGGCATAGGGTGTCAGTAGAGTGGGACGGTGTAACTCACCGGTGTCAGGCACAGGGTGTCAGTAGAGTGGGAACGGTGTAACTCACCGGTGTCAGGCACAGGGTGTCAGTAGAGTGGGAACAGTGTAACTCACCGGTGTCAGGAACAGGGTGTCAGTAGAGTGGGAACGGTGTAACTCACCGGTGTCAGGCACAGGGTGTCAGTAGAGTGGGAACGGTGTAACTCACCGGTGTCAGGCACAGGGTGTCAATAGAGTGGGAACGGTGTAACTCACCGGTGTCAGGCACAGGGTGTCAGTAGTTTGGGATGGTGTAACTCACCGGTGTCAGGCACACGGTGTCAGTATAGTGGAATGGTATAACTCACGGTGTCAGGAACAGGGTGGCAGTAGAATGGGAACGGTGTAACTCACCGGTGTCAGGCACAGGGTGTCAATAGAGTGGGACGGTGTAACTCACCGGTGTCAGGCACAGGGTGTCAGTAGAGTGGGAACGGTATAACTCACCGGTGTCAGGCACAGGGTGTCAGTAGAGTGGGAATGGTGTAACTCACCGGTGTCAGGCACAGGGTGTCAGTAGAGTGGGACGGTGTAACTCACGGTGTCAGGAACAGGGTGTCAGTAGATTGGGACGGTGTAACTCACCTGTGTCAGGCACAGGGTGTCAGTAGAGTGGGAACGGTGTAACTCACCGGTGTCAGGCACAGGGTGTCAGTAGTTTGGGATGGTGTAACTCACCGGTGACAGGCACACGGTGTCAGTATAGTGGAATGGTATAACTCACGGTGTCAGGAACAGGGTGGCAGTAGAATGGGAACGGTGTAACTCACCGGTGTCAGGCACAGGGTGTCAGTAGAGTGGGAACGGTATAACTCACCGGTGTCAGGCACAGGGTGTCAGTAGAGTGGGAATGGTGTAACTCACCGGTGTCAGGCACAGGGTGTCAGTAGAGTGGGATGGTGTAACTCACCGGTGTCAGGCACAGGGTGTCAGTAGAGTGTGACGGTGTAACTCACGGTGTCAAGAACAGGGTGGCAGTAGAATGGGAACGGTGTAACTCACCGGTGTCAGGCACAGGGTGTCAGTAGAGTGTGACGGTGTAACTCACGGTGTCAGGAACAGGGTGGCAGTAGAATGGGAACAGTGTAACTCACCGGTGTCAGGCACAGGGTGTCAGTAGAATGGGACGGTGTAACTCACGGTGTCAGGAACAGGGTGTCAGTAGATTGGGACGGTGTAACTCACCTGTGTCAGGCACAGGGTGTCAGTAGATTGGGACGGTGTAACTCACCGGTGTCAGGCACAGGGTGTCAGTAGAGTGGAATGGTATAACTCACGGTGTCAGGAACAGGGTGGCAGTAGAATGGGAACGGTGTAACTCACCGGTGTCAGGCACAGGGTGTCAGTAGAGTGTGACGGTGTAACTCACCGGTGTCAGGCACAGGGTGTCAGCAGATTGGGAACGGTATAACTCACCGGTGTCAGGCACAGGGTGTCAGTAGAGTGGGACGGTGTAACTCACCGGTGTCAGGCACAGGGTGTCAGTAGAGTGGGATGGTGTAACTCACCGGTGTCAGGCACAGGGTGACAGTAGAGTGGGAACGGTGTAACTCACCGGTGTCAGGCACAGGGTGTCAGCATATTGGGAACGGTATAACTCACCGGTGTCAGGCACAGGGTGTCAGTAGAGTGGGACGGTGTAACTCACCGGTGTCAGGCACAGGGTGTCAGTAGAGTGGGACGGTGTAACTCACCGGTGTCAGGCACAGGGTGTCAGTAGAGTGGGAACGGTGTAACTCACCGGTGTCAGGCACAGGGTGTCAGCAGATTGGGAACGGTATAACTCACCGGTGTCAGGCATAGGGTGTCAGTAGAGTGGGACAGTGTAACTCACCGGTGTCAGGCACAGGGTGTCAGTAGAGTGGGAACGGTGTAACTCACCGGTGTCAGGCACAGGGTGTCAGCAGATTGGGAACGGTATAACTCACCGGTGTCAGGCACAGGGTGTCAGTAGAGTGGGATGGTGTAACTCACCGGTGTCAGGCACAGGGTGTCAGCAGATTGGGAACGGTATAACTCACCGGTGTCAGGCACAGGGTGTCAGCAGATTGGGAACGGTATAACTCACCGGTGTCAGGCACAGGGTGTCAGTAGAGTGGGATGGTGTAACTCACCGGTGTCAGGCATAGGGTGTCAGTAGAGTGGGACGGTGTAACTCACCGGTGTCAGGCACAGGGTGTCAGTAGAGTGGGAACGGTGTAACTCACCGGTGTCAGGTACAGGGTGTCAGTAGAGTGGGACGGTGTAACTCACCAGTGTCAGGCACAGGGTGTTAGTAGAGTGGGACGGTGTAACTCACGGAGTCAGGAACAGGGTGTCAGTTGAGTGGGATGGTGTAACTCACTGGTGTCAGTAGAGTGGGACGGTGTAACTCACCGGTGTCAGGCACAGGGTGTTAGTAGAGTGGGACGGTGTAAATCACCGGTGTCAGGCACAGGGTGTCAGTAGAGTGGGACGGTGTAACTCACCAGTGTCAGGCACAGGGTGTTAGTAGAGTGGGACGGTGTAAATCACCGGTGTCAGGCACAGGGTGTCAGTAGAGTGGGAACGGTATAACTCACCGGTGTCAGGCACAGGGTGTCAGTAGAGTGGGAACAGTGTAACTCACCGGTGTCAGGCACAGGGTGTCAGCAGATTGGGAACGGTATAACTCACCGGTGTCAGGCACAGGGTGTCAGTAGAGTGGGATGGTGTAACTCACCGGTGTCAGGCATAGGGTGTCAGTAGAGTGGGACGGTGTAACTCACCGGTGTCAGGCACAGGGTGTCAGTAGAGTGGGAACGGTGTAACTCACCGGTGTCAGGTACAGGGTGTCAGTAGAGTGGGACGGTGTAACTCACCAGTGTCAGGCACAGGGTGTTAGTAGAGTGGGACGGTGTAAATCACCGGTGTCAGGCACAGGGTGTCAGTAGATTGGGACGGTGTAACTCACCGGTGTCAGGCACAGGGTGTCAGTAGAGTGGGAACAGTGTAACTCACCGGTGTCAGGCACAGGGTGTCAGTTGAGTGGGATGGTGTAACTCACTGGTGTCAGTTGAGTGGGATGGTGTAACTCACCGGTGTCAGGCACAGGGTGTTAGTAGAGTGGGACGGTGTAAATCACCGGTGTCAGGCACAGGGTGTCAGTAGAGTGGGACGGTGTAACTCACCAGTGTCAGGCACAGGGTGTTAGTAGAGTGGGACGGTGTAAATCACCGGTGTCAGGCACAGGGTGTCAGTAGAGTGGGAACGGTATAACTCACCGGTGTCAGGCACAGGGTGTCAGTAGAGTGGGAACAGTGTAACTCACCGGTGTCAGGCACAGGGTGTCAGTTGAGTGGGATGGTGTAACTCACTGGTGTCAGTAGAGTGGGACGGTGTAACTCACCGGTGTCAGGCACAGGGTGTCAGTAGAGTGGGAACGGTGTAACTCACCGGTGTCAGGTACAGGGTGTCAGTAGAGTGGGACGGTGTAACTCACCAGTGTCAGGCACAGGGTGTCAGTAGAGTGGGACGGTGTAACTCACCGGTGTCAGGCACAGGGTGTCAGTAGAGTGGGATGGTCTAACTCACCGGTGTCAGGCACAGGGTGTCAGTAGAGTGGGAACAGTGTAACTCACCGGTGTCAGGCACAGGGTGTCAGTAGAGTGGGACGGTGTAACTCACCAGTGTCAGGCACAGGGTGTCAGTAGAGTGGGACGGTGTAACTCACCGGTGTCAGGCACAGGGTGTCAGTAGAGTGGGATGGTCTAACTCACCGGTGTCAGGCACAGGGTGTCAGTAGAGTGGGACGGTGTAACTCACCAGTGTCAGGCACAGGGTGTCAGTAGAGTGGGATGGTCTAACTCACCGGTGTCAGGCACAGGGTGTCAGTAGAGTGGGAACAGTGTAACTCACCGGTGTCAGGCACAGGGTGTCAGTTGAGTGGGATGGTGTAACTCACTGGTGTCAGTAGAGTGGGACGGTGTAACTCACCGGTATCAGGCACAGGGTGTCAGTAGAGTGGGACGGTGTAACTCACCGGTGTCAGGCACAGGGTGTCAGTAGAGTGGGACGGTGTATCTCACCGGTATCAGGCACAGGGTGTCAGTAGAGTGGGACGGTGTAACTCACCAGTGTCAGGCACAGGGTGTCAGTAGAGTGGGACGGTGTAACTCACCGGTGTCAGGCACAGGGTGTCAGTAGAGTGGGACGGTGTAACTCACCGGTGTCAGGCACAGGGTGTCAGTAGAGTGGGACGGTGTAACTCACCAGTGTCAGGCACAGGGTGTCAGTAGAGTGGGACGGTGTAACTCACCGGTGTCAGGCACAGGGTGTCAGTAGAGTGGGACGGTGTATCTCACCGGTATCAGGCACAGGGTGTCAGTAGAGTGGGACGGTGTAACTCACCAGTGTCAGGCACAGGGTGTCAGTAGAGTGGGAATGGGTTTTATCATTGTTCTGAGACAGAGATAGAAAGAGAGACAGAGAGTGACAGACAGACACACACAGAAGGTGAAGGAGACTGCGTGTTGATACTGGTTCGCTACTGTCTCAGGTACTGAGCTACCGAAATGTTTCGGTATGTATGTGACGATTGGTTTCTAAATGTCTTGTCCACTGAGATTCAGTGAGAAGTTCTAATTAAGTTCGAGCTTTACTGTTGCCGTTAGGCACGTGCACCCAGGGTATAAACACCATGAAAACGCGCCTGTTCACTAGCACCACAGAGAACATCACAGACACGACCGACATAAATTAACAAATCCTACGTAATTTACACAACAACATTAGTGAAAGATTGAGCAAGTCAGAAATAATTACAATCGACAGCAGTCAAAAGTCAGCCGCCCAGCACATCAATCCAGAACCACGCACACAGAGTGCTGGAGGAACTCAGCAGGCCAGGCAGCGTCTACAGAGAGGAGTAAGCAGTCGACGTTTTGGATCGAGACCCTTCATCAGGACTGGAAGGGAAGGGGGAAGATTCCAGAATAAAAAGGTGGGGGGAGGGGAAGGAAGATAGCTAGAAGGAGATGGGTGAAGCCAAGTGGGTGGGAAAGATAAAGGGCTGGAGAGGAAGGGATCTCAAAGCAGAGGAGAGTGGACCATGGGAGAAAGGGAAGGAGCGGACCAGGGGGAGGTGAAACACAGGTGAGGAGAAGATGTTAGAGGCCAGAGTGGGGAATAGAAGAAGAGTGAAGGGTGAGGGAAAAAAATTACCAGAAGGAGAAATCACTATTCCAGCTACCCAGGCAGAATATAAGGTGCTCCTCCACCCTGAGAGTGTCCTTATCCTGGCAGAAGAGGAGGCTGTGGACTGACATGTCAGAATGGGAATGGGGAGAGCAATTAAAATGGTTGGGCACCGGGAAATTCTGCTTTTGGCGGATGGAGCGGAGTGCTCAATGAACAGTCCCCCAGTGTTTCATTCCACACACTGGTATCCACACATCGAGTTCACACAGAATCCAGGATACAGCAGAACTAGTTTTTATATCAATAGCATATGTCATGTTAACTTTGCAGCAGCAAAACAATGCAATCCATGATAAATACAGGACAAAAGCTGAATGAGAGTGCGAGCAGTATATACTCTAATAATTCAATAAGTCGCGAAAAAACAGAAACCTTAAAAAAATAGTTCGTGTTCATGGGTTCAATGTCCCTTTAGAAATCGGATAGCAGACGGGGAAAAGCTGTTTCTGAATCATTGAGAGTGTCCCTTCAGGCTCCTGTATCTCCTACCTGACAGTAACAGTGAGAAGAGGGCATGTCCTGGGTGATGGGGGTCCTCAAAAGTACAGAAGGCATCAATTCCACTAGCAAAATCATTGACAAGCAGCAGTTCCGATACTGATCGCTGAGGACCACCACAGCCAACCATTTATTCCGTAAGATAATACCGTCAGACATAGGATCAGAATTAGGCCATTCAGCCCATCAAGTATGTTCCGCCATTCCATCATGGCTGATCATGGCTCCCACTCATCCTCATATACCTGCATTCTTGCCATATCCTTTGATACCCTGACCAGTCAGGAAACTCAACTTCCACCTTAAATACATACACTGACTTGGTCTCCACAACAGTCTGTAGCACAGCATTCCACAGATTCACTACTCATTCTGCCTATTGCCTGATAGCACTCACATCTATAGTGATAGAACCATAGAACATTACAGCACAGAAACAGGCCCTTTGGCCCTTCTTGGCTGTGCCGAACCATTTTTCTGCCTAGTCCCACTGACCTGCGCCTGGACCATATACCTCCATACACCTCTCATCCATGTACCTGTCCAAGTTTTTCTTAAATGTTAAAAGTGAGCCTGAATTTACCACTTCATCTGGCATTCCACACTCCCACCACTCTGTGTGAAGAAGCCCCCTCTAATATTCCCTTTAAACTTTCCCCCCCTTCACCCTTAATCCATGTCCTCTGGTTTTTTTTCTCCCCTAGCCTCAGTGGAAAAAGCCTGCTTGCTTTCACTCTGTCTATACCCATCATAATTTTATATACTTCTATCATATCTCCCCTCATTCTTCTATGCTCAAGGGAATAAAGTCCTAACCCATTCAACCTTTCTCTGTAACTCAGTTTCTCAAGTCCTGGCAACATCCTTGTAAACCTTCTCTGCAATCTTTCAACCTTATTAATATCTTTCCTGTACTTAGGTGACCAAAACTGCACACAATACTCCAAATTCAGCCTCACCAATGTCTTATACAATCTCACCATTACATTCCAACTCTTATACTCAATACTTTCATTTATAAAGGCCAATGTACTAAAAGCTCTCTTTACAACCCTATCTACCTGTGATGCCACTTTTAGGGAATTTTGTATCTGTTTTCCCAGATCCCTCTGTTCTACTGCGCTCCTCAGTGTCCTACCATTTACCTTGTATGTTCTACCTTGGTTTGTCCTTCCAAAGTGCAATACCTCACATTTGTCTGTATTAAACTCCATCTGCTATTTTTCAGCCCATTTTTCCAGCTGGTCCAAATCCCTCTGCAAGCTCTGAAAACCTTCCTCACTGTCCAGTACACCTCCAATCTTTGTAACATCAGCAAATTTGCTGATCCAATTTACCACATTATCATCCAGATCAAATTCAAGTTGTTTTTTATTGTCATTTCAACCATAACTGCTGGTACAGTACACAGTAAAAATGAGACGTTTTTCAGGACCATGATGCTACATGAATAATACAAAAACTACACTGAACTACGTATTATCAGCAAATTTGCTGATCCAATTTACCACATTGTCATCCAGATCATTGATATAGATGACAAATAACAATGGACCCAGCACTGATCCCTGTGGCACACCACTAATCACAGGCCTCCATTCAGAGAAGCAATCCTCCACTACCACTCTCTGGCTTCTCCCATTGAGCCAACGTCTAACCCAATTTACTACCTCACCATGTATACCTACTGACTGAATCTTCCTAACTAACCTCCCATGCGGAACCTTATCAAAGGTCTTACTGAAGTCCATGTAGACAACATCCACTGCCTTCCCTTCATCCGCTTTCCTTACAACCTCCTCAAAAAACTCTAATAGATTGGTTAAACATCACCTACCATGCACAAAGCCATGCTGACTCTCCTTAATAAGTCCCTGTCTATTCAAATATTTGTAGATCCTATCTCTTAGTACTCCTTCCAATAATTTACCTACTAACGACATCAAATTTACCAGCCTATAATTTCCTGGATTACTTTTAGAGCCTTTTTTAAATGATGGAACAACATGAGCTATCCTCCAATCCTCCGGCACCTCACCCGTAGATACCGACATTTTAAACATATCTGCCAGGGCCCCTGCAATTTCAACACTAGTCTCCTTCAAGGTCTGAGGAAATACCCTGTCAGGTCCTGGGGATTTATCTACTCTGATTTGCCTGAAGACAGTAAGAGGAAGCATTAAGAAGAGGGACGCCTCATGTCTTAATAAGCTGGTAAGGAAGGCGGGCTCTGTCGTGGGCAAAGTACTGGAGAGTTTAACATCGGTAGCTGAGCGAAGGGCGCTGAGTAGGCTACGGTCAATTATGGATAACTCTGAACATCCTCTACATAGCACCATCCAGAGACAGAGAAGCAGTTTCAGTGACAGGTTACTATCGATGCAATGCTCCTCAGACAGGATGAAGAGGTCAATACTCCCCAATGCCATTAGGCTTTACAATTCTACCGCCAGGACTTAAGAACTTTTTAAAAGCTATTATTAATGCTTTTTGAGACGGTGATTTAGATGCATATCATATTTTTTTTACTGAGTTAAGTATTGCATGTAATTAGTTTTGCTACAACAAGTGTATGGGACATTGGAAAAAAAGTTGAATTTCCCCATGGGGATGAATAAAGTATCTATCTATCTATCTATCTATCTATCTATCTATCTATCTATCTATCTATCTATCTATCTTTAATCTGTATAGGTTCCATGACCTCACAATCTGTTTGTCTTTTTTCCATAGACTCCATGCCAGTTTTCTTAGTAAATACAGACACAAAAAACCCATTTAAGATCTCCCCCATTTCTTTTGGTTCTATACATAGCCGACCACTCTGATCTTCAAGAGGACCAATTTTATCCCTTACTATCCTTTTGCTCTTAATATACCTGTAGAAGCTCTTGGGATTATCCTTCACCCTGACTGCCAAAGCAACCTCATGTCTTCTTTTAGCCCTCCTGATTTCTTTAAGTAATTTTTTTGCACTTTTTATACTCCTGAAGCACCTTATTTGCTCCCTGTTGCCTATACATGTCATACATCTCTTCTTCATCAGAGTTCCAATATCCCTCGAGAACCAAGGTTCCTTATTCTTATTCATTTTGCCTTTAATCCTGACAGGAACATACAAACTCTGCACTCTCAAAATTTCTCATTTGAAGGCCTCCCACTTACCAATCACATCCTTGCCAAAGAACAACCTGTTTCAATCCACGCTTTTTAGATCCTTTCTCATTTCTTCAAATTGGCCTTTTTCCAGTTTAGAACCTCAACCTGAGGACCAGATTTATCTTTGTCCATGATCAAGTTGAAACTGATGGTGTTATGATCATTGGAACCAAAGCGTTCCCCTACACACAATTCCATCACCTGTCCTAACTCGTTTCCTAATAGGAGATCTAATATTGCATTCTCTCTAGTCGGTACCTCTATATATTGATTTAGAAAACTTCCCTGAACATGTTTTACAAACACTAACCTGTCTAGACCTTTAACAGTATGGGAGTCCCAATCAAAATGTGGAAAATTAAAATCCCCTAGTATCACAAGTTCATGTTTCCTGCGGTTGTCTGCTATCTCTCTGCAGATTTGCTCCTCCAATGCTCTCTGACTATTGGGTGGTCTGTAATACAACCCCATTAATGTCATCATACCTTTCCTATTTCTCAGCTCCACATATATGGCCTTGGTAGACAAGCCCCCTAATCTGTCCTGCCTGAGCACTGCTGTAACATTCTCCCTGACTAGCAATGCCACCCCCCACCCTTCATCCCTCTGCCTCTATCATGTCTGAAACAATGGAACACAGGAACATTAAGCTGCCAGTCCTGCCCTTCCTGTAGCCAAGTTTCACTAATGGTTATAATGTCGTAATTCCATGTGTCAATCCAGGCCCTCAGCTCATCTGCCTTCCCCACAATACTCCTCACATTGAAATAGACACACCTCAGAAGATAATTACCACCACACACAAACCTTCTATTTCTGACTTTGCATGAACTTTTAACATCATTTATTTTCACCCCCGTTCCACTATCTGCTCTGTCACTCTGGTTCCCATTCCCTTACAAATCCAGTTTAAATCCTCCCCAATACCACTAACAAACCTCCCTGCAAGGATATTGGTCCCCCTGTAGTTCAGATGTAATCTGTCTCTCTTGTACACGTCCTACCTGCCCCAGAAGAGGTCCCAATGATCCTGAAATCTGAAACCCTGCCCCCTACACCGGTTTCTCAGCCATGTGTTCATCCGCAAGAGCATCCTACTCTTACCCTCACTGGCACGTGGCACAGGTAGCAATCCTGAGATTAGTACCCTCGTTGTCCTGCTTCTTAACTTCCTACCAAGATGAAATGCTTTGAGAGGTTGGTCATGACTAGACTGAACTCCTGCCTCAGCAAGGACCTGGACCCATTGCAATTTGCCTATTGCTACAACAGGTCAACGGCAGATCCAATCTCAATGGCTCTCAACATGGCTTTAGACCACCTGGACAACACAAACACCTATTTCAGGATGCTGTTCATTGACTATAGCTCAGCATTTGATACAATCATGCCCACAATCCTGATTGAGCAGCTGCAGAACCTGGGCCTCTGTACCTCCCTCTACAATTGGATCCTCAACTTCCTAACCAGAAGACCACAATCTGTGCGGAATGGTGATAACATATCCTCCTCGCTGACGATCAACACCGTCACACCTCAGGGATGTGTGCTTAGCCCACTGCTCTACTCTCTATATACACATGACTGAGTGGATAGGCACAGCTCAAATACCATATATAAATTTGCTGACGATACAACCATTGTTGGTAGAATCTCTTTCTTTTAAAATATTTTTATTAATTATTATTGAAGATTAACAAAAAAGAAACATCAAGGCAATATGTCATTATGTACAATAAGGAATTAAATTAGCAAATAACTGATTAACTAAGCAATATATCAATAATAATAAGAGAAAATAAAGTGTTAAGAATTTTTTTTGAAAGAAAAAGGAAAAAAAGAACCCCTACTAACTGAAAAAAATGAGATTTCATTGATTTTAAAATAATACAAATTATGTATAAAGTAAAAAATGGACAGCTACCACAAAGTATCCAAAGGTTGTTTAAAATGAGAGAAAGTCAACATGATTTGAGAGGAACATGTATATTTGGAAAACAAGATAAGAACAAAAGTAAAACATCATTGTCTTTCAGTCAGAGGGGTGAATCTATGAAACAGTTGTAGTAAGAATTTTAAAAACATGCACTACACTTAACATGTTTAAAAATTATTTTAAAATTATTTAATGAACAAATATAAAATACATGACTTAAAATGAATGGGAGTAATGTAAATAAATATTTGGAATTGGATTTTGTGTTAAAAGATTATAATTTTTTTTTGTTTTTGATGTGATGATTGACGCCAAATACGTTGTTGTATAAGTAAGAGGGGTAGGCGTAATAACCTGTAGCTTCAGCCTACACCCTTTTGGTCTGTTTTAAAGAATATCTATGTTTTTTGTTGTAATTTTATCCTATGAAATCATTATGAAATTATCACTGTAAATGATGCTTTTTGTTATGTTTGTACTGACCGAAATAAATTAATTTCAATCATTCATTCATGCTCCTCTCCCCTTTTCTTTCTTCCATGGCCTTCTGTCTCTTTTACCAATTTACTTCCTAGCTCTTTACTTCATTCCCTTCCCCTTCAGGTTTCACCTATCACCTTGTGTTTCTCTCTCCCTTCACCCCCCACCTTTTAAATCTCAGCATTTTTTCTCCAGTCCTGCCGAAGGGTTTCAGCCCAAAACGTCGACTGTTCTCTTTTCCAAGATGATGCCTGGCCTGCTGAGTTCCTCCAGCAGTTTGTGTGTGTTACTCCAATGACTGCTTCTGAAAACTCCAGTTTCAATGACAAGTAACCATCATATGGGTAATCATCAGTATTAAGCCCCCAAGTTTCTAGGGCACTAAGTAGCATCAATAGTAAATGCATCAAATACCGGTTGTAAAAGAATCATTGAAGTAAAATAACTTGGAAAATGTCAAGTATGGCTCTATCATCCTATCATCTAGTATCCTTCAGTCAAGGTGGAGGATAATCCAAAGAGCTTCTACTGGTATATTAAGAGCAAAAGGATAGTAAGGGATAAAATTGGTCCTCTTGAAGATCAGAGTGGTCGGCTATGTATGGTACCAAAAGAAATGGAGGAGATATTAAATGGGTTTTTTTGCGTCTGTATTTACTAAGGAAACAGGCATGGAGTCAATGGAAATGAGGCAAACAAGTAGTGAGGTCATGGAACCGATACAGTTTGAAGAGGAGGAGGTGCTTGCTATCTTGAGGAAAATCAGAGTGGATAAATCCCCAGGACCTGACAGGTTATTCCCTTGGACCTTGAAGGAGACTAGTTTTGAAATTGCAGGGGCCCTGGCAGATGTATTTAAAATGTCCATACCTACGGGTGAGGTGCCGGAGGATTGGAGGATAGCTCATGCTGTTCCATTGTTTAAAAAAGGCTCTAAAATTAATCCAGGAAATTATAGGCTGGTAAATTTGACATGGGTAGTAGGTAAGTTATTGGAAGGAGTACTAAGAGATAGGATCTACAAGTATTTGGATAGACAGGGATTTATTAGGGAGAGTCAACACGGCTTTGTGCATGGTAGGTCATGCTTAACAAATCTATTGGAGTTTTTCAAGGAGGTTACAAGGAAAGGGGATGAAGGGAAGGCAGTGGATGTTGTCTGCATGGACTTCAGTAAGGCTTTTGACAAGGTCCTGCATGGGAGGTTTGTTAGGAAGATTCAGTCAGTAGGTATACATGGTGAGGTAGTAAATTGGATTAGACATTGGCTCAATGGGAGAAGTCAGAGAGTGGTAGTGGAGGATTGCTTCTCTGAATGGAGGCCTGTGATTAGTGGTGTGCCACAGGGATCAGTGCTGGGTCCATTGTTATTTGTCATCTTTATCAATGTCATCTATGATCAATGATAAAGAAAAACGGAAGCAAGCGGGCAGGAGTCTGTGCCAGGAAAAAAGTAAGCCCTAGCCAGCCAGCCCTCCCATCCATTCTGCACTCCTATGTCTACTTGCTGAGGGAATTGGGCCTGCAATCCTCGGAGTCGCCTGATGCCAGTGGCCAGAGTTGGGGACAGCGTAAGCGGGGTGCAAGGAAGCAGAAGCGAGTCCAGTGGGCAGGAGTCCGTGCCAGGGCAAAAGCAAGCCCTAGCTGGCCAGCTCTCCCGTCCATTCTGCTCTCCAATGGACAATAAATTGACTACATCTGTGGCAACGAAATACTCGGTGTGAGTACAGAAACAGACGGAATCCCGGGCGCCGCCATTCAGCTGCTTATTTATGTAACAGATTTTCCCCCAAGCAATCGGACTACCAACCTACTGCCCTCTGCTGTGCCTATTGTCTTGTTTATTATTTATTGTAATGCCTGCACTGTTCTGTGTACTTTATGCAGTCCTGGGTAGGTCTGTAGTCTAGTGTAGTTTCTGTGTTGGTTTACGTAGTTCAGTGTAGTTTTTGTATTATTCATGTAGCACCATGGTCCTGAAAAACGTCTCGTTTTTACTGTGTACTGTACCAGCAGTTATGGTTGAAATGACAATAAAAAACAACTTGAACTTGATCTGGATGATAATGTGGTAAATTGGATCAGCAAATTTGCTGATGATACAAAGATTGGAGGTGTACTGGACAGTGAGGAAGGTTTTCAGAGCTTGCAGATGGATTTGGACCAGCTGGAAAAATGGGCTGAAAAATAGCAGATGGAGTTTAATACAGACGAATGTGAGGTATTGCACTTTGGAAGGACAAACCAAGGTAGAACATACAAGGTAAATGGTAGGACACTGAGGAGTGCAGTAGAACAGAGGGATCTGGAAAAACGGATACAAAATTCCCTAAAAGTGGTGTCACAGGTAGATAGGGTCATAAAGAGAGCTTTTGGTACATTGGCCTTTATAAATCAAAGTACTGAGTATAAGAGTTAGGATGTTATGGTGAGGTTGTATAAGGCATTGGTGAGGCCGAATTTGGAGTATTGTGTGCAGTTTTGGTCACCGAATTACAGGAAGGATATTAATAAGGTTGAAAGAGTGCAGAGAAGGTTTACAAGGATGTTGCCAGGACTTGAGAAACTGAGTTACAGAGAAAGGTTAGGACTTTATTCCCTGGAGCATAGAAGAATGGGGGGGAGATTTGATGGAGGTATATAAAATTATAATGAGTATAGATAGAGTGAATGCAAACAGGCTTTTTCCACTGGGGCTAGGGGAGGGAAAAAACAGAGGACGTGGGTTAAGGGTGAAGGGGGAAAAGTTTAAAGGGAACATTGGGGGGGGGGCTTCTTCACACGGAGAGTGGTGGGAGTGTGGAATGAGCTGCCAGATAAAGTGGTAAATGCAGGCTCACTTTTAACATTTAAGAAAAACTTGGACAGGTACATGGATGAGAGGTGTACGGAGGGATATGGGCCAGGTGCAGGTCAGTGGAACTAGGCAGAAAAATGGTTCGGCACAGCCAAGAAGGGCCAAAAGGCCTGTTTCTGTGCTGTAATGTTCTATGGTTCTAACAGTACCAGTCAAAGCATAAAATGATTGCATGGAGATCTCATATCAATATAAAAGGCTAAAATATCAGTCAGGCTGGTGATAGTGATGGAAACAGCTATCATTTTTGCTGAGCATTTTGCAACTTTATCCTGAACTGCTCTTTTTCCATTTGGTGAATATAACAAACACATCATCCACATTGACACCTGGAAATGTATTAATCAGTCAGTTATTGGCACTTCGTAACTCCAAATGGGAAAGAAGAGATTCAAAGGTTGCTTTCTGAGTAAAGTACAAGGGAAAATCACTACTTATTGCTACACTTTTCAACTGTATTTTAAAATTTTTAAAGAAATTAGAAACTATATTATCTTAAGCAAAGTAACCTTTAAGCCATTTTATTTGTTCAATTTCCTTCTTGCTGAAATAGCAATTTGGCCACATTTCCAGTGGTATACAGACACTTACCTGCTTTATATTCATACATTAATCCTAATATGTGAAAATCAGCCTTTGTCCTGCAATGACCATTTTAAGCTCCTGATTAAATGCCACTTCAACTCCACTTCCCAATCCCATACCCACTTTTCTGTCTTCAGCTTTCTCCATTTCTAGTTGAGACCACATGGATACCTCAATTTCCATCTGGGTTGAATATAGCCCAAAGGCACGACCATTGAGTTTCAGGTAACCTATATACCCTGGGCTTCTTTCTCATGTCTCCTTCTGATCACCCTGTTTCTCCCAACACCCACCTCCCTCCTCCAACTCCCCAGTTCACAGTTTTGTCTCTCTCCCACCCACTTCCATCAGCCTTTCACTCACACACAGTGCCTAATGGATCTTCTGTCCTTCCATTACCCAGCTGCATTTATTACATTCCAGAATCTTCAGCCTTCTGCCTTCACATCACGTTCCAGTCCCTATATCGCTCTCCACCACCCTCTTTTTTTCTCTCTTCATAGCAGCCACTGTCTCCTAACTCCACCCTTCCTGCTCCCCAATGGCTCCATCTGCCTATTATTCCCCTTCCTCATCTGGTTCCACCTGTCACCTACCAGACTCTACGTTACCCTTCCTGTCTCCTATTTATACTGGTGATGGTTTTTCTACACTGTCAAGCATATTACTATATCCTGAACAGTATAAAACCTCTTGGTTCTTGTTTATCATTTTCCATTGAAGTGGTGAGAATTTCATCATACACTTGATTTGTGCTTTGAGAAAATGGAATGGCTTGAATGAGCCAAGAGATGAATGACTTACTGTAGAATCCCTATTTCTCCTTACTCTTCCAGTTTCAATATTTATGTGACTTCTCTAGCCAAGTTTGAGGGCGAGGTTAATTCCCAAGATGTTGTATCATAGAGCACAAAAGCAGACTCTTTCACCCACTATATCAAAGCTGCCAATCACACGCATCTATAATAATCCTATTTTCCTGCAAATATTCTATAGCCTTTACCCCTTAGCCCATATAGATACTTCTCAAATGTTCTGGGAACTTCTGTTTCCACAATTCCCTCACATAATTAAGTTCTAGATTCCAACCATTCTTTAGATGAAAAAAATCTTTCTCAGATCCTCCTCCTTATCTGAAATCTATGTCTTCTGGGTTTTGGCATTACTGTTTTGTAAAAGCATGGAGAGGTTAAAATGTAGGAATATCCCTATCAGTTATGCAAGAGATTCTACAGATGCTGCAAATCCAGAGCACACACGCACAAAATATTGGAGTGACTCAGCAGGTCTGGCAGCATCTACAAAAATGAAACAGACAATGTTTCGGTCCAAGACCCTTCCTCAGGACTGGAAAATGAAGGGGGATTCTGAACAGTTGATGTGCACAGAATCTAAGCACGTGGTCAGACCCTTACGTTTGCAATGGTGACTGTGTATTCAAGTGTACTGGAAGTCATCAGGGAGGTCGGTGATATATCCATTCCCTACTGTTCAAAACGTACAAAGAATATTTTAAGATCATTGGAAAGGTATATTCTGTTGACAGTGATGCAGCCCAATTTTGTTTTGTAGTCTGTTTTAGCATGGAATTTGAGCAAAGATGGCAAAGAAGGAAGAAATGCTCAAAAGACTTTGTAACTCTCACATCGGCTAGCAGCTTAATATAGGGGATGATAGCACCCACCTCCCC
Organism: Hemitrygon akajei; assembly: GCF_048418815.1. NCBI lineage: Eukaryota > Metazoa > Chordata > Chondrichthyes > Myliobatiformes > Dasyatidae > Hemitrygon > Hemitrygon akajei. The sequence continues at coordinate 138,253,895 of NC_133131.1, forward strand.
CCCACGCCCACCCACCGGCCCGGCCAAACGTAAGAAATCTCATTTGGGTGGATGCTGCACGATGTGTCCTCTGTTACAAATCAGTACCATGAAATAACAAACAGTATACAATATGCGATTATATGACTGAGCTTTATGATTCTTAATCTGACTATATGGTTAGTAAAGAAAACAAAAAAGTAAAAGGGCCCATCCTCATGAAACAGTCTAATGCACAACATTGGAGCTCACTGATAAGGCTGTTTGTCCACCATCGATCTCCTCCGATCATCGCTGACATTCAGACCCTCGCTCCGTCCACTTTGTTCGAGGTCTACCAACTCTCCCCATTTGCGTCTTCTCTCCTCATCTCTCCCCAGCAAAAGACCACAAATTCCCAGCTCCCAGACACACAAGAAAGAACAAGATCCCACTCATTGGCTAACATGCCCTGTCTAGTCATAACCCAAATATTGCTGCTACAGAGAAACCATTACCTCAGCAGTAGAATATTTTAGAGAAGCCATTACATCAGCAGTGAAAACTTACAGCGTGTTACACTCTCCCCCCACCAAATTTAGACATGCCCTCATGACTTTGAGATAATTCACCAACCCTTCCCGCAGAACACAAAGTCCAATCCAGGTGCACAAGGCAGTGACATAGCTCCCCAAAACAGAAGGAGTCACACTCTGCTCCCCTGGTGCTACATAGGCCAGTCTATCCAGTGGTCTCCTAATTCGCTGTGACCTCCGTACCCCTTCACCTAACTCTTCAGGTTCTGACACTACTGGGGATACTTCTGGTCTATCAGGCGATGCCTCCCCCAACATATCACTTGCACCCACCTGCAACTCAGACCCCTCTGTCCCATGGCTAGGCCACGTTTCCTCCCCTGCAGAGTCCCACAGCAACCCAGGCTGCCCACAGAGAGGCCTCCTTCCCACTTCACCTGACTCAGTGGGAGAAGGGCTGGGAGTCTCTTCCACAGTTAATGGGGAGTTAGCAAAAGGAGGTATATACCACACATCCAGGTCCTCATTCTCCGAATCAGCCTAACCTCACTTCCTGTGGGCCTTGTAGTCAACCTGCATTTCCGCAGAGTCCTCTTACTAGGTGCAAACTCCAAGTCGGGTTCTAGGTCTACCTGCACCTCTTGTCCTGGTGCAGCAGGTGGTTCCAATGGAGAATCTTGACAAGCCCATTCCCATCCTCTGGTTTCACCTGGAAAACTGGTAGGTTTGGTATCTGACTCTACACCAGATAGGGCGTAGCAGCCCAGCAGTCAGCCAACTTATGCTTTCCAAATAGCCCCAAATTGCTTATGAGGACTCGGTCACCTGGCAGGAGTTTAGAGAACCTCACCTTTTGATCGTACCTCCTCTTAGTTCCTTGATTCTGCTTGGCAGCTGCAACCCCAACTAATTCATAAGCCCTTTTCAGCTCTCTTCTAATATCAGACAAATACTTCAGATAAGTCTTCGGGGGAAAATCACCCTCATCAGTCCCAAAACAAAGGTCAATGGGCAACCTCACCTCACGTCAAAACATCAAATAATATGGCGAGTACCCAGTAACTTCATTTTGTGTACAGTTGTAACTGTGAACCAGATTCCCTGCGGGTGATAGGATGTGGTCCTCGTCTTCTCGACTCCAAGCATGCCCAGTAACTCATCGATAAGTCTGCTCTGGAAATCCCATCCCTGATCACCATGTATCCGCCAGGAAAGGCCATAATAGATGAAATACTTCTCCCATAACACTCCTTCCACTGTAGACACTCTCTGGTCCTTGGTAGGAAAAGCCTGAGCATATCTGGTGTAGTGGTCCGTGATGACTAAGACATTCGCCGTGTTGCTGGCATTGGGTTCTATGGACAGGAAATCCATACACACAGGTTCAGAGGCCCCACATTCTGCAAGTGGGACAAGGGAGCTGCCCGCGTAGGCAATGTCTACCACCATAAGCATCAAATGCACGACTTGCAGTATTCTTCGACCTCCAATTTCATCCGGGGCCAGTAAACCGGTCTCTGAGCTATCCATAGATCTTTTCCACCCTAAATGTCCAGAATAACCATTAAATGACTTCAACACAATGCTCTGATACTTCTCGGGCAGAACCAGGTGGCAATGTCAAGGTCGGTCTGAGGGTGACGTGACCCGGTATAAGAACTGGTTCTTCAACTTCAACCGAGGCTATTCTTGCAGTAATGGAGGCACCAATGCATGTTTCGGCTTCTCCGCCTGAGCCATGTCTCCATTTTTGACCACTGCCCAAATGGAACCGATACCCGGATCATCTCGCTGAGCAGCTGCCTCTTCCGCAGAACTCAATTCCGGCAGCTGATTTGTCTTCAGAGCAGTCAGGTTACAGTAAACTTGTGGAATGGCATCATCAGAAGCTTCCAATTGATCCACTACCCAATCCTGCCCTTGCTTTCCGTCTGCCTTCACAGTGATGGCAAACTGACACACCCCTGGGGCAGGAACGCTCTCCCACTCCTCATCCCTGACCAGTCCCTCATGTGCCCATCGAGACAAAGCATCAGCATCAATGTTCCTGCTTCCCGACCGGTACTTCAGGCTGAAATCATAGGCAGACAACACCGCCAACCACTGATGGCCTGTGACATCCAGTTTCACTGAGGTCAGGATATAAATTAGGAGGTTGTTGTCCATCCTCACCTCAAACTTGGCCCTGTAGAGGTAGTCACTCAGCTTATTCACCACAGTGCATTTCAATGCCAGAAACAGTGCGTGGGATAGTTTTTCTCAGAGGGCGGCAGTCTCCGGCTTACAAATGCAACAGGTCTCAACCTGGTGCCTTGATCCTGATGCAAGACACGCCCTAAGCCCTCTCTGTTGGCATCCATATGCATTACATACGGCAATCGGGGGTTTACAAAAGCCAGCACAGCCTGGGTCAGCATCTACTTCAAAGGCCTGTTTACATTTCACATCCCACTTCGGTCCAAAAGGCTCCGAAGAGCTAAGATGCTATTTATCCTCCTCTCCTTTCATCTCCCTCTCTTTCTTCTCCAAAGGAGTGTATCCACACAGAAGCTGATTCAACAGGTGACTTACTTCCAGTTACCCACAAAACCCGAGGAACAGGTACAATGCACTCACAGTCTGGGACCTCGCCCAGATGGTCACCACCTCTACCTTAGATTGATCTGTAGCAAATAGCTTATCAGGCAATTATGTGGCAGCAACACAATGCATAAAAGCATGCAGATGTGGACAAGAGGTTCGGTTATTCAGAGCAAACATCAGAATGGAGAAGAAGTATGATTTTAGTGACTTTGACCATAGAATGATTGTTGGTGACAGACAAGGTGGTTTGAGTATCTCAGAAACTGCTGATCTCCTAGGATTTTCATGCACAAACATCTCCATAATTTACAGGAAATGGTGCGAAGAACAAAAAAATCCAGTGAGCGGCAGTTCTGTGGGTAAAAACACCCAGGTTAATGAGAGGTCAGAGAAGAATGGCCAGACTGTTTCAAGCTGACAGACAGGCAATAGTAACTCAGATAACCGCACGTTATAACAGTGGTGTTATACACGCTATACAGTGGTGTATAGAAAAGCATCTCCGAATACAAAACACATTGAACCTTGAAGTGGATGGGCTACAGCAGTAGAAAACAACAAACATACACTCAGTGGACACTTTATTAGGTACAGAAAGTACCTAATAAAGTGACCACTGAGTGAATTAAGCACAAAAAGTTCATTCAAACATTCATGCTCCATATGAACCTCTGGCTTACCATATGTATTTTTTTTCAGCAAAATAAAAGCAAATAATGTTGAAAGCCTTCAACAGATCAATCAGATCAGCAGAGAGAGAAACAGAGTTAATCTTTCAGGTCAAAGAACTTTCTATCCACAAATGTTGCTGGGCCTAGATCTTTTCAAGGTTTACTGCTTTCACTTCATATTTCCTGCATCAGCAATACTTTGCTTTTGGTTTTCTATCAATGTTACGCTCCATCTCCTTATCCCTCAGCTTGTAGGTTCCCTTTACATTCAACTACACCATTTTTTAAACCATTTATTATTAGGGTGTTCCACATTCTATCTATTTAGTTAAAGACATTCTTCTTTTACCTTTGTTGGTGACTATTTTATATTGATTGTCTCTTGTCTGGTCTAACCAAAGGATCAAAATAGGCTTAGTATAGATTCCTTTCTTTTGAATTTCAGAATCAGAATCAGGTTTAATATCACTGGCATATGTCACAAAATTTGTTATTATGTAGCAAGTAGTACATTGCAATACATAATACAAAAGCTAAATAAGTAGTGCAAAAAGAGGGGAAAAATGTAGTGAGGTAGTTTTCACGGGTTCAATGTCCATTCAGAAATCTGCTGGTAGAGCAGAAGAAGCTATTCTTGAATTGTTGGGTGCATGCCTTCAGGGTCCTGTGCCTCCTCCTTGATGGTAACAATGAGAAGAGGGCATGATCAGGGTGATGAGGGTCCTTAATGATGGATGCTGCCATTTTGAGACATCGCTCCTTGAAGATGTACTGGCTCTTGCAGAGGCTAGTGCCCATGATGGAGCTAATTGAGTTTACAGATTTCTGCAGCTTATTTCAATCCTGTGCAGTGACCCCTCCATCCCCACACCAGACTGATGCAGCCAGTGGGAATGCTCTTCATAGCACACCTGTAGAAATTTGTGCCTTTTGTGACATACCAAATCTCCTCAAACTCCTAATGAAATATAGCTGATGTCGTGCCTTCTTTGTATTACATTGATATGTTGGGCTCAGGATAGATCCTCAAAGATGTTGACACCCAGGAGTTTGAAATTGCTCACCCTTTCCACTTCTGATCCCTCAATGAGGATCAGTGTATGTGCCTGCATCTTACTCTTTCTGAACCAACATAGCTAAGCAAATTATATAGCCATTGTTCCATTGCTGTTTACAAATGAATCATCATTTTCCTAAGCTATTTAGTAATGAAATGTTCCAGAGATATGCACATTTGTTTTTAGCATTACAGTATCAGCTTTGTAATTGTATGTAGGCCCTATGACAGACAGATATTTCAGTAAGTGTACATTGTTTGGTTCAGCCAACCAATTAAACACTAATTTAATATCCAGCATTTTTTTCCACACTGAAATTTCTTCAGTTGTTCCTTATCACTTTTTTTGCCTTTTGCTTTACTCCTGCTATTAATATCCATTTAAAAGTTATTCCAGATCAAATTATCATACAATTTTGCAGAATCACTATTGCACCTATGCATATTTCTGTTGATATTTTGAACACTATTATCATTAACTATTATGAATAGTGATAGGGAAAGTTATAATGGAAATGAGGAATTGCCAGAGAAATCAACCAAATACTTTGTGTTTCTTACTGAAAAAGTCACAAAAATAATTCAGAAGTACAAGAAAACCAAAGGTTTGAGAACTGAAAAAAGTAGTAATTTAAAAAAGGGTATTAGAGACATCTGTGACATTGTAAGCCATGAAAATCCAAAGATCTTATTATCTATAGTATACAGTATAGAAGGTGGTATTTATTGAGATAGAGCATGCATTAGTTATCATTTTTCAAAATTCTAATGAGTCAGGGATGATTCATGCCGATTAAAGGATATAAAAATGTGATTGCTGGGTGAGAAGGAGAGAAACAATGTCACAATCTTACAGTAATACAGAAGTGAGGAAAAATTTTGTCTCACAGTGTCACGTACATGCAACCCTGTAAAAGTATCAGCAGCAATAGAACACACCTGGAGTCTAGTTTTACTGTTAACAAAACACCATTTTATTAGTAACTACATAATATAGTAGTTTAAACCAGGTAAATCAAGAGTTAACGGTATTATGCATATATAGGTGTAAAAAAAATAAAATTCCCAAACTTATTCAAACTCAGGTGGCAAACGATACAGTCTTACGATGGTGTGGTACAGATATTCAGTTCAGTTCATGGGATTGAAGTGAGAGAGACATATTTGTGATCTGAAAAAACAGGTGTCGTCGATCCTCCTTGTTGTCCTCCAAATCTCCCAAGTCAGCCAAACGTGACCAACTTAAGAGTGCCGTCTTCAAGTGATAATCTACCAACCCAGGCAAGAGTTAGACACACTGGTAGATTCCACAGGGTCACCCTTACACACACTAATAGTCACAGATCAATTCCTCTTAATCAATCCTCAGCCCCACTCTTTGTGGGTACTTAAAAATTCAGTGGCAATTTCCGCCACCAGCCTTCATGCATCTGCGTGTCCCGTGAAACAAGCAGTTACCCTCGTTTAAATATCATTGAGCTGAACACCAGCTGTAAATCATGTTGCTCCTCCTCTCTCTCTCTCTCTGTAACAAGCTGCTTGCGCTGCAGCCCATCTCCCGCTGTTACTCCTCTCTCTCTCTCTCTCTCACACACAGACATGGTTCTTAAAGGCACAGTCCACAATGAATAAAACTTAAGATTCCGTCACACCTCCCTCCTTTCAGGAAAAATTTTGATCAATAAGCAAATTCTTTTTCATCTATAGATTATAAAGTGTAAAGCAATACATATGTAATTACCAGGTAACATGCTAACAGATGCGTACACAGAGTTTAACTTAACACGTGGACAAACAATCTGCTATACTGTTGTCAGTACCTTTCACATATTTTATTTCCATGTCATATTCCTGCAAGATCAGACTCCAGTTCAATAACCTATTTTTATTCTTCATCCTACTCAGAAACACTAATGGATTATGATCAGTGGTTTCTGCGCAAGACAAATGTAGACATCAAAATGTTGTAAGGTCAAAATGAGTGATAATAACTCTTTTTCAGCAGCGGAATAATTCTTCTGATGCTCATTAAATTTCTTAGAAAAATAAGCTACAGGATGTTCAATATCATACTTACTCTTTTGCAACAATACTGCCTGGCAGCTTCATCACTGGCATCTACAGCTATAGAAAATGTCTTTGTAAAATCAGGTGCTTTGAGCACAGGTTGATAACATAGAATAGTTTTCAGTCATTCAAGTACCTCTTGACAGGACTCATTCCAAACAAATGACCCACCTTTTTTTAATAGGTTCATCAGGAGAAGAGCGGTATCCGCAAAGTTTTACAAAACTTAAGGTAGTACCCAACCATTCCCAAAAACCTTCTCAGAGCTTTCTTGCCATTCGGAACAGGAACCCCAGTGATGGCCTGAACCTTGGCTTGAACAGGTGCCAATTGTCCTTGGCCTGTCGCGGAAAAGTACTACGGATCAGTCCAACTCAGAGAGCATCTGCTTCAGAAATCTTTACTGTCACATAACATCATGGAGAGCACAGGCTCCTAAAAGCGAAGCTCCACAGCTCTGCCCAACAGAAGATTACATTTACATTTATATCCCAAGCATACGTGACAAGAAGCATTTAAACCTGAAGGAGGAACTCCAGCAATTCTACCGAATAGCAAAGTATCAAAAATATGTCCTTGAGCAGCTACACATTTTACTTAAATATTAGTTCTCAAAAAATATATCAGGGAGGCTGGCTCAACCGCAGACATGAAAATTCTCAGAACAAATGAGTATAAATAGTTATTTTTATATCTTGGTTGCAAGGCACATTTCAGTCACACAGAGTACATTAGTTACAGATAAATGATTGTAGACTATGGATTCACATTTTAAAACAAATCATTAGCCCCTCAATGCCCATTACAATGTAAGGTCTTGATATTTTTTTTCCACAGTTCCCTCCTTGTTAATCTTCTAGATTAACATTCCTTACTGGTGTATTTCCTCCTCCTCCTCATAAGGGGGTTTATATCCAAAGGGGAAGGGTCTCTCTTTCCCTGGGTACCCCTCTTCACCCCACCAGTGCTCCTTGCTGGCTATGACTTTCATCATTTGGGGTACCACAGGAACACCTTCAGGGTCAGACAAGGCTCTTTTCATTAATTGATAACAGCACAATTGCAATGCTCCACATACACAACACCCTAAAACACATTATCATCGCCACTGTAATTATTCCAGACATCTGGTGACTTCCCCTAGGTCCTAAAAGTGGAGCTCCACAGCTCTGCCCAACAGAAGATTACACTTACATTTATATCCCAAGCATACGTGACAAAAAGCATTTAAACCTGAAGGAGGAACTCCAGCAATTCTACCAAATAGCAAAGTATCAAAAATATGTCCTTGAGCAGCTACACATTTTACTTAAATGTTAGTTCTCAAACAATATATCAGACAAGCTGGCTCAACCGCAGACATATTAAAATTCTCAGAACAAAAAGTACAGATACAGTTATTTTCATATCTCGGTTGCAAGGCACATTTCAGTCACACAGAATACATTCATTACAGATAAATGATTGTAGACTTCAAATTCACATTCTAAAACAAATGATTAGCCCCTGAATGCCCATTACAATGTAAGGCCTTGATATTTTCTTCCACACCTACTATGTAGCCAAGATACGGCATGGCCAAATTCACTTTTAGCAAGGTTAACAGTAAGGTTGGCCTTGGAAAGCCTGTCAAACAGTTTCTCTGCTGCCGAGATATGCTCTTCCCACGTGTCACTCCGTACAACCAAAACATCAATATAAGCCTCTGTATTTTCTAATCCTCAAATCACAGAATTAATCATCCTTTGGAAAGACCCTGTAGCATTTTTCATTCCAAAGGGTAAAACATTATACTCATGCAATCCAGAGGGTGTTATAAATGCAGAAATTTCTCTGGCCCTCTCTGTTAAGGGTACACAAGTATTGACTTTCAACAAGTCAATCTTCATAAGGAATTTAGCCTTCCCAACCTTATTAATACAGTCATCCACCCTAGGAACAGGGTGAGCATCTGTCTTTGTCACTGCATTTACCTTTCTGTGATGAGTACAGAATCTCACGCTGCCATCAGGCTTTGGCCAATCAGATGTAGATGTCCTAATGGTACAATTTTTTAGCAGGTATTCAATTTCTTGTTCAGCCAATTTGCTCTTTTCTAAATTAATTCTATAAGGGTGCTGCTTAACTGTGTCACCTTGACCTATAATTACGTCATGCACGGCAGCTGTACATTGTTTTAGTACATCGGGGAACAAATTCTCATACTTAAAAATTAGTCCCTTCAATTGTTGTTGCTGCTCAGGCTCCAAATGTTTTACTTTATCATTAATGTTTCCCAAAACAACAGAATTCTTCAGCCTGGTAGGAACCATATTCGGCTTGTTGAAATTATCTGGTACCACGTTCCCACTCTCCACAGTCCCATTTGTTTTCATAATACCCACAGGTGCCCTCTCTGAACCATGATAAGGCTTTAGCATATTGACGTGAACCATTTGAGTGGCCTTCCTACGATCAGGTGTTCCATTAACATAATTCAGAGAGTCAATGTTTTTAATTATCCAGTATGGTCCACTAAACTTCGCTTGGAGGTGTTGGTCACAACTGGAAACAGGATCAGAACCTTCTCTCCTAGATGATAAATCTGTTCCCGCGCTCGTCGATCATACCAGAGCTTCATCTGCTTCTGAGAATTCTGCAAGTTCTGCTTTGCAAGGTCACAAACCTTGTTAAGCCTATCTTTGAATTCCAAAACATAACTCAACAAGCTGGCTTGTACCCTCTCATCAGACCGCTGCTCCTTGAGCAGGGTCAAAGGTCCCCTCACTCTGTGACCAAATATAATTTCAAATGGGCTAAACCCCAAGGATTCTTGGATCAAATATCTTACAGCAAACTAAAGCAAGTGTACACCCTCATCCCAGTCTTTCCTATTCTCAATACAGTATTTCGGCATGGACTAGAAGGGCCGAGATGGCCTGCTTCCGTGCTGTAATTGTTATATGGTTATATGGTTAATCATAGTCTTAAGGGTAGAATGAAATCTTTCAAATGCTTCTTGGGATTCTGGGTGATATGCAGACAATACAATTTGTTTAGCTCCCAGGGCACAAACTATTGGAATACCCCCAAGGTAAAATTACTGCCTTAGTCAGATTGAATCTGTTTGGACCAACCATAGTAAAAAACTTGATAAGAGCTTTCACTACAGTTTTAGCCTTAATATTTCAGAGAGGAATCGCTTCGGGGAACCTAGACGCAGCACACATAATGGTTAACAAATACTGATGGCCAGCTGCAGTCTTTGACAATGGGCCAACACAATCCACTATGATTCTGGAAAAAAGTTCACCAAAAGCAGGTATCAGCTAAAGTGGGGCTATTGGGTTGGCCTGATTAGGTTTCCCAACAACTTAGCAAGTGTGACAGGCTCTGCAAAAAGTCACAATATCTTTCCTTACATTAGGCCAGTAGAATTATTTCATAATCCGGTTCATTGTCTTATTCACTCCAAAATGTCCACCTAAAGGCATATTATGAGCCATGTTTAGAATTTCAGCCCCGTAAACTTTCGGGACCACAACTTGGTGCACAATGGCCCAATCCTCACTTACAGGCACAGTAGGTGGCCTCCACTGCCTCATTAACACCCCATCTTTAAGATAATAGCCCACTGACTCCCTCTGAACCTCCTCCTCAGAGAGAGCTGTTCCTTTTAAAGGCACAATCTCAGGATCTCGGTTTTGTTCCACTATAAATTCTTTCCTGGACAAAGATAAACCTTTCTCATCAGCCTTGCTACTATCCCTGTCCAAAACTACCTACGTCAGCAGACCTTTTAGTCATGCTGTGGGTTACTGCGCATGCGGGGTAAATATCAGTATCCATGAGAGAGTCATCAGCAGCAGGCTTGCTTGTTAGCTGTACTGCTGGATAAGCATCACCACCTGCAAGGTCATTGCCCAATAGCACATCCACATTCTTCGTCGGTAATTCAGATTGTACCCCTATCTTGACAGGTCCTATTAACAATCCACAATTCAAAATCACCTTATGCAAAGGCACGGACACTGTCCCCTTTCCAATACCTGAAACAATAGTGACTTCGTCAGTTTTTGTCTCGGCACCAAATTTCAAAACACTGTGACTGAAAAGCCCCAGCATCTCACCAGATCCTCAGTGGGACCATGGCTGACCCATCCTTTTGGACACAAACCCATCTGAGACAAACCGATTGAATCCCTCCTGAGCTCAGTCAGACCCCCCCCCCCCCCCCCACCTTCCTTAGCGGTGTCTCAACTGTCTGAACACAAACGTTTGGGGTTGCCTCCTTTTCTTTTTCTTTCCCCTTCTTCAGAGCAAAACAATTAGACGCCGCATGACTGGGCTTCTTACAAAAGTGACAAGTAGTATTGGAAAATTTTCCCTTCGACTGTTTCCCTTCATCCCTATTTTTGTCACTAGTCCCCGGCTTACTTTCTGGTTTAGCCTGTGGGTTATCCTTGCTAGTCTTTTGGTAGCCCTTATTCTGGAAAAACTTAACCTTATGGGTTAAGGCAGACTCTGACAGGGTCGCAGCCTCTTTTTCATTCAGGTTATGTCCTTATTTCGGGCAGAGGTGCAGTTTTTAAATTCTTCAATCAAAATCAACTCTCTCAAGTTGTTAATATCCTCATTCGCCCCTTTTGAGGTACACCAACGATTGAAGTACACAAGTTTCTCATAGGCAAATTCCACATACCTTTGGCTCCCAGACTTCCTTAAATCTCTAAACTTTTGTCTGTACACCTCCAGAACCAAATCGTAAACTTTAAGCACAGTGCCTTTAACTGCATTATAATCAGTTGCCCCTTCAAGTGACAGAGCAGAATACGCTTGCTATGCCTCCCATTTAATTACACTTTGTAACAAAACAGCCTACTAGTCCTTCGGCCACTGCCGATTCTGGGCCACTTTTTCGAAATGCAAGAAGTACTTATCAACTTTTGCTTCATCAAATGGAGGTACCAACTTAATTTCTAGACTGACTCTAAACCTATCACCAAAGTCTGGCACTTGACCTCTTTGCTGCATTCTCTCCCTCTTGAACGCTCTCTGTTTTTATGCCTCTCTAGCATCATAGTGCCTCTTCCTTTCTGCTTCATCAGCCTCAGACTGTTTTAGTTGCAACTCATGTTGTCTTAGCTTATCCTCTGCCTCGATCCTTAATCTTTCCATCTGATACTGGTGCTCAAACCCGCTAGGTTTACTTTCAGGAAATAACTCCAACTCCTCCACTTTAAACACATCCTCAGATACACAATACTCAGCTATTGTCCTCTGCATCTGTGACCTCCTCATTGTCAATTTCACCTTAGTAAGTTTCAACTTTTTAGCAATACTCAACAACTCAAACCTTCTGGCGTCTTCTAATGCCTCAGAGGTTGGCGTTTCCAGAAATTTATCAACATCCATTGCTGCTGATTTTCTACTCAAGCAAATCAAAAGGGATTTCCCCCAATCAGATCGACCATTAATCAATCAATTAAGCCCCCAACAATTTTGAAATGGCTCCAAACAATTTGTTCATATCCGGGATGAGCAACCCAATTTATATCACGTACGCAGAACCCTGTAAAAGTATCAGCAGCAATAGGACACACCTGGAGTCTAGTTTTGCTGTTAACAAAACACTATTAGTAACTACATAATATAGTAACTTAAACCAGGTAAATCAAGAGTTAACGGTATTATGCATATATAGGTGTAAAAAAAATAAAGTTCCCAAACTTATTCAAGCTCAGGTGGCAAATGATACAGTCTTACGATGGTGTGGTAAAGATATTCAGTTCAGTTCATGGGACTGAAGTGAGAGAGAGATATTTGTAATCTGAATAAACAGGTGTCGTCGATCCTCCTTGATGTCCTCCAAACCTTCCAAGTCAGCCAAACATGACCAACTTAAGAGCGCCATCTTCAAGTGATAATCTACCAACCCAGGCAAGAGTTAGACACACCGGTAGATTCCACATGGTCACCCTTTACACGCACTAATAGTCACGGATCGATTCCTCTTAATCAATCCTCAGCCCCACACTATGTGGGTACTTAAAAGTTCAGTGGCAATTTCCGCCACCAGCCTTTGTGCGTCTGCGTGTCCTGTGAAACAAGCAGTAACACTCGTTTAAATATCATTGTGCTGAACACCAGCTGTTGATCATGTAGTTCCTCCTCTCTCTCTCTCTGTAACAAGCTGCTTGCACTGCAACAGAGTCTTCCGCTGTCGCTTGTCTCTCTCTCTCTCTCTCTCTCTCTCTCTCTCTCTCACAAACATGGTTCTTAAAGGCACAGTCCATAATGAATAAAACTTAAGATTCAATCTCAGCAGAATTTGGCAAACCTTTGAAATTTTTTAGCTCAGGGAGCTGGGGAAGCTCAGCCACTCAGTTCTTTCAAAACAAAGATCAACAGATTCCTGAATTGTAAGGATATAATAGAACTGCTGACAATGCAGGAAAATAGGGCTGAAATAGAAAATCTGCCATTATCTTGATGACTGGCAAAGCAAGCTTGAGAAACCAAATGATCTACTCCTGCACCTAACATGTACCCTTAAGTTTACATAAATTAGGTAAGTGAGCAAAGATAAAATATAGGCCTATATTTAGAGTCAAATATGGAAATATTGTGGTTAGGTTACCATGCTAGAAGCCAGTGCCCTCCCCCCATACAACTGCACAGTTGATGGAAGTGCTGGGTAATTCGGAGCAGATCGGAAATTTAAATTAATGAATAGATAACCTCAGTCATTATGACCATGAATCTACCAGTTTATTGTGAAAAAATCTATCTTGTTTATTAACATCCTTTAAAGAAAGAAATCTGCCGGTTTGGTTGACATGTGACTCCAAACCCCTTTGTGATTGGTTCTTAAATTCCTTAATTCAATGAGCACTTAGGGATGATCAAGTGATATCAAAATCTTGCAAAACAAATGCGCACAAGACTATTAACTGTGCAAAATGGTGACTTTGAAGAAATCTGCACACAAAGATATTGTGACCTCTGTGAAGCAAGTTTCCCTTTTACTGTGTTGCATTGCTGTCAAATATTAGGGTTTTTTTTAGCATCTAGCAAAAGTAATGCCTCCAAATGAGCCAAACAATTAATCATGAAGAACACTGAGATAGCTACATGGACAGGAAAGATTTGGAGGGATATAAGTCAAACACAACCAATTGGGACTAGCTGAGGTAGATGACTTCATTGGAATGGACAAGTTAGAATAAAGGACTTACTTCATGTTCTGTAATTCTATGACACTAATTCAAAGTCAGCAATTCAGAAAAGATAGAGAAGAACTTTTATCCAACCTCGTAATGATTTTACAGACTATGAAATAAAGATTGAAGCAATCAAATGTAATCTATGTTGAAGGAAAAATCATAAATAAACTTTCCAAATTAAATATACATTATGTAGAAATAAAATCAATATAGAAATATTTATATGAAGAAATGGCATTATTCATGTGTAATTGTTTTATGAAACTAGAATATGCATTAAAATAGTTGTGGCATTGTAGGCCATTAAAACTATAAAATTGTAGGTAAGTAGACATAACATTTTCAGTGAAAATGATTTCTAATTACTTGAACTTTTTAACAAATCAATGATTCTGAAGATTGGAAACGGAGAGGCTGTAACTAATACTACATTAGGTGTTGCAGAGAGTCATAATGGGAGCTTCTAGATTTCTGCATGTACATCCATTCCAGAAGCTGCTATCAGTTTCACAGCATGATATGCTGATTGGTTCAGTTATGATCTCAAGATCAATAATGGAGACAAAATAGACTACAGATGCTGGAATTCTGGAGCAGGAGACAAACTGCTTCAGGAACTTAGCTAGTTGAGCAGCATCTGTTCAGCTTTCAGATCTGAGGTCTTTATGCAAAACATCAAGTGTTACTCTGCCTCCACAGATGCTGCTTGAATTCCCCCCAAAGATAAATTAATTTACGAGCCTTAAAAATTAACCTACTATGATCCAGTAGTTACACAGTTGTATTCCCAGGGACTTTTTGTACAGTGCATCACAACCTGCTGTCTGTTCACTATTCTGCTACAGAGACAACTGAAAGCAAAATATGAAGATGGTGGATATCTAAACAGTCAAGAGATGTGAATTAAAATCCTATTTTATTAGGTATGGGATTTAATGTACACGTGGCCTTAATGACAGCCATGAAAGCTATGGAATGGTGTTGAAAGTCAAGAGAAAAGTCAAAGGAAAATTCCACACAAGTCCATTCATTATACCATCCGTGATGAAGTAGCCAGTGAGCTAAGTCGCATGGCGGCTGAAGAAGTTCTTTCCAAGGCTGAATGGAGACCACAGCAATACCAGTGGCCCCAGTAGACAAGAAGAATGTGTTGGTCAGGATCTGTGGTGATTTTAAGATCACCATCAACCCAGTACTGAAAGTAGTTCAATACCCTGTGCCCAGGACAGAGGATGTCTTTGCAAACCTTTCTAGAGGAAAACACTTCAGCGAAGTGGACTAAGCTGAGGACAATCTACAGATGAGGATGGAAGAAGAATCCAAAGTAGTTCTCACCATAAACATTCACAAAGGGCTTTATCGCTATAATTGACTTATTTTTGGAGTAGCATCTGCACCTGCACTCCGGAAGAAAGTTATGGACCACGAGCTGCAAAGCTGTCCAGACACTCAGTGTTACTGAATGACATCATTGTTACGGGTGAGGGAGACAAGGAGCATCACCAAATTCTCAAAACAGTGTTAAAAAAGATTAGAAGATTTTGGGCTCAGAGCAAGATACAACAAGCGTTAAACCAAACATCACTTACTGAGGTCACACTATTGATACACAAAGATTACAGAAGTGTGTTGAGAAAATTCAAGCAGTGGTGGATGCCCCAAGGCCAAAGGACATATCACAGTTTCAGCCTTTTTTAGCATTTGTCAATATTATAACAAGTTCCTGTCAAACCTTCTTACTACAGATTGGGAAGAAATGGCAATGGACAAAGCAATGTGAGGTGACTATCCAAAACGTAACATCAGACACCGTACTCACAGATTTTGATCCACATTGTCCAGTGAAGTTTGCCTGTGACTCCTCGCCCTAAGGTGTCAGTGCAGTCATGTCACATTATGATTGGTGGAAGTGATGGATAGCATTTGCATCATGTTCTCTTTATTACTGCAGTGAAAAATTACGCACAGATTGACAGCGAGGTCTTGAATCTGGTTTGGAGTGTAAAATATTTCCACCAATACTTGCATAGTAGAGAGTTTACCCTCATCACTGACCATCAACCACTATCAGAATCAGAATCAGGTTTATTATCACTGGCATGTGACGTGAAATTTGTTAACTTAGCAGCAGCAGTTCAATGCAATACATAATCTAGCACAGAGAGAGAAAAAATAATAGTAAAATAAAGGATAATACAATGTAATAAACAAACAAGTAAATCAATTACATACATTCAATAGATTACTTAAAAATTTGCAAAACCAGCAATACTGTATATTAAGAACATGAGGTAATGTCCACAGCTTCCAAGTCCATTTAGGAATCCGATGGCAGAAGGGAAGAAGCTGTTCTTGAATCGCTGAGTGTGTGCCTTCAGGCTTCTGTATCTCCTGCCTGATGGTAACAATGAGAAAAGGGCATGCCCTGGGTGCTGAAGGTCTTTAATAATAGACACTACCTTTCTGAGACACCACTCACTAAAGATGTCCTGGGTACTTTGTAGGCTAGTGCCCAAGATGGAGCTGACTTGATTTACAACCCTCTGCAGCTTCTTTTGGTACTTTGCAGTATCCCCTCCATACCAGACAGTGAAGCAGCCTGTCAGAATGCTCTCCATGGTACAACTATATAAGTTTGTGAGTATATTTGTTGACATGCCAAATCGCTACAAACTCCTAATAAAGTATAGCCGCTGTCTGGCCTTCTTTATGACATCAATATGTTGGGACCAGGTTAGATCCTCAGAGATCTTGACACCCAGGAACTTGAAGCTGCTCACTCTCTCTACTTCTGATCCCTCTATGAGGATTGGGATGTGTTCCTTCGTCTTACCCCTCCTGAAGTCATGCAGCTCTTTCATCTTACTGATGTTGAGTGCCAGGTTGTTGCTGCGGCACCATTCCACTAGTTGGCATATCTCACTCCTGTACGCCCTCTCATCACCACCTGAGATTCTACCAACAATGGTTATAGCGTCAGCAAATTGTTGGATGGTATTTGAGCTATGCCTGGCCATACAGACATGTGTATACAGAATAGCGCAGTGGGCTAAGCACGCACCTCTAAGGTGTGTCAGTGTTGATTGTCAGCGAAGAGGATATGTTATCACCAGTCCTCACAGACTGTGGTCTTCCAGTTAGGAAGTCGATGATCCAATTACAGAGGGAGGTATAGAGGCCCAGGTTTTGCAACTTCTCAATCAGAACTGTGGGAATTATGGTATTAAATGCTGAGCTATAGTCGACGAACAGCATCCTGACATAGGTGTTTGTGTTGTCCAGGTAGTCTAAAGCCATGTGAAGAGCCATGGAGGTTGCAATTGCCATTGACCTATTGTGTCGATAGGCAAATTGCAATGGGTCCAGGTTCTTGCTGAGATGGGAGATCAGTCTAGTCATAACCAACCTCTCAAAGCATTTCATCACCGTCGATGTGAGTGCTACCGGGCGATAGCCATTAGATAGATAGATAGATAGATACTTTATTCATCCCCATGGGGAAATTCAACTTTTTTTTCCAATGTCCCATACACTTGTTGTAGCAAAACTAATTACATACAATACTTAACTCAGTAAAAAATATGATATGCATCTAAATCACTATCTCAAAAAGCATTAATAATAGCTTTTAAAAAGTTCTTAAGTCCTGGCGGTTGAATTGTAAAGCCTAATGGCATTGGGGAGTATTGACCTCTTCATCCTGTCTGAGGAGCATTGCATCGATAGTAACCTGTTAAGGCAGCCCACATTATTCCTCTTTGGCACTGGTATAATTGTTGCTTTTTTGAAGCAAGTGGGTACTTCTGCCCATAGCAGTGAAAGGTTGAAAATGTCCTTGCATACTCCCGCTAGTTGGTTGGCACAGGTTTTCAGAGCCTTACCAGGTACTCCATCGGGACTTTCTGCCTTGCGAGGGTTCGCTCTCTTTAAAGACAGTCTAACATCAGCCTCTGGGACAGAGATCACAGGGTCATCAGGTGCAGCAGGGATCTTCACAGCTGTAGTTATGTTCTCTCTTTCAAAGCATGCATAGGTGTTGTGTTTGCCTGTGAAGCATCGCTGCCATTCATACTATTGGGTTTTGCTTTGTAGGAAATAATGTCTTGCAGTCCTGCCAGAGTTGCCATGCATCTCATATTGCCTCCAACCTCATTCAAAATTGTGTCCACTAGTGTCCATTTTCAAACCACAGAATGGTATTCTGCTAACAGGAATTAACACATTCCACAACCAACAACTTACTATCTATGCTTTTCCTAGGTTATCTTTTGCACTCACTCTTGGATCTCCTCAAACCCAATATCAGAAGGAGGATGCCAGACAAACAGCTGAGATAAATTAAGGGCTCTTCAAATAAGGAAGTTCTGTGTTTCGCTCCTGGACAAGCAGTTCTGGTGAGAGACTGCAGAGGTGATTAAAAGTGAGTACTTGGAAATATTAAGGACAGAAATGGACCACTGTCCCACACAATGGAGATCACATCTGAGGACTGGAAACGATATATTAATCATTTAATGAGATCAGAGTCAATTGTTAGAGAAGATAGCCACTTCCTGCAGTCCCAGAGTCAGCTACTACAAACACCATGGAGGAAGCCCCAGAACCTGAGGTTGTTTCACAACCACAAGTCTCACCTGCCAAGAAGAGTGAACGCCCTTTTCAGGAAAGACGTCATCCCACCACAAGATTAAGAAATCCTCCACAGCGATAATATCATTAGGTCTGAATAGGACAATTTAAAATTTACTATGCTGTGAATGTCTATATAGCTGTTGTATTATATAGTACTGTGTGTGTGTGTGTGTGTGTGTGTGTGTGTGTGTGTGTGTGTGTGTGTGTGTGTGTGTGTGTGTGTGTGTGTGTGTGTGTGTGTGTGTGTGTGTGTGTGTGTGTGTGTGTGTGTGTACGTACATATATTTAAATTTAGATACATTCTATATTGTGCTGGACTTTATAGCTAAGCAGGGAGGAGTGGTTGTGCATTTAATATTTCAGTAATATTTGAGAAATATAGTAAATATAATGTTTGATTAAGCATTCTTTGTTGTCTGCATAATTCATTAAGTATGTGAATGGCATATGACATTATATCACATGCACACGTCACACTAAAGGAAGAATGAAATAAACACGTTATCCCAGGCTCCCGTGTTTTTCTTTTGATTAGTTTCATAATTTGGAGCTCCAAAACATAATATTGGCCAACCATTTTAATTCCACTTCTCATTCTCTCACTAACATGTCTGCCCACAGCCAGCTACAGGTTGGAGCTGCGAAACCTTATCTATTCATTTTGATATCAACAGCAACAACATTGATTTCACAGATTTCCAGTTACCACATCCTTCTGTTCTTTCCCCTCCCCCCTTTGGTTTTCCTTCATTCCTGTGGCCTCGTTGCACCTCCTCTTTCCCCTTCCCTACCCTCAAGACATGCCCATCACCTACCTTCATCCCTCTGTTTCCTCGTCTCCTTCCCTTTATTCCATGATCTACTGTCAGCTCCTATCAGATTCCTTCTTCCACCCATCATCTCCCAGCTTCTCACATCATTCCCTTTATCCTCACTTGCCCAGTTTCCTGCCTTCCCCTTCTCATCTGGAATCACCTGTTACCTACCAGCTAGGCTCCACCTTCTCCACCACCCTTTTGTTCTGGTTTCTACCTTCGTCCTTTCCTGTCCTGATAAAGGGTCTCAGATCAAAACATTGACTGTTCATTTCCCTCCAGAGGTGCTGCCTGACCTGCTGAGTTCCTCTGGCATTTTGTGTGTGCTGATCACCACCTGCAGGTTCATCTGCAATCTATCTCATATTCTCACCTGGATGTTCTTTGATTGTCACTGGGTAAAATGCGAGAAATCTGTTCTCACAGAATTGAGGAAATACCTTCACTGAAAAGATGGCAGCAGTTCAAGATGGTGATTCATCACTACCTTCTCCAGGCCAGTTAGGGATGAACATAAATACTGGCCTTGACAATAAGACACTCACGCTGAAAAATGAACAAAGAATGGTAAAGAAGAGCTCCATAATATTACAATCCAATATTTTATACTAAGGTATTTTAAATAAAAATTGCTATATAGCAAAAGTGAATCACAAAAGAGTGCTGACAGATATGTTCATAAAACATAGCAATTTGCTCATAGCATAGCAAAACAGTAATTTGCTCTTTGCTCTCACTTACTTTGTTGAGTTTGCAAGACTGCACAGAAAACCTAGGTTGAACTGATTTTTTTTCCATATGTGGCAGTTGTCATCAAACACGCCTTTCATTTTCTACAAATCTACACTACCTTTTCTTATAAAATCTTATTAAGTCATTTTTAAAATATCCTTAATTCTTGTGCTGCTGTATGTCTGCCCTCTGGTGGTTTCTAGAGTTTCAAAGATTCAGAGTACATATATCATCAAAGTATGAGATTTGTCTTCCCACAGACAGCCATGAAACAAAGAGGGCATAGTTTTAAGGTGCTTGGAATTAGGTACAGAAGAGATGTCGGGACTAAGTTTTTTTACACAGTGAGTGGTGAGTGCGTGGAATGAGCTGCCTGCGGCGGTGGTGGAGGTGGAAATGATAGAGTCTTTTAAGAGACTCCTGGATGGATACATGGAGCTTAGGAAAATAGAGGGCTATGGGTAAGCCTAGGTAGTTCTAAGGTAGGGACATGTTCGGCACAGCTTTGTGGGCTGAAGGGCCTGTATTGTGCTGTAAGTTTTCTATGCTTCTAAACACCATGGAACCTGTTCAAAGTCAACATCAAACACCATACATGCAAAAAAAACATGCAAACGGCAAAAAAACTGAACAAAAACACAGATAACAAAACACCAAACCACAGAGTCATTGAACAGACTATGAATGTTCATTTTAGTACAGTTCTGTTCAATTTAGCACTGTGTTGTTCACTGACTGCAGGTGTCAGAGCCAGTCCACCTCAATCAAAATTGTACAATGTAGTAATAAGAAATGAATAATCAGAAACTAGAAACACATCATCACATTAACTATAGAGTCCAATCCACAAACCCCGTCAATTAAACCTTGTCCAGGACCCAAGACTCTGGCACCATCCTTCAGCATCGAGCAAGAGGGAGAGGGAGACAGGTCAAACGCAGGAGCAGTGAGTGAGAGGGATAGAGAAAGAGGCCTGTCAAACAGAGACACTGAACACCTGCTCACCCTCCACTCTCATCCTCGTTGACTTCAATCTTACTCAACATTTTAATCAGTGAGATCAGCAAGAAATGGGCTTGTGTCCCGTTTCCAAGCCTCATGGCTTATAGGCTGCAGTTCACTCAAAATCTCAACCAAACTCCCTCAGAAACAGCAAAGTGTCATATTGCTCAACTGGCCCGAAAACACACAACTGAAATGTAAACCAAAGGCTCCAGTAGTAGTAGAACGATACTTGAAGGAAGAAAGAAAAGTAGAAGTATTTTCGTGAACTGTCTGAAGAATGTCGCCTTTGATCACATTGTTCGCTGGAGAAACTTAATGTGGAGGTTTGCCAAAGGATACTGTGTTAAAATATTAAGTTCAAGTGTCATTCAGCCATACATAAACACCCATGAACACAGCCAAACAAAATAGCATTCCCTTGGGGCCAAGGTGAAAAACACAGTACCAATAGTCATGTATAGCACAAGGCACATATAGATATCAATAAACATATAAGATAGCAAGCACATATATGATATCAATAAAATACAGTCACACAAAAACAGATAGTCCAAGACCCTGAATCCATGAAAGTTGCAACAATCTGCAATCGAACACAATACAGCTTGTCTTCTGCCGAGTGAACACTAGGGTCAGCAACGACTCCAGCTTGGACACATCACACCGCCTCCAGTGAAGTGCACCAACTCCGACACCTCTCTCCAGGCTGGCTGTAAACAGGCGACACAACAGCTTGAGGCCTAATCCTTACCACAACTGTGGCCACGCAGCTCTCCCACCATCTGCCAGTAAATCAGTGAATTGGGCTTGCAGCATTCCACATTAACAATGTCCAACAGAGTCTTGCGATCACAAGAATAGTGACTAAGATGGTCACTTGCTGTCAGACTGCACACTGCCTTGTGCACCCACTCCTCCAATGCCTCTCTAATGCAGGCAGCAGCACAATCCCAACCAAGTCCAGCTCCTTCAGTTTCTCCGCCAACGAGCAACACGCTTAATGTCTTGTAGGGTCTTGCGATCGCAACAAATATGTTAAAAAACAATGACACCTTTGGTTGGCCCCGTAGAAGCTGCTGCGATCGAACGTGCTGCCATCTTACTGGAAGATTTTCAGCATCCACAGAATCTCTTGTATTTTATATCTACACTTCCTGTTCTTCAAATCTCTTTGGGATAAACCCAGAAAGATACGTGGGTTGATTTTTATGCACAGAAACTGGGTGATCTGGATGATTTGTTTATGTTATCAAAATCAAATTAAAAATTTCTGAGACTTGGCTCTGTGTATGCTGTTGGTTTTCCATCCCACAGATGAAGCAAAGGAAAAATCGAAAGACCGCATTTATATAGTGTCCTTCACAGCCTCAAAACAATCAAATTGTCACACAAACAGCAATGCAATAATGGCAAGATAACTTATTTTACCAGTTTTAGTAATAATTTTAGCAGCAAATGAATAACATTGGCCAGGAGCATGATGACAATCCTGACATATTATATTGAAGAAACAGGTAATTTTTTTTGTAATCAAGATGAAACTGAATTATACTTACTTTTATATATATATAGATATCTGTATATTTAAATATATAAACGAAGACAATTCAATATTTATGGAATTGGAGATACAATTCCAATTTCAGGGTGGAGATATATCTCTACCAAAGGAAAATAGTCACCACAACTCATTACTTTTTAAGACAGTTATGAGTAAAATTATAATTAGATCTTATTGCATGGTACAAAATTGGGGGAGGGCAACTTATAACAGGGTAAAGCAGGAGCCTAAGGCTGTTGATTGGGAGCAGATGCTGTCAGTCAAGTATACATCTAACGTGGAGGATTGTTTAAAGACTAGCAGATCAGGATTGGTAAGATCCATTGAGGACTAACAATGAGGATGGTAAGGTAGGGGAGCCTGAGATGACCCAAGAGGTCCTAAATTTAGTCAAGGAGAAAAAAGAAGCATACATTGGTTTAGGTATTATGTTGGTTTACGTATTAGTTTATCAGTCTGGGCCCTTGTGGAATGTAAAGATAGCAGGAAAGTGCTCAAGCAGGCAATTAGAAGGGCAAAAGGGCCATGGAATGTCCTTGGCAAGCAGGAACAAGGAGAATCCCCAGGCACTTCATACTTACATTAAGAAAAAGTGGATAACTAAGGAGGGGGTATGTCCACTCAAGAATGAAGGAGAGAATTTGTGCTTGGAGTCAGAGCAAGTGGTTGAGGTATAAATGAGTACTTTGCATCAACCCTCAGTACTAATCAAAGAGGAAGATTTGGAGGATAATGAAAACAGAGTGGGGCATGCTAATATGCTGGGACATTTTGAAAATATGGAAAAGGTAGTGCTGGGTTTTCTGAAAGGCATAAAGGTAGATAAATCCTCAGGGCATAATAACAAATATCCAAGAATATTTAAAGCAGCAAGTGAGAAGATTGCTGGGGTTTTGACAAAAATTAGCAACAGATGAGGTCCTGGAGTAGCAAATCTGCATTTAAGAAGGGAAATGGAGGTAATTCAGGTAATTATGGACCAGTGAGTCTCATGTCAGTGGTAGGAAAGCTATCGAAGTAGATACTGGGGATAGGATGTATGTGTGGCTGGAAAGGAATAGACTACTTAGGGCCTGTCAGAATGACTCTTAGTTTATTGAGGAGGTGACAAAAGGGCTTGATGAGAGCAAGGCAGTAGATGTTATCTATGTTTGATTCTGATGTTTTTAAAATAAGGTTTTTTTCTTTAGAACAAATAAAATTGAAAACTTGAAAACTGATAGTAACAGCAGAGGCTAGTAGCAGATACAGTTGAAGTCAGATGTTTACATACACCTTAGCCAAATACATTTAAACTCAGTTTTTCACAATTCCTGACATTTAATCCCAGAAAACATTCCCTGTCTTAGATCGGTTAGGATCACTACTTAATTTTAAGAATGTGAAATGTCAGAATAATAGTAAAGAGAATGATTTATTTCAGCTTTTATTTTTCATCACATTGTCAGTGAGTTAGAAGTTTACATACACTTTGTTAGTATTTAGTAACATTGCCTTTAAATTGTTTAACTTGGGCCAAACATTTTGGGTAGCCTTCCACTAGCTTCTCACAATAAGTTGCTGGAATTTTGTTCCATTCCTCCAGACAGGACTGGTGTAACTGAGTCAGGTTTGTAGGCCTTTTTGCTCGCACATGCTTTTTCAGTTCTGCCCACAAATTTTCTATCAGATTGAGATCAGGGCTTTGTGCTGGCCACTCCAATACCTTGACTTTGTTGTCCTTAAGCAATTTTGCCACAACTTTGGAGGTACGCTTGGGGTCATTGTCCATTTGGAAGACCCATTTGCGACCGAGCTTTAACTTCCTGGCTGATGTCTTGAGATGTTGCTTCAATATATCCACATAAATTTCCTTCCTCATGATGCCATCTATTTTGTGAAGTGCACCAGTCCCTCCTGCAGCAAAGCACCCCCACAACATGATTCTGCCACCCCCATGTTTCACAGTTGGGATGGTGTTCTCTGCCTTGCAAGTCTCACCCTTTTTGCTCCAAACATACCTATGGTCATTATGTTCAATTTTTGTTTCATCAGACCAGAGGACATTTCTCCAAAAAGTAAGATGTTTGTCCCCATGTGCATTTGCAAACTGTAGTCTGGATTTTTTATGGCGGTTTTGGAGCAGTGGCTTCTTCCTTGCTGAGCAGCCTTTCAGGTTATGTCGATGTAGGACTCGTTTTACTGTGGATGTAGATACTTGTCTATCTGTTTCCTGCAGCATCTTCACAAGGTCCTTTGCTGTTGTTATGGGATTGATTTGCACTTTTCACACCAAAGTACATTCATCTCTAGGAGACCGAATGTGTCTCCTTCCTGAGCAGTATGACGGCTGCGTGGTTCCATGGTGTTTATACTTGTGTACTATTGATTGTACAGATGAACGTAGTACCTTCAGGCGTTTGGAAATTGCTCCCAAAGGATGAAGCAGACTTGTGGAGGTCCACAATTTTTTTTCTGAGGTCTTGGCTGATTTATTTTGATTTTGTTTGTAAACTTCTGAGCCACTGGAATTGCGATATAATCAATTAAAAGTGAAATAATCTGTCTGTAAACAATTGTTGGAAAAATTACTCGTGTCATGCACAAAGTAGGAGCCCTCAACGTCTTGCCAAAACTATAGTTTGCTAATATGAAATCTGTGGAGTGGTTAATCAATGAGTTTTAATGACTTCAATCTATGTGTATGTAAATTTCTGACTTCAACTGTATGTGTATGTTCCTATGTCCATTAGGAAATATACTAAACACTTACAGTACTCAAATATGCTGTACTATCAGACAATTAATTGTTAAGCTGCAAAGAAAATAACAATTAAACAGTATAATTTAATAATTAAACAGTCGAATCCAACAACCCTCCCCCTGATCCTAAATCACACATTTAGAATCATTACATCTGAAAATGTTTGGGAGAAAAACTTGTGGAATCTATGTTAAGTATAAGATAATCAAAAACTATTGAAGGTAAGATATATCAGATAGATAGATATATAGATACTTTATTCATCCCCATGGGGAAATTCAACTTTTTTCCAATGTCCCATACACTTGTTGTAGCAAAACTAATTACATACAATACTTAACTCAGTAAAAAAAATATGATATGCATCTAAATCACCATCTCAAAAAGCATTAATAATAGCTTTAAAAAGTTCTTAAGTCCTGGCGGTAGAATTATAAAGCCTAATGGCATTGGGGAATATATTCAAAGGGAATATATTCTTCAAAGTATTCTTAGGATTAGGCCATAGTTAGGCAGATTAGTAGGCACATTTACATGAGTTTGAACTATTCTATTAATGATCACCCTTAAACAAATAAAAAAGATGAAAATTATGTAAGGAATATGAAGACAAATAATATGACCCATAATATGGAGTAACACAACTTCTGAGACTAACCAAAGAAATCCCATCCATCCTTTGTGTACTTTAACTGCTTTTTTTTATGGATATGATCAGTCAAATCAATTATGTCTTCAGACTCATCAGGTATGTAAGTACAACACCCCTTGCAATACCATAAAATGGGAATAAAATTGATGCAAAGTATTTCCTTCTGAAATCTCTCATTTACTTCTAGACTTGGAAGGTAAAGGTAATGTTTGTGTATACCTAATAGCAGAAAAAACATACCCCACTATCCTAACTAGTTACTTGGAGAGGAGGGGTAGGCTCCATTTCTGCACATGTATTCTTCCATGAACTTAGACCATTCCTTATTACTCGACAGGAACTTTATTGAATTGTAATTTTTCTTATTGATATTGTGCACGTGATACTCGCAAGTACTGTACATTACAAGTCATCTCAACTGGTTCATTGTGGGTAGGAAAAAATGGCAAAAATATAGCAATAACAAATAGTATTATAAAAAAAATTCATAATGTCCAGTAATTAGACTTGTCAAAGTCTTCTGGCTGGTTAGTGATTTGCTCACTGTAGCCTAACAACGTATGCATGTTAACCACAGCACATGTTGTCCTCATCTGGGACCATTTTAGCTCTCTTGCAGCAGCTGGTGTTTATCTACTTACTTTTACCCTCTACTCTCACTGTCCAGTTGGTAATTAACAGCACATGACCTTCCCATCGAACTCCCAGTGGTTCTTTACGTGGTTTCTTAATCAGGACCCAATCACCAGAAATCTGAGTGTGTCCTCCTTCTGTTGTATCACTCCAAGCAGCAGAAACCTTGAATAGACATAGTATATTTTTCTTGTTTAGGGTTGCTCTGATGCTACATAAGACTATAGGAAGAGCCATAGGCTATGGTACACCTTCCTCATGATACTGTTATGCCGTTGGCCCCCTCCTTTGTGGAAATCGCAAGAACTCTAGTTAAGGGGGGTCAACTGACCCAAGAGAGAGAGACGTGCGAAAGACCACGTTCTTCCAAGAAGCAGAATAAAAGTGACTTTGACTATTGTCTCATGGAGACCACCTGAAAAGCCCTCGGGCAAAGTGGGCTGGTTGAGAGAGAGATTGCATTACCTGCAACTTGATTGACACCTGCGATCCCGTGAAGAAGTATAAAGGCGGGTCTGAGGGGAGGACCCTCAGACGCACCAAGGAGACACCAAGGAAGCATGATACCGATTCCCGTGGGAGCGGGAAGCCATTTTTTTTAGGAGGCCACGTGCGTCAGATTCCGGATCGGGAATCTGTGGCTGAAGCCAAAGGAAAATCGCTTTTAGCTAACAACTGATTCCAGGGAATTGTTTCGCAAAGACAACGGGCAAGTGTTCTTTCTTTCACCAGTCCTCTCTCTCTCCAACACGTGAAATGCCAGCGGTTCCCAAACGGAAAAGACTGCAGATTTCTAAGTGACCTTAAGATTCAATTGGACTCAGTATTACCCCTAGACAACTATAGAGCTTATTTCTGATTAATTATTATTACACCGGTGTTTTAGATTGAGTATTGACGACGTATATGATCTGAATGTTTGTATTAACCTTACGTTTGTGCCCCTTTTTGAATAAAACGTTTGAAAATAGTAGCATCAGACTCAGCTGATCCATCTATCTTTGCTGGTAAGTTACCTGGTTACGGGGTTTTCGTAACAAGTGGGGTTCTCGTCCCGGATTTGAAACCAAACGGGAGGGTCAGTGAATCGGGCTGTAAGTCCAAACGTAAATCTGGTTACGCAGGTAGCCAGACAGGAAACCAGCAAAGATGGACGTGGGTGAATTTATGAAAAACCGGGAGGTGCAAAGGGCCATAACTCAGTATTACATTGGGGAGAATGTGTTTGAAGCAGAGGAGTTGGAAAATATCCCTGAAAAAGTACCCGCTGGTACGACGGATCAGTTAGAGATAGAGAGATTACGGTGGGAACATGAAATTAAGTCAAAAGAGCTAGAAGTGGTCGGGGGAGAGAAGGAACGAGCAGAGACAGAGAAACAAAGGATCCATGAATTGGAGCTGGACAGGCGAAGGCAAGAGCGAAGAGCTCAAGGGATAGAGAGAGAGGAGGGGTTTGATATTAGTCGGGAGCTGAGATTAGTACCTCCGTTCGAGGAGACGGATGTTGATAGTTATTTCTTGCTTTTTGAAAAGGTGGCAGTGAACCAGAAGTGGCCACAAGAGCAGTGGGTCGCGTTGTTACAAAGTGTGTTAGCAGGAGGGAGGATTTGGGCAGCCATGATGCCGACCCGCCGACCGGCGAGTACGGTGGCCCCGCCCCTGGAGTCCCAAAGCTGCCGCGCATGCGCGGTCACTCGCAGCCTGTCGAGAAAAGCAGCTGAGAACGAGAGCAGTTTAAATCAGGCCAGTATCGATTTGGCCAAGACGTTTTTACCGACCCTATATCACGAGGGTTCCGAGGGTGGTAAAACAGAAAGTAGTAAAGTGAAATGGGGTAAGGGTAAGGAGATAGCCCTCCCCTTAGTGAAGAGAAAGATCCTAGAGGTAGGAAATAAAGATGAGAAACGGATAAAGCTGTTAAAACGTCCAGAGTTGGACGTGGTTGATCTGTCTGGTTTGGCAGAATTGTTTGGAGAAGTTGAGAGTTCTAAAGATGTTCTCGATGGTCCCGAGAGTGAAATGAGGGCAGTCTTAGAGGAGAAGGGTATCCTTGCTGTGGAGAAGTCAGCTGACATGGCCAAGGAGGTTGTTTCAGCTCGCAGGGTTGCGCCTTCCCCAACGGGGGGCTGCCTAGAGAGTAACTGGAAGGATCGGGGGACGTTAGAATTTGAAAAAGGTACGGGTATTGAAAGCCTGGAAGAGGCCAATGTCCCGTTTGAGTGTGTCCAAGATGGGGATGCATGTGGTGCTGACCCTGGTAACGAAGCTCAGGGGAAGTCTGAGGTATTTGATTCGGGGGAACGGGGCGGCCGTCCTCGTGAGTCAGATAGACCTGGTTCGGGGAAAAAGGGGTTAACCTTGGGAAGTGTGAGTTCCCAGAGGGTTGTACAGAAGGGGGTCTTCAGAGTTAATGTGGAGTTTACGAATGGGGAGATAACTGTTGTTGTGGAGGGAGACGGGAAATCTGTAATTCCCAAATCGAAGGAAGAAAATTTAATGTCTGGATTGATGTCAGAAGCAGCAACCAGGCTGCAGAGACAATGGCTTGGTAACACGGTGCCTGCGAATCAATTACAGGTTGATTTGGAATGTAAAGGTGCCCCACACGCTATTGTTATTCAAGAGGGTGCTGTGAAAAGGCAGAATTTGAAATGCTGTTTGGACCAAGAGTTTAAACTGAAAGCTAATAACATGCAGGGTCCTGAAGATAAAACCAACAACTTGCTTAAAATTAAAGAATTGTGTGGAAAAATAGGAAAATGGTCTAGGTTTGGAACACATTGTTGATAAAATAACTCATATGAAAGGAGCAGGCGAAAGCCTATTCCACACTGGTGCACAAGCTTAACTGGAAACGGGGCGAGGGTTGACGGGATGCCATTTTAAATAACAGGATCTGGTTTTAAGGGATTTCGACAAAGTATGTGAATAATAGACAACCCCATGGAAGATTGACTGTTAAGTTTGAAAGTAACATAAAAATTTGTCTTTTGCATGAACCTTTGTAGATGTATGTAAGCTAAGATCACACCTCCTTAGTTATGTTGCTGAAGAAAGCAAATAAATAAGGTGGTTATTGAGCTGAAGTTTGATGCTACCAGGCGTTAGTATGGCACATGAGGTTAAGGTATTAAAGAAAAGGGGCACTGTACTTGTTACCTGTTTAGATACTGACTTGAATGTATAACAGTAGTACTCTGTGAAGAGAAAAGCTTGTGTAGTATGTAGATTCAAAAAAATAAATTCCTGTGTCAACCTGTTTTTAACCGCTGGTTAAAAACCCATTATGGGGGGAGGTGTTATGCCGTTGGCCCCCTCCTTTGTGGAAATCGCAAGAACTCTAGTTAAGGGGGGTCAACTGACCCAAGAGAGAGAGACGTGCGAAAGACCATGTTCTTCCAAGAAGCAGAATAAAAGTGACTTTGACTATTGTCTCATGGAGACCACCTGAAAAGCCCTCGGGCAAAGTGGGCTGGTTGAGAGAGAGATCGCATTACCTGCAACTTGATTGACACCTGCGATCCCGTGAAGAAGTATAAAGGCGGGTCTGAGGGGAGGACCCTCAGACGCACCAAGGAGACACCAAGGAAGCATGATACCGATTCCCGTGGGAGCGGGAAGCCATTTTTTTTAGGAGGCCACGTGCGTCAGATTCCGGATCGGGAATCTGTGGCTGAAGCCAAAGGAAAATCGCTTTTAGCTAACAACTGATTCCAGGGAATTGTTTCGCAAAGACAACGGGCAAGTGTTCTTTCTTTCACCAGTCCTCTCTCTCTCCAACACGTGAAATGCCAGCGGTTCCCAAACGGAAAAGACTGCAGATTTCTAAGTGACCTTAAGATTCAATTGGACTCAGTATTACCCCTAGACAACTATAGAGCTTATTTCTGATTAATTATTATTACACCGGTGTTTTAGATTGAGTATTGACGACGTATATGATCTGAATGTTTGTATTAACCTTACGTTTGTGCCCCTTTTTGAATAAAACGTTTGAAAATAGTAGCATCAGACTCAGCTGATCCATCTATCTTTGCTGGTAAGTTACCTGGTTACGGGGTTTTCGTAACAAGCAGAAACCTTGAATAGACATAGTATATTTTTCTTGTTTAGGGTTGCTCTGATGCTACATAAGACTATAGGAAGAGCCATAGGCTATGGTACACCTTCCTCATGATACGTATTCAGCCGTTGTTTGATGATTCCATTCATTCATTCGACTTGTCCTGATGACTCTGGGTGGACAAACTACTTCTCGAGGCTTTACTCGCCTCTG
This sequence comes from Hemitrygon akajei, assembly GCF_048418815.1. Classification (NCBI taxonomy): domain Eukaryota; kingdom Metazoa; phylum Chordata; class Chondrichthyes; order Myliobatiformes; family Dasyatidae; genus Hemitrygon; species Hemitrygon akajei. The sequence goes on from NC_133131.1 coordinate 138,285,021, forward strand.
CCGTGAAATAACTCTGCAAGTGTGGCCTGCAGCCATCGGTACTTGCTTCAATGCTGAGCTGGCACTGTGGCTGTTGGCTCACTTTTCGGGGACTCTGTGGTTCATGTTCTGTGTGTTATTTGTTTTTTTTTATTGTTTGCATGATTTGATCTCTTTTCACACATTGGATATTTGGCCTTTGTTCTGTGAGTTTTTTTCATGGATTCAATTGTGCTTTGTTTTGTTACTGCCTACAAGAAGAGAAATCTCAAGGTTGTACACAGGATACATACTTTGATAATAAATCTACTTCAATTTTGATGCGGACAATATAAAGACCACTAAATGTTCATCAGTCGCCATAATTCCTGACAAACACTCCCAGTGAAATGTGTTCCTTGATCAGAGTCGATGTGACATGCCAATCCCCATTGAGGAATATAGCCCTTGATCAGTTTTTGCTCTGTGTGTGGCAGCAGCTTTCCTTGCTGGAATAGCTTCCAAACATGTTGAAAACTTTTCAAGGATCCTTGACACTTTAGCATAGAAATGTTGTCCACAGTTAACAATAAAAACAGACCAGGTGGAGCAGGAGCACTTAAATGTGGTAGGTTTTCTGCTGCTCCCAGGTTCTTCTTCTGGCATGTCACGCATCTCTCAAGCGTTAGTCGAATTTGTGCACTTAAGTTCAGATTCTGCAACCATGGGGAGAATCTGTTGATCATGTTTTGCACTCCAATGTGCCTTGAGAATGTATCTGCTGTGCCAGATAAGGAAGCAACGTAGTTGGAGCCAATAATCAATGACTGCTGCCATATCACCGAACTCCATCCCTGTTTAACTTCCCACCATTCCTCATCCAGAACTACTTTTCCCAGTTAGAGAACTGAGCTTGCATCTCTCGAGTATAAGACATAGGAGAAGAGTTAGGCCATTTGGCTCATGGAATCTACTCCACCATTTCATCATGGCTGATCCAATTTTGCCGTCGGCCCAAATCTCCTGCCTTCTCCCCATATCCCATCATGTCTGACCAATCAAGAATCTATCAACCTCTGCCTTAAATATACATACAAATTTGGCCTCCACAGATGCTTGAGACAACGAATTCCACAGATCACCACTCTCTGGCTAATGAAATTCCTTCTCATCTCCTTTCTAAAAGGATAGCCCTCTATTCTGAGGCTGTGTCCTCTAGTCTTAAACCCTCCCACATAGAAAATATCCTCTCCACATCCACTCTACCAAGGCCTTTCACCATTTGATAGGTTTCAATACAGTCACCCCACATTCTTCTGAATTCCAGTGAATACAGGCCCAAAGCCCTCAAACACTCTTCATACAACAAGTCATTCAATCCTGGAATCATTTCCGAGACCTCCTTTGAACATTCGCCAGTTTCAGCACATTCTTCCTAAAATAAGGGGCTTAAAACTGCTCATAATACTCCAAGTGAGGCCTCACTAGTGCTTTATAAAGTCTTGCAAATTAACTCAACCTGCGAATTAAGTTAGGGAATCCTGCACAAGCACTCCCAAGTCCCGTTGCACCTCACTGTTTTTGTATTTTCTCTCCATTTAGAAAATATACAAACACTTTTATTTCTTCTAACAAAGTGCATGACCACACACTTCCCAACACTGTATTCCATCTGTCACTTCTTTGACTGTTCTCATAATGTCTAGCTCCTTCTGTAGCACTCTACTTCCTCAAAGCTACATAACCCTCTACCGAGCCTCATATGGTCTGCAAGCTTTGCAACAAAGCCATCAATCCCATCATCCAAATCATTAACATATAACGTAAAATGAATTGGTCCCAACACAGACCCCTGTGGAACACTATTAGTCACTGTAGCCAAACAAAAAAGATTAGGTTCTTTCGTGTTTCTTGCTTTATGGCTACCTGTGAGCAAGGAAATCTCAAGGTTGTATAATTTATACACTTCTTAAATAATCTTGAATCTTGTAACTCTCGGAGTTCAGATGGTGGCGTCGTCTCTGAATACTGTTCAAAGTAGACTATAATTCTACAGAGTTTGGATGGTGTCGCTGTCTCAGGACTGTAATGGCATCAGAAGTAATATGACTGGCAGGATTGACACTTGAACTCAACTCCATCCACTTTGAAGCTTTGTACATTGCACTTGAATTCAATGACAACTATCATGTTATTTTTCACTCGTTTGGTAAATGCTGAAATTTGCACTTTAGACTTTTTATTGTCTTTATCATACTGTTTTCATAGTCTATTACAAGTTTTGTATATCTTTCAATTAGTAGATGTCTTTATTCACCCCATTAACTTTTTTAACTCACATGATTAACCAAACTGACCAAGCATCTTATCTTTAACTCACACATTCCAGGTTTATCCTTTCCCTCAGGCATTTTTTAGATCTTATCCAATGATGTATTGAAGCCAAAATTAGGTTTTCTCTCAAACAATTTGGAAATAGAGAGGAAGCTTTTAAGCTCCGATTAGTTTAGGTGCCAAAAAATTTTCACTTCATCTGCAATTCTTTCAAGTCCTTAAACTTTTGCAACCATTCTCACCAATTATGCTACATCATTGAATTCTGATGTTTTCAATCCAAAGTTCATTTGGAAGTCTGGAAAGAAACACAAAACTTGTATCTTCACGCTGTTCTCACTAAGTGTTAATAGAACAAAGAAAATTGAAAATGGACAGTAATGGGAACAGAGGCTAGTAGCAGGAGAGAGAAAGAAGCAAAAAATAAGAAAGATGGTGCTGTCATGTGGTCAGTTGTTTTTATAGTTCATAGATAAGAAATATTCCATTCAAATTTGCAGGTAAGAGTCAGCCAATCAGATATCCCCTGTTCAAATAATGCAGCACCAGAAAAGCTTCCAGCAGTTTCCAGAATCATACAAAATGTAACCACTAGGGGACACAGCGAACAATGCATATACATACTGTGGACAGTAGGAAACATACCAGTTACATGTAGTTATAATTTGTTATTAAAAAAACACCAGCCGAGAATTGTTAAGCTGCAAAGAAAGTAATGATTAAACAGTCTAATCTAAGAAATAATCAGTCTAATCAAACACCTACATGGAATATAATAAGAAATTTGATAATGTTAGTGAAGAAAATAAAAAAGGGGCCCATTTTAAAGAAACAGTGTAATGTGCACGTCGGAGCTCACGATTTTCCTGTCCGTTTGTTTTCCATTGATTTTCCCCCTCGGCGTTGTCAAGTCCACTCCATCCTGTAGTCTATGACCTCTCCATTCTGGCATCTTCTCTCTCCAACTTCTGCCAAACAAAAAGCCCACGAATCCCTCACTCTTGGGCACACAAGAAAGAAAAAACTCCCCTCATTGGATGCTGCACATGCCAAAGACCCCGTTATTTCTAGTCATAACCCAAACATTGCTGCTACAGAGAAACCATTACATTAGCAGTGAAACCTTTCCCAGGGTGTTATACTCTTCCCCCCACCAAATTTAGTCATGTCCTCATGACTTTGAGATAATTTGCCAACCCTTCCTGCAGAAAACAAAGTCCAACCGAAGTGTAAAAGGCAGTGACATAGCTCCTCAAAGTGTAGGGGCCACACTCTGCTCCCCTGGTGCTACATAGGCCAGCCTATCTGGTGGTCTCCTGATTCTGTTCGACCTCCATAACCCCTCATCTATCTCTTCATATTCCAACACAACTGGGGATACTTCTGTTCTACCTGACAAGGCCTCCCCCGGCCTATCACAGGGACCCCTCTGTCCCTTGGCTGAACTTTGCTTCTTCCATTGCAGGGTCCTGCTGCAACCCAGGCTGTCCAAAGATAGCCCCCTGCCCGCCCCAATTTCACGTGACTCAGTGTGAGAAGGGTTGAGAGTCTCCTCCTCAATCAATGGGGAGTTAGCAAACGTCAGCATATACCACATCCCCATTCTCCGAATCAGTATCCCACTCAGGGGCGGGGGCCAGTCTAATCTCTCCTGTTCTTGGTCCTGCAGTCACCTCGCGTCGCTGCAGAGTCCTCTTAGTAGGTGTAGGCTCTGGGTCAAACTGCACCTTTGTCCCAGAGGTAGAAGGTAGTTCTGACGGAGAATCTTGACAGACTCATTGCCATCCTCTGGTTTCACCTGCAAAATAGGTACGTTTGGCATCTGACTCTCCACCACATAGGGCATAGCTGCCCAGTGGTTGGCAAACTTATGCTTCCCAGGTAGCCCCAAATTCCTTATAAGGACTCGGTATCCTGACATGAGTTGGGAGAACCTAACCTTTTGATCATACTTTCTCTTATTTCCTTAATTCTGCTGGGCAGCCGCGATCTCAGCTTACAAGATTTTTTCAGCTCCCTTCTCATATCAGACACATACTTCAGATGAGTCTTTCGTGGTAGGTCATCCTCGTCAGTCCCAAAACAAGAGTCAACGGGCAACCTCACCTCGCGCCCAAACGTCAGATAATATGGTGAGTACCCGGTAGCTTCATTTTGGGTACAGTTGTAATAGTGGACCAGATGTCCAATATGCTGACTCTACCTGCTCTTCTTGCTGACCTCCAAGGTTCTGAGCATGTCTAGCAAGGTCTGATTAAACCTCTCTGTGGGTGATAAGGAGTAGTCCTCGACTGCATGCAAGCTCAGTAACTCATGGATGAGCTTACTCTCGAAATCCTGTCCCTGATACTATGTATCTGCCTGGGGTAGCCATAATAAAGGAAATACTTCTCCCATAACACTGGCCACCATGGATGCCCTCTGGTCCTTGATAGGGAAAGCCTGCGCATATCTGGTGTAGTGATCCAGGATGAGTAAGACATTCACCATGTTGCTGGCATCTGGCTTTATTGACAGGAAATCCATACACACTAGGTCTAGGGGCCCCACACTCTGCAGGTAGGACAAGGGAGCTGCCCTTATAAGCAGCGTCTTACTCCATATGCATCAAATGCACAACTTGCAATATTCTGAGACCTCCATCTTCATTCAGGGACAGTAAAACCGGATCTCTGAGCAATCCATTGGTCTTTTCAACCCCCAAATGTCCAGAATCATCATGAAGTGACTTCAACACCATCCTCCGATACTTTTCAGGCAGAACCAGCTGGGACCGCCAAGGCCGGTCTGGGGGTGATGTGATCTGATATAGGATCTGGTTCCTCAACTCCAACCTGGGCCATTCTCTCAGTAATGGAGACACCTCAGAGTGTTGCATCTTCTCCGCCTGAGCCATGTCTCCCTTTTCGACTGCTGACAGAATGGTACCGATGCCCCAGTTATCTCTCTGAGCAGCTGCCACTTCCCCAGAACTCAATTCCGGTAACTAGTTTGTCTTCAGAGCAGTCAGGTTACAGTAAACTTGTGGAATGGCATCATCAGAAGCTCCCAATTGATCCACCACTCAATCCTGTCCTTGCTTTAAGTCTGCCTTCACTGAAACTCCAACTTGTGCATGGGTTAGTTTTTCTCATAGGGCGACAGACTCCATCTTACAAATGCAACAGGTCTCAACCCAGTGCCCTGATCCTGATACAAGACACCCCCTAAGCCTGCTGGCATCCGTAAGCAGTACATATGGCAATCGGCAATCTGCAAAAGCCAGCACAGGCGTCTGGGTCAGCAGCTACTTCAGAGACTGAAAAGCCTCTTCACATTTCACATCCCACCCCAGTCCAAAAGTTTCCAAAGAGCTAAGATATGATTTATCCTCCTCTCCTTTCGTCCCTCTCTCTTTCTTCTCCAAAGGAGGGTAACCACACAGAAGCTGATTCAACAGGTGACTCACTTTCGGGTACCTACAAAACCCGAGTAACAGGCACAATGCACTCACAGTCTGGGACCTTGCCCAGGTGGTCACCGCCTCTATGTTAGCTGGATCTGTAGCTACTCCATCCTGGTAAACTATGTGCCCAACATAGCTGACAGACATCTTGTAGAACTGGCACTTGTTCAGGGAAAGTTTTAACCTTTCAGGCAGCCCAGCGCCTTCAGTGGCCTCACTTTATGTTCTTCCAAGGTGGACCCAAACACTGAGGTCATCTAGATACACCAATACCTCAAGTAAGTTCATATCCCCCACTGTTTTCTCCATGACCCGCTGGAAAGTTGCAGGGGTTCCCAAAATCCCCTGCAGCATCCTTTCAAACTGAAAGAATCTCAGTGGACATATAAATGCTGGCTTCTCTTTGTCAGCCTCACTCATGGGGATCTGAAAATATCCACTCCTCAATTCCAGCACACTGAACCACTTTGCACCACTCTGACAGGCCAGTGCACCTTTGATCCTTGGGAGCGTATACTGGTTGGGGAGTTTACGCCTGTTCAGAGTCCTATAGTCCACACACATCTATACCTTCACATTCTTCTTTCTGCTGACTACTACTGAGAATGCATAGGGGTTTCAGGACTCAGTGATGATCCCAGCTTCCTTCAACTTACACAAATGCTGCCGAACATCTTCCACCTCTGCAGGGGCCAGTTGCCATAACCTTTCTCTGAACAGGGTGTCCTCAGTCACCCGGCTAGTGTGGCGAGAGCTCTTGGAACAACTAACATCAAACTCATCAGTGGAAAAGACACCTTGCAGCTTCAACACCACCTCTACCAACTCCTCGTCCAACCCACAGGAACTGGGGAGTCCCCGAAGTTGAATGACTCAGCTGTCAACTTTCGCCCCTTTTCCACTAATTTCTCCCCGGCTTCTCTCACAGGGACACTAGACATTACAGTCACCAGGAAAATATGCGCCATGGGTATCCACCACACGAAGGTGACCTCCCTCTTCATAGTGTTCCTTGACAATCACTGCCATCCCGTACAACCTAGGACTTCTGCGCCTCATCAGTACCCCAGCAGGCATTCCTGACTCCTCTTTGTGGTCTTCCGGAGCATCCACCAAGAGGGCCTTGCCCTCAGGCATTCATGGAAACTTAGGGTTTCCCATTACTCTTGCTACTTCCCCAGGCTATAACATGATTGGCTTGGACTGGGTGAATCACACAGTCCCTCGTCTAAACTCTTTATCCAGCCCAATGCAGCCACGCACTTCCTCAAAATTAGCTCGCTCGAAACACCAGGTGAATGGACAATGTTCTCAGGAAGCTCTCCAACTTTCTCCTTGCAGGCTCCCATAAACTTCCACACAATAGGAGTGCTGGTCCCCACAAGAACTGAAACACTGCCCTTCTCAACAGAGTCCAAACAAACTAGTGCCAATGTATAAAGGGCCTCAGTCACTCCTACATCAGCCTCCAAAAACTCTAGCTTCACTGACAAATAACCACCATACGGATTATACCCACAATAAGACTCCATATCTCCAGTGCACTGAGTGGCGTCAATGATAAATGTGTCAAATACTGGTTGTAAAATGAACAGTATAGCATAGTGACTTGCAAATCTGTGTCATGTATGGCTCTAGCATAATACCCTCTATCTGTAGCGATACACTGGACCTTGGCCCCACTAAGCCTTCAGGAATAGGGTTCTTAGTTTTAGGATGATCCTTGATGCACTGCTGGGAATGTGTCTGCCCCCCCCCCCCCACACTGATACACCAGGCCATCCCCTCACTGGGTCTCTTTGAAGTTTTCCCAGCAACTCACTATGCTTAGGTCCCTGGGGGCTCACTCACCAAAGGGTTTCCTGTCTTTCACACTCCTGCCTCGTGTCCCTCTCCACTAGTTATAACAGACAATACTCCTCTTCTCGCATGACACCGGCTGCTAGCAGCCCTCCACATAGTCCATACCCTTAGAGGATCTGCTTTTCAATCAGCTCCATCATATGGGGGCTCACACCTGCTGATAACAACTGGGATATCTCTATTCTCAACTCTACCACAATCTCCTCTACCACTCCCTGGGGCTGGCTATCCATGGTCAATTCACCATAGGACTGTACCCTGCTGACAGAGGCCTCCTGCACCTCTGATGCATTCTCCTCCTCTCGCACTTCACTGATCAGCTCAACAAACGAGGGAGGGGGGCATCTTACAAAACAGTTGGAGACCCCAAGCAATCAGGTCCTGGGCTTGGGCGCCCTTTGCTATCTGGTCCACTCTTAACTGATCCACCTCTGCACCGTAGCTGCCTCTCTAGCCGAAAGGTGTAGGCAGAAAGCTTCTCCTCCTGCTCCTGATGGATATTCTGAAACTCTGCCATGAGCTCCACTGGGTTCCTTGTTGTGCCAAATGCATTTTCGAATGCTCCCATGTAATCGGCAGCGTTGGCTGGGGGGTAACAGGTCTTCACAGCTCTCACCATGTCAGCAGCCCACCCATTCAAACTTTCAACCAATCTCTGTCGCTTTATGTCATCAGAACCCTGCAACTCATCAAGCAACCAAGAGGTCTACTCCACCCAAGTCTCATACTCCTCTCCCACTTTAGGGGTGGGCATTATTCCACAGCACAGGCAGAGCCTACCATAGCTGGGACTTTATACCTGAGCATTTTTCCACTTATTAGCCAGAGAGGTACTAACTCAGAATTCTCACTCTTCCCTCGGGGAACGGGGACTAATTAGACATTCCAAATCCTTCCCCTCACTCCTCAGAAACAAAAGATCCCTATCTTTGAAGTCTCTGCCCCCAGCTTCTGGAAACTTGACTTGTGATTCAGCCTGCTCCGCTGCCGTTACGTCAGTGCTAGTCTGCAGTAAAACGAGAGCAGTGCCCACCATTTTATCAAAACAAAAAAGCACATCTGTACCTCCACTTCCCCAGAAAGCTAAGGAAGTTCAATGTGTCCCCAATGACCTTCACTGATTTTTTATGGATGCATCATAGTATGCATCCTATCACAACCTGGCATGACAACTGCTTTGCACAAGACCACAAGACATTACAGAGTTGTGGATATGGAAATTGGAATGAGTTTATTATTGTCGTATATACTGAGGTGCAGTGCACTGAGGTAGTACAAAGTTAAATAACAATACAGAATGAAGTAAACAACTGCAGAAAAAGTAAACAAGGTGCAATATCATAGCAAGTAGATTGTGTAGTCAAGAGTCCATTTTATCATACTGGGAATCATTTAATAGTCTTATAAAAGTGGGGTAGAAGCTGAACATATGCTTGGTGGTACAACTTTCAGGCTTTTTTATCCTCTGCCCAATTGAAGAGGGGAGAAAAAGGAATGTCTGGGGTGGGCAGAGGTCTTGAATTATGCCAACTACTTTTCTGAGAAGGCAAGTATAGACAGAGTCCATGGAGGTAAAGCTGGTTTCTGTTATATGCTGAGCTGTGTCCACAACTTTCTGCAGGCTCTTGCGCCACTACAGAGCAGTTAGCATACTAAGCTGTTATGTATTCAGGCAGAATGCTCTCTATGGTGCATCAATGAAATATGGTAAGGTTCAAAGGGGACATGATAAATTTCTTTCAACCTTCTGAGGGCTGTCTATCATGTGACCAGCCTCCCCTCCATTTATTCCATCTACATTTCCAGCTGCATCAGAAAGCAGCTAATAAGACCCCTCCAACCCAGTGACAATGGTGCAGTAGTTGATATTTATGCCCTGCAGCTCCAGGCAACCCCGGTTCAATCCTGATCTCGGATGCTATTTGTGGGGAGTTTGCACCTTAAGTGACCACATGGTATTCCCCTTAAGTGCTCTGATTTTCTCTCCACATATCAAAGACATACTGATAGATTAATTAGCTACTCCAGGTTACTTCAGAGTGAGCGTAGTCTGATGGTAAAAGTAAATTGCACTGCTGCAGAGAAATAAGGCAATAATAGTGTAGATGGGCACAATGGTTGGCACAGAAGTCAATCCAAAGGGCCTCTATGTGTGTTCTGTATTTCTATGATTTTACAAAAATGCTACCAGAACTCAAGACCCCAGTTATAAGGAGAGGTTGGGCAGGCTTGAACATTGGGACGTAGGAAATTGAGAGGTGACTTATTAAATCATGAGGGTTAAAAATTCCCAGAGGATGGGAATCTAAAACTTCTTCACCCAGAACGTGGTGCACCTATTAAACAAGCTGCCGGAGAAAGTGGTTGAGGCAGGTCCAATAACATTTAAGAGACATTGTGCAGGAACACAGAAAGAAAAAGTTCAGAGGGATTCGACCCAAATGCAGGCAAATGGGACTAGCTGAAATGGGCATCTTGATTGGCATGGGCACCTTGGGCCTATTTCTATGCTGTATTAATATGTAACTGTATTGTTCACCAGCCAATTTGGACCTGTGGGCCTAATGGGCTCCTGCTATATCAATTATATTATAAGATAAAATCTAAGATCACAAATTATTTACATAAACTAGGGTAAAATTAGAAAACATTTTTTTTGGGGAGGATACGAAACAGAAAAATGCTGTTAGTGCTTTTGTAAAACCAGTTTCGACATGTTCCTGCATTACACCACAGCTATATTCTGTTTTCACCTGAAAAGATTTAAGTACAGCATTTACTGATTTAAGTGAAAAATCATATTCCGGTCTGTGTAATTTCGTGAATTTTCCGGATTCATTTCGTCCAATTCAAGGCCACACTTACCGTGAACAATCAACCCCTACTCTTACTGCGGTGCTTCTTCTGATAACAATTTTTCACGTCCTAGCTTTGAATTAATTTATTTTTTTCTCAGAGAAGCCAGACAGAATAACAGTTCGGCCTTGACTAGACGGGCCGGAGGGCTTGTTTCTGTGTCCTGTGACCCAAAGAACGAACCGTTTCTGTGTCTGGCCCATTTCAACATCTCCACGGGGCGCGGCTTCCAGACGAAAAAGGCTGTCGTCGTAAAGTGTGATGCTTTGTTTGCCGGGAGGAGTGTCGTAAACCATTAAGAGGGTCATTTCGGAGCTGGGATTTTGTCAGGCGCCGGTGTGAGAGGAGGAGGGGGCGATGGACGAAGACATCTTGACCACCCTCAAGATCTTAATCATTGGCGAAAGCGGCGTCGGCAAGTCGAGGTGAGGCAGCGCCGGGCTCCTACCGGTCCTGGGTCGGGATACGGGCGTTGCGCCTTAGGCCGCGGCCTCCCTGACGCAGCACAGCCGGCGGAGCGCGCTCCCTTAGCATCTAAGCCTACACCTCTTTGGGTGTCATCCCCTCCGACCCCCAAAACAATACCATAGGTGGTAGAGTGTGAGAGAATTTGATAGACAGAACTGACGTCTGTAGAAGTACAAAAGAACTGTTTCAGCTCAGCCCGCTGCTGCCTCTTACAGTACCCTTCTCCAATAGCTTTATTCTAATCACAAACAAGAGAAAATCTACAGGTGCTAGAAAGCCAAGCAACAAAATGCTGGAGGAACTCAGCAGGCCAGGCAGCATCTATAGAAAAAAGTACGGCCGACATTTCGGGCCGAGACCCTTCGGCAGGGTATCCTAACCATTGTGTACGGAACCTAACCTAAATAGCATTTACCCCTGTTTCAGCAGTTCAAAGCCTCTTATTCCATCCACTAATGTACACTTTAAAATGACAGCTAACACTGGAAATGCTGGTGAATGCAATAACACAGGGAGCACGCTGCCTGCAATCTCAAAATTTAATAACTCGGCCCCAAAAATGGTGGTCCTTAGCTCTGAGCTCCTATATTCATTTTTAATCCTGATTGTCACTTCATATCTCGGCTAAATTATTCTGACATTTGCCTGTAGTATTGTCATTGTATCCCTTTTAATGCCCAAATTTATATCAAACAGTTCTATCGTTTTACCATTATTGTACTAATCTAGCATTAAGGGCACACAATCTTAAATGCTCATAACCAGAGGTGACAGTCTTCATTTCTGTCATTATTAACCTAATACTTTCCATTTCACTCTGAATTCCAGGGTTGGTAATCCAAGAATAAATACTGATATAATCATATCTTCATATAAGAAACACACATTTCTAGATTTATACCCTTAAGTGTAATTAAACTAATGTCAAAATTGCCTGAAATGAAGAGGCTAACAAAATACCAAGTTGAAGTCAATAAATGAATTGCAGCAATGGTAGATACCTGCAATGTTCTGGACATCCCAAGATGTTTAACAAAATTATCCGGTAAAATTTAACAGCGGTCCATCTTAAGCATTTGGATTTGGTATTGGATAGAGATGATGATGGTTGCTTCTGACCTTGAAGAAAGCTGCCCATGAACCTAGCAATTTCATTAATGTTAATTTCCCTGAATTTGATGGTTGCTGAAGACTTCCAACCACAAGGAGTTTCTGGCAACCAAAAGCAGAGAAGCCAACAAGTAGGCTGAGCAGCCAATTCTTTTGATTGAGGAATCGGCTGAAATATAATTATTTTCATCAGTGTTTTACGATTTGTTGGGTTTTTAAGATGTATATGTGGATGTACATGGAGGTCTTGGGATCCAAGTCCATAGCTCCCTGGAAGTAATAACATCAAGGTAGGGTAGTGAAAAAGGCATTTGGTACACATGCCTTCATAGGCTGAGACATCGAGTATAAGAATTGTCATGTTGCAGTTGTACAACGTGCTAATTATACTGTACTTGGAATATTGTGTATGGTTCTGGTTGCTACAAGAAAGTTCTAGTAGCAATAGAGAGATTGTAGAAGAGATCCACCAAGCTGTTGCTGAATGGAAGACTCTTCTACAATAAGAGATTGAATAAGGCTGGGTTTATTTTTAATGAAACATGGGCAATTGATGGATGACCTGAAAGTTATGAGGGGCATGGATAGGCTAAATAGTCAGAATCTTTTATGCAGGGCAGTGGAGGCTGGAACTATAAGGCACAGGTCCAGGTTCAGAGGGAAGAAATTCAAAGGAGATCTGAGGGGTAAGCTTCTCACATACAGGGTGGTGAATATTTGTATGAGCTAGCAGAGGTGGTGGTGGAGGCAGATACAATTACAATGTTTACAATGGTCAGGTACTTGGATAGGAATGAAGTAGCGGGGCACTGGCCCACTGCAGGAAATGGGATTGTCAAATCAAGTTCAAGTTTATTGCCATTTCGACCATAAACTGCTGGTACAGTACACAGTAAAAACAGAACAACGTTCCTCCAAGACCCTGGTGCTACATGAAACAACACAAAACTACACTGGACTGTGTGAGACAGCACAAGGCTACACTAGACTACATAAAACAACATAAAAACTGAACTAGACTACAGACCTGCACAGGACTACATAAAGTGCACAAAACAGTGCAGGTCAGTGAAATAATTAATAAACAAGACAATAGGCACAGTAGAGTACAAATTACAATATAATGATGTAGATATCAGTCTAGACGCTTGAGTATTGAGGAGTCTGATGGCTTGGGGGAAGAAACTGTTGCACAGTCTGGTTGTGAGAGCCGGAATGCTTTGGTACCTTTTGCCAGATGGCAGGAGGGAGAAGAGTTTGTGTGAGGGGAGCGTGGGGTCCTTCGCAATACTGTTAGCTTTGCGGGTGCAGCGTGTGGTGTAATTATCTGTAATAGTGGGAAGAGAGACCCCGATGATCTTCTCAGCTGACCTCACTATCCATTGCAGGGTCTTGCAATCCGAGACAGTGCAATTCCCGAACGAGGCAGTGATGTAGCTGCTCAGGGTGCTCTCAATACATCCTCTGTAGAATGTGGTGAGGATGGGGGGGGGGCGGGTGGGAGATAGATTTTTCCCAGCCTTCACAGAAAGTAAAGACACTACTGGGCTTTCTTGGCTATGGAGCTGATGTTGAGAGACCAGGTAAATACCAAGAGGTGCTCTTAACGATCTCAACAGAGGAGCCGTCGATGTTGAGCGGAGAGTGGTCACTCCATGCTCTCCTGAAGTCAACAACCATCTCTTTTGTTTTGCTCACATTCAGAGACAGGTTGTTAGCCGCTGCACCTCCTCTCTGTACGCTGACTCGTCGTTCTTGTTGATAAGACCCACTACGGTCGTGTCAAAGGTGAACTTGATGATGTGATTCGAGCTGTGTATTGCCGCACACTCGTGGGTCAGCAGAGTGAACAGCAGTGGACTGAGCACACAGCCCTGGGGAGCCCCCGTGCTCAGTGTGATGGTGTTGGAGATGCTGCTTCCGATCCAGACTGACTGAGGTCTCCCAGTCAGGAAGTCTAGGATCCAGTTGCAGAGGGAGGTGTTCAGGCCCTGCACTTTCAGCTTTCCAATCAGTTTCTGAGGAATGATTGTGTTGAATGCTGAACTGAAGTCTATGAGCAGCATTTGAATGTATGTGGTCTGGTTAAGATCATCATGGTCTGGATAAGATGGGCAGTAAGAGTGCTGTAGGTTTCTATGAAACTTGGGGGTTGCAGTTTACTGCTAGTTTGTTCACTCTGTGCTGTGTCGTATGACTGGTCTTTCCATGAATGCGATTGGTCGCAAATTTTCTACAGAAGTGGTTTGGCATTGCCTCCTTCTGGGCAATGTCTTTACAAGATGGGTGACCCCAGCCATTATCAATACTCTTCATCAGTGATTGCATAACCAGGTCTTGTGATGTGCATCAGCTGCTCCTATGTGCATGCACCACTGGCTTCTCCTGATCCTGATCAGGATGCTAAGCAGGTGCTACATCTTGCCCAAGGGTGACTTGCAGAGCAGGGGAGGGAAGGAGCACCTTACATTGATGTATCTCCACCCCACCACCCAAGTAATGCTGCTCTGAATGAGAGGTCGGCATTAAACATTAGCGCTGTGTGGTGGCAGATGGAGGGTTTTGCTCACTTTGGCAATGTGCTAGAGAAAATATGATTACTCGGTGACGCTTTATTGGAAAGTGAGCATACTTTGTAAAAGGAATGTAATTACCTGCTGACAGGATATTACATAGTAGGAGATTTATTTTTAACATTAAAAATTTAATATAGGCAAGACCAATGTTCATTGTCCTTTATTTCTTTGTACAGTTATGGTGTGTTACTTCTGTGTGACTGCTAAACATGAACATTGAAGGTACTCCCACAATGCTGTTGGCTGGGAGCTTCTGGAATCTTAACCCAGTAAAACTGGAGGATTAGAATTTGTGCCTAGCCAGGGTGTATGAGGAGATGAATTGGAAAACTATTCCATATGCTTGCTGTTCCTTGTTGTTTATAACATTACATGTTGCAGGTTAAGAGTTGAAGTCAGTTCATGCTGTACTGGGAAGAAGTTGCAGTTATCCAATGTTAGATAGTGAGGAATTTGTAGTTTCCAGTGCAGTGACCTGTTCAGAAGACTTGTGTTTAAACAGTCACTGCAAGTGGAGATTTTGTAATTGCTGAGTTATAATTCATAAGTAGATAGGAAACTGGATTTGGTGAAAAAAGTTCTATTGTGTTTATTCATTGATTTTGCACTGAAAAAGTTGTGGTTACCCAGTGTCTGCAAAGTATATTTTACTATTACCATATTTTGAGATGGTTAGATGATTGCATATACTCTTCAATGCAATATTGCACTTCTAGACACATCTAAATCAATTGTAGTATGATTACTAGACAACGGGGTGACCCGTTGGGGCATCCTTTGAGAGAAAGGTAGTGCAGTCTGATGTGACCAGTATGAACATTAAATTTTCCTTAATGCTATTGGTATTGCTTTGTTTTGGAAATTGAAGAATAAAAACCAGTTTATTAAAGAAGAAAGATGGGTAGCAAGGCAAATATAGCTCCTCCTCGTTTAACGAAAGACACTTCTGTTGGCAATATTTCTGGTTGATCAGCTACCCTTGTGCCTCTCGTTGCCATTCTGGAGACGTGCAGTCCTTTCATGTGCTGTCTCTTCATCTCTTCTGCTGTTTGTTCTTTGTCTCTGATTTTGGAGATATGCATTTCTCAGCTCCTTTGTCTCTTCCTCTCTCCTCCTTCTGTGCCTGTTGTCGTTCTGGAGACGTGCATGCCTCTCCTCTCATCTTTTTTTGTCCTGACTCTCTGATCCTGGAGTCGTGCAGCCCTGGCCTCATCTGATTCTTGTTCTCTCCCTCTCCTTACTGCTTCTCGATGACGTTTGGCATCCCCCTTCTCTTTCCACACGGCATAATTAGGCTGACCATATTTTTTCTTACCCTAATGCTAGATGGAAGATACGAAGCAGTAATACAAAAGGAAGCTGATTATTCTTGATTATGTGGTTGGCGCTCTCCTAAATGGACATGACATAGTCACCGCTGTCCTTTGACTGTAGCAAAGGGTTTTGTGGGTGACTCGAAGTATGTCATTATGGGTTACGGGATGTTATGTCATGCTTAAATTTAGCGAAGATCCGATGTTCAGTTTTTGAATCCAGTCAAAACTTTTATACGTTGTGGGGACCATTTTTGACTTATTTTCAAAACCTTTGATTTGTTGTAGAAGTACAGATGGTGGCTAATAATATATTTTATTATATGGTAAGGTTTCCTCCCCTTTTTTTTACTTGCTTTTCCTAACAGCTTTGACTTTGGTAGTGGGTTTAGATTTTTTTTCTGTATACCAAATTTTTTTATATTTCAATATTACGATTTAAATTAATTTTTATGAATACAGGGTTTAGTGGTTGTAACTGTATTTTTAATACAATGTATTTGGTACTTTTTTTTACTTGTAATATATATCATCTTGTACTCTGTATTCCTTTATGCAGAAACTAATAAAAATATTGAAAGAGAAGTGCATCATTAGAGGAAGATTTAATGATCTCTTATTGATGGGTGGCAGTTAGATCTGTCCCAATCCTGCACATGCTAATGGTGATATATGACCGCTCGAAATAGAGCTGCCCTGCCCTGCCCTTTTGCTCTAGTTGGTGTCGCTGCTGAGGCTGGCCGTGCGCAAGCGTTGTTGTGTCGCGTCCCGATTTCCATGATGGCAGATTGGCTCTAGGGTGAAAGCCAGCCTGTTGAATTTTGTGAATGAGCAATTTTATATGAATATATAACCCTGAACTTTTCCTGCATTCTGTAAGTTAGCACATTTTAAGTCGATTTAGCCAAAAAGAAGTGCCACTGTAATGCACCGTTTGTGCTAATTGGAGGTGACAGACAGCCAGAACGTGAGAGCTTTAGTATATGAAAGAAGTGTGCTGAGATAAATAATAAAATTGCATTTTTTTTAATGTTTGCCCCTTAGCTTAATGACAAACATATCTGCCTCTATTCAGCACTGCCAGAGTATACTAGAAAATCTACATCTTATTTTTAATTGCAATATTTAACATCTAAACATCTGTAGTTTTAAAAAAAAAGTTTATCCCCAGGATTTTTTTCTATTCTCAATTCAGATTGTTAAATCATTAAAAAAAACTATTTTCCCTTTTATTTTGCACAAATGTTTGCTTCTCATTTGTAATGAACTGAATCTGTTCTTGTGATCTCTAAAGTATTTGAGTCATTCACAGGTTCTTAACAGTAGGGAAATATTTTGTTGAGTACTGTGATGCTGTTTAAGCTGTTGTTTCTCGATGCTAAACTGCAATGATTGCATTTGGGGAAGTACTCATTTTACTGAATGGTTTCCCACAAGTGGACTTGTTTATCAATCCATCCATAATGAATTATACATGTTAAATTGCAATGTTCTGACATGTCCTCTTTTTAATCTGTAATAAAATCAGAGCTTTATTTATCATATGACGTGTTATTCTCTATTTTCAGTTTACTCTTACGGTTTACAGATGATACCTTTGACCCAGAACTTGCTGCAACAATTGGTAAGTTTGTCTTGCAGTAGATTAGTGAAATTAATCTTGTGAGCAACATCATTGAATCTACTGTACTTCATGCAATAAATGAATTGGAGCTCTTACAGAAAAGAGCCCCAAATTATTCCTCAATATTAATAAAACTAAAACATGAAAAATTAGCAACCTGGTAATTAAGAAGCCTGCTTCTGAAAATTAGGGAACTTTACAATATAATTTCTCAAATCTTCCTATTTCTTTGCACTTGTCTAAATGTAGATATCTCTGTAGAAATGGGACATCTTCACTTTTGGTATCTAATGGAAGTTTGCACACTAGTTATAAATAAGGTTCAATGCAGATATAAATTCCAAATATTGCCTTGTTTAAAAGCACCCTCTCATTGTTTTAACTGAACCATGTTTCCTTTGAATTTCACTGGAGAGAAAGTGGAATATTTTGTTGAATTTCTGGTTGGTTTTGGCAAGCAGCCAAATGCACTGTAAGTTCATAGAGCATGGAGAGAAATCACTCACATGTTGTGCCTCCCAGTTATCCAGTTGACCCCATATTCCTGCTTTTTTCCTTTTCACGTACTCAATCTGTTTTCTTTTATAAAGTTACAATTGAATTTATTTCCACAGCTCTGGGAGGCATTGCATACAAATAAATTCCCCAAATCTCCACCATTGTAATGTTGCTAATAACCTTAACTTACTGTAGCTACTGGCCCTTTTGCCAATGGAAACAGGTTCTTCCCTTCCTTTCAAATCATCTTAACATTTTGAATACCTCACCCAAATTTTCCCTTCAGCCTCTTCACCCTTTAAAAACAATATCCCCTGTTTCAATTAGATTCAAGTTGTTCAGTCATTGTATTTTAGTAACTTCTGTTTTTTTTCCATAAAGTGGAGATATTTGCTGATGAATCCATTGTGTTCACTTTCATTCATAATGTTTGGAATGAAGCAGTTGCTATGTGATTGCAGTAAGCCTAACATCTATGTTGGAGAAATTACTGGAAGGAATTATGAGGGACAGGATCTTCTAGAATTTGGATTGAGGAGTCTATGCTAAATGTCTCTTATTATTTTATATATCTCAATCAAATCACTTATCATCCTCCTTTGCTGCAAAGAGAGAAACCCTACCTAGCTCGTTCAGCCTTTCCTCAAGACATGCTCTCTAATCCAGGCAGCATCCTGGATGAAAAAAGTTTAGAGGGATGAGGTAAATGCGGCTAGTTTAGAGGAGTATCAGAGCCATAAAGTAATATAACTTGGCAACTTTGTGTCACTCAATAAACTCAAAACGATAATGATTGGATTGATTAGGATAAAACATTGCGCTGTTAATTACCTACATTCTGGTTGCAAACTGTGTTATCTGCAAAATGCACTGCAATAACTTACAAAGTTTCTTGAACACCACCTTCCAGTCTAGCTTTAATGCCTAAAAGCACAAGAAAAATAGGTTTGTAGAAATGCCACATCTGCTACAGTAAGTGAAATCCAAAACTCACCATCCAGACTTGACAATCACTTGCTTATCTTTCATTGCTGCTTGGCCAATAGCCTTGAACTTTCGATCTGACAGTGCTGTAGAATACCTCACTAAGAACTGTAACGCTACTATAAATAAAGTTGATTTATTAACTACTGCCCTTTCCCTATTTACCTAATTGACAGAAATGAATTGTGAAATACTTGGTTGGCATCTGCTATACGAAGTGGGGCTTGAAGTTATTACTGATTGGCAGGTCTAAACTACTTTGTTTCATTTCATCTGAACATCACTGCTTCACAACTAACTGCACTAATTTTTCTGTCATTGGTTCAGAACCTTCCAATTTCCTGCCCCAGATCTACCTGTAGAAGCACCATTGCAATAGGAATTGTATCACTTTAAGCACAGGCCCATCACCAAGATATTTGACATTGCCTCATGTGGTTGACCTTTTAAAAATATTCATTGTTTCTCTCTTGATGACATCCTATAGTTCTCTGTTCTGGAAATCTTAGGCAGTGCTCAAAATTAGCCCTTGTGTATTTGCTTCACTCTACTGCAACTTTTTTTCAGTTCACCAGTTGGTTTTTTGTTTATTTTTCCAGCAACACATCTTTCCCATTCCAGGTTGTTTTTGTGACCTATATGTATGATGCAGTTATACTCTTAATTTGCTTGCTAGTTGTTGATATATAACTGGACTTGCTGTGCATTTTCGTGCCTCCCTTCATTTACCCTTGCCTCCATTATTTGAAGATATCCCTTATGTAAGACATTCTGTTGTGCATAGTGTTGTAAGAGAAGTATTATACTATTCTATTTTGAAAATCAGTTGCTGAGGTGTCTTGGAATTGGCATGCAACTGCTCATAAATGAAGCAAGAAACCCCTGAGCACAATTGGTGCAATGCCAGTCGTATCCTTTCACATCTGGAAAATGGATCAGATCTCAAGCAGACTGAAGGAATTAATTTCTTGTTGGCTACAGGAGATGCAAGTGAAAAGAGTCTGCAATCGCATCGCAGTTCTGAATATGTGTGAATGCAGAGTATTTTGATTGAAAAATTTGGCAGTAAAAGACAAGCTGTCAATCCTATTTAAGCCATAACAATTGTTGAAATGGTAAGCAAAAAAATTTCAGTAGTGCATTTGGGTTACTCTGCTGAGTAGTGGTTCAAATGTTTTTTGCAGAGTAGTTTTTAAATATAAGTTTACCTAGGAATGTTTTATGTTGCCAGTTTCAAAGCAAATACATTAATGGTCTATTTCTTGATACAGAGCCCCCAAATGTTTAAGGGAAGAAAATTAAAAACAGTAGAAAAAATATGCAATTTTTAAAAAAAAAATTATAAAAGTGCATAGGCCTTACTGACCACAGCAATTTTAATTTGTTTTCTTGAACCCAAGGGAGACTAAATTTTATGATGAAAATCAAAAAAATAACCTGCAGTTGCTGGAAATCTGAAAAGAAAGGCCAGAAAATGTGAATCTTGAGCTGGTCAGACTGTATCTGTGGAAAGAGAAATGCAGTTAATGTTTTGTGCCTGAGACTGTTTGTGGTGCTTGGGAAGAGAGAAATTGAGTGAATTTTCAGTAGCAGTGAAAGTGTGAGAAGCATTGGAGAACAAAGAAAATGCCTTTCAATGATGAGTCCTGATGAGCCTATGTAATTCTCAAGTCAAACTTGAGTTTCTAGGGAGTATTGGGACCTAGAGGCAAAAGAAAATAAAATTTTAAAGTAAGAGCAAAAATTCACTGATAGACCGGACGGAACCTACTGTTTGAGTGCTGCTTCTGCCCGGAACATTTGGGCGGACTCCGCAGCATCACGGGGCTGTCCGGGAGCAGCGTTGGTATCTGCGGTAAGATGCCGAACTTTAAATAACTTGAGAGACTGTTTCATGGAAAACAGGACTGCTGTCACTGCATTTGGGTTAGTGCTAACTTTGCCACAGGGATCATCGCACGCAAGCACATCTCAGAAATGGTGAGGCTTAAGAACCTGATAATTGAGTTCAGAAAGAGGGGAGGACTGTGTACATGTTCCTGTCTATATCAACAGTGTTGATGTTGAAGGGGTAGAGAGCTTCAAGTTCCTAGAAGTGAACATCATCAATAGCCTGTCCTGGTCCAACCAAATAGATGCCACAACCAAACAAGCTCACCAATGCCTCTGCTTCCTCGGGTATAAAGTTAATGCTTAAATAGACTGATCTATTCAGCCTACAGAATACCCATATCTTTCCAATTTCCTGAACTTTCATGTAAGAGCCTCTTGAATGCCTGTAGTATTTGCCTGTCTGTATCACCCTAGTAGCACATTCCAGGTACTGCCATTCTGGTTTTTTTTAAAAAAAATTGCCCAGCATGTCTTGTTTGAACTTGCGTCCTTTCTCTCCCAAAATGCATGCTCCCTAGTATTAGACATTTAAACCCTGGGAAAAGGACATCAGCTGTTTACTAGATCTCTGCCTCTCAATTCTACACACCTCACTGCTCAGGCTTCACA
The DNA here is from genome assembly GCF_048418815.1 of Hemitrygon akajei. NCBI lineage: Eukaryota > Metazoa > Chordata > Chondrichthyes > Myliobatiformes > Dasyatidae > Hemitrygon > Hemitrygon akajei. Next base: position 138,306,552 of record NC_133131.1, read on the forward strand.
ATGCAATTTTTCCAACCTCTTATAGCATGTTCTGGGCAGCATCCTGATAAGCCTCTTCTGCACCCCCTCCAAAGCCTTCACATTCTTTCTATAATATTAAGTAGAGTGTTGTGGTTAGTGCGACATTATTACAGCTCGGCGTGTCAGAGTTCGGTTCTGGCATCCTCTGTAAGAAATCTGTATGTCCTTCTTGTGAGCATGTGGGCTTCCTCCATTTGCTACAATTTACTTCGACAGTCCAAAGATGTACCTGTTAGTATGCTAATTGGTCACTGCAAATTGCCCTGTGATTAGGCTAGGGTTGAATAGGTGGGTTGCTGGGCCCTCATTTGAGCCAGAAGGGCCTGTTCCACACTATATATCTAAATAAATACACTAAAATAAATAGGGTGACTAGAATTGAATGTAATACTCAAGATGTAGCCTAACTGGAGCTATATAAAGTTGCAACATAACTTCCTGACTTTCGAATCAATTCATTGACTAGCAAAGGCAAACATACTATATGCTGCTGTTATCTCCTTATCATCCTGTGTAGCCACTTTCAGGGATCTGTAAACCTGAACCCCAAGATGCCTCTGTGCATCAACAATGTTAAGGGAATTGCCATTAACAGTATACTGACCCTTTATGTTTGATCTGCCGAAGTGCAACTCATCACATTTGGCTGGATTAAACTCCATATGTCATTTTTCCACCCACATCTACAACTGATCTTTATCATACTATATCCTTGGCAATCTCCTGTGCTATCCACAACACCGCCAATCCGCCAAAGTATGCAGTATAATCTGCATACTTACTAACCTACCTATCTACGTTTCCATCCCTGCAAAACTTCACATGTCACAGACCTCCAACACAGAATAAAATAAGTCCCATTGACCATTCCTTTGTCTTCTATGGGCAAACCAATTCTGAATCCAAACAGCCAAATCACTATAGATCTCATTTATTTTAATCTTCTGGATGGGTTTTCCAGAGGGGACCCTGTCAAACGCCTTACTGAAATCCACGTAGACAACATCCAGAGCTCTTCCATTATTGATCACCTTTGTCATGTCCTCAGAAAGAAACTCATTCAAGTTAGTATGATGTGATTTGACCCGCACAAAAACATGTGACTTTTCCCGATAGGCCACAGTTTTCCAAATGCTTATAATCCTATCCTCATGAACCGTACGTACATGTCCCTTAGAACTTCACTGTGGTTCACCGGCACCATCTTATTCTTACAAGACAATGAATCTCAGGGTTGGATATGGTGACATATATGTACTTTGACAATGAATTTACTTTGAACTTTGGATAATCTTGTCCAGTAAATTGCGACACACTAATCTTTAGTTCCCAGGATTATCTCCATTCCCCTTCTTGAATAATGGAACAATTAACTACTTGCCAGTCCTTGGGCCTTGCCTCTGTCTAGAAAGGACATGCAAATATTGGTCAAAGTCCCAGCAGTCTCATCTCAATAACTTGGGGTACATCCCATCAGGCCATGGAAACATATCCTTATCCGCCTTAATGTTCTTTAAAAAACCTAACAGTACCACCTCCTTTATCTCAAAATGCCCTAGCATATGAACATGCTTCACACTACCCTCCCTATCCTCCACATCCTTCTTGGTAAGTACTGATGTAAGTTACTCAAGTAGGACCTCATCAAATCCTTCAACTAGGTACAAGAGTGGAACCAGTTGGTGTTCTGCTGCGGTAGCCCATCCACTTCAAGGTTTGACATATTGTGCGTTTAGAGATCCTCTTCTGCATCCCACAGTTCCAGGAGATCAGTAGTTATTAAGATACTTAAACCACCCCATCGAGCACCGACAATCCCATGATCAAAGTCACTGACATCACATTTCTTCCCCACTTTGATGTTTGCTGTGAGCAACAACTGAACCTCTTGACCATGTCTGTATGCTTTAATGCATTGAGTTATTGCCACATGATTAGAAATTTGTATTAATGAGCTGGTATTCCTAATAAAGTGGCCACTGAGTATATGTATATAATGTCTTGGGATTCTCTTAAATTCTACTTGCCAAAGACTTTTTGTGGCCCCTTCTGGGTATCATAATTCCCTTCTTGAGTCCTTTCCTGTCTTCATTATATCAAGGCTCTGTTTAAACCACAACATTATTACCATGTATAGTTCTAGCTACCGCATCACAGGAAAGATGTCACTGTGGTAGAGAGCAGATTTATGAAGATTTTATTAGGACTGGAATAATTTTCAGTATAAAATTGGCTAGTCTTGGATTGTTTTCCATGACTAATGGGAGGCTTAACAACAATGTATAAACTGAAGGGAGGCTTTGTTAGGATAAATATGAATAATCACTTTCCAGTTCAGGTAGGTTAAATGAGTTACAATGCAGCATTGTACAAATTATATGGTTCAAATCCCACTGAAATCAAAGGGAAATGAGTGAATCTTAAACCACGCTGTGAATTAACTCTCATGCTATTTTGTACATAATAAATTGGAACTAGAACATGAATTGTATGCTGTTGGCATAAAGAAATGCCATTTGCTCATATATCTCAGCTTGGTGTTTCTTTCTGTGTTTCTGACTATTGGGTAGTCATTTGGATTAGTTTTATCTGTTACTCAACATGACTGTTGTTCTGTATTGACATAATTTTGTGACAGTGAAATGCGTTGTTTGCGTCAACAACCAACGCAGTCCAAAAATGTCGCCAAGCTTCTGGCACCAACACAACAAGCCCACACCTTCCTAAACTGTACATCTTTGGAATGTGGAGGGAAACTGGTGCACATGGAAGAACCCCACACAGTCAAGGGGAGATATATGAACTCCTTACAGATAGTGGTGGGACTTGAACTCGTAAAGCGTTATACTAACCGCTATGATGCAACTGTGCTGCCCCAGTTCAGTTCAGAGTTTGAATAAATGCAGGACAGAGAATGAAAAAGAAACAACTGATATTAAGAATCTACAATAAAAACAAATCTGCCAGTTTTTGAACAGTGAGTCCTTGCTTCTCATTTTGAATTCTTAGTACTACCAGCTCATTACTCCCATCATAGAGAAAATCCAGGAGCCTGAAGATGCACGCTCAACATTTTAAGAACAGCTTCTTCCCCTCTCCCATCAGATTTCTTAACTGTTCATGAACCCTCAATGTACCTCTTTTGCACAATTTATTTTTAGGTAAATTATAGTAATTTTTATGTCTTGTGCTGAACTGCCATAAAGCAACAAATTTCAGAACATACGTCAGTGATAATAAACATTCTGATTCTGAATTCTGCTCTCCTTTATACTTCTGATCGCTGCATCAGAGAGATGATGTCTATACTGTCTTAATATAATCTACCAGATCCATTGGAAAGATGGCTGAATCGATATTAGCATCCTCTCTCAGACAAATGTTCCCAGCACTGAGAACCTAGTAATGCAGGCAACACTAGATGCCCTGCATTCTGAGCTTTGCCCTGGGAAGCAGATACCAGATGAACAGAGGAAGGCACTCAAGGATGTTCTCAAGGTCTCCCTGGGAAAATTTGAAATATCCCAGCTGACTCCGGGGAATCCCTGATTCCACATCTGCTCAAAATAGGAAAGGAGTGTTTGGATTGGAATAAGAACTTCTGAGTTCGTACATCAGGAACAGGCAAAAGCTCTGCACAAATAGTTGAAAGATTGCACCATGTCATAAACTACCACCCATCTTCCTATCAGTTGCCACCCAGCTTATATTATACAGACTCTAGGCCCCATTTTGGTTTCATCAGTCAGCTTTCAGCACACAAAAACAAGTCATCTTGACAATGTGAGTGTGTTTACAGGAGCCTCTTCCTTGTTGTCTGATTCTTGTTCGATAAATGTATTAAACTGAAGATAAGTGTCTGAAGGCTCTGAGTTTGTACGTGCTTAATAAATGTTTAAGTCTGCTTTCAGATTTGCTTGTGTCAGCAACAGCTGTTGCAACATAACCTTCATTATTAACCAGTTCTTGCATTATTGCCACAAAACACAATTCAGACAAAATCACCTGACTTAATATAACTGAAAACAGATTTAACTTGGCTAGGTATAGTAGTTTATAGTAGTTGTTATTCTGTTCATCATTTTACCATATCCCTAATATTGGTTTTGCCAAATCTGATATTCTGTTTGTGGGCATATTGCAAAATTGTTATATGCTATGGTAGTTCAAATTTAACTCTATAATGTTTGCATTATGTTAGTTCACATTGAAAAATTCCTTATTTTAGTTGCTAAATATATCTAGAGAAGGGGAAATTTACAAGGTCACAGAGGGAGGGAGTTTTCATAAGGTGAACAATAAGTTATGATCCCATAAAATATCAGGATTCTTTGGTTCAGTACAAGTGCTTCTAAGCAAGAATGGTGCAAAAAGATTCAGAGCATGTTGTAGATAAATTGCTAATAAATTCCAAAGTAACTTAAAGGTTCTGCCAATAATACCTGAGATATGATGCCAAATTTTACTAATTCTATCTACCTGCACATGATCTATATCTCTCCATTCTTTGCATATTCCCTTGCCTCTCTAAATGCTGCTTTGGAAATTAAGTTTTTTTTTCTTTTGTAGGTGTTGACTTCAAAGTGAAAACAATTGCAGTTGATGGAAATAAAGCAAAACTTGCCATATGGGTGAGTAAAGGATTTGAATAACAGGTCTTTAAATTGCACTTAAACTCTGTGTTGGAAATAGACTAGCATCTTAAAGGTGAATTCAAGAGGAGTAGAGTAAGTAGACGAGTCTCTAAAATTACTCTGTAGACTTGTGCATAAAGGCAGTATCATGACTCTGAATTAAATATTAGTGCAAACAGTGCTACCCTACCTTAAGCAAAACAAAATAGCACCTTTTTTTTGTAATTAAATACCGTAGATACCGGATTATAAGCCGCTACTTTTTTCCCACGCTTTGAACAGCTTTGAACACTGCGGCCTTTACTACGGTGCGGCTAATGCATGTTTTTTTTTCATGCCGCCAAAAACATTTTGCCTCGTAACAGTAGACCAATAAAATTGATGAGTAGTTCACAGAGGTCCAATGAAATTGTACGATAAATCAAGCGCACTTTCACAATTAAATTATTGTAAATCAGTCATTTGTACTCACCCTCATCAACATGGAAAACACTCGAAGAAAAGCATTGTGCTGCCTTTATGGCAGTTATTTAGTTTATAATATTTTCGCTTAGTAATTCATTTGTTAGTATTTTCTAGTTAAAGTTAGAAGTGTTTTAAGTATATTTGTTTTCTGTACTACATCCCGGGATGCTATGACGTCACATCCGGTTTCGCCGCGTCTTGTGGGGAAATACTGGTTTGCGATAAACGGAAAGGTGGGGGCGAGCGCATTAGACCCGCGCGATGATGCAGCTTTTAAGTTAAAGGCGATCAATAACTTTTCCTGGTAGGCTGCAGTATATATTTTTTTACCAGTCGTTAGGAGATATTGGAATGTTGTTCGTGCACTGTTCAGTAAAAAAGTATACGCAATGTAATTTGTGTGTTACCGATACGTATGTATATTTAAAAGTAGCCGTGTTACAGGCACGGTTCGAAAAAAAGCATTTGCAATATGTATTTGTTTATGTTACCATACGGATTTAATTAAAAATTAAAAAATCCTCACCTGTAATATCTTTCTGTGTAAATATCTCATATTACAACGTGGGACACCTGCGGCTTAAAATCCGGTGCGGCTTGTACAAGTACAAAATTGATTTTCTTTCTAAAATTAGAGCCTGCGGCTTTTAATCAGGTGCGCTCTGTAGTACGGAATCTACGGTAGTATGTTACTAAGTTTACAAAAAAATTCCTTGATCTCTTTATTGATTCTACTTTGTACATTCATGGTTGTTGGAAAAAGCCATGAGGTAGTTTCCCTAAATTGTTGCTTTATTAATCAAAACATTAGCCATGAATGGTAGCAAAGAGTCACCGTAAAGGAGGAATAGAAGGAAGAGATTTAGGAATTAAATTCTTGAGCTTCAGATATAGTGGCTTAAGTCTGGCAGCAGATACATGAAGAATCTCAGAGCAAAATTCTTGGAGGTCATGACTATTAAAGAGAAAAGAGAGCTTGGTACTGTTTGAATAAGCAAATGCATACACATATTTTAACCCTTAAGCATTGAGAACACCTGTTTAATAGGGGTCTGTCTCATAAAAGTCAAGCTTGAGGTACATACCGTAGATTCCGGACTACAGAGCGCACCTGATTTTTAGCCGCTGGCACTAATTTTAGAAATAAAATCATTTTTTTAAATGTAAAGGCCGCACCGGATTTTCGGCCGCAGGTGTCCCACGTTGTAATATGAGATATTTACACAGAAAGATATTACACGTGAGGATTTTTTTAACTTTTAATTAAATCCATATGGTAACAAAAACAAATACATATTGCAAATGCTTTTTTTCGAACCGTGCCCGTACGCGGCTACTTTTAAATATACGTTGCGTATACTTCTTTACTGAACAACATTCCAATATCTCCTAACGACTGGTAAAAAATATATATACTGCAGCCTACCAGGAAAAGTTATTGATACCTTTAACTTAAAAGCAGAGTTCGCTCGGATCCAAAGCCGCTCGCGTAATGCCGCTCCCCCCCTCCTTTCCGTTTCATCGCAAACGGCATTTAAAAGCAGATTTCGCTCGGATCCAAAGCCGCTCCGCCGCTCGACCCCCTCCTTTCCGTTTCATCGCAAACGGCATTTTCCCACAAGACGCCGCGAAACCGGGTGTGTCGTCATAGCATCCCGCGATGTAGTACAGAAAACAAATATAGTTTAAACTAAGAGGGTAGGTAGCACAATGCTTCGAGTGTTTTCCATGTTGATGAGGGTGAGTACAAATGACTGATTTACAATAATTTAATTGTGAAAGTGCGCTTGATTTATCGTACAATTTCATTGGACCTCTGTGAACTACTCATCAATTTTATTGGTCTACTGTTACGAGGCAAAATGTTTACGAGGCGGCATGAAAAAAACCTTGCATTAGCCGCATCGGATTATTGGCCGCAAAGTTCAAAGCTGTTCAAAATGTGGGAAAAAAGTAGCGGCTTAAAATCCGGAATCTACGGTAGGTTAGGAATTGTTACTTTAAAATTAGATTGGAAGCCTTTTTAAAATCTTTGAGTTACTCCTGAAATAGCTTTTGCCGGAAATATCTTGACTTGTATTGTTGCCCTGACATTGGATTCTGATGGTCTATGCGTCCAACATGTGCACTTGAAGGCAAATTATTTGTCTTGCACTTGGCTTCTACCTTGAATGGCTGTTCTAAATTTATATTCACAAACACAAAATCTGCAGGTGCTAGAAATCCAAAGCAACCCACACACAATGCTGGAGGAACTCACCAGGCTAGGCAGCATCTGTGACAAAGAATAAAAAGTCGACATTTCAGGCCAAGAATCATCATCAGGACTCTTCAGCCTGAAACATTGACTGTTTATTCCTTTCTGTAGATGCTGCCTGGCCTGCGGAGTTCCTCCAGCATTTTGTGTGTGCTGCTCTAAATTTATATTGATGGTTTTGGAGCAACCATCAAATATCTTGCAGTTTAATTGCTGCACTGCAACCCCTTCCCCTCCCCTCGCCCTTCATTTCAGTTCACTTTACATAGAGCTTGTAATTGAATGGATCAAAACTTGATTTTTTTATATACAGTCAGATATTTTGCTAGTGTTTTCAGTAATATTTATAGTATAGAATTATGCAGCTTCATCAATGTGTTGGCATTTGTGCCTCTGGCCACTTCATTTGTCTATCCTTCTGTTCTTTTTTAATGTTTAAGAGTGTTTATGGTTTAGCAGAACTACCCTTAAATGCCTGATCTGTTTTATAGTAGTAGTTGCTCTGTGTAGTCCACTGAGCAAAAGCTGCTGAGACCGTAAGATATCGGAGCAGCATTTGGCCATTGAGTCTGCTCTGCCATTTCATCATGGCTGATCCAATATTCCTCTCAGCCCCAATCTCCTGACTATGACTTATTGGTGACTGTCTGTATGGGTGCGTTCTTGCCTCTGCTTACTTCATTGTCCATTATCTTTTCAAACTCTTCTGTAATCAGACACCTCCAGCTGCTCATGCTCTAACTTTTATTTTAGAGTCAAAATATACCTTGGTCTTAATGGAGCTTACTCCTATCAGGAAAGGACCCACGTTCAACTAAATCCTTTTCTGTGAAGCTTCTACTGTGCTTCTGCATCATCTTTGTAATATATGTAGATGAAAATGTTCATGATTGTAAGTGGAGTTCCTTTTGAGTTTAATGCAGCTTCATTATTTTTCATTACTTTCCCTCTGGATGAAGAATTTGCTTCTGTTGAGACAATTTTAATTGGCACTGCTCCTTTTGGTGAGTGGTACATCTGTCCTTAAGTCTCAACTTTCATACTTTCATTTAGTTTTCTGGGGATAATTAGACCATTGATGTATTTGCAAGGCTATCCTCTCTCTTTCTATTTGTAAGTTATATTGAACCTTTTGCTGAACCCTTAGTGATGATCCCAGGCAGCAGAGGTGCACTGGTCAAAGTCTCCTTGTATAAATAGCATCAAGAACTTGGTGGAGAACATAGCCAAGGTAAAACAAACTGGACGTGTAGGAGTACATTTCCCTCTTGATTATAGAAAAGAATCTGGTCCAAAGTGCTCCCATATACTGCACGGCTGCAGTGTTTTCTGAAATTCCTCATGCTTAGTAGCTTAATCTGTCACTTTAATTATTGCACAGATACAAGTCAGTCCTGAGCCAAAAGCAGATAATGTTAAAACTAAGTTTACAGTGAAATTATAAGCAAAAGTTAACTTGGTACTGATTAGCCAAACCTTGGTTACTGTCATTTTAGCTTAAATATAAAACATAACTAAATTAAAATAACATTCAAATTCTATTGGTTAACGGTCACTATTTTTTAAAATGATGTACAATATTACCTAGCAGTTATAGTGGATCAGTCTGGGGAGTCTCCAGCGCTCACACAATTAGTGTCCTCATTTCCCTTTAACAGTTTTAATCCGTTGTTGTTGTAGTTGCCTCGGGCAATATTGTATAACACTCACAATTTTACTTGGCTCTTGTCATCATACACAAATAATAGATACATTTCCTTTAACCTAAAAGAGATGAAGATAAGATTAGCTTTACTTGTCACATGTACATCGAAACATACGCTGATATGGGTCATTTTGCATAATCAACCAACACAATCCGAAAATTCTGCAAGTGTCGCCGTGCTTTTGGCACCAACATTGCGTGCCCGCAACTCACTAACCCTGATTGTACATCTTTGAAATGGGGGAAGAAACTGGAGCATCTATAGGAAGCACACATGATCACGGGGGAGAATGTACAACAACTTGCTGACAGCAGTGGGAATCGAACCTCAATCAGTAAACACTGGCACTGTAAAGCAATTGCACCAGCTGCTACACTAACTCGGTTGTGACTTATTTACAATAACATTTATTAAGACTGACATCTCTGCCTTTAGGGTTAATCTGAAATACTTTTGAAATACATTACACATGCAGTCTACATATTAATCTTTGTCTGCTTTTTGTACAGTACTCTGTGTCTTATGCCAATCTACAGTGTGAAGAAAACACTTCCTTGAAACTTTACTAGATTAGTTCAGAGTACATTTGAATCAACATAGCCCTCATTCCCTCTGCACCCCTCCATAACCCTGTCTCTCAGTAGTGTTAAAAGACCATAAGACATAACAAATTAGGCCATTTGGCCCATTGAGTCAAATCCGCAATTTGATGGCTGATTTATTATCCCTTTCAACACCATTCTCCTGCTTTCTCTATATAACCTTTGACTAATCAAGAACCAATCAACCTCTGCTTTAAATATACTCAATGATTTACCCTCCACAGCTGTCCGTGGCATTAAATTCCACAGATTCACCTCCCTCTGTGTAAAGAAATTCCTCCTCATCTCTGTTTTAAATGGATGTCCCTCTGTTCTGAGGCTGTGCACTCTGGTCCTAGACTCACCCACTATAGGAAACATCCTCTTCACATCTGCTCTATTTAGGAAGCACAATGTACACTGCAGATGCTGTGGTCAAATCAACACGTACAAACAAGCTGGATGAACTCAGCAGGTCAGGCAGCATCTGTTGAAATGAGCAGTCAACGTTTCGGGCAGAGACCCTTCGTCAGGACTGAAGAAGGAGGGGGCAGGGGCCCTATAAAGAAGGTGGGGGAAGGGTGGAAGGTGCCAGGTGGAAAACCAATCGGAGGAAAGATCATGGGGTGGGGGAGTGGAAGCAGGAAGGGGGATAGGCAGGAGAGGTGAAGAAGGAATGTATGGGGAAAGCACTATGGGTAGTAGAAGAAGGCAGAATCATGAGAGAGGTGACAGGCAGCTGGAAGAGGAGGCAGAGTGGAAGTGGGATGGGGGAAGGGAGAGGGAGGGAATTACCGGAAGTTGGAGAATTCGGTGTTCAGACCAAGGGGCTGGAGACTACCCAGATGGTATATAAAGTGTTGCTCCTCCAACCTGAGTTTGGCCTCATCATGGCAGTAGAGGACGCCATGTATGGACATATCCGAATGGGAATGTGAAGCAGAGTTGAAGTGGGTGGCAACCGGGAGATCTTGTCTGTTGTGGCGGACGGAATGGAGATGCTCGACGAAGCGGTCCCCCAATCTGCGTCGGGTCTCACCGATGTAGAGGAGGCAGCACCGGATGCAATAGATGACACCAACAGACTCACAAGTGAAGTGTTGCCTCACCTGGAAGGACTGTTTGGGGCCCTGAATAGTAAGAGAGGAAGTGTAGGGACAGGTGTAGCACTTACGCCACCCACTTCAACTCTGCTTCACATTCCGATTCGGATATGTCCATACATGGCCTCCTCTACTGCCATGATGAGGCCAAACTCAGGTTGGAGGGGCAACACCTCCTACACCGTCTGGGTAGTCTCCAGCCCCTTGGTATGAACATCGAATTCTCCAACTTCCGGTAATTCCCTCCCTCTCCCTTCCCCCATCCCACTTCCACTCTGCCTCCTCTTCCAGCTGCCTGTCACCTCTCTCATGATTCTGCCTTCTTCTACTACCCATAGTGCTTTCCCCTTACATTCCTTATTCACCTCTCCGGCCTATCCCTCCTTGCTTCCCCTCCCCCACCCCTTGATCTTTCCTCTGATTGGTTTTTCACCTTCCACCCTCCCCCCCACCTTCTTTATAGGGCCCCTGCCCCCTCCTCCTTCAGTCCTGATGAAAGGTCTCGGCCCGAAACATTGACTGCTCATTTCAACGGATGCTGCCTGACTTGCTGAGTTCATCCATCTTGTTTTTTACGTGTTCTATTTAGGCCTTTGAATATTCAATAAGGTTTCAATGGGATCCTCCCTCATTCTTCTGAACTCCAGCGAGTACAGGCCCAGAACCATCAAGCGCTCCTCGTGCATTAACCTTTTCATTCCCACAATCATTTCTGAGAATTTCCTCTGGACCCTCTCCAATGTCAGCATATCTTTTCTTAGATAAGGGGCACAAAACTGCTCATAATACTCCAGCTACAGTCTGACCAATGCCTTGGAAAGCCTCAACATTACATCCTTGCTTTTATATTATATTCCTCTGGAACTGAACACCGACATTGCATTTCCCTTCCTTACCACCAACTCAACCAGCAAGTTAACCTTTAGGGGACCTGCATGAGGACTCCAAAATTCCTTTGATCTCTGATTTATGAATTTATTCTCCATTTAGAAAATAATCTATGCCTTTATTTCTTCTGCCAAGTGCATGACCATAATTCGCAACAGTGTATTCCATCTGCCACTTCTTTGCCTGTTCTCCTAATCTAAGTCTATCTGTAACCTCTTTACTTCCTCAATACTGTCTGCCCCTCCACCTATCTTCAAATCATCTGCAAACTTACTCACAAGCCATCAATTCCATTATCCATATCATGAACACATAATGTGAAAAGAAGCAGTCCCAGTACCGACCCATGCAGAACACCACTAGTCATCAGCAGACAACCAAAAAATGCCCCCTTTTTTCCACTCTTTGCCTTCTGCCAGTAAACCAATCTTCTATCCATGTCCTGACGAAGGGTCTCAGCCTGAAACGTCGACAGTGCTTCTCCTTATAGATGCTGCCTGGCCTGCTGTGTTCCACCAGCATTTTGTGTGTATTGTTTGAATTTCCAGCATCTGCAGATTTCCTCGTGTTTGTTCTATCCATGCTAGTATCTTTCATGTAATACCATGGGCTCTTGTTTTATTAAGTTGATTTATGTGTCACCTTATCAAATACCTTCTGAAAATCCAAAACCCAACATCCTCTAACTTTCCTTTGTCTATCCTGTCTATTATTTCTTTTAAAAATTCCAACAGATTTGTTGGGCAAGATTTCCCCTTATGGAAGCTACACTTACTTTGGTCTATTATCATCCGTCTCCAATTACCCCAAAAACTCATCCTTATGATGGACTCCAATGTATTCCCAACCACTGAGGTGAAACGGTGAGACTAACTGGCATATAATTTCCTTTTTTCTGCCTCTCCCCCTTCTTAAAGAGTGGAGTGATATCCACTGCTCCAGAGCCATTCCAGAATCTAATCTTGACAGATAATTTCTAATGCCACCCCAATCTTGTCAGCTACATCTTTCAAAAACCTGGGATGTAGTCCATCAGATTCAGGTGACTTATTAACCTTCAGACCTTTAGGCTTCCCGAGGACCTTCTCCTTAGAAAATAGCAACCACACCCACTCTATCCCTTGACACTCACAAATTTCTGACATACTGTTAGTATCTTCCATAGTGAGGAGTGACACTATTAAGTTCATCTGCCATTTCTTTGTACCCCATTACTACCTAGCATCGTCATTTTTCAGTGGTCTAGTAACTATTCTCGCCTCTCTTTTATTCTTTATATTTCTGGAAAAATGTTTGCTCTTTTTAATATTATTGGTTAGCTAATCATCATATTTCATCTTTTTACTCCTTATTGCTTTTTTAGTTGCTTTCTGTTGGTATTTAAGTTTCCCAATCCTGTAACTTCCCACTAATTTTTGCTTTTTATATGCCCTTTTTCCTTTTTTGCCATCGTTGGCTTCTCTTGTTAGCCACATCCTTCCTTTACAAAAACACATTCTTTGTGATGTATTTAGTCTGTATCTTATGAATTACCTGCAGAAATTTCAGCGATTGCTGTTCTGCCGTCTTTCATGTTAGTGCACGCTTGCAATCAATTATGGTGAGCTCCTCTTTCATGGCTCTGTAATCCCCTTTACTGATACATCTGATTTTATCTTCTCCCTTTTAAACTGCAGAGTGAATCCTATCATGATCACGGCCTCCTAATTAATGTTACTGGGAGCCATTGACTGTGGTAGGGTGCTAGCTGAGGCCAGCTGATTACCAAGTAATCAGGAGGCACCTGTTGACGTGGGCTTTGTTACAACTGTTCCTGTCTGCTGAATCACTGCCTGATACGGAGGTTCAATCACAGTGTTGAAAGAGGCTGCAGAGGGTTTAGACTCTGTCAGCTCCATCACGGGCACCATGGTGGACATTTTCAAAAGGCACGGCCTCAAGAAGGTGGCATCCATCATCGTGTGCTCTAACCATCTGGGACATGCCCTATTGTTATTACTGCCATCAGGGAGGATGTACAGAAGCCTGAAGACCCACAATCAACATTTTCAGAACAGTTTTTCCCTCTACCATCAGATTTCTGAATGGTCCATAAACATTACCTCCCTATTCCTCCTCTTTTGACCTATTTTGTATTGTAACTGATAGTAAATTATTGTTTTGCACTGTAGTGTTAGATTGAAACTGATGAAAAGTTGAGAACAATTTTGCTGCAGACTCCAGTGGTTTAAGCTCATTTCAGTGCCTCAAACCAGAGGCTCATCCTCACCGTTCTAAAGGCAATTGGGAACGGACGTTAAATACTTGCTTTGCAGATTGTGAATAAATAGTGAAAAAATAACAACAGCCAAGTTGTGTAATTTAAGACTTGCTGAACTCAGTACCTACAATAGTTGTTTAACCGTTCTTGATAAACTAATGTGGTTAAAAGTTTCCATCAAGTTTAATTTCTGTGCATTTCACAAAACAGGTCTGCACTAATTTAGTAGAATTATGTTTTATTTATTGCTTTTACTTGCTCCTTTTAACCCTCAGTGTTCCAATTTTTGCTTTTTCTTTAGTGTCTTTTTTTGCTTTAATTTGCAATGTTCTTTTCCTATTCTTACCTTCAGCAATAAAACAAGTCACTAAGAATGAGCTTTATTTTTTACTGGTATTTAGCACCTTTTTTGGAGGTGTTTCATGGATTTAGGAGGTAATTCTTTTGCTAGTCCAACTAAGATCAAGTATTGTTAGTGCTGCTATTTTGGATCACCACATGTAAGTAACTGAGCCAGTTCAGGAGCAAATATTTATCATAGACCCTGGGGAATAGATCTGGACTAGGGGCTTTCCCTGTCTGCATTATGTCTATTGGAGGTTGTCCAGTGAGAGAATACTATTCAACATGTATCTTTTGGTGACTTCCAATTTAATTAAAAGTAATAATTTATGGCTATAGTAGCACATGATACAGATTAGGCTAAAATACAATTGAATTACTAAAATTCCATAGAGATTGCCTTGGATTCTGTAGTAGCCTGATTATCCTAACAGTGTATCAGTGAAGTAGTCCCACTAGATCTTTTTTCCACAGTTAATGTGCCAAAAAGTGTTTTGCTTAGACTGTTTGCTCATAATTAGTATTTGTGAACTAAATGACAGACCTGTATGATCAGCCGATCATCCTCTATTCAAGCCTGTAATTAAGTAATATGAACTCTTGATGACTCCAGCTGGTTTAGTCCTCCAGATTTTTGTTTTGTGAGGCCAAGACATTTAATTTCTTTCTGTAGATGTAATATTGCCTCCAATAACTGCCTTGGCCACTATTCATAGGAGAATTGGCAAAATTCCCTCCTAATGGTTGTTTTCCAAGAACATGGCAATTTGATTTGTAATGTGAAACAAGAATGCTGTTATCCAAAGGGGAGCTGTTGAAGTATGACTTAAGCTGTCTGGCAGAACATCCCTGAATAGGGTAAAGGGCATTGTGATCTGATCACACAATTGATCCAATTGTACATTAAACATCTTGAGGACAGTGAGCAAGCTATGGCAAAGGTATGATTGATTCAGATGCATGAATAGTGTGTGACTTGTATTATTTCATTGTACTTGTATATAGACGGAAAGTACCTAGCTGTATTAAATGCCATTTTGCTGGTTTGTAAATGAGCAAGTGGGGTATTGAGAATGCAATTAGTATTTCTTGCAGGCATGTCGGCCAAAGCCAAGAAAATTACTTTTGACTATAAATGCTGTCAATGTGATTGGCTTTCTGCGCAGATAATTTAGAATCTCATCAGCTGATACTCTTCCCAGAGGAGGAAAGATTATCCACTCTTCAGAGTTTCTAGCATACATCAATGAGATAGATCTGTTGTGTGAAGGTTACATATCTTTTTCTAAAAGGTCATGACTTATTTTTGCACCTGGCAATGGCAATACTCTTTATATTTGGGAAAGTTTGATTTGCTGCTTAAGGGCAATTAAACAGCACTGATCTAAATGCACGAGACAAGCATAGTTCCATAGCGACGTATTAATAGTACAGGTGATATTTTTATAATGACATCCAGTTGTGCATGAGAATTTGCAGTCTATTTCTTGAAATTAAGTTGTATGCTTGAAGGCTTTTATCTCTTCAAACATGTTGGTATGACTCAGAAAATTACAACTACCAATTATAAAAACTATAATGCCATTCAGCTCTGTGAGTCTGTGTAGTCATTGAATTAGATTATGGATGATCTATCCTTAATTCAATTTATTCACTTCAGCCTCATATCCCTTCTTTCTCTGAACCAACACGAAGTGAGTAAATAAAAATAATCCACATAAAATTAAATCTGTAAAATAAAATCCATAAATTCATTGCTGTAAATCAAATTCAAAGTATTGAGATCTGAGAAATTCTAGAAAATAATTATTTATAACTAAATTTGATCCTACCACCAAACATATCTTTACCTTCACTCCTGTGCCGCCTCCCCCACCCATCCACAGGATCGCTCCCTCTGAAATTCCTCTGTCCATTCACTCCTCCCCATTAATTTCTCCCAGCATTTATCCCTGAAGGTGGCCCAAGTGCTACACCTGCCCATTCACCTCCTCTCTCACCTACAGTCAGGCCCCCAGACAGTATTTCAAGGTGAGGCAACATTTCACGTCCAAATCTCCTGGGGTCATCTATTGTGTCCACTGCTCCTGATGCGCCTCCTCTACATTGATGAGACCCATACTAGATTGGGACACTACTCCGTTGACCATCTCCACACCATCTGCCAAAAGCAGAAATTCCTGGTAGCCAAACATTTTAATTCCTATTCCCATTCTGACATGTTGGTCCATGGCCTCTTGTGCCAAGGTGAGTTCACTCTCAGTGGAGGAGCAGCTGCTTATATTTCATCTGGGTAGCCTCTAACCTGATAGCATGAATATCAATTTCTCCTTCCGGTATATAAAAATAGTTCCTTCCTCTTCCTCTCCTCTTCCATGCCCCACTCTGGCCTCTTACCTCTTCTTGTCTGCCTATCACCTCCCCCTGAGTCCCCTCCTCCTTCCCTTTCTCCTATGGTCCACTCTCCTCTCCTATCAGATTCCTTCCTCTCCAACCCTTTACCTTCCCTACCCACCAGGCCTCGCCTATCACCTTCTAGTCATCTGCCCCCATCTTTTTATTCTGGCATCTTCCCCCTTCCTTTCCAGTCCTGAAGAAAGGTCTCTGCCTGAAACATTAACTGTTTCTTTATTTCCATGGATGCTCCCTGACCTACTGAATTCCTCCAGCATTTTGTGTGTGTTACTTTAGGTTTCCAGCATCTGCAGACTTTCTTGTGTTTATAACTTAACATTGTTTGATTAAGAAACTTGCATGCATTTAAATGGATCACTAATATATTGGCAATCTTAGTATAATTCACCAAGTACAATTAGAAGCATAAGTTAACTGCATTCATTTTATGACTTTGTCCAGTTTGAAATATCTTTCTTACTTTCAGGATTATGATTAAATATCAGCAAATGTGGACAATTTAAAGTTGCTTTTAATCACTTATGGAAGCATCAACATCAGCAATAGCTTAAGCAAATTGCCACATTTCAAACACAAAGCTAGTTTTGCTAAGTGACTGCAAGAAATTCTGGTGGATGGATCTGTTCAGATCTTGATGACCTTTTGACTCATTCATTGTTGCATAGTCTTGGAAGGTTACAATAATAATATGACACATCACTATAATAAAGGGAGCACAAACGTCCAGCTTGTGATAATCATCATTTGTATCACTTTTACAGTGAATTATAGGTCTTTGTTTTCAACATTTGCTAAAAATGGTTATCCCCTGCTTTGTATTTTTGTCTTTACTGTGACATAAGATTTTGCAGATGCTGGAAATCTAGAGCAACAAACACAAAATGCTGGAGGAACTCAGACTACCTCAATCCAAAGTGTCAACTCCAGGCATGCTACCTAACATGCTGAGGCTCCATTTTGTGTGTTTACCTTTGCTTTGCTAATTTCCCCCACTCCAAATAAATATTTTTGTTTGTATATAAATCACAGAAAATCATTCAAATGTTTGTTGAATTAAGCTATGGCTGACTCTGCATGAGAAAGCATGATAGGTTTTCCTTTCTGCCAATTTTCCCTTTTCGCTATTTGGGGAAAATTGTTCCATTGTCACTAATACAGTACTTCACCTTTTACGTTGGGATCAATTTACTCTAGACATGAATTTTACATACTTAACTGTAAAGAGTTTAAATGCTTGATGTGGTATGTTGTGAAGCTTGAAATTACTTGTGTACGTAAACAAAATTCTAAACTTAATCTACTGGAACAACCATTTTCTATAATTCATGCCATTTTAGTCTTTTTGGCAAGAGATGTAACTTTTTCTTGTGTCGAGCTTTCCCTGATGTCTTTAATTGAGTTTGACAAATCCGTACAAAATCATTTGAGTAATTCCAACAAGCAGTTGCTGAGAGGTCACAATCAGCAATAATAATTCACATCTGTAAACACTGAATGTACGCCATAAATGTAAAAGATTGTTGCTCCATCAGCTGCAGTATGAATTTTTAGCGCAGCAGTAAGTATAAATCTTTTAGATCATATGGTTACAGTATATTTCAAGTCTAGTATTCTATATTACTTGTGCAAATCTCTTAATAACTGCTTGTGTATTTTGTATTCAGAAACTTGTTAGCTTATCTCATATATTTAGCCTCTTTAAAGATATCTGAAGATCTCCACCAGCTGCTGGCAAAGCTAGTGGTTTTATTTGTGGTTTTATAGTACTTCAAGTGAAGTGCATGTTATTTTTTAATTAAATTTCATGTCTAAAGTATAGAAAACACAAACTTTATTTTAAATTTTGTTTGTATTGCATGCAGGCTCCTCCTAAATTATAGAAAATCCTGACTCAAACATATATAACCATATAACAGTTACAGCACGGAAACAGGCCATCTCGGCCCTTCTAGTCCGTGCCGAACGCTGACTCTCACCTAATCCCACTGACCCACACTCAGCCCATAACCCTCCATTCCTTTGCTGTCCATACACCTATTCAATTTTACTTTAAATGACAACACCGAACCTGCCTCTACCACTTCTACCGGAAGCTCATTCCACGCAGCTACCACTCTCTGAGTAAAGAAATTCCCTCTCGTGTTACCCTTAAACTTTTGCCCCCTAACTCTCAACTCATGTCCTCTAGTTTGAATCTCCCCTACTCTCAATGGAAAAAGCCTATCCACATCAACTCTATCTATTCCCCTCATAATTTTAGATACCTCTATCAGGTGTCCCCCACCTCAACCTTCCATGCTCCAAAGAATAAAGACCTAACTTGCTCAACCTTTCCCTACAACTTAGGTGCTGAAACCCAGGTAACATTCTAGTAAATCTTCTCTGTACTCTCTCTATTTTGTTGACATCTTTCCTATAATTCAGTGATGAGAACTGTACACAATACTCCAAATTCGGCCTTACCAATGCCTTGTACAATTTTAACATTACATCCCAACTCCTATACTCAATGCTCTGATTTATAAAGGCCAACATACCAAAAGCTTTCTTCACCACCCTATCCACATGAGATTCCACCTTCGGGGAACTATACACCATTATTCCTAGATCACTCTGTTCTACTGCATTCTTCAATGCCCTACCATTTGCCCTACTGTCTGGGAAAAGGCTCCGAAGCATTCGGGCTCTCACGACCAGACTATATAACAGTTTCTTCCCCCAAGCTATCAGACTCCTCAATACCCGAAGCCTGGACTGACACCTTGCCCTACTGTCCTGTTTATTGTTTATTGTAATGCCTGCACTGTTTTTGTGCACTTTATGCAGTCCAGTGTAGGTCTGTAGTCTAGTGTAGCTTTCTCTTTTTTTATTACGTAGTTCAGTCTAGTTTTTTGTACTGTGTCATGTAACACCGTGATCCTGAAAAACGTTGTCTCATTTTTACTATGCACTGTACCAGCAGTTATGGTCGAAATGACAATAAAAGTTGACTTGACTTAATTTACCATGTATGTCCTATTTGTATTATTCCTACCAAAATGTAGCACCTCACACTTATCAGCATTAAACTCCATCTGCCATCGTTCAGCCCATTCTTCTAACTGGCCTAAATCTCTCTGCAAACTTAGAAAACCTACTTCATTATCCACAACGCCACCTACGCCAATGCACAACACCAAATTGTTGAATTTATTTTTAATGAACAGCTGGCAAATGCCGATAGTTCACCAGACACCTATCAATATTTCTCCTCATGAAAGGCAGCAAGTTTGGATCTCTCAGGAAAACACCAAAATTCTGAAGCTATTTGACAAGCAGTGGTGAACCCTGTTCTGATTGTGACTAAGCCACTGAAAACTCACGCTGGTAGATGTGGAAGGCCTTCATTCATCACCAGACAAACCTTCTTTACCTGACACTCGACAGTACCACAATGTTTGAAGGCTCAAAATCAAAGATCAAAGTACATTTATAATATATACAACCTTGAGATTGTCTCCTTACAGACACCCACAAAAGCAAGAGAACCAATTTAAAAAGGAGACCGTCGAACACCCAATGTGCAGAAAAAAGACAAATCGTACAAACAATAAAAATAAGCAAATAACATTCCTAATTGAATTTCATAAAAGTGAGTCCACAGCCACAAAGCCAGTCACAGTGGATTCAGGAGCCCGTTAGTTGCAGGCTGTAGTCTCAGTTTAGCACATACATTTCAAACACAAAGATATCAATAAGAAAAGTTACCTGTTTACACTTAATAAAGCTGAAGGTAAGGAAATAATTATAATCATTGAAGCTATGTTTAATCACTTATTGATTGTTTAATTCTACTGTTGTTAAGGCATGTGTATAGAGAGAATAGAGCAGCAGGCTAAGCACATTCCTCTGGGGTACCTGAGTGTTGATCGTCAGCGAGGAGGATGTGTTATCACCAATCCGCACAGATTGTGGTCTTCCGGTTAGGAAGTCGAGGATCCAATTGCAGAGGGAGATACAGGGGCCCAGGTTCTGCAACTTCTCAATCAGGATTGTGGGAACTATGGTATTAAATGCTAAGCTAGAGTCGATGAACAGCATCCTGATGTAGGTGTTTGTGTTGTCCAGTTGGTCTAAATTTAGCCATGTGGAGAGCCATTGAGATTGCGTCTCCCAATGACCTTTTGTGGCAATAGGCAAATTGCAATGGGTCCAAGTCCTTGCTGAGTCATGTCAAAGCTTTTCATCACTGTCAATGTGAGTGCTACCAGGTGATAGTCATTAAGGCAGCCCACATTATTCTTCTTGGGCACTGGTATAATTGTTGCCTTTTTGAAACAAGTGGGAACTTCTGCCCAAAGCAGTGAGAGGTTGAAAATGTCCTTGAATACTCCCGATAGTTGGTTGGCACAGGTTTTCAGAGCCTTACCAGTTACTCCATCATGACCTTCCGCCTTGCGAGGGTTCACTCTCTTTAAAGACAGTCTAACATTGGCCTTTGGGACAGAGGTCACAGGGTCATTAGGTGCAGCAGGGATCTTCACAGCTATAGTTGTGTTCTTCCTTTCAAAGCGTGCATAGAAGGCGTTGAGTTCATCTGGTAGTGAAGCATCCCTGCCATTCATGCTTCTTGTCACTCTTATCATTAATGTGGTTAGAAATGTTTTCTGTTTTTTTTCCACTTAATACCATTACAATAAAAATAGTATTTTTTGCTACTTCCATCAAAATATGGATTAAATTTTCCAGTCTCAGTAATGCAACTGAATAACAACAGCACCACAAAATCAAATACATAAAAAGAGCAGAAGAAGAGTTGTCTGATCTATCAGGAGCGATTCTGTTATCCACTCTTGTAAAATAATTGTAGCTTTGTGATTGAGCATTAAGTTAAATTCTGCTTTGATGAAAAGTTATTTTACAGATACTGGAGGTTATTGAAGCACAAGTATGAAACTGCGAGAATGTCTTTATGAAGTGACAACATTTATTTTGATTTTAAGGACATGGAGGCTGTTTAAATGGCGATTATGAGATTGAGTCCCAATTAAATTACTACTTTGCTTCATGGGATTTTTAAAATACATTCAGACACCATTTAACGCTGAGGATGCGTTCCTTGGAAGTGGAGTGCTATGTAAATCAATGCTATGCAGGGTCATTATAACATTATGTAAATGGAATGTGTGCTTGAAAAACTATCAAACCCGAGATATATGATATATTATTTTATATATATATAAATGGAGCAGCAGCAGTGGAGGGAAATGAGTGGTGGTTAGAGGAGGAACCAGGCTGTGGGACCAAGCAGTTATTGGTAGCAGGAAATCATGTTCAGACAACTTTATTGCTTCATTCCCAGTAAGGATAATTATCCATGCACTGGTCCATGATTTGTGTGATCGTGGTGATGCTTGTGCTGAGGAAATTTGTGGTCAGGTTTGTTGCAGGTGTTTCCTCTTCTCCATCCATGCCCTCAGATTCACCCAGGAGGTGTTGCTCTGCCAATTCTCAAAGCTCTTCATTATTTCGTTATTTAGGCTCTCACCCATGAGAATGCAATAACTCTTCAACATCACCATCTTTAACATCTGCTAATCCTGCTTCATTGACCAGTTCTATGATGTTTTGGATGACTGGTTCTGCCTGAAATCCTAGAATGTCGTTGCGTGCTTCTGGCCATTGCTTCTTCCACACTCCACTCACCAGCTTCCAATTGCCGTATCACTTGCAGTTTCACATCCATGTTAATGCTTTTCCTAGATGTCTTACATGAGCTACCTTCACTGGAAGTTGCAGGTCATTTTCCAGACATTATGGGTGGGGAAAAATAGGAATAAATCGGCAAGTGTGCAAGAATGTTTACACACTCAAGGGAGGCAGAATGTGAACTAATTCATGATTGGCTGTGAGTGGCTCAGAGCCTATGTAAAGCACTTTCATTGGCTAATAGAATGTTTACCGTAATAGCGTCTGCTCTTGAGAAGTTTTCATTACCACTTGGAATGAATTTTTGCCATTTCAAAAAATGTCATTAATGAATTGAATAGCTGCATCGTAACAAATCAGCTCTATGCAGGGTAGCATTACGTGGGGTTTGGGTATATCAAATAAAAGGGAATTCTGATGTCATCAAAACTGATCCACACTGAACATTCACTGATTGCTATCCATTATCAAATATATGATTCCTGAGCAGGCAAGATTTTTAAAGTGAACATGGTATTTAATTTATAGCGCTGAAATGCCTCCAAATTAAGATCAATTATAAGCCCAGATGCAAATCTACAGAACTATTGGTGGATCTGCATTGAGGTCATCAGGGTTTTCCTGCTGTGCAGAAAACTAAAAATAGGAGATCACCAAAAATGTAAGAACATTCTGATGTAATTTTTTGGCTCATTTAAGAAATTTAGATTATCTTGGAGCTAGGGCAATTCTGAATTAGATAAATCAACTCAATGATTTGTTTTAGATAAGAAACTTGCCCAGCCAAAGTACAGAATATAATGATATAATTGAAGCCATTATCTTGTGTCAAAGGTCATCATTGCTAAATATTTGATTATGAGAAATTTGACTGGCAAAATTAATTGTATGAATCATGCAGTTATGACATGCAAAAAGGCTATTTCAGATTATTTTAAGTGCCTATCCATTTGCCTTTTAAAATAACTTAATTCTACTGTCACTTTTACAGGGAGTGCTGTGTCATAACAATACTTCATACAACAAAAATTACTTTACATTTTTCTTCCCCCACCATATAACCATATATATACACCCCCCGCCTATGAACCTTTTGACAAGGTGTTCCCTACTTCTTTCTGTAAAATTGATACACCTGGATAGATCCAAGGCACATCAAAGGAAGTAGTTTTTTTGCAGCTCTGGATTTAGAATGTGATTTGTTTTATTATTTATCTTTGCACATATATTTATTTCCTTTGACTATTTTAAAATCTGGATAAAGTTGCTGAATTCCACTTTAATCTTAGGGACTGGTTGGAATTATGATCACATGTAATAGCTTAGCTGTAATGATTTCCTTGCCACTAAGTCTGTCTTAATATTTTAAAATCTTTTTTCATATTCTGGAACCACATATATTACTGTTAGGATTCCTTTATTCTCAGTATTGTAGGGAGTCTGTAGATGTCATTTCTATCCATCCCTAGGTTTAAAGGCTTTTTGTTCTTGCAAGTAAAATTGCACATCACTCCAGTTACTTCTAATAAACTTTTGGACCATTTTCCTTCTCAATGCCATCTTTACCATTGCAATTCATATAGTAAAAATAAGTTTGGAACTTCTATTAGGGCATATTTATAATGTCATTGGCTGTTTGGGTGAGGTTAAGTTATTGATTCTGTTTTTGGCTTGCTTTTGTCCACAATATCCATTGACTTACACTGTTACTCACTATTAGCCATAGGGGGGCGCTTGCAGCTCAAGTTTTGAGATTTATTGCTCCTGTCGCTGATCAGAAATCTTCATGCTGTTTGCTGTGACCAATGGAAACCATTAGGTTTCATGATAGTGGATTTTATAGTTAAGTGAGAAGGTCTTCACTTTGTGAAGCATGCATAATCAATTTATTTCAAGGCACACCTCCGTACTTAATCTAACCTTGCTTATCAGAACTTTCCACATTGTAATGGCATTGTGATTTTTTTTTTCCCTATCTAGCTTACACTCTGAATGCAGGGATGATTTGCTAAACAGTTTTTCAAGATTATTCTCAGATGCTTATAAATACTTTCTAAGTAAAATGCCTGTTATGCATGTAAACACTTAAAATCAGCATTCCTTACAAGAAAGTTCTTAAAATTTACTTGATGAATCTGATTAACAAGGACAAGTTCTCAACTATGGCAAGAAATGCTTTCAAGTAATGAGATCACAAGTTTAAAGAAATCAAAACATTTAAATGCAGCAGGCAAAAAAAAATCTGCAATGGACTAACTGGTAAAGTTGTCTATTTACAAGAACTAATTTTTCAAATAATGTGTAATTCGCCATTTTGAAGAACTCCAGATGGAGTTCATGTAGCCTTTAGTCACACTACCTAAGAAGAGATGTGTTTGACATTGAGGAAGCATAACAAGCATTTGCTAGCATTAATGAGTTAAGACTTAATGGACTATCACTATTCACTTGAATTTAGAAGAGTGATCTCATTGAAATATCCAAAATTCTTAAAGGCCAGATGCAGGGAAGATGTTTCCCACCGGAGGAGCCTAGGAATGGGGGCACAAAACGACATTGGCTGTTGAGGATTGTTAGTAGAAATTTCTTCACTTGGTGGGAGGACACAGTGGGTGAACCCCTGAGGCTACAAATGTTTAGATATTTAGTTCAAAATTCCAAAGATGTTTTAACATTTTAAGGGAATCAAGAGCTATGGGAGAAGTGCTATAAATTGGTGCAGAGCTGAAAGAATAGCCAGGATAATAATGAATGGTGGAACAGACTTGAAGAGTTGAATGGTTTACTCCTGTTTCGTATGTCGTCAAATTCAATTTAATATAAAGATAAAATCTTGTGTTCTCTGCATTAAAAGAAAATTTTAGGTAGCTAAGACCGATGAATGGCATTTTTTTCCAGAAATTCAGCTATAAACCGAAGTTCGTATAGTATTAAAAAATGGCAACAATATAAACCTTGAAAATGAATATATAGATAGCTAAGTAGTAAATACAATTATTATTCTCCATGTACACTCATTCAGAATTCTCAGAATAAATGTCATTGTTCATTACTTTCAGGATACTGCTGGACAGGAGCGGTTCAGGACTTTGACTCCTAGCTATTATCGTGGCGCACAAGGCGTTATCCTGGGTATGGATAAAATTATTTGTGCTACCTAAAATCCAATCCATGTTTTATGACTTAAAATTTTTTGTCTTCAATCTTAACTGGATCTGTAAGTTTGGAAAACTTGTTTATTTTTCATTTCAGTGTATGATGTGACAAGAAGAGAGACCTTTATAAGACTAGAAAATTGGTTGAATGAATTGGAGACATATTGCACAAGGAATGATATCGTGAAAATGTTAGTTGGAAACAAAATTGATAAAGTAAGTCATATAACAAAGTTGTATACTTCCAATTAATCTGTTGGTAAATCTGTAATTAAATTAACTCAATGATCGTAATTGAAGATTAAAATTTTTGAACAATCCGACAGAGAAGGCTTTGATCATGTTATCTCAAATGATGAGATTTAATTACCTTGCCATCTGTGGACTTACCCATCTATATTTGTGTAACATTATTCAGTCCTACATTTTTTCAGGTTCTTTTATTCTACCAATTCCAACTCATTTTCCTTCATCCAAGCATTGAACACTGCACTTTATTATCTAGCAGCTTAATTATAATTCCTGCTGAAGAGTAATAATATCTTTTTAAGTGAGGGAGATGACTAAGAGTTTGGCGTGAATATATACAGAGCCAGTAAATATAACAGGCAGTGACTTGAATGGTAATGAGGAACAATGGCAATCTGAAGAATGTTCCTATTGAAGTCCACACCAGTTAAACACCAGCAAGTCAAAGATGTGGGAGATGCTCACTGTGCCATTGCCTACACTCCCACTCTTTACCAGGACTGTGAATTTTGGTTCTGTTCCTGATCTAGCTCCATATTACAGTCCAACTAGAGGAGAGGAGAATGGATGTGGTGCAGTAATGATGTAGATATTCTGCAGTCAGTAGACTTCTTTTCCCCCTAGATTCAGGCTCAGCTGCTGGGAAAACTGCAGTAGTGAGGCTACTGTGCAACTGTGGCAGGTCAGAGTTCAGCACTCCATCCAACCCTATTGTTGTTTATGCTAATTATTGGAACCTGAGTATTTAATTGCTTGATTAATAACTGATAGTAACACATGTAAAAGATTACTTTAAACTATATTCTTTCATTTCTCAAAACATATGTTTTTAAAGAGATTAATAATGGTACACTTTTTAAAAAATCCACAACACTATATAAAATTAAGCGATTTGTTATTTTATCTCTCTATTTCAAGCTGATTGGCTTTCATAACAATGAAAAGTCATCAGTTCTGATAAAAGATCATATGCTGAAATTGTGGGCTTCCTCAAGTTATCCCCTAATCTGCTGAGTATTTCCAATATTCTTTTTACCTCAAGTACCCTTTCCATTGTAGAACTGGAATATATTTCTTGTAGTTCCTTGTTCTAATGTTCTCATTTGGCAGTTGGTTAGCCTTTAGTGTAGTGAACTTGTATTTAAATTGGATCAAAAGTAGAATTTTAATTTAATTCTCATTTGTTTCAAGGCAACCATCTGCCCATATTGTGCTTTTACCAGTACACTGTAAGCCAGGACCACTAGATGGTGCACAGTACATTATAGAGTGTAATCTGTGTGTATGAAAGAATACCACATTTTGCTAGTGAACTGGCTGTCAGTAAATAAGAGAGATTTTCGTGTCCAGATAAACCAAGTTGATTTTCTGTGGTTTGTTGCATATCTTTATACATTAAGACCTCTTTAACCATTGTCTTAGATTTCATGTCTTTTATTGTTAGGTAAGTGAAACAGCCAAAACCACTCAGGGATCACCTTGCTGTTGTATTAATTTCTGATACTGATTTTCCCCTGCTATTGTTTTGCTGTTTTCTGAAATAAAACATAGAACATTGAAAGCTACAGCGCATTAGAGGCCCTTCAGCCCAAAATGTGGTACCAACCATGTAACCTATCCTAGAAGTTGCCTAGTGTTTCCCTACCGCATATCCCTCTATTTTTCTAAGCTCCATGTACCTATCTAAGAGTCACTTAAAAGACCCTGTTGTATCTGCCACTAACACCGTCGTTGGCAGTGCATTCCATATACCTACTTCCAAGCACCTTAAAACTCTGTCCCCTCAGGTTAGCCATTTCAGCCCTGAGAAAACACCTCTGGCTATCCACAAGATCAAAGCTTCTCTTTCGTTTTCAATTTTTTTATTAAATTTTTCAAAAACAGATACATAATGGTCATAGTAGTACAAAGGAAGTGAGATTACATTGTTGGCAATTAACACATGAGTAAAAACTATAGGTAACACCATATAATAGACCTCCCAAACCCTTGATATAAACAAGATACAAGAAAAAAAAGATGGAAAAAATATCCAAATTGAAAAATCAAAAACAAAATAAACTAAACTAAACACAACTAAACCTAAACTTTAAAAAAAGCAAGCTGGGCTATTCTATTACATCAAAAAAAATTATTAGTGTCATCAACTCCGCTCCTCTACTCAAATTAATGAATAATATAAAGGAATCGGAAAAAGTCAGATTACATTTCTGTGAAAGTATTGAATAAAAGGCCTCCAAGTTTCTTCAGATTTAACTGAGGAATCAAAGGTACCACTTCTAATTTTTTCTAAATTTAAACAGGATAAGGTTTGAGAAAACCATTGAGATGTAGTAGGAGGATTTTTCTCTTTCCAATTCAATAAAATAGATCTTCTAGCCATTAAAGTAGTAAATGCAATCATCTGCCGAGCTGCAGAGGGCAGATCAATCATTGGTAAACCAAAAATTGCAGTAATAGGGTGAGGTTAAATCAATGTGCAAAACTGTAGAGAATGTATCAAAAATATCTTTCCAAAATATTTCCAAAAGAGGGCAAAATCAAAACATAGGCTACCTCAGAGTGACATCTATCACAAATCAGATTTATATGTGAGTAAAAATTATCTAATTAATCTTTAGACATACGAGCCCTATGTACCACTTTAAATTGGATCAACATATGTCTAGCACAAATAGAAAAATTAAATAATTGAAAAAAAAATTCCCATTTCCCTAAAGGTAAAGAAAGTTGTAGTTTCTTCTCCCATACATTTTTAATTTTAGCAGATATATCTGGCTGTATATTCATAATCATATCATAAATTATTGATATTAAACCCTTTTGATAAGGGTTTAAGCCTAAAAATTTTTCCATATCAGTTGGATATGAAATCGGAAAAGTAGGTAACATCGTATTTTAAAAAAATCTCTGATCTGTAAGTATCTAAAAAAAAAAAGGGATCTGGGCAAATTATATTTATTAGACAACTGTTCAAAAGACATGAAACAGTTAATCCAAAAATAAATCATGAAAGCATATTATACCCTTTGTTTTCCAAACCAAAAAGGCTTGATCCATGAGAGAGGGTTGAAAGAAAAAATTAGATATAATAGGACATCACTTGATAAAATTTATTCAAGCCAAAAAATTTATGAAACTGAAACCATATTTGAAATGTATGTTTAATTATTGGATTAACCATTTGTTTATTCAATTGAGCAAAAAACTAAGGGAAGTGAGGTCCCTAAGATAGAAGTCAGTGAAAATCCTTGTGCAGAATTACATTCAAGATTAACCCATTGTGGACTGACATTAATATCCACGTGTCCAAAATATTAAATATTGAATATTAATTGCCCAATAATAAAATCTTAAATTCAGCAGTGCCAGGCCACCTTTCTTTTTGGATTTCTGCAAATATTTTTTACTTAGCCTAGGATTTTTTTTATATATATGATGAAATTTTAGAATCAATAGTATCAGAAAAGGATTTAGGAATAAAGATTGGTACAGCTTGGAAAAGATATTTAGGTAAGATAATCATTTTAATAGCATTGATTTGACCAATCAATGATGTAGACAGTAAGGACCGTTTAGTAAGCGATTGTTTAACCTGGTCTATTAAAGATAAAAAATTGATGTTAAATAAATCATTATGTTTTTTAGTAGTCTTAACACCTAGATAAGTAAAATAATCCACAACCAATCTGAATGGTAAACGTCTATAAATTGAAACTTGCATATTTAAAGGGAAAAGTTCATTCTTTTTAAGATTCAGTTCATAACCAGAAAAGTTACTAAACTGAGCGAGCAAAGATATGACAGTAGGAATGGATTTCTCAGGATTCGAAATATATAATAACAAATCGTCTGCATATAATGATAACTTGTGTATCATATTTCCGCAAGAAATGCCAAATATAGAAGGCAAGTCATGAATAGCAATAGCTAATGGTTCAGGGCAACATCAAATAACAATGGGCTAAGAGGACAATCTTGCCTAGTGCCCCGAAACAACTGGGAAAAAAAGATCTTATAGTATTGGTAAGTACCGAAGCCATAGGGGCATAATATATCAATTTAACCCAAGATATAAATTGCGGGCTAAAATTAAATTTCTCAAGCGTACTAAATAAGTATGGCCATTCAACTCTATCGAACGCTTTCTCGGCATCCAATGAGATAACACATTCTGGAGTTCTAACTGAGGGAGTATAAACAATATTCATTAATCTCCTGATATTAAAGGATGAATAGCAGCTTTTAAAAAATCCAGTCTGATCAACCAAAATAATTCAAGGCAATACATTCTCCAATCTAGTTGCCACTATTTTCGAAAAGATCTTAGAATCTACATTCAATAAAGATATAGGCCTATATGATGCACATTCAGTTGGATTTTTATCTTTTTTAAGAATTAAGGAAATAGAGGCACCATAAAAAGATTGTGGTAATTTACCTATAAATAGTGCATCCTTAAAGATTTTATATAGCCACTGAGAAAGTATAGTAGAAAAGGATTTTTAAAATTCTACTGTATAACCATCTGGGCCAGGTGCTTTACCTGAATTCATTAAAGAAATAGCATCTTTTACTTCTTGTTCTGTAATAGGAGCATCTAATACTAAATGCTCATTAGGTGATAATTTCAGAATTTTCAATTTCCTTAAGAATTCATGCATTGTAGTGGGGTCATCAGGAGATTCTGATTGATATAAGGAAGTATAAAATTCTTGAAAAGATTTGTTTATCTTATCATGATCAACCGTCAGAGTTCCATCTCGTTTATGAATTTTAATAATTTGACGTTTAACCGAAGCAGATTTCTATGACTAGCCAATAGTTTACTAGATTTATCACCATGTATATAAAATTGACTCCTAGACTTAATTGATTTTCAATCGAGGATGTTAAAAGTAAACTATGCTCCATTTGAAGTTCGACCCTTTTTTTTATAAAGCTCCTGACTAGAAGCAATAAAGTATATCTTGTCAATTACTTTAATCTTATCAACCAACATACAAATCTCTTTATTAAATCGATTTTTCAGTCCAGTAGAATATGAGATAGTCTGTCCACGATGTGTGCTTTAAAAGTGTCTCGTATTACCCCGCTGGAAATTTCATCTGTAGAATTTGTTGAAAAGAAAAAATCATTCTGTTCCTTAATGAAATTCACAAAGATGGAGTTATGTAATAATACAGAATTAAATTGCCATTGTCCAAAACTGGAGGCGTATCCATTAGTTTAATAGAAAGTTTCAGTGGCGCATGGTCAGAAATGACAATGGAATCATAATTACAGTCAGTAACAGAGGGAATTAGACAAGAGTCAATAAAAAAGTAGTCAATTCTAGAATAACTATGATAAACATGAGAAAAGAATGAAAGCTCTTTTTCCTTTGGATGTAGAAACCTCCAGATTTCTGAAATTCCAAAATCAAGCATAAAGGAATTAATAGAGGTCGCAGATTTATTCGGAAGTGCCTGATTAGACTTAGATCTATCCATTGAAGGATTTAAACAGCAATTAAAATCTCCTCCCATTATCAACATATAGTCATTTAAATTGGGAAAGGGTGAGAATAAGTGTTTAAAAAATTCAGGATAATCAATATTCAGAGCATAAACATTAACCATAACCACTCTTTTTATTACAGAGTAGGCCAGTGATTACCAAAAATCTACCATTTGAATCCGAAATTGTTTTGTAATGAACAAATGAAATAGATGAATCTATAAAAATAGAAACGCCTTTCACTTTAGCCTGGGAATTTGAATGGTATTTTTTGACTTTCCAAAACCTGAAAAAACGCTGATTCTCCTCTTTCCTCATGAGTTTCTTGTACAAAAGTAATATGAGCATTCATTCTTCGGAATACCTTGAAAAAATCTTTCTGTTTAATCGGATGATTTAAACCGTTTGTATTCCACGAAACAAAATTAATAATCTTATCCATCATAATTAGACCAGTAATATGGTACATAGAGGGTTAACCAGAATACAAACTCATGAACTCGGAAGAGGAAAAAAGGTTCAAAGAGGAACCAGAAGTTACGACATATCGGACATTTTAGTAGTTTCGAAATAGCCTAGGTGAAGAAATCTAATCTAAAAAGGAAGAAACCCCCTACCCCCACCCAAAAAGACCCGGAATTTGAAATCTTTAAATTCAAACATGCCTTTCCACTGAGCAAAGCGAATCAGACGTTCCTTGATATGAACATAATGGAGACAAATAATTAATGGCCGTGGATGATTAGATTTTGGATGTAATAAGCGATGGACACAGTCGACTAATGGAGGGTCATCCAGGATTTCTGTGCCAAACACATCGAATAAAAATTGAGAGAAGAACTTAATAGGATCACCCTCCTCAACATCTTCAGGGAGCCCGATTATCCATAGATTCTGTCTTCGAGACTGATTTTCAAGATTGGTAACTAGATTTATAACGATCCAGTTGTTGAGACATAGAAGCTAAATTTTGTTCCAAAGTTACGATTTTTCATTCTCTTTGCCGAGCTGAAGTTCTGAAATTGTTGCTTGCTGCAGTTCACCTTCACATCTAAGCGATCTAAAATTATCCTCGATCGTCTTTAAAACTCCTTCAAACATGGCAAATTTTTGAGTAAGTTTATCATCTATAAATTTCCACATTGCTTCAACAGTTAACAGAGCCTGCTTAGATTGTTTAGAATCACCGTCTCGTTTTCCATTGGAATCCGAACCTTTCCTGTTATTTGCTTCTTGTGATCTGGTATTCATTTCCAGCGAATTAAAGTCAAAGTCTAAAAGTATATCTATAACATAAACCTTTTGGTGTAGGTATAAAAGAGAGTAAATAAGGGTGGCTACAGGTAATAAAAGTAAAGAGAATAGAGCGGAGCCAGATTAAACCTCACTCCACGAGCGCCACTAGGAGACCTCACTATCAAAGCTTTTCATCATCTTATGCACTTCTATCAGGTCACCTCCCATCCTCCCATATAAATTATACAAAATTTATTGCTTTTGTAAAATCTAGTTGATAACTCAGTATTGCTATGGTGAGATTAACTAGACCTTGTACTTCAGGCAAGTTATTGACCTTTAAGTGAGTATAGTGCAGATACATCAGAATGGTACCAAGAACTGAAAGGTTAAACTACAAGGACAGATTGACAGACCTAGATTTAAAATGCTAGTAGAAGATTTGATGGATGCAAATAAGAGTGCAACTAGATTTCTTTCCACTATTTGGGAAAATAGGTATATCAAGTTAATTGATAGCACCATTATAAAGTAATTAAAACGAGATTGATGGATGTTTTTATTAACCAAAATTATTAAATGGTATTGAGAGAGAGTTGGTAAATGGAATTAGGACAAAGATCAACCATAATTCCATTTAATGGCTAAGCACTTTCAAAGTCTTCAGTTCCTGGACTCTCAAATTTGAAAAACCTAGTGGATACTTTTGAAATTCTAAACTTTTATTTGTTGTCAAATCCTGACAGCAAAATATTGTATCACTAACCAAGCCAAGTACTCATGCTTGCCTATGGGTATATTTTCAACAAATTAAAAATGTATGATGGAAACGTAAACTGGAAGTTATTGGAATTTTGTAAGTTTATTTCTTTAAAATAAAATTTTTACAAGAATAAAGTAAACTTTTTGTTTAAAAGTAATTAAGATTGTCAAAGTGGTGGATTTTAGAGCAGAAGCATGAGAGGGAAAAATTGTTGGCTTGATTAAATGTTGTAATGAAAATGCTGAGAATATTCTATAGGTTGTATATGTATCAAGAAATACAGTTATGATTCCATACTGATGATTTGTTATTATGATGTGGTGTTAAATTTTGTTACTCACTTCCAAGAGATTACATGGAGTGAGTTGTTGTTTTGGATGCTTTCCTTTTCCGCTTGCCTGATTGGAAAACATTTCCATTCTGGCGTATTAAATTCTTCAGCCTTATTGGGACCATTGATGGTTTGTGGAACTGCATTCTTTTTTTAATGAAGCACAGCAACTTGTAAGATTATCACTTTATCCATCTGCTGCAAACTACTGTCAAACTGGCAAACCCAACAGATTTGAAATGCTGGAAGTATACAGATACGCTTGTTTGAATAGATGAGTTAGCTTTTTGAATAGCACTCTTTGTAAACTTTTAATCATTGTCAATCTTATTTCAGATTTCCAAGATATTATTCAATTGAGTGGTCAGTTGTTTGGTAATTGTTCTTGCAAATCATTACAAGGCATATGGACTTATTAAAGTAGTTCCTACAATGGTTATCTGAAGGTTCTCACCTGACTACTTTGCTTGGAATGAAATTGTCTCTACTGTATACCTTGCTTGAGTTTTTGTAGTGAATACTTGAGCTCCATTTTAAGCAATGGTGATGTCGTGAATACTAATAATTGAATTTTAAAATAATTATTTTTTACTCTGGAATGTAATTGCAGCCGCAGAGTTATCAATCCTTTGTAGATCAGCAGGTACCATTAAGGATTTTGAATATAATTATTTTCCCCACATTCTTAGCAGAAGGCTTTGTCTTCACTGTATGAAACTGCCATAATGTTAATTGACAGTAATATTCTTTCCACTTGAAAATCTCTGGATCATTTAGCAGTTATTTCTTACTCATTTTCAGTTTAAGATGTTTGCTTGAATTTCATTTGGTTCAGTTTGTAAAATATTACATCTTATTCTTACAAACGGTATAGGAATTTTTCTGATATGCCATTCATGGTGTATGTCCCAGCCTCGTTAGTACTCCCAAAATACATCACTTCCCATTTATCTGGATTGAACTTCACCAACCCATTTTACCCCACATAAATATCACCCTCTGGCTTAACTCCACCTAACTTTGTTCAGTTTTTGCTTTAGTTTTATCATTCCCTTTGCAATATTTTCCATGTTAATCGAGCAACAAAAGCTGTTAATTATTAACAACTTTCAATTAATGTTGCAAAGTGATGCATCTCTGACTTTTTAATGTATTGCAGCAAAGTTAAAATTAGACTCTTCACAATCTTTCACTCCCAACCAACCTTATTGTTAGAATGTGTATTTTCCCCTGTGAACAAATTTATTAAAGTGGTAATTTTGGTTATTAACACAATTATTTTGTTGAAGGACAATCGTGAAGTGGACCGGAATGAAGGTCTGAAGTTTGCAAGGAAACATTCCATGTTATTCATAGGTATGTTTTCAGAAGAAAATTTAACCAGTGAAGGCTTTCATTCAACGTTTTTTTTAAAATTATACATTTACATTCAAGATTGTTTAATGCCAATTCCAGTGCACTGTAAAGGAGAACAAAAATCATTGTTACTCCAGATCCAATGCAGTACAACAAAATAACAATGAGATATAGGATGCAATAATAAAAAAACACAATAAATATAAATGCATAAAATTGCTTATATGCATTGTTATGTGTCCATTTAGTGACACTAGGCACAGCAGTCATAAGGTAACTGACTGACTGACAAATGATAAAATAGTGGTGGTGGAGGGTGTGAACCAGTGGGTTAGTGGGTGGAGGTGTTGATCAGCCTTGCTGCTTGGGGAAAGTACTGCTTTTGAGCCTAGTGTTCCTGGCATGGATGCTATGAAGCCTCCTCCCTGTTGGGAGTGGAACAAACAGTTCATGAGCAGAATGTGTGGGAACCTTCAGATATATTACTAGCCCTTTCTCAGTGCCTTTCTGTCTACTTGTCTTTGATGATGGATAGGCTGGTGCCAGTAGATGCATTGAGCAGTTTTGACTACCTGTTACAGAGCTTTCCTGTAAGCCACAGTATAGTTTCCGCACCGTGCGGTGATGCAGCAGGTTTGGGTGCTCTGTACTGCGCATCTGTAGAATGATGTAAGTATAGATGTGCATAGTCCAGCTCTCTTCAGCCTTCTCAGAAAGTAGAAGCATTGGTGAGCTTTACTGATTATGTAGAATGTGTTCTGGAACCATGAGAGATTGTGTAAGATGGTCACTCCCAAGAGATTGAAACTGCTTGCAGTTTCCACTGCAGTATCACTGATGTAAAGTTGGGTGTAAATGCTGTGAGTTCCCCTGAGGAGAACTCCATACTCTGATTTATCCCCTTCTTTCCAGTCTTGATGATGGGTCCTGGCCCAAAATATCAGCTGTTTACTCTCTCCCATAGATGCTGTCTGGCCTGCTTGAGCTTCTCCAGCATTTTGTATGTGTCGCTCCTGAGGGAAGAACCATCTCCTTGGTCTTACTGATATTGGGGAAGAGGTTATTTGCCTGGCATAGAACAAACCCTTTATTCTGTGATGTTGTACTTACCTGTATTAACCTACTCCATGATCAATCTTAACATCTCTCTCCTACATAGCCCAAAACCCTCTTGTTTTTTTTTTAACTCATGTACCTAAGAGTCTCTTAAATGTCCCTAATGTATCAAAACTCAGCCACCACCCCCGGCAGTGTATTCCAAGCCTTTACCATTCTGTGTTTTTTTTTTAACCTCTGACTTCTTTAAACTTTCATCCTCATAACCTTAAAATGCTATCCACCAGCCATCAACATTCTGAATAAAATATACTGGCTGTCCCCTCTATTTATGCCTTTTATAATCTGGTACACTTCTATCAAGGTGGTTCTCATCTCTTTCATTCCAAATAAAAAAAACCTTGGCTCACTTAACCAATCCTCAGAAGACTTGCTTTCTAATGCAGGCAGCATCCTCTGCACCCTCTCTAAAGCTTCCACATACTTCCTATAA
The DNA here is from genome assembly GCF_048418815.1 of Hemitrygon akajei. NCBI lineage: Eukaryota > Metazoa > Chordata > Chondrichthyes > Myliobatiformes > Dasyatidae > Hemitrygon > Hemitrygon akajei. The sequence goes on from NC_133131.1 coordinate 138,343,050, forward strand.
TGAGGTGGCCAGAACTGAATGCAAATACTTCAAGTGTGGTCTAACCAGATTTTAACAGAGCTGTTTGCTTTAACAAATTTATTCAGTAACAGAGAGAGAAATTAATATATGCTGAAAATAAGATACAAGCAAAATGTCAATCCTTTTGAACGTTTTTTGATTTCAGCATTGTATTTTTGTTTGGGAGGTATATGTTTGGGTTTTAAGACTAATTAGTTTGTTTTATTTTCAATTTTAATTGATTATTGTAAGTCCAAATAAGTTATGCTTGTGCAGATTTTTTTTAAACTTAAACTTAAAAATCTGAAATGAATGTAATGAATAATGAATTGATGAGTAGTGATTCAATTCAGCATCCTTTCCTCCAGTCTTTTTATTGTTTGTCTTGATTTCATAGCACAGCACATTTTCTCTAAACTATTTTAAAACATTTTGCAGAGTCAAGTGCAAAGACGCGTGATGGTGTGCAGTGTGCATTTGAAGAACTCGTTGAAAAGATTATTCAGACACCTGGATTATGGGAGAGTGAAAGTCAAAATAGTAAACTGAGATTATCGGACTCATCTGATGCCAATAGTGGAGGTTCTTGTGGTGGATATTGTTCAGTACTGTAAGACTTTGATGCTGTTGCTTTAAGCCAATTTTAAGTAATTGGTGAATCATTTGTATAAACTCTAGAGTTGACATTGCAGTTTGCACAATTTGTTCATGTTGTATAAAACTGTCCCTGTAATTACTCAAGGCTAAGTCAGTTGTAGCCATGCAGATCTTTGAAATCCATAGTTAGTGTTCAAAAACACATTTCTTGTAATGTCAAATCTCCTTGTAATTTGAAAATAACATTTAAAAATTCTAATCATTGAGAGTTCGAGTTCATGTGTGTGTGTTTATACAGGCCAGCTTCATCTAAAAACTGACTATTCACTGCAGACTCAAAATAATTTTTCTTGTGTTTTCACACTTCATTGCTGAACCACATTGCTGTATTTCCCTTACCCCAGCCTCAAATATTTAGTATGGTTTGCAAATTTTGGTATGTTTTAAGATAACTATATTTCCACTGCTGTTAATCTAGCTGACTAAGCATAACTGCATGAGAGTAAATTTGTATCAGATGTTAAAGTATCAACGTTTCTTCATAAACTACTGTTTCACATTGTTCTGGTAAAATCTTGCTGAGTTTTTTCACAGCATCAGAATTTTTTTTAGCTGTCATGTCCACAGTTGTGTTAAACAGATTATGAGTGGCATGCAACATTAATTGTTGAAAAATATGATTTTTTTAACGCTTACTCTACTGACACGAAAGATTAGACCTATCGTAAATTTCCCTTCCATAATAACCAAAGGATTAGAATCATTTGAAAATACTTCTCAGTCGTTTATGAAGTTAATCCTTAATTACCAGAATACTCTTCTAACATTCTAGCTTTATTTTACTGTGTACATTAATACTTCTGTTCAGTCTCATTCATTTAGAACTCTACTATTATATATTCAAATATTTAAAAGTATTGTGCAAGCTACATTTTCATGCAATCTATATAATTTTTCTTTTAAGTGGTGATACTGAAAATTGTTTTTTAAGAAATGTAGATTTACGGTTGAATAGGAATTGTAGCGAATGGGATCTTAGAGTTGAGTCAAATCTCTAAAATGTAAAATCTATTATTGCTGCATGCTTCTAGTGTTTATTTATTGCTTTATCTTGTGCATATTTGCTGAATGCTTAAAGGTAGCTGTCATAAAATGAAATTAAAGAAATAATCCCAGTGCTGTTTAATTTTTGCTCTTGTATCTTATGAGCTGCACAACTATCTTTTTTAGGGTAGAACATTTGTTATCTCCAAAGGTAAATAAAAGGCTAAATATTTGGAATTGAGCAGGTTGAAAATTAAATGTAAAAATAAAGGTTTGTTTATATCGTGCCTTTAACTTACAATAATGTGCCAAAGTGCTTCACAGTGGTATTATCATTAAAGGCCTCTACTGCATAGGCAATTGTTGATGAAATGTGCAAGATTTGGCTAATATTCCAAGTGTGAACAGCACTTTTCTAGGCTAGTCTCTGTATTTCAAACAGGCAGCCAATTTGGAACTGTCCTCTGGAGACTTTACCTTCAAAAGACAGAGAGACAGAGCAGGATTGCTGAACAAGGAGAAGAAACGATTATCTTAAATTTGTGTAGGGTATTTCCCAAGTTTTAAAGAAGCTAAATTATCTGTTTAATTATGACTGCAATTAGTAATGTGAAGATTGGGGACAGTGAATGAGAAATTAAAGTGCTGTAAATTACATTATGCAAGTATAGTGTGTGCACAATTTGGATAAGTATTTTACAGTTTTACAACAATGATACAAGGTATTACATCAAAGTATATACTGTATATAAATAAAAAATCAGAGGCAATTTCCAAATACTTGTTTTCTTAATAATTTTAAATGTTTCTGTGCTTCATGACTAATTAACATTTTTTAAACAAATGTGTTCATTTATTTTTAAATGCTGGGGATACAATGGTGTAATAGATTAAGCTAATTTACAAGCCACCATACCAGCCAATTTCTTCTCTTCTGAGTCCTCCAGAACCAACTGCATGGACATAAAATTTCCTTCAATTTGAGGCACGAAACATGGGAACAGAACATTATTTCACAAGATGTATTTCAACCTGTAGATTCCCACAGGTGTAAAACAACATTGAGGCAGCTACCTCTTGGTAAAGTTCAAGATGTACAAAGGTGTTTCAGTTAGTTAAGTTGTGTATTTGAATATCTTGGACATCAGAATCATTCAGTGACTAAAAAATCATAAATTAAGCTGAAAGCATCCTATAATTTCTTCTCATCACACAGTGTCTAAATTTTCTTTATTACTGGAAAGAAGTTGCAAAGATTACATTGCCATACAAATTACAAGCATGGTAACTATTCATAAACTTAGTTGGCAATCAGTTAAAGAAACTGGAGGCACAGTAGAGCTGCTGCCTTAAAATTCCAGTGAGGCAGGTTCAAACCTGATGTTTAGTGCTGTCTGTGTGGAGCTTGCATAATTTTCTTGCAACCACTTGTGTTTCCCCCCCCCCCCCCCCCCCCCCGTATCTTTAGTTTTCATTCCTATCCCAATGATGTGAGGTTTGGTGGATTAATTGTTTGCTGTAAGTTACCACTCGGTATGTAGGAAAGTGGGATCTGTGGAGATTAAGGGAATCTTGTGGAGAAATACGATTGTTCTGAAAGCGAGCATAGACTGAACAGATCTGTTTTTATGTTGAATGGGAACATGGTAAATTCTGCATAAAAATTCTTTGCTTTAGCCTGATATCAAAGAATTATTCCTAGTTAGAGAGGGATGAAGCTTTGGAAGCGTATCTGAACAATGATTTTGTTAAAATGCAGTCCTTGTGTACCATGGCCAAGAAGGTCCATAACTACAGAGTGATTGAGTAGGATTTGATGTAATTTAGGATTCTAGTAATAAAACTTTGTTAAATGTAGATAATGTAAATTAAGAAATGGTGAGTTGGCCAGAAGAACATTGCAATGGTTAGGTCTGAAATAAAATCATGGAATGAAAGCGTCAAAATTAAAACCAGGCAGACTTTGATACAATTATGAAAATAGAAGCAGGTGGACTGTATGGAAGTAAGAATTGATTTAGGAACTTGTTTGATGATCAAGAAATCTTACAAACATTTTTTTCTCGAGTCCTGCTGAGTTCCTCCAGCGTTTTGTGTGTATTGCTTGGATTTCCAGCTTCTGCAGATTTTTCTCTTGTATGTGATATGATTATAAATATCTAGTTTAGACTGAGAGAATAACAACAGGTTTTTAACATAATTGGCAAGATGAGAGTGTTTGTGATGGATGAACACAATGTCTAAGGGCACTGTTTTTAGAAGAATTTGACTTATCTAATATACTTTGGGCAACCTGTATATTAGACATGGGTCAAGAAAGGTGGAACTGCAATAGAGTTGAATGTTGTCAGTATTTGATGGAATCTGCATCGCAATTTTACAGCTGAAGGAACAATCCCAGGTCTTTTTTCAAGAGCTCCAGAGGTTACGAAGTTGGAGTTACTTAATTTAAAAAGTTATGTGAAAGATGCCAGTACATTGAATGACTTTTTTAAAAAGTTAAGGTACAATTCAGTAGGATGGCATATGCGAAATCTGCAAACCCTTGATGAGTGGGAGATATCTACAATATTGGGTTGAGTGCCAAGGGGATAAATTGCTAATCAGTATATCGGTGATAATAAGTTCAAGGGAGGAAAAAAATGGGCCTTCTAGAAAGGACAAATGGAGAGAAAAAATATGCATAAAGTTGGACAGGCCAAAACGTAAAAGAGTAACTTTTTTTTGCTAGGCAGACTAGAATACCGATCCAAGTTAGCACATTAGCAAATAAAGAAAAACTTCTGAAGTTCTAAATGCTGTATATTGTAATCTTGAATTTCATCTGGAGTTCAGCAATAAAGTTCTAGATTTTTGCATTTTTCCAGCAATTGCACTGAATATAGGTGCTTAACCCAAGTTAGATTGATTATAAGACTCAATAAATTTGTTTTTATTAAATGAAGGGTTCCCAGAGTAATTTGAATTCATTACATGCAGTTGTTAACATACTTCAACTGTGCCCACTTGCTTAACTGCTACAAAAGCTGTTTAAAAGACCTTCAGAAATCTCAAACCTTCAAATATTGAAGCACTTAACCCATTACAAAACATTATTACGGGCAGGGCCTGACACTTTCAACAGGGAAGTGTTGTACAGGATTTTGCCAATCAAGACCTGACTTAAGGAAGCAAGTTGTTGCTACTGGTTTATATAAGTGGCTGAACAATGAACACAGCCAGTTCTCTACTCACAGGATTTTGTGTTCTGGAATTCCTACATCCCTAATTGCCTGTAGTGGTGATGTGTATCTTTCTTCAATCAGTGCTGTCCTTCTGATAAAGTTATTCCCACCAACACTTAAGTAGGGAGTTCCAGGACATATAACAAGTGAAGAAACAATTTGCAAGTTATGATGTTGTACAACTTTGAATGGAATGAGGTGGTGTTCCCATGCATCTGAAACCCTTGTCCTTAGTGGTAGAGATTTGGGAGTTGATGTCAGAGTACATAGATGAATACGCTATGTGATGCTTTTTGTAAATTGTGCATGCACACTGCAGCTATTGTGACACAGTGGAGAGAATGCATGAATTAACAGGTTGCTTTGTCTTATTTGGTGTGAAGCTCCTGATGCCAGATTTTAACTAAAAACTTCGGCAATTTCTTTCCTCCCCTCAGATGCTCCAGCAGTTTGTTGCTTCAGATTTCACCATCTTGTGGTTTCACGGTGTTAAGCTTCTTGGGTGTTGGAATTGCATCTATTAAGGGAAGTGGGGCCAACTCCTTAATAATTTTGATTTCTGATTTATTTGGATGGTGGAAGGATTTTGGGAGGTTGGGAGGTGAGGTATGTGCTGCAGCATACAAGCATCAACTACGTCATTCAAGTGACTGGTTTAGGTACATTGTGTTTAATGGTTATCCTTGAAACCCCAGATGATGATCCTGTCAGTGTTATCTTGACTTTAATTGACAGTCATATCCAAAGGTAGGTTGTAGACTCTCTTGTTAGAGATGCCTTGGTGCTTAAATTGTACTTGCCACTTACTAGTCCATGCTTCAGTTATTTTCAGATCTTGTTGCATGCAGGCATAGGCTACCTCATTTACTGAGGGGGATGTACCTATTTGACATTATGCAATCATCAGCGAACATCCCCATTATGTAAGATAACTATGGTTGGGACTAGAATACTGCCTTGAAGCATTCTTGCAGTGACATACTGAGGCTGGGATGAGTCACTCCCATTTTCCTCTGTATGATGTATAACTTACATTATTGGACTATTTCCTATCCAATTTCCTATTCCTTCGCTAAAAGAGGACCTTAGCTGGCAGCGTAATATCAAAGGATATACTTTGTATCAAAAGGGCAGGAAGGAAGGCATAGGTGGTGGTGTGGTTCTGTTGATAAGAGATGGAATTACATCTTTAGAAAGAGATGACATAGGGTCAGAGAAGGTTGAATCTTTGTGGATGGAGTTAAGAAACTACTGCAAGGGATTTTTTAAAAAATAAACTATTATGGGAATCATACATAAGCCTCCAAATAGTATCCATGATATGGGGTTGAAATTGCAGAGAAAGACAATATGGAGAGACTGCAGATAGATATAGATAAGTTAAGTGAGTGGGCAAGAGTCTGGCAGATGGAGTACAATGTTGGCAAATGCGAGGTTAACCATTTTGGAAAGAAAATTGAAGGCAAATTATTATTTAAATGGTTAAAAATTGCTGCATGCTGCTGTGTAGAGGGACTTGGAAGTGTTTGTGCAGGAATCACAAAAGGTTGGTTTGCAGGTGCAGCAGGCAATCAAGAAGGCATATGGAATGTTGGCCTTCATTGCTAAATGTATTGATTTAAGAGCAGGGAGGTTATGCTGCAACTGTACAGGGTACTGGTGAGGCTGCACCTGGAGTACTGTGTGCAGTTCTGGTCTCCTTACTTGAAGGTTAAGTATATCAACACGTACAAACACTCTGGAGGAACTCAGTAAGTCGGGCAGCATCCATGGAAACGAGCAGTCAACATTTTGGGCCGAGACCCTTCGTCAGGACGTGTTGATTTGACCACAGCATCTGCAGTGTGTTTTGTGTTTAGGGTAAGTATATCCTCCTTCTGGATGTGGTGCAGAGGAGGTTCATCAGGTTGATTCCGGAGATGAGGAGGTTAAACTACGGGGAGAGATTGAGTCGCCTGGGACTGTATTCACTGGAATTCAGAAGAATGAGAGGAGAGGGCACAGTTTTAAGGTGCTTCAAAGTAGGTCCAAAGGAGATGTCAAGGGTAAGTTTTCTACGCAGAGTGGTGAGTGCATGGAATGAGCTGCTGGCAGCAGTGGTGGAGGTGGCAATGATAGGGTCTTTTAAGAGACTTCTGGATGGCTACATCGAGCTTAGAAAAATAGAGGGCTATGGGTAAAGCCTAGGAAATTCTAAGGTAGGGACATGTTCGGCACAGCTTTGTGGGCTGAAGGGCCTGTATTGTGCTGTATGTTTTCTATGTTCTATCTTATAGAAACATAAAATTATGAAAGGATTGATAAGATAGATGAAGTTGTTTCCACTGGTAGGTGAAACTAGAACTCGGGACACAGCCTCAAGATTAAGGGGAATAGATTTAGGATGGAGATGAGGAGGAACTGCTTTTCCTAGCTGGTGTATCTGTGGAACTCTCTGCCCAATGAAGCAGTAAAGGCAACTTCAGTAAGTATATTTAAGACAAGGTTAGATAGGTTTTTGCACAGTAGGGGAATTAAAGGTTATGGATAAAAGGCAGGTAGTGGGAGATGAGTGCATGGCCAGATCAGCCATGATCTTATTGAATGGCAGAGGAAAGTTCAATGGGCCAGATGGCCTACTCCTGCTCCTATTATGTTCTTATGTTCTGAAATAGCTCACAAGGTATGGGATAGACATGTCCCACAGAAGTTGTTCTCAAATGGCAGGGGTTCGCAAGGGAAGTTGAGGACTGCATAAAAGCCAAGGGAAGGGGATATAATGTTGCAAAAGTGAGTGGGAAGCTTCTTCAAAATCCAATAAAAGGCAACTAAAAAACTCATAAGAAGGGGAAAGATTAAATATGAAGGCAGACTAGCCAATAATGTAAAGCAGGATGCTTGTTTTTTAAAATTTGTATAAGAAGTAAAAGGGAGGTGAGAGTTGATATTGGACAACTGGAAAAAGATATTGGTGAGGTAGTAATGGGGGACACAGAAATGGTGGATGAAATTAATAAATACTTTGCATTAGTCTTCACTGTGGAAGACACGAGCAGTGTGTCAGAGGTCAAGTGTCAGGGAGCAGGAGTGAGTGCCATTGCTATTAGAAAGGAAAAATTGCTAGGCAAACTGAAAGGTCTTAAGGTGGACAAACCACCTGAACCAGATGGATTACATCCCAGAGTTCCGAAAGAAGTTGCTGAAGAGATAGTAGATGCATTGGTTATGATCTTTCAAGAATCATTTGAATCTGGGATGGGAAATTGCAAATGTCACTCCAATCTTTAAGAAGGGAGAAAAGCAAAAGAACAGAAATTATAGGCTAGTTAGTCTAACCTCAGTGGTTGGGAAAGTGTCGGAGTCCATTATTAAGGATAAGGTTTTGGGATACTTGGAGACTAATGATAAAATAAGTCAAAGTGAGCATGGTTTCTGTGAAGGGAGATCTTGCCTGACAGACCAGTTGGAGATCTTTGAGGAAGTAACAAGCAGGGTGGACAAAGGAGTCATTTATTTGGATTTTTGGAAGGCATTTGATAAGGTGCCACAAGTGAGGCTGGTTTATAAGATAAAATTTCATAACATTACAGGAAACATACTGGTATGGATAGAGGAATGGCTGACAGGCAGGACACAGTGAGTGGGAATAAAGGGGGCATTTTCTGCTTGACTGCCAGTGACTAGTGGTGTTGCTCAGTGGTCTGTGTTGGGATCACTACCTTTCACATAGTAAATAATGGAATTGATGGCTTTGTGGCAGAGTTTGCAGATAATACAAAGATAGGTGGAGTAGTAATTGGTGTTGCAGAAGCCATGCAATTGCAGAAGGGCTTAGACAAATTGGAAGAGTGAGCAAAGGAGTAGCAGTCAGAATTCAGTGTTGGGAAATGTATGATAATAGATTTTGGTAAAAGGAACAAACATGCAGACTATTATGTAAATGGGGAGAAAATTCAAACATCATAGGTGCAAAGTGACTTAGGACTCCTCATGCAAGACTCCCAGAAGAAGGTTAATTTACAGGTTTAGTCTGTGGTAAGGAAGGCAAGTGCAATGTTGGCTTTTATTTCAAAGGGAATAAGATATAAAAACAAGGAGATAATACCGAGGCTTTATAAGCCACTCATCAGGCCGCACTTGGAGTATTATTAATAGTTTTGAGCCTCATATCTCAGACAGGATATGTAGTCATTGGAGAGAGTCTAGAAGAGATTCATGAGGATGATTCCAGGAATGAAGGGGTTAACATATGAGGAGTGTTTGGCAGCCTTGAGCCTGTACTCACTAGAATTTAGCAGCATATTGGGGGGGGGATCTCATTGAAACTTACCGAATGTTGAAAGGTCCAGAGAACTTAGATGTGGAGAGGATGTTTCCTATGGTGGGAGTGTCCAGAACTAGAGAGCACAGCTTCAAACTTGAGAAGCGACCCTTTAGAACAGAGGTAAGGAGGAATTTTTTTAGCCAGAGAGTAGTGAATCTGTGGAATGCTCTGCCACAGACAGCTGTGGAGGACAAGGCCATGGGTATACTTAAAATGAAAATTAATGGTTTCCTGATTGGTCAGGGCATCAAAGGTTATTTCAGGAAGGCAGGTGTATGGGTTTGAGTGGGATCTAGGATCAGCCGTGATGTAGCGGAGCAGACTCGATTGGCTGAATGACCTAATTCTGCTTCTATGTCTTATGATCTTATGTGATAACCATGACCAGGGCTCCATGATGGCACACTTTATAAAATGTTTCTTTGATATCAGTGTCAGTAATTGTCATTTCATCTCTAGAATTCTACTCTGTTTGGATCAACGCTGTCATATAGTCTGGAGCTTGGTGCTTTTGGAAAAATAAAAGAGTATTAATGAACAAAATATTGGTGAGGAAGTGGTCCTTGATAGCAATGTCAATAACACATAGCATCATCTTGGTGATGATTGAGCATTGACCGACTGGGCAGTAATTAGAATGTAGACATACAAGAGTACAGCAGAGTATGGGCCCTTCAGCCTATGATGTTCTGCTGACCTATATAAGCTTAATCCACATTCAATCCAATATAGCCTATAACCCTCCATTATTCTTATGGCTGTGTGCCTAGCTAAGGGTCTCTTAAACATCCCTATTGTATCAGCTTCTAACACCAACCCTGGCAGTGCATTCCATGTACCTAATGCTCTTTGTGTTTAAAAAAAATTCTTACTTCTGACATCTCTCTTAAATTCGTCCACTCACCTGAAATGAATGTCCTCTGGTGTTATCCATTTCTATCTTGGGATACAGGCGCTGGCTGTCCATTTCTTCTATGCCTCTCATAATCTTATACATCTCTATCAAGTCACCTGTCATTCTCCTTTACTCCAAAGGGAAAAACCCTAGCTTCCTTAACCTTTCTTCATAAAACATATTCTCTAAACCAGAAAACATCCTGGTAATTCTCCTTCGCACCCTTTTTAAAGCATCTACATTCTTCTAGAATGAGGTGGCTGGAACTGAACACATACTCTTAAGTGTGGTCTAGCCAAAGTTGTGTAGAGTTGCACATTACTTTGCAGCTCTTGAACTCAATGCCTCAACTGAAGAAGGCCAACACATCATGTGCTTTCTTATCACCCTATCAATTTGCTGAGCAACTTTGAGAGATATATGTACTTGGACTCTCTGTTCCTCCACACTGCTAAGAATCCTGCCTTTAACCTTGTACTCTGCCTTCAAATTTTATCTTCCAAAGTCTATCACTTCACACTTTTCTGGATTGCACTCCATCTGCCACTTCTCAGCCCAGCTCTGTATCCTGTTTATATCTTGATGTAAACTACAACCTTCCACACTATCCACAACACCATCAACCTTTGTGTCATCTGCAAACTTAATAACTCACCCTTCCATTTCTTCATCCAAGTCATTTATAAACATTGCAAAGAGTAGGGGTTCTAGTAGAATGCTAGTCACCAACCTCCAGGCAGGATTCACTCCATCTACCACCAGGCTTTCCTTTCTGTGGGTGAGCCGATTCTAAACCTTCACAACGAAGTTTACCTGGCTCCCATGACCCATGACTTTCAGGATGACCCTACCTTAAAGAACATTGGCAAATGACACTAAATTCCATAAACACAACCTCCACTGCTCTTTTATTAATTTGTTTTAATATCTCCTCAAAAAACCTGTTTGAAAACCTCAATCATGCTCACGAGACGCAACCTGCCCCTCAGAAAGCCATCCTGACTATCCCTAATAAGACTATGCTTCTCCAAATGGACATAAATCCAATGCCTAAGAATCCTCTCCCTAGGTTTTTCCCACTACTGATGTAAGTCTCAATGGTCTATTATTCCCAATATTGTCCCTATCACATTTCTTCAGCAAAAGAACATCTGCCATCCTCCAATCCTCTGGTACTATTCAGGACACAAAAGTTCTTGTCAAGGTCCCAGTAATCTCTTCCCTTGCTTCCCATAGTAACCTGGAGTATATTCCATGCAGCCCGCATGGACTCAACTACCCTAATGTTTTTCAAAAGTTTCTACTAGCTCTTTATTAGCCTCAACCTGCCTCGGTACATTAGTCTGCTCTACACTGACCTTAATTTTGTTAAAGTCCCTCTCACTGGTAGACATAGGATCGAAGTATTCACTAAGGATCTCCAACGCCTCCAACCATAGATTTCCCCCTTTATCTCTGAGAGGTCCTATTGTTGGGAGTCCTTTTGTTTTTGAGCAGGATGTACTCAGATAATGTTCCACATTACTGGAAAGATGCCAGTGTTTTAATTATACAGGAACATTTAGGGTGGTGGTGTAGTTAGATTTTGACCACAGGTCTTAAGAGTAGCAACTAGGATATTTTTTGGTCTCACAACCTTGTTGCAAACTGTGCCTTCTGCTGTTTCCTGATATCACATGCCGTAAAGTAAATTGGCTGACAACTGTAAGATTTCTCAGGAGACACCAAAATGGAATGTCAACTTGATGGTTCATTTGTTTCTACACCCTTCAATTGTTTCTAGGGTCCAAGGGTCAGACAGACCAAATGGTCGGATGTGCTGAAGCAGTAATGGGACTAGCAGAGATAAATGAACACGTGATTTCAATCTTATTTATCTAGAAGTGCTGAGCCAATATGTGGGAGTATTGAGCAATTTTGAAAGACTAGATTTGTGACTTATTAATAACTAAAATTGTTGTGTACCATCAAAGCTACTTTGAGATCATGAAGATGATGGTTGTACCAGTGAAGTGAGCAGTGAATGTAAGAATGTGTTTCTCAGGAATGAAATTAGAAGTGGGAGATGATTTTTTTTTTAATGGTAGCCTATTGATTTCATTCCTGGACCAGTAACCTGGACAATTGATTTCGCCACATGAGTTTGAATCCCATCATGGAAGCTGGGAAATTTAAATTCATGTAATTAAATTAATCTGGAACTGAAATGCTAGTATCAGTAATGATGATCACAAAATAGTTGGATTTTCATAAAAGTACATCTGGTTCAATAATATCCTACAGGGAAGGAAGCTTACATTCCTTACCTGCTGTGGCCTCAGTATGACTCCAGACCCACATCTTAATTCCTCAGTTCAAGGGGGAATTGGGGATGGACAATGGATGCCAGATCCATTGTCTGATGTCCACATGTTGTGAATGTATTGAGCAATAGTAAAGATATTCTCAACAGAGGGCGAAATGTTACGGGTAGCTTCAGGAATATTTGAAGCAGAGTAGGAAGGTGGATAATAATAGTGAGGAATATAAGAAAATGACAATAGCTAATTTGATTTTCATCTTTGAACCATGAGTTTCTGTGTGGTGGAAAGGTCAGTGGGGTGGCCATTTAGAACAATTTCAATAAATAGCAATTCTATTGCTTGAATATTAGTGAACAATTGCAATTTAATGTATTATTTATTTTTTTATTGCTAGTTTGTTCAACAAAGAGGTTGTATTCACAAAGAGTAAAATTTGCAAGCAGTTTGCATTGTTTGGAAAGAATCACAGATATTACAAAAAGTTACATTTTTGTATGCAGTATTCTTACTTAAGTTTATTCTGTAACTACATCCTGATGTGAAGCCAAATGAGCAGGAAAGAGAAGAAATTGCAAGCCAGCTCCAACATAATGGAAACAATTTTTGCCTGTAAAAATTCATGGCCTCTGGATTTGAAATTTTCCCTTGAAATGTCATACATTAGTTTGCAAATGTTTTCAGTTTTGAGCTTGAAGTGAGCAGAAAATAAGTGCTTCATGTGGAATTTATGTAACCAAAAAATATAATGAATAAAGGTTTCCCAATCAGTAGTCATAAAACATTTTACTATATTTGTCTGACAGATTTGTGCTCTATGCTAAACTAAGTTCAGTTTGATATAAATTATTATTAATTTTATATAGTGAAGACTGTTATGGTACAAAGATTATGCCACTCATTCTATTATTACAGGCAATTTATTAAATTTATTAATTTATTTTCTATTCCAGTCTTCAAAATTCATTAAAAAACTAAAATATTTTTTATTCGCTCTTTGGCAACTTTCTTGAAAAGACCAAATACTGGGCTCAATTGTAAACACAAGAAATTCTACAGGTGTTGGAAATCCAGATTAACACACACAAAATGCTGTAGAAATTCAACAGGTCAGGCAGCATCAATGGAGAGGAATAAAGTAGTGTTCCACAGGGGTTGGTATTGAGGCTGATTGTTTTCACACGTATCAACGATTTGGATGGCAGAATTGACTTTGTGGCCAAGTTTGAGGGCAATACAAAGATAGGTGGGGGGGGGGGCAGGTAGTGTTGAGGAAGCAGAGAGTCTGTAGAAAGTCTTAGACAGGCTGAGAGACGGGCAAAGAAGTGGCAGAAGGAATATAGTATAGCGAAGTGTGTGGTCATGCACTTTGGTAAAAGGAATAAATGCACAGACTAAACAGGAAGGAAATTCAAAACTCAGAGGTGCAAAGGGATTTGGGAGTCCTCATGCAGAGTTCCCTAAAGGTTGCGTTGCAGATTGAGTTGGTGACAAGGAAGGCAAATGCAATGTTGACATTCAATTTGGGAGGACTAGAGTATAAAAGTAAGGATGTAATGCTGTGACTTTGTAAGGCGTTGGTCAGACTGTATTTGGAGTGCTGTGAGTAGTCTTGGACATCTCATTCAAGAAACGATGTGCTGGATTTGGAGAGGGTCATAGGAATGAAAAGGTTAATGGATGAGGTGTATTTGATGGCTCTATGCCTATACTCACTGCAGTTTGGAAGAATGGGGGGGGGGGGGCGGTCTCATTGAAACCTACTGAACATTGCAAGGCCTAGATACAGTGAATGTGGACAAGATGTTTTCTATAGTTGGGGAGTCTACAATCAGAGGACACAACCTCAGAACAGAGGGAAATCCATTTAAAACAGTGGAGCAATTTCTTTAGCCAAAGGGTAGTGAATCAATGGAATTCATTGCCACAGATAGCTGTGGAAGCCAAGTCATTGGGTATATTTGAAGTGGAGGTTGATAGGTTCTTGATTAATCGGAGTGTCAAAGGTTACAGGGAGAAGGCAGGAGAATGGGGTTGAAAAGGATAATAAATCAGCCATGATGGAATGGCAGGGCTGACTCGATGGGCCGAACAGCCTAATCCTGCTTCTATGTCTTATGGTCTAACTCTAAAGAGTTGACATTTCGGGTGGAGACTCTTCAGCAAGACTGTTCCGGATAACTGGGACAGCTAAGCTGAGTTGAACTGAGTGCGCTGAGCAAGCGTGGTTACTGAGACAGAGAGGCCCGCCGGCAGCCACTCTCTCCACACCTGCTCGCCCTTTCATTGCAGCTGTTTCCTTGATCCTCTCCCACACAATGTGGTTGTTCACTTCGGTCTTATGATCTGTTTGTGTTACGAGCAGTCCTCAGGAATGGAATCCTGTCGTAAATGAGGGAGGGCATAGTCTTGTAATGATCTAATAAGGCAATGGTTTTTGAAACTCCAATCTGTCAAGCAATTAAAACATATGCCAAATATATGCCCTATCAAAATCCTTTAGAAACTGCATATGAGAAACACAATCTTGTTTCTTTAGAGAAAAATATACCGTATTTATTCATACAGAAAATCTTCTTGATGGGGGAAAGTAGCATATTACTCTTTAAATTTTCATTCTTCAATTTTGCATTAGCAATTCTTACCATAATGTCCTTCTCATGTGAAATGAATTGACTGAAACTAATATGGTTAATCTGGAATCTTGTGCTCATTTACTGTACAATTGTAGAGCATTTTTTTCAAGAGCAATTTTTTCTTTAATATAATAAATATTTAATATAAGTTATTGTCAAAAATGTGATTATTATGTTCATCTTGTTTTTCAAGATTTTTATCCAATTTTAAATTAGTGTGGGAATATAGTTCAGTTTAATTTTGTTAGTTTTAACAACAGAAACCAGTCCAGACTCTGCAATTTTCAAATAAGGACTAAAGGTGATAATCCATCTCTAGATTTTGGAAAACTATGGGAATTTACCAGAACAATGAAAAACTACAGAATATGTCAATGATGCAGCTATTTTTATATTTTGTAAGACCGACTTGAAAACCTTGAAGATTTTTAATGTAAATGAATTTGCAATGGTGTATAACCAAGCTTTTATCGAGATTTTATTATGGGGAAAAAGATTAAACTGCAACATGTTCAACAGGATCAGTTTTTACTGTTGTGACGGTCATAGAAAATAAGGAATTAAGGCAATTAATTGAGCTGTGTTGTCTTGGACCATATACAAATGACTAAAGATGAGGTATTGGTTAAGGTGAATAAACCTCTATCACTTGGCCAAGTATATCCCTACTTCCTTGTGAAAAGCCAGGGAAGAAATTGTGGAGACCTCTGCAGAAGTACTTGCATTATCTTTAGCAAAAAATGAAATTCCAGAGGACTGGAAAGTGGCCATTGTGGTACTATTATTTAAGAAGTGCAGCAAAGACAAACTGGGGAATGACTGTCTAGTGAACTTGACATTAGTGGTAGGTAAATAACTGAAATGGATTCTGAAGCACATGACCTATTAGGATTTACAGACAAGAGCTGTTTAGGGATCTTAAATAACACTCTGGAAGAACTCTGCAGATCAGACTACATCACTGGAGAAAAATGCACAGCCAATGTTTCAGATCGATACGCTTCGTCAGAACTGATTAGAGATAGTCAGCGCAGCTTTGTGCATGAAGAAAATGCGTCTCATGAATGCACGGACTTTTTGTCCCCAGGGAAAGGGAATCAAGAATATGAGAATATATCTTTAAGATGAGGGGGAAAATATTTAAAAGGAATCTGAGGGACAAAATGCTGAGGGTGGTGGATATATTGAACTAGCTTCCAGAGGAAATGGACAAGGAAGTACAACAGAAACACTTGAAAGATACACAGACAGGTATGTGGACAGGAAAGGTTTAGAGGGATATGGTCTAAACATAAGCAAATGGGACTAGCTTAGATGAACATCTTGATCGGTCAGACTAACTAAGGTCAAGATTCAAGATGGCGGTGCGACGCGGTTTGCGGCAGCCACTCTGGAGTTGATATCTGTTATTTGTCAAGCGGGGTACCATGCATAATCCTAATCTGATGAAAAACGGACGTGGGAGCACGGAATAACATCTGGAAATCTCCAGGAAGGCCTTCTTTGTTGCTGCTGTTGTTATGAGGTTCAGGTCTCTGCTGAGAAGAACAGGCCCCCAGTCCTCAGGGTCACATTGCTGGTGGCCGTTAGCAGGGGCGTCATAGTGCGCTCGGCAGAGGATGGTGCTCAGAGAAGCTGTGCCGGAGGGGATGGTCGTCAGCTCAGAGGTTCGACGGACTCAGAGTCCACTGCGGTCGGGTCGCTTTCGGTGTGTGCTGTGTCTGCGAGGCTGAGTCTGGTGGCACCCTGGAAGTCCATAGCAGGGGTATTCCCTTCTGTCGCATGCGTGGGATGGCGAGTCTATCGGGAACTTGAGGACTTGTGGAAACTGTGTGGTGATTTCTTTGAACTTATAGTCCTTTAACATCTTTGGACTATTTTTACTGTGCCCATGGTCTTTTTTTTTTATCAATTATGGTATTGTCTGCACTGTTGTAACTATGTGTTAACCATAACTATATATAACTATGTGGTTTTGTGTAGGTCTTGTAGCTTTAGTTTTTGGTTTGTTGGGTAGTAGATTTGGTCTCCTGACTTGGTGTATCTTGGTAGTCTTGTTTTGTCTGGTGGAGTTGGAGCTCCTTTCTGGGGAACGCACTAAGACGGTAGCGCAATATTAATACGCAGCAGCCTCTCCGGACTCTGGATTTGGGGATTGCCAAACGTTATGTGGATTTTCTGGTCTAGTCTGTTTTGTCGTGTGCTTTTGTGATATCATTCTGGAGGAACGTTGTATCATTTTTTAACTGCATTGCATTTGTAGTTTCTAAATAACAATAAACTGAACTGAACAAGTTGGGCTGAAGGATCTGTTTCCTTGCTGTATTGCTCAATGACTCTTCAACTTTAATATCTTAAAAATATTTATGTCAAAAACTTTCCAGTGCAAACAGTATTCCAAAACACAATTATTGATTAATTCTGATAACTGTTCTTAATGTTGAGAACCATATCTTTAGTAATTAGTAAATGCATTTTATTTTTCTGGGAGTGATTGAAATAATCAACAGAACAACCCCATTGGCCTTAAAGAGGTGATTCAACTCTTTCAAACAGCCAGGAGGCAGAAGTCATCCTATCGCAAACAAGAGGAAATCTAGTTGCTGGAGATCCAAGCAACACATACAAAACATTATGTAGTGGACTACAGGAGGAATGGATAAAGACTCACCCCTATTGACATTAGTGGTGACATACGTTCCTCGGTATACACATCACCAGGGACATCACTTGGTCTGTACATACTGACTGTGTGGTGAAAAAAGCACAACAGCGCTGTTTTCACCCCAGACTGTTGAAGAAGTTTGGCAAGAGTCCCCGAATCCTAAGGACCTCCTACAGGGGCAATAGTTGAGAGCATGCCAACTGGCTGTATCACTGCCTGGTATGGGAACCGTACTTCCTCAAATGCAGGTCACTGCAGAGAGCGGTGCAGTCTGCCCAGCGCATCTGTGGATGTGAGCTTCCCACTAATCAGGATATTTACAGCGACAGGTGAATAGAAAGAGCCTGAAGTCCCCCCCAACCATAAACTGTTCCAGCTGCTACCATCCAGGAAATGGTATCACAGCATTAAAGGCAGGACCAACAGGCTCTGGGACAGCTTCTTCCACCAGGCCATTAGACTGATGAATTCATGCTGACACAATTGTATTTCTGAGCTGTATTGACTGGTTTGTTGTATATCTTACTGTACATACTATTTATTACAAATAACTATAAATTGCACGTTGCACATTCAGACAGAGACGGAACATAAAGATTCTTACTCCTCATGTATGTGAAGGATATAAGAAATAAAGTCAATTCAAAATGGAAAAAGAAAATTCTGGAGGAACTCAACAGGCCAAAACTCTACAGTTGATGTTTTGGGCCGAGACCCGTCAGCAGGACTGGAGAAAAAAGATGAGGAGTAGAGTTAAAAGCCGGGGGAGGGGGGGAGGGAGGGAGAAGCACAAGGTGATAGGTGAAACCGGGAGGGAGAGGGAGAGGGAGAGGGGTAAAATAAGGAGCTGGGAAGTTAATTGGTGAAAAAGATACAAGGCTGGAGAAGGGGGAATCTAATAGGAAAGGGCAGAAGCCATGGAAGAAAGAAAAGGGGGGAGGAGCAACAGAGGGAGGTGATGGACAGGCAAGGAGATAAGGTGAGGGAGGGAAAAGGGGATGAGGAATGGTCAAGGGGAGGACATTACCATAAGTTTGAGAAATTGATGTTCATGCCAACTGAGTGGAGGGTACCCAGACGGAATGCATTGCTCCTCCAATCTGGGTGTGGCCTCATTGCAACAGTAGAGGGCGCTATGGATGGACATATCGAATGGGAATGGGAAGTGAAATTAAAATGGGTGGCCACTGGGAGATCCTACTTCTTCTTGCAGATGGAGCGTAGGTGCTCGGTGAAGCGGTATCCCAATCTACATTGGGCTCACCAATATACAGGAGGCCACACTGGGAGTACTGGACACAGTAGATGACCCCCAACAAACTTACAGGTGAAGTGTTGCCTCATTTGGAAGGACTATTTGGGAGCCTGAATGGTTGTGAGGGAGGAGGTGTAGGGGCAAAGGCTGTAGCCATAGGCACTCGCACATTTCCCAGCTATGGGTATCAGCTATGCCTGCTGGTTTGTCAGCTACATGGAGCAGTCTATGTTCCAACCCTACACTGGTGACCATCCCACACTTTACCTACACTACATCGACGACTGTATGGTTGCTGCTTCTTGCACCCGTGCTGAGCTCATCGATTTCATCCACTTTGCCTCCAACTTCCACCCTACCCTCAAATTTACCTGCTCCATTTCCAATACCTCCCTCCCCTTTCTCAATCTTACTGTCTCTATCTCCAGAGACAGCTTGTCCACTGATGTCTATTATAAACTCATAGACTCTCACAGCTATCTGGACTATACCTCTTCCCACCCTGTTACTTGTAAAAACGCCAGCGCCTTCTCTTAATTCCTCCATCTCTGCTGCATCTGTTCTCAGGATGAGCTTTTCATTCTAAAATGAAGGAGATGTCCTCCTTCTTCAAAGAAAGGGGCTTTCCTTCCTCCACCATCAACGCTGCCCTCAACCACATCTCTTTCATTTTGTGCATGTCTGCGCTCACCCCATCTTCCCACCACCCCTCCAGGGATAGGGTTCCTCTTGTCCTCACCTGCCACCCCACCAGCCCCCGGGTCCAGCATATAATTTACCATAACTTCTGCCATCTTCAACAGGATCCCACCACGAAGCACATCTTTCCCTCCACCCCCCCCCCCATTTTCGCTCCCTACTCAACTCCTATGTCCATTCGTCCCTACCCACTGATCTCCCTCCTGTTACTTATCCTTGCAAGTGGAACAAGTGCTACACCTGTCCTTACACCTCCTCCCTCAGTACCATTCAGGGCCCTAAACAGTCCTTCCAGGTGAGGCAACACTTCACATGTGAGTCTATTAGGGTCATATACTGTGTCTGGCACTCCCAGTGTGGCATCCTATATATTGCTGAGACCTGATGTAGATTAGGAGACCACTTCACTGAGCACCTACACTCCATCTGCCAGAAAAAAGCAGCATCTCCCAGTGGCCACCCATTTTAATTCCACTTCCCATTCCCATTCCCATTCCAATATGTCAGTCCATGGCCTCCTCTACTGCCACAATGAAGCCACACTCAGGTTGGAGGAACAACACTTTATATTCCGTCTGGGTAGCCTCTAACCTGATGGCATGAACATTGAGTTCTTGAACTTCTGGTAATGCCCTCCCCCACCGCTTCACCATTCCCAATCCCCCATTCTCTTTTACCTCTCCTACCTTATCTTCTTGCCTGCCCATCCCCTCCCTCTGATGCTCCTCCTCCTTCCCTTTCTTCCATGGCCTTCTGTCCTCTCCCATTAGATTCCACTTTCTCCAGCCTGTATCTCTTTCACCAATCAACTTCCCAGCTCCTTACTTCACCCTCCCCCTCCCGGTTTCGTCCCATCAACTTGTGTTTCTCCCTCCCCTCCCCCTCCTTTAAACTCTACTCCTCATCTTTTTTTCTCCAGTCCTGCTGAAGTGTCTCAGTCTGTAATGTCAACTGTACTCTTTTCCATCGATGCTGCCTGGCCTCCTGAGTTCCTCCAGCATTTTGTGTGTGTGAGGCAGAAGTCAGCCCAGTTAATTTCAAATTCATATTTATGCTGAGGTGTTTGCAATCTCCCTTGGGACCGTTTCTGCTAGAAATCCCTCTCATATCAATGATCATATAGTTGAAGCAAAACCTAAAGCAAGCAAATATTCTCTTAAAAGCACAACAAAGATCTCCAACTGCTAGAAATCTGAAATAAAAACACTTCTGTTCACTTCTGTCCTCACTAACTCTCCTCCCTCCCGGAAAAGGAATAGGATTCTTCCTCCATCTCAGTAGCCTACATATTCATTGGATCATCTTCTATAGTTTCCACCTTTTGATTTGATGCCATCTCCAGGTACATCTTTCCATCTCCATTTCTGAAAGGTACTTCCCCCTTTGACTCCTTGGCTTACTTTTCCATCGCCATCAACATTCACCTTCCCACCAACACAATGCACCATCAAGAGACTTGAACACTACATGCAGGTGGATTAGCAATTCACTTATATTTCCAAATTAATGTACTGCATTTTGTGCTCACATTGTGGTCACTCTGATAAACCAGAAGTTCATTGGGTGACTGCAGAAACTTTCTCTTCAGTCTGGGAAGGTAACTCTGAGATCTTCAGTTGTCACTTTAATTCTCCTCCCCCCCCCCCCCACCCCCCCCCCCCCCCCGTGACGTCTGTCTGTATCTTCTTACACTGCTCCAAAGAAACCCAGTGTAAACTTAAGTAACAACATTTCTTCCTCTGATCGGCAAGTTCCACACCTCAGGTCACAGTATAGAATTCAACAACTTCAGATATTCAGCCTTTCTAGTTTGTGTCAATGGTATTCAGTTCTGATGAACAATCATCAACCTGTAAAATCAGTTCAGTTCTGATCTCTCCTCGGGCGATACTTCATCTGCTGGGAAGCTCCAGTATTCTCTTTAATTTCAAGTAACTGCAGCGATATATGTCCACGATCTATCATCATTCATCACCTTTTTATATCTCCAGACTAGCCAGCTTCATTCAATGAATATTCATCACATTCTTTCTTTTTGGGCATCCACACTACTTAGGTTATTTAGTCCATCTTGATCTCCAACTCAACACAGACATTCCCTTTTTCCCCTCCTCTCACTTCCTTTGCAACTGAAAAAATGACTTCAAACCTCCCATTTCTGCTGAAAGGTTAGAACATTAAAATATTAATTCTGTTGTACAGATACTGCCTGAATTGCTGAGTATTTCCAGCATATTGGGTTTTAATGTAGCTGAACAATTTAGCACGATTACTGTAGTAACTCATTTGCTACTTCAAATCCTACCTGACTGAATTAGCTTCTTGCAGCAGAATGTTGTCAGCATCTTTTTTTTTATCTTAAAAACTCAATCTCCATAACAAGAGGCAATTCACTTGAATCCAAAAACTTTGTTTATCCATAAACCATTTCACTCCAGAACATAATGTGGTTTGCATACAGAAGGTAAATGTAGCAAGTTCCTGTTTGACTCCTAGTCTTCCCACAGTTTTAAGGTCCAATTGCTGCCATTAAATAGCAGCAGAAAGCAACTCCCATGTATCAGTAATTCTAGTAGCAGTACATGTTTTTGCACATCATTTAGAACAGTTTTCAATTCCTCAACTGTTCACAGTATTCACCGTGCCCTTGGCCAACGCACAACCTCCTCCAGCCAGGAAGGCAATAAGATTGGGCTTAGGCTACCTCTAAATCTACTTTCAATCATGTTGTTAATCTTTGATGTTGAAACAACATTATAGACAATAACACTTAAGGGAAAGAAATTAAGATAAAAGCAGAAATTAGAATATATGCATTTTAGGTCATGGAAAGATGACATTTAAAATTAAGTAATCATTTGAATGTACAGCATAAAATAATGGATGACATATAGCTTTGATGCCTTCCTATTTAGATGCATGAAACATTTTCCATCTATCTGTATACTCCAACTTAAATATCTTCGTTATCTTATGCTCATTCACAGTCAAGCGTATTGCTAATCTATTTGTATTGAATGTTGGGAAGTTTCAACTTTTGTTGCTTATTCCACATTTAATTCTGAATCAGAACTATTTCTATAAGAAGCACAAGAAGTTTCATTTTGTCTTACTTGTTTTGTTATGGGATCAGCATTGCCTGTAGCTGAACATTTTGTTTGGCCTGCAATATGGATCAGCTGTCTGCTCCAGCAACAGTGAACTTGATTCAGTCAGGTGGAGCCAGACAATGGCAATTTTTTGAACACCCACTGGGGTTAAAATGAAATGCTTTGAATATTTCACTAAGTAAGCCAACTGTGAATGAAAAAAAAGCTCACCAAATCTATACATTTGGATTTAAATGATCACTTTGGGATTCATTTTGTGGTCTTTTAGCCAGACTAGAAATAGCTTAATGTTTGTTGAGCTATCCTGGTGTTTGAAAATTATTTCTCATGTAAATTCCAGGTTAAAAGAACACATCTTGTTAGATTAATGACTACACAATTTAATTGAAACTACAGCAGTTTACTTGATGCTCAAAACAGAACATAATTGTTCTAGTTTATCGCAGCATTAAACATTGCACTCTAATGAAGGTCTACTATCTAATAATTCAAATACTTTTAAAGAATGAAGAGTAATTTTAATGATACTTAGCAAAATCTTAGTTTAAATTATGGAAATAAAACATGGTCCAGATTAAATACCAGAAACCTCTGTAAAAGAACCATTGAAATATGTTGCAATGTGCCAACATAAGCATTAGAATCTATTTCACACCCTGCTGTTTTGTATGGAAAAACTAGTAGCTAACTCACATAATGTTATCCAAAGAAAAGTTACTGTTTACTCTTGTCACAGACTAATTAAGCTTTAATTTATTTTCTCTGCACAGGAAAATAAAAACAAGCTGCTTTCTGAATAGTTTTGTCTTATTTTACTGCATAAAGTTCAGATTATAGTACTTTAGAAGCTCTTTAACCCTTCCATGCTCATAATCCAAGACGTGAAGCTGCATATCATGAAAGAGTTGAAGTTCTGTACTAGAAAATTTTTTAAATTGCTTAGCATCGGGGTGGCATGACAGTGTAGAGGTTAGCATTATGCTATTACAGCACCAGTGACCTGGGTTCAATTCCACTGTAGTCTTAAGGCGTTTGTAAATTCTCCTTGTGACCACGCCAGTTTCCTCTGGGTGCTCTGGTTTCCTCCCACATTCCAAAGATGTGCAGGTTAGTACATTAACTGATCAGCATTAAGTGTAATTGGGCAGAGTGGGCTTATTGAACCAGAAGGATCTGTTAATGTGCGGAATCTCTCAATTAAAAAAAAGCAGTATAATCAGTAATTTCTTGAAGTTATGGACTAGTTCTTAATAATGAGTTTGTATTTTTGTGCAATAGTTTTGCTTTTACATTAGTCCAATTGCCATGTGTTATTTTGATGAAAAGATCCAACTGCAATTGAATTACACCATTTGAAAGCAAGACAATCCCTCTTAAAATGTCTCCTATTAGTTGCACTTAAATAGATTTTGCTTTTAGTTTTAATCTTTTGATGTTGAAGATATATCTGCCATGTTGCCAGTTGTCTCAGTAATGTTAACCAACATTTAGATGTTCATCTTTCTGCACATGGATTATCACATGGTCATTAAACGATGTGACATCAGCTACATAATTTAAGTCTAGTTACCCATTTTAACGGTATCCATATCAAGCTGTTATTCAAAATGTAGTTATGCTTTTATATTAGTTAATGTGCTACTTGTAGACAATTATGCAAAATAGTTATTTGAACATGCCACAATTTTCAATGGAACATTGGAAGTGAGAGTTAAACATTTATGTTCTCTGTGTTTTAATGTAAAAATAGGTGTACTGTCTAACAGAAGTGCCCTGTGTATTTGGATGAAGTCAGCAGCTTTCTCAAATATTTTATTCATAAATCTCACACTTGGTAATGGACTAAGGCTGACAATTATGCATGTTGTGTCCTTGCTTGTGGCTACTGAGCAGAGATTTATTCTAACATAAAGTAAGATTTATTACCGGAGTGAATAAACTTGGCATAGTGTCCAATAAACTATAATCCATGTGGATCTTGATATTGACATGAAATATTCACAAGATTTTGCTGAGACATTTGTTCCATCTGTACAAAAACCATTTATTTTCTTTAAAGAATGTTCTCATATTTTGAAGGTGTAGGAATCAGAAGTAGCTGTTATGTTTGTTTACATACTAGAACTTAGAGGCTAAAGTTAAACAGAGTTTATGAAAGAAAGCTTGTGTAGAACATCTAGTGTAGCTCAATTTTGTTACATCATTAAAATGGAGTAAGAGGCTACATATGATTATATTGGCCAGCTATTACTAATCAAGCAGTAATAACTTGGATGTTGGATGGGTTTTATCTATGTGGATTTGACTCTGTTTAGTATTGCAGGTTGAATTGCAGATATCTCAGTAAAGTTAGAATTAAAAGCCTGAATTCATTAAATATCTCATGTATAATGTTTATTCATAATGATGATGGCCTCTTCGATCTGAGGATAATCACTAACGTATTGGTATTGGTTTATTATTTTCACAGTACCTCACTAGATACAGCGCAAACATTAGTTTGTATGTCATCCTGATGAATCATCCCACACATAAATACATCACAATCAAAGATATTGTTTGTCCTGCCTAATCAAGAAATGAACTCCCTCTCCAAATGTCTGTGACTTATCACATTCCCTACCCTGTGTAAGGAGGATAGAACCTATTGGTGATGGGCAGTGCTGGCAATAGAAGTTTCTTTACTCACTTCCTTCTTTTAGTTCCATTGTATTTAATCGGCTGATAATTAGGAACTTTGATTTTTTTTTCTCATTTTGTAGATTAATCCTGTTTTTTGCAAAACTTTAAGTTGTCAGAAAACACTACATGTAGCATTATAATTTATAGCTTTTTTTCCATAACAATGTAGTTCTCCTTTTTAAAGCAGATACAACTGCACATAGACCCTAGCGGGGAAAAAAGAGCACAGGAGACAGATCACAAGAGCAGTAAAAAGAAACGCTATGTGTAAAAAATGTGTGGGAAACAGAGTCCTGCAGAGCTTAAAAGGAAAGAGTGCCGGTGAGCTTAAGCAAAGAGCAGGGAATTTTAAAAAGTTCATTCGAGGTTAAAAGAACAGCAAGTAATTCAACATTATTAGTGCAGTATTTAATATATATATATATATATATATATATATATATATATATATATATTTTATCTGTTAATAATAGAGGCATGGCAGTTTATTCAAGACCTCTGGAATGCATATGCTCTGCCAAGTGAGTTTTTCCCCATGCCCCTGGGCAACATAGGCTCAAGAAACATCATCAGCTGGAGTTGCACAAGCTCTGAGTTTTGGGAGCAGAAGCCATTGTAGTTCAATCAGACTGGATGAATTATTTTGTGGATGCCATATTTGAGGAGGTAGATATGCCACATCTCAAGAGAAACCAGAGAAAGAATGGACAGAGACAAAATAGAGTAGGGAAGTAGTAAGCCCAACCAGCTTCAGTTACTTCATCAGTGACCTTTGTTCCATCATAACAAGAACTAATACAATGGGCATGTCAAAAGGTCAATGTTATGATAGTTATCGGAAATTTCAACATGAAGGTCAATTGGGAAAATTAGGTTGGTAATGGATCTCAAGAGAGTGTGTGTTGAATGCCCACGAGATGGCTTTTTAGTGCAGTTGGTCATTGAGACTTCTAGGGGATCAGCTTATACTGGATTTGGTGTTATGTAATGAAACAAAGATGATTAGGGAGCTTAAGGTAAAAGAACCCTAAGGAGACAGTGATCACAATATGATTGAGTTCAACTTGAAATTTGATGAAGAGAAAGTAAAGTCTGAGGTGGCAGCATTTCAGTGGAGTAAAGGAAATTATAGTGGTATGACAGAGGAGATATCCAAAATAAATTGGAAGAAGATGTTGGCAGGAATGACAGCAGAGCAGCAATGGCATGAGTTTCTGGGGGAAAAATGAGGAAGTTGCAAGATAGATGTATTCCAAAAATAAATAAAAATCTGTGGATGACAAGGGGAATTGAAGCTAATGTAAAAGCAAAAGAGAGGGCATACAAAGTCAGCATGGTTTCTTTAAGGGAAAATCTTGTCTGATAAACCTGTAGGAATTCTTTGAGGAGATTACAAGTAGGATAGATAACAGGGATGCAGTGGATGTTGTAAATTTGGCCTCTCAGAAGCCTTTGACAAGATGCCACACATGAGGCTGCCGACCAAGTTAAGAGCCCATGGTATTACAGGAAAGTTACTGACATGGTTAGAGCATTGGCTGATTGGTAGGAGGTAGCAAGTGGGAATAAAAGGATCCTTTTCTGGATGGCTGCCAGTGACCAGTGGTGTTCCACAGGGGTTGCTGTTAGGACTGATTCTATTTATGCAGTATATCAATGAGCTAGATGATGGAATAGATGGCTTTGATGCCAAGTTTGCAGATGATATGAAGATCGGTGGAGGAGCAGGTAGTGTTGAGGAAATAGGTAGGCTGCAGAATAACTTTGACAGATTAAGAGAATGGGCAAGAAAATGGTGAATAAAATACAATGTTGGAAAATGCATGGTTATGCACTTTGGTAGAAGAAATAAATGTGCAAACTATTTTCTAAATGAGGAGAAAATCCAAAAATCTGAGATGCAAAGGGACTTGGGAGTCCTTGTGCAGAACACCCTAAGGGCTAACTTGCATGTAGAGTTGGTGGTGAGGAAGGCAAATGCAATGTTAGCATTCGTTTCAAGAGGACAAGAATACAAGAAATGGGATGTATTGCTGAAGCTTTATAAGGCACTGGTAAGGTCACACTTAAGTATTGTGAATGGTTTTGAGCTCATCTAAGGAAAGACGTGCTGACATTGGAGAGGGTTCAGGGAAAGCTCACAAGGATGATTCCAGCAATGAAAGGGTTATCATATGAGAAACATTTGATGGTTCTGGGTCTATACTTGCTGAAATTTAGAAAGATGAGAGGGGATCTCATTGAAACTATGTGAATGTTGAAAGGCCTAGACAGAATAGATGTGGAAAGGATGCTTCTGGAATAGAGGGGCGTCCATTTAAACCAGAGATGTGGAGAAATTTCTTTAGCCAGAGGGTGGTGAATTTGTGGAATTTATTTACACAGGCAGTTGTGGAGGCCAGATTGTTGGGTATATTTAAGGCAGAGCTTGAGAGATTCTTGATTGGACATGGCATCAAAGGTTACGAGGAGAAGGTCAGGGAGTTGAGCTGAGGTGGGAATAAAGGATCAGCCATGATTGAATGGCAGAGCAGATTCGATGGGCCAAATGGCCTAATTCTGCTCCTATGTCTTATGCTCTTATAACTTCAGAAGTAGGGTGTTCACTGCTGCTACAAGTGTTCTGTTCCATTTGCAGTTCCCCAGCATTTGATGTAGGCCATGCTTGCATGTAACAAGACCAATTCTACAAACAGCCATGAACTGATAATTGGCACAAAAGTGGAAGGCAACATCCTAGAATTAAGAAGCAATCTATCTACCCTTGACATTTAATAACATTATTATGAGAAGTCTCAGTTTTTTCACCACTCTAATGAATCCCATGGAATTTATGCATCAGCTAATTCCCTTCCCCACATATCCCAGTAACCTGTACTCTCCCTCATGCCCATCAACTCCACCCTGATTCTTCTACTACTCATATATGTTTGTGGTGATTTACTGTCACCAATTGGCCTATTAAACATCACCATAAATTTACTGAGGGGCAGGCAGGGTCATTGTTTGACCAGAAAATCAAATGGACCACCGTGGCTGCAATATCATGTCAGAGACTGAGTAACTTGTAAGAGTAACTTAGCCCCTGACACCCCAAGATCTTTTCAGCATTTACTAGGTGAACAATCAAAAGTCTGGTAGAATATAAATCTCAATATCATCCGAGACAAAACATCTGCTTAACTGGCACCCCATCAACCACCCCAATCCTTCCATCACCAGCATGCATTGACAGCAGGGTGACCCACCTATAATTCATCATGTCAGAAACAACAATCAAAATATTGCTGGAGTTCCGATGGAAAAGCTACTCCAAAATAAAGATAGTTAATTGGAAAAGAACCAACTTCAACTGATAAAAATGGATTTAGCTCCTGTGAATTGGAATCAAATCTTGGCAGGCAAACCTTTCATGAACTTTGGGTGGCCTTTAAGATGCTTCAGCTGCAGTCTAGGTGCATATTCATGAGAGAGAACAGCAGGAAACACCAGATCTCACTGCACAGCCATAAGGGAAAGGTAAAATAGAATAGAAAATGTGTATGACAAATCCCAGGTTGTTAATACTAGTGAGAAGGTCGATGATTATAAAAAGTTCAGAAGGGAGCTGGAACAGGGTGTATCAAAAAGTATAAGAGTGTTTCAGCGATAGATCGTAGAATAATACAATGAAACAGATCCCTGCTGACTATAATATTCTCCTTGCTAGTCCCAGCTGCTTTCATCATCCCGTAACCCTCCAAGCTCCCCCCTCCATGTATCTATCCACAATCTATTGCAATTGTACCTGCCTCAACTACTTCTGGTAGTTCATTCCAGGTACTCACTACCCTCTGGGGAAAGAAATTGCCTCTCAAGTCTCTTTAAAATCTCTCCCCTCTTATCTTGTATCTGTGTCCTGTAGTTTTGGACTCACTGACCCTGGGGAAAGGACAATGACTGTCAACTTTATCCATGTCCTCATGATTTTTAAAACTTCAATGAGGTCATACCTCATTCTCCTACACTCCAAAGAATAAAGTACATCTGTAGAAATTTGCAAGTGTGATTGGTGACCTAACAGACGTCCTCAAACTCCTGATGAAATATACCCACTCTCATACCTTCTTTGTAATTGCATCAATATGCTGGGCCCACAACTAATCTTCAGAGATGTTCAAACCCAGGAATTACCAGGATATTGCCTGGATTCAAGGGCATGTGCTATAACGAGAGGTTGAACAAACCTCTCTGGAATGGCACAGGCTGGGGTGAGACAATGGAGGTGTATAAGAGGCAT
Source organism: Hemitrygon akajei (assembly GCF_048418815.1). Lineage (NCBI taxonomy): Eukaryota > Metazoa > Chordata > Chondrichthyes > Myliobatiformes > Dasyatidae > Hemitrygon > Hemitrygon akajei. Next base: position 138,372,739 of record NC_133131.1, read on the forward strand.
ATGAGAAGACAGACAATAATTTTTTATCCTGGTTGGACATGTCTAATACAAGAGGCCATGTATTTAAAGTGAGAGGAGGTAGTTTGAAAGGAGATGTGAGGGGCAAATGTTTTTAACAGAGAGAGTGGTGGGTTGCTAGAATGTGCTACCTGGGGTGATAGTTCTGGTAGATACACTGGTGACTTTTAAGAGATACTTAAATCAACACATGAATGTGAGGAAAATGCGAACATTGTGTTGGCAGAAGGGATTAGTTGGTCATTTGATTCCTAATTCAATAAGCTGAGCAAAACATTTTGGGCCAAAGGGCCTGTTCTGGTACTGTACTGTTCAGGAACTTGAAACTGCTCACTTTTTCCATTGTTGATCCTTTGATGAGGACTGGTGTGTGTTCCTTCAACTTCCCCTTACTGAAGTCCACAATCAATTCTTTGGTCTTACTGGCACTGAGTACAAGGTTGTTGTGTTGTGACACCATTCAACCAACTGATCTATCTCGCTCTTGTACGCCTTCTTGTCACCATCTGACATTTTGCCAACAATAGCTTTTAGTCAATAAGACAGCTCACGCAGGTCATCTTGGGCACTGGTATGATTGTTGCCCTTTATAAGCAGGTGGAGACCTCCAAATGCAGGAACGAAAGACTGAAGAAGACCTTCAACACAAAACCCCAAGTGTTGTCTCACCAATAATTCACGTAACTTCAACATAATGTCCCTATTGCTAAACTTGAAGCTCTGACTGATGAAGGTCAGCATACTAGGTTCTGCAGCTAGATTCTGTCTAATAACTTTGAGCTTGACCCTTCTCCAGTTCAGGACTTTAATCTGTGGACCTGTTCAACTTTTTTTCCATAACTACTTTAAAATTAATATATTGTGGTCACTGGATTCAAAATGCTCCCCAACTGCAACTTCAGTTACTTGGCCCACCTTGTTCCTAAGAGGAGGTCCAGTCTTACTCCATCCAGTATAGTTTCCTCTATACATTGTGTAAATAAACTGTCTTGGATACACAGCAGAAATTTCACACAAAGTGGTGGCTGAGGACTAGAAAATTGCAAGTGTTGCACACAGATATGTTAGCCCCAGTGGCTAACAAGAAAATGGAACAAAATTAATAGTCACTTGATCCTAAAACATTAGTCAGTACAGCACAAGAACAGCCCCTTCAGCCCATCATGTCTGCTCTAAATATGATGGCAATCTATTTTATCCAATCTTCCTGCAATGGTCAATATCCCTCAGCTCTCTTCCTTTTCATGTGTCCACTAAATCCTTGTTAAATGTTGCCATCATATCTGCTCTCACCACTCCCCCACATTGCAGGCAATACAAGCTTCACAAACCTTCATTAAACTTTCCTCCTCTCACCTTTAATCTATGCCATCTAGTCTTTGACATTTCCACCTGGGAAGAATGACTCTGACTGTGCAGCCTATCTTTACCTTCCATAACATCTCCTTATGGATAATACACTTCAATCCTGATGAATCTCTCCTGCATCCTCACCAAAACCTCCATTTCCTGACCTGAACTGCACGCTGTAGACCAGATGTAGCCCCACAGAGCTGCAACATTACTTACCAACTTAGGTAAATATGGATTAATTAGACAAATCCAGCAATGAATTAATAAAAGAAAATAGTGTCTAATAACTTGGTAAGTTTGTTTTTGATCAATTAACAGAGGTCAATGAGGGAAATGTAGTCGATGTGATGCAATGGACTTTCTAAAGGTATTTGGTAAAATAAGGTTGAAGCCAATTAAGTCAAAAGAGCTATAGCAGTGTGAATTTAAAATTATAGCAAAGAGATAGAAAACAGAGAGCAGTCCTGAAGGGTTGTTCTTTTAGACTGCAGGAAAGTGTACCATGGAGTCTTCAGGGATTTGTACTGGAATAACTGCTTGCTTTTAATTATTTTATTAATGCAAATGATTTAAAATTGGGAGGAATTGTGCAAAGTGAAGGGGAATATTAATAGCTTCCAATGAGATATAGAAGAACTGATGAAATGTGCAGATGAAAGTTAATGGTAGAAATGCAAAGTTACATTTTTGATAAGTAGAATTAGAAAGAAAAGTAGCATATATGAAAAGTTCACTTTTAAAAAGCACTGGGAGTTTAAATGCATTGAAAGTAGTACAGCAGTTTGAGAAAGCGCCTTGGTCTTTAGAAATGGAGCGATCGAGTATCAGAGTAATGGTTAAGCTTTCTTAAATCCTGTTTCAGCATAATTAAAGTATTGTGTCCATTCTGGTTGGCACACTTTAGGAAAGATATGAAAATTTTGGATAGGGTATGGAAAAGATTTATCTAAACAGTTCCAGATATCGGGGATTTAACTATGTGGACGGACTGATCTTTGGAACGGAGCAGAATTCTAGGGATTTTCATTGAGGTATTTAAAATTATAAAAGATACTTTCAGAGAAGGAAGAGAGAAACTGCTCCCTTTGGTAGAAGTGTCAAGAACTGAGGGAGAATGAACGAACTGGGAGTAACACAAGGAAGATTGATTTATGTAAATAATGGTGAGAATAGTCAGGGTAGAAGAGGTACTGGAGAGAGAATGGTAATTGGAACTGATTCAATTGGAGCATTCAAAAGAGAGATGGATAAGTATCTAAAAGGAAAGAATTCCAGGACTGTCGGGAGAGAGTGGAGGAATGAGACTAACTGATTTGCTCTTATGTTAGACTGCTACGGGCTTGAGGGGCTAAATTGGAACCTGCCAAGCTGAAACCATTTTCTGATTCTATGAAATTTGCTCTGGATCCCCTGTGCCCCATAAATGTGCAGCAATCCATATCATTGTAGAGAAATCATATAGAATGTCTTTTCAAACAAAAGTAAAATCCTATCATGGCTGCCATTTAATCCTGCTGCTTAATCAATGTGCAGTATGAAAAGTCATTTCTGTAACTAATTCCACCACTCAGTAATCTCTGCCAAAGCTACTTTAACATCAACATTTTCACCAAATAATTTCCAACTTAATACGTTTAGAATTCCCATTTGGCTGTAGCAAACATACCAAGGAGCAAAATTACAATGCACGAGTGGAAAAGTAGTAATGAAAAGGTTGATTTAGAAAACAGTTTACTAAGAAGAACAGATTTTTACAATTATATTTTTAAAAATTGTAAATGACACTTTCTATTGCTAAATAAATAACTTCTTTCAGCAAGCTTTGTAACATCAGATTTCTTACTGGATCTACACTTCCTGCTTATTTCTGTGCTTTCTGGATTTTTCCTTACTGCTGGATTTTGCCTCACAATGGTTAGTGTTTCCTGATAGTGTCACTCTCATCCAAGTCATTCTTCAATAACAACAAATACTAATGATCCACCAACACGAGGAAATCTGCAGATGCTGGAAATTCAAGCAACACACACAAAATGCTGGTGGAACGCAGCAGGCCAGGCAGCATCTATAGGAAGAAGTACAGTCGACATTTCAGGATAAAGGGTCTCGGCCCGAAACGTCGACTGTGCTTCTTCCTATAGATGCTGCCTGGCCTGCTGCGTTCCACCAGCATTTTGTGTGAAATACTAATAATTGCATGCTTGTCCTACCAAGTTCCAAGATCTAATCCAAGAACAGTGGGAATTCTTTGGTTTAGCTACTGTGCTAGCAAAACAAAGGACAGAGGGAGTCATCCTCTGTAATGTGAAAGAGCTCGGTCACTTAAGGAAATAGCTGGCACCACTATCAAAGTCGATATTAGATGCAATAAAACTCAATGATCTAACAAGGTTGGGCTTTTAGTGGTGCCTGAGTGCAAAATTTTGCGAACAGTTAGATGTTATTTCTATTTATACTCCTGATGTTCATTAAATCTAGCCTTTCCTTGGATATTGTACAGTATTACAATAAATTCTGCAGTGAAAATGGTATGTTTAAAGTCAGCAGGGAAACCAGGGCCAGATGTCAGGCAGACTTGAAAGGGCCGTAAGACCAATCCCATTCCTATTTCTTATATTCATAAAGGAAATTTCTATGTCATTATTAAATAATTGATTCAGGTATTTGTTTAAACAAGTATTCATTATAAAGCCTTCTTCTTTTCAAACATTTTATTTCAGAGAGACTGAGATCTGATTGACTGCGGAACAGTAAATTGCTGTGGAATTTTTTTTTGGGTTGGAGGACTCCAATTGAAAATGTATGCTCAAAAAACTGAAGATTAAAAAGTTTCCATTTGATGAACGCAATAAATTTTCAGTAATCACCAGGTATATCACTATAATAGCAAACACTTTCCATTACTCAGTCCGAGATTGCAGTGGTACACACTTGGGAGATAGGTTTGACCCAACACACCCTAGGACTATGGTATCTGCTTTCACTGTGATTAGTGAATTTATGGGTGTAACATAATGTGGAACATGTGTATTATTCTTAGTACTGAAAAAAATAACAAATTGGCATGCTACCTCTGCTAGGTGGAAGAAACAGCTCTGCCAGGTGTAAGAAACAACATATTTTCCACACAGAACATAGTATTACAGGAAGCAGGAGTAAGATTTAATCCATCACTGAATGAGATCAGAATCAATATGTATTCTAACCCCATCCACTTGCCTTGGATGAATATCGCCTACTCCTGGCTAGCAAAAGTTTACCAATCTCAAATTTGAAAAAAAAAATCTGTTTTTTTTAAGAAGTACCACCAAAAGTATTTCTGAACTTCATTTTGGAATGGCTTGCCTACAGTCTTAAAGTTCCTTGTCCCAGATTCCCAATGAATGGCAAAATGTTTCTTTCTATTCAACAAAATCCTTTCAGAATCTTTAAAACTTCACTTCATCTTCTAACATTCCTAACAGAAAGAAATCATGTGTGAAAAGTTTCCCACCTCAACTTGAAAGAACTCACAATTATGATTAAATTTGTGTGTACTTTAATACTGCCCAAACTATAATTTCCAGGTGCTAATTGTTTATGTTGGACTGGACACGTTCTATGGTACTGGATTTGTTGACTTATACCTCTCAATTGCTTGATGAAACAGCTTAACCAAATAATGTTAGCATAATTCAAATTCAAATCCTCCAAATTTCTGTTGAACTGAGTCATTACTTAGACAGGATATTAATTCAAGACAATTTATGGGAATTTATAGGGTATCAGAAATAATTGTAATTATATTCACAAAAGACTGAAAAAATGGCTCCATTGCTTCCTAATTGACATCAGTCAGTAGTTGTCTTCAGTTCATGATCGCAGGAGACATTTTGTCAAGATTCAGACTGACAAAAACAAGGAAAATCATAATTTAAAGAAGAGAGGTTAAGGATATAAGTGTATACTATTTGGGACTTTCTGGATATAATTGATAAACTTTAACCTAGGGATAATTGAAATATCCTCATATATTTAAACCCTCAGAATACTAAATCTCTCAGGTCAGTGCTTAGCCATAATTATCTTCAATTGTGGTAAGTATTGATAATAGTTACCATTGGGAGGAAATCTTTATCATCTTTCATCATACTTCTAAGAAGACAGATTTCAGAGATTCCAATTAACCTCTCATGGACAATATCAATTCAGTGAAAGGTCTCTTAATATGTGCTTCTACCTACAATCTTTTCAATGAGCAAAATAATGAAATGCACATGTTGCTCTAACTAAATGGTTTTCATCTTGTGGAAAATCATCTTCATACATTCAGTTGAAGACGCAACAATGAATTAAATGAACAGTTCATATGTTGAGTATGTGTAGGATTGTACATGCCTTATGATTATTTTGCTCCAAATATTGTAGTTAAAGTTAAGTTGCTAATAGGATTCAGAAATTAGTTTGGTATGACATCTACAATATCTATAATAACAATTTTTATTTGAAATAGAAATTTATTGAAGGAAACTCAGGTTTGTCATTTGAAGCATGCGATGAGTAGTCTATTGACATTGCAAATCAAACTGGCTTTCCTTTAAGAATATGTTTTCAATTTTACATTGCATACATTCACTATTATGGTTTTAGCAAAAAAAGAGAATTGCCTCATCATGTAAAAATGTAGTTAAATTGGTATGATAGGGTTTATATTAATATAAATGATTCTACTAAACATATAGAATGTCATTGGAACATTGGTGCATACAAAGTATAAGAATGGACTTCTTCAGCTTCATATCTCAAATATAACTTTCATTAGATAGAAGTTGTTATTCCTTTAAAATACTTATTAAATAGATATGCAACAAAGAGTAAATAACTATGAACCAATAATCTACTTATACAGATGTAAGTAGTTCCTGTCACTATCATCAACCATACTTAGGAATAGTGATCTGTTCTATTATAAATCAGAAGTACAATGCTAGGAACTTCCCATTTAGTTTAGTAACGTTTCAACATTAATTGCATTAGCATCTACACAGACAAATCCAAACACAGGTAACATTCTCTCTGACCGACGTTGGTACATTCGGTGGTAGCATAAAGGTCAGTATAATTCTTCAAATGGTACAACATTATCTCCTAGATTTTCTTTGTCTGTATTTTATCAAAATTGCGGGAAGTTCCATTTACATCTCCATCAGTCACAATAACCTTTATTTTGTATGGTTATAGTAACCCTTTCACTTTTTGTTGGTAATTTACTGATCAAGAACGTGTCAACCTCTTCTTTAAATACAGTGGCATCCTGACTAATTGGGCTATCGGTTAATCAGGGCAGCCGCATATTTGGGACAACTGTTAAAGAACAAAAACCTAATTGAGGAAATAACCAAAATTTCCTTTGTTTATTTGGGACATGATGCCACTTACTTTGACAGGAGACTGTCGGTGAATAGTTTCTAACCAGCATCAATCACGTGCCCCTGCGTGACCATCAGACAATACACCATACATAGAGTGAACAGTTTTTAAAAAGCATCATTTGCATGTGTCAGTGTTCAAAAAGCAGTGATTTTTTCACCAATAGTTGGCAATAAATAAGCAGTTAGACAATTCAGGACGGTTTTGCTCACTACGGTTTCAAGCATTCAGACTTGGAAATGCCAGAAACAGCCGGAACAGAAAATGAAACGATTTCACTACTTCAAGTATTTGAAGGTATTGACAATCAAAGTTCAAAGTAAATGTACTATCAAAGTACAAATATGTCACCATATACACCCCTGAGATTAGAAGAGATGTATCAGGATGCTACATGGATTAGGGAGCATGTCTTATGAGGAAAGGTTTATCAAGTTAAGGCTTTTCTCTTTGGAGCAATAGAGGGTCAGAGGTGACTTGATAGAAATGTATAAAATGATTAGAAGTAAAGATAGAGTTGTCAGCCAGCACCTTTTACTCAGGCAGAAATGGCTAATGTGAGGAAAGTACGGGGTGTAGGTTTTTTGAACAAAGAGTGGTGAGTGTATGAATCACATTTCCAGGGGTGATTGATGGTAGATACATTACTTTAGATACACAAAAGACATTTAAGAGACTCTTAGAGATTAAAGTAAAATGGAGGGCGAAGTGAAAGAGAACCATTAGATTGATTTTCGAGCAAGGTTAAAATGCCTACATAACATCGTGGGATGAAGGGCCTGGACTGTACTGTAATGTTCTATGTTATATGTTTTCTCTTCTATGTCTTTAGAGCATGAAAGGAAATCCATGCAGTTTCATGGAGAACATGCAGACTCCACTCAGACAGCATGCAAAGTGAGGATTGAATTTGAGACAGCAACTCCACCAAGGGTATCACTGTTCTGCTTTGCCACACAGGGTAAATGGATGCTTCTTTCCTGAGGCACTGCCTCTTGTAGATGTCCTCGATATGCCAATGATGGAGCTGGCTGACTCTACAACACTCTGCTGCTTCTTGTGGTCCTATGCATTGAAGCCTCCACACCAGGCTGTGTGGCAACAAGTCAGAATATTCTCCACCATACATCTACAGAAATCTGCAAGTCTTTGGTGACATACCAAATCTCCTTAAACTCTTAATGAAATTGCCACACAGGGTAAATTTGATTACTTTTACTTAAATGGAGTAATATAGAAGTTAAAAACACAAACACAAGGAAATCTGCAGATGCTGGAAATTCAAGCAACACACACAAAATGCTGGTAGAACACAGCAGGCCAGGCAGCATCTATAGGGAGAAGCGCTGTCGACGTTTCGGGCCAAAACCCTTCATCAGGACTAACTGAAAGGAAAGATAGTAAGAGATTTGAAAGTAGGACGGAGAGGAGGAAATGCGAAATGATAGGAGAAGACAGGAAGGGGTGGGGTGAAGCTCTGAGCTGGAAATGTGATTGGCAAAAGTGATACAGAGCTGGAGAAGGGAAAGGATCATGGGACAGGAGGCCTAGGGAGAAAGAAAGGGGGAGGGGAGCACCAGAGAGAGATGGAGAACTGGTAAAGAGTGATGGCCAGAGAGAGAGAAAAAAAAGGAGGGAATAAATAAATCAGGGATGGGGTAAGAAGGGGAGGAGGGGCATTAACGGAAGTTAGAGAAATCAATGTTCACGTCATCAGGTTGGAGGCTACCCAGACGGAATATAAGGTGTTGTTCCTCCAACCTGAGTGTAGCTTCATCATGGCAGTAGAGGAGGCCATGGATAGACATATCAGAATAGGAATGGGACATGGAATTAAAATGTGTGGCCACTGGGAGATCCTGCTTTCTCTGGCGGACAGAGCGTAGGTGTTCAGCGAAACGGTCTCCCAGTCTACGTCGGGTTTCAGAGAAACGGTCTCCCAGTGGCCACACATTTTAATTCCATGTCCCACCACAATGCTGCAGCTTGATACATACACGTTAACAAACCCACATACAGTAGAATATCAGTAAAATTACAATGATGCAGAATACGTACATTATATATATAGTCCAGACCCCTCAGCCCTCCAATATCATCTATTGACTGGCCCCCAGGCCAGTCCTCAACCTGACACCCAACTCCCGCTAGACAAATCCATGGCTTTGAGGCCCAGCCCTCACATATACAAAACACAACCAGACAAATATATATGTATAGCCCTCCATCCATTTTAAATCTTCAGTCAGCACAACTGGCTATGCCACACTCAGTAGAGCACAATGGCTCAGACACCTCACCTCCAGTGGCTGAAAAGCAAGCAACCCCACAGCCTGAGGCCCAAGCCCATTGAGTGCTGCAAAAAAATCTGCTGTTGGCTACAACAGAGCTTGGCTTCTGCTGAGCGAAACCCTGGGAGGGCAGCTCCGACCCTGTTCCAAACACCATGCCACACTGCCCCCAGTGAAGCACAATGGCTTCATCCCCTCACTCTGGGTGGCTGCAAACAGGCGACACCATAGTTTCAAGCCTATTCACCATGACCGAGGACTCAGCCCCCTCCATCCGCCCCTGCTTGTACCCAATAAATCAGCAAATTGAACTTGCAGCATACCAGATCATAATGTCCAAAGGGGTTTGCAATCACAAGAAAAGTGACCATGACAGTCACTCGCTGTTTGACTGTATGCCTCCATCGATTCCAGTAACTTCCCTACCACTGGCATGAGACTCACCTGTCTATGGTTTCCAGGATTATCCCTGATTCCCTTCTTGAATAATGACACAACATTAGCTACTCACCAGTCCTCCGGGACCTCACCTGTGGCTAGAAAGGACATGAAGATATTGATAAAGGCACCAGCAGTCTTTTCTCTTGGCTCTCTCAATAAACTGGGGTGCATTCCTTCAGGCCTTGGGGACTTATCAACCTTAACATTCTTTAAGAGAACCAACACTACATCCTCCTTTACCTCAAAATGTCTTAGCATATCAATATATCAATATGCTCTGCACTCATGTTCCTATCCTTCATGTCCTTCTCATTGGTAAATACTGATGTAAAGCACTCATTAAGAGCCTCACCCATATCTATTGCATCCACATAAGTGTCCCCCCCCCCTTTATCCGTGAGTTGTCCTACATTCTCCCTAGTTATCCACTTGCTCTTGACGTATGTATAGAATGCCTTGGGATTCTCTTTAATCCTTCATGGCCCTTCCTGGTTTTCCTAATTCCCTTCTTCAGGTCTTTTCTGGCTTCTTTATAAACCTCCAGGGCTCTGATTGATTCTAGCTTCCTAAGCTTTACATATTTTTCCTTTTTATCTTGACTAACATCACCTCTCTCAACATCCAAAGTTCTCTTACCTTGCCATCCTTGTCCTTCCATCTGACTGGAACATTCCTGTCCTGTACTTTGCACAGATGGTCTTTAAACATCCTCCACATGTCAGATGTGGACTTGCCAAAAAATAGATGTTCACAATTAACTCTCCCTTGTTCCTGACTAATGCTCTTGTAAATTGCCCTAGTCCAGTTTGACACTCTCTTGCACGGTTTATGTTTGTCCTTATCTATAGATATCTTAAAACTTCAGGAGTTGTGGTCTCTGTTTCCTAACTGCTTACCTCCTGAAAGGTTGGTCACCTGGTTGGGCAGATTACCGAACACCAGTTCCAGTATAGCCCTTCTCCTTGTTGGATTATGTACATGTTGATTTAAGAAACCCTCCTGGATGTATCTAACAAAATTCTGCCCCACCTAAACCTCTTGCACTAAGAAAGTCCCAGTTTATATTGGGGAAGTTGAAGCCCCCATGACAACAACCCAACTGTTTTTATACCTTTCTTTAATCTGCCTGTATATCTGTTCCTCAATGTCCTAGTGGCTATTGGGGGAGAGGACGTCTGCAGCACAATTCCATCAGAGTAATTCCACCATTCCTATTTCTGGGTTCTACCCATATAGACCCAGTGGACAAGCCCTCCATTATATCCCCTCTAAGTACGGCTGAAATATTGTCCCTGATTAGTAGTGCAACTACGCTTCCCCCCCCCCCCCACCCCTCTTTTACCTTCCTCTCTGTCTTTTCTAAAACATTAATACCCTGGGATATTAAGCACTTCCTGTTCCTCTCTCTAACAAGTCTCTTTATGGCTACATCACAGTTCCATGTACTGATCCTTGCTCTCAGCTCATCACTTTTAGCTTTAACACTCCCAGCATTAAAATATACACACTTCAAACTATCTATCCTAATATACATATTACCTTGTTCCTGGCTGTTCATACTGGCCTTGACATCTACCTTCCTCTCAATCCCTCCCTCTTTTGATCTGCTGCTCTGGTTCCAACCCCTTGACAAACTAGTTCAAACCATCCTGAGTAGTACTAGTGAAAGTCCCAGCCAGGATATTGTTCCCCTCCTGTTTACCTGACTGCCTGATGTTCCAGAGCAGGGTTGCAGGTCTGTGACAGAACTGCCATGTCATTGCAGCAAGACAAAGGAGCTTGCTGTTGGCCTAAAGAGCAGAGGCAGGGATGCAGACGTGGATGTGAACGCAACTCTGTCCTTATCAATGCAGCTGCTGTAGAGATGTCAACAGCTTCAAGCTCCTGAGCATCCATAAGCTCATCCATAGCCAGAAAGCACATCGTCCATCAAGATGGCGGCGCGACGACGCAGGGCGCAGCGGCCACTCCAGTAAGGAATATCCGTTATCTGTAAGTAGGGGCCGTGCACAATCCTGATTTGATTGAGACGGATGTGTGAAGCACGGAGGAACATCTGGCGAAACTTCTGACATGCCTGTGCTGCTGACGCTGCTACTGAGCGATCGGAGAGATCTCCAGAGAGGAAGGCCCCGAATCCTCGGCTTTGCCTGTTGCTTGGTGGCCGGAGCCGGGGTTGAAGCACTCGGCAGAGATGGTGCTCGGTGCTCGGTGTCGGAGGGCTGGTCGGAGGCACGAAGTTGTCGGAAGTTTTCGGACGGACTCACAGTTGGCTGTGCTCGGGTGCTTCCAGAGGCTGCATCGGGAAGTTTTGCCACGTTGGAGGTTTCTTCCTTCTGCCATCTGCGTGAGATGATGGGCTATCTGGGACTTTGAGACTTTTTTTTACCGTGCCCATGGTCTGCTCTTATCAAATTATGGTATTGCTTTGCACTGTTGTAACTGTATGTTATAATTATGTGGTTTTTTTGGTCAGTTAGTCTTGGTCTGTCTTGTGTTTATGTGATATCATACTGGAGGAACATTGAATTTCCCCTTGGGGATGAATAAAGTATCTATCTATCTATCTATCTATCTATCTATCTACTTCCTCAGGTGTCTTATCCACCAGCATTTCCATAGGTGCACTATATAAAATATCCTGCTGGGTTGGATCATAGCCTGGAGTGACTTCTGCTCTGCTCTGGTCTGATAGAAACTTGGAGAGTCCCTAGTTCATCACATATTCATCACTTCCTTCCGTCCAGTCCACCTTCACAGTGCATTGCCTCAGGCAGATTAAAAAGATTATCAAGTATGCCTGCTACCCTGGCCATTTCCTTTTCTCCTCAGCCCTACTAGGAGAAGGTACAGCAGCATAAAAGTCCAGAGGACCCCACTCAAAAATAGTTCCTTCCCCATTGCCCTAGCAGGTAGTCCAAGCCTATCCAGTTTTGCAAGGCCGCCATCGGAATACCCATCACCTCAGCTGACAGCCCGGTTGGTGCGCACTCTGTATGCTTGAGCAGAGCGGCCATCTCGTTGGCCAGAATCTCCATCACATAGGCCAAGCATATCAGTTCCTGGGACTGTCTGGCTGTACCATACAGGGAAAAGGCTATCATTCAGAACCTTTCTGCCTCTGTGATATGGCTCTCACCGCGCCAAATCTCACGGGCAGGGTGCTCTTCTAGGCTATTAACGTGGTGTATGTATGTTACCACATACCCCAGCCAGCAGCAGCCGTACCATCCTGTGGGGAGCCAGAGGTAGGTCTGGGAGCCGCATATCCAGTAAGTACCATTCGGTGTCACAGTCGTCCCAGGACAGTGCTCCTGCTCACACCCGCTGTGCCCCACTGACCGGCTGGACCTGTGCTCATCATACTGCCTGCACCAACACTCCTTCCCCTTCCATGTTGGCAGGGGGATTACTCTCCGAGGCAGGACCTTGGGATGAGACAAATCATAAATAAAGAAGTACCAGCCTTTAAAACACTTCCTCCACTGGGGGTTACTGAGACTCAAGTTCTTTAAGGCCATTCCCATACGGTGCAGCAAGAAATGAACTACTCCCTCTGGCTTCCCCCAGAACTGACACCAGAGCTGGAGAAGCTGGACAAGCTCCTCTAACAGTCCTGTTCTTCTTCATTAAAGGGGATCGATATCAGCAGCACCCCTTTTGCAGAGTGTGTTGGCACTCTCAAGCAGATCCAACAGTCTGAAGCACCGGTGTGATCTGCACGCTCATACACCTTGCATAGGAATGTGTTGTAGGATCTCACGCTGATTATCATCATGGCCACCACTTCGCCATTTTGTAATGTAGGGAGACACAAGATCACTCCCTCCTGGCTAGCCTCTGGGTTTCTAGACAGATTATTTCCCCTGTTACCCCCGCGACGCCACCCGTTGGGTACTCCCCAGTCTGCGAATCAGTCTCCTGCTCTTGTAGCTCCTGTGGGTGCTGCACCCAAGCCTCAAAAAGGTGGCATCCTTCATTAAAGACCCCAATCCCCTGGATTGCTACCATCAGGAAGGAGGTACAGAAGTGTGAAGGCACACACTCAGTGATTCAGGAACAGCTTTGTCCCCTCTGCCATCCGATTTCTGAAAGGACGTTGAATTGATGGACACTACCTCAGTAATTTTTTATTTCCATTTTTGCACTGCTTATTGAATTTAAGTGTTGGTGCGTGGCCAAGTGGTTAAGCCGTTGGTCTAGTGATCTCAAGGTTGCTAGTTCAAGCCTTGGCTGAGGCTGCGTGTGTGTCCTTGAGCAAGGCATTTAACCACACATTGCTCTGCAATGACACTGGTGCCAAGTGGTATCGGCCTAGTGCCCTTCCCTTGGACAACATCGGTGGCATGGAGAGGGGAGACTTGCAACTTGGGCAACTGCCAGTCTCCCATAAAAAAACCTTGCCCAGGCTTGCGCCCTGGAAACTTCGGAAAAGTTGACAAATTTCACAACATATGCCGGTGATGTTAGTTCTAATTCTGATTCCCCAATTCCTCCTCCAACTCCACCTCATCCACCTTTGTTGGGTCCGACCTGGCCCAATGCCAGGACATTGGACACCCACCTGGGCTTGCCAGCCATGAGTTCAGCCCTGAAAGGTGCAGATGGGGACAATAACTTAATTTGCTGTCCATACGGTCAGTCAGCCACGCTGCCTGAGGGTAGTATGGGATGTAATTCACTCACAAATGATGGACTCTGCAGCCCACTCCCGGACTTTGGCTCCTGTAAAGCGTGAGCCATTGTCTGAAATGGATCTCCTAGGGGATCCCATAAACAGATGACAAGTGCCACAAACCTTTTCTTGTGTTTTTCTGGTCAGTGTGCCTGCATAGCAACGCTACCAGGACCCCGGAATTTATGTCCACCTTTGTGAGCATATACTGCTTCTTGTTCTACAGTGACAGCAGTCCCACATAATCAACTCGCAATACCTGACCAGCTTGCATGCCCCTATGGATGCATCCCGAGGGACCCACTAGCCAGCCCCTGGGCTTAACCTGCTGGCAGATTGCAGATCACTGCCCTGGCCTCATCAAAATGCCAGCACCACCCCTGGAGCTACCACCCTTTTCCATGCTCCTTACCCCCTCTAGATGCCCGCTCTTGCCCATTCTGCCAGGCTGCCGTGATCCTCCTTGGAAAACACTGTGACCGTCATAATCTGCACAAGTCAATCAATCAACAGTAGCATAATGGCCACCTCAGTGTCCCCAGAGATGCAAGCATCTACATGGTAAACTGTGATTGGGCATTGATATGGATGCTCCATTTGTGCTCCAGAGGGGTTGCCCGTGCACCTCTCAGGTCTGCCCATGCCAGTGAGGCATACACAGTGCCATGCTGCTAGCTACTGCCCAGGAGTTGGTGCAGATCCTCACAGACTACGGGCTCAGTTAATTGGCTAGATTCCTCCACCCCGCCCCCTGCACTCCTGGGTAATGACCTTCCTGACATAGGGTTGAGCAGCTTTGTGTCACTGGTTATTGCTCTGCCAATGGCTGGAGCCAATGATAAACCAGTCTTGCTGCTTCTACTCGGAGGTCAGATCATCATAGGGTTTACCCCATTGTATGGGTGAGGAATTGATAGGGGAACCTCATTGGGAGTGTAGTGGTCATTATCAGGGAGAGTCAGGACCTGCTCATGGTGGTGGCTCACTCCATTGCAACCCTTCTCTGCAATGTAGACACCAACAGAATCAACAAACTCATTCGTAAGGCCAGTGATGTTGTGGGGGTGGAACTGGACTCTCTGACGGTGGTGTCTGAAAAGAGGATGCTGTCCAGGTTGCATGCCATCTTGGACAATGTCTCCCATCCACTCCATAATGTACTGGTTAGGCACAGGAGTACATTCAGCCAGAGACTCATTCCACCGAGATGTAACACTGAGCGTCATAGGAAGACATTCCTGCCTGTGGCCATCAAACTTTACAACTCCTCTCTTGGAATGTCAGACATCCTGAGCCAATAGACTGGTCCTGGACTAATTTCCACTTGGCATTATTTACTTATTATTATTTAATTATTTATGGGTTTTATATTGCTATATTTCTACACTATTCTTGGTTGGTGCGACTGTAATGAAACCCAGTTTCCCTCGGAATCAATAAAGTATGTCTGTCTGTCTGTCACTTAACAATGGAAGACTGCCGAACATGGTCCTCATAGCGTGGGTTACATTGTCAGACTTTACCCACTGCTCATTAGGCAGCACGACTGACTCAGAGGACGTCTAATGTTCTGTGGCCAAGACAGCCCAGTAGCAGGCCAACAGCTGCCTCTTGAAGTGGGTATATCAGGTCACTGCCTGAGAAAGGGATTTGTCCAAAATCCCAAGGGAACACAACACCCCTTCATCAGCTGCAAATGGCTCCACATAACCACCCTTGGGGTAGCTGAAACCTGCAGTTCGAATGTCACCCCACTCTGTCTAGGGGCCAAGAGGACCCCATTGGAAGGCATTCTTTTTCCAGGAGACCTGGTACAGCATCATCATCAGGTGGAGGATATGCTGATGCCAATACCCCAGGAGCTCCATAAAATGCTGTGTCCCCTCTTAGGAGGTAAGGACCAGAGCACACAAAGTTTTGTGCTTGGCCCACTCTGGTTTCTGACCTTGAGAGATGGTGGGGTCTAACTGCAATCTCCTGCAGGTCTCAGGCAATCATGCCTTGGCACAAGATGGAACTGTAGACACACCACTGTGGGAGGGAGCAAGTGATGTACTGTCTATCCTCCCGGATAAAATTGAACTGGCCCTGTGATTCTGGCTTAGGAGAATGGAGAGGAATGTATTGGCCAAATCTGCAACTGCACACTAGTGCTACCAGTCCCTACCCCCTATGTCCTTAATAAGGGTCACTCCATCCAGGACAGCCACTGTGAGGGGTGGTGGGTACTTATTCAACTGCCTATAGTCGATGGTCATGTGCATGTACCATCCCCATTCCACACCAGCATGCTGAGCTATTGTAGGGGAAGGTTGCAAAGGATGACCCTCCCATAACACAGCCTCCACAGTTTCCCAGTCCTCCTTGCTGTCGTATATTTAATATTTCAGTAATAATGTAAATACGTTGTTCCATTAAACATTCTTTGTTGTTTAAATAATTCATTACTGATTATATGTATAATTATGTAAATTACTTACATTATTACGCCACCATGTCATACATCCACCTCGCTTTAATTAAAAAACGAAGTTAGACACATTATTCTTGGCTCCGTGGTTTTATTTTGTTGAGTTGTTACGTTATATAACAGTGGCATTGAAGAAGTTTTAAGCGAACTTGCATCACTCACACCCCATTTCACATCGGCAGTAGAGCAGTGGAAACTGCGAGCAGTTTCAAACGCTTGGGAGTGCACATCTCACACACAACCTCTCATGGTCCCAGACAATAATCAGTTTATATCTTTCTGTATCATGTGCCTGCTGTGCTATGTATCTTTGTGTAATTGGTGAAATTGGATGTTATTTTCAACTGAATCATTTAGGTCATTAATTAACAAAGTAAATATTCGGGGCCAAAATGTTTTTTAATTCGAGAATGAGTTCCTCCAGTATTTTGTTTGTGTTGCTCTGGATTTCGAGCATCTGCAGACTTTCTCATGTTGAAAATATTCTGTCTGAAGATGGTTGAAATCGAGGAGTTCAGGGACAGTTGGAAAGAGAAGGTGTCTCTTAGCTAATCAAATTAAACCCACATCTTCAGAGATCAAAACTGGACACTGGTCAGTTGGTTGATGTCTTGCCTGCCTACTCATTTTTCATCTTCCTTACTATCTGCATAGTGACACAAGGCTCTGACATATAAACATTAATATTAAGCAACCTGAAACCTATAATACATTTTTCTTTTCCACAGGATTTCAATAAAAATCCTCCATCTAGTTTAAATCACTGGGTGGTTCCTTTTTGCCTGAGACTTGTACCAATGGTAGAGGCAGGTGTACCAATTTATCTGTGCAATGCATTAGACAGCCCTGTTTTTCTTGGCTTGTCTTTCAAAATTCTTTGTGTAATTGAAAATATTGTTATATTAATATTATACTAATGTTGTATTATAAATATAAAATATAATTATATAAATAATTCTTGTTTTAAAGAATCATGATGCAACAGCAAGTTAACATGAAAATAAGTGACCAATAGATTTTACTTACTTGCTTACTTCGAGCTTTGTTGTCGTTGCTGAGGACAAGATTGCAATGCTACGCCATTCAGTGCAAAACAGCATACTAAAAATACAATCACTAATTTTGAAATAACTTCCAAATTTATTTAGACTGACATCTAAGTTACAACTAAATTAAAAGCAAACAACTCTACAATTTAAAAAACTGTGGCTTCCCATTTAAGTATTGTACATGTCCATGTTATAAAATACAATGATTAAATATAAAATACCATCAAGAATTAAAACTGAAATTTAAATAAAAACAAAGAGCTCTGAACTCAGAGGAAGGTATCTGCCCCACTTAAGCCCAAACATTGCACATGCCCATGTATTGCTCTAAAGAGATTGCCCATAATACCTATGGACTATGGGTGGATGGGAAGGGGGGAGCAATTTTCAGTTGCATGACAGCCCTGAGGAACAAGGTTGCTTTTCAGTTTGGATGTCCATGCAGAGATGTTTCTGTATCACCTGCCAAATGGGTGGAGGTTGAAGAGCTAATTATGGGGTAGGATGAGTCTCTCACAATGTTGTAAGCCCGCCATAAGAAGTGTGATTTGTAGATGGCCTCCTTATCTGATAGTCATGTCCCAATGACGTTCTGTACAGTCCTGATCACCCACTGAAGTGCTCTGTGGTCAATCGTCTTGCAGCTAGTGTGCCATACTGTCGTGTTGTAGGTCAGTATGCACTCAATTACACATCAATGAAGATTTACCCCCAGCTTTTGGGGCAGATTTGCTCTCTTTAAAGTCTTAAGATAGTATAGGCACTTCTGAGACTTTCCTACTGTCAAGGAGGTGTTGGTGGTCCAAGAGAGTTCCTCTGTGATGTTCACTCCCAAGAACTTAAAGCTGGAGACCCTTTCTATGTTTCACCGTTTATGAGTAGTGAAGCTTGTTCATAACACATTGATTTCCTGAAGTCAATAATCATTTCTTTGTTTTTTTTTATGTTGAGTGAAAGTTTGAGTGAAAGGTTATAGTCACTCAGACAGCTTCTGCACCTCCTTTCTTTATGCTGTTTCATTTGTTATTTGTAATTAATCCAATCACTGCGATGTCATCTGCAAACTTGATGATGGATTTGGTGGTATAGGCAGGGGAACAGTCGTAGGTGAAAGTGCAAAGGACTGGTTTCAGTCACACCTTTGAAGAGAGCACTGAAAAATTTCTACAAATGTACCATGGAGAGCATGAAAATTTGGCTTCTTCCCCTCTGCCATCTGATTTCTAAATAGACATCGAACCCATGAACACTACCTCATCACGTATTTCATTGTACTGCTGCCATAAAGTTAGCGATTTTCATGACATATGCGGGTGATATTAAACCTGATTCTGATTCTGAAGTTGAAGTTGGCACATACTCACAACAGCTTCTAGCTCTCCAAGTAGATTTATGATAGCGGTTAAGAGTCTATTATCTCAAAGAACATCTTGTGCGTAATAGAGAAGAACCCACTATTCTGCATTACTGATCTGGATGCTGAAATCCGGAGCAACACACAAAGGCTGGAGGAATTCAGTACATGTGGAGGGAAGTGGACAGTCAACAATTTGGCTGGAGAATCTTAAAGGACATAGTTCAAGTAACTTTTAAAACAATAATATGAAGCAGTGACAGCTCTAGTTCAGCAACTGAGCCATTGTCAGGTCCAAGTTCCATGCCATACTACAGCGCAAAGTCTCGCATTACTTTTCAATGGTGTGCTGAAAGAACGCTGCATCACTGCAGATACATTGTTTGGATGAGATATTTAACCAGTGGCCCAGACATGAAAGATCTCTAGGTACAGGAAACCAACAAAGTTTTGTGCATTTGTTGTTATTGGACCTCAGTGAAACCACAATCCTTTAATTGTGTATCGCAAACTGAACTTGACAACGCAGATGTGGGTCAGAATTTTCCCTGCCAAGGAATCTGGAACAAGGAAGATAAAACTCTCCTTTCAGAGGATGACGAATCATTGAAGTTCTCTTGTCACCGAGGATTGTGAAGGTTCAGGCATTGATTGTGTTCAATATAAACATTCTTGGATTTAGAGAAACCAGTGGATTTGCTGAGAGAACTGGATGATTAACACTGACACAGAAAATGAAACATGATTTTGTCAAATAATAGGACAGATTCAATGGGCTGAAAGACTTATTCCTGCTCCAATTGCACTTGTTTGTATTTATTTAGGCCATTGCTATTTGCAGGCCCTGCTATGATACTATGCATCAGCAATTTCCCTTGAAAAAACACTTTGGGATATCCTAAAGCTACGAAAGTGCCACTTCAACATAAATCTTTTTTCTGTTACATCTTTACAGCAAAAGCTTTCCTAAGATCTGAATTCACTGATGTCCTGAAATCTCATACAGCTTCATTTCAAAATTGTTGGCTTTTGTGGATCATTTCAGGATACACTGAACAAGAATTTGCCATTAGGGAGGGGAGGGAAGGTTATTGTGTGTCTGGTGTGCTTGAACTTAATTATGTCAATCTCTCGAGGTTCTCAGCATGAAATGCATGTGGCCTACCACTTCTCCAAAACATCTAATTTAATTTTTTGGCTGAAGGTTTTACTGAGAAATTTAAATTCTGCTGACTGTTTCATGGTTGATCTGTAAAGCAATGTGAAATAATAACAGAGAATTCTGGAGACAGTAAGTAAGGCAGCATCCGCTGAGAGGGAAACAAATGTTTTAGGTTAATGATCTTTCATTTTATTCCATGTGGCTGAATTAGTGTAGATGGTCAAGTTCACTTCAGCCATTCTCCTCTCTCCTAGTTCTGCCTACTGTTTATCAGACAACATAAGGCAGGAGAGAAGATCTGTTAATGCCAGGAGGCACCAAAACATTGATAGTTACTTGCAGCATTTTTGCAGATATCCTTTAACGGATGTATAATTACGAACAGCCTCTCCCTGCTGTGGTCTAGGTTCTCTCCTGCTTCAATCACACCGGTGCCCAAGAAGAGCAGGGTGAGCTGCCTCAACCACTAGTGATCAGTAGCACTCACATCGATTATAATGAAGTACTTTGAGAGGTTGGTTATTGCTGGAATTAACTCCTGCCTGAGCAAGGACCTAGACCTGCTACAATTCAACTACCACTACAATTGGTCTACAGTGGACATTATCTCACCGGCTGTCCACTCTGCTTTGGAGCACCCAGTGAAATAGACATCTGGCTGCAGTTTGTCGATTCAATAAAAAGTTCAAAGGTTCAAAGCTTCAATTTATTTTCGAAGTATGTATGCAGAATACAACTCTGAGATTTGTCTTCTCCAGATAGCCATAAAGAGCTGAAATCCACAGTAGTTGAATGAAAGACACCAATCTCCTGCATGAAAAGAAAAATAAACAAGAACTTGCAAGCTCAAAACCTCTTCCACCCCTTCCTCATACAAGAAACTAACAGATCACTCACATGGAGAAACAACAACAAGAGCATCAAACCCCAAACCCCCAACCCACCAATCGGCAACAAGAAAGAATAGACAAGAACACGATAAAGAACGTAGAACTGAAAGAGGCCTGCATGAACTACGTCCAATCCATAAATCTCAGGATTTTGAAAACATCTCCAAAAGCATTGACTTGAACATACATCCTCTCTGAAGGAAGAGACTTGAATCAGTGGCCTCTCCAAGAACTGCTTGCTCTCCTCTGCATTTGCCTCAATGTTTCAATCTTTCTCAGTTCTTTAATCAGCAAGAAATGGAGCTGATCGCAGCCCCTCGTCTCGTCTCTGAGCTTCTCCTTGTGATAGCTCATGCTCACATTTCTCTCCTGGAATTTTTTTGGGGACAGCAGAGTGCAAGCTCACTCCATTGAACTACCGATTGTAAGTCACAGGTTCCAACAGTTTCAAAAACAAAATTAAGATAAAAAGAATAAGTAGAAGACATAGAAAAACTGAAATAATTGACTATCTAGAAGATGGTGCAGAGGAAGCGTTCACTGGCGCCATCTTGACTGCAAGTGGCAAATGGCCAAATACCATTATTCCTTCACTATTAATAACCAAGTCAAGTCATTTTTATTGTCATTTCAACCATAACTGCTGGTACGGTGCATAGTAAAAATGAGACGTTTTTCACGACCATGGTTTACATGACACAGTACAAAAAAACTAGACTGAACTACGTAATAAAAAAAAAACAACACAGAGAAGGCTACACTAGACCACAGACCTACACAGGACTGCATAAAGTGCACAAAAAAAGTGCAAGCATTACAATAAATAATAAACAGGACAATAGGGCAAGGTGTCAGTCCAGGCTTCGGGTATTGAGGAGTCTGATAGCTTGGGGGAAGAAACTGTTACATAGTCTGGTTGTGAGAGCCCGAACGCTTCGGAGCCTTTTCCCAGATGGCAGGAGGGAAAAGAGATTGTATGAGGGGTGCATGGGGCCCTTCATAATGCTGTTTCCTTTGCGGATGCAGCGTGTAATGTAAATGTCCATGATGGCTGGAAGAGAGACCCCGATGATCTTCTCAGCTGACCTCACTATCCGCTGCAGGGTCTTGCGATCCGAAATGGTGCAATTTCTGAACCAGGCAGTGATGCAGCATTCAAACTGAGGCCTCTGTACCTCCTTCTATAACTGAAGTAGTGGTAATACTTGCTTGTTAACAATTACCATAGCCATACCTCAAGGTTGCATGCTTAATGCTACTTCTCTACTCTCTCCATACTCTAAGCACAGCCCAAACACCGTCTATAAATTTGCACGTGACTCCAGTGTTGTTGCTAAAATCTCAGATGGTGACGGGGAGCCATGCAGGAGTGAGATGGATTCATTGTTAGAGTGATATTCCAACAACAGTGTCAGGAAGACCAAGGTACTGATTGTGGGCTTCAGGAAATGGAAGTCAGAACACACAGTCATCCTCATTGAGGGGGTCAGCGGTGGAAAGGATCAGCAGCTTTAAGTTCCTTGGTGTCAACAATACAGAAGATCTAATCCTGGGCCCCACACAGTGATACAATTATAAAGAAGGTATGCCAGTGCCTCTACTTCATTGGGAGTTTGAGGAGATTTAGTATATCACCAAAGACTAGCAAATCTCTACAGTTGTAAGGTGGAGTGTATTCTAACTGGGTGCATTACTGCCTGGTATGGAGACTCAAAGCACAACTTCAAGAAGCTCTGAAGGGTTGCAGATTTGGCCAGATACATCACGGGCACAACCCTCCCCACCATTGAGGGCATCTTCAGGAGGTGATGCTTCAATGAAGGTAGCACCTATCATTAAGAACTCTCACCATATGGGACAGGCAGGAAGTGCAGGAGCCTGAATACCACATTCAATAATTGAGAAACAGTTTCTTCCAGATGTACAGTCTATGAACATTACTTCATTATTCCTTTTTATGTACACTATTTATTTTGTCATTTAGAGTAATTTAATGTCTTTGCTCTGTACTATTGTGCAAAACAACAAATTTCATGTCACATAAGACAGAGGTATTTAATAAATGGTCACTATATGCTACTAATTTGGTTTACAATAGGTATAAGCTGCAGTTTTATCAGAACATCTCACACACTGAGAACTGTCGTGACAACTACTGATTACCAGATTTATGGATCTGATGGCCATCAATGTTCGAAGTTCAAAGTTCAGAGGTTCATTTATTATCAAACTATACAACTCTGAAATTCTTCTCTGGGTGGCCATAAAACCGAGAAAGAAAAGAAAGGCAGCACAATCATCAAGCTGCAAATTCCCCCTCCCCACACAAAAAAACTGACAAAAATGGTGCAGGCACATCAGCCTCTCCCCACCACCACCACACAAAAAAATGAGAAAGATTGGGCAAAAGTCACTGAATGCAAAAAAGCTATAAGACTGAAAAAAGTCTATAGTCCAAGACAGACAGACATACTTTATTGATCCCGAGGGAAATTGGGTTTCATTATAGTCACACCAACCAAGAATAGTGTAGAAATATAGCAATATAAAACCATAAATATTTAAACAATAATAAGTTAATCATGCCAAGTGGAAATAAGTCCAGGACCAGCCTATTGGCTCAGGGTGTGTGACACTCCGAGGGAGGAGTTGGAAAGTTTGATGGCCACAGGCAGGAATGACTTCCTATGACGCTCAGTGTTACATCTTGGTGGAATGAGTCTCTGGCTGAATGTACTCCTGTGCCTAACCAGTACATTATGGAGTGGATGGGAGACATTCAATTTGGACAGCATCCTCTTTTCAGACAGCACCGTCAGAGAGTCCAGTTCCACCCCCACAACATCACAGGCCTTACGATTGAGTTTGTTGATTCTGTTGGTGTCTGCTACCCTCAGCCTGCTGCCCCAGCACACAACAGCAAACATGATAACACTGGCCACCACAGACTCGTAGAACATCCTCAGCATTGTCCGGCAGATGTTAAAGGACCTCAGTCTCCTCAGGAAATAGAGACGGCTCTGACCCTTCTTGTAGACAGCCTCAGTGTTCTTTGACCAGTCCAAATCCAAAATGCAGAAGATCTGGGCAACATTCTCCTGACACAGCAGCAGGCTCTGCCCTTTCTGAATGCATAGCAGAACGATCATAAGACAGCCAGCCAGCACCCACCCTCTGCACTTGCTTCAATCTCCCACTTCACTTTAATCAGTGCACAATGGAAGCTACAATCAGCAAAATGGAGTCAAACATCGGCTTGGGCCCCATCCCGCAGCCGGCGCTCCACACACTGCCTCTGCCTCCCAGAATGCTCTTGGAGACTGCAGGCCAGTGAAGCACCTAAACGATCACCAAACGTCAGCATTCGCCTTGATGTTTCAACGGAAGCCATTGATGGTAACTTGGAAAAGTTACGAACAGGAATGCTTCCCTTTGCTACTTATGTGACAGAAAAGATAGCAATTTGTCAAGTGAAGGCAAGCATCTGTGGTACAAGAATATCTATTTAAAATAGGGAACAGTCAGTGCCTGATGATAAATAACCTTGAATCTTGAATCCTGAATCCAAGAGAACCACTGTCATTCTTAACATCAGGTGCTGTCCATGTGGAGTTTTCTTGTTCACCCTGCAGCAATGCAGGCTTCCTCTGAATGCCTGAATGCTCTGGGTTCCTCAAACATTCCAAAAGCATGACATAGGTGGGTTGGTTACTCACTGTACATTTCCCCTCTTGTTTAGTTGATTACAAGGATCTTGGAAAGTTGATGAGAATATGATACTAATGTTTGATAGTCAATGCGGATTCATTGGGTCAAAGAGCTTGTTTCCTGGCTGAACTTCTCTATGGCTCTTTAGTTACCTCTAACTTGTGAGGTCAGCAGTTTATTTTATTTTCTTTATCACATGTTGAAACATTATCAGTTGGTACTATGTCATTTTCACTGTTAATCAAACTGTGGCTTTTTTTTTTTACCTTTCTCAATGTTGATTTGTTACTTGTTCAAATGGATATAGACCTTTGGCTTTGCAACATTCAGACTGTGAATGGGCAATGAAGAAAAGAAAGCAAATGTGAATCTTTAATATTTGAACAGTACATATTCTTCACAGTCTTAACAAAAGGCTTCTTGGTGTTCACCTGACGGAGAATCTCACCTGGTCCCTCAACACTAACTCCATAGCAAAGAAAGCCCAGCAGCATCTCAACTTTCTGCAAAGGCTGAGGAAAGTCCATCTCCTACCCCCCCCCCCCCCCCACCATCCTCATCACATTCTACAGGGGTTGTATTGAGAGCATCCTGAGCAGCTGCATCACTGCCTGATTCGGAAATTGCACCATCTCGGATCGCAAGACCCTGCAGCGGATAGTGAGGTCAGCTGAGAAGATCATTGGGGTCTCTCTTCCAGCCATCACGGACATTTACATTACACGCTGCATCCGCAAAGGAAACAGCATTATGAAGGACCCCATGCACCCCTCATACAATCTCTTCTCCCTTCTGCCGTCTGGGAAAAGGCTCCGAAGAATTCGGGCTCTCACGACCAGACTATTTAACAATTTCTTCCCCCAAGCTATCAGACTCCTCAATACCCAAAGCCTGGACTGACACCTTACTGCCCTATTGTCCTGTTTATTATTTATTGTAATGCCTGCACTTTTTTTGTGCACTTTATGCAGTCCTGTGTAGGTCTGTAATCTAGTATAGCTTTCTCTGTGTTGTTTTTTTTTATTACGTAGTTCAGTCTAGTTTTTTGTACTGTGTCATGTAACACCATGGTCCTAAAAAACGTTGTCTCATTTTTACTATGCACTGTACCAGCAGTTATGGTCGAAATGACAATAAAAGTGACTTGACTTGATCTTTACACAAGGGTGCACTTAGCAAAATGTCACCTAAGATCTACTCAGCACTGAGGCCTTGCTGCAGACTGGCACTCATTTGGTAAGTTCAATCGGCCCTCGTTGTCATATCCTTATGCATGTGGGTGGGCAGGATTCATGGATGGCATGCCTGGGGAAAGCTAGCTGAAACCAGTTCATTTCGGCCTTGTGTATAATACGTGGGCTGATAAGCATGGAAGAGGAACTACTAAACTGAAAATATGAGGTCACCTCTTTGCTATTTCCACAGAAAATAGCTGAATTGAAAACACCTACAATGACATTTTGGAAAACATAAAACCAAAAGATTTCTGTGCCACTGCAGCGAAATTATGCTAGAGGCAGAGTTGTGACTTAAATGTAAAGTTTATCAATGCTATTAAACCATAAGACAGCTTTCATTTCATTTTGCTGTTCCTAATATATTTTCAACTTATGGCAGAATTATGTCCACATTTCTGGTCTGCACCCAAAATGTAAATAGGCATTTGACTTAGCAGAAATGACAGCTCATTACCTCAATTTAATGTGGTGGAAAAGAAAATGCATGATACTAATGCAGAAACATTGGGAGCCATTTAAAAATTGCTTTTGTTTCATTTGAAGCATAAAGACGATCTGACCACCAACATATTGAAGCCTGTGTGGGAATGAAATGAGGCTGCACGAAGCATTTCAGTGGCTCAGTGGATGAGTGCAATAGGTTCTGGCACCAATAAAGAATGCTCCAAGCTTCATTCTAGGATTGTGCTGAACTCTGGGATTCCAAGATGGGCACCAATGGGGCTCAACAAACTGATTCAGCATGTCTGGACTAAAGGGGAAATCTTGGTCCTGGTTCCTGATCATTATCCAATGGCCTCTACTGGAAATGTGTGTTTGGATCCCATGTGAGCATTGGGCTTGGCTGTGATTGTGAAACAGCCAGCCAACTCTCACTCCAATAAGAAGCAAAAGGGCTTGCATTTATAGTACTTTGCACCTCTCATGGCCTTGACATCTCACAACTTTTCACAGCCAAGTAAGAACTTTTCAGAAAGGTTAGATTTAATAAACAGATTCTCCAATGAGGTGAGAGTGACTGGAGTCTGTGGAAGAGCATCCCTGGAACAGGTCATGGAGTTTGATAGGAAAGACAACTGGTATGGAAAAGAATGCCTTACATATTTAAAAACTGCAGTTAGAACAGTAAGATAATGCTGCATAAGACTTCATATGTTGTACATGCACTCTAACTAGCCATATAATACCAAGAGCCCTGGTACAGGAGGGTTCCCGTGCTGTGAGACCAAAGGAATTCACCTGGCTGGGATTAAGTAATATAAATTCTGATTGAAGAAATATTTTAAAGTTTTGCTTGGTTATCCCAGAGAAGGATTCGAGGGGAAACCAGGCAGAACTTGCTATTGTATGAAGGTGGGAGGAAATACAGTTTGTTCTAAAAACTGCTTCGTCAGCACCTTTGCTGCGTCTGCCACATAAAGACAGGATTTCCCAGTGGCCACCCATTTTAATTCAACTTCCCATTCCCATTCCAATAAGAGGATCCCATGAAATATTGTTAATATTTCTGCATGCTCTATAAACAACATACCTGCACCTGAACATCATAAATTGACAAGTATTCTAAAACCAAGTGCTAATTACCCTGGAAATGATAGTCAACACATATAAGCTGTGAACAGCATAACAACATTACTCTAATAACTACGTAAACCATAGTGACTAGGGCAGTGATTTGCATTTAAGTGGCACTTTTGTTGCTGAATAAACACTCCATAGACAGTTACAAGACTTAAATTGACTTAGACTAGTCAGGTAGGAGGTCAATGATCCCAGTCCTGCTCACTCGACCCAATCTCTTTGACTGTCTACTTGATCCTGGACTTCAACCATCTAGTTTTCAAGTATTGTCATTTTATCTGCCGAAGCAGTTTTCCATTATCCTGGTAGCAGAGTACATTTCACCTCAGGCCAATGTCAGGCAGGCACTGGAGAGGCTGAGCACCATAATTTGTAGTCACAAAGCACCCTCGTGCATTCCCTGTCATTGTGGAGGATTTCAACCAGGCCAGCTTGAAGAAGTCTCTGAACTAGTACCACCAACGTATCATCTGTGGGACCAGAGGAGCCAACACACTTGACCACTGTTATACCACCATCAAGAACTCTTACCATGCCATCCCACACCCACAATTTGGAAAGTCCAGTCACTTAGCTATGCTTCTACTCCTGGAGTATAGACAGAGGCTAAAAGCCATGGCACCAATGATGAGGACCAATAACATATGGTCAAGTGAGGCAGAGGAGTGCTCTCAGCCAGTGAACTGGACAATGCTTAGGGACTCATCTGAATGAATATGCCACAGTTGTCACAGTCTTCATCAAGACCTGTGATGTCAAGTGAGTGCCTTCAAGAACATACTGGATATACCCAAACCAAATGCCATGGATGAACCAGATGTGTAGTCTGCTGAGGGCTAGATCTGAGACATTCAAGACCAGTGATCCAGAACGATACAATAAGTCCAGATATGACCTATGGAAGGCAACTTTAAGGGTAAAAAAACAATTCCTATTGAAGTTAGAGACGGAGTTGGGTGTGTGTCAGCTCTGGCAGGGTTTGCTCTTCCAACAAAGAGAAAGCTAACATCACAAGTGGCTGTGATGCCTCACTCCAGATGAGCTCAACACCTTTTATGCATGCTTTGAAAGGAAGAATAAAGCTACACCTGTGTGAATCCTGCAGCATCTGGTGACCCTGCAATCACTGTCTCAGAGGCTGAAGAATTGGTACAGGGCTAGGGATTTGGATATTTGAGTCATTGGAATCTCTTCTGGAGCTGGTGTGACCTGTTTAAGAGGGAAAGGTTACATTTGAACTGGAGGGGTTGAATTTCATTCCAGGTAGAATTGCCAGTGCTTATAGAGAGAGTTTATACTAGACTGACAGGAGGTACAATTCTACATAGAGTAAGGCAAATGAGAGACAGGATAATGATAGAGAAGATAGCGAAAGCAAATTAAACAGGCAGGACAAGAAGAAGCTTCTTTTCCAAGAGGGAGGGTGTGGGAAGCACAAGAGAAACATTCCGTAGTGATCAACTAACCACATGTATGGAATCAAATTACTTTGCCTTGTGTCACAAGGCTGTGTGTATCTGCATCCGTGCCACCAGCACCCCCATCGGCCCGGCACTGCTTCCCTGCTACCTGCCCCACACCCCTCCCATACAGCTGGAGATGGACAGAATTCTCAGTGGTTATTTCTCATCTGCTTTCACCACCGAGAAGGATGTGAAGACTTGGGAATGGGATACAATATACCTACATTTGGAAAGGCTGAGGTTGATTAGGGGCAGCCACAATGTAACATTCCCTCTAACACAAGAGGGCACAGTTTTACCGTGCTTGGAAGTAGGTACAGAGGAGATGTCAGGGGTAAGTTTTTTACGCAGAGAGAGGTGAGTGCGTGGAACAGGCTGCCAGCGACGGTGGTGGAGGCAGATACGATAGGGTCATTTAAGAGACTTCTAGATAGGTACATGGAGCTTGGAAAAGTAGAGGGCTATAGGCATACCTAGTGATTTCTAAGGTAGGGACATGTTCGGCACAACTTTCTGGGCTGAAGGGACTGTGTTGTGATGTAGGTTTTCTATATTTTTTATGTTCAGCGCAGCTTTGTGGGCCGAAGTGCCTGTATTGTGCTGTAGGCTTTCCATATTTCTGTGTTTCTAATTTTTTTTACAACTGCATGGACCATGGCTCCAAGCAGGAAATTTTTACAAAGCCTGAATACTGTGCGCCACTTTAATAAAACATTATATAAAAGAAAATCCCAGCCCAGCTGCATGGCAAAAAGGCTATATGCATGGGAGCATTTCAGTTACTGTGCAGGGGCATACCCACACAGCATAGAGGGAACAGTGCCCGCATGTCTTTATATGTGGGAAATCTTGTCGTATGAATTTGATTGAGTCTTTAAATAAAGTGATGAGGAAAGACGAGGAGAGGGAAATAGATAGATTTTAGAAAGGCTTTTGACAAGTTTCCGCATGATAGGCTCCTCAGGAGGTCAGATCACGTGGAATCCTAGGAGAGCAAGTAAACTGGATACAAAATTGGCTGGATGAAAGAAAGCAGGGGGTGATGTTTGAAGGATGTTTCTCAGGTGGGACGTCTGTGATTTAGTGATGTGCCCCAGGGGTCAGTGCCGTGCTCGTGTTATCTGTCATCAACTGCATTTTAATAATTTGGATGAGGATCTACAAGGAATACTTAGCAAGTTTGCAGATGCATTAAAACAGGTGGTGTCATAAGCAGTGAAGATGAGTATCAAGAACTGTAGTGGGGTTTTGATCAGCTGGGTAGGTAGATGGTGGAATGTCAAATGGAATTTAGTGGGAAGTGTTACATTTTGGAAGGACAATTCAAGATTGGACTTTTATATTTAATGAAGGGCCCAGGTTATTGTTGGAATACAGAGGGACCTTGAAGTAGAGGTGCAATGCTTCCTTAAAGTGGAGTCACAGGTAGACTGGGTGGTGAAGAGGGCATTTGGCATATTGCCATTCATAGGTCAGGGCATTGAGTATAGAAGTTGGGAGGTTATGTTATGATTGTACAAGATGTTGGTGAGGCTGCACTTGAGTATTGTGCTTGGTTTTGGCAACCATGATTAAATTGGAAACAGTGGAAAAAGCTTCACTATGATGTTGCCAACTTGAGGGACTGGGTAGTAGGGAAAGGTTAGACAGGCTGAGCCTTTACTCCTTGGAGCATAGGAGACTGAGGTGTGATCTCACAGAGGTATATAAAATCATGATCAGCTTAGGTAGGCTGAGCAGTTGATCTTTCCCTCAGGGTTGGGGAATTGAAAACTAGAGGACATAGTTTTAAGGTTAGAGGCGAAAGGCTTCTCAAGCACCTGAGCTGTAATTTTTTAAACAATGGGTGGTAAAAATATGAAGCTATCTGTTAGAGCAGGGATTCCCCAACCTGGGGTCTATGGACCCTGGGTTAATGGTAGAGGTTCATGGCATAAAAAAGGTTGGGAAGCCCTGTGCTGGAGGAAGCGGTTGATGCATGTACATTAAATACACTGAAGATGTACAGACGATGGATGACAGGAGTTTAGAGGTATATGGGCCAAGCGCTGGGAAATGAGATGTACATCTTGGTGGGCTTGGACAACTACAGGTAGTAGGGCCTTTTTCTATGCTGTGCAACTCAATGATACTATGACTAAATGCAGATTAGGTGACAGTTTGCAGAACACTTCCATTCAATCCAGAAAGGTTCCAGTTGTTTGTCCTCTTATCTTCCAGCCTGCTCACACTCTGTGCTTCATACGTTCAGCCCCTAAGAGAAGCTCAAGGAGCAGCACCCCATCTTTCTTCTCAACACATTACTGTTCTTGGGGCTTGAAATTAACCAAAGAAATTTCAGATCATCCGCCTTCCCAGCTTGTGTCACCGTTTTTCTCTTGACATATAGAATCATCTTCCTGTAACTTCCAGCATTCCCTTTCAATTCAGAATTCCCATTACGCTTATATTTCACAGTTCCAGCATTCTTTATTTACTTGATCTACTGACATTCCTCCAGACAGATCAGTAATGGTTCATTCATCCCCTTCCATCAAACAGCACACAAAGCAATTGTGTCACTTGGACGTCCCTGGTCTTCACTCTGTCACAGGCAATCCCTTTCTTCTTTCACACTTCCCTCACTCTAAAACTTAAAGTATGCTTGCGTGTGTGTGTTTTTACACACATTTCTAGTTCTTCATGAAAGACCATTGATCTGAAACATTAATTTGGTTTCACCTTCCACAGTCTCTGACTGCCCTGCTGGGCTGTCTCCAGATTTTCCTGTTTGTATTTCAGTTCTAGCATCTGCAGTTTTATTATTTTAAATCATTCTTACTTGTTAAGAAAGGGCCAACAATTTAAGTCAAAGGACATTCCTCATATGGACCTACTACTGTGCTCAATGGGATAGATTCAGAAAACATTTTCTGACTCAAAACTGGATGCTCATGAGGCTCTGTGAGTCTCTTGGATGGTAGCACTGTCTTGGCTCATGGTTGTCTTCAGTCTACCATGACCATCATGATGCACATAGAAGCATAGAACACCATGCCCAGAACAGCATTTAGCGTGTTTCAGTACAGTTCCATATAGGACTGCTGGCATTTTTCACAGTAGAAAAATATTCATAGTTCCAATAACCAAAGCTCTGTAATAGTGAATTGTTGCTGATAGCAAAACAGTAATAGGCAGAGGAATTTTACCAGTTTTATTCTGAGGAGATTCGATATGTCACCAAAGATTCTAATGGATTTCCACAGATGTAGGTTGGATCACAGCCAGGTACAGATGCTCTAATGCACAAGAACAAAAGAGGCTGTGCAGGGCTGTAGACCTACCTAGCTCCATCACCAGCACAACCCTCCCACCACTGAGGACATCTTCAAAAGACAGTGTCTCAAGAAGTTGGCGACCATCATTAAGGACCCTCACCACCTCAGACATGCCCCTTTCTGATTTTTTTCCATCAGAGAGGAGATTCAGGAACAGGAAAACCAACATTCAGTGATCTAGGAACAGTTTCTTCCCTTCTGCCATCAGATTTCTGAATAGTCCAAGGATGCTACCGTGCTATACCTCTGTCACTGTATCTATTTACTTATATATGTATTATTTGTTTATTTATCTGTCTATGTGTTTATTTATTTATTATAACGTATAGTTTTTCATTGTCTTGCCCTGGACTGATGTCACAAAACAACAAATTTCATGACCGATGAAGCAGCATATTGCTGGAGGAGCTCAGCAGGCCAGGCATCATCTGTGGAAAAGAGGAAACAGTCAATGTATCGGGCCGAGACCCTTCATCACCTGAACCATCAACTGTTTACTCTTTTCCATAGACGCTGTGTGGCTTGCAGAGCTCCTCCAGAAATTTATGTGCGTTGCTTGGATTTCTAGAAGCAGCAGATTTTCTCGTCTCAGTGACAATAAACCTGGTTCTGATTCTGATTCTCATTCTATCCAGTGTCAGTGAATTCCAGCACATGCATTCTTTCATCACGTTCCTTTACGAGTGATATCCAGGGTTCTGATTTAGCAACACCGCTGGAGTGTCTTCAACATGCATTTTGCACAGGTTCAGGCCGACAGCTCACAACTCTCTTCTCAAATGTTGGAAGGATCGAATATACACACCAGCTTTTGTAGAGATGTCTACATCCCTGAGATGAATCATGGGGTAGAATTTGCATTCAGCAACTGTACTCCCTGCTGACGCTGAAAAGACATGCAAGATTATCTGATCCCCCAGTAAGACCTTGTGCAGGGGAATTGGTCTAACCCTTTGTGGGGAGGTTTTGCATTTCACAGCAGCTCAGGAAGTAACACGTCTCCAAAGTAAGCCTTGCTCAAAAGTGGGGGGAGAAATTGACAGCACACACCCCTGCAGAAATTAGCTGGAACTATCAAACCAGTTGCTTTGAAACTGGATTTTACCTGATTCTGTTGCATGAGTGCTTCATTTAATCCTATTGGCCAATTGTGCAAAACTTTAAATTGGAGCAGTTTGTCTTTAAAAAACATCATTAGTCTGGATTTGTTTTACTATCTCACTGTATCCTAACCTGCACAATTTCTGCAGGCATTGCTGCTACCATGCTTTTGCTGCTGGGGTTCATGGAAAATGAGTCAGAGATTTAAAGTAATCTCTCCCTGGCAGCCACTACTGTACAGAAGGCTGCTAAGCAGAGAAGGGGAACTTGGGTGATGGAAAAATTTCTATATTGTGTCATGGCTCAGAACCCATCTACCCCTTCATCTCACCAGTGCGAAAGACTAGTTAGACAGTATAGAAAGAAAGCAAAATAAAAGATGTTCCGTGAGGGATATTATAACTTTGTTGTTAGCGGTTTAGTGAGTGTATTTCGACTTGTTGAACCGAGTGTGTAAGATTCAGGACATATAGGCTCTACATTTGTTTACTGATCCCAATGATTAATGAAGATGTATCCTGCCTGTTAGTGACATCAAGGAAATATCACTCACACCAAGGTGAATCATGTCTAGATGTTCACCGACCGGGGCCTGTGCTGGAACTTGCTGCAATCGCTTTAAAGGAAGTGAATTTCAGTTTGTGTTGGCATAAAAAACAGGCACATCAGTCGATGAATGTTACAGTAATATTCAAAAACATTCAAAACAGGAAAGCTATCTTAAATCAGGAGGTTTCATAAAAGCTAAAAAAAAATTCAACTATTTCAAACTTACAGAAATTTTAGAACTTTTAAATTAACAAATAATTATTCATCCTTTCAGCCTTTACAGTTAAGTTGAAAGCAAGCACAGCCTTCACCAAGGACTCTCCACACCACCCTGGTGCTGTACCTTTCTCTCTGTTCCACCGTCTCCCTGTCCCCCGTGCACTCTATAGCACCTCATCCCTGTGCCACCCTCTCTAACAATTAGTTTCAATAGGTACATTTAATGTCAGAGAAATGTATACAATATACATCCTGAAATTCTTCCTCTTCACAAACATCCACAAAAACAGAGGAGTGCTCCAAAGAATGAATGACAGTTAAACATTAGAACCCCGAAGCCCGCCCCCAGCTCCCTCCCATGCACAAGCAATGACCCTCTCCACCAGCAAGAAATGCATCAGCACCCTCCACAGAGCACTCAAGCATGAAGCAAAGCTTCGATAAAGACACAGACTTGCAGTACCCCAAAGACTACTCGCTCACCCCATAATACGATATACCACAGGCTCCCTCTCTCTCTAATAAGGGAAAAAGGGGTATCCCCATTTCACAGTGAGAGGGGAGACATGCCAAACAATTTGCTGACTTATGATGTTAAAAGTCCGTTGCATCACTTTTTCCAGAGAGTCGAGAGCGTCAGTCCCAGAAAGGCTCAGGTCTCTGGACACGCAGCCCACTGCAGCTAACCCGCTGCTCCCGATGTTCCGCGTTCTCCCACCATACCTCAGTCAGGGGCACCAGCCTAGAATCAGCCCGTCTCCAGAGCCATGATAATCTGGCGCTCACCTTCCAGACTGCGTCCTTGGGATATTGAAAAGTGGCCAGTCGTGAGGCACTGAGAGCGGGTCGCATTCCCTCAAAGAACCAAAGTCAGAGTGTAACTCCGGTCAGGGACTTCAAAAGAACCTTGAAAAGGAAAAAAGAGACATCAAAGATAAAAATAGAGCTATTTCTGAAGATGCAAGTAAAGCAATCACCACTTAGCACCATCATGACTTTGCTCTGCCCCACCTTCACCCTCTTCTACTCTGTCCTTCTGTCCCTGTGACATCCTTCCTTGTACCACCCTCTCCCTGTACCACTGTTAGCCTGTCCCTCTACCACCCTCTCCCTGTACCAC
The DNA here is from genome assembly GCF_048418815.1 of Hemitrygon akajei. Classification (NCBI taxonomy): domain Eukaryota; kingdom Metazoa; phylum Chordata; class Chondrichthyes; order Myliobatiformes; family Dasyatidae; genus Hemitrygon; species Hemitrygon akajei. The sequence goes on from NC_133131.1 coordinate 138,408,147, forward strand.
TGTTACCCTGTCCCAGCCTGTCACTCTACGATCCTCTCTCTATAGCACCCCTTCCCTGTACCATCCTCTCCCTCTATCACCCTCTCCCTGTACCACCCTCTCCCTCTACCACCCTCTCCCTGTACCACCCTCTCCCAGTACCACCCTCTCCCTGTACCACTGTTATCCTCTCCCTCTACCACCCTCTCCCTATACCACTGTTATCCTGTCCCTCTACTATCCTCTCCCTATAGCACCCCTTCCCTGTATCACCCTCTCCCTCTACCACCCTCTCCCTGTATCACCCTTTCCCTGTATCACCCTCTCTCTGTACAACTGTTACCCTGTACCACCCTCTCCCTGTCCCAGCCTGTCCCTCTACCATCCTCTCCCTATATCACCCTCTCCCTGTACCACCCTCTCCCTGTACCACTGTTATCCTGTCCCAGCCTGTCCCTCTACCATCCTCTCCCTATATCACTCTCTCCCTGTACCACCCTCTCCCTGTACCACCCTCTCCCTGTACCAACCTCTCCCTGAACCATCCTCTCCCTGTATAACTGTTACCCTGTCCCAGCCTGTCCCTCTACCATCCTCTCCCTATATCACTCTCTCCCTGTACCACCCTCTCCCTGTACCACCCTTTCCCTGTACCAACCTCTCCCTGAACCATCCTCTCCCTGTATAACTGTTACCCTGTCCCAGCCTGTCCCTCTACCATCCTCTCCCTATGACCCTCTCCCTGTACCACCTCCTCCCTCTACCACCCTCTTCCTGTACCTCTGTTACCCTGTCCCATCCTCTCCCTATACCACCCTCTAACTGTTCCAACTTATCCCTGTCCCATCCTCTCCCTATACCAACCTCTCCCTGTACCACCATCTTCCTGTACCACTATTACCCTGTCCCATCCTCTCCCTATACCACCCTCTAACTGTACCAACTTCTCCCTCTACCACTGTTACCCTGTCCTAGCCTGCCCCTCTATCATCCTCTCCCTACAGCACCCTTTCCCTGTACCACCTCCTCTGCTCTACCATCCTCTCCCTGTATCACTGGTACCCTGTCTCAGCCTGTCCCTCTACCATCCTCTCCCTGTACCAACCCCTCCCTGTATCACTGTTACCCTGTCCCACCCTCTCGCTGTACCACCTTCTCCCTGTACCACCTCCTCCCTGTACCACCCTCTCCCTCTACCGCCCTCTCCCTGTACCACCCTCTCCCTGTACCACCCTCTCCCTATACCACCCTCTCCCTGTACCACCTCCTCCCTGTACCACCCTCTCCCTCTACCACTCTCTCCCTGTACCACCCTCTCCCTGTACCTACCTCTCCCTGTACCACCCTCTCCCTTACTACCCTCACCCGCTACAACCATCTCCCTGTACCACCCTCTCCCTGTCCCACCCTCTCCCTCTACCACACTCTCCCTGTACCACTCTCTCCCTGTCCCACCCTCTCCCTTTACCACTATTACCCTCTCCTATCTTCTCCCTCTACCACCCTCTCCCTGTTCCACCCTCTCCCTCTACCACCCTCTCCTTGTACCACCTCCTCCCTGTACCACCCTCTCCCTGTACCACCCTCTCCTTGTACCACCTTCTCCCTCTACCACCCTCTCCCTCTACCACCCTCTCCCTCTACCACTATTACCCTCTCCTATCTTCTCCCTCTACCACCCTCTCCCTGTCCCACCCTCTCCCTCTACCACCCTCTCCTTGTACCACCTCCTCCCTGTACCACCCTCTCCCTCTACCACCCTCTCCTTGTACCACCTCCTCCCTCTACCACCCTCTCCCTGTCCCACCCTCTCCCTTTACCACTATTACCCTCTCCTATCTTCTCCCTCTACCATCCTCTCCCTGTACCACCTTCACCTTCTTCCACTCTATCCCCATACCATCCTGTCCCTGTAATGTCCTTTCCCTGTCTGCATTAACTTCTCTCCATACCAAGCTTTCCCTGAACTAACTTCTTCCTGCCCTCCAGTTTCCTAACAATGCCCTTTCCTGCACCACCTTCTCCCAGCACTATCTTCTCTTTGCTCTGCCTTGAAGAAGTCTTATATGCTGAATAAGGAACAACTTTAATAGAATTCCAAAAGTAGAAATACATTTGCAAAGAATTTCTTATTTAACATCTTTCTTCTGCAATGATACTTGCAAAGATTATTTAGGTGGAATGCTGATCAATTGAAAGCTGGTAAGCGTGGTATTGTTTATGCAACAGGGAAATAGTATCCATTCTGATTAATTACTTTGCAGCAATATTTACAGGAGATGAAGAAGGTGCCATGTTTCTCACTTGAAGGATACTAATATTGAATCAAGAATGGGAGATTACTAAAACTACAAAGCAAGTAAAGGCAATGACAAAGAAAATAGCAACAAGGTGAGTAAAACCCCAAATTCCACCCCACGACTTTTAGGAAGTCAATGAGAACATTGTACATAACCTTGTAAAGTCATAGGGTCAGAGGGCATGAAAAGTAAACTTCCACCATCACACTCTGCTTCCCACCAACAAACCATTCCAATTAACTAGCCCTCTCTGGATCCCCTATGATCTAACTTTCCAGATCAGCCCACCATGTGGAAATCTATCAAGGGCCTTACTGAAATCCATATAGATAATTTCTACCATCTTGTCCTAATCAGCCTTCTCAATTAATTCTTCAAAAAACTTAATCAAGTTCATGAGTTGCCCTTATAGACTGAAAATGCCTGTTTAGATATTAACCTTCAAATCTAGAATACAAGTGAATAGAAGTTATGCCCCAATGATATATTATTCCTGAAGTATGTAGAACAGTTTTGTTTCTAAGGCTTCTGAAGGAGTTTAGCATAGTTTTACCAAGATACCTAGGGTTCCAAAAGGCAAATTACCAAGTTGAATACTAACTAGGGTTCTCTGGAATTTAAAAAAAAAATCAAAGGAGAATTGATTGAAGTTTTCAAGATATAAAGGGTAGAAAGAAGGATATTATTGGCAATGGCTAAAATTAGAGCCAGACCTTTTAGGTCTGAAGATAGGTGAAACATCTACAAAGGATGGTGGGAGTTTAGAACTGCCATCTGCAGCTGATGTTAAGTCAATTGTTAATTTTAAGCATGACCTAGGTAATCTGAGGAAAGGAATTGTATTTCAAATTCAGTACATTAATGAATAGTGTAACAAACTGGAAAAGCTAAATGAGATACTTCTTATGTGGGTTTAAATAACAGTAATTGTAAACTAACGCATATTGAATCGAAAATTCAAACTGTGAAACAATGTTCATTAAAAGGAATGAAAATAATTACTCTGCACTGAATGGATCCATCTAAGATAAAATTTTAGCAACAATTGCCAAGGTAGACCTGTAGGGCATGAAACTGAAAATCAAAAAAATCTAACTATATGCAGATTACTCTGAAGATACTTTTACATATGTTTAAATTTTGGATGCATTTTTAAAAATTAAGCTGAGCTCCGTAAAGTAGAATAGTTTAAGTTCTCAGTTATGAAATAAGAACAGAAGTTGAACTTAATCAAGGGCAAATGATCTGTCATTAACTAATCAGAGGATTAGAGTTAACATGAATCTAAGCATTGTGGCATCCATCTTCTTGGCAGTCTTTTGGGATTCATTTTAGCTATAATCCCCTCAATTTTTTCAAAAGGCTTTAAGCACTTTCTTAAATCTCTGCGTCTGTTTGGCTGGTAATCTCTTTTCATAATAGAGCTGGTAATAGAGAGCCTGCTTCGGGAATTCAATGTTGAACATGCAAATACCAAAGCCTACTCAATGGAGTTGGATCAGTGTAATGAGAACTTCAAAACAAGATGATGTTGGCTTGAGCAACACATACAAAATACATCAGGAACTCAGCAGGTCAGGCAGCATCTATGGAAAAAAGTACAGTTGATGTTTCGGGCCGAAACCCTTCAGCTGGACTAGAGAGAAAAAAAGCTGAGGTGGGGGGAGGGGAGAGAGAAACACCAGGCAATAGGTGAAACTTGGAGGGGGAGGGATGAAACAAAGACCTTGGAAGTTGATAGGTGAAAGAGACAGAAGGTCATGGAAGAAAGAAGAAACGGGGGAGGAGCACCAGAGGGAGGCAACGGCCGGGCAAGGAGATAACTTGAGAGAGAGACAAGGGGATGGGAAATGGTGAAGGGAGAAGGGGTGGGTGGACATACTGGAATGGGAATGGGAAGTGGAATTAAAATGGTTGGCCACTGGGAGATCCGGCTTGTTCTGGCAGATGGAGCGTAGGTACTTGGTGAAGTGGCCTCTCAATCTACGTTGGATCTCACCGATATACAAGAGGCTACACTGGGAGCACTGAACTCAGTGGCCACCCATTTTAATACCACTTCCCATTCTCTTTCCGATATGTCCATCGATGGCCTCCTCCACTGTCGGGATAAGGCCACACTTAGGTTGGAGGAACAACACTTTATATTCCGTTTGGGTAGCCTCAGACTTGATGGCATGAACATCGATTTCTCAAACTTCCAGTAATGCCTCCACCACCCTTCCCCTTTCACCATTTCCCATCGCCTTGTCCCTCTCTCAAGTTATCTCCTTGCCCACCCATTGCCTCCCTCTGGTGCTCCTCCCCCTCCCTTTCTTCTTTTTTCCACGACCTTCTGTCTCTTTTGCCAATCAACTTCCGAGCTCTTTGCTTTATCCCTCCCCTCCAAGTTGCACCTATCACCTGGTGTTTCTCTCTCCCCTCCCCCACCTTTCAAATCTACTCAGCTTTTCTCTCCAGTCCTGCCAAAGGGTTTCAATAGACAATAGACAATAGGTGCAGTAGTAGACCATTCGGCCCTTCGAGCCTGCACTGCCATTCTGAGATCACGGCTGATCATCTATTATCAATACCCGGTTCCTGTCTTGTCCCCATATCCCTTGATTCCCCTATCCATAAGATACCTATCTAGTTCCTTCTTGAAAGCATCCAGAGAACTGACCTCCACTGCCTTCTGAGGCAGTGCATTCCACACCCCCACAACTCTCTGGGAGAAGAAGTTTTTCCTTAATTCTGTCCTAAATGACCTACCCCTTATTCTTAAACCATGCCCTCTGGTACTGGACTCTCCCAGCATCTGGAACATATTTCCTGCCTCTATCTTGTCCAATCCCTTAATAATCTTATATGTTGCAATCAGATCCCCTCTCAATCTCCTTAATTCCAGCGTGTACAAGCCCAGTCTCTCTAAACTCTCTGCATAAGACAGTCCGGCCATCCCAGGAATTAACCTTGTGAATCTACGCTGCACTTCCTCTACAGCCAGGATGTCCTTCCTTAACCCTGGAGACCAAAACTGTACACAATACTCCAGGTGTGGTCTCACCAGGGCCCTGTACAAATGCAAAAGGATTTCCTTGCTCTTGTACTCAATTCCCTTTGTAATAAAGGCCAACATTCCATTAGCCTTCTTCACTGCCTGCTGCACTTGCTCATTCACCTTCAGTGACTGATGAACAAGGACTCCTAGATCTCTTTGTATTTCTCCCTTACCTAACACTACACCGTTCAGATAATAATCTGCCTTCCTGTTCTTACTCCCAAAGTGGATAATCTCACACTTATTCACATGAAATGTCATCTGCCAAGTATCTGCCCACTCACCCAGCCTATCCAAGTCACCCTGAATTCTCCTAACATCCTCATCACATGTCACACTGCCACCCAGCTTAGTATCATCAGCAAACTTGCTGATGTTATTCTCAATGCCTTCATCTAAATCGTTGATGTAAATCGTAAACAGCTGTGGTCCCAATACCGAGCCCTGTAGCACCCCACTAGTCACCACCTGCCATTCCGAGAAACACCCATTCACCGCTACCCTTTGCTTTCTATCTGCCAACCAGTTTTCTATCCATGTCAATATCTTCCCCCCAATGCCATGAGCTCTGATTTTACCCACCAATTTCCTATGTGGGACCTTATCAAATGCCTTCTGAAAATCGAGGTACACTACATCCACTGGTTCTCCCTTGTCTAACTTCCTGGTTACATCCTCGAAAAAATCCAATAGATTAGTCAAGCATTAGTCAAGTCGGCCCGAAATGTTGACTATACTTTTTTTCGTAGATGCTGCCTGACCTGTTGAGTTCCTCCAGCATTTTATGTGTGTCTCTTGGATTTCCAGCATCTGCAGATTTTCTCTTGTTTGTGATGTCGGCTTGAGACAGGATTCAGGCATTGGTTCTCTGATCCATCCAGTGAATTTGTAGGATCTTGTAAACCACGAGCAAGTGCTTTTCCTCTAGTGCTTTGGGGTAGGTGCTGAGGGTGCTTCATGCCTCACAGACATAAAGGAGTACAGTGATCACAGCTGAATTCTGCACTGGGTTTGATGTCCTGATCTTCAAGTACCCTTTCACTAAATACAGAACTGAATTTTATCAGTGATGCCTACCTTTGCTGATAGCTGTCTTCAAGGTGTCACTAAAACTTTATTAATTGAGGATGACTTCGAACACTGGTGTCATACTGAAAGCGAACCCTTGATCTGCTGTTGTTAGGGCCCATCCTCTCCCTTGCTTCATTGAGCAAATTGGAGTTCACCAAACATGGGCACATGCAAACATTGTCTGCATAGTGGAACTCCACTACTGAGGATGGGGCTAGTTTCCCATTGGTCTTGTAGTTCAACTCTACTCCATCTGAAAGCTTCCTTCAAGTGAGGTGAAGTACTGCAACAGGAATGATTGAAATGTGTCAGGGCAGTGACGTGGTCATCTTGAGGTGGGACTGGTTCTTTGGTAGACCTGTTAGTTTATTTATTTATTTATTGGTTGCTCATTGAGATACAGTGTGGAGAAGGCCTGCCAGCCCTTTGAACCCTGCCACCCAGCAACTTCCTAATCATGGATTTAGTTCCAGCCTAATCACGTGAACCACCCTGGTTTCCTTGGCTTCCTTGCTTAAGACCAGGGAAGACAACCTCAGGCCCTGCCAAACTTGTCAGATTGCAGTGCAGACGATCCCACCCCAAACCCCAGTTTCTGTGGATACTGCGTCATTTGCTACCCTGTTAAATTAATGCCACAAAATAACAGAAATAAAAGGACCTATTCTGATTAAACGGTCAAACGTGCACAAGTTGGAGCTTGTCTTGAACTTCTCTGTCACTCATGCACTGGGCCCTCGGTCTGTGTGAAAGCTCACACCACCTTCCGAATGTCACTCGCAATCTGTCTCGATCAAACGGGTCTCCCACTGAATCGTATACTACGACCAGTTCTCCCCAGCATCTTCTCTCTTCATCTTCTCTTCTTTCCAACAAAAGCCCCAAGCCCAACCTCAGTGTCCCTCACCAGAGAAACCTCCCCTTAATCTGGACATCTGAATTGGATGGTGCATATTCCTCCTCTTTAACAGTAACCCAAACAAGCATGGAAACAGAACAGACTGCTCTTACAGAACTGCCAAAATGAAATAAGTACAGCAAAACAGTAACAATGTGAACCAGAGCATTACACATGAAACAATTTACAATGACCAACCAGTACATCTTTGGATTGCGGGAGGAACCGGGAGCACCCGGAGGAAACCCGTGCAGTTATGGGGAGCTCCTTACAGGCAGCGCCTGAACTGAACCCTGGTCACCCGTACTGTAAAGCATTGTGCTGATCACTATGCTAGGATGCCACTATGAAGCAGACATAGATTTGAATTTTTGTGGGTAGCTGAATTTGAACACAACAAGCATCATTTCCCATCAGAGTTTGGGGTGGGGGAAGCATTCACATGTAGGATCAAGGATTCCTCAGTAAAGAAATATTTTCCCTAAGCAAAAAAATACACACGAAATGCTGACAGAACTCAGCAGGCCAGACAGCATCTACGGGAGGAGGTAATAACGACGTTTCGGGCCAAAACCCTTCATCAGGAGTGAAGTAACATGGGATGGTCGAGGGGGGATAAGAAGTGGGGTGAGGGATAAAGTAGAGAGCTGGGAAGTGATAGGCTGGAGGGAAATGGGCTGGGGGAAGGTGGAGAATTATGGGAAATAAAAGAGAAAGAAAAGTAGGGCTGCGGGGAGAGATTATAGTGAGGGGGGAAAAAGAGAGAAAGAGAACCAGACTAAAATAATAGATAGGGATGGGGGTAAGTGTGGGGGGCAGGGGTATCAACGGAGATCAGTGAGTTGGATGTTCATGCCGGCAGGAAGGAGGCTACCTAGGCGGGAGATAAGGTCAGTGAGTTGGATGTTCATGCCGGCAGGAAGGAGTTGATACCCCTGCCCCCCACCCTTACCCCCATCCCTATCTATTATTTTAGATATGTCATTTTAGAAAAGTCGTTATTACCTCCTCCCATAGATGATGTCTGGCCTGCTGAGTTCTGCCAGCATTTTGTGTTTTTTATTTATTTCCAGCATCTGCAGATTCACTCATATTCCCTAAGCAGTCTGCTAACTTTACAGTCCATCTTCACACTCTATATCTTAACACCAACATTCACTGAAGGAGTACTGATGCCAAGCCTAACATGCTCTTCCACACAGTCACCTGCATTGACCATAACATTTTGACCCATTTAGTCAGCTAACTCATAAATAGGAACATATGAATGAGGAGCAGACTGGCTCCTCAGTTCTAGAAACATACTCTGCCATTCAACAGGATAGTAGTTGATCTGACTGGAACCACAAATTTGCATTCCAGTGACCTTTCACCCACATCCTTGGAAACAATCTATTCATCCATATGGATTGACTAAAAATAGTCAAAGACTCTACTTGAGGAAGAGTTTCAAACACTTGTGGTCCTGAAATATTTGTCTTTAATATGAGATTCTTTGTTTTTAAGTAGTGACTATTAGTTATGAGTTGTTCCACAGGAGGAAACATTTTCTCTCATGTACAACCTGTCAAAATCCCTTGTGATCTTGCATAAATGTTTTCAATCAAATGTTTTTTAAACTCCAGCAAATACAAGCTTAGCCTGCCCATAGATTCATCATAAGCCAACCCACCCACTTCATCATCTTGTGAATCTTCTCTGAACTGCTTCCAATGCATTATAACCTTGCTTTACATAAGGAGATTAATGCTATACATGGTGCTGCTGATGTGGTCACACCAATGTCCTGCATAACTGAACAGTCCTTACTACTTTCTTTAGCTGGATTCTAGTATTCTGCCAATCATGAACTAAGACACTTGGATACTTTCCACTTCAGATCTTTATAATGGCCTTACAATAAATGTCAATGGTGGATATCTCACCCACATATATCTGTGAAGATGTGATTTTTTTTCATTCAATATTGCAGGGGTGAGTGGGGATTGCCACACTGACAAGCCACCAATGGGCCACAAGTGATCTCAGCAGTTCTCCAGGTTCTCCTGACACAAATTGACTTCTCTCCTGACTTTGTTCTCACTGATGGGAATGCCAGGTTACTAAATCTTCGGATTCTCTCCTCTCCAAGGAAATCAAAGTGCTTAGCTGCCATCTGATTTGGGATGAAGCTCCTCTCAAAGAGCTGCCTAAGGAAGTGGTAAAGGCAGGTACAATTACAGTGTTTAAAAGGCATTTGGAGAAGTATTGGTACAAAAAGCATTCAGTGATTAGGGTTTAATGCAGCAAATGGAATTAGCGTCAATCACAATCACCCTAAACATGTTGGATGACTTGAAAGGACCTGTTTCTGTGGTGTATGTTTCTATGATTCTAAGCAACTTATCAAAGCTGCCGAGACTTAGGCTGGTCCTGTGGAGCTGGGTAGGTTTCACACGTGATTGTGCATGAAAATCTCAATAACTTTCTTCCAAAGGTTATTTCATGATCATCTTTTTGCAGGGAATTTGTTGGGTATTAGAACAATGCGTGCAGATATCCAAAATTTCGACGATGATACTCAGATACGCGATTTAATTAGAAGCAAGTTGGATAACTCCAACATATTGTGTTGGCATTGTAGGGGTATGTTCAGACAGATCAATGGCTTTAGAGAAACTCTGGCAGTTGTGAATGAAATTATGGAAAAGAGAGGCACACGAGTGCAGCTGGCCTCCCGACTCCAGACACCCAAGTTCATTTGGGACCTTGGGTACAGATTGTGTGGAGTTTGCAACCACATGCATTTTGTCCAGGTTGTCTGCTTTCCTGCCACATCCCAAATGTTTGGGAGTTGGTAGGATAATTACCTACTAGTAACTTGCCCCTAGTGTGTAGATGTGTGGTGGAAATTGAAGGGAATATGGGAAAACAGGTTGGAGTAAGATTTGTGTAATCTTAGACAAATGGGTGCTTGATGGTTATTGTGAAATTGATGGGCTGAAAAGCCTGTTTCCGTGTTCTATATCTTTAAGAACCTATGAGGAAGTAAACTTCATGGAGAATTTGCCTCCTTTGACTAAAGATCACAAGTATTTTTCTGAGGATATTTTAGATCATAGAAAAATGTCATAGGGGCAGAATTGGGCCATTCGGCCCATATTGTCCACTCCCCCATTCCATCATGGTGGATTTATTATCCCTCTCAACCCCTTTCTCCTGCCTTCTCCCCGTGAACTTTGACACCCTGACTAATCAAGAACATACTAACCTCTGCTTAATGACTTGACCTCCACAGCAGTCCGTGGCCATCAGTTCAATAGATTCTTCTTCATTTCTATTCTAAAGGGACGTCCTTGTATTCTGAGTCTGTAACCTCTTGTCCTGGTCTCCATCCCTATGGGAAACACACTCTCCATATCCGCTCTATCTAGACCAGGGGTGGGCAAACTTTTTGACTTGTGAGCCACAAAGGGTTCTAAAATTTGACAGGGGGGCCGGACCAGGAGCAGATGGACGGAGTGTTTTGGTAATACACCTCATAAGAGAAAATAAAATATCATGGGATATGTAGAAAACATGTGCTTTAATTTCAATTGAAAATGAACAAATGCATTACAACAAAATATCTGTCTTTGAAGTCCCATGGTATTTAGCTATTTATTGAAATGACTTTTAAAACACTGAAAATTAAATGAATAAAATACAGCTTTTTTTAATAGTAACAGTTATTATTTTAAAGCACTGAAAATTCTGTTATCCTTCAAGATATTATTATCATCACTCTCCTCCTGACTGTCTTTATTTCAAAAACGGTAGGAGATGCAGGTCTACTTGTCCTGCTCCTTCTTATTCAATTGTCCCCTGTGCCAAAACTCAACAACGACCAGCACAAGGACAGAACAGTGACAGCGCGCCAGTATGCGGAGCGCGTTATTTGATCTGGAGCGCATTTTTTATTTTGAGAACGTACGTGCACCTGCGCACTACTCATGTCCATCACTTAACAGAAATGACATGTAACATGTAAGGCTTATTGAAAAAAATATTTTCAAATGCATTTTTTACATAACACAACGAAGAAACTTATTTTTAATTTCAGTGGGAACAGTGTTGTTGGTCTCCCTTTTTAGACAGCGCATCAAAGTCTGGATTTAGTTTTGTTGTGGCGAAAATGCCAGAATTGCGGGGAAAAAAACGTTAACAAGGTTTATTAATATAATTTCATCAAGTTCTGCAGGCCGGATTAAAAAGCTTAACGGGCCACATATGGCCCCCGGGCCGTAGTTTGCCCATGCCTGATCTAGACCTTTCAATATTCAATAGGTTTCTATGAGATCCCCTTCATTCTTCTAAATTCAAAGGCTCCTCATATGTTAACCCTTTCATTTGTGGGATCATTCTCATCAACTTCCACTGGATCCTCTCCAGTGCCAGCACATCTTTCCTTAGGTAAAGGATCCAAAGCTGCTCACAATACTCATAAGTGCAGTCTGACCAAAACTTTATAGAACTTCAGGATTGCATTCTTGCTTTTATCTTCTAGTCCTATCAAAATGAATGTTAATAGTGTATTTGCTTTCCTTACCACCCACTCAACCTGCAAGTTAACCTTTTAGGAATCCTGAACAAGGACTCCAAGTCCTTTTGTACCTTTGATTTCTGAACTGTTTCCCTGTTTAGAAAATAGTCTATGTTTTTATTCCTTCCATCGAAGTGCAGGACCATACACTTCCCTGCACAATATTCCATCTGCCACTTCTTTGCCCATTCTCCTAATCTGTCTAAGTCCTTCCGCAGACTTCCTGCTTCCTCAACATTACCTGTCCTCCACCTCTAGTGGGAGAGTGGGAATCTTCACAGGCTGATATTAATCATGGATTGCAGAAAATAAGTCATTGTTTCAGAGCACTGATTTTAAACCCATCGATGATATGTAATTATACAATGAATTGGTCAGTGTATTGATTCAAGAATCATAGTTGTCATGCATTTAGTTTATTGTTCTGATAATTTATATAATTATAACAATATATGCAATAAACTGCTTATTAAACACAACAGAGCAATTAAATATATTCAGAAACTACACAAACAATTGAAACTGATATTTTAGTTGACTGTGATATATTAAAAAAGACACTACCATAAAGAGCTTTTATTTTAAAGCTGTTTTCTTTTATACAGGCCAAAATAATAGGTCAGTTATCTGTTTTACACTTAAGGGCATATTGCAATTTGCAAATTTTAACATTTTGCACAAAAGGTAAAAAAATATTTACAAATATCATCTCAAAATACATTATTCATTGCACAAAGAGAAGGGCATGCTTGGAATGAAGTTACACTGGATGGCCCCAAAATATTACATTGGATTTTTTTTACAATTCAAAAATAGGAAATAATTTTAAGAAATATTATATAAAATTATTTCCTTTGATATTATTGGTGATGCTTGTACCCAGATATTAGAAAAAATGTAGTGCTAGGAATGTAATCGGAAAGATGACCTCTTGCTAATTAAATTAGAAAGTGAGCCTGAAAAGTTCACATGCAGCCTCTTGATTTTCCACCAGTTGTCAATATCCTGAGGCAGGCTGAAGGGATGTGAGATGACTTCTTCAAGTCAGATCTTGTACCCTAACAAGTTCACAACCCTGCCCACCTGACCACAAAATAGGCAGTATACTGGCATGCTTCAAGGACCAATGTAGCAACCAAGAGAGGGGTCAAATTCCCCCTTCATTTGTTCCCAGACATACTTGGAATTTAAAACAAAAAGTTCATGAAAAATCAAAAAATAGCTGAGGTAATTGGGATACAAGTAAGTTATACATGATATTATTGCTTGTCCTTAAAGGAATTACAAACTTATCCCAATAAACTGCACCGCGGTTCAAATCCAGACTAACACAACAGTAAGCTTAACCAATATTTTATTCCTATTTTTTGATCAGATTAAAAAATTATGTTCTCTGAGAATTACATTTTTATTCCAGTTTGTTTGAAAGCATTTTAATTAATTCAGCATAATTTACATTAAAAATTGAAAATCTTCCACAATTGCACGTTCTTACACATGTGCAAGACCGATAGTTGGCTTGAAACTCTGATTTTAATACTTGAAAAACATATTTGATGTGAGTTCAACTCAGTCATTGGGCTTTGATTATTTTTACTGGTCTCTTCTGAGTCACATCTCCTTGCAGCCTTAGTTAATGAGAACAGCTAGGAATTTGGATGTAAATATGCAAGCCATCTCCTTGGAAAAATTCCAATCCAATGTATTAGATTGTATTTTAAATTCTCTGTGCTTGTTAGCCTATAATGTTCAGCTTTCTACTTCTTTATGTTGTTATATTCATCATGCTTAGGTTTCTAATGTAGAAGGTCATAATAGTTTTTCATTTCACTAGTTGTAACTTACATTATTAGATCTTTTCATATTTTAAATTGGAATACTGTCATCATGGAAAACAACTGTTTGAGTACATCGTAATTATGGAACATTCCAGCTTAATATTGGCTAATCATTTGGCACAACTGAATCCTGAGTGCAAAAGGTAGTTGCTTCTAATTAGATCACAGTTTAGATCTGTATGACTTCCCAGTTCTCATGTGCTTTTAACATGTGTTCTCTGAGGCAAAGCAATGTCAACAGAGTTACAGTCAAAATAAAGTGACATGCCACTACAATCCCAATCTTTTTTTCAGGACCACAATGTACATTCCTCTGTTGTCGACTTTCTTTTTGCTTTGTTTGTCAAAAATGAGCTTTACAATATGGAACTGATCTTGTTATACAAAAGTACAATTTCACTGTGATAGAAATGCTTTCAGTGTGCAACTTGTAGCTTATTGATATATTATTTATATTACTTTATATTCACGTTGACAGCATCAACATGAGATGTCAAAGATTAATTTGAGTAATATAAAATAAGTTAATACTTTCATAGAAATTGTACTGTTTTAACAATTTACAGTCAGTTCATGTTTTAAAAAAAATAAGCTGGTCAACAACAGCAGAAACGTGTGCAATTACAAAAGACTTACTGCTGCAAAATCCTACATATATTAATACACATAATATTAGATTAAAAAAAAAGATTTATTCTAAACTGGCCTCAAGAGCCAGGAGTCAGCATTTGATTGCAGCACTTTCATTAATACACTTACATGGAATGCTTTTGCTTCTGAAATGTCTTAAGTCACGTAAACTTCTTTTTAAAATGGTTTACCCGGTGTAATTTTCAAAGTCTTTATTTCGGAAATATGTGAGGACTTTTGAATGATACAGCTGGTTGTTCCTTGTATTTTGCCTTTTGCCTGTGCCAGATTTGTTAAGGCCATGGCAGCGTTAATTTCCTTCCAGTAGGTTTCATCTTTGGAAGCTTCCTTTTGCTTTGGATAACTTAAGAAAAATAGAAATAAAGTTTAGTATGCAGATTAGCAGCTTTAAGTTGTACAAGTAGAATTTTCTGAAGTTCACTAACCTGGTTAATTGGTTCAGTCCCTGTTCCACCATCTCTGAGAACGAAAGAGAAGAATGTTATTCTCATCCTCTTACAGTGCTTCCCTCACAAACAATCAAATAGAAGCTACTTTTATCCTTGTTAATCTCCAAAGAACTAGCAAAGGGTAACATTGAATTTTAAGACTGTTATTCCCATTCTTCTCTTCTATAGGATCATTTTCACTGCTTGTCCATGCCACATGAAGAATATTCAAAGTTCAAAATAAATGTATTTATTCTGTAAAGTCTGTAAATATCTCCATGCACTACCTTGAGATTTATTTTCCTGCAGGCATTTGTAGTAGAACAGAGAAATACAATAGAATCAATGAAAAGCTACACACAAAGAAGCAACGTGCAAAAGAAGACAAACTGTGTAAAACACAAATAAATAAATAGGTAGATAGATAGATATAGATAGATAGATAGATAGATAGATGTTCAGAGTTGAGGTGAGTAAAGTCATCCACTCTGGTTCAGGAAGCTGAAGGTTGAAGGGTAATAACTGTTCCTGAATGTGGTTTTGGCTCCTGTACCTCCTTCCTAATAGCAGCAGCAAGAAGAGAGCATGGCCACGATGATGGGGGTCCTTGATAATGGATCCTGCTTTTTTTTTGGCAGCACTCCTTGTAGGTGCGCTTTGTGAAGGTATTCTTACACTAAACAAAGTGCGCTAAAGGCAAATGATTTTGAGAGTTACAGAGATTTGAACTAGACTTTACAGGGCTGATCTCACTTCTTTTCAAAGCATATTTTCATTGGGATGTCACTGGTCACAAAGTTATAAAAACTTAAATAGCTCGCACACACTTATCAACGTGACTCCATAATAATACATAATGCAGTGCAATATTCCTGCATTAAATATAAACATGACATAAACACAATGTGAATCTTATAACAATTGATCTCTGAAGTCTTGCTATATGACGACATACTGCCCAACAAACCTGACTCATTTTTGCCTGTATAGGAAAATAGAGCTCTGCATTTCAGCCAGTTAAGCAAAAACATTACCAAGCCAAAGACCCAATTAGCTTTCTGCTTACATTAATCACAGAATGCAATAGGAAGGCCAATTGGCTTATCATGCATTTGCTGGCTCTTCAAAAGAGCTCTCCAATGAGTCCCAATCGTTGTTAATACTCTGCAAGTTTGAAGTTCACATTCAAGTTCCTGCTACTTTGTCTTCCATCATCCTTTCAAGTAGTACATTCCAATGCACTAATATCATTAGCGTGATGGCGCTTGAAAAGTTCCTAAGCGATTAGTTTGAGTTGAAGTGAATTTCTTAAAGTTCACTTTATGCTATAACTTTTTAAATTGCAACGATAAAAAGTAAAGTTTCAGATTCCTGCTTGCACAGGCAAAATAGCTTTAGATTGCTTACTAAATTAGTTATGGGTGATTCAGAGGAATTACACCACATACTTCTCAAAAAATATTGCCAAACCCAATCCACATCAATTGAAGCAACCATACATTATGCAGTAGATGAAATAGGATTTACACTTCCATTTTCTATCGCTGAAAGATGATCTATGTGGACCCAGTGAACCTTGATGAAAAATGTATACTAGAAGATTTTATATTTGTACACTGCCTTGAGCATATTTCCTGCTATTCCAATGAAATACGTTGTTTGATCTTGTGTAATGTATCATGTAATAACACTTGTCAACACTCTGAGGGTCATTTCAGTATGAAATATGGTAACCTCAGAAAAAAAGCTTTCTATCCCATGTTTATTAAATCCCATAATTACTCTTATTGTAACAGAGGCTTCAGTTAGCCTTTAACTTATAGAGAGAAACTTAATCTTAAATGTTATTGATGTCAAAGAACCAGAGGAAACCCAGCAACATCTGGAACAGAATTAGCTTCTTCAATCATTCAACCACAAAAGATTAAGAGTTGACATTGCTTGCACATACATTAGTAAATATGTGCCTGTGTGGGTTAAATACTGTGTGACAATTTAGATCAAGCACAGTGGATTCCAGTTAAGTGGGCCATCGATTAATCGGGGCAGCTGCTTATTTTGGATAAATCTTAAAGAACAAAACTAATTGAGCAAATTGCCAAAACTTGCTTCATTTTTTGGGACACTATGCCACTTAATTGGGATAGGAAATATGCATGTCTGGCCTTTAGATATCACACCACGCTTAGAGGAAACAGTTTTTAAATAGCATCAGTTGCGTGTTTGTGTGCAAAAAACAATGATTTTTGTCACCGAGAGTTGCCGAGTAATAAGCAGGAAGACAATTGAGGACTGTTTTGCTCACTGCAGTTTCAAGCATTCAGACTTTGAAATGCCAGAAATGGCCAGGAGTGAAAAAGAAATGATTCCACTACTTCAACAAGTTAGAAACTATGAAGAATTAAGGTATCAACAATCATCTTGAATGTTACAATGAAAACGAAAATTTGGGGATGCAATAATCTAAAGGCAGTCCACTATCAGCACTGTGTTGATTTTGTTTGTTTACTGTCAATGTAGCATACACTGGATGAATTCCTCCATCAATAACTATTAGGGACTAATACACAGTTTTATATTACTGTAATGCAATTGGTAGTGTTCCAATTTGTCCTGTATTTTATTTAAGCATGGAATAGGCCGTTCCAGCCATTCAAAACCTTGCCACCTAGCAAACCTCGTCAATCCCCAATTTAACCCTAACCTATTCCAGGGACAATTTAGACTGCCCAATTAACCTACTAACCTACTATGTCTTTGGACTGTGAGAGGAAATCAGAGCACCAGGAGAAAACCCATGTATTTCACGGGCAGGACTCACAGAGACTCCTTACAGAGGACGCTGGGATTGAACTCTGAACTCTGATACACCGAGCTATAATAGCATCGCACTAACTGTTACGCAACTGTGGCACCCCAACTTAAAAGGCTGCAAATCAGCACTGGAACAACCAGTTATCAGGCTTCAGGTATCCTGACCTTTTAAATAGTGACTGATAGATTTGAATAAGTCATTAGTGTCATAATGGTACCCCTTTAAGTGAAACTTTATGGGCATCTCAATGCAATATCTTGTTTTCTTTATGAATGCTCAAAGAATATTGTGAGTTCAAAATTCAGTATCAAAATTGTTTAATGCAATTCCACAAGTGTAAAAGAGAATGAAATAAATGTTACTCTGGATTGGATGCAGCACAAAAAAAAACACGATAAGATAAAGAACACAATAAATACAAATACGTAAGTTAGATTACATACATGGATTGACTGCACGTCCATAAATGACACTGGTGTCTGTACATAAGGTGACTGACAGGAAATGATAAAGAAGTGGTGATGGAGGGTGGAGGGGTGGGTTAGTGGGCAAAGGTGTTGATCAGCCTTACTGCTTGGGGAAAGTAGCAGTTTTTGAGTCTGGTGGTCCAGGCATGGATGCTACGTAGCCTCCTCCCTGATGGGAGTGGGACAAACAGAGCGTGAGCAGGCTTGGTGGGATCTTTCATGATGTCACTGGCCCTTTCCTGCCACTTCTCCGTAAATACATCCATGATGGCAGGTAGGCTAGTGCTGGTGACGTGTTAGGCAGCGTTGATTACCCTTTGCAGGGCTTTCCTGTTTGCCACAGTGATGCAGCCTGTTAGGATGCTCGCTACACAAAAGCTCCAGTTTTATCCAAGCATTGGACAAAAAAATTTGGTTTGTGATCTGGGACATCATGAGGTGCTAACGAGTAATGAGAAAAGGTCTGGCATAGTACATTACACAAGTGCCCAGGCCAGTTTCTTAATGGATTTCTCCTAAAGTGATTATTGCACAATCTCTAGTGGCTAAATCATATTTACACATATGTGTAAATAGTAAAACCCATACTATGCACCTCTGCTCACTCATTGAATAAGCCTCTTGAATATGTCCTGTTATTTAATGCCATCTCCATATACCCATTTATAATCTAAATACCATAACACCTCTGAATCTCAGATTTAAACCTGAGCTTTTCCAACCAGAAAATTTTCTCTTTATTTAGTTCTATCAGTTCCCAATAAAATTTTGAATTACAGAGCTATGGAGTTACAATGACACTGAATGGCAACTTCTTTGAGCTTATCTGTGAAGCAGCTTAATTTCTATCTTTAACGTCTCTTTTTCCTTTCCAAGGTTTTGTCGAGGAACCTGACCTAGAGCTACACTCAAGCTTTGGTTCTTTGCGGTGGTGGAACCTGTTCCTGGAGTTCATTGACCAGCCGTTTCTCGATATACCAAGGACACAGCCTAGGAGATGAGCACGCCTTCAAGGTTGCAAGGCTTTGCGGCCCTGAGGACAAACTGATTCTATGCCAGTGTGGCCAACTGAAGCGTCACGAGAGAAAACACAACATTGGGAACAGCGGATCGCCTCTCAGGGGCTCTGCACTGGGTGAATCGCGTGTTCTCTCTCTTTTTCTTGAAGGTGGGAAAGAGTTTGCCACCAATTCTCGACACGGCAGACTTTTAACACCCTAAATTAGTGAGTTGTTTATCTATGTTATGTCTTGCAGTGAAAGAGTGACGCCTTTCTGCACCTTTCTGAGAGAGAGAGAACCTGTGGTATGTCAAACCATTGGGCTGAACAACTTGTTTTTGTTGTACTGCAGATCATGGTCTTTCTTGGGGGCTTTGCTGTTGCTTGCTTGGTGGGTAGAGGATGCTGATTTTTTTTTGCTGAAGTAAGAGTGGAGGCAGAGGGTCGTTGTTATACTGCTGCTTGTGTGTGGGAGAATGGTGTAGGGGTGTTTTGTGATTCTAACGCTTTTACTGTCACTCTTTCTTTGGGGCACACATCTGTTTTTGTGGATGCCTATGAAGAGTAAGAATTTCAGGTTGCATACTGTATACATTCTTTGAAATTAAAGCAACTATTGATCAAATTATCCCCTTAACTTTATCAATTCTAGGGAATAAACCCTGTATTGTGTGATCTCTCCTAATAATTTAGACTCTGCAATGCAGATATGATTTGAGCAAGTTGCATCTGCTCTTTCTAACATTATTAGACTTCCAGCTTTACATTTCATGTTAGAATTATATGTCTTTTGTATTGTATTATCTTTTCATCATAGTAAAATGGTTCTTGTTTGAAAATAATTAGCATAGTAGAGAAAATTTATGCAAATATATTAATTATCTGAGGTCATAATGCAAGTTTTTCCATGATGAAAATATTATGAGCTGCTATTGAATTGGCTTAAGTTCTAAGTGCTAACATACACTGAACTAAAATTCCTTCCTATTACTCAATATGAGTAATACTGTCAGTGAACCATTATCATGAATCACTGAGATTTTACTGTTTAATGAATTTGGTATCAATTAAATCAAAAGAGAAATAATGATAGTTAGAAACTGATTCTCTCTATTCTGTTCATTTTAATATCAACTGCTCTTGATGTGCTCTATCTGATAAATCTCCTTCCACATTGCCAGAACAATGTGTTTTAATTCTGTTTTCAAGATGAGCTATCAACCATGCATTGAATGTCACTGACAACTTAATTCTTACTGGAGTCCAACTAAGGCTGTTTGTCTGCTCTAAGATTAGATCCTCTGGAGTTGGTTTAATGGCTACCTTTCCACTTAGGGTTATTAGCAGTCCTGAGAGAGTGAAGAGTAGTCTGAACTGAATTCAAACCAAGTTCCAGATGGGGAAAACAACGTTCCAAGCCATTACACCTCACAACAATCCATTTGTTGTGTCATTTACATCAAAGGTCCTGTGGAAATTGTCCTTTCAGCAAATTATTGATTGGTATATTAGAAATTAGAAATACTTAAAGCCTGGAAATAACTGTTAAATATCAATGTGCAAACATCTAATGTGCTTGACATTCCCTTCAACCACAACTGCGTTCTGGTAACAGTTACAAAAAAGAATATTGCAAGCAACTTCTTGGCCTTGAACACTTATGCATTATTTTTAATAGCTTTAAAATCAGTATTCTAATAACACCACAAAAAGAAGAATGCATAAGTGGAACCAGATTACAGCAATTTTAAAGTCATTATCTGTTTAGCCCGATCAGGCAGCACTGGCATCAAAAAAATGTTTTCCAGTCTGGCTCTGATCTCCACAGCTGGGTCCACTGTACTCT
This sequence comes from Hemitrygon akajei, assembly GCF_048418815.1. NCBI lineage: Eukaryota > Metazoa > Chordata > Chondrichthyes > Myliobatiformes > Dasyatidae > Hemitrygon > Hemitrygon akajei. The sequence goes on from NC_133131.1 coordinate 138,429,041, forward strand.
TTCTATCTATCTACTTTAATAGACATCTCATACACACACACACACACACACACACACACACCAAATGTACTGTATGCGTTTATTATGCGTAAATTATTAGCAATAATTTTCCATTTAACAACAATGGAGTGGTCAAGGATTGAGAATAGAATGAGTAGGATGGAACAATAAGGAAAATTCCTTCTAGATAATTTGCACTTGACATAATTGAACATACCAAGCCAAGCTATTTCCTGGACAATATCATATTTTAAGAATGTTCTAATTAATAGCTATTCCCCCCCCCAAATTATTTTATTCGGGAGCCAAACATCAATGAAATCCACAGTTCTTGATAAGTCATTTGAGGCCAATAAATTTTCAAAGGGTAGTATATATTATTATGAGTGATTGCATACAGTTCAAATCCAGATCACGTTCATGTCAAATAGTATGGCGGGGTATATCTTGAGCACACAGAGGTTGTCAAACAACACCAAACAAAACAGTTCAACAGACACATCTTCTTTGTATTAGATGAATATTTCAAAATTGCCAGCAAACAAATATGGATGTTTGTCATATTGGTCATCTGGTGCAGACTTACTTTCCAACCAACCACTTTCATCTCTGTTTAATTGATAGCAATTTTAAAAAAATAGCTATGAAAGCCAAACACAGCCTGAGTCAACATAGTACAATAATTAAGTCCAGGCAGTTTTTGATCAAAGGGTCCAATCCCAGTCCTGGTAGTGAGATGTGATCATCATTAAACAAACCCACTCAAAAATGTTGGGAAAACTGAGGCTCGACAGATGCATTTAAATATAACACAGGAGTGAACTATGACTAGGTTTCAGAATTATATATTTCAGAATCAGGGTGCTAGCAACAACATCACAGATGATATGAAGTTACTGACATGGACACAAAGATTCCTTTGCATATTTACATACGCACATATACATCTGCGCACATCTTCTCCTCTGGCAAATAGCCTCCATACTTAGATTACATCTTCCTGACAATATGCAAACCACTAATGTTCAGTCATTTGCACTAAGCTAAACAGAGGATTTACAGAAATCTATGTCTGAGTCTTGGATTTATTAAATCATGATGCTCCATCGTGTGGAGTCCACCAACATGATCTTGTCTGGCTGGAAGAAAGGCCTCTCTGATAGTATGTCAAATCACAGTAGGGCAAAGAGTAGATTCCTCATCCATTCTCAATTTGCAGAATGGGCAATAACAATAAGTAAATAATTTTTGAAAACAAAACTTTAGGTTTAGATTTACTTATTAACCACATGTACATCAAATGAAATGTGTCGTTTGTGTTAACAACCAATACGATCTGAGGTTGTGCTGGAGGCAGCCTGCAAGTATTGCCATACATTCACGTGCCAACGTAGCATAACCACAATGTTCAGAACAACATAAAACAAGCAGGAACAATATAACAAACTCCTTTCCCACCGCACACTCTTTCCCCCCCCCCCCCCCCCCCCACACACACATATGGGCCTTCAACCTCCAGATTATATTTTACATTTTAATGATCTGCAAGTTGTTTGCTTTTCATTATTTCTTTAATTATTTTCATCAGTGTTTCAGATGCCTTTCTATGGTAGAACTCTGCCTCAGACTTTCCTTTTTTCAGCCCTATCAGATGTGCTCAGGGATCAGAGGCCTCAGCTATTTAGCACCTAAGGCATGCTCACCACTGAGGTGTCACTTCAATGTTAAAAAAAACACATGCAAGGATTCCAGGTGCAGGCACAGTCCTGGACAAACCCCCTCCCCTAACCACCCCCCATGTCCCACTATGTGTTATTTTCCCAGGCATAATCACATTGGTTCAGATGACTGCCTCTGAAAGACTTCCTTTTCTTTGTGGACCATTCATTGTTACAGGATTGTAATTAAACTGTGACTTCCCATTTACTTGGCAATGAAATAATGTGTTGTTAGCAAGACCCTATTACACCATGTCAACTTTAATTTATAAATTTTAGGAAGTTATGGTCCAGTAGAGTTACAAAATTGTTAGCTAATAAATAATTAGCATCAGCAATAAATAAATATGCACTTTGCCTACTGAGAACATCTGTTGCCAATGTGCTCTCTCCTGATGAGATACAGATTGCATTTGTCAGTGGAAAAAATGACTAATCAAGAAATTACAATCTAACAACAGAAAAATAAAATGTTTAATTCAGTCCTTAACAAATCCTCCGTGATAAACAACCTTGTGAGGTCAATTGTACTTAATTGTTTCAAATTTTTGCATTAATAGGAGTAAGCTATCCATGATAGTTAATTTCCCAACCATGACTTTCTTTTTTAAAAAAAACTAAATTTTACTTAACTGGACAAGTGAAATTATAATTATGAGGTTTTGCAAATTTTAAAATTAACTGTGTGAATTTTAACAGTCTCCACTAAATGTGTCAGAATAAGTAATCAGCTGGTTAGTGAAATACTGACTGACAGAAGTAGTGTGAAATCATGTAGAAATCAGAAAAAGAAGGAACTTTTGGATAATTTTAGTGCATATAGAATTCTTTTAGCCATGGGAATTAAAAATGGAGAGCTTCTCCCTGTGATTTGCATCTGAAAAATTAACATGTGTGGCTTGACAAGCAAAGTATAATAGCAATACCCTGTAAGAATAGTAAGAAATATTGACTTTACTCTTTTTCTCTGAATGGTTCTTAGATTTTTGCTCATGTGGACAGCTGCCAAAGGGTACAAAAATGAGGAAATTTAACAAATAAGCGAAATAGATACTGAATTGCCTAGTAGGGGAATTCCTAACATAGAATATACATTAATGCATGATTTGGCTAAGAAAAAAAATACTGGAGAATGCAGAGTAATTCTGCAGTCCAGGATTCCAGTGAAATTCATGCAGGCCCTCGCAAAAGATCTTTGGTTTTCCATTTTAAAATTGCTGAGAAATATCAAATTTTGCCCTTATTCTCCATATGGCCAAATACTTCTCCTAAGGAACATAGTTCTTGATGAGCGACGAGAGCCAGGAGAGGTGCTTCATTATAAGGTGGAACTATGGATTACAACAGAAAAAGAAAGCCAAAGGTAATATTTTCTCTGGGAGAAGAGAATAATTCACAGGGAATAATTCTCCCAGAGCACTGTTTTACTAAAATATATTGAGACCACATCTCCCATAACATCTGGATGTAAACCAGCAGCAGTATAGATGTAATCAGAGTGAAATAAACTTTTAAAATTTTAATGCAAGCTTACTAAATCTTATTTTTAATTTTTTTATAATTGGTAGGAAATTCTTAGGAATGCCATTTTCAGCCAATGCAAAACCAATGCATTGGTTGAAAACAGAAATAGTGGAGAATGTGTGTGGAAATGGTGCACAGTAACTACTTCAGTGTATGGGCAATCCACAAATCTGAACTAACAATTCAAAAAAATATTATCTTAACCTGCTCTGACCTGTACATAACACCATTATGATTGTTTTGTTGTTTGCTTTCAATTGTATAAAAGCAATGCCACTGATTTGTTCCAACCCAATCTTTTTTGGGCAATTAAAAACTGTATCTGCCAATTAACCAGGAGTCACCACATCACCTGAATGATCTTTTTAATATACATGATGAGCTGTAGTTAGCTAGGCAGTAAGCTGTTTAAATTCAGTGCCCCAAGTATGATTGTCCAATATCTTTAGCACAGAGATCAGTTTGATCATTATCATTAGTGAAAGAAATTTAGAGAGATCATGTGTCCTAGCTGGATGTAATATTGTTTAAACCATTGACATTGATATTCTGTACAAATGAAAGACTTGGTGCTTTTCTGATATTCAATAAATTTCATTAGTGATGAATATTTTAATGAGCCAATAGCTTTGTCAGCATTGTCAAGGTTCAATAAATTCAACTCTTACCTTTATAGGTTGCGTATTATGTCAGGACTGTGTGAGAGGAATTGCTCTCTCCAGTAGTAGGAGATAAAAGATGATGTTGCCAGGCATCTATATTTTGACTTTGACAGAGCGAGGCTGAGGAAAAGTGTGTAAGAAAAATTCAAGTGAGATCAAAGAACATGAACCTCACTGAGCGTATGTTTAAATTGAACGTTTAACTGTAAAGTTGAGAGAGAAATATTACATAGGCAGTAAAGTGATGGCTCACAATATTGGTGAAGAAGATTCCATGGGGTGCATCTTGATCACCAAGGAGGATACACTAAAGAAGACCTTAGCTTAGCCTCAGCCCCTCTTTTATCTCTTATTAAAATTAAACAAGCAATGCAATTGATTCCTACCATAGCATTCGGGTGATTGAGAAGGATGGTCAACAATCCAAGATCAATATTCAAGGATAAAGCCTTCTCATGGAGTTTTTAAAAAAAAGGGATCTCTTAAAGGCCTCCAGCATATTTTAAGAGAAGGAATAAGATATAGATGTCTTTAAGAAAGAACTTACTCAGGCAAAAAAATGTTAATAGGTTATTTTAAAACACAATGGTGAATAATCATTTGAATAATGTGCCTAAATTTGGGCTCAGCTAAAATAATCTGATAATAACTATGGGTGGACTTCAGAAGGGCTTGTAAAAAGTCAGAATACCTTTGTGAACTGTCAGAATAGCTGGCGTGCATTTTTAATAACTAATGAAGAAATTTAGTAATATTCAGAAACAATATATTTAATTAATGTATTGTGGGGATTAACCAGTAGAAAACTGGTTTTACATTGACATCAAAGGAAGAAAACTTCGATTGTATAAAGATTACTAGGTACCAGAATTTTCAATGGACCATTTTGCAATAAGCAGCGTGTCTGTTGTGCTCATCATGTGGCAGCTCAGTTTAATATTTGAACACATTTCTAAACTATTCATTAGATGCAGTATGGGGTCTTGCTTCTTCAAAGCAATGTTCTGCAGCATATTTTTCTGAGACCGAAGTTAATGGGATAATAATTCCTTTTATAGTTTTCATTGTCTTATGTACCATTCATTCCGTTTTACTCAATTTATCAGCTGGTTCCACTTGGTGACCTCCTCCCCTGTCCCCACCTTCACCAACATTTTCAGTTTTGTTTCTCCTAAAATTTTGCATTTTATATCGGAGTGATGTGGCTTCAATATTGTTCCTTCAAAAAGGTAGGCATGCGTAGCCTCAATTTCATCAAAACCCTGAAAGTCGGGGCTTCTTCCTGACAATACGCACACAGAACAAGGCTTCACAAGAATCACAATCAGACACTACAAATTTTATATTGTTCTTCACTTCTTGTTCTACTTTGTCCAGTTTCCTTTGTCAGCCCAGGTGTATTAGACTGCTGGACAGATAAATGGTTTGATTGCAAGTGTTTTGCTGTGAATTTCATTGCAGAAAGCTTGAAATTGCAGATTACCAGACCAAATGAAGTTTGGAATTTACACACTCTCATCTTCTGAGCAGCAAGGATATAAACTGACTAAATTGTAGACTGCATTTAAGTTCAGGAAAATTACATGCCTCTATACCTGCATTCTGCAAGCAGTTAATGTAAACGATTTGCTTAAGGAAAAGTATAGGATGATCAAGCAAACAAACAGGAACAGCTACATCCCAGACAACTTCTACGGATAGGCTGAATGAAAGGAGTGTGATTAAGCAACAGAAGTCGGTTGTCTTGGTGGAATAAATTCTACTTATTGTTGGATGGTAGTACCCATCACCTTCAGATTCAGGGTCAGATTTATTAGTCATGTGCATGTTCCACAGAACACAAGCAACAATAATAGCAACAAAACAAAACTACAACAGCAAAACAAACCCTTTTCAATCCATCCCACCCACCCGCCTACTCACACACACAGACAAGCCAATTGCAACAGATAAGAACAAGTGACTTGTGGAAGTAGTGTTGAGCTCAGTGTCTCATGAAATCAGAACATAGAACCAATCTTCCCTCTAAGGTATGCGTGCACACACACATCTTTTGTTACTAGCGCACAAAAGGTTGTCACCCTCTACCTCGCTGGCATGTTAAGTATATTTCACGATCGTACACAATCACGTTTCCTTTTCTGGTTTCTAATGCAGACGGTGCTGACAAAATGGAGCTTGCTATGATTTGTCTGCAGATTTTAGAACTGGCTTGTTAATACTGTTTTTATTGAAGAAATTATTCAGTGTGCACATGTTGTCACTGGGCAAAAAAATTGCACAGCACAAGATTTTTATGCAAATTAGAGGGAACACGGCATCAAAAGAATTTCTATGTATTTTGAGTAAAGCTTTCTACAAGCTGTCATCCTTGGAGCCAGTGTCCAGCAATGCTCTATAACATTGAAATGAAAAGCAGATTCTAAGAAAAAAATAGCTCCCTTGAATTCTTTTTTATTGAATTCTGTTGGGCGAGCAAAATTCTGTTGGCACCTCGTCTGTCCCCTCCTCCAGGAATCTAGAGTTCCAGCCAAGACTTGGGTACATCTCTTAAAATTAGAACTTGGAATGAAAAAATATGCAAGGTCTAAGATAACACATCTGATTAAGTAAGAAGGGCCGAAAGCAATTAGAATTTAGAGCAGTCCTGTGATATAATGCTTAAGCCTTAACCTCTCCAAGGAAGCATGGGCAGAAAACAGAAATAGTTTCCTTCTCCAAACATGTGTTTGTTAAAAATGTTGAATATTTAAATTATGTAGATAGTGATTTCCCAGAGTTGAACGTCAATATAATTCTATTTTTAGCTGAACAAAGATAAAGCCTTGCAGTACTCCTGGTACTTGGATGGTAGTGATAAACCAGTCAAAGTTTCCCCTTCCTGAATGGATTTTGCATAAGGATAGAAATAGGCTTGGGTATGGTGTCACATGATTTATTAATCTACTAGAACTGTCTAGGTTATCATATGAATAAAAGTCACTAGGATGGACAAGAAGTCAACAGAATAGAAGAAAAGTGGGGGGAATTAAAAAGAAAAAAAACAAAAAGATCTGATAAAGTTCCAAGAAATATGTTACAAGAATCACAATCTGTAAGCAGCTTATAGATCTGGCAGACATGTTGACACCCATCCTCTTCAAGTATATTTATTTTCAGTACTGGGAATGTTGATCATTGAATTCTCCAACTTCCAGTAATTCCCTCCCCCTCCCTTCCCCCATCCCAGTTTCACTCTTCCTCCTCTTCCAGCTGCTTATCACCCCTCTCATGATTCCACCTTCTTCTACTACACATAATGCTTTCCCCTTACAATCCTTCTTCACCTTTCCTGCCTATCCCCTCCCCCAACCCTTGATCTTTCCCCTTACTAGTTTTTCACCTGGCACCTACCAGCCTTCGCCTTCCCACCCTCCCCCCACCTTCTTTATAGGGCCCCTGCTCCATCTCTCTTTAGTCCTGACAAAGGGTCTCAGCCCGAAACATTGACTGCTCATTTCCACGGATGCTGCCCGACCTGCTGAGTTCCTCCAGCACTGTACGCATTGCTTTGGCCCCAGCATCTGCAGTGTACTTTGTGTCTGGGATTGTGAGCATAGGTTAAGAATCCAGAAAAGCAGTGATGAAATTCAAAGTCATTTTCTTTAGTAGAAGAACATCTTTGTGGATCCAGAACAGGCTTGCCTGCAGAAGGCAAAGAGTGGTTGTAGGTGGGTCATATTCTGCATGGAGGTCAATGACCAGTGGTGTGCCTCAGGGATTGGTTCTGGGACCCTTACTCTTCGTGATTTTTATAAATGACCTGGATGAGGAAGTGGAGGGATGGGTTAGTAAATTTGCTGATGACATAAAGGTTGGGGGAGTTGTAGAGAGTGTGGAGGGTTGTCAGAGGTTACAGTGGGAGATTGATAGGATGCAAAACTGTGCTGAAAAGTGGCAGATGGAATTCAAACCAGATAAGTGTGAGGTGGTTCATTCTGGTAGGTCAAATATGATTGCGGAATATATTATTAATGGTTAGACTCTTGGTGGTGTGGAGGATCAGAGGGATCTTGGGGTCCGAGTCCATAGGACACTCAAAGCTGCTGCACAGGTTGACTCTGTGGTTAAGAAGGCATGTGGTGCATTGGCCTTCATCAACTGTGGGATTGAGTTTAAGAGCTGAGAGGTAATGTTACAGCTTTATAGGACCCTGGTCAGACCCCACTTGGAGTACTGTGCTCAGTTCTGGTCACCTCACTAAATGAAGGACGTGGAAACTATAGAAAGGGTGCAGAGGAGATTTACAGGGATGTTGCCTGGGTTGGGGACCATGCCTTATGAGAATAGGTTGAGTGAATTTGGCCTTCTTGGTGCTTCAAGATGGCGGCGCGATGCAGTTTGCAGCGGCCTCTCTGGAGTTGATATCTGTTATTTGTCAAGCGGGGTGCCGTGCACAATCCTAATCTGATGAAAAACGGATGTGGGAGCATGGAGGAACATCTGGAAATCTCCAGGAAGGCCTTCTTTGTTGCTGCTGCTGTTGTGAGGTCAGGGTCTCTGCTGAGAAGAACAGGCCCCCAGTCCTCGGGGTCACGTTGCTGATGGCCAGTGGTGGGGACATCGTAGTGCGCTCGGCAGAGGATGGTACTCGGAGAGGCTGTGCCGGAGGGGATGGTCGGAGGCTCGGAGGTTTGACGGACTAGGAGTCCGCTGCGGTCGGGGCACTTTCACTGTGTGCTGCACCTGCGAGGCTGGGTCCAGCGATGCCGTGGAAGTCCATAGCGGGGGTATTCCCTTCTGCCGCCTGCGTGGGATGATGAGTTTATCGGGACCCTGAGGACTTGTGGAAACTGTGTGGTGGTTTCTTTCGAACTTATAGTCTTTTAACACCTTTGGACTATTTTTACTGTGCCCATGGTCTGTTTTTTTTAACCAATTATGGTATTGTTTGCACTGTTGTAACTATGTGGTTTTGTGTAGGTCTTGTAGCTTTAGTTTTTGGTTTGTTGGGTAGTAGAGTTGGTCTCCTGACTTGGTGTGTCTTGGTAGTCTTGTTTTGTCTGGTGGGTTTGGAGCTCCTTTCCAGGGAACGCGCTAAGATGGTAGCGCGATATTAATACGCAGCAGCCTCTCCAGACTCTGGATTTGGGGATTACCAAACGTTACGTAGATTTTCTGGTGTAGTCTGTTTTGTCGTGTGCTTTTGTGATATCATTCTTGAGGAACATTGTTTCACTTTTTAACTGCATTGCTGTTGTGGTTTCTAAATGACAATAAACTGAATATTCTATTCTATTCTTTTCTCCTTGGAGCGGTGAAGAATGAGAGGTAACCTGATAGAGGTGTATAAGATGATGAGAGACATTGATCATGTGGATAGTCAGAGGCTTTTCGCCAGGGCTGAAATGGCTAACATGAGAGGGCACAGTTTTAAGGTGCTTGGAAGTAGGTACAGAGGAGATGTCAGGAGTAAGTTTTTTATGCCGAGAGTGGTGAATGCATGGTATAGGCTGCCAATGACAGTGGTGGAGGCAGATGCGATAGGGTCTTTTAAGAGACTCCTGGATAGGTGCATGGAGCTTAGAAGAATAGAGGGCTCTGGGTAACCCGAGGTAATTTCTAAAGTAAGTACATGTCCGGCACAGCATTGTGGGCCAAAGGGCCTGTATGGTGATGTAGGTTTTCTATGCTTCTATGTTTTTTCTAACATCAGTAAGTACAACATATTTTTCAAATATTCCAAAGCCATGATCTGCTTACTCCACAAATCGACATGCCAGCTTCATATCAATATAGCATCCAATGCAATTTGTCTCACAAACAGTGTGCTGCAGACAGCATTTGGAACTCCATGACCACTGTCAAATTTCATGCCACTAAGTTTATGACACTTGCAGAATGTCATTAACTAGTTTACTCTTGCAAGCTGTTGTGATACATGATATATTTTTTGTCTTGTTTCTGGTATTAATCACACATAATTATTTAATAGCCACATTTTAACTTCTAGCATCAATAAAGGTGTGAATCACTAAATGCAGTGGGCATCATGATTGTTGATACCCCCAGCTACATCTGGTTCTGTTATCTTGCTGAGTACAACCACCACATAAACTATTTCACACAAATGAAACCATTAAAGCTTGTCATCTTGCCCGATAGAGAATTTACGAAAGACATGTAGCATCTTTCTCAATCAAAAAGACATTCCAATGTGCTTTATGTCAATGTGGTACCTACTGAGATGTAGCCTTTATGCCAATATGTAAAACGCAGGAGCTAATTCGCATACATCAGTGCGAAAATGATTTTTCGTTTTAAATAATGTTGTTTGAAGAATAAATATGGTCTGGAAAACAGAGTAAAACTCATAACTTCTATTTAAATCAAGCTATGAGATCTTTTGCATTCATCCAAGAAGTATGAGACCTTGGTTTAATGTCTCATTGAGATGGCAACTGCTGAAAGGGCAGCACTCACTTGCACCACTAACGAGGGGTATAGACAGGGTAATGCAAGCAGGCTTTTTCCGCTGAGACTAGAAGTAGAGGTCACGGGCTAAGGGTGAAGGGTGAAATGTTTAAGGGGAACATGAGGGGGAACTTCTCCATTCAGAGGGTGGTGAGAAGGTGGGATGAGCTGCCAACAGGTCTGATTTGAACATCTAAGACAAGTTCGGGTAAGTACATGGATGGGAAAGGTTTGGAGAGCTAGGGTCCAGGAGCAGGTCAATGTGACTAGGGAGAATAACAGTTCAGCACAGATCGGATGAGCTGACAGGCCTGTTTCTCTGCTGTATGACTCTATGACCTCTCTGAAACCTGCAGCTTTCCCTGGACTCCCTAGTGACCTTGTAGCCTTTAAATCATATTCTGGCATGCTCCACACAGAAACGTTCCATTTTGGTCTTTATCAATTATTAATTTTTTCCCAAATGGCTAAGTATCTTGCCTCCCATGAGGTAGGAATTGTGATTTTAGGCAGAATCACTTGAGATGAAATGTATGACACACATGGAAAGCTCAATCCTAACGGAAGATATGAGCTTTGAAGGTTGTTCCCCCCCTCCGCCTTTTGGGGATGAGTCCGACTACTCGATGCGAGAATAGTGAACACCATCATTCCCAGAATTACCACACTAGAAGATTCCGGATGTCAAAACAGGCAAACATAAATGGAGTAGGTGCAGAAACCCAAAGAGGAAGGGATGTGAGACAGTATGGTAGTTCTATCTCCAGCTCCCACTCCTTAGTGCACATCTCTCCAAAGGATTGGTGAATTTAAATTTATATTATGCCAAATTTAAAACAGTACTGATTTAATCCAGTGAAACTGTCCTGTAGAATTATAAAATACTCTTGACATCCCAAAGCATTTAACAGCCAATAAAGTGTGTTTGAAGTGCAGTTACTGTTATGATGGAGCTATGGAAAGCTGCAGCAAAGAGACAGGCTCTTCGGCCTGCTATGTCCTTGCCAATCATCACAGAGTCGAAGACTCAAAGTACATTTATTATCAAAGAATAATAAATTGTGCAACCTCCAGATTTGTTTGCTTATAGGTAGCCACAAAGCAAGAAACCTGAAAGAACCCAATTGAAGAAAAGAATAAATAGGCCAGCACACAATGCACAAGAGAAAGAAAAGAACACAAATAATGCAAACAATTGAATCAAACAATCTTTCTACATCCAGTTTTCATTTTCTCCCCATTTTCCTCAACTCCCCACAGATTCTACCAATACATTAGAGACTCTTTACAAAAGCCAATTGACCTGCCACTCTGCATGGATGTGGAGGAAACCAGAGCAGCCGGTGACAGACCAGTGCAAATTCCACACGGGTCAGGATTGGAGCTGGATCTCTGGTGCTGTGAGGCCCCAAGCTGTCCCACTATGACAGTGTTGAAACATACAGCAGCCAGTTAACATACAGAAAGCTCTCACAACCAAGTTACGTGACAATGGTCAGCCAGTCTTCAATGAGGGGATAAATATGGACCAGAGTGCATTGAATTGAATTGACTTTATTTCTTACATCCTTCACATACGTGAGGAGTAAAAATGTTATGTCTCCATCCGAATGTGCAATGTGCAAATTATAGCAATTTGTAATAATACTATGTACAGTAAAATAAGCAGTAAATGTATGAATAAGCCCGCCACTATGTTTGATTATCAGTTCAGTATATTTTACAATCAGAATTCATTTAGGAAATGCTATTTCATTCATCGATATGGGGAAAAAAAGGAAACTACTGTTGTCTGCTCTGCTGGATACTGTGTCCATGGTGCAATTTATGTCATGGCATAAGCTCAAATATTTGTTTCTGTCAACATTATGCATCAGTTAAATATAATTTATTATAGTTTTCTGTGCTTTCTAAAAGCCTTGCATTGAGCATTTAATTACTTAAGTGTACAATGAAGGTTTCTTGTATAGAGATTTGATGAATGGTAATTTAAAAATGTATTTACAACCCTATTTAAAGGCATTCATTACATTCAGTCTTATAAATCAAGCCTGCTCAAAGTCAACAGTTGCAACAGTACTGTGCTGGCTTTTTATGGAGGTTTCAACCACTCATGTATTTTAACCAGAAATAAATAATTTTCCAGCTACTGTATTCATTTAGCTATAAACAGGTTCTGTTTTTATTTTAAGGAAACTTTAAGCTGTAATTTGCCTCAATATTCCACAGTTATGATGAATGCAAGCATTTGGAAAAAAATTGCATAAGTACCCTGGAAACATAAATAATGTCTGGCTGGGTTCATGAATTAAAACGTTTATATGCCCAATACTCCACTTCTGTTAAAAGGGAACTCATACATTTCCTGTGGGCAGGAACTTCCTTCTTCAAGTACTTCCTCCATGGTTTTCTAGTCTATCATTATTGACTACTGGACTACATTTTTACACCAGACTAATTAAACATTGACTAGAAAATGAAACAAATGTCAGTTCTTAACTTAGGCTCCTTACTAAGAATGTCTAAAGTATTTTTAATACAAATATTGCAGAGGACAGCCTGGAGCTACATTAATATGAGTCTTATAATCATGCAGAATAACTCTATTTTCATGGTGATGTGTCCAGCTAAGAGAGTGGCTGCATCAGGAAGTTTCTGTTCACTGTTATATCACTGAGCTGACAAAATGGCCAATGTACCTATTCTTCAAATGATCCGTGTCAGGTTATTGGACCCATGACAGCACCGTAGTGGTCCTGTCAGTCATTCTATGTTTGCATTCTTCCTTGGGTCTCAGCTGACACTCTGAGTGCACGTTTGCATGCTAAAATGGAGGATTAAACAAAAACACACTGAATACTCCCTCCAACCCCTACCCCACAACTTTCTCTTACATCTAGTCCAAAAGTTCTAACCCTCACTAGGATGCATTTCATGGGTGTGATAGTCTCTCTATACAGTTGCCATTGCGTGACAACACAAAATCCTTCAGTGTCACTTTAGAAAGACAGTTGGGGAGCCTTTCATTTGTCGTATTGATTAAAACTCTGAGCCAGTCTCCTTATGACGAAAGGCTCCAGTGAAGCCTGTCAGTGGGCTGGTTTTGATTGTGTCACTGCTAACCTCCATGAACTTTATAGTAAGAAAAATTAGTTTCAAATTGTTAGCTTGGAAACTTTGCACAAAACCATTGAGGATTATGTGCACATGGAGATTAGTTTGAAAATAAAAACTTGTTGAGAAAAGTAACTGGAAGCTATCTGGATTGTCTAAAGACTGAAAATGCTGCCAAATATAATCTTCTGAAGGAAACTTAACATTGTTAATCAATTTGGCCTGTACATGACACAACACTGGTTGACTGAACATAAGAAATAGGAGCAGGAGCAGGCCATATGGTGACTGTCCTCTGCCGAAGTGTGTCAAGTGATTTACTTATGGTAAACTGATACAAAAATTCAAAGATTACATTCCAGAAAGGTCCACCACCACTAACTTCTCACGAGTAACAAATGCAGAGTTGCCAGCTTTAAATAACAATCTTTTTTTAACGTTGATGTTCAAAATACAGAACCCTTACCAGTGCGATACACAAAGTTCCCATCTGCTTCAGATGAAGAAGGTGATGCTAATTCTTCTTCGTATTCATTGGAGCTGAATGATCCAGAATGATTTCTTTTCCTGTCGGTAGCTTTCATAGCTGCATTTGATGCCATGACGTGCCTCAATGAGTCGTTTAGATAGCGATGTAACAAGCTACTCTTGTACTTTGGCGGTGACACATAATCCTCACTGATTATTGTGCCTACCCTCCCCACTGCCTTCAGAATCGGACTTTCTTTTTTAACAGCTGCCTGAGCGGGTTTGTTGAATTCTCCGACAGCCGGGTTCCTTGGTGGATGTTCTGCATCTGAGATTTATAAGATAAAGTGTGTAAAACAACATAAAAAATCCTGTTGTTGGGTTTATAAGAGAAATAAATGCATTTCATGTATGAATTCTCAGCTTTAGAAACATTGCCACCGAGTACAAAATCAAAGAAGTTATTATAGATGTTTATAAATCACAGACTTTGAACACACTAGACATTTCTTAATATGAAACATAAGAAACTTTATTAATAAACTGCAAAGTGAAGTGAAAGTTGTTCTCTTCAGAGTTTGGGAGATTAAGGAGAGAATTACTGAAGTGATTCATCGTTAAGAATAACTAACAAAGTAAACAGAACTATTTCTACTGGCACAGCATTGGTAATCAGAGTTAAAATGCATTTGGGAAGAGACAAAAAAATTGTGTTTTATCTATCAAGATTATATGATTGGTTATTTTTGTATGTTCAGAATACGTGAAAACACTCAGTCCCTCATCTAATACACTGACAGACTGAAATGTTTATGGCTCAGGTATAAATCCTTGCATTACCATCCCCCATGTCCCCCTCCATCCCAGTCACTGCCCGCCACCACAACTTCTACTGTCTGTCTTTGTTCATTACCAAAAACTCAAACTCATGCTGACATGTCCCCTGATCCCGTGAGTTCTAATTTTGTGTCTGAACTTCTAGTTTGTTGCTTAGAAACTAGAATAGGTTTAAATATCAAATACACCACATTCATTGCTTTCACTTATCTATACTTCTAGTTACAACTTGAAAAGCCGCTAAAGCTTTGTCAAATACCATTTCCTTTTTGTTAGTATCTGTTGCTTTTGTGCAACAAGTAATATACTTATAACAAATAATATAAATATGTTCAAATAATATACTCTACTTGCTTCTACTGATTTGAGACAAAATAGTTTGTAGTATCATGTTCTCTCTCTCTCCTTTGGGGTTGTTATTGCTACCTTCCAGCTGTGCTGACTATTATAAAGTTGAGGGAATCTTTGAAGTTCTGTATCTACATCTTTTAAAACTCCCAGATGTGGGCTAGCAGATCCAAATGATTTGCTGGGTATTTCTTTATTAATATTAAATTCTTTCCATTTCTCTCTCTTACCAACCCTTGGTTTCTCCAGATATTATCAGCACTTCCTACAGATACATAGAAACAAAGTGTTCGTTCATGATCTGTAGTCTCTTTATTGTAATTTCTGCTGTCTCTGGCTCTCAAGTACAAATGCTGATGTTGGCTAATCTCTAGTTGTTTTAAAAATATCCATGGAAGTTTTTAAAATCTGTTTTTATGTCTCTTTCAAGTTTACTCTCATGCTGTCAGCCCTTTCTTTGGCAGCATTCTAAGCGGATTCCTATTATCTCAAGCTGTCTTTAACATCTATTGTTAGCTATGAACAGACCACTTTCCTAGTAGGGTTTTATTTGCTGAGGAAATGGATACTTTTTGCAAGTTATGAATTATTCCTTCAATCTTTGCTTCTGTTTTTTTCAAATCTTGTTTTCCACTACCTTGAACTTCACTAATACCTACTAAGTTTGCTTTGATCTGATTTAAAATGCTAGCTTTTGACGTGCTTAAATCACTTTCAAACTAAATATAATATTCGGTCATTTCATGATCACACTTCTGCAGAACCTCCGTGATTGCTAATTGATCAGATTTCAACACACAATATTACATCTGAAATACCCTGTTCCTTTGTGGCTTCCTTGGCATAACTATTTGAGAAACTACACTGAATATTTGATACAAACTCATCTTCACAACTGATAGAGTGAATATTTGATACAAACTCATCTTCACAACTGATAGAGTAAATTTGGTTTTCCTACTCTATTGCAAGTGTAAAGACCTGCTACATGTCTGCATAATATATTTTCTCCTAATATTCAGAGAGAGCCTAAAGATTTCACTCCATTAGTGCTTTCTTAGCTTTCCCCAAAGTGACTTTCCAAGCAAAAATTCCTCCATTCAGTTGCTTTAATCCAATTCTTTATCACAATAGCCTCCTCTTCCTCTGTTTTCCAAATTTTCCTATATCTTCTGTAAGTCACTTACTACAGAATATTAATTCAAACATTTAATTCGATGTTTAAAAATCAACTAGTTCATTATGTTTTTATATATAGCTGGTAGATCACTTCCCTCTATCATTCCAATAGCTAATTCTATGTACTTTTCTTATTCTTGACCCCATCCTACCTACTTCAATCTGATCAAATTTTACCTTACCTGTTTTGTAACACTATTTTATTTTATCCTTGCATTTCCCCGAAACTCATGCTTCATTGATATAAAATCCCTTCCACCATCTTTTAATCTCCTTGTGCAAATTAATTTGTGCATAATTGAGGGATTATTACCCGTTGCTCATTGATCTTCAAACCCTCTTAGCAAACTCTCTTTCCTAATTCTACCTATGCTGTCAGTATCTAAACTGAACATAACCATCAGGATCCCACTTTCATCTCATCAGCAAAGTTCTTCTCCAGACCTAGAAAAATATTGTTAACTCAGAATTCCCATCATATTTTGTGTGAAATACTTGTATGCGATTCTGAAACAGATATATTTTAGTCTCTGTTAGGTTACTTGCATTAATTATGCACATATAATGACATCATTAATTTCCATCCAAGGTAAATGTAGCAAAAACATATTGCTAAGGTTGAAAACATATTCATAGGCATTTTGTTACCATTAGGAAACAATTTTACCAACATCAAGTATTTATTCCAATTTCAATCATAAAAATATATTAATTTTCTTTTGAATATTCTGTGTGTTTGCATTTTGACATCTCCATTGTAATATCGGTACTGAATGCCAGTTGATAACTCTAGACACCCTTTGCACTTTTTGCGCCTTAATTCTATTTTGTACACTGTTAGCTTATCAATGCTAACTTAGGTGGAAGGAAAGGTGACTAAGGAAAGCATTTTATAAAATTGTCAGTGATCAATAAAGCAGAGAAGAATTAATATGTTTAGAGATAATATAAACTGCACTTCCTAGCCCTTGTTCAAGTAGGCAGGTCTGTGTATGAACTTCTCTACGCAATGCAATTGACAGTAATAGTGGGGAGAGGCTAAGAACAGCAGAGGTATGAGTATCTAGCATTAACCATAAAGTATATCCTAAAAGTACCCTATTTTTAATTTCTGATTGTGCCTTGCTTATGTCAGAGAGTTAAGCTTCACTGCTGCTGTTCCACACAGACTCATAGAGTAGACGACATAAAACACAGAAGTAGAGCTGCAGCCGATCTGTGTTTCTGCCAACTCCTATTCTCCAGTTTCAATCAACAAACACTGACTAACAGCCTGGCCACACCTCAGTGTGATTGGAGAAAATAATCTTTGGCATAAAATAAGCTACTTCATCCAATCTATTGATATCATGGGTCCAAAGCCAGCGGCAGGATTCTTTCTGATTTTGATCAACATTTCTCAAAGTTGTTATTAACATTCACTGAAGGATAGATGGTAACACATCATAAATCAACCACTCCTGCCACAAATTTTGCTGGGTTTCCATCCAAAGGTCAATTAACACTTTACAAAATGCAGAATCACTAGCAGAAAGTTAATAGTATCACATTTGTTGGCAGCCACTTAAGTATTTGTTAAAGACATTAGAAAAAAAAATTGATTGTATTTGTCCTTCTGTGAGAGTTTTGAATTTGATTTCCTTTATTAACATGTGTAAGAACAGAAGAAAATAGGAGTAAGAATGGGTATCAGACTTTTTGAATGGACAATGAACCCATGGACACTACCTCAGTATTTTCCTCTTTTTTTTTGCACTACACATTTAATCTTGTTTTATATGTCCTTCTTATTGTAATTTATAGTTTTTATTATTATGTATTGCAATGTACTGCTGTCCCAAAACAACAAATTTCATGACATATGCCAGTGATATTAAACCCGACTGATTCTGAGGCCCCTGGATCCCTCAAGCCTGGTGCACCATTCAATATGATCAAGCTTGATCTATTCTGGTCTCACTCCTCTTCTGTGCCAATTCCCCATAAACTTCATTTCCTTGATCTCTAAAATAGTTATTTATCTCCACCTTATCTAATGATTTGTCATCCACCATTTTCTGGACAAAAGAATTCCCAGGATTCCCTACACTCAGAATGAAGAAATTTCTGTGCATCTCTGTTTTAAATAACCAGACCCTTACTTTGAATCCTTCTCTTCTTCATCTCAAACTCTTGCCTTGTTCATGGCTCTTCCACTCGTGAAAACATCTCAGCACTTACCACTTCAAGCCCCTTTAAGATCTTATGTTTGAAAATGACACTATTCCAAGGAATACAGTCCTAAACTCTCTAGCCTCTATTTGACTATTTTCCTAATGGAGTGAAAATATAAAAAACTGAGATGCAATGGAACTTGTGCAGGATTCCCTAAAGATTAATTTGCAGGTTGAGTCTGTGGTGAGGAAGGCAAATGCAATGTTAGCATTCATTTCAAGAGGACTAGAAAATAAAAGCAAGGATGTAATGTTGAGACTTTATGAAGCACTGCTGGGGCCTCGCTTAGAGTATTGTGAGCAGGTTTGGGCCCCTTATCTTAGAAAGGATGTGCTGAAACTGGAGCGGGTTCAAAGGGGGTTCATGAAAATTATTCCAGGACTGAATGGCTTGTCATATAAAGAACATCTGATGGATCTGGGCCTGTATTCACTAGAATTCAGTAGAAAGAGGAGTGACCTCATTGAAACCTATCAAATGGTGAAAGGCCTTGATAGAGTGGATGTGGAGAGGATGTTTCCAATGGTGGGAGAGTCTAAGACCAGAGGAATCAACCTCAGAATAGAGGTGTGTCCTTTTAGAAAAAGATAAGGAGGAATTTCTTCAGTCAGATGGTGGGGAATCTGTGGAATTCTTTGTCACAGACAGCTGTAGAGGCCAAGTCTCTATGCATATTTAAGGCAGAGGTTGATAGATTCTTGATTGGTCAGGGCATGAAGGGATATGGGGAGAAACCAGGAGATTGGGACTGAGAGAAAAATTAGATCAGCCATGATGAAATGGCAGAGCAGACTCAATGGGCCAAATAGCCTAATTCTGCTTCTATATCCTATGGTGTTCTGGTCTCTCTTGATTGACCAATCCTCTCACACCACAAATTAAATGGAACATAGAACATTACAACACAGTGCAGGCCCTTTGGCCCGCAACATTCTCTGACCTCTCAGGTCAATCTAACCCTTCCCTCCAACATGTCTCTCCACTTTTCTATTATCCATGTGCCTATCTAAGAGTTTCTTCAATGTTCCAAATGTATCTGCCTCGACCACCACCCCTGGCAAGGCATCCCACACACCCACCACTCTATACTAAAAACTAAACTCTTAAATCCCCCTTACACTTAAAATTATGTCCTCTTGTACATTTCCTTAGGACCGACTCTGATGATACAAATTAGGTAAGGGCTCACAATGTGCAGAGTATTCCAGATATCACCTGAACTACATCTTGGACAACTGTAGTAAAGTCTCTTCACTATGAAGGCCAATATACTGTTTGCTTTCTAATGACCTGACTACTAGCTTATTGTGATTTGTACAGTAGAGCACCTAGATCCCTCTGAACTTCACTCATTTGCAGCCTCACTTCAACTAGAACAATGGAATGATGCAAATAGCCTGGTCTAACCTGGGATGCCTTTCTCCTTTGTGACTATCCTATCTCATCTCTGTGTAATTAAAGATTTCAATATCCTGCTGAAAAATCAAGATCATAAGACCATAAGTAACAGGAGCAGAAATAGACCATTCAGTCCATCAAGTCTGCTCTACCTAAACATCATTGGCTGATTTATTATCCCTCTCAACCCCTTTCTCCTGCCGTTTCCTTGAAACCTTTGATGCCCTTACTAATCAAGAACCTATCAACCTCTGCTTCAAATATACACAATGACCTGTCCTCTGCAGCAATCAGTGGTAATAGATTCCACTGATTCACCCCCTTTGGCTAAAGAAATTCCTCCTCGTCTCTCTTCTGACAAGACGTCTATGTACTCCGAGACTAGTCTTTGCTGCCCGGCGTTATAGCGTCCCTGGTTTCCAGAATGAAATATAATGATTACCCAAAGATTATTTCGAATTGCAAAGATAACCTAGTTTTGCCACTTTGCCACAAGTTGTCTTCTTTAAGTCATCTTCTCTTCTTTTGTCAACCATCATCTCTAAGAACTAAAATGAGGAACTCATGTCACAAAAATCAGGATGATAGCTCAGCTACCCTATTGCTTTTTTTCTTTCCTCCCCTTCACTATTCAAGTGCCTGCTGACTTAGTGCTGAACTGTCATCATTCACCGGAATCTATCCTATATACTGCCTTACACTTCCAATTTATCTTGGCTGCAAGCCCCTCCTTCTATCCTCTTGAACCAATACCACCAAAACTCTTTCACTCCATTGCAATTAATTTCACATCACTGGCTGATTGTGGCACTATGACACTCTGCACAATTCATTAACGTACCCATTTTCCCTTATCAGGTTTATATAGAAGAATGACTCACTTAGTGGAAGTCCAGAACTGCTGGGCTCAAGAATAACGTCAAAAGTCAATAAGGCATTTATTGTTGCCATTCAGATTAGGTAAAGCCTATTAATAATGAGCTAAAATGTGCAGCTTCTTTCAGAATAAACAGACTATTAACTGCTATTACAATTCCAAAGTCAACATACAGCACTGGTTGGCCCTCCTGAACATACCTGCTGACATGGGACGTTTAGCTTTCTGTGGAAGTTCTAATCCAAAAGTCTGACTGGAGCCTTCATGGTTTTGCATCGGGTACATCTGATCATTCAGTTCTAAAACTAGCAACCTACCTCGCCTGACAACCGTTCTTTTCAGTGCAAAGTTACTCTGAGAAAAAGTTGGAGTTATAAAATTACAGCTGCAGCTGCCTTAATAAGACTTGTAAAGTGCTCAGTCAATTCACACTTCGAAAGTCAATATATTGTTAAAAGGTCACCAAGGCAAGGGAGGAAAATTAGCCTTACCTAACATGAAATGAAAGGATTTGAGATGGTGGAAATATGATGCATATGATATAACCCTATCTGATAATTATATCAGTGTTTGGGACATAATAATGAGTCCTGCTCCAGATAGCAAACACAGTAACTAAATAGCTAAAACACTGTAATCATTGTTGTCTCAAGATGGGGTTGGTCTAGTTATAGTGATATTGGGCCAAGGTTGCTGCCAGGATTTTAATTATGTCTCCAAAAGCAGCTGGGATTCTCATAGAAAAACATCATATTAATTATGGGACTACATACAGGCATTCATCTTTCCCGATTTTTAACTGTGGCTCTTAAATTTAGAAATCTTATCATCCGTATCAATCATTAACTTATCATTCTGACTGTAATCAGTTTTCATATTCACTTCTGTTTTCACACAAAAATAAATCACTATTTCCTTTGATTGATTTAGGAAGCTTTTTTATTTTTTTTTTGCTGATTGTAAATACTGATCATAGGTCTATTATACTTTTAGCTGGGGTTGCTTAGCAGCCTCTCCTCAGCTCCTTTCTCACTATGTATAAGGGAAAGGAAAATGAACTAGGGCCTTACAACTTGTTTTGATTTGCAACTGATCTCATAAATGATGTTTCTTAAAAGCTTTTAATTATATACAATACTTTGAATTAAACAGTCTGGTTTAGATATTTTTATAAGTATATCACTTTTTATTACAAACTGTACGTCAAAAAAAAAAATGGATCTTATGGATCAGTAGCTAAAAATGTCCCAGACGCCTTTACAAATTCACTTGGGTTCAACTGCTCATCAAGTTAAATTGGAGATGTAGCACTTTGGCCACACATTTTCTTTAGTTTCCCTTCAGGGTGCACAGCACTTGTTGGACTGCAGATTGATCCCTACATCCATAAAGAACAGAACATTCTGTAATACGGCATTGCCAAATAATAACAAGACATGTTGCAAAAGAATATAGAACTGAAAGGACTACTTTGATTTCCCATACCTTCCGAACACGTGTCATCGCTGCTAATGCTGAGTCGTTCTGCGTTGCCCTGTACGTACTTGTTGTATAACTTTATTCGTAACGCCCAGCTCAAATCTGGTTGTCGAACCGTATTCTTCAGGCGGCGCCTGGCATTTGCAAACCAGTTTGAAACCTATCAGAGAAGGATGTTTCTTTTTTAAAAAAGACAAATGTCTATTTTTCAACAAGTCCTCCAAAAATCTTGGTTTTAAAAAAATGTCATCCACTAACTCAATTTGTTTTCTGGATTTTTAAGAAAGATAAATGCAATCATTTTGACTGCAGCTTCATTAAAACAAAAGTTTTGCATCTGAAACAGATCGTATGCAACAAAACAACCCATTAATCATTGTGCTGCAGTAATGGTACGGTGCAATGTCAGCATTCTTCTCAACAACCATTTTCACAAAGACCTCAGCCTCTCGACCTCTAGGTATGGGAACTTTATATGTACCACACTTGACGTTATTGTTCCATGAACGAAACAGTTAAAACAAGCAAGAGGAATGAAACAGATAAGATTTCATGGCACCATATGTTGGTGCTCTGAGGTTTTTTTTAAACTTGGCTGCTCATTACACCCGGAGTTTGCTTTGAGCTCTGTGCAGATAGTACAGTAGAACGTGGCAGGGAAGTCTTCATGCTGATTGTGGTCACTGGGGGAGCAAGCAAGTTCAGCTAGCCAACAATATGTACTGCCTTGCCAATTGGAAGAAGTTCTGAGCTCAAAAAATCCAAGCAAATCTGGACTTGGTTGTAGCTGTTATTAATTTGTTTCTGTAGGTTTCTTTACAAGTTACAAGAACCTGAAATTTTATTGAAAATAATTGGACCAGGACACAACAAAATTTTTTAAATAAAAATGGTAAATTTGCTACAATTAAAGACAATCAGAGAGTTACTGGTGCCTTTTATGGTTGAGTTAAAACTGAAATATTAAGTTACTAACTATATTTCTGACATAATGTTTTACTCTTATTAAATTGCAGCCTGGTCAATTCTTACTGCATAACATGGAGCCAAAGTGATGTTGCATTGAAACAAAAATATATAGTTGATAGTTAAAAAGTTAACAAAGTGAATAATCTAATAAAAATGTTCATACAAGCCACACCTGTGTTAATCACAGTTAGAGGCAGATGATTTTACCAAGAGGGGTGAAACAAAATACAGCCAAATAGCACCCATGCAATCTATCCTGGGCCTTCACAATTATTGAAAGTAATAGAAATTTGAAGCAATATCCTGTTTGAGTGGAACAGAGAAAATTTAAGTAAGCTAAAAGAAATGTAATCATGATTTTTTTTTTTGGATTTTTAATTACTGGCTGTCAAAAGACCTAGAATGGAACGACGTGGGGAGAGCGGGGGAGAAGAGAGGCAGCGATTATTATCCCTCAGAGAAACCCACGTTGCTGAGCACAGATGTCTTAATTAGTTCGGGTTCAATACTTTGGTTTCTCGCTGGACTCCTCAGCGGCTGTTCGGGTGTGCCCCGGGTTTGCTTGTGAACTGAGGTGACGATTGGGGAAAACAAATGGCATATTGTGGAAGCACTGCGTGAAAGTATCCGAGACCACCAATTTCAAAGAAGTTGTGCTCTGACAGAATGCTCCTTTATTCTCTAACTCGAGCGCTTAAAGAACAAATTATAGAGATTGAAATGCGTGAAACATTGCAGGATAAATTGGTACAACTATCCAGAGCGACAGTTACAATGTTACTAAATAAGTCTTTCATTGCTGAGCATTAGATTTCATCCAAGATCTTTTTTTCAGCTATAGGAATTACCCACAGCATTTCCGTATTTATCTTTGTCTGTTTTGATTCCTTGCTGTTACAGGAAATTTGCCTTCACTGTTTTTATTGCTACAAGCCCTTCCAGAGCTGTATAATAAATAAAATGTCGATGATCGGGAATACGTAACGACCATCAACCCTCTTCCAATTTACCCTAGGGCGCCTGGTTCTGGTTTATGATGATTTACCTACACTGATATATGAGTCGATCCCTTATTCTCAGCCGAGTCGACAGACGCAGGCCCATGCGAGAGGGGGAGGGGGGATTTGTGGTGAACTAGGAGGAGACAGGTGAGAGACTACTGATGTGGGGTATCAGGTGTAATTCTATGACAGGAATGAGACGGAAATGAGCTGAACAACATACCGAGGTACAGCCTTTTGTTTAGGGATAGAAAGATATCAGACGAGTCACCCGGTAGATAATCCGATCGACCCTGTAACAGATTGATTTCTGAAATACAACTATGCAGAATTCCTTTCTTCTATTAAGAATGAGGTTTGGCTTGTTGCTGTGCAACCTGGAGGCAAAATATTTGCTAACGCCTTGTGGAGATGCTGTCTTAACCTTCTGTAGTGTGTAAATGCCTCGAGAGAAGCCGCATCTCCATCAAAGATATGTCAGAGATGAAAGGCTCTACAAATCAGGAAGAAACTAATCATATCGGGTGCCGCTTTCTTACCAATAGTCGCCTCAAGTTGTAAGCCAGTGAGGGAAACACCGCGGTGTAAATGAGATGTAAGAGCAGGTTACAAATCATGTTCAAATGATACAATAAAAATGATTGACAAGTGGTCCGTAATTACTGCCCAAGACGTGGTTTGAAACCCAACGCCTTTTAATTTGAACAATGTGGGGGGGGGGGGGGGGGGTTAGCTGACTGAAGGAGAGGGGGGTGAATGACACTGGTTCTTACCATTGTCAATCCAAACTGAACCAGCAATATTAACTCTACTGAAGAGCTGTTTTAGACATGCGCTTTTAAAAGTAATTGGACATATTGTTGTAATGAAGCGTTGCAGAGTCACGGGTATTTTTTTTTTAAAAAACGCCTGCAGCATATCACGGATTCATGTTTGTGTAAGACAGGACTGGGAAATTGAGTTGGTGCAGGAAAACAGCGCTAAGGTAAAGGGTCAACATTGAACTCGCCAGAACAGGAGCGAAGGGCCGAGTGGCCCATTCCACTGTTGCTTTGTTGTGTTATATAGTTGTATTGTTTCATGACTTCGTAGGAATGTTCATATTCTGATTAATTCAGTTGCATGAAAAAAAAATCCCACCGGCTGCTGGGAGTTTGTTTTAAATCTCTGCGCGAAGTTTTGACGTTGGAGCAATGTTTCGGCACAACTGTAGTTTCAACGCAACATTGTCGCCACTACTATTCAGCAGCTGAACCGCACTTGAGGGAACACACGTTAAAAAGACTTATCTCAGCGAGTACAGTTCAGCTGTAATCCCCGCGGCCACTGTGAAGTTGCAGAGAGATCGTTTCAGAGCGATATTCTCTATTAAAATAAATCTAATCACGGAGCGGAACGGTAAAGTGATCTAAAAACATTTCACTCGGTTTCACATGAAACGCAGAGAAATCGTATTATCCACTGAATACAATCTCACAACAAACAGCAGCGATTGTCAGATCAGGAGGCTTGAAAATAGCGGAGCACGAGGCAAGTCCTTAAAAAGTTATTCAATACATATCACAATGATTGGAGCACAAATCCTGTTAGTTTACTTTTCTCTCTAGTTTCTATTCATATTTTTGTACAAGAATCAATATTTACTGCGAATGCGTGAACCAGAAGGCAGAAATACATACTGACCGGAACGTGTTGCATTAGAACAACCTCTCAGAGTCGTCAGTACAAGGACTTTTTCAAAGAAGGTTAAAACTGCTTATCCACTTGAGTTACTGAGGAGTTGGAACTGATTTATGTACTGAGCCATAGTTTTTCACTTTACCGTTTTGTGTGAAACTGATGTGGAAGATCATACAATTACTTCTGATGTTGGAAACACCCCGGTTGTCTCTGGTCTTCAGCAGGCCAGGCAGCATCGATGGAAAAGAGTACAGTCGACGTTTCGGGTGGAAGGGTCTCCGCCCGAATCTTGGACTGTACTCTTTTTCATCGATGCTGCCTGGTCGCTGAGTTCCTCCAGCATTGTGTGTGAGTGTGAGTGTGTTGTTTGGATTTCCAGCACCTGCAGATTTTCTCTTGTTTGTCTCTGCTTGTTATGACTTGGTCAGAATAACACTGGTTAGACGGGATCGCATAGGAATCTCTAAACTGGGCGGTTTGATTGCGACTTGGATTTATCACAAGTACATCGGAGCATACAGTGAAGGGCGTCGTTTGCGTTAACAACCAATGCGCTGGGGGCGGCCCGCAAGTATCACCACGCCTCCCGCCTAACATGCCTGCCTAAACTAACGGCAGTGTAACAGTTAAACCGTGACAAACGGCCACAGAGTGAAAAGAGTTTGGGTACTTCACACTTGCTGCAGTGCAGCTTGTTCTCCGTCCCCACAACTCCATTTCCAAAGCACCTACAACCTTCTTTGTCTTTTACCTACAAGAGGGCGTAATGGGAGGCGGGTTGAGGCTATTGGGATATAGTTTACACATGGTAAATTCAGACTTACCAAGGCAGCCAATTTAAACGTGTTTCTTCTGCAGGAAAAATGCGTGACTTGGGGAAATATTGGGAAATGGCAAAAAAAAACTCGGGGAGAACTTGTGTTCGGTCAATGAAAATAAAAATGATCTTACTTGTACCAGGGTCATCTGGGATCCGAGGGCCAGCAGAATTTTCTCCGTTTTAGTCGGATAGGGGTTGTCCCGGTGCTTGTAGAGCCACTGTTTCAGGGGTCGAGCCATGTCCTGAAGGGCCTGTCGTTTGTGCCTCACTTTGCCACCGCTCTGCCGAGAGCTGCAGGCAACGCAGAACACAAGTCAGGTATGGTCATTCACCGTTAATTAAACAGAAGCAGAACCCTGCTGACGGCAACTAAAGCAATGACTCAGCTGAAAATGGACACAGTTAACTGGTACACAAAAATTAAGGATCATTTAAGAGTATGCCCGCGCTATGTCCAGGACACTATTCACATACCTGGAACGCTGCAAATTAGAAGCACACTTTGTAGTCTAGTGCACTATGCGTATGTTTTGCACACCATCCAATTATTATGCACAAGAACCTATACATTTCAGAAATTGCTGGACACGTGAGAGTAATAGAATCTGTTAAGATCCTCAGCAGCTGAGGCAGAGCCCGAAGGGGAGAAACAGGGTTAACACTTAAGGCCGACCAGCTTCCGTCGGGTCATTTCCACATGAATCCAGATGAAGGGTCTCTGCCCCAAACGGCGACTATCTTTCCTTTTTCCCCCCTCAGATGCTGCCTGACCGGCTGAGTTTTCTAGCAGATCGCTTTTGTTTTTGCTCCAGACTGCTGTGCAGTTTCGTGCCTCCATTTTTTTTCATGAAATCATCCGCAGAATTCCTAGGAGCGTGGCCTGCTGAGTTACCTCGGTATCTTCGGATCTGCATCAGAGTTTCAGCGTTTGCACTTTTATCAATCATTGTTTGTCAAAATGAGGCACTGAGTCAAACGCTGTAAATAGCAAACTGAAAATCCGCCACCCCATCCAAGCACTTTTATATCTCACCTCATCTGAAGCAAAATACTAACTAAACTCTCTCTTTTTACGTCAAACGTGAACCAAATTCCCCGAGGAAGGTACGTGGTAGGTAGATTTAACAGTAAAAATCCAGATCATCGCCACCATATATTTTCACTTTAATCTACAAAATAGACGTGAATCAAAGACGTGAGGATGTTTAGTATTTTTCGAAAGTTTTCGTTCTAATGATATATATATTTCACTGAATTGGTTTTTTCTAAAATGCGAAATAATGTTTAATGAAATTGAAGAAAAACTGCAGATGCCCAGTGTCCAAAATAAAAACAGGAAAAGCTGCAAATACTCATCAAATCGGGCAGCATGTGCGGGGGGGGGGGGGGGGGGGGGGGAGAGCGAGAGAGAAATAATCAACATTCAATCAGCATTCAAACAATCAATATTCAATTAATATTTGTTTTAGGGCCGCTGATATTAGTGTCTCTACATATCGTGGGTTTTGTGGTTTGTTGCGATTTATGATGATAAAGTAATTGAGGTGTTTTCATGTGTTTGAGGAGATCTCGTGGAGGTAATAAGCCTTGGTAAATGAGTCAAGCCATGACTTTCGTAACAGAACAGCTGTTTCAGTGTGGCGATTGTCCTTTGCATATTGTGTAGCATCAACGGCATCATTCACACCTTAACCACGTCTTAAAATAATTGCTGTTTAAGTATATTTAAATATAATCTTTCTTGCGACGAAGGCACAGCGGCAGCCATAGCAATGTGATTATAAACACATGTTTTTGTATATTGCTGATTGGGGATAAGGTCATTAGTGGGCACGGTCTTGCTTTACAATGCGCATGAGTACATGTTTGTGATCAATAGGGAGATGTGGGAAGCATGAAGAGCCATCTACGGCTGGAGGCAATGTGACTCTGCATTCGGGTTGAAACCTGTAGATGTCGCTGCAAATCTGTAGGCTGGATGTCCAGTTGCTGCTGGTCCTTGCGATCTGACCCGGTGATGTTCGTTGATCTGATGGAACGCGTTCCTTTGAACTCAGTCGTTAACTAAACTTCCGCAGTGAACACAGTGACCCAAGGCAGCTGTCATGAAATAGCTCTATAACCTTACACGTTCTCACCATTGCAAAAGTAACGTGGGGTAGTGGAATTCTATCTGATGTTGACATTAAAGTTAAAACAAGATGATTTATACTATAAAAACAAATTACAAGTTATCTTAGAATCCTTAACGATAGTCAATTATTCTTTTGATTGACAATGGACATTTGGGTTTGATTTGCATTTTCGTTGGAATTGAAAAAAAATATAGCGTCGTATAACATAATATAGCGTTGATTTTCAGGATTTGTATTTATATACAGTATCTCATTGCGCCTGAATTGTTTAAAGACCTGGTAGGGAAAGATGTTTCGTTGCCAACCATTGTGAAAGATCTAAACGAGCTATATAAAAAATCGAGGCGTTAAAATGTCACGCCTGGGTGAACTTTTCCATTTTGTATCTTTGTATGTTTTATGCAATGAGTCGTGAACATGATTTACGTGTCCACTTCCGCGAGCTTTTAAATGGAGGGTAAAACGTGGTTGACTATGTAGGCTGAATTATTTAGAAAACAACTAATTATAACAGTTTACATTATTAAATTATTATTACATATTACAACTGTTTTTGTTAAAATTGTTATTACTAGTCTAATCGGGAACTCGGAAACACATTTCCAAGTACATTATTTCGGATAATTTTCAAACATACTGAAGTAATAAGTTTGAAAGATAATTAAAATTTAACATTGCATTTACGCTGTTATCTAAATACGCAACAGGACAGCTAGATAGAGCGTACTGTTTACTATTCCTTCCCTACGCAACACGCGCATTGTTCCTTCGTTCGGGGAAGAGGAAACATTTAAACCGAAGCCGAACTTTCCACCAAAACACAAACTCCGCCGTTGTCAATCTATCCAATCACATTTACAAGTGTGTCCTTTACTTTTGCTCAGTTGCTGTTCCTTCCGTCAAACATTTGTGGACCTCATTAAAATCGGTCATTTAATATAAACCTTACATTTTTAAACAATGGTCATACCCTGACCTCCTGTGTCGCAGACCCCGTTGGCTTCTGCTCGACGGACTGTCCGGCATCATTAGTTCCCGGTGCTGCTCTTCCATAACTTCGATATACGTTCTGCTGTTCCTCTCGACCTCGTTTGCCTTTTCTTCGAAAATAACTTGATTGGCAAACTTATTAAGAACGATAGTGTTCATCTTTAAACGCGCTCTGGGGCCACCGTCTATTCCGGATAACGGATGGAAGACCGATCCTGTTTCACTGAAGGCAAAAAAAAAGTTTTTTTAAAATATCGTAGATTACTGTAAAAATAAAAGGGCTCAAATGGGCAGGTAAATGAAGGCGAAATGACATTCTGTGAACAAAGGGAGGGGACGGCCGGGTGCCAGGGCTAGAATGGCCTTGTTATTGGTTTGCTTTGATAGTTTGTGTCCCTACACCACCTTGTTTACAAGCTTCATGTAGGCGTTATTCGCAAAGCGAACATAAATGTACAGATAAAACGGTTTACCAGGTGCCGCATTTTCGCCCGCTGAATTCCACAGGCTCAGATCATACTTTTATCCCAGACAAATTGGAACAATTGAAACAGTTATTACCAGCCCAAAGGCGAACTGGGAGGCAACGTTGGAATAGGTCAAATTCAGCATAAAAGTAAACGCGTGTGTCGAGTTAACTAAAGCAACTTGCTAAAACAACAATTTTGAGAAAGATTTACTCCGCACTTTTTTTTCTCTTAGCCGCAAAAGATAAACAAGGTGGTAAGAACTGGACTTTGAAAGAAAAACAGGTAGAAGTCCAAGAGTTTGAAGTAAACATTTTGGTTCCCGCACATCTGCCGCTGTCCGGCTTTAAGGACAACGCGTGCCTTGTAGACATAGGAACAGAAACACTTCTAATGGTTAATGTTTCTTACGTTTGTGTTAGAAGGGAATGCGAGGCTGATTCAGACAGAGCTTCCATTCAGAACAGATGGTTAGATAAGAACATCTGGATGAAGCCGAGGAATATCACACACAAAGTGCATCGGCCACCGAGTTTACGGGGAGGAGGAGTGTTTTGCATCGTCCACCAGTGTAGCCAGTAAATTCTATCCCTCTCAGAGAGCCTGCAGGATTAGCCTCTAGACAGTGAGGGAAGACCCGACACGTGTCTGCCTCCCTGAAGATCAGATAATGGTCCCGTTGTTTCACAGTCTGCATTTTACCTAAACCGCCCCCCCCCCTCCGTAGCTACACATACCCCGTTTCATCTAGGTTCTCTGTAGTAAACTAATTCCTCTCTTCAGAATGGTGGTTGAATGGACAAGACACATCAAACACAGTGAACAGAGTGACTGTGGGGGATAGCCGGTGCCCTGCAAAATGTAGTGTACGTACCTAGACTAAAGGCTATTCTTTCCGTGTGTTTTTGAGCGGTCTACGCCTATCAGTCCTTAACCCGAAGGCGAGCCCACTGGCCGGTCCGAGAATTTCGGGCGAACAGTCTCCTGATCCGTGATCTAGCCAACAATTTGCCAACCCCTTCCTTTCGCTTCCTCCATTACCACAAGCATCCACCACCCATCTCCGCTATTTTCCTGCTTCTGATTAATTTTGTAAAACACAACATGTTGCAGAAGAGCCATCGAAAACCCCCATCGTACTCTACAGAGGACAAGAATACTTAAGTTGACTACAGACGGTGTCATGAATATTTACTCTCCTAACACTAGCGGAAAGCAGAGACTTTACCTGCCTTTAGATCGAAGGATCTGGTCAGTGCAGTAAAGCGGCAAGAATGAGAAGTAATCCAGCTCCTGTGTGAACTAGCATTCCCATTTCACATCGCTGTCAGTCAGGCTGATCTGAAACCGCACGAACCACGCTCGCCTCTCTTCTATTTACCCTGATGACAACCCAGCCCCGGAACCTGAATAAACAGCGTCGCTCATGTTTCCCAGCTGCACTGCCTAGTCTGTGAACATAGACTGAATGCATTACACACGTTCCTGGGCTGTTCAGCGAGAGGCTGGCTCTGCCTGCGTTGCACCATTCTGCTTCTACCGCTCCTAAATATAGCGCGCGCGTTTATTCACTTCCAGCGATGACATTTCCGTTCTAAATAAAGTGACCTGGTACATTTTCGCTTTATTTTTCTCTAACAAGTGCAACATTGATAATATATTAACCAGCGACTTAATATGTTCATTAACATTGTCGACATTGCTAATAATCCAAGTGCACTTTTCGATAACGCAAGGGAAGTGGACTGCTCATTTCAGTCACTTGTTCACAAACGTTACAATGGTACTTACTTTGTCCTTACAGCAAGCATTTATATGCTTCCAGTGCATTCATATTTCCATCCGTAATTCTATATTGCTCACCTGCTTACATCGCTTTAATTAGAGAGCCGTTCATCTGCAGCCCAATGTAAAAGATCGAATGTGTGTATTCGAAAAAAGTAGTTTTGATTATATGGATTCATTTAAAACACGTAACGAGATTTCGTTTCTACTGTCTTTTCATTCAGTTATTATAGCCCAGATTGACGGGGACTCACAAACACTTTGAACAACTTCACTTCGCTGTGATTAGGTTGGTTTTCATGATAAAGAAAATGAGACCACGAGCGAAACTCAAGGCTTGTGGAGACAATCTGTACGGAAGTGCAGTGGGCCAGGCACCTGACAGACGTGCGTTTCTGTATTAGAAGTTGATTTTCTTTTTGATTAGGGAACAGTCTGTCTAATAGATAATTTAATAATCGGGTACATTGTATCGACGTTAGGTATTTCATCAGACGTTACAGTGACAGTTATTTGCTATCTCATTTATTAATTTAAAAACCTTTTTAAATTACTGCCGAGCGATGTAAGGTGGACAGAGGCTAAATATTGGATCAAGACTAACATAATAATCGCCTAACACACACAAAATACTGGAGAGACTCAGCAGGTCAGGCAGCATCCATGGAGACGATATCTCGGCCCGAAACGTCGACTGTTTATTAATCTCCATAGATGTTGACTGACCTGCTGAGTCTCTCCAGAATTTTTGGGATTGTTGCCCCGAATTCCAGCATCTGCAGAATATTTTGTGTTTATAATTATTGCGTAGCGCTAAGGGACTGGATCTGATTTTGATAGTAAACTTGGTGAAGAAGTTTAATTATTTAATGCTGGCGACGATAATACGATCACAATATCGGTGTGAGAAGTGATGAGAACCTAAAAGAAGTGTCACGGTCCCAACACTAATTGTGAACTGTGTTCACAATTCTCTGTTGCCCCGTGATGCGGCGTGGGAATATTTCTGAATACACCAAGTGTTGACTACAAGACTTAATGTTAGCTTGCCCTTTTACGGGGTGATATTTAACTAAATTCGTCTTGTCGCCAAAATGATGGCCGAGTTTTCCGTAAGGCTGGGGACGGGTATGAACGCGACGGGTAATGTTATTTGCCTGTCAGCAACTGCGTGGAGTAATTGTAAGCATAAAGCGTGATGCAACTCCAGTTAGAAATAAAACAGAAATATTGCAAGCGCATAAGGGACTGGTGAACGTTTGGGGAGGGGGGGGGGGAAACAAAGGTTAATGTCTAATATCCACTATCCTTTTTTTCACTCATAAGGTAACAATTACCACTCAGCTTGAACACACGCACAGGAGAGTTTCACTACATTGAGATATTTATAATGCGTTTGTACAAGAGGCACGTCCGACTTCGGAATTGCCTAGCCATGAACGCGAACATTTGCTACGGGGCTATGGAATACAACTCGTGAGTTACGGGGTCACGGTTAAAAGCTAGAAAATAAAGCTTTCAGTAATTTTGATTGTCTCAGCCATTTCGAGATCTGAGTATTTGAACATCCCACGAACGAGTTGTAACGGTGTAATTAACTATATAACGTCGTGGGAAGAATCAATCAAACACGTTGCTCACTCTGCACAATGTTTTACCGATAAATGATCTCTCCGTCTACTATTACCTCTATCTACCGCTTTGTTCGTCGTTTAGATTGATCCGTTCCTAACGGGTTTAAAACCTCCTTGTGGCCCCTGCCGCTGAATTGTGTGAAACACTCAGCTTTAAACAGTGCACACAACCGAACTAAGCACACAATACTACCTAATCGAACTCATTTCCTCGCTTTCAGCCCTCGTTGTATTGTGTTAATCTCTACTGACACGGGCTTGAAGAGCTGAAATAAAAGCGTTCCTTGCAAATGTAGAAAATTGACGCGTACTTTTATGAATGACCTGCAAGAACTATAAATCTTTCACCACAGTGCTATGCCTTCAGGTAAAACTAAAGTTCTGTGGAAGGCAATTTAAGGAGGCTAAATTAACTTGACGAGATGAGGTTCCAGTCTCTCCGGCTGGAGGGTACCATCTTCGCTGGGTTGGCTCTGCATCTTGTAATTAGTTTTTAAGTGCTGACAGTATTTTTTCATTACCAGGAACTTCTAATCAAATCAGGTTAAAGAAAACAAGAGGAAAAAATCCCATTTGTCACATTGGTGCGACATTCTGATTTTGCACCTAGGTAAAAGAAATGTCACGTACCAACCATCCCCAGTTAAGGAAGTTGATGTGGGACAGATGAGAACAGGAGATAGTGCGAAATGCGGTCTGAACTGGAAGTTGGGCAATGTTTGCGGTTTGGTGATTTAACTCCAGTAATGGGATTGGTTGCGGTTCAACAACAAAAAAACACGCATCAATTAAATGCAAATCGAGTTTATTTTAAGGACGTATTAGGCATAATCACAGAACTAAATGAACGCTGTTCTGGCTGTACAGTAGCAATTTATCAGCGGCGCTCATGGAGATTTGAAAAGCCTTAAGTATGGAAAATTAGACGTTGAACTCAAGTGGCTGAAACCAGGCAATATGCTTATATAGCCGGCTCTCTTTGAGCCCAGTAGAGATTTTAGCACGGTTGTTAACAAAATGAATTGCAATTTCTCCATAGTCTCTTCTGCCAAGTTCCAATATTTGTTTCAGTCTCACATATGTGCACGCGATGTGGACTATCCGGACGCGCCACCGGTTTTGTTTGCAGCTGGAACGAGTTTAGAAATAGAACGTCGGAATGTAATTGCTTAGTTCACGCTGTTCGATAGATTTATTTGGATAAGCAACATAATACTACTCAGTGCGGTAACACGCAAAACCGAAGCTCTTGATAAGATAACTAAAGAAAGAATAAATTCTGTATTTGAAGCCATCACAGACACGGGGCGGTCTGGCACGAGGAGAAGAGAACAGTGTGTTGAGACAGACTACTGCGCTGAACACGATTTATCACACGCGCCTAGTTAACGTGTACGGTCTGTTGTTAGTATTTTTACGACGCATCATTAATTTTTTTGAAGCGCGTTGCCAGTATAAACCTAACATTTGAAGAGCACTTTAATAAACTATAAAGTTATACTGTGTAACAGGATCAGCAGGTTCCAACTAATATATATAAAAGCCACACAAAATGCTGGTGGAACGCAGCAGGCCAGGCAGACCCTTCGTCAGGGTCTCGGCCCGAAACGTCGACAGCGCTTCTCCCTATAGATGCTGCCTGGCCTGCTGTGTTCCACCAGCATTTTGTGTGTGTTGTTGTTTGAATTTCCAGCATCTGCAGATTTCCTCGCGTTTGATATATAAAAGCCAATTGTTTATCCCCTTGTCGGATGCCTGCGGGAGGTATCGTGTTGCTCTTGTTAGTAGTGGGAATATTCACGGGGTCCGATGTTTCTAACGGTAAAGATGGGAAATGCCGCAGTAAATCTCTACCCATTTCATTTAAGTATCGATGTGGCCGAGACTATTATCTTCATTGCACTTGCAAGGGCGGAGGGTAAAGTGTAAGGGTGGGTTGGTCGATCACACCTCTCTTAGGATTAAATTTATACTTCCGATAGAAGATGCTGAATTATTAAAGGAAAGAGAGATCGTAGTATCTTGGGGGCTGCAATTTTCCGATTGGGGCTGTAGTTGAGGATTCGGGAGCTTGGCCTAACGATTGTAAGTGGCCAGGTTTTAGGACGTAAAGCGGTACAGCCCACGAATAGGCCCTTTTGAAGAAACCTGCGTGGAGATGTTAAAACCTGAGCATCCAAAAATGTCCAAAGAATTCCAACGTTTCAACGGAACAGTTCACCCACCCATTGACTTCTGCGATGCTCCCGCCTTGCCATTAAGGGACTTTAGTTACATCTTTTACACTTACAAATTAAAAACGTAGGTCGTAACTTGCGAAATCGAACAAGCCGATGTCTTGAACAATTTGAAGTATTGAGGGGAGTTTAAAGAGCCCTTCAACACAGACCGATTGAAAACCTTATGGCAAACTCGTTGAGGATTCTCGCTGATTTTCTCTCTATTTATTTACTTAGTTATTTATACATCAATGGAGTTTTAAATATTAACTTAAACACCCGCACAGTTGAATAACTTGACAAAAAATAATAATCTGTTTTATAAATTGCGCCAAGAGTATACATTACATTATAAATAATGCCTGCAGAATTAAAAGCCAAACTTGAAAAATCCGGGAAGAATATCCAAGTGAGGACAGGGAACACTGAAGAGATTTAATTCCCACTTCGATTCTATATTGACAATTTTAGTCTGGTAGCAAAATCAAAGAGTAATTCTGGAGACATACTTTGATTAATGTGTTAGATTTCAGCGTCGTGCTTGCATAGAATGTTGACACAGCCGGGTTCATTGAAGAGACCAGGTACGCGCACGTTGAGCCTACTACGATTGTCAGCTACTTGCACAGTCTGCTGTATTGTATAATATCAGCGATTATATTAAGCAATGGCTTTAAGTAACTTCTGACCGACGGGGCGGAAGGATTTGTTTAGTTAGCAATTCCCTCTTCTCATAGGTGAAAGCAAATGTATTTCAGATTAACAAGTTGTCGAGATATATCATTGCTATTGTACCTACAATAGTTGGAATGTCACATTTTTCATTGAATTCAGAATTGCAATTTGAATAATCATTGAATGGCATGTAGCGCGGTATTCTACCGAGTTCATCCGTTTAGGGAAAGTATGTGTGAGGTAAGTGTAACTATTACAGGTGTCCAGTCTTTATAGAAAGGGGCAGTAAAAAAGGGTGTTTGCAACACAGGTTGAAGAAACAATCGCAGCTACAAGGTTAGTCAAATAAGGTTTTCTGGATTAAACTAAAGAGCGGGGTTATTGGCGGAAGTCAATTACCTAGTCGTAAATGCTCCATAGATGTCCAATTATTCCCAGTAAGATAGAGATAAGTTGCAGCCGAATTCCTGACACAAGAGACATCAGGAGTATTTTCATTACCCAAATATTAAGAGCGATAGTTTGAAAAGGTAGGGGTCCCACTGTTCCTCAGGAGAACACAGCATGTGGCAAACCCAAATACGAGAAGGCAACTCTGGATTTGGTTGAGGGAATGGCTGGAGCAGATGGAGGGCGCATCAGTGGGAAAGCAGTTTTGCAGTAGTGCTTTTAATTCAGATAGACGTTAAGAACAAAGCTGAAATAGGAGTAAACGTTCTAAACTGGGTTAAAACTGGGTTTACAAGGCTGAAAAAATTATATAGCCCAAGTGAACTGGAAATACTAGTTGAAAATAGATCGGCCTCAAAGCAATGGATGGTATTAAGAGGAAACTCATCCTTCCCCCCCACTCAGAAAAAATCTAGAGCCCCTGGACAGCAAGGTGAAGAGAGGAAGGTGAGGTAATAAAGGAAAGCACGTGGGAGACATTCGACACAAATAGATTTAGCGCAGAAAGTACAATCATCGGATAATTTGAAAAGCAAAGAGATATGAAATAAAAACACAGACAAGTGAAAAAAGAAGAAAGTCCACATGATCTTTAGTAAAGACATAAAAAGCACACAGAATGAATAGGACCAAACAGAGTCCTTGTATGGAGACAACAGACTAGGTAGGTTCTTAATGAGCATTTTGCCGTTGTCTTCACAAAAGAGCGGGGATGATACTCGGGTAACGTTAAAGGGGCCAAGTGTGAAATGTTGAAATGAGTTAACATAGTAAACGTATTTAGAGACCTGGTATATTTAAAAGTGGATAAATGAGTAGGTCTGAATAAAATTTATTCCAGGCTCTCTTGTTAACAAGGGGGTATATTGTGGAACTCTGATTATAATTCTTCATCTGCCCTCACAACAGGAATGGTGCTGTGGACAGGAACACAG
This sequence comes from Hemitrygon akajei, assembly GCF_048418815.1. Classification (NCBI taxonomy): domain Eukaryota; kingdom Metazoa; phylum Chordata; class Chondrichthyes; order Myliobatiformes; family Dasyatidae; genus Hemitrygon; species Hemitrygon akajei. The sequence goes on from NC_133131.1 coordinate 138,467,072, forward strand.
CTAACCTTGTATCACAGTTTTAAAAGGGAGGAAAAGTTTCACTGACCAATTACAGGCCAGTTAGTTTAACTGTAGTGGTAACCAAATTAGTGTAAAGAAGAGTATAAATCTTAATTTAGAATACCACAGATCAATTGGGGACAGTTAGCATAGATTTATTAAAATACGGTCATGTCTGAAACCAAATGAATGTTTGTAACAGGTACGTAGATTGTTGATGAGGGAGAGGCACGGAAGTGTAGGTGTTAGCACTAGCTGAAAGATGAAGATTGTATTCCTGCGGCTGTCCGTAAGGAGTTTGGATGTTCTCCCCGTGACTGCATGGGCTCATGAGAGGGATCCTGGGAATGAAAGGGTTAATGTATGAGGGGTGTTTAATGACTCTGGGCTGTACTCACTGGGGTTTAGAAGAGTGGGGTTGGGGGTCTCATTAAAATCTATCTAATATTGAAAGGCCTAGACAGAGTGGACAAGGAGAGGATATTTTCCATGGGTGAAGAGTGTAGGACCAAAGCCTTAGAATAGAAGGATGTCCCTTTAGAACAGAGATGAGGAGGAATTTCTTTAGCAGATGGTGGTGAATCTGTGGAATTCATTGCCACATAGGGGCGTGGATGCCAAGTCATTTGGTATATTTATAGTGGATGTTGATAAGTTCATGGTTAGCAAGGGCCTCAAAGGTTATGGGGGTGAAGGCAGTAAAATGGGTTTGAGAGGGAAAATAATTTAGCTGTGATGGAATGGTGGAGCAGACTTAATGGGCCAAATGGTCTAATTTTGCTCTATGTCATATGGTTTGATGGTTTTTATAGAAATGGAGAAGTTCATTTTCACCTGACAGACGGTAGGTGATATCACATTTGCAAGGATAGTACAGGCAGAAACCGTCATCATCGTTCTTTAAAAGTATTTGGAGTTTACAAGAATAGTTGTACTCTCCAGGGTTATACACTGATACTGGAAGATACAGTTAAGGTAAACATTTCTTTCTAGACCTGTATAAACAAAGATGGGCCTTCCACTTTCAGTATTGTAAAGTTTCACCAAATATATATATAGTAGCATAGAGATCACATGACAATGCACGAGGCACCTTGAGATTTTAATATGATTTGATGCAGTAATATGTTAAAAATAGTTGATTTAAAAGTTCACGCAATATAAGTAACTAATTTCTCACACTGCCTTTATTCCACAGTTAAAAAAGAAACTGCCTAGATGTTTTGTTTTCTCTGTGCAGTTTGCTGACCAAGGGATTCAATCTCTAAATAGCAATTTAAAATTTCCTGTTGGAAGTAAAATAGCAAAATGGCAAAGATGTAATTTACCCTTGACCTCTATACCGCCAGGGAATTAACTCCTCTAGAGGCTTAATGCAGATGTCTGACATAGGAGGAAATGCAGGTGAAATCGTATGTTTTATTCTTCATACCACAGCACGTTAGCAAACTAAATGAGAGGTGCTGCTAACACATTATCAGATTGGGTTACTAGTGCTCTGGATGGTTTAATGCAGAATATTTACAACTTGTATCACAGGTCCCTAATAAAAGCAAACTGAGAAATAAATAATTTCTGTTTTATGTGACATCTTTATTACTTTCAAAATACCTCAAAATCATCTACTTTGTTTGTAAAATGTTCAATGCATGTAATGCAATCATCTACTAAAAGACAAGAGACAACTGAGTAATTTGTTTGCTTCAGTTGGGATAAGTGATAACCAAGCAATAAAAAGAGCTTCTCTGTCCTGTTGTAGCTTTTGTGATGATGGTACATCTCATACTTTTTTTTTCTTGTTAATTTTTTTGTTTTCCATAGTTTCTCCTCCTCCATAGTTGACAGGATTTTCAATTATGTCTGTTCTATTTGCTGAATTCTGATTATGCCTTCTCCTCCTACCCAAGGCAAGTCTGGGGTTCCTATAGCCTTCACTCTCCATCCACCAGCTTTCATATTAATTATATCATTCTACATAATTTCAATATGATGCCACCACCAGGCACATCTTGCATTCCGCTCCTTGACCATATTGCAACCTTCATGTCTATACTAACATCCACTCCACCCTTATAGCACCTTCCATGCATCATCAGATGCAACATCTGCAGCATCATTGAACGATCCAGACATTCCTTCAAGATGAAGCATTTCTTCTAGTTTAGCAAAACTGCATATTGTGCTTATGATGTGGTCTCCACTACGTCAGTGAAAACAAGCCCAACTTTGCAGAACACTCACATTCAGTCTGCACCAGTGACCCCGACCGTCCAATTTCATATCATTTGAATTCTCCAACCAATAGTCCTGATTTCTTTCTTCAGTCTTTTACACTGTCCCAGTGGAGCCCAGTGTAATCTTGAGGAATTATCTCGAGTTATAGTCAATTACGGTAAGTATGTTGCAATTCTGAAAAATCAATATTGAATGGAACATGTTCAGATAACCAGACTTCTGAGTCTGGAATTGGAATTGTTTTTTGAAATGTTATCCATCTGCATATACTATTAGCTTAGGTTTTATCTGTTCATAGACGATGCCAGACCTGCTGGGTATTTTCCACATTCCCTTTTATTTCATATTTCCAGCAACTACAGATTTCTGTCTCACAATTCTAATTTTTTTTCTCCACTGTGTCTGCATTCATTTATTCAGAAAGATCAATTACAATTAACAAGCCTCACTCTCTGTAAGCACTACTTCATTCTTCCTCCAACCGCAGTTACTAACCATTCTCTCCCTTTCCTCCCTCCCTGCAACTTAAATCATGGTTCTGTTTTAACTTTGCTGTGCTATGATAAAAGATTATCAATCTGAAATTTTAATTCTGGTTTTCTCTCTGATGACCTGATGAACATTTTTTTTGCATATTTTCTTTTCAATAAAGAGAGAATTCCTTGATTTCATAATCATACACTGTTTTAGTGCTGTAATACGGAACTTTCAGAAGCTGTCGAATTCTCCAAAATCTGGTAAGATGGTAATGTACTCAGACACAGTGGCTACTATGGGGGTCAACCAAGATTGTTATTGTCTTTTTTTAATGTATTTTTTTCTAGTTCAAGGCACTGCTAGACATTAAGAACTTAAATTACTGCACTCGTACCCGCTCAGTTTGTCGGAGGAGAAATTGAAGGAGTTGAATTTGGTACGAATCGTACTGCTACCTGCATCGGATAGGTGTTGGATGAGTCCCTGCATGAAGGCAGCGTGCAATCTCGCAGCAATTGATCACCTTAATCTCTTTTCTTGTGATCACAAGACCCTGTTGGACATCGTTAATGTGGAATGCTGCGAGTCTGATTCATTGACTTGTTGGTGGATGGCAGGGGAGCTGCATGGCCTCGGTTGTGGTGAGGACCGGGCTCAAGCGCAGTGGTGCCTGTTCAGGGCTGCCCAGCAGAGAGGCATTGAAATTGGTATTCTCCACTGGAGCGCTGGGCGCAGTGTGACATGGCACTGCTCCTCAGTGTTCGCTTGGCAGAAAGCAAGCTGACATCTTGGATGTGCTTGCTGCTATCTTATATGCACTATATGTGCCTTGTGATGTGTATGACTGTTGGTGCTGTGTTTTGCACCTTGGCCCCAGAGTAAAGCTGTTTTGGTTGGCTGTATTCATAGAACATAGAATAGTACAGTACAGTACAGGCCCTTCGGCCCACAATGTTGTGCCAACCCTTAAACCCTGCCTCCCATATAACCCCACCCCCACCTTAAATTCCTCCATATACCTGTCTAGTAGTCTCTTAAAATTTCACTGGGGTACCTGCATCCACCACTGACTCAGGCAGTGCATTCCTCGCACCAACATGTATGGATGAGTAACAATTAAACTTGAAGTTGAAGTTGTATTTGTCATTTAAAAAGCTGAAATTTTAAAAAAAAGCAGTGAATTAAAAAAAGATATTGAATGGATTTTTCTGAAATCATTTTAATGGTCTTCCGAGAGGAAATCTGCTGTTCTCACATCGCTTTTCCATTTGTGGCTCCAGACCTGCAGTAACGTGGTTGACTTTTAAATTGTTCAGTACAGAAGACAAAGAACAAAACCTGATAGACCACCTGATGATGGCCTTAGAAGACATTTGAACAAATATATAGAAAAGGTTTGGAGGGGTAGGGGCAAATAGGACTAACTTAAGTGGACAGCTTGAAGGGCATAGATCATTTGTGTCAAAGGGTCTGTTTCCATTCTGTATTACTCCCTGACGGAATAAGCATTTGGTTCCCCACACAAACCGGTGATCGGTGTTTAGATTGAGAGAGTTAATCTACAGATGCATCAAGCAACAGACTGACAGTTGTACTTACAACACCGTACTTTACTGCCAATGTGCCACATCCATCCATTACAATTTCCAGGCCTACTGTGGCCACCTAACATGATAGATTTACCAGAGGGTATGATACTGTTCCATAAGAATAGGAAGGAATAGCCCAGGAGTCATCAACATTGACTCCAGATTCCATAAAGTTTTGTGGCATCAGGTCAAACACAGGAGCCAAATCCTTTTCATGATTGCCAACTATATCCTCCTTAGGCTGATGAATCACTGTTCTTCTATTTTGAGCAACCCTTGGAAGAGCTCTTAAGGAATCAAGAAACAGAATTTACTCTGGGTGAGGGGTATTTCTAAGTACATGACCAAGAATGGCTTGGTAGTGCTACTATTAATCAAGTTGTCTGAGTTCTGAATGATATAGATCTCAAGAAAGATCGTCAGCAGGTAGTGACTGAACCAACATAAGACAAAAACGGAACTGACCTCATCTTTGACAATTTATTCATGTAAATATATTTGTCTGTAATCAAAGTGACCACAGAACAGTCCTCGTGGAGAAAAATACATTTCCACAACTGGAGACACACCACTGAGATGTGAGACAGAACAATCATACAAAGTAGACCTGGAAGCTCAGTACTCAGCATCTGAGAGACACTATGGACCATCTGCGGAAATGCACACACCACAATCTGTATCCTCATGGCCTGGCAAATCCCGTACTGTACCATTATAAATCTAGATTTAAGCTTATTTATCACTTGCAATCAAAACATTCAGTTAACAACCAACACAGCCTACGAGTGTCATCACACATTCCAGTGCCAACATGGCATGCTCATAATACTGGGCAAAACAGCACAGAACACGAGCGACAAAACAACAACAGCAAAAGGAAGCCCCATTCTTCCCTTCCACTTATACACATGAATAGTTCTCTAACGATAAGACAGTCTGTCTTCTTCAGCCCCCAGCCTCCGGTGGAATAGGATTCGGACTTACATTTGACTTGGATATGCAGACAATGGGCTTTCCTACCCAGAAGGCATGCAGAGATTCTTAGACCCAGGGTCCCTGCCAACAGGCCTCAACATCCGGACTTCTGATTCGACTTTTGCCTTGATCCTCGGCATTGACCACAGGACTCACCGATTACTTAGCACCAGGTATCAAATTCTGGACTAGCCAATGATGAACACTAGGTCAAGGGGTCACTCCTGGCTCAGAGAGGAGTGTTGCCAGGAGTTTCTAAAACTAACAGTCTGGTGAAGCTACATGCCAGGATCATGCTGTTACAAGAGCTTAGGAAGTAAACCCAAGTGCGGGACGCAGGCACGGAGATTGAGTCTGGATGCTTACACGGGTGTAAACGCCAAACTGAAAACAGGAGGAATCTTGCCGCAGAGAAACAGAGTCTCATAGGTAAACCTTGAAACAGGAGCTAGACTTAGAACAAACAGTTCTAAGTGGTTGGGGAACGTAGTTATCTCACAGGAAAAAGACCAGTGAACTGGCAAATAGTGGTTGTGACGTAGGGGTTTCTATACTGTGTCTTTGATAGAAACCAGGTGTGCTATCATTAAAGAGAATTAGAAGCAATTAGGGAAATTAACAATCGGGACCATGGCATAATCAAAGAAAACTAGGAGCAAGATAGGGAATTAATGATCGGGACCATGATAGTACCCTCCCCTCAACAGGAGACTCCAGGTGACCTACCAGGTTTGTCCGGATGGTCCTGATGGAAATCACGGATGAGGGAAGGGTCCAAGATTAAGGAGCGGGGAATCCAGGAACATTCCTCCAGGCTGTATCCTTCCCAATTGACCAGGTATTGGAGGCCCCTGCCTTGGCGGCACACATCCAGTAATTGCCGGACGGTGTATGCTGGATGGTCGTCAATGACCCAGGTGGATGGAGGGAGCTCGGCAGGAGGGTATAAAGGGCTGACTGATACTGGTTTTAATTGGGAAACGTGGAATGTAAGATGGATGTGCATATATTTGGGTAGTTTAAGTCAAACTGCCTAGGGGCTGATAATACTCTCAATCTCAAATGGTCCCGGGAAACGGGGGGCGAGTTTCCTGGGCTCATTCTTGAGGGGGATGTCTTTAGGAGAGAGCCAAACCTTCTGCCCAGGCCGATAATCAGGTGCAGGAATCTGATGGCGATCGGCAATCCTCCAGTTGCGGTCGGCTGAACAGTGCCGGGCCGCGTGTGTCTTTCCAGATCTTGCGGCACTGGCGGAGATGGGCCTGAACAGAAAGCACAGCAATGTCCTCTTCATGAGCAGAGAACAGAGGGGGTCGGTAACCGAGGGAGCATTCAAAGGGAGACAGTGCTGATCGGGGAGTTGTGTGCGTACTCTACCCAAGCAAGATGGGTGCTCCAGGCAAACGGGTTGTTGCACAGTGCAGTGCTGCTTCCAAATCCTGGTTAGCTCGCTCTGTTTACCTGTTCATCTGCAGATGAAAGCCGGACAACAGATTTACTGAGGCTCCAAGGGCTTGACAAAAAGATCTCCAAACTTGAGAGACGAATTGGGGATCCCAGTCAGACATAATGTCTGAGAGAATCCCGTGAAGGCAGAACATGTGACGAATGAGAAGGTCGGCTGTTTCACGGGCTGTAGGGAGTTTAGGAAGGGCTATGAAGTGCACAGATTTGGAGAAACGGTCCACCACGGTGAGTACAGCAGTGTTCCCACGTGAAGGGGGTAGTCCCGTAATGAAGTCCAGCGCAATATGAGACCAAGAGCAGCCAGGAACAGGTAGGGGACGAAACAATCCAGCAGGTGGTCAGTGGGAAGCTGTTCCGCGAGCACAAACAGAACAGGCAGAGACAAAGGAACGGTTGTCAGCGTCCATGGAGGGCCACCAGAAATGACTCTTCATGAGGGACAGAGTCCATTCGATCCCGGGATGGCAGGCAAAACGAGACATGTGCTCCCACTGGAGAACCTGAGATCAAACGGAGTTGGGCACAAAGAGGAGATTGGAGGGTCTGTTGCCTGGGTCTGGCTGAGTCCATTGAGCCTCTTTGACTATGGCCTTGATCTCCCAGGTGAGGGCAGCCATTACACAAGATAGCAGAAGGATGGTCTTGGGGTTGGGAAGGTCCTCCCCAGAAATGTATTGATGAGAGAAGGCATCAGGCTTCCCGTTCTTGGACCCCAAATGACAGGTGAGTGTAAATCTAAACCAACCAAAAAAATAATGCCCAATGGACCTGGCGGGAATTCAGGCGTTTGGCGGTTTGGATATATGCAAGGTTCTTGTGATCGATCCAAATGATAAACGGATGTTCCGCTCCCTCCAGCCAGTGCCTCCACTTCTCCAAAGCAAGTTTGACCGCCAGTAACTCCTGGTTCCCTACATCATAATTTCTTTCAGCAGGGGACAGCCAGTGAGAAAAGAAGGCACAGGGATGAAGTTTTTGGTTAGGGCCTGATCATTGGGAGAGGACCGCTCCCACCCCAGAGTCGGAGGCGTTGACCTCCACAATGAATTGACAAGAGGGGTCTGGCTGGACCAGGGTGGGAGCGGAGGTGAAACGCCTCTTCAGCTCCGAGAAGGCAGCATCCGCTTCGGGGTCCCAGTGAAAAGGGGTCGTAGGAGAGTTGAGTCGAGTAAGGGGTGCTGCCACCCGGCTATAATCCCTGATGAAGCGACGATAGAAGTTTGTGAACCCCAGAAATTGCTGGAGTTGCTTGAGTGTCGTAGGTGTTGGCCACTCTGCCTCCACCCGGATCTTTTCAGGATCTGTTCTCACTTGCCCGCTCTCAATGATGTATCTGAAAAAACTGACTGATGGAATGTGAAATTCACACTTCTTGGCTTTTACGAATAATTTGTTCTCCCAAAGCCTCTGCAGAACTTGACGGACATGGTGGGTGTGTTCCTGAAGATTGCTGAAGAAGATTAAAATGTTATCCAAATAAACAAACTGTTAATGAAATCTCTAAGCACATCCTTTATCAGGGCTTGGAAAATGGTGGGGGCATTGGTGAGGCCGAATGGCATGACCAGGTACTTGAAGTGACCAAGAGTGGTGTTGAACGCGGTCTTCCACTCAACTCCCTCACTTATCCTGACCAGATGATAGGCACTTCGTAGATCCAACTTGGAGAAGATGGTGGCTCCGTGAAGTGGTTCGAAAGCAGAGTTGAGAAGGGGCAGTGAATATTTGTTCTTTATAGTTGTGCTATTTAGGCCTTGGTAATCAATGCAGGGGCGCAGTGAGCCATTCTTCTTCCCCACAAAGAAGAAACCTGCACCAACAGGGGAGGATGAGGGCCGGATAATGCCCGATCAGAGAGATTCATTTAAGTACACTTCCATTGCCTCCCCTTCTGGTCGGGACAGGTTATACAGCCAACTGGTGGGTAGAGGGGCCCCGGGGAATAGGTGAATTACTCAATCAGAAGAGCAGTGTGGCGGCAGGGAAAGGGCCCGCTGTTTGCTGAATACTTCTCCCAGATCATGGTACTCTGCTGCAACCTTGGTTAAGTCAGGGGTCTCAGCAGCAGACGAGGTCGTGGTGACTTTCACAGGGGGAAGGGCTGATTGAAGACAAATGGAGTGACAGAACGGGCTCTAGCTGGCTATCTTCCCGGTGGACCAGTCGATATGAGGATTATGGCAGTCCAACCAGAGATACCCAAGAACTATAGGAGCTTGAGGGGAGGAAATTAAGTTAAATTGTACCTGCTCCCAATGGTTCCCAGAGAGAATTAGAGACAGGGGTGGTGTGCAGTGTGTGACCCGGGCCAGAAGTCTGCTGTCCAGTGACCGGACCTCCAGAGGGGCACTCAACAGCTCCCAAGGAATTCCGGCTTGGGAAGCTATGTCTTCATCCGGAAGATTGCCCTCAGCATCGGAGTCCACTAGAGCTGACAGAGGCAGGAATTGTTTGTTGCAACATAAAGTTACCTGGATCTGCATCTGGGTTCGGGGAACGGAAGGGAATGTTGTCTGGCTCACCAGGGTCCCCCTTTCTACTGGTGAGCCTTCCTTCTTTGGCCGAAGGGGACAGGTAGCTCGGACATGGCCAGACAGGCTGCAATAGAGACACTCACCTGCTCTCAATCTCCGGAGTCGCTCAGCGGGAGAGAGGCGGTTCCGTCCCAGCTGCATGGGTTCCTCTCCGGCTGGACTTGGAGCAGGAGGAGGAAAGAGGCTTGTTCTGGTGGGAGGCAGAAACGAGTGCTGGGGAGTGGCCAATGCTGGTGGACGACAAGTTCTTTCCCTGTGGCATTCTCAAAGATGTTTGTCCATCCTGGTGGCTAGCGAGATCAACCTATCCAGGCTGTCGGTGTCATCCCTTGCTGCCAACTCGTCCTTCACCATGTTGCTGAGGCCATTCCGGAATACCCCTTAGAGTGCCTCATCGTTCCACCACGAGTCAGCCACTAACGTCCAGAACTCCACGGAGTATTCGGCAACACTATGGATGCCCTGACGGAGGGTGAGTAGATGCTTAGCGGCATCTTTACCACGGATGGGGTGGTCAAGGATCTTTCTCATCTGTGTGATAAAGGTGGGGAATGAAGAGCAGATATCCACCTGATTATTCCAGACAGCCGTAGCCCACGCTAAGGCACTTCCCCGCAACAATCCCATGATGTAAGCTACCATTGACTTGTCCGTGGAGTACGTGGATGACTGCTGATCAAACACCGAGGAGCATTGCAGAAGGAAGTCCCGGCACTTCCCCAAATCCCCAGTGTAGTGATCTGGTTCCGGTATGTGTGGTTCTCTTGGCTAGGGTGTTGCTGACACATAGGGGGTTGCCACTACACACTGTCTGGACTGATTTGACTGAGTTCCAGGAGAGGATGGGGTAAGATTAGTGGATACACAATCCACCTGGTCACCGATCTTTGTTATGTTAGCAGTCAGGGAACGGAGGTTCTCCATAACATCCCGGAGGAGTTGATCGTGCAGACCCAGTAGGGAGCCCTGGCTAGCGAGGATTTGTCGCAGGGTCTTCATGTCTGCTGGGTCCACAGTGGCCAGTTCATTCTGTTACAAGAGCGTAGGAAGCGAACCCAAGTGCAGGACCCAGGCACAGAGATTGAGTCTGGATGCTTACACGGGCGTAAACGCCGAACAGCAAACTGGAGGGATCTTGACACGAAGCCCTGTTATGGAACCTTGACATGAAGCCTTGACGTGGAGAAACGGAGCCTCGTAGATAAACCTTGAAACAGGAGCTAGACTTAAATGGTCGGGAAAGTAGTTATCTCACAGGAAAAAGACCAGCAAACTGATGACTAGTGGTTGTGACGTAGGGGTTCTTACACTGAGTGTTTGATGTGCTATCAGGTGTGCTATCATCAAATTAGGGAATTAGGGAAATTAAGGATCAGGACCATGGCATAATCAAAGAAAATTAGGAGCAAGATAGGGAATTAATGATTGGGACCATCACACATGCATGCGTTAAGCAGCATGAGCACTTTTAAACAGGCAGAGATATGGATTAGATCAAAACTGTGCAGTGCTGCCATATCTAGCCATGAATGATCACGGATAATTCATCAACATTTGTGAAGTGGGGTGCCGTGTGCAATCATAATCGATTGAAAACGGACGTGGGAGCATGGAGGAACATCGGGAAATCTCCAGGAAGACCTTCTTCATTGCTGCTGCTGCTGTGAGGTCCGGGACTCTGCTGGGAAGAACAGGCCCCCAGTCCTCGGGGTCACGTTGCCGATGGCCGTCTTAATACGCTCGGCAGAGGATGGTGTGAGGAGAAGCTGTGCCGGAGGGGATGGTCGTTGGCTCGGAGGTTCGACGGACTCGGAGTCCGCTGCGGTCGGGTCGCTTTCGGTGTGTGCTGTGTCTGCAAGGCTGAGTCAGGTGGCACCGTGGAAGTCCATAGCGGGGGTATTCCCTTCTGCCACCGGCGTGGGATGGCGAGTCTGTCAGGACCCTGGGGACTTGTGGAAACTGTGTAGTGATTTCTTTTGAACTTATAGTCCTTTAACATCTTTGGACTATTTTTACTATGCCCATAGTCTGTTTTTTTTTAATCTATTATGCTATTGTTTGCACTGTTGTAACTATGTGGTTTTGTGCAGGTCTTGTAGCTTTAGTTTTTGGTCTTGTTTGTCTGGGGGAATTGGAGCTCCTTTCCGGGGAACGCACTAAGACGGTAGCACGATATTAATACGCAGCAGCCTCTCCAGACTCTGGATTGGGGATTGCCAAACATTATGTGGATTTTCTAGTGTAGTCTGTTTTGTCATATGCTTTTGTGATATCATTCTGGAGGAACGTTGTCTCATTTTTTAACTGCATTGCATTTGTGGTTTCTAAATGACAATAAACTGAATCTGAATCTGAATCTGAACATACGAGAGAAGGAGGTTCCAAGAACATTCCCATCCTTAATGAAACCAGGTGCCAATATACGAGTGCCAAGGATGAGCTGAAGTATTTGCTACCTTGTTCCACTAGGTGCCTTTCTGATGGTCCATCTTGGTTTCCTCCAGAAATCTCCAATATCGCAGAAGCCAATTTTCAGTTAGTTTGATTCATTCCACATGATATCAAGATGTAGTTGAAAACACTATAAACAGTAAAAGCTACTAAACCAGACAAAACCCCAGCTGTAGTACAGAAGATCCACATTCCAGAGATAGCTGCACCTCTAGCCAATTTGTTCCTGTAATTCCAACACTGGCATCTAGCTAAATGTGGAAAATTGCCTAGGTAAGTTCCATTCACAAAAAAAACAGGATAAGTGTAATCCACCTGTGTAGTTATCAACCAATTCATCTACTCTCAGTCACTGGGTATCTAATAGAAGGTGTTGCTAATGGTATCAAGTGACACTCCTGTTTGGGATATTGGTAGAATTATTTTTTTCTGGACATCATCGTTGACTTGGTCCAAACAGGGATCAACAACCTAAACATAAACAAGAGAAAATCTGCAGATGCTGGAAATCTGAGCAACGCACACAAAGTGCTAAAGGAACTCAGCAGACCAGGCAGCATCTATGGAAAAAAAATTAATGTTTTGGGTTGAAACCTTCCTAAAAAATCTAAAGTCTGAACTGTGATAAGAATGCTATAAAGGCTACATTCAACTGAGTATAGTTTAAGGAACTCTGATAAAATTGGTATCAATGGGCTTCAATGGGCACCCCAGTAATTCGAGTCGTCTCTACAAAAAGGAAAGTAGTTGTGATTGTTTGAAGTCATTGATCTCAGCCCCAGGACATCATAACTAGAGTTTCTCAGGACAATGCTCTTTGCCCAATCATCATCAGTTAGTTCATCACTGACCTTCAGGAGATCAGAAGTGGGATGACTGTGCAGATGATGCACAATCTTCAGTTTCAGACACAGCTCTTCAGCAAATGAACTAGTCCATGACTTCATGCAATAAGACCCAGACAACGCTTTAGTTGTTTGTCATATACAATAATGATCTGGATGATGGGGTGGTAAATTGGATTAGTAAGTATGCAGATGATACTAAGATAGGTGGCGTTGTGGATAATGAAGTAGGTTTTCAAAGCTTGCAGAGAGATTTAGGCCAGTTAGAAGAGTGGGCTGAAAGATGGCAGATGGAGTTTAATGCTGATAACTGTGAGGTGCTACATTTTGGTAGAAATAATCCAAATAGGACATACGTGGTAAATGGTAAGGCATTGAGGAATGCAGTAGAACAGAGAGATCTAGGAATAATGGTGCATAGTTCCCTGAAGGTGGAATCTCATATGGATAGGGTGGTGAAGAAAGCTTTTGGTATGCTGGCCTTTATGAATCAGAGCATTGAGTACAGGAGTTGGGATGTAATGTTAAAATTGTACAAGGCATTGGTAAGGCCAAATTTGGAGTATTGTGTACAGTTCTGCTCACCGAATTATAGGAAAGATGTCAACAAAATAGAGAGAGTACAGAAGAGATTTACTAGAATGTTACCTGAGTTTCAGCACCTAAGTTACAGAGAAAGGTTGAACAAGTTAGGTCTTTATTCTTTGGAGCGTAGAAGGTTGAGCGGGGACTTGATAGAGGTATTTAAAATTATGAGGGGGATAGATAGAGTTGATGTGGATAGGCTTTTTTCCATTGAGAGTAGGGGAGATTCAAACAAGAGGACGTGAGTTGAGAGTTAAGGGGCAAAAGTTTAGGGTAACTTCTTTACTCAGAGTGTGGTAGCTGTGTGGAATGAGCTTCCAGTAGAAGAGGTAGAGGTAGGTTTGATTTGGTCATTTAAAAAAAAATTAGATAGGTATATGGACAGGAAAGGAATGGAGGGTTATGGGCTGAGTGCGGATCAGTGGGACTAGGTGAGAATAAGCATTCAGCACGGACTAGAAGGGCCAAGATGGCCTGTTTCCGTGCTGGAATTGTTATATGGTTATAGTGTGAGTTGATTAGCAGAGATTAAGGTAAGCCAGAATGGGCTAGCAGAACACCGCAGTAAGAACCTGGTTGACACTATGTTTGGGATTTGATCATATCATTAAAAATTTTAAATTATTTTCACACTCTGCTGTTAGGTGGCAAGTTACCTTTGTGCCACAAAGTGCCAGGTGATGATAGGTTACAACAGAAGAGAGTCTAAACACTTGCATTTAATATTCCAATGGCACTATGACAGCTGGGTATAGTATCGGCATTGTCATCTGAGTTTACCCTACCAAGGCAGGTTGTGGATTTTAAATGCAGTTAATAATCTGGGAATTGAAAAAAATCTAATCTTAGTAATAATAATGACAGGAACCATCAGTTTTTTGGGAGTGGTTGGTGGCATGCGTGCAGACACACCCACTCCTGAGACAGCAGGCAAGGTCCTTTGATTCCAAAATATTGGTTTATTGATCATTACATAATATCTCTCTGGTAGTTTCTGCTCCCTCCCCTCTCCGTTTCCCCTTTCCCAACCATGATTTCCCTCTCCCTGTCCCCTTTCCACTCTCAGTCTACAATAGAGACCCGTATCAGAATCAGTTTTATCATCTCTCAGGTATGTCAGGAAATTAAATTTTTTTGGCAGCAGTACAGTGCAATACATAAAATTACTACAGTACTGTACAAAAGTCCTAGGCACCCTAGCTGTATATATCAGTGCCCAGAGTTTAGGACAGTACTTAGTATACTTTGAAAATACATTTATTTGAACTTTGAACATTCAGAGGAAGAATAAAACAGGACAGATTACTAGTACACCAGAATGATGGGTGTACCTTTATCTGTAGGACTCCAGTTGTTTCTGGTCAGTACAAACTTCTCAAGGGCAATTAGCAATGGCCAATAAAGGCTGAGCTTGTCAACAACTTTCACCTCATTTATAATGAATTAATAAAAGGTCCTTATTATTTTTGCTCATCTAAAGGGATTCCATAGTTGCAGTGTTTTATGTCATTGCTGTAAAGGTGAATGGGAATCTGATCCCAGAGATACTGGATTTAAACTGTAGCATTAACAATTTGTTCCTAATCAATTTTTGGTTTAGAAATGTTGTTTCATGAAATCCAGATTATTGAAATGAAGGAAAATATTGTGTAGTTGAACAAAAGCAATTTTAAAGCAGATTTTTATCTATTCAGAACCCCACTGTAAAATTTCAGCTGGGTTGTATTGCAGTAATGTATTCTTAAAGACTTCCCTAACAAGACAGTAACCAAGAATGTCTGTCTCAAAATTTCTTAGACACATTATGTGCATATGCTTGGCATATATCCAAAATATTTTTATATGGCATGCATATGCAGGAGGATGCTTAAGAATTTACGGCAGAATTTTCAAGTTACTCTCTGAAGACTGACATATATTCCTGTCTGTGTTAATGCTAATCAGGTGTTTAAAGTAGATAGAGTAGGTTTTGTTTTGTGGCATTAGTTGCAATGTGCTACCAGAAAACTTCCTTCATGAAAGCAGTATAAAAGAATTAACAGGAATTAGAAAAAGTGCTATTTAAATATATGCTTTAGCTAACTGGAAGTTATTTCTGAAGGGTACATGTATATGGATGCAGTCAGAAGTATTTTCCTCCTATTTGCTACAGTTGGCCTTTAGCCGTCAGTGAAGAAAAAGCACAATATTTCTGTGAAAACGTGATATCTTCTCAGTCTAATTCTTTAATAGGTTAAATTACAATCATTGTCCTGAGAGGGTAATGTGCTATTTTTGTTGTCACTCAGTCACTAACACTGTGTGTTAAAGGCTTCATGCTGGCACCCTTTTCATACGGATTAAAAAAGTAGTTTTGGTGCTCTCCTCAGTTTGAAATTCAAACAGAACTGGTGTTTCTAAACCAGAACCTTCTTTGCCAATAGTCTCCCAATGCACAAGCTAATAAATCATATATACTGATATACAATACTTCCTTTCTATGTATGATGAAAGAACAGAATTTAATACAGTATTTCAGGAAATTAATTGTTTCACTTTGCATTACTTCAAAGGCCAGGGCAATAGTGAACTGTAACCTGGTTTGACAGATATCTGAAGATAGAAAAAAAAATTTCTCTTGCAACAGAAAAAGTAAGGGGAAAATAAGAAAACCTAGGAATGGAAGAATTAAGTTAATTATCTTTTTTTTTAATCAAGTGATTTGCTGTAATGAGAATTATCAGAGAAACGTGTACTGAAAAAAACTTTTAATCCACATGAGAAAGGAAATTGGGCTTTAACTTAACAACAAATCAGAAAGGTTGTAGTTGTGCCAGAGCAGTACTCTCTCAACACTAAAGTACAATGTCAATCTAGAGTTTGTGCTCAGTCTCTGGAGGGAGATTTGAACCTATTACTTTCAGAGGGCAGGGTATAGCCAAGTTAACTACAGTTAGTAAACATTTGAGAATTTACCTTCGACAAAAATTTGTGATAAAAGGTTGAAATAACACAAGAACGTAAGGAATAGGAGCAGGAGTAGGCCATCTGGCCTGTTGAGCCTGCTCTGCCATTCAATAAGATCATGGCTGATCTGGCCATGGACTCATTTCCACCTGCCTGCCTTTTCCCCATAAACCTTAATTCCCCTACTATGCAAAAATCTATCCAAACTTGTCTTAAATATATTTACTGAAGTAGCCTGCACTGCTTCATTGGGCAGAGAATTCCACAGATTTTCCACTCTCTGGGAAAAGCACGTTCCTCTTCATCTCCATCCTAAACCTACTCCCCTGAATCCTGAGGCTATCTCCCCTTGTTTTAGTCTCACCTACCATTGGAAACATCTTTCCTGCCTCTATCTTATCTATCCCTTTCATAACTTTACATGTTTCTATAATATCTTCTCTCATCCTTCTGAATTCCAATGAGTACAGTCCCAGGCAACTCAATCTCTCCTCATAGTCAACTCCTTCATCTCTGGACATCCTCTGCACTGCCTCCAGAGTCAGTATATCCTTCTTCAAGTATGGAGACTAGAACTGCACGCCGTACTCCAGGTGCAGCCTCAGCAGCACCCTGTACAGTTGCAGCATAACCTTCCTGCTCTTAAATTCAATCCCTCTATTGTTACATATCTCGTGGGTATCTTGTCACTGTCACATGACCATGATGTAACTGAGGCTCTGCTGGGCATGATGTAATGTTCTTGTGATGGTGGAGTGATGTAATTTTCCTGCCAGTGAGAGGTCATGTGATGGCCTGTTTCAACAGGGTATAAAAGGAGAACCCCTCCCTGTGACGCAGGTCAGTTTGTGGTTTAATTTGTCAGTAACTCCGTTCTGCTGCGTAGTTGATTTTATGACGCAGTTTCGTTTTAAAAGTGGAGTTTTAATTTCTACTGTAAGAATTGTTGTGCCGGCAGTTCTGAAAGTCGCTGCCAGTTAAAGTCCATTTGGAGAGTGAAGAATTATTGAAGTTCGGGAAGCTGAAGGATCAAGGAAAGTTGATGTTGTCGGTGATAAAACAGGTTCGACCTTATTTAATCTTTGTACAAGGAGTTAGTAACCTGTGTCCGAGATAGCTCCTGCATTCTGAAAGCAGAAAGAGTTGGATGCAGTGTTTCGTCAAGGAAAGGTCAGTACCTCTAAGCCATTTTACTTCCTTCATCGTAAATCCTTCGGGCAAGGTACTTCAGCTGGGATCAGCAGTAACGTCACGAAAGAGGATTTATTACTTCAAGGAAAGTCTCTCCTAACTGACTGTAAATCATTTTGGACTTTTTGCAATACTACTTTAAAGAACTGAGTTCGCATTTCTCGCTTTAAGAACTGTTTGAGCTGCCGTATAGCAGTCGACTTCCGGTTAAGTTAATCATTTGTTTACTTTTGGGGGTTTTTCAGTGGTGTTTAATAAATGTTTTATTTTGTCATAAAATTATACATCTTCTGTCTCAATTATATATTCATTGTTGCTGGATCGTAACACTATCAATGAAGGCCAACATTCTATTTGCCTTCATGATAGCCTGCTGCACCTGCAAACCAACCTTTTGTGATTCATGCACAAGCACTCCCAAGTCCCTCTGCACAGCAGCATGCTGCATTTTTTTACCATAATCTGCTCTTTCATTTTTCCTTCCAAAGTGGATGACCTTGCATTTACCAACATTGTAATCCATCTGTCAGACCTTTGCCCACTCACATAACCTGTCTATATCTCTCTGCAGACTCTCTGTATCTTGCCAATGTATTTTTAATTCCCATAATAGTAAAGCTAAGACTCAAATTTTCAACAATGTTTAAATACGAGTAATAGAGTTGTAATGTAGGTCATTAATGTACTGTATAAACAACATTAGAGGATGAAAACTTGAAGCAAACTTGAAAATCTGCGAAGTAGCTATTACCTCCTTTAGTGGTATTTGGAATAAATAATTTGTAACAGTGCTGTATTATCAACTTTAAGATGAGGTGGATGAATATGTAGATAGTATGTAGCTATTGGAATTGATTATCCAAAAATAAAATACCACAGATGCTATAAATCTGAAATTAAACCAGAAAATGCAAGGCATACTCAATGGGTCCGACAGCATCTGAAGACAAAATGACAATTGCAGGCTAATAATCCTTCACCAATGAAACAATGATGTCATAGCACTGGGGAGGTGAAGGGAGATTTATGAAGATGATGACAGGGATGGAGTATTGTAGTCTTGTGGGTTTATTATTATTGACTTGGTTGGGATCATTTTATATGGAAAGGAGACTAAGCGAAGATTTAACTATGAGCTATCAAGATAGGTTAAGCAGAAAGGACCGATTTCTCTTTGCAGATAAGTCAGTAATGAAGTATAAATTCACGTTGGAACATTTAGAAAGGAATTACAAAATAATCTTTGCCTGAAAAGCTGCTGGAGGTAGAAATCATCACCATATTTATAAAGTATTTGGATTAAGAGCCAGAGATGTTAAAGCTGGAAAGTGGAGTTAAGGTAAAGTTTGTTTTTGGTTGTTATCAACACAATTGACTGAATGGTTTCCTTCAGTATGGTAAAGTTCTTTAATTCAATTTGCAGATAGAAATATTAAGTTCTATGAATTACTATTTATTATGAATATGATACTGTACATTGCATTGAAATTGAGATTCTCCTAATTTTGTTTTACTACACGATCATTAGGGTTAGCAATAATGATGATTTAAGTCTCTTTCAAAGCTTGTGAAATGGGTTTAAAGGGCAATTGATGAATGATTGTGGTGATTTACACCCAGGATTGTGCACTATAGCTTGATCTGTACAGTTCCTAGTTGAAGCACACTAGGTTGTACACTGCTTTGAAAATCTAAGAACCCCTCAGTTCTTAAGGCACCCTCCTCATTACAGCTAAACATCAGCAAAGACACAATAGATGCCTTGGAGGACTGGCTACCAGTGAGAAGAAGCCAGGTGCAAAATTTATTGGTGTAGATCTCAAGAGGGAAGTCCTATAGGAAACCTCTGGGGTTCTCATAAGAATGAGCTAACTACAGCTGCATCTGCCAAGTTTAAGAATCCCAATTCAAAACAGCAAAGCACAAATAAATTTCATGCTCTCACAAAATAAGCCAGTATGGCCTTTAGATCGCGTTGTCGGTTTTATAAATCTGTTTCAGTAACTAGTTTAATGAGTTAATTATTATAACCAATACAAGTAAACCTATAAAACAGGAAGGAAAAGATTATTAAGTCTCACCTGTGCAGCACACCTGATTATTGATGTGCTGTGTTGGTCTTACCATTAGAGGATGAAAACCATCTCCTGGTTTGCTTTGAATACTATGTTTCTGCAGTCTGTTATGAGAAGAATGCCCTGCATCCAACACAGACAATAGTTCCCTTCTCAGCTTAGGCGAAAGGTGAGGCAACAGATGCCAAGTCAAGAGTAGTGGAGAAGAAGACAGTAAGTTGGGGGGGGGGGGGGATGATGGTGGTGGGAACATCTGCTTCTGCATCCACCCCCACCCCCACTTCCTACTTGTTGCCTTTTTATTCTGAACTCTTTAACCTGGTGCTCTGCAGGTTCTCTCTCAAGACTAAGACAACTGCACTCTTCCAAAGAGCGCTACAAGAGGTCATTCTTATCCCCAGCCATTAGGCTCTATAGTGAGTCAACCTATAGCTGAACAATTGATGACCCCTCCTGTTTGTGTTTATTTATTTTTTATTCTTTTTACTCCTCTCCTGATATTTATATCTGTGTGCTTGTAATGCTATTGTGACACTATAATTTCCTTTGGGATCAATAAAGTATCTATCTATCTGTCTCTTATGGTCCAGTGCATTTGCTGCTTTCCTGTAGAGGTCAATAGTTGTTTTCTGTTTGCAACATTAAGTAGCACACGATGAAAAACCCACATCTGCTTGGCTTGTGCTGCAAGTAGCTCCTGAACAAATTCAAGCAAGGGAATCTCATCTTTAGAAGAGAACACTGGTATGCTTATCAGTTGCTCTCTTTGTATCTGTACTCAGCTGGTATAATTGGAAAGCATTCTGTTGTGAGAAACCATGGGAACAGGGGGTAGTCCCTGCTCCCCAAGATTCATTCCTTAGGGCACTTATATGGTTTATCAGTGACAATCACAAATGTGTCTGAACACAATAGTCCTCATGAACCAGGAGTCACATTCTCGTAGTGACCATCATTAAGGAAGTGGAAGCCTTTCAGGTTCATGAAATCTTCTGGGTCATTTGGGGATTCCCTTGTGAGTGCAATCAATGGCTACCTGTGATCTCAATTATCCTTATTGAGACCAAGGTAACTGAAATCATTCAAGTGTAAGTGCAGAGCTTTGTCAGCCTCTCTGATGCTGTGGTGAATATTAAATTGGGAGACACTGGAGTAACCAGCCATGGCCATTTGGAATGAACCTAGAGTACAAAACTTAGAATCAAGGTGGGCTTGACTTCCATGAAGAGAGCAGTTCTGGCACCAGGTCTTCCTGAAACATATCTCAATGATCACAGTCTTAGAAAACCTGAATACATCCGACGTCCAAAAAGGGTGTGGTGGATCAGGCTTTTCACTGCACTATTCCCTTCATAAGGCCCCTGACTCATCCTGAGCAACTGTCCACAGATTTAACAACATCTCCAACAAGGTGTGCTGTCTGCTGTGCCATTATTGAGATATTCTGTGCATGAGAAAGCATTCCCTGTTTCTTTTAGCCTACTTGGAAGGTGTGGGTTTAGGAAAGTGTGTCAGCAATCTACAGTCTGTTGTGAAGCTGTCCAGTCAGCTCATCTGATACTAGCAGTGTCCCTCTGCAAGAGGAGAGATGAAGCTAGCTGGTATGATGTGTTCCTGCTGTTCTGAGACTGTTGAACAATGGTCATAGGCTGCACTATTGAGCTCCAATTTATGTTAGAAAGGTAATAGGCATTGTGAAAACTAAACATCATTACATTCATATCTGATGCTAGGATAAAGTCAAGTATAATTTGCTAAGATTAACTATTCTAGGGAAATCTGATTTTTGTCTGAGTAGTATTGAAAACATTTGCTAGCTGACCTGATCCTAGTCTGCTGTCCCAAACAACAGGAAAATTTCCTATTATTATTTAAAACTGATAAATATGTTCAAAGGTCCAATTTAATGTCAGAGAAATGTATACAATATACATCCTAAAATGCTTTTTCTTTGCAAACATCCATGAAAACAGAGAAGTGTCCCTAAGAATGAACGACAGATAAATATAAAAACCCCAAAGTGCTCCCCCCAGCTCCCCTTCCTCCCGCAAGTAAGCAGCAGCGAGCAATAAATCCCCCTCCCCCCACTGGCAAAGAAAAGCAAGCATCAGTACCACCACAGAGCACTCAGTGTGAGGAAAGCAATAGCTAAGACACAGACTTACAGTTACCCCAAAGACTTCACGTTTCATACGGCATACGACACACCGCAGATTCTCTCTCTCTCCCTAATAAGGGAGAAAAAGATGTCTCCGTTTTTCAACAGCGAGCAGGGAAACATAACAAACAACTTACTGGTTTATGATGTGTTTTAGTTTTATTGTTATAATACTACAATAGATAATATAATACAGATTTCTACACACAATTTGGGTTCATCGGTTATTTCACATATTTTCGTAGACACAAGAATATGATTTGACCAACATTTATAATCATTTTGAATTACTATTGAACATAAACAAATGTAAATCTATTTTTGTAATAGTATCCTTGATACCATTTCAAAAATCAACACCAATCTTGAGGCATAATTTGTATATTTTCCAATGAAACTATGATGATCTTGTAATATGGAGAGGTAAAAGGGAGAAAATGGATGGAGATCCCTTTGGACATACTGTATCTACAGTCCATATACCGTGGTTAGTGGGGACTGGTTGAGCTAAAGGACCTTTATCTCTGCGGTATTGCTTTCTATATAAATGGACATCTGAATTAGTAATAAAAGTTTTGGGAAAAACTGGGGAATCTGGCACTTAATGATAATTTTGTTACCTTCTTCTGCTGAAATGGACTAGGTCATCCCGGACTCGCCATTTGTGATCCCTGCCCACCCACACTTACTTTTTCCAGATGTGGAGAGCTAGAGAAACTGATCCCCAAACACTCTAATGACTTCCCTTTAGGCTGAGCTGGCTCTGAACACCAAATAAGCTAAAAATTCTGCTTTTTAAAGTTAAATTGAAACACAAACAAATAATTTATAACATTAAGCTAAATAAGTAAAACCTTGCTCCACATAGTCAGTGACTCCATTTGGATCATATGTCTGGCATAAATCTGTTGATTGGATTCAAGATACAAGATTCAAAATTGTTAAATGTCATTTCCAGTATACAAGTATTAAGGAGAAGACATAATTGCTACTCAGGATTCTATACAGCACAAAAAAAACCAGAATCAGATAAAGAACACAATAATAAAAATATGCAATAAATATAAATACTGTACTTAAGATGGCTTATATGCATAGGTTTACTGTCGTCCATAAGGTGATGCTAGGTACAGGAGTGTACATACATAAGGTGACTCTGACAGGAAGTTATAAAATAGAGGTCATGGGGGTGTGGAAGGATGGGTTAGTGGGTCAGGTGTTGACCAGCCTTACTGCTTGGGGAAAGTAACTGCTTTCTTCAAGGTGTTATTGGACCTTTCCCAGCATCTTCCTGTATACATTATGTTCTTGATGGCAGGTCGGCTGGTGCTGACGTTGCATTGGGCAGTTCTGACTACCCGCTGTAGAGCCTTGCTCTCCGCCACAGTGCAGTTTCCATACCAATCACTGATGCAGCATATTAGGATGCACCATTGCATATTTGTAGGAGGGCGTGAGTAGATGTGCATAGTTGAGCCCTCTTCAACCTCCTCAGAAAGTAGAGGCCTTCCTGATTGTGAGCTTTCCAGATTGTGTAGGTTGTGTTCTGCAACCATGAGAGGTTGTGCAAAATATGCACTTCAGAGAGTTTGAAAATTTTACATCCAACCTGATGGTGGGATGTAAAGTACAGTACAACCAGAACTTCACTGCTCTACCACTGGGCAACGGGGAATCTGTCAACAGGATGGACAGTCAGATGCACTGAAGAATGAAGACTGGCAATCAGTCAGCACGATTCAGACCAATACGTGCACACGTATTATAGTTGGCAAAAATGTTTCAGTATTGATTTACAACCAAAGTTTTAAACCTGATCTTGAAAGTTTAAAAACGTTATAAGCATAATTTTGTTCCATTAAAACTTCACATTTTGTAAAGCTAGCCAAAAAAACCATATTCTTGTGTTTTTTATGTCAGATGTGGCATTTTCTGTTAATAAATCAAGGCAGTAGTATTATAAGTAACAAACCACAGCAATCAATTTTGGGTTTCCACTGCAAATGTCTAGAAAAGGAAAGTGTGCAGTGACTAAATATAAAGGGTTCCTTTTACTCTGTTTACAACTGTTTCAGTTACCACAGACAGAAACATATTTTGTTCCGAAGTATAAACATGTAATCATATGTAATGGAAATCCGAAATATAATTTCCACTTTATGCTGACCAAGCTATTTATTAGGTTAGCCATTCCAAATTCTGTTCTACTAATTGGAAGGTATTTATTATAATTGTTTGAAGTTGAAACTAATATGTTTGTTTTCGTACTTAGTCCAATAAGTTAATTTTAGATTAATTACCAGCAGGCAACTCAATAAAACTACTACAGTCTGGTATTCTGGTAATTTGGCTCTCGAGCACTCGTCCTCTCGCCACAGTGTATGTGTCTGTGTGCTATCCTCAGGTCTCTTTTAAAAGTAATTGCTTTCAATAGGTGGATTAAAGCAATTTATGGCTTATTCACTGAAAGAAACACTATAGGTACAGAGTGGTCCTTCTTAGTAACAGGAAAAAAAAGAAACTTAATTATAAACATGCTTCAATCTAATGAGCTAGACACAGAGAAGAACCATGTTTAAGGTGCCAGCCATCACTTTCCTATGCAAAGAAGGTAGTGAGAAGACATTGGGCGTGGGGTGGGTACGTTTTTTTTACACGGAGAATAGTTGAAATCCAAGACTTGTTGCCAGAGGAGGTGCTGCAATCAGATAGAATTACTACATTTAAGAACCATTTAGACACCCTTGAATAGGCAAGGCATAGAAAGATACAGACTTAATGTGGGCAAATAGAATGAGCATATGGTTGGCATGGATGCTGTGGGCCTAAGAGCCATTTCTGTGCTGTACAATGCTATGACTCACTCTATGATTTATAGAATCGGAATGTAATTGATAATAAAATGCAATGATTTTTTTCTTTTACTTCTTCTAGCACAACTTGCCAGATTTAAGCCAAATCCAACTCCAATAACACTTTTTCCAGAAGTTTAATATGTTTCTAACAGTGCAAATGTATCCACAATAAAGCACATACCAGCTTTAATATCAAATTTTGCTGCTCCATTAAAAGTTATCACAGCTCTGTTCAACTGAAGTAATTTTACAAAATGCATTTTCCAGTAGCTGTCACCTGATTGGTTCCTCCATGCATAAACTGCAGATGTAAGTAAGCAGCATTTTGTTTCTGTGTTCTGCTGGCAAATACACTTGTGAAATGTTTTTTTAACCTGTAAGCTTGAAACTGATGCACCAATGAATTCCTGAGCAGTGAATTCTACAAATTCCTACATAATCCTATCTTCCTTACAATCTCAATACGTACTGCGTCTACTTGTGTACCAACTGGTCCATCACTCCGGTTCCTATCTCCCTGCCAAATTAGTTTAAACCTCTACCAAAAGCTCCAGCAAACCTACCAACAAGGATCTTGGTCGCCCACGGTTCGAGGTGGCTTACGTAGAATCCCTGTAGGCAGAGTTAAGAAACTATAAGGCTAAAAAGACCCCGATGGAAGTTATATACTGACCCTCAAACAGTAGCCAAGATATATGCTACAAATTAAAATGGGAGATAGAAAAGGCATGTAATAAAGGCAACGTTACGATAGTCATGGGGATTTCAATACACAAGTAGATTGGGAAAATCACTTTGGTGCTGTATCCCATGAAATGGAATTTGTAGAATGCCTACTAGATTTTTTTTTAGAATAGCTTGTGGTTAAGCCCACAAGGAGAAAGACAATTCTGGATTGTGTGGTGTAATAAACCAAATTTGATCAGGGAGCTTAAGATAAAGGAATCATTAGGAGACAGTGATTATAATATGAAAGAATTCACCCTGCAGGTTGAGAGGGATAAGCTAGAATTAGATGTATCAATATTACAGTAGAGTAAAGAGAATTATAGAGGCATGAGGGAGGAGCTGGCCAAATTTGATTGGAAGGGGACACTAGCAGAGATGATGGCAGAACAGCAATGGCTGAAATTTCTGTGAGCAAATTGGAAAGCACAGGATAGGTACATCCCAAAGGTTGTGCCGTATATAGTGAATACTTTAAAAGGACTGTAGCTGACAAGGTAAGTCAAAGACAAAAAGGGCATATAATACATCAAAAACTAGTAGGAAGTCAGGGGATTGGGAAGCTTTTAAAAACCAGCAGAAGCCAATTAAAAAGCCACAAGGACAGAAAAGATTAAATATGAAAGTGAGATAAACAATAATATACATGAGGAAACTAAAAGTATTTTTTTCAGATATATAAAGAATAAAAGAGAGGTGAGAGTGGATATTGGACCGCTGGAAAATGACACTGCATTGGAGGAAAAATGGACAAAAATGGTGAACAAACTTAAGTATTTTGTGTCAGTTGTCACTGTGGAAGACAGAAATTATGCCAGAAATTTGAGTGTATCAGGGGGGGCAGAAGTGAGTATAGTAGCTGATACTAAGGAGATGGTGCTTGAGAAGCTGAAAGGTCTGAAGGTAGATAAGTTACTTGGACCAGATTTTCTACTAGATTCAGGATTTGTTCTGGAAAGTTGCAAATGTCATTCCAGTTTTTAAAAAGGGAGGGAGGCAGAAGAATGGAAATTATAGGCCCGTTAGCCTGATTTCAGTGGTTGGGAACGTGTTGTCCATAATTAAGGATGATGTTTTTGGGTACTTGGAGGCCTATGACAAAGAAGGCCGTAGCCAGTATCCTCTTTTTTAAGTAGATATCTTACCTGACAAATCTGTTAGAATTCTTTGAGGAAATAACAAGCAGGATAAACAAAGGACAGTTGGTGGATATTGTATACTTGGCCTTTAAGAAGGCCTTTGACAAGGTGCCACAGATGAGGCTGCTTAAAAAGATAAGAACCCATGGTAATATAGGAAAGATACTAGCATGAATAGCAGATTGGTTGCCTGGCAGGAGGCAAAGAGTGGGAATAAAGGGGGTCTTTTCTGATTGGCTGTTGGTGACTAGTGGTGTTTCAAAGGGGTCGGAGTTGGGAGCACTTCTTTTTACTTTGTATGTCAATGACTTGGATGATGGGATTGATGGCATTGTGGCCAAATTTGCGGATGATACAAAAATAGTTGGAGGGGCAGGTAGTCTTTAGGAAGCAGGGAGTCTGTTGTAGAATTTAGACAGATTGGGAGAATGGGCAAAGAAGTGCCAGATGAAATATAGTGTAAGAAAGTGTATGGTGGTGCACTTTGGTAGAAGGAATAAAGGCATAGGCTATTTTCTAAACAAGGAGAAAATTCAGAACTCTGGAGTGCAAAGGGACTTTGGGGTCCTCATACAGGATTCCCTAAAGGTAAACTTGCAGTTTGAGTCAATGGTAAAGAAGGTAAATACAATGTTGGCATTCATTTCAAGCAGACTAAAATATAAAAGCAAGGATGTAATCCTGAGACTTTATAAGACATTGGTCAAATCGCAATTGGAGTATTATGAGCAGTTTTGGGCCCCTTATCTAGGAAAAGAAGTGCTGGCAATGGAGAGGATGTTCACAAGAATGATTCCGGGAATGAAAGGGTTATGAGGAGCGTTTGAAGGCTCTGTGTTTGTACTCACTGGAGTTTATAAGAATAAGTGGGGATCTCATTGAAAGGCCTATATAGAGTAGATGTGCAGAGGATCATATAATGGGGAGTCTAGGACAGAGGGCATGGTCTCAGAATAGAGAGATGCCCATTTAGAACAGAGATGAGGAAAAATTTCTTCAGCCAGTGGATGGTATATCTGTGGAATTCATTGCCACTGATGACCGTGGAGGCCAACTCATTGGGTATATTTAAAGCAGAGGTTGTTAAGTTCTTGATTAGTCAGGTTGTCAAAGATTATCGGAAGAAAGCAGGAGAATGGGGCTGAGAAGGATAATAAATTAAACGTGATAGATTGCTGGAGCAGACTTGATGGGCTGAATGGCCGAATTCTGCTCCTATGTCTGATGGTCTTAGGATCTTAGATATTTGGAGGTCCGAGTTATAGTAACATTGCTAATTCTTAAATCTTTGCTTATGTATTCAGACTTTATTTGCAGATTTCAATGATGCTGCAGAGGAATGCGTTAAAATTATTTAGGATAAGTATCGAAGAAATTACATGAGGTAATCTTAAATTACCACAGAGCCACTCACAATGAAGAAAAACAGCACCTTTATTTTGGTTGATACATTCTCAATTATTTAGATCTGCAACAAGAACCTGTTAGCGTTTTTTCAAAATTGAAATAGATTCTCTATTTTAAGGAAAAAAAGAATCTTTTTAAACTTCAGTAGCACTATGTAGTATTTAGCTCCATGTGATTTTTAGGAAATCAGAAACTGCTTTTGTACTTTTATTAGCATCTGGTTTATTTTAGCTCATGCAGAATCGCTTTCATGCACATCCAGCAGGAGTACATAGTAAATCTTTCTTTTATTGTACCTGTACAGGTAATTGTGCCTGAGAAAGGTAATGGAATGTACACCGCTTTTACTTGTAGTGAGCTTTCTCATTAGCCAGGGCAAGCCGTCGGATGTTTGAAATGCAACCAGCAGCTGCTTCCTGTAGAGCTCCGTCCGTGGATTCCATCACATTCAAAAGTAGCTGTGAACAGTAAGAAGTCAAGTAAGATAATGGCATTGGTCACATATAATTAGAAGGAAAGGAAAACAATATACAAAGAAAAAAATGAAGAAAATAGAAAACAGAGTTGAAAGCAGGGGAAGAGTGAACTTATAATAGAACTTGCAATACTGGATCATTGTCACAGCTGTTCTAGTACAAAACTGAGCTTTACTTAACTCTCCAACAAAAAGTGTTTTTTTAATGAATCAAGAATAAAAATCTAAATTGAATAATATATTATTCCCTTTATGTGAGCAATTTTCGACAACCGAATATTTTAAACAAGAATTATGTACACCCACAAGTAGTAATGGAAACACCAGAAAGCTTGTCTAATTTAAATGACCAAATCATAGCAGGAAAGGATCTACAAAATTAAGGTAATAAAAAAATGACTAATTTTATAATTACTAATGTGAAACGTAACAATCAATTACAGTCATTGTTTACTTATATAACATATAATACAACATGCCGTATGCAAGTATCATCAGCCAATATTATCAGCCCTTAGCAGATAATGGGATTTCTTAAATGTAGTTTTGCTTTCTCACGTAAAAGATGAAATTTTGTTTTGTAGGACACAGCAATGATCACAGTGATCTTGATAGCCATTAGCAATCAATTCCTTCCCTTGTTTTGATTGCACCATGTGACAGGTTATAAATTTCATGTTATTGTAAGATATACTGTATCAGCATGAACTGCACTGCACCATTAAAAGGTATGTTACAGTGCTGAGATACTGCTAGATCATCATTGAAATTAGGTTTATAAATGTTTGTCTGAGTACCTTGGCTACATTTGGTGTCTTCTAAGACTCCTTGGTGAATAGTCATTTTTCAGATGGGCATGTCTTTGCCCCTTGATGCTCCAAACCCATACTGCACAGCTAGTCATTAGCATAAATTATCATAATATCCAGAAATATATTGCTGCCAGTGGTGCCACTTTAGCACATTTGATAGTTTCACCACTGAGGCACAAATGGGAAGAGTATCTCAGCAGCTAAATACCAAGCAGTTTCTTCTAGCTTAAGGAAACTCTGTAAACTCATGGAAAATACCTGAGCAACCTGATCTGCTTGGTTTCTTGATATTAGTGGAGTGCCACTTAAATAAGATACAAATACTACAAACAAACATGGTATAAGACCATAAAACATAGGAGCAAAATTAGACCATTCAGCCCATTAAGTCTGCTCATTATCCCACTCAACTGCACTCTCCTGCTCTAAAAACATAGAAAACCTACAGCACAATACAAGCCCTTTGGCCCACAATGCTGTGCCAAACATGTTCTTACTTTAGAAATTACCTAGGGTTACCAATAGCCCTCTATTTTTCTAAGCTCCATGTACCCATCCAGGAGTTTCATAAAAGATCCTATCGTATCTGCCTCCACCATTGTTGCCGGCAGCCCATTCCATGCACTCACCACTCTCTGAATAAAAAATTTACCCCTGACATCTCCTCTGTACCTACTTCCAAGCACCTTAAAACTGTGCCCTCTCGTGTTAGTCATTTCAGCCCTGGGAAAAAACCTCTGACTATCCACACAATTAATGCCTCTCATCATCTTATACACCTCTATCAGGTCACCTCTCATCCTCTGCCACTCCAAGGAGAAAAGGCCAAGTTTACTCAACGTATTCTCATAAGGCATGCTCCCCAATCCAGGCAACATCCTTGTAAAACTCCTCCACAGCCGTTCTATAGCTTCCACATCCATCCTGTAGTGAAGTGACCAGAACTGAGCACAGTACTCCAAGTGGATCCTATAAAGCTGTAACATTACCTCTCGGCTCTTAAACTCAATCCCACGGTTGATGAAGGCCAATACACTGTGTGTCTTCTTAACCACAGAGTCAACCTGTGCAGAAGCTTTGAGTGTCCTATGGACTCAGACCCCAAGATCCCTCTGATCCTCCACACTGCCGAGACTTACCATTAATACAATGTTCTGCCATTATATTTGACCTACCAAAATGAACTACCTCACACTTATCTGGGTTGAACTCTGTCTGTCACTTCTCAGCCCAATTTTGCATCCTATCAATGTCTCGCTGTAATCTCTGACAGCCCTCCATACTATTCACAACATGCCCAACCTTTGTGTCATTAGCAAATTTACTAACCCATCCCTCCATTTCCTCATCCAGGTCACTTATAAAAGTCACGAAGAGAAGGTGTCCCAGAACAGATCCCAGAAGCACACCACTGGTCACTGAAGGCACAACACTGGTCACCTTCTGTTCGTGATTTTTATAAATGACCTGGATGAGGACTTCTCCCTGTAGTCTTTGACACCCAGACTAATCAAGAACTTATGAACCTCTGCTTTAAATATACCCAAATCCACTCTATACAGGCCTTTCAATATTCGATAGGTTTGAATGAGATCCCCCCCGCCCCCCCCCCCCGATTCTTCTAAATTCCAGTGAGTATAGGCATTAACCCTTTCATTGCTGGAATAAATCCTTGTCTCTCTCCAATCTAATTCTGTCATCCAAATCATTGACATATAACGTAAAACAAAGCAGTCCCAACACTGACCACCAATACTTCATTGTTGTAGATTGCACACAAAAGCTTCAACTTATACCAGTAAGAAAAGTAATGCACTTTGCTTGATTTCTGACATTAAGGGGTGTGCCTCTGACACTGGAAAATTATTTGAAGTACTAAGGTGAGTTGCACACAGAAGTGTTCAGGCCAATTTCCTGATGGGAAGTGATTGTTAATGCAATGTAACTCAAGTTAAATCTCATTTGGGTGCAATTGCAATCCTGAAAATGAGCACTAACGGATCCAGTTTCCCATCTGTGAGTGGCCAAAACAAGCACCACTTACACAGAGTAAAATAAAATGACAACTGATTAAATAAATCTCCAGTCCTTAGCAGTACTGTCAAATATTCCAAATGCTTTGACGCATTCAGAAACATTCACATATTTTTGAAAGAAAATCATAAAAAAATTAAAAATGAATTAAACTTAAAGAATTAGTTTAAGAAATACTTGTCAGGATGTATAAAAATTGACTAAAAGTTCAAAAACAATTGATGAAAAAATCTAAAGAATTATCGTAAACTATAGCAAGTGAAATATTCTCTTCTAAATTATCTCAGTACAGTGCTGTGCTATTCTATATTCTATCACAGTTATTGCCTTCCATAATACCAAGGGGATTGTTACAGAAAATGTGAGCTGCAGGTTCAGGCAGTTAGCCTAAATTTCCTCTCCCACTCTTCATGAAGAGCCCTGGATTACATCAAAGCATGCTGCCACAGAGCAAATCACTGACAACAATTTAGGGATTTTCACCTTTGTTGATGCATGTATGAAAATCCCAGAGCTGGTATCACTTACACCAAATATTGACATTGATTATCTTAAAAATTTGGCAATGTACCTGCTTCTTGTTTCCTTTCAAACCTCCGTTTTCATTAAAAGAATTGAAATTGCTATTGGCCATATTAATGCAGTATTGCCAATATTTCTCGGCATTGTCTGTTTGGTTTATTTCAGGATGCTGTGAGAGGAAAGGAGGAAATTGCTGTGGCTCTGACAAAGAGGTTGCACTCTTCAGTAGTCCTGACGAAGGGTCTCGGCCTGAAATGTCAACTGTGTTTCTTCCTATAGATGCTGCCTGGCCTGTTGTGTTCCACCAGCATTTTGTGTGTGTTGAATGAACTTCCAGCATCTGCAGATTTCCTTGTGTTTGCACCTTTCTTTATCATTGGTGAAGTATTAGAAGACTGGAGGATAGCCAATGTTGTCTCTTTATTTCAAAAAAGGGCAGTATGCATAAACCTGGAAACTACAGACAGTCTTACATCAATAGTAGGAATATTATTAAAAAAAACTACTTTTAAAGAATAGAATTTATCTTCATTACAAGAAGTTAACATGGTTTTGTGCAGGAGATCTGATTGGGTTTTTTTTTGAGGAGGTAACAAAGAAAATCAATATAGGCAGGGCCATACATGATGGTTCACGGACTTTAAAAGTCCCAAATGATAGGCTAGTTCAGAAGATTAGGGCACATGGAATCCAAGATGCTGTGGGCAGAATGGATCTAAAATTGGCCAGATGAGAGGTGGGAGAGAATGGTGGAAAAGGCTTTTCCCTGACAGGAGGTCTGTAACCAGTGCTGTACTGTCAGAATCACCATTGTCTGACATATACTGTATAGTGACTTGGATGAGAATGTTAATGGACTGATTATTAGGTTTGCTGATAGCTTAAAAATTGCTGTTGTAGCAGATAACAAAGAAAGTTGTGAAATGATACAACTTTTGGAAGTTGGAAAGTTGGGTAGAGAAATGGCAGATGGAATTTTATCCAGTCAAGTGTGAGGCAATGCATTTTGTGACATCAAAAACTAATAGGACCTTTAGAGTAAATGGCAAGAACCTCAGAGGGATCTAGAGGTGCACGTTCATAGCTCCCTGAAAATAGCAATTCAGGTGGACAGGGCAGTGAAGAAAGTATTCAGTATGCTTACCTTCTTTGACTGTAGCATTAGGTAGAATAATTCAGAAATTAAGTTGCAGCATAAGACCAGAAGTGTTACAGTCCTGACCATTAATTCCCCATTTTCTCCTAATTCCCTTTGATTATGCCACAGTTCTGACTGTTAATTCCCCATTTTCTCCTAATTCCCTTTGATGACGGCACACCTGGTTTTCATCAAGACCTGCAGCATAAGAACACTAGCTTTGCACCCACTAGTTGCCAGATCGTTAGTTTTGTCAGTGTGGTAATTAACGCCTCCCGGCCACTTAGGATAGTGTGTCCTAAATTTTGCTTCAGTACCAAGGTTTACCTGTGAAACCCAATCTCTCCATGTCAAGATAAATTCTGCCTGTCTTCTCTCTTCCTGCCCACGTCTGCATCCTAACTAAATCTCCGTGCGGGTGTCCTGCACTTGGGTTCGACTCATTCGTTGCAACAGAACGATCTGGCCACTATGGATCCAGCGGACATGAGTACCCTTCAACAAGCCCTTGCCAGCCAGGGTTCCCTACTGGGTCTGCACGACCAACTCCTCTGGGAGGTCATGGAGAAACTTTGTTCCCTGCCTGCTGACGTAACTAAGACCGGTGATCAGTTGGACCGTGTATCCACTCATTTTACCCCATCCACTTCTGGAACCCTGTCTAACCAGGCCATACAGCCTGTAGTGGCAACCCCCTATGCGTCAGCAACACCCCCGCCAAGAGAGCCTGATGTACCGGAACCAGAGCACTATCCTGGGGATTTGGGGAAGTGCCAGGCTTTCCTTCTTCAGTGCTCCTTGGTGTTCAAACAGCAGTCGTCCACATACTCCACGGATAAGTCAAAGATTACTTACATCATGGGGTTGTTGCGGGGAAGTGCCTTAGCGTGGGCCACAGCTGTTTGGGATAATCAACCAGATATCTGCTCTTCTTTTGCCACCTTTATCACGGAAATGAGAAAGATCTTTGACCACCCTGTCCGTGGTAAAGACGCCGACAACCGTCCACTCACTGTCAGTCAGGGCTCATGCAGTGTTGCCAAATATTCTGTGGAGTTCCGGACATTAGTGGGTGACTCAGTGTGGAACAATGAGGCATTCCAAGGGGTATATCTTAATGGTCTCAGCAACATGGTGAAAGACGAGTTGGCAGCAAGAGACGACACTGACAGCCAGGATTCCTTGATCGCCCTAGCCACCAGGGTGGACATTCGTCTCCAAGAATACCATAGAGAAAGAACTGGTCGTCCACCACCTTTGGCCATTCCATGGCACTCATTTCCGCCTCCCGCAATAACAAGCCTCTCTCCTCCTCCTGCTCCTAGAGTAGCTCCCAGCCCGGCTGTTTCCACCGCCCCGGGAGAGGAACCCATGCAGCTGGGATGGAACCGCCTTTCCCCCACAGAGATTGAGAGCGGGTGAGTGTCTATATTGCAGCCAGTCCAGCCACTTCCGTGATACCTGACCCCTTCGGCCAAAAAGGAAAGGCTTACCAGTAGAAAGGGGGACCCTGGTGAGCCAGACACATTCCCTTCTCTTCCCCGAACTCAGATGCAGCTTCAAGCTACTTTACATTGCAACCAACAGTCCCTGCCTCTGTCAGCACTCGTAGACTCCAGCGCTGAGAGAAACATTTTGGATGAAGACTTAGCTTTCCGGGCAGGAATTTCTCGGGTGCCGTTGAGTGCCCCCTGGAAGCCCGGGCACTGAACAGTAGACTACTGGCCTGAGTCACACACTGCACACCACCCCTGTCTCTCCTTTTCTCCGGGAACCATTGGGAACAGGTATGATTCAATTTAGTTTCCTCTCCTCAAGCTCCTATAGTTTTTGTTTACCCCTGGTTAAGCTGCCATAATCCCCACATTGACTGGTCCACCGGAAGGATAGTCAGCTGGAGATTGTTCTGTCACTCCTCTTGTCTACAATCAGCCCTTCCCTCAGTGGAGGTCACCACAACCTCATCTACCTCTGACCCCTGTGACTCATCCAAGGTTCCAGCAGAATATCACGATCTGGGAGAAGTGTTTAGCAAACAACGGGCTCTTTCCCGGCCTCCACATCGCCCTTACGATTGCGCAATTGATGTTCTCCCCGGAGCTTCTCTACCCACCAGTCGGCTGTATAACCTGTCCCAGCCAGAAAGGGAAGCAGTGGAGGCTTACCTAAATGACTTTCTCGCGGCGAGCATTATCCGACCCTCATCTTCCCCTGTAGGCGTGGGTTTCTTCTTCGTGGGGAAGAAAGACGGCTCACTGCACCCCCGCATTGACTACCGTGGCCTCGATAGCATAACCATAAAGAATAAGTATCCACTGCCCCTTATCAACTCTGCTTTTGAACCCCTTCACGGAGCCACAATTTTCTCTAAGTTGGACCTGCGGAGTGCCTATTACCTGATCAGGATAAGGGAGGGAGATGAATGGAAAACAGCTTTTAACACCCCTCTTGGTCATTTCAAATATCTGGTCATGCCATTCAGTCTCACCAATGCCCCCACCGTCTTCCAAGCGCTGGTGAACGACATCCTTAGGGACTTTATTAACCGTTCCATTTTCGTTTATTTGGACAATATCCTAATCTTTTCCCGCAGTCTTCACGAATACACCCACCATGTCCGTCAGGTTCTTCAGAGGCTTTTGGAGAACAAGCTATTCGTTAAGGCAGAGAAGTGCGAGTTCCATGTCCCCTCTGTCAGTTTCTTAGGGTACATCATCGAGAGTGGTTGAGTGAGGGCGGATCCCGAAAAGATCCAGGGCAGTGGCGGAGTGGCCAAAACCCACGACATTCAAGCAACTCCAGCGATTTCTGGGGTTCACAAACTTCTATCGTTGCTTCATCAGGGATTACAGCCGGGTGGCAGTGCCCCTTACTCGACTCACCTCTCCTGCAACCCCCTTCCACTGGACCCCTGAAGCGGACTCAGCCTTCTCAGAGCTGAGGAGGCGTTTCACCTCCGCTCCCACCCTGGCCCAACCAGACCCCTCTTGCCAATTCATTGTAGAAGTCAACGCCTCCGACTCTGGGGTGGAAGTGGTCCTCTCCCAATGCTCCGGCCCAGACCAAAAGCTCTATCTCTGTGCCTTCTTCTCTCGTCATCTATCCCCCGCCGAACGGAACTACAATGTTGGGAACTGGGAGTTACCGGCCATCAAACTTGCTTTGGAGGAGTGGAGGCACTGGCTGGAGAGAGCTGAACATCCATTAATCATCTGGATGGACCATAAGAACCTCACATACATCCAAGCCGTCAAATGCCTTAATTCCTGCCAAGACTTTTGGGCATTATTTTTTGGCTGTTTCAGATTCACACTCACCTATCGTCCTGGTTTCAAGAGCAGGAAGCCTGATGCTCTCTCTCGTTAATACGTCTCTGAGGAGAGCCTTCCCAACCCCGAGACCATCCTTCCACCATCCTATTTGGTGACTGCCCTCACCTGGGAGATCCAATCCATAGACAAAGAGGCCCAACAGACTCAACCTGACCCAGGCAACAGACCCCACTATCGCCTCTTTGTGCCTGACTCTGTTCGGTCTCAGGTTCTCCAGTGGGAGCATACTTTTTGTTTTGCCTGCCATCCTGGAATCGATCGAACTCTGTCCCTTCTGAAAAGACATTTCTAGTGGCCCTCCATAGATGTTGACACTTTTTTCTTCATCTTTGCCTGTTCTGTGTGCCCGTGGAAAAGCCTCCTATTGACCACCTGCTGGGTTGCTTCACCCCTACCTGTCCCTGGCTGCTCTTGGTCTCACATTGCGCTGGATTTCGTTACTAGACTACCCCCTTCACATAGGAACACTGCCATACTCACCATGGTGGACCGTTTCTCCGAATCTGAGCACTTCATAGCCCTTCCCAAACTCCCTACAGCCCGTGAAACAGCCGACCTCCTTGTTCATCACATCTTCCGCCTTCATGGAATTCCCTCTGACATTGTTTCTGATCGGGGTCCCCAATTCATCTCTCAAGTCTGGAAATCCTTCTGTCAAGCCCTTGGAGCCTCAGTAAGCCTGTTTTCTGGCTTCCATCTTCAGACTAATGGTCAAACAGAATGAGCAAATCAGGATTTGGAAGCAGCACTGCGCTGCATAACTGCCAACAACCCGTCATCCTGGAGCACACATCTCGCTTGAGTAGAGTACGCCCACAACTCCCTGGTCAGCACCGCCACCAGAATGTCTCCCTTCGAATGCTCCCTCGGTTACCAGCCCCTTGTTTCCTGCCCATGAAGATGATATTGCTGTGCCTTCTGTTCAGGCCCAACTCCGCTGGTGCCACAAGGCCTGAAAGGATGCATGCATGGCCCTGCTCCACTCAGCCGACTGCAACTGGAGGATTGTTGATCACCATCGGATTCCTGCACCTAATTTTTGGCCTGGTCAGAAGGTTTTGCTCTCTTCTAAAGACATCTCCCTCAAGAATGAATCCAAGAAACTCGCCCCTTGCTACCTCAGGCAACTCGAGATTGAGAGCATCATCAACCCCTCAGTGGTCAGACTCAAACTGCCCAGATCCATGCACATTCATCCCATGTTCCACGTTTCCCAACTGAAACCTGTATCTGTCAGCACTTTGTGCCCATCTGCTGAACCTCCTCCACCCGCCCAGATCATTAACAACTACCCAGCGTACACCATCCGGCGGATACTGGATGTGTGCTGCCAAGGCAGGGGTCTCTAGTACTTGGTCGACTGGGAGGGATACGGTCCTGAGGAACACAGCTGGATTCTCCACTCTTTCAATCTGGACCCTTCCCTCATCCGTGATTTCCATCGAGACAATCCGGACAAGCCTGGTGGTTCACCTGGAGGTTCCTGTTGGGGGGGGGTATTGTCACAGTCCCGACCGTTAATTCCCCATTTTCTCCTAATTCTCTTTGATTGTGCCATGGTTCCGACCATTAATTCCCCATTTTCTCCCAATTCCCTTTGATGACGACACACCTGGTTTTCATCAAGACCCACAGCATAAGAACCCCGGCTTTGCACCCACTAGTTGCCAGATCGTTGGTTTTGCCAGTGTGGTAATTAATGCTTCCCTTAGGATTCTGTGTCCTAAGTTTTGCTTCAGTACCGAGATTTATCTGTGGAACTCAGTCTCTCCGGTTCAAGATCAGTTGTCTAAGTTCTACTCCAGTTCTGAAGTTTACCTGTGAAACCCAATCTCTCCATGTCAAGATAAATTCTGCCTGTCTCCTGCCTTCCTGCTCTCCTTCCTGTTTGCTGTTCAATGCTCATGGCCGTGTCTGCATCCTAACTAACTCTTCGTGCCGGTGTCCTGCGCTTGGGTTCGCCACATTCGTTGCAACAAGAATATCATAAGACATACACTAGGAGCAAAATTAGGCCAATTGGTCCATTGAGTCAGCTGCACCATTCTATCATAGCTTATTTATTATCTTTCTCAACCACATTCTCCTACCTTTTTCCTGTAACCTTTGATGTCCTGACTAATCAAGAACTTATTAACCTCTGCTTCAAATTTCCCAATGACTTGGCCTCCACAGCCATCTATGGCAATGAACTCCACACATTCACCACCCTCCAGCTGAAGAAATTCCTCCTCATTTCTATTCTAAAGAGACATGCTTGTATACTGAGACTAATACTAGACTTCCTCACTTTAGGAAACATCCTCCCCACATCCATTTTATCTCGGCCTTTCAATATTTGATGGGTTTCAATGAGATCTGCCCCTCCCTCCCTCCCCCATCATTCTACTAACCTCAGCAAGTATAGGCCCAGAACTATCAAATACACCACCTACGTTAAACCTTTCATTCCTGGGATCATTCTCATGTACCTCCTCTGGACCCTCTCCAATGCCAGTACATCCTTTCTCAGATAAGGGGCTAAAACTACTCCCTCAGTACAAAATATTGGTCAAAATGCACTTGGAGTATTGTACATTGCTCTAGTCACCACACTACAGGAAAGATGTGGTAGCATTAGAAAGAGTGAGTGATATAGGATAATATAGGTAAGTAGGATCAGCATAGATATCGGTTTTGCATGGAAAATTTGGATCAAAAGACCCATTTTTGTGCAATAGAACTTTATGATTCAATGACTCTGAGATGTGATTTAATAGCTTTGAAAAACCAATGATAAAAGACCATCACTAGATGATGCTAAATATTTATTTGCTAATATTCTTTGATTGGTTTCATTAAACTGGTTCATCATGATTCACTACTTTCATTGTAATATTTTCTTTGCTTACAGAGGATTAAAAATGAAGGCCAATGTCACAACCTTATGATCTACATTCTATTGGTAAATTTTTAAGAGGAAATGACACCCACATTAAATCCTTGATACAGTTTCTGAGTTCATACAACTTCATCAGGAAATGGATATAAAAACAGGCACAGCGTGTTCAACCTCCAAGGAAGTGATTATGCATCACTGCAATTATATTCCTTTTCTCAATTGGAACACAGCTTTATTGAAAATGCATACACCATGTTTGTCCAAAAAATGCTAACTCCAAAACTGGTGAAAGATGGAAATAGTTTCTTCAGATGAGAAATATGCAATGCAATAATTCAATGCAGTGACTGCCACAGAACTGTACTAGAAATTAAATCGAATGATGATGACATATGACTTATATTTTAATTCTCAGTAAAGTAAAATGTGCATCAGATGTGATTTGAAGTGTTGATGCAGGGGTCTCATTTTTATATTTATATGGAACCCATCATCTAATTTAATATACAGGTGTCCCCCACTTTACGAAGGTTCGCTTTACACCACTTCGCATTTACAAAAGACCTACGTTAGTAACCTGTTTTCGCTTTTACAAAAACTTTTCCCATATGTTAATGGTTCTTTGCTTTACGCCATTTCGGCTTAAGAAATGTTTCATAGGAATGCTCTACCTTTCTAAAGTGGGGGAGGGGGGGA
This sequence comes from Hemitrygon akajei, assembly GCF_048418815.1. Taxonomy (NCBI): domain Eukaryota; kingdom Metazoa; phylum Chordata; class Chondrichthyes; order Myliobatiformes; family Dasyatidae; genus Hemitrygon; species Hemitrygon akajei. The sequence goes on from NC_133131.1 coordinate 138,506,617, forward strand.
AGACACCTGTATTCAAAACCTCACTGTTACTAGAATGGAGCACTGTTAACTTTAGATTTGCATGGAATATATTAACAATGAGGACATGCTGCAATTATAATATAACAAGGAAAAATACTACTGCAGTGGTATTAGATAAGTATTTCCAATGTGAAGAAGTAGCAACGTAGTTAATGTATGGCCTTCATTCCTGGAGAGGAGCTCAGAGGCAATCTACCCTGGAAAGGGGCTTTGTAGTGATATAGCTATTCTTTGTTCTCTTTGTACAACATCAGTGGAGACATTTGCAGAAGAATTACCTTCAAGAGTTCATGGATTAAACCTATGGACAATAGATGCTACAACCGAAAAGTGCCAGAGTGAGGAATTAACATAATGAAATAATACATCAGATGCTCATGCAGTGCTACTAATTACACTCAAGGGACTTTTAATAACTTCTAAAAGAAAACTAAATCTCTACCAAAACACATTGTCAGCCAATATATAGTAGGTAATAAATATGTAAGCCAACCTATTTAAATCCAATGATTTGTTATTTAATTTTTAAGTAAATATTTTAATTGCTTTCAAGTTATGCATCCATAGAGTTTGATTATTATTACTGAATGTAGTAAACTCGAGTGTAACATATGGAATCCATTTGTAATTCTGCTTTCTTAGAAGGTAAACAAACTTTAAAAGCAAACTTAACTGATATTCTATTGCAGTGCTTAGAGAATTAACTCTTGCCAACCTATTTCTCCAGAAAGTCCTGTTTCTAGTCAAAATGTCCAACTTAACTAATTTTATATTAATTGCAAAAATCTCAGATCATCACTAAATTTTCCACTTCTGTGAGATCAACTCAATCATTCACAAATAGTATTCCCTGTAAAAAGTAGTTTAATCTTTCACAGCCCATACACAATCTGTCTAATTGATTTCATTTCACCCCACTAATCTCCAGAGCAGAGATAATTCTCAAGCATAGGCTGTTGAATGGCAAAATGCATTCACACCACAAAAATCAAAGATGTCAGATATTGATCATTAGTAGCAAAAGAAAGTTGAACCACCTACCCTTAGTATCCATGGCTTTACAATTGCTGGCTAACATATCATCATCATTGTGGGGGCTCAGTATTGATGAGAAACTCAGCTGGACCAACCATGTAAAAACTGTGGCATATAAGGTTACTTCAGACTCCAGGTATCGTACAGCAAATTATTTACCTGCTGATATTCCAAAGTCTTTCAACCAAATAAGACAGAAGTGAGAAATGTGATGGAATTCTCTTCACATTTCAGTCATGTGGAGAGACTGGATAGACCTATTTGGTTTTCTTTGGAACAGGGACATTAAGTGGGGATTTGAGAGAAATATGCAAAATTATGAAAGGCATAGATAGTAATAAACTTTTCCCCATGAAAGGGATGTCTAAGATCAGAGGCATAGGTTCAAAGAGGAAACAAAATAGTTTAGAAAAGATCGAAGGAAATTGTTTAATCTAGAGAGCAATTGAGAAGATAGTGGAGGCTGGTATCCCCTCAACATTCCAGATAAGTATGTTGTCACTTGCATAACACACAGCAGTTATTTATCTAGGCTATTCCAAAACCACCTCCAAAACCTGTGACCTTCATCACCAAGGAGAACAAAATTCAAAGCTCAAAGTAAATTTCTTGTCAAAGTACATATACTGTGTTTCACCATATACAACCCTGCAATTCATTTTCTATGGGTATTCTCAATAAATCTATAGAATAATAACCATATCAGAATCAATGAAAGACCGCCCAAATTGGGTGCTCAACCAGAGTGCAGAAGGCAACAAACTGTGCAAATACAAAAAGAAAGAACTAATAATAATGAATAAGCAATATATATTGAAAGCATAAGATGAAAAGTCCTTGAAAGTGAGTCCATAGGCTGTGGAAACATTTCAATTATGGGGCAAGTGAAGTAGAGTGAAGTTATCCCTTTGGTTCAAGAACCCGATGGTTGAGGGGTAGTAACTGTTCCTGAACAAATGTAACACCTTATGTATTTCCAAATGTATTTCCAATTGTCTCCTAGCCCATATACCATCTTGTCTTAGAAATATATCATTACTCCTTCATCATCTTGAAATCTTGAAACTCCTTACTCAAAAGCATTGTGGGAGTAACTGTAAAGGTAAAGAATTCACAACCCTACAAATAAGTAAATAAGCAAGATTTTGTGTAAGGGTAGTTGATTTAATCTGATAATTAAACAAGAGGAAATTCATTAGAATAAGACCTTTTTCCCTGTTTGATCCTATTTTGCTAGTTTCCCCATGAAAGCTCAACCATTAATACTCAGCATAACTTCTGAAGACCATTGAAGAATCTGTTTAAACATAAATAATGCTTTAACTTTGGCATATCTATTGTTAATTTATTTTTAAGAGAACTATGTGATTTTTAAAGTAATATACTTAATATTTTCTTTAGGTTTCTTCAACTTTTCTTTGTAAATTGCCTACTTTGTAAATACTTTTCAAATATATAACTTAATACATTTTTGTTTGGTCTATTTTTTGTTTTAAAAGCTTTACTCTTACACTCCAGATCTTGACAGATCAAACACTGCTTTAAAAGAGTAACTTTGCTCTAATAATATCGTACTTTTAAATTCTCAGTTGAAAATGTTGCACAATAACTGGGATCAACTTCAATGCATGCGAGCCCCATTGGCTCTTATTCACAACAACTGGATTTGTGTCATCTGTTTGAAGGTATGTAACATACGGTAAACACATTTCAACATGCAACCAACAGAGTTCTTAGATATGGGTTGCTATTTTAGGTTTGAAATTGAGGCAATACGGGAAGAGACAGTGCAAGTTTGGAAAACAATTAATTTGGTTACTGATTTCTTTTTCTACAGATGAGGCATGACTGGCTGAGTTCCTCCAGCATTTTCTGTTTTATGTGTTATTGTGAATTTGGGATTATTTTTCTGGGCAGAAGGAGCAGAAGTGTTTTTCCAGCCTTCTCAGTATAACTGGGCCACTGCCCATTTTTACGTGCTCCTCTTGCTTTCTGTTATCTATTTTATCACATAGTTTATCTCCCATCCTTTCCATATGCGTTTTAAATTCTCAGCCAGCGTATCTTTCTACAAACAAAAACTTAATTCTCATTGTCATGATTTTGCAATGACTTCCTGTTGTAAATTCACATACTATGAGGAGAGTGGAACTTGGAAGTAATGGCGTGTGGTAAGTATAAATTTTAAAGCTACACATGTAAAGGTTGTTTTGCTGTAATAACACCCTGCCACCACTGATGGCGCATTGGCACCTTGGTTTTGCGTCTTAAAGAATTATACAACCATAACAATGGTGCATAACTTTTTTGTGGTCACAGTGGTATTGACAATTTGAATTCCTTATGAGATCCATGAATAAAAAACATTTGTTATTTTAAAGTAATGTATATATGAAGCATAAACTCCAAAGTTCTAACATACCATACAACAACATAATAAAGGTAAAATGAAAGAATTTATGACATGCTTTTTGGTGTTTACTAAAATAATTTAGTTGAGAATTTTAGAATCAGGCATTTTTGATCTAACTATTAATATCTTATAAGTGACCTTAAAACACTCACAGCTTTAGCATTAAATTAAAAATAATACAAGTTTTTAAAGGATGCTTTTCCAAGATTAACCTAACATGTTGTACAACCCCTGAACGACTACTTGGTAATGATAGACAGTATTTAAAGTCATATCTTTTCTCTACTCCAATAGTAAAAACAGAAAAAGAGATGCAAACACTTTTGCAGGTCAGACATCTGTGGGATGACAGAGCAAACACTTCAAGTTGAAGGTTCTTTATCAGATTTGAAAAAGAGAGAAAACAAGTTAGTAGTAAACTGCAGGGATGGGATAAAATAAATATCTGTGATAGACTGAGGTCAGGGTTGCCAAGAGGATAAACTGTATGGACGTTTTGATCAGATTGGTTAATGAGACAATTAGAAGTCGATGTTACAAAGAATTGTAATAGGCTGCAGAGAGTTGGGCTGTGGGACATGCTCAGTAATGGTGAACTAATCATGAGAGAAACACTGAACTAATGTCACAAATAGACGGCTTGCAACAAAGATGGTCATTTCTGATACAGACAGAGCAAGTGGGTTTTCTGAGGTTGGGGAAATTAATATTGAGGCTGGAAGATTACAAGGTGACCAGGAGAAAGATGAGGAACTGTTTGTCAAGTCCCAGGCCCAGCTATTGGCTAAGAGTGAGAGGGTGGCTTTGGAGGGAATAGCTCCCCTTCCAGATCAGTAAGGCTGTCCATGTATGGAGCCACAGGAGATGGATGAGATTTTTAATGAATTATTTCTCATCAGATTTTTTGTGGAGAAACAATGATTGCCAAATAAATGAGAGAAATAAATTACCAGGGAGGAGATATTGGCAGCCCAAAAATGTATTAAGATGGTTAAATTCCTAGGGCCTGACCAAATACATCCTTGGACCTTACAGGACGCTACGGAAAAAATATGGATGCACTTGCAGAGATACTTAGTCACAGGTGAAATTCTGGAAAACTGCAGGGGGGTGGATGGCTAATGTTGTTCTGTTATTTAGGCAGGGTAACAAAGAAAAGAGATAAATACAGGCTGGTGAATCTGACATCAGTAGTGGGCAAGTTGCTGGTGGGGATTCTGAGGGGAAAAATTTATCAACACTTGGATAGGCAAGGACTAATTTTGGGTACAGCTTTTATTACAGCTTTGTATGTGGTAAACTGTGTCTTTATAGTTTTCCATTATCCATTATAGTTTTTCAAAGAGGTAAATAAACAAATAGTAGATGATAGCACAGTGGGCAGTGCCTATATGGACTTCAGCAAGGACTTTGACAAAGTCTCATGCAGCAGGCTAGTCTAGAAGGTTAGATCACATGGGATACAAGTAGGATCCATAATTGGTTCAATGGTAGGAAGCAGAGAGTGATGATTGAAGATTATTGTTCAGACTAGAGGCCACAGAGGTTGGTGCTGGGACTTATGTTCCTTTTTGATGTTGAATGAATGAAGTCACCGTAGAGAAGTACTGGTAGGCATGAAGCAGCCTCTTTATTTGACAAAACAAGATACAGCAGGCATTGTACTGGAGTCTTTCAATGGAAAGGTCTGGCTGGCCCATTCCTACCCAATATTTTATGTGCTATACATCAAAGGACATTTCCATATTTGCAATGCATCCACAATACTTTCTTTGAAACTACATCCAAACTCCACACCTCTCAATTGACACCCACACCAAACATCTGAATGAACTTTAATCAGCATTTTCTGGTCTGTGGTTCAAGACGTTTAAGAATGCATTGTTCAGAGCTACATTTTAAATTTAATCTTCAATCTATATTCAGATTTGAAGGTTCGTGGCTGAAATTATTTGCTAAACTGAAAAATCACTCTAACACTTGTTATTTATATAAATGATTTGTATGTGAATGTACAAGGCTTGGTTAGGTGGTAAATAGATGGTATCTTAGACAGCAAAGAAGGTTAGCAAAGATTACAGGGGGACCTTAACCAGTTTAGTAAATGGGCTGAGGGCTGGCAAATGGACTTCAAATCAGTTAAGTGTGAAGTGTTGCATTTTGGGAAGTCAAATGGTAGCTGCAGGAGTCAGGGTAGTGTAGTGGTTAACACAACACTATCAGAGCTGGGAGCATAAGAGTTCGGAGTTCAGTACTGGTGCCATCTGCAAGGTCTCTCTATATATCCTCCCTGTGAGATATGTGGGTTTCCCCCTGCTGCTCTGATTTCCTCCCAGAGTCCAAAGATGTATAGGATAGGTTAATTGCTCATTGTAAATTGCTGGGCCTTCGTGGCTCAATGGCTGGAAGGGACTACTCAGTGCTGTATTGCTAAATAAATAAATAAAAGCAGGGTAGACCTATGCAGAGAATGGTCAAGTCCTGAGGAGTGTGGTAGAACAGAGGGACTTGAGAGTACAAGAACATTGTTTGTTAAAAAAATGGCATCACAAGTAAACAGTGTGGTGAAGAAGGCATTGGGAATGCTGGCCTTCATCAGTCAGGGTGTTCAGTATAGGATTTGGGATGTTATGTTGCAATTGCACAAGAGGTTGATGTTTAGAGTATTGTGGAGTATTGTTATAGGGAACACATCATCAAACTGGAAAGAGCGCAGAGAAGATTTATGAGGATACTGCCAAGACTTGAGAGACTGAGTTATAGAGAGAGAGATTTGGCACGCTATGATTTTATTCCTTGGAATGTAGAAGGCTGAGAGATGACCTTATAGAGGTGCATATAATCATGAGGCGTATAGATAGGATGAACATACAGCATTTTTTTCACTAAAGGAGAACTGAAAAGGCATGTGGGGCATAGCTTTGAGATGAGAAGTGAAAGTGGCCTGTGGGGAAACTTCTTCATGCAGAGGGCGATGTATATATGGAATGAGCTGCCAGAGGACAAGGTGGTGGCAAGTACAATAACAACATTTAAAAGAGTTTTACGTGAGTACATTGATAGTAGGGACTTAGAGGGATAGTGGCAAATATGAGCAAATGGGACTAGCTTGGGACAAACACTATGGTTGGCATGAATGAAATAGGCCAAAAGGTCTGTTAAAATCCTGTACTTCTCTAATATTCTATAAGCTTGTATTGGGCCTCATTACAACAGTTCAGGAGGTCAGAGCCAAATAGGACAAAGTTACTAACATACAGCTCCATACTGAGTGGCTATCCACTATCGCAGATCCTCTCAGCCTATACTACAACCCAATGAGTTTACAATTTCTTCTTGCCATTTCCTGTTATTAGTCACTTCAACTCCAACATCGTGGTGAGGCATATACCTCAAATAAGCAGACCAAAATCTTGTTTTAGCTAATGAATAAGTTCAGGTATTGTGCAGTGACAGTTGCTCAAAAAAGTTTTGGATTTGAAGGTGGAATATTAAAGCATTGTCTGCAGCACAAAGTTTTCAACCAGTGCTCTGTGTATTGACTGAGAAACCTTAGAATGACATGGATGTCCCATGGAATGGAACTAGGTCAGGTAAGGATTTTGAGATTAATCATCCATTTCTCTCACTATATAAACCATGAAATTCAGCCTGTATGGGAGATTATGCAGCAACTACCAGATTGCTCTTTCCAAAGGGTACCTGCGTTGTCCTACACCTTTTTTTTAATAGTATTCCAAACTTACATTCATGGACTGCCAACTCAAAGCCACAATATTTTTATCCTCAGGTTCTAATCAAATTGCACTTGGCAGTCACTGCTGGTCGAAGGCATTTGAGGCAAGGATAAACATTTAGCAGCTTAAATTTGCAATTGTGATTCTCTAACGCATGGGATCTAATCTCTGTGTTGGAGTTTATTCTCCACACAAGCGTTAATTATATTCCTATATTCTGTCCCATCATTTCTATCAGTTCAACTTTAATTCAACACTATTGCAAATCATCAAAACATGTTGGCATTGTCCTTACTTCAGTAAGGGTGCTTCTGTATTCAAACCCACTTCTGTCCCAAATTTTCAACATTTAGTTTCTAGTTCGAGAATCCTTAATTGAAAATACAATAGGCATGATAATAAATTAGGCTATTGATTTGTTTCTGTCAATTCCATGTTACTGTCAAACATACATACCTGGAAAGTCCCTTTCTGCCCTTTCCCATTTCTTCAGAATATTTAATAAATTTTAAAAAAGCAAATTATATATTGTTATAAGCTCACAAACACATACCCATCTTTTAATGATTTTCATTATATATTTTTATTTTCTCTCTGGCTTTATAGATGTGTAGCTATTGACCATAAAAACTACTACTGACGCCATCTGAAGGATTTGTCCGCTTGGACCTTAGCAAGATCTTTGACAAGGTAGCCTTGTCCAGAAAGTTAGATCACATGAGATCATGTATGAGCTAACCAATTGGATACAAAACTGACTTGGTGGATGAAGAGAGAGGGTGGTGGTGGAGTAAATCACAGTGTTCCAGGAAGTCATAAACATGAGAAAGGCTGCAGATGCTGGAAATCCAAAGCAACATTCACAAAATTCTGCAGGAACCCAGTAGGTCAGGCAGCATCTGTGGAAATGAGTAAACATCGAGCGTTTATTCATCTTCATAGATGCTGCCTGACATGCTGAGTTCCTCTAGCATTTTGTGTGTGGTGTTCCAGGAAGTGTTGTTGGACAGAGAGACCTTCTCCTTGTGACCCCATTGGTTTCCTTCGGGTGTTACTGTTTCCTCCCACAGTCCAAAGGTGTGCCAGTTGGTAGGTTAATTGGTCTTTGTAAATTGTCCTGTGATTAGGCTAGAGTTAATTAGAGAGTTGGTCGGTGGCACCAGATGGGCCTGTAGCGCGCTTATATCTAAATAAATAAATACATAAATAAATATCCATGCATATCACCTTGTCATGGTGGAGAGGATTGTGTGGTCCTGAGATCCCGAGAACGATGCCGTCTGGAGCTATGCTCCTGGTAGGGTCACCCATGGCGGTAAGGTCGAGGGTGAGGTCCCTGACAAAGAACAATCCAACCAAGACCTCAACGGTGGAACAGGCGGACGAAGCTACTTCAAACTCAATGGCTGTGAAGGTGGATGAAAGCTGCAACAAATTCATCAGCTCCAATTGTCGTGGTTTCCATGCCATTGGAATCAGTTGGTTGTTTTGTGAAGTATCGTGTGCTTCTTGGAGTGCAACATCAAGTACACATTAAACAAATACATGCACAGCCGTGCACAGGCGTCTTCACTCTGTGGGCCAATAGATCAACGGAACGAAGACCATCATCCTCGACCTCGAGGGATAGCCATGACGACGAAATAAATAGCAGAAACAAAAGCAAAAGAAACCCCAGCCATTCAGTAGATATACAGCAATTACTATTTTTTGTGGTAAACTGTGGCTCTATGATCAGATTATCGAGTCACCTCACCATCAATGAAGCATGATAAAGATCATCCTTTAAGTGGGAGATTCTGCTCCACCGTTGAGTATCTTTAACTAGGAGTACAATTAGAGAAACCAGTAAATGTACTGTTGTATATCTGGATTTACAAAAGATAATCAAGTAAAATGCTGTGAAGAAAGTTAGTTACAACAAATAAGCCCTCAATAGGTAAAAGTAATAATTTGGTACAAGTACAGGAAGGATACCAGGAAAGAAAAGTGAGTAGAAACATATAGATTTTGATTTACTCATCTCTGCTACAGTGATCAGTATTGAGACTTTAGCATCATCATTTATATTAATGGCCTGGACAAAAGGACATAACTTAGCTGCAGAGAGTATTCCAAAAGTCTCTAAAAGCATAAGGACAGGTTAGATGAGAAGCCATCTAAGTTTTAGATGAAGCCTAATGACAGGGAAAAGTAAGATTCAGTCTTGTCTAAAGAATAGATACACAGGATATACTTTATTTTAAGAGGTGACAAAATAATAAACAGCCAATAAAGAGCTCTGAGAGTGTTAGCTCATGATGCATGAAAAGGTAATTCGTGGACAAAGCAAGCAGTTGAAGAGACCTGTTGTTCTCTGTTGAAGTACAAGAATAAGTCATGCTTGCTGCAAATGTTCAAGGCTTTGATGAGATCACATGTCAAATACAGTATACAGTTCTGTCCTCTGTATCCAAGGAAACAGTGCAGCATATATTCACCAAATTGATTCCTGGAATGAGATTAAATACAATACTGAAGTTTAAAATAATGAGAGATTACATCATTGAAAGTCTGGATTTTGAGAATGATTGACTGGGTTGATACCAAAGTGTTAGTTGAGGCTAGAGTATTTAGAAATAACAGTCTCTCTATTTAGGACTGAGATGAGTAGACATTTCTTTACTCAGAGTGTTGTGAATTTTTGGAATTCTCCAACCCATAGGATACTAAGATATTTCATATGCTCACTACCAATATTAGTACAAAGTACTTTGGATTGACTGGGAAAATGGACTAGATAAGTGATCAGCCATAATCTTACTGAGTTTTCTCCTGCTCTGATGCCTCAAAACCCACCCTATAACTATAACATGCATAGCAGCTGAACTGTGGCTAAATAATTGGATTTTTATTATGTTTTAAATGAAAACTGTATTCTGTACATTGTATGTAGCATTAGTATTTGCTGATAGACAACTCAGAATGAATACTGTTGGAGTGTGAACAACTTTTAAATGAATGGGGCATTATAAATATGTAAACTGTCTTAAATCTTAGTTGTGGCCATAGTTTACAGCCAAGTTACTCAATTTATTGCAACTCTTATTAACAATAAGGTAAACTCAGTGGTGCAGCTAATAGAGCTAATCGCAACTCCTAGAACCTGAATCCAATCCTAACCTCCATTGCTATCTGTTTGGAGTTTCCACATTCTCATTGTGACCAGATGGGTTGCTCCAAGTGCTTCGCTTTTAGAGACACAATCATTTAGCATAGGCTCACCAAGACTGTGCCAATCACTAAGTACTTCTTTACACTAATCATAAACATTAATATAGCTTTGGAGGTCAAGATCAACCTGAACTGCTGGATCTGTGAGGGAGCAAATCTAATTACCATGCCACTATGCCTCTTCTGTATTTCCTCCCTCATTCAAAAAGCACATGGGTGGGCAACTTAATTGGCCGCTGTAAATTGCCCATAATATATAAATGGGTGGTAGAAACTAGGGGAGGGGAGGTGCTGTAATTTCTGTTAATGCAGAGTGAAAAAGATTAAAAAATAATGGGTGATGGCCTTACTTTGTCAGCTGGCATAGACCTAATGGGCCAAATGGCCTCTTTCTACGTTGTAAAGAAATCTGGTAATCGTTAGTTATCTTAAACACTGACCAATATAATTTTGAGACAATTTGCCTTTACTCTGGTCTTATTTGCTCTGTACCTTATAAGATATAGACATACAGTACATGTTATTGTTTATTTGGGTTGCTTTATGCTTTAACCAATCCTGACCAAAAATACTTTCAATAAAGAAATAATGTATAGCAGAATATGTACTAAAATATACAATGGTCCTACCTGTGTTACTTGAAAGCTTGAGATGTAAAACATTTATTTGTGTTACTCTGTGTTGTACTATGCATTTTAATATCCTCACTCAAGTTAGCAATAACATCCAATGTGCTTAAATAGTACCTCCGTCTGAAATGTTTTCTGGATTCTACAATTGTGAGAGGCACTACTGTACAGTCATGTGGTTTTTTTGGGTGCCAAATCGGAAGGAAAAGACATTCTCTGAATTTTACATGGCAAGATAAATACAGAAAAGAAAACAGAAGAAAGATTGAACTACTGAATGTGAATATAGTCGAATTCTTCAGTGTTCTGGCATACTGCAATAACTTGGTAAACTTGGTCAGTGAACTTCTTTCCATATTATTTTAATTGAATTTTTCTTCCTACAACTGAATCTATAAAATCTTGTGCTCAGTCTGAAAATCCTCTGCAATAATATTATTTAGATCACTTAGTTACAATTCACAGCTACTGCTGCAGAGTCGTAGCAAACATATAACTAACTGGGACAAACTCTTTTTTGTATGACTGAATGACACTTGTGGAGTGCCAAGAGCAGCTTAATGCCAGGCCCAGTGCCTGTTATTCAGACTGAGCCAAATTACAAGTCTCCAGAAGCACAGTCAAGGCAAAGATACGGGAGCCTCTCACTACAACTCTTTCCCAGCTGGGATTTAACAGACTATAATGCAGCACTTTGTTACATATTTCAGCTTCAGTAACTTGATAACTTAACACTCGTTTTGAAAAAATAACTCCAGCCAGTGCTCTAGCTCTAAGAGATTCCATGGCTTCTTGACCTCTAGAAAGAGCTTTAAACATGTTCTCTCTTTTTGGCATCGTTTCAAACAGCAATGCACTACTCATGCATGTACAGCCCAATTTACACAGATGTGTTGTGGTGTTAAGTGTAAAGGCAGCAGGCTGCACTTTCTTGTTCTTGATTAACAAATCTAAAATGAGAATGTCTATGCTTGATAATCCTCAAATCAAGTTTTTAAACAAATGGATTAAATTAAATCAGCTATTCATATTCAGCAGCCTTCTCTTAAGTAAACAAAACACACAGGAGGGTGCTTGCTTTTCACAGCCTCCCATCTCTATCAAGCTTTTTGAGTATGAGGAGATGGAATACCCTGATGCCAGAAAGGATTGTGCTCTCGTGAGTACACTTTGACAGAAATATAGCTCTCATTATTCTTTTCTTTTTTTATGCTGTCAAATTAACCACTAATTTACAGCAAGTGGAAACTATAACACTGTCAAAATGCCAAACCTGTGGATTGCACCTCCAGCCTAACCCTGGAGCCAGTATTCACATCTGAAACAGTAGGAGCTGCCTGATGCCAAGCTCCAAAAGGAAGAAGTGGCAACATAAAGCTAAAATTAAAGCAATGAAAATAAGCAAGCAAGAACAACTGTAACACAGTACTGAAATAAGTGTAAAAACCATTGGCCTAATTAAGTGAACTAAACAGAAGGAAACATGTCATTTTAAATATTTTCGTAATTTGCACTGCACACATATGTTATTAAAAGCTTCAAAATTGATGTTTTTATATGCAGGGCTAAATTTAACATCATAGCTACATATCATCAATTTTGGCAGTAGTCATTTTGGAATGGCTTCAGTGAGAATTACAAGTAATTACCCTTCCTTATTTAGTAATTTACATCAATTACTACATGAAGCTTGTCTTATGAAAGAACTTCTTTAATACGAACAGCCAAAGCTGTCTTCAGCGATTTATGATTTCAACAAACAATCGCCAATAGCCTGGAAGTAATCTACTGTAAAAGACATCCCATGTGTAGCTTCAGACAAAGGGACAATAATGGAATGCTTCAATACAAAACTGTGAGATACCAAGTATACATGTCAGATCAAACTGGATGATAATTCATCTTCTTGCTATACCTGTGTTTGCACTGTCCAGTTGTTAGAATACATGACTAACAAACTAGTTGAGAAGATCTGAGTGGAGTCAATTATCAATGACTTTCAGATTTACTATGATTTAAAATCTTGATTGATAAACCACTTGGTAAAGTTAAACGATAGATTTGTAAATCACATACTTTGAGAATTATTCACAGGCACCACCAAACAACTTATTATAATCATAAAACACTTTTAAATACATGAAAATAAATACAAACATTTTAAGTTTGTTTAATATTTGAAATAAATTTTCTAAAGTTTGGTCAACTTAATCACTTGGTTAGTGACTTAGAAATTACATTACTGAATGTACCTTTTTTAATGCACTCTTTTTCCTGCATTTTATTTGACACAGGATTACCATTACAACATTTACATTTCAAGCATATTGTTGAAAGACCAATAATACAGCATTATTGTGACTTTATGTATGTAACATTCGGCAATGCCAAACATTCTTACAAGGATTTTTACTTGTCTTATAGAGACAATTATTAACAGCTACAAGGTAGAAAATAAACAATGTCCCCAATACCAAAGCAAATGAAATGTAATTGTCATTTTTTACAGTATTTAAAGGAAAATGCTGCAGTTGACATATTATAATCACACCTACGGATTAGCCTTGTCTCAGTGGTGGTGCTCCCTTCAAGTTTCGAGATCATGGATTCAAAACCTACTGTTGAAACTTGAGTGCACAACCTAAATTGACACTTCAGTGCTGTAGTGTTGGAAGTGCCATCTTTCAACACAGATGTTAAACAGAGACCACATCTGCGCTCTCTGCTGGATGTAAAACATTCCTTTACTCCACGTAAAGAAAATTAAGACGTTCCCCTTGTGCCTTTTAATTTATTTATGTATGTAGGACCTTGCTTCTTTTTTTCATTTATTTGTGAGGTGCAAGGCCAACATTTATTTGCTATTCTTTGAGTTTTTAGGCCACTAAGAGGGGAAGTTCAGAGTAATTGCTACAGATATGGAGTCACATGGAGACCAGAACAGACTAGCAGGATTCCCACTTTGTAGAACATTAGTGATTTTTTTTTTACATCAGTCCAATTGTTTCACAGTAGTCATTATGAATGTCTAGTGTGTTTTTTTATTCCAACTAGATAAACGGGGTAGCATAGCAGTTAGAGCATCGCATTGCAGCACCAGCAAATGCCAAACGGTTCAATTCCTGCCACTTGTACATTCTCCCCATAACTATTGGTTTCCTCCAGGTGTTCCAGTTTGCTCCCGCATTCCAAAAATACATAGTTAGGGATAGGGTTAGTGAGTTATGGGCATGCTATGTTGGAGCCAGGGGCATGTCGACATTTGCAGGCTGCCTCCAACAAATCCTCGGACTGTGTTTGTCACTGACGCAAAACAATGCATTTCACTGTTTGTTTAAATGTTTTAAATAAAGCTAATCTTTTAATATTTTTCTCTTTTGTATATCTGCCACAGAGGGATTTGAAATTATATCTCTGGATTGGTGGTCCGTGTGATTGGGTTACTAGTCCAATAATTTAATCAGTTCACTGCTACCAAACAAACAGTACAAATTAGGTACTGTGGTTCTCTTTTGGAGACAATGATTGGATGTACAGCAGAGCAGAATTTCCATTTGACTCCAATCAACATTCATTAATTTTAAGTTATTTGTTCCAGCTGGGTATTTAGGATTGAGAGGCACACCTACAGTATGGTCAAAAGTGTGTGTGTGTTTATCTCTGCAGTGAAACCTGAACTAACTCAGGTGTTACAGAACAAACACCTATACCCTCCTTTAGGTAAGGAGATCAGAAATACATAAGGTATTCCAAATGAATCTCACTAAAGCTAAGTACAATCTTAACAAGATTTTCTTACTTTCACATCTCACCCCATTTTGCAATAAACATCAACATGCTGCTAGCCTTCTTAATTGTTTGTTGTACCTGTATTTACTTGCTGAATCATTAAATTTTCATCAATACAAGATTCCCCCATACAGCAATATTAACTGTATCATGACATTTTTAAAATATTCAAATTTGCATTCTTTTTGTAAAAGTGCATAATTGCAAAATTTCCCCAAGTACTCTACCTTTCCTGGCCCCTTGCTTAAACTGCTTATGGCATTTGTACATCCTTGGCATTCCCTTTACAGCTTTTCACTGTAGCTTTACGTCTTTGATTATCTAAATGCCTGGTACTGCCTTTTTATTAAGACTAGAAGACCATGAAAAATAGGAGCAGAATTAGGCCATTTGGCCCATTGGGTCTGCTCTATCATTTCATAATAGCTGATTCAATTTTCCTCTCAGCCCCAATTTCCTGTCCCAATTTGTGAATAGCTCAATAACCAAAATGAATTCCTGTGATACTCTGCTAGTAATTGTTTGCCATCTGAAAACCATTTCTGTCTTCTTACTTTCCCTCTGCTTAGTTAATCTGTCACTTCCATGAATCCTTATTTTATTTAATAATAAATGCAGTCAGAAAGAAATATTAACAAAATGGAATGGGAAGAGGCTCATGTGAGGCATAAACACTGACAAAGGTTAGTAGGACAAAGGCTACAGTATTTCTGCAACTCTTCTTCAATCAGTATGCCTGTGCCAACTGTCATCATTGCTAGCACAAAGATGGATAGACTTTCCTTCTGGCAACTACGTCACTAAAGATTATTTTTTAGGATCCAACATCTTTTGAATTTGATTGTCAAAATGCAATACCAAATGTCTAATTACAGCTTCCTGGAATGGGGCATTTAGATTGGACATTGCAGGAGTGGGGTATGTTTACAGAGAATGCTGAATCTTGTGTGCAATAACACATTATAATCTGTCACTTAACCTTGACTCGCCTTTTCTATACTGTTACCTGTGGAATTGCTCAAATTGAACATGGCCCGAATTGCTTGTAACTAGCGATCAGAATTCTATTTGCATTGTAGGATGTTGATTTCTATTTTAAAAGTGATTCATCACCTATAAGAAAGGGCATTCCTGATGGATAATAGAAGATCCACTGAAAATGGATGATCACATTTCCAGAATTAAAAAGGTGGTAAATCTATCACACCCATTTCGAGAGCTTTATCATGGTGCTTCAAAGTAAAAGCAATGAAAATTCACCACTAAATTCTCAAAGTATTCTTTTAAATATTAGTGCTGATTTTCATAAGACTTGTTTTCTACATTAGAGGGTTAAAACAGCTTTACAGACTTGAAAAATTCAATTGATTTCTCATCTAAAGCTTTTTTGGGTGAGTGAGACCCAGATGTACAGAAACCATTATGTGAAAAAGTCTTTCCTAATTTTAATTCTACATAATCCAACAGTAATTTTATGTAAATACTGTGGTCGTGCTGATACGCAACGAGTGAAAGCAACACACTGCTTCGAGCAGGGTCTGGTTGAGCTGTTTACTGTTTAAATCCGTGCGCGCTTAAGTGCCCGCTCCCAGCATCCGCCGCTCTTTATGGGGCAGAAGTGATGTTGGCTTCCAGGCTGAGGTCTGCCCCACACTCAGAGCCCTCTCAGTTGCCGCTGGCTGCAGACTCGCCCGCGACTGCTGGAGCCGGTTTGCTTGCCGCGTGGGCGAGCCGCCACAATACTGTTTATTTAGACTCCTGCAGTAGATCTGTATGGATCTGTCACACTTCTAATGATTTTAAATATGTTGATAAGATCAAACTTCAACCTTCTATACCCAAAGGAATACAAGTTACCTGTATGCAGTAAGTGTCAGAACAACTCACCTGGTCAGGCAGCAGCTGTGGAAAGGGAAATGGTTAATACTTCAGGGCTAAGATTCTTCTGCAGAATAAGAAGCTGAGAACCAGAAAAATGAGAGGGCGATGAGTAGAATAAAGGGAACTTCTCTGATTATGTATTTTCAATGTATTCATTGAGAAGTAGTTATGCTCCCTTATCAATGCAATGTGTTGCTGATGTTATAATGTTATATGCTGTATTGTCAAACTGCCAGAGGCATGCCCAGCAGGTCAGGATATACAAATGAAAGGAAATGATTGAGAGGAATGCAGAGCGACAGAATTTGATATTAACATAATCAAATGAAAGATGAGGTGTAATTCTCGAGCACATATTGAACCTTGTAACAGTACGGGAGACTTTATTTCAAATGCACAGCATCTGCAATTTTAAAAAAATTGATATAAATTTATGCAGTCTGTCCTTAATTTAGCCCCTCCAGCTCTGGCATTATTTTTGATGAGGTTTTGCCGTACCTGCTCCAAGTCTAATAGTTTATGATAAGAACATTGTGATTCTTCAACAGGATATAGATAGACCTAGGTAGAAGTCATCCAGTTCGGTAAGAGGTCTCAAAAAGCTAATGATGTAAGTGGAGATAGACTGTAAATGTGTGACATTCAGAGGGAACTAAATGTTCTAGTGCATGAGTCACATAAAATTAATAGGCAGCTCTAACAAGTGAAAGGCAAATGGCATGTTGGACTTATAGGGTTTGAGAGTAGGGAGGTTTTGTTACAATTGTACAGCTATTGATGAGACCACAGCTGGAATACTGTGGTAATTTCAGTCTCCTTCTCTAAAAAAGTGACATAGTAGCTTTGGAGGCAGTCCAAAGGAAATTCATCAGGATAATTCCTGTGAGGAAAGGGTTATCCTCTCAAGAGAGGCTAGATAGTTTACAGACCTTTCCAAGATCTGTATCCTTGGAACTTAGAAGAATGACAGGTGACCTTATTTAAACATATAAGGTCTCGTTAAAGTAGATGTTGAGATGTTTTCACCAGTGGGAGAGTCACAAATGAGGGACAATCAAAACTAAGGTGCATAAAAAAATTTCCTTTTAATGGGTAGTGAATGTCTGGAATTCTCAGCCCCCAAGTGTAGTAGAGGCCAGATGATTCAAAATATTTAAGGCAGTGATAGATATTAGAAAGATCAAGGCATTGAGCATTATGTGGAGCTGCCATGGAAAAGCACTGATCAGCCATGACTATATTGAATGCTGTGGCTGCCTTGAGGAGCCCAGTGGTCAACTCCTGCTCATGTTTTCTTGTGTTTCTGAGGTTCAGTTCCTAAAATAAATTAGATAGACTCTGGCTAGGTATCTTTATATCAAAAGAGTTATGAACTTAAGCTCTCCTGAAATTGAAAACTAACATTTCATTAACGTTTTGATTATTTTTTAAATTGAATTTATGTTTTTTCCCCTTTCATTTGTGTACATGGACACTTAAAACCCCATGTTCCTTTTGAAATGGAAATGCCAGATAGCGGGGAGGTTTTAGTACATAGTGAGTTAATGTATCAAAGTTAGGCTAAACCCCAGAGGTATGTATGGTTGCAAATGATAAAGATAAAACTTAAGAAGATAGGTTAATTAGGTAAACATTTATCTCTGAAAAGGGCCCCTCAAGTAACTGTGAGATCATTGAGCTACTTGCCACGTGCAAACTATAAGTAACCTGGATCAATACTGCACAACATATAACAATGAAATGTCTGCAAGGTTTATTACAAAAGTAGCTGTAAAATAAAAAGCAGCTGTGTAACTGTTGAATCAGTCTTGAGCTACTCTGGGGAATGCATAATGGCTGTTTTGGCTACAATGTATGAAAAATGGTTATCAGAATTTTGCTGGGTCAATTCATTTCAGTGACAGTAATATGCATTAATATGAGTTGAATCATGCTTTCCCATTTCTCCCTACCTGAAACCGTCACCCACCATCTAACCATACCTATACTTACTACAGCAGATGTGAAGAATCTACCTCATTGATCCTCCACATCCCAGTGAACAATGACATGGTCTTAACAATTTCATGAACAAACCCCATCCCAGAAATGCTTCCTGTGGCAAAGCTAGAGGCAGGGATTTGTCACCTGTAAAAATTGTAATTAATCCGATGGTTTTAAAATATCTCTGACTTTTCAGAGACACTGCAAAACAATTAAAATTAAAAGTAATTAAAGATGTAACATAAAAGTATAGTAAAAATTATTAATGAAAACACATAAACACTTATAATTAAAAACATGCAAACAAAGCAAAATATGTGAAGAAAGTAATCAAGTTTTCCCTGTTTCTCCTAAACCTTTGTCCTTCACTGTAATTTTGGATCCTGCACTAGATCACACCAAAGAGAGGTTTCAAGAGATATGGAGTGTCCAACTGAGGAGCAATCTGACAGATTCTGTCAGGAAGCACCAGTCTTCTGCATTTCACACATATGGATACTTAAATGGCAGCCATTTGGACCAGAACGATTAACAACTGTTGGTGCACTTTGATACCCTCATTGTGTATTTCTAATTGCTTTAACATGATCCCCAGGATATCAGCATGAACTAAAATTGTTTCAAACTGATGGTATATGATGATGTAATGTAAAGCTGATGTAATTATTAAAAGTTTACTTTTCAATTAGTGTCAAAGACTGTATTTATGGAATAGTTCCATGAAATAAACAATCTGTGTCACATAATAAAATTAAATTGGAAAATGGATGCCACTATTAATACTAACTGAGTCATTTAATGATTGTTAATTCTATGCTTAAACAAAGTGCTTGAAGCAACATCTTCTCTCAGCCAGTCCAGAAATCGTAACACAATTACAGAAGACATTATAGCCATTTGGATATTAGAAATTCACCCTCAGAGAATTCACAAACAACTACACAAAATCTGAATTATCAAATAAAATTCATTCTCATTGACTTTATGTGAATCCTATTTGAATAAACTAACACACAATTTATGTTTGTTTTACAACTCGTGTTTCTTGATGATGTGTCTTCCCATTGTGGAGAATCACTCTATGGATCTTCTCTAGGAACATGGAGGTCACTTGTATATAATTTTGCCTTTTTTTCATCTTTCTTTAAATTAAGGTATAAGCTATAATAAATATTCTAAATATAAAGATAAAATCAGTAGATTTATAAGTAGTTTAATTCACTTTTTAAAATTGTGTTCAAAGTAGATTTTTGGAATCTTTAAAATATGCTTTCCTTATTTTGGGAAGAATGCCAACTGAAATAAATTTATCAATCAAATCCAGTTAGAAAAAGCAAAATAGATTTTATCAATTCCACTAGTCTGCATTTTTCTTTGTCTACTCTCTAAACCTATTTTAATATTTAGGAAGCTTGTTTAACTTTTCCACCACTAAGATTTTAAGCATATTGCCAGAATCAGAATTCAGTGATTACACATTCAAAACACAATAGATACTGTTTCTTGATTTCCACTGTGTTAAACTCATTTACTGCAATCTTCAGGGATGTGTCTGACATACATAATCTTTAGAGACTGCATCAATTCTGACAGTGGTGCTTCTGGATTTTGTGAGTTACTATTGGTACTGACTGACAGAATAGCTGAAGGCAAAATAAAACTTTAAAAAAAGTTACGCTTCAGAATATTTCTAACACTGAGTAACAGATACACATCCATTAATAAAACAGAGGTTGGTATAAAACATACCATTATTTCCCAGAAAAAAAACAATTCTATCCACTATATTCTAATTGTCATGTACCAGCACTAGCAAAGAAGCAGATCTGGTGGCAAATTGCATTTCTGTTAATGATAAAGAGTTCAGAGGAGTAGAGGTAATATATTGTCACGGATAGAGGATTGACTTTCAAACAGAGAGTTGCAGTAAATGGCTAATTAGGCATGGAATCAGGGGTTGATTGGCTAGCTCATTAGTCCCAATGGACAGACATTTTAACTACAATAAAGTCAAGAGGTAAGGCAAGAGGGCAGGAAACTAGTTTTGAAGCCAAGATTGGTTCAGCTATTATCAAAACAGGATCAGGTGGCCAATTGTTCTATTTCTAATATCTTATCTTCAACTGTAATATATCATAGAAGTTTTCTTTTCATTATATATACCTGGTGCTTTTACCCATTAGATTTCTTACGTTAATCACACTCTTTTCACCACTCTCCAACTTTATCAAAAGCATGGAGCCTTAAACAGTTGACTTGAAAGAATATTTTTACTGGTATTTGGTTGTTGACTTCAGAAGGAGCAGCAGACTGCACAACCCAATCTACATTGGTGGTGCGCAGGTGGAACAGGTCAAAAGCTTTAACTTCCTCTGGGTCAATACTACAAATGACCTGACATGGTCTAACCAAGCAGAGTCCACTGCTAAGAAGGCTCACCAGCGCCTTTACTTCCTGAGAAAGGTGAAGAAATTTGGCCGGTCCACTAAAACCCTCACTAATTTTTATAGATGTACCATAGAAAGCATTCTTCTAGGGTGCATCACAACCTGGTCTGGAAGTGGTCTTGTCCAAGACCGGAAGAAGCTGCAGAAGATCGTGAACACAGCCCAGCACATCACAAAAACCAATCTTCCGTCTTTGGACTCGCTTTACACCGCATGCTGTTGGAGCAGTGCTGCCAGGATAATCAAGGACACGACCCACCCTGCCAACACACTTTTTGTCCCGTTTCCCTCCGGGAGAAGGTTCAGGAGCTTGAAGACTCGTATGGCCAGATTTGGGAACAGCTTCTTTCCAACTGTGATAAGACTGCTGAACGGATCCCAACCCTGATCTGGGCCATACCTTCCAAATATCCGGACCTGTCTCTCAGTTTCTTTTTGCACTACCTTACTTCCCCTTTTCTATTTTTTATTATGATTTATAATTTAAATGTAACATTTTTTTATATTTAATATTGATTTGTACTCCAGGGAGCGTGGAGCGCAGAATCAAATATCGCTGTGATGATTGTATGCTCTAGTATCAATTGTTTGGTGACAATAAAGTATTATTAAGTATTATAATAGTCACAAAAATAAATCAATATTTTATAATTATAATGCTTTCCTTAGCTAAAATCCACAAACAATGTTACTTCTAACACAAAATTCAAAAGCATTTGCATTACGTAAAGGGAAGTGGATGGGTTGGCAACATTCACATAAAAAGATCTATGAAAACAGGGAAAAACACTAATTATGGAGTAGTATTTTCTATTGGAAATGATGTCTCAATTTTTCCTATGAAAAGACAGATTCAAAAAGCATTGCAGTAACTGTGAAGGTGTTAAACAATAACACATTTGTGTAGATTATTAAATGAATGCATCATCAAATAACTGGATTTTTAAAATGGAATTTAAGGAAGAATGTTGTGACCTGAATTCCCAGTAAGGAAATACTTTAGGAAAGATGCATATAGAAATTCATCCTTAGTCACTCTTGGTGAATGTGTAACACGGTGTCTGCAGTTTGCAAGATAGCACTGGTGAGCCACAGCCACATTCTGGACTACATAAAATACTTCTAAGTATACCTCTTTTGAATAACTCTCACTACAATCTGTATGTAATTTCCATTTAAGCAATGTACTTTTAAATTGACTTAATGAACTGCAGATTTCAAAATCTTCTGAAGGACTCAGCAGTTTAACTCTAAAGCAAACAGGAACAACAACTTTAAGTGATCAAAGGTTCATCACCATGGTCTGGAAGTGATGCAGGAGTGGAGGACTCCAACCCAAGCTAAAACACAGAGGAATGAGACGCCCTTTGCTGTATCTAGTATCTTGTTAGCAAATGGGCAGTTGCTGGACAACCAAACTGAGGACCTGAAGGCAAGATTGCCGTATTGGAGGAAAATGAGAGATTGTTGTGTTCTATGTTTGATCGAGACATGGCTTACTCCCTGCACGCCGATATGGCAATCAGATCCGAAAGCTTCTCGATTCACAGGATGAACCGAAGGCAAAAGGCGGATGTGCCTGTTTCATGATAAACGCTTGGTGGTGCTCCAATGGAGTGGTTTTGTTGAACTTGTGTTCCCCAGACCTTGAACACGTAACAATCAAATGCTGTCCATTCAATTTACCTAGGGAGATCTCGTCTGTAATCCTCACACAGCTACATACAGCCAGTGCTGATAATAAACAAGCACTTGAGATACTGCATGGCATCATCTCCAAACAAGAAACATTCCATCCCGATACCTTTCACATCATAGTCGGGGACTTGAAACAGGCTTGTTTGAAGAAATATCTGCCCAATTACTAACAGCATATATAAAACCTGTAGCATCGGAGGTCTCAATGCATTAGGCCACTATTATAGTAAGATAAGGAACCGACCGTTCCATGCCTAGACCATGTTTTGGGAAATCTGATCACTTGGCTGACTTCCTACTGGATACAGGGCAGAGGCTAAAGAGCAAAACTCCAGAGATTAGGACCACAAAGAGGTGGCTGCAGGAGGCAGAGGAGTGGCTACAAGATGGATTTGAGAAGGTGGACTGGACTGTGTTCAAAGAATCATCTGTGGATCTGAATGAATATACCATGGTTATCAGGGACTTTATAAAAACAGTTGTAGATGAGTGTGTAACCAGAGAATCATTCAGAGACTTCCCCAACCAGAAGCCAGATCAGAGACATTCAACTCTGGTGACCAAGGAAGTTACAAGAGGTCCAGATGCAACTCACTGGGGAAGTGGCAATTCCAGACTAAATTTGAATCAATGAAGGATGCTCGACAATTGTGGCAGGGCTACATGTTGCGAGCACATCTACAAGTTGGCACAGGAAAGCAGTATTCATCACTAGGGACCCCTCCACTACACAGGTCACACTCTCTTCTCACTGCTGCCATCAGGAAGATGGTATAGGAGCCTCAGGACTCACACCACCAGATCTAGGAACAGATAATACCCCTCAACCATCAGGCTCTTGAACCCGAGGGATAACTTCACTTTCCTTGTCACTGAAATGTTCCCACAAAATATGGACTCACTTTCAAGGGCTCTTCATCTCATGTGCTTAATATTTATTGCTTATTTATTAATGTGATTATTATTATTTCTTTCTTTTTGTATTTGTACAATTTGTTGTCTTTTTGTTTTCTTGCTGGTTGAACGTCCAAGTTGGCATAGTCTTTCATTGATTCTATTATGGTTATTATACTAGTGGCTATGAGATGAATTCTGCATAAGAAATTTGGTTCCATTAAATTCAGTGAAAGTAAATTTCAATAGCAGTGTGTATAGCATGTGACTGAGGTTGGAACTCACCATCCACAAAGTTGGAATATCTGTTAAAATTAACAAATTCATAATCACAGCTGGTGACATGAATTCCAAAGATAACTATAAATTCTGTGCTGCACTGGCAGTTCTTGGTTATGGAATACATTATCAGAAAAGACGTGGTGAACAGAAGCAAATTGAGACAACTGGCTTTACAGATAACAGGGGAAATGTTCACTCTGTCTCTGCTGGTTAGTGAGCACACAGTAGATAATAATAACTTTATGCAAAAGTGTAAATAGGAGGTAACAATTCGGAAGATTGTTTTCATCTTTTATTGGAACAAATAGGAATAAAAATCAAAAGAGATATATAAATTGGAATGCTAGTTTACTATTATACGTATGTTTTCCATTTTTATCACAAAACAAAATCTACCCTTACCATTACCTTTGGTAATGTCCCTAGAGTAGCTGCAGAACAGGATGGGAGATTGCCATAAATATTTTCTTTGTTGAGTCTTTATAATACTCAGAAATAGGACCATGTTACAGTTAGAAGACTCCATGCACCCAGTGAAATTATTAATTTATTCTAGCATCCGCACAAATATTGATCTGTGCATTGATTTAAAGGTATAAAGTTAAAGAGCAACAGCTGTTGTGGGGAACAAATTATGTACAGTCAATGGCACTGGAAAAGTATACAAGGGATTCTTCGATTAATGATTAACAATAAAGCAACTTTATTAGTGTAAGGAACTGGGATAAAAATATTCTTAATTATTGGAGGGCATAAAATTTCTTAAGTCTAGGCAGCAAGATCTCTATTATCCTTGATTTATTGAATGGGACAGTAAATTATGATCTAAAAGGCCTAAAGGGAAGAAATTCAATGTCAACTTCATTCTATTTAAAATGAAGCTTGACCACGTGTGTAGCAGGGTTTTCTATTCATGCCTAAAACAAGAGTATAATTAATTGGAAAAGATTTAGAATATTAGGAGAAAATTTGCCTAGAAATTTCAATACATTCAAATGAATGAAGTCGATAAGCATTGCAGAATACCAAATATCATTTTGAACACATCCTCTTTATTGGACATTTCAACTGCACACTCTTGGGGATGAAAATGGACATCTGGGATTGAAGGCCAGTTATGGGATGAAGAAAGGACAGTGGCCCTAGGCACATACAGGCTCCCAAGGGGCAAAAATAGAGGTAAGGGGACCATGTCTAGAAGAATTGGGGCTATGGTTCATCAAGTAATTGGCAGAGCTGAATAAAATTAACAGGGTCTTCACTAGGGCCTTTGGGAAGGATCAGAGAAGCTGTAGGGCTGAAAGGGCATCAGGGGAGATGAATTTGAGGGATTAGAATGCAATTAATTGTCTCAGAGGAAGGAACCTACATTATAGGGGATTCAATCTAGCACTATGTTATTCGTATGTGGTTGCTTCAGGAGTGTGTAGTGAAGCTAAATTTTGTGACAATAAAACCAAAATTCTTTGCAGTGCTCCATGATGGGGAATGATCCATCTCACAGAAATGACATTGGGGACTGAAGCTACTGTCACTCAGAATGTCTAGTTAATTATGCAATTAAATTTATCACTTTTTTATGACAGGAGTTGTGAGATTTATGTATGTAAGCCTGATCTTCATTTGCAATAGATTCAGCAATGGGGTAAAGGAGCAAGGAGAATCCGGACAAAGGTTGTTTAAGAACAGATTAAAAGAAAAAGAAGGTTAAAGGAATAGAGTCAAAAAAGCTGCAATATCATAATGACAAGAGATTCTGCGGATTGTGGAAATCTTGAGCAACATAAAAAGTGCTGGAGGAACTCATTAAATCAGGCAGCATCTATGGAGGGGAATAAAGAGTTGACATCTCAGGTCAAAACGCAACATCAAGTGTGTTACATTTTGGCTTAGATGATTGTTGAGTGGATAACTCCAAAATAGACTGGTTGCATTCAATAAGTTTGTTTCTGTGTTGTAATTTTTCTGTGTCTCAGAAATTTATCCATGCAAAATTTTGGCCTCTTCACCAGGAAGGCCATTGTATGATTTACAGAAAATTAGGTTTTTACCATCTCCGTTTTTTTTAAACTAAGTTTTACAATAACCTGAAATTAGAGGTTTTACAGAAAAAATGCAACATATACTTGTAAACATTATAAAGAAATTCATATAGTTCAGGAACTTACCCTAACCACACCGTTCTCATGCATCGTAATACAATTTTTAGGATGAAACGAGAGTTGGTGTAGGGCTTGTGCTGTAGCACGATGAACAAGGGGGTTTTTTGATTCCAGATAATGAACCAGAGGGGCGACAGCTCCAGTTTGTCCAAAGGCAACCCTGTTGTTACCCCACTTGCAGCAGCAAGCAATAGCATCTGCTAAATGCTGGCGAAGCATATCATCTTTCTGCAGGAAGACAATACCAAAAGGTGGCATCCATCACTAAGGCCCTCTATAACTCAGGACATACTCTCTTATTACTACTATAATGCCCTGGCTAAGATTTTTACTGCTATGCTGTAGGTATTTCATTTTAGCGGTTCTGTAAGAGCATTCTGTTCTGCTTTTAGCATGTTTGGGTTTGAGCTAAAGGAGCTATGTTGTTCAATTCTGGAATGTTGTGTCAGCCAATCAGGATGGTGGAATTGGGAGAAAGTTCTAGAGAACACTGGGCAGAGAGATTTTTGTGACCCACACTGGTGTGGGTCAAGGTCTTTTTGGCCGGAGCTGGGAGAAGACAGGAGGGAAGATGGCTAAGGATGCCGCCCCTGTTGCACAAGGTGCTTTGTGCAGATGAGTGGCATCAAGGAGGAAGAATCAATACTCTCGTGGGGGGGGGGGGGGAGGCTAGCCCCCTTGTTCGAGGTGGATTTTAAGCGACATTCAGAAAGTGGTGTCTGCTTTCACACAAACGGTGGGTCCAGCGCATGAGTTAAAGACAACTTTAAGATGAGCTCCAACTTATGTACACATTTGGACTGGGTTAACCGTTAAAGGCCCTTTTTCTTTTTCCTACCAGTTGTTCAAATGAAGCTGAAATTTGGAAGATACTATTATCTGACTAATAGCAATATACTGTGTTCTGTCATGTTTGATTCTATCAAAGGTTTCAATGAAATAAGACATACCAGACTGATGGCAAACAATGTGGAAGTTGTATAAGACATTGCTGAGGCCTAATTTATAGAGACAAGACAATAGGTGCAGGAGTACGCCATTCGGCCCTTCGAACCAGCACTGCCATTCAATGTGATCATGGTTGATCATCCACAATCAGTACCCCATTCCTGTCTTCTCCCCATATCCCTTGACTCCACTATCTTTAAGAGCTCTATCTAACTCTTTCTTGAAAGCATCCAGAGAATTGGCCTCCACTGCTTTCTGAGGCAGAGCATTCCACAGATCCACAACTCTCTAGGTAAAAAAGTTTTTTCCTCAACTCTGTTCTTAATGGCCTACCCCTTATTCTTAAACTGTGGCCTCCGGTTCTGGACTCCCCCAACATCGGGAACACGTTTCCTGCCTCTAGCGTGTCCAATCCTTTAATAATATTATATGTTTCAATCAGATCCCCTCTTATCCTTCTAAATTCCAGTGTATACAAGCCCAGTTGTTCTAATCTTTCAACATATGACAGTCCCGCCATCCCGGGAATTAACCTCGTGAACCTATGCTGCACTCTCTCAATAGCAAGAATGTCTTTCCTCAAATTTGGAGACCAAAACTGCACACAATATTCCAGGTGTGGTCTCACCCCCCCAGGGCCCTGTATAACTGCAGAAGGACCGCTTTGCTCCTATACTCAACTCCCCTTGTTATGAAGGCCAATATGCCATTAGCTTTTTTCACTGCCTGCTGTACCTGCATGCTTACTTTCAGTGACTGATGAACACCTAGATCTCGTTGTACTTACCCTTTTCCTAACTTGACACCATTCAGATAGTAATCTGCCTTCCTGTTCTTGCCACCAAAGTGGATAACCTCACATTTATCCACATTAAACTGCATCTGCCCACTCACCCAACCTGTCCAAGTCACCCTGCATTCTCCGAACATCCTCTTTATATTTCACACTGCCACCCAGATTTGTGTCATCTGCAAATTTACTAAAGTTACTTTTAATCCCTTCATTTAAATCATTAATGTATATTGTAAATAGCTGCAGTCCCAGAACCGAGCCTTGTGGTACCCCACTAGTCACTGCCCTCCTAATTTGGAGTAATGTGTGCAGTTTTGGTCATCTACCTACAGGAAAGATGTCAATAACATTGAAAAAGTGCAGCAAAAATTTATAAGGATGTTGCTGGGACTTAGGGACCTGAGTTATAGGGAAAAGTTGAATAGGTTAGGACTTTATTCCCTAGAGCATAAGAATGAAGGGAGATTTGATAGAGGCATACAAAATTATGAGGGTATAGATAAAGTAAATGAAAGCAGGATTGTTCCAATGAGGTTGGGTGAAATTAGAACTGGAGGTCATGGGTTAAAGGTGGAAGATGAAATGTTTAAGAGGAATATGAGGAGGAATTGCTCCCAACAGAGGCTGGTAAGAATATGGGATGAACTGCTAGTGGAAGTGGTGGATGGGGGTTCAACTCCAACATTTAAAAAAATTTGAATAGGTTCATGGATGGGAGGGGTGTGGAGGGCTATGGTCTGGATGCAGGTCAATGCAATTTTGCAGATTAATCATTTGTTATAGACTAGATGGGCCTGTTTCTGTGCTGTTGTAGTCTATGATTCTATGACTAATACTGGAAATTAAGATTATTTGATTTTTGAGAAAAAAAGCAATTAGAATTTAAAAGGTGAGTTTGATAGGTGTACAAGCACCCAGACAAGGTAAATTTAAAGGAACCATGGAAACTGGCACCCCCCAATTTAAAGAGACTATGGGAATTGGGGCCACAATATGTTAAAGATAATACAGAGATCTGGGCCCCGTTGGTTAAAAGGAAATGCAGGAATCGGTTCACAGTGAGCTGGATTTCTAAACAATTGGGTAGTGTAATATTGGAGTTGTAGTGTACAAGGGCTTATGAAATAACTATAATTGATTTTATATTCTAGAAATCATGAACCTGATGGGAGTATGTAAAATACTCTTTAATCAGACATTTGCTGGAATGAGGATGACCACACAGAATTAAAATGGTTAGTATTAAATATTAATATAAGGTTACTTACTATATATGTTAAACTTGATAACATTGGAACAACTGCATGATCTGTTATAACTGCTAGGTTTTCTTCATCCATAGCTATTTTGGCTAAAGCCGCACAAACACTGGCCAGAACCTCTATGTTGTCAGATTTTAGTAAATTAACAATTAATTCCAGACCACCAACAAAGGAACGAACCATCTCTCCAGCTTCCTAAAAAAGACAAGCAAAGTACAATGTTAATGTTATTTTGAGGATTAGCATAATATTGTCTTATTGAACAAATAGATGTAGTGTCCTTTTGATGCTATCTCAGGGCAGCAGTGAGCTCAAGGAGGAGGACACATATGAAATATGCATATACTTTAAATACATATAAAAATGAACAGTATAAACAGTATATTGGCTGATGCCAAATGGCAGAGGCACATTCCTTGGTCATTATAAACCCAAACCTTTGAATACAATGGGCTTATTATTATTATTAATGCCTTAACCACTTGGCCATCGCAGCTCTGGTTTGTCATTTATATTAATTATTTGGATGACACTGTAGGTGATTTAATTAATAAGTTGGCAAAGAACACTGAAATTAGTGATACATATAGTGGAGGGTGAAGAAAGCTTTCTGTGGTTATAACAGGATACAAGCAAGGGAATGCCAGATGCAGTTTAACTCAGACAAGTGTGGAGTGAGGCATTTGAGAAATTCAATGAGAACATACACAGTGAGTGAAAGGGCTCTGTTTCCATGCTGTGCAACTCTCTGATCAGGAAAAGTTAGTATGAGAAAAATAGTTAGAAGCCTTTTCTTGATAGTGGAAAGAATGACAACCCCACACTAAGACCAAACTCTTCCCAGTTGAGATGCACTTAATCATTTGTTCCGAGTAATTTAGTTACACTTTTTCAATAATTTTATGAACTCAAAAGCCAAAAACTGAAAACTTCCATTCTTAATAGTAAAGTTCCAAGTCAGGAATGGAAGAACATAATTTATCATTTTTTTCCAAATTTATACAGCTTTGATGGAAGAGAATAAGATAATAGCAAGTGATGATATGGATGAGCATGAGAGATTAGGTAAAGCAGATAGTAACAAAGAAACGTCTGCAATTTTCCTATTACCACTATAGGTCTACAGCGGACATGATCTCATTGGCTCTTCACGCAGCCTTGGATCACCTGGACAATACTAATACTTACGTCAGGCTGCTGTTCACTGACTACAGTCCAGCATTTAACATAATCATTCCTACAGTTCTGATCAAAAAGCTCCAAAACTGGGCTTCTGTATTTCCCTCTGCAACTGGATCCTGGACTTCCTCACTGCAAGACCACTGTCTGTGCAGACCAGAAGTAACATCATCTTGCTGATAATCAACAATGGTGCACCTCAAGGATGTGTGCTTAGCCCACTGCTTTACTCTATACCCATGAATGTGTGGGAGACATAGTTCAAATGCCAACTATAAATTTGCTGACAACTATTGGCAGAATTTCAGATGGTGTCAAGAAGGCCTTCAGGAGTGAGATAGATCAGCTGGTGTTGCAGCAACAACTTTGTATTCAATGTTAGTAAGACCAAGGAATTGTTTGTGGACTTTAGAAAGGGCACACACACTAGTCCTCACCGGGGGATCAGTTGTGGTAAGGGTCAACAATTTCAAGTTCCTGGGTGACAGCATCTTTTAGGATCTATCCTGGGCACAGTGTATCAATGCAATTATAAAGAGGGTGCAACAACAGCTATATTTCATTGGGAATTTGAGGTGATTTGGTATGTCATCAAAGATACTCGCATATTTCTACAGATGTGGAGAGCATTCTAACTGGCTGCATCACCATCTGGTATGGGAGAGCCACTGTACAGGATCAAAATAAGCTGCAGAAAGTCTTGAACTCAGTCAGCTTCATCATGGGCACTAGCCCACCACCCCATCACCCAGGACATGCCCTCTACTCATTGCTACACTCGCGGCACAGTCAATAGCTTCTACCCCTCTGCCATCAGATTTCTGAATGGATATTGAACCCATGAATACTACCTCACTAATTTTTTTCTCTTCTTGCATTATTTATTTGATTTAATTTATATATCCTTACTGTAATTTATAGTTTTTTTTTGTAATATACATCTGCATAATAACAAATTTTACAACATATGCTGGTGATATTAAATCTGATTCTGATTCTGATATGATGTTAGGTTACTTTATATACCATATCTGCATGTAAGGCAACTTCGCCAATCAACTGAAAGTAGTATCTCTAAATTTGGTATCTGAGATTTACTTGTGCACTTTTGTTTGGCAACCATTTATTCTGCATCAAGCTTTTACCCTCCTCTGCCACTGTTAACTGCAACTGTCCTTCCAAAACTACTTCAATACACTGATCAAACTGTGTAAAAGATTGCTCACAGTTGTCAAAAACCATGCTTGTGGAGAAAGGACAAAATTCATGCACACCTTTCTTGTGAATAATACTATGGACGATGAAAGCCACTTGAAATTTCACTTTATATGCTTAAATAGAAAAGTACAAAACAATTTATTTGAGATTCTCACAAAATTGATGGAATTAGTCCAATTATTGTAATCTAGAAATGCAATGTTAATAAGATAAATCTTAGAATTTGTGAAAGAGGAAGGCATTCTGGAGCTATCATTTTCTTCAAAATCATATAATGCAACTGCAAAGCTAGAAAGTAAATGTGCCAATAGAGTGCACGTGGAAAACAATAAACCTTTGAATCATAGATTAATCCACTAAATATATAGCTGATTCTACAAAAACAAGGCATTTTACAATTGTAAAACCTTTGGTTCCTTAGCTAGAAGAAAGACAAATAAAGATAAAATGACAATATATTGCTTGTATAATAATGGTACCTTTAAGAGAACCATAACCTTCTCATTGGGTTTGGAGGCTTGTGTGCCTCAATGCCCCAGAGAACTATGTTGGCTGGAGTCAGGACTTTGGCTCTTGAGGTCAAACAGGTCAAAGGATCGAGGCCAGAGTAAGAGTGGTCCAATGATCCTCCAAGTTTGGGGTTCAGCTCAGGGCTAACAACCCTGACTGGTAAAACAAAATTGTTACGGAAACAGCAATGAAGAATCTACATCTGAGTGCATTGGTATTTCTGAGTCTTCACCTGGGACTTGCAAGACAGATAGTAGAGAAGACCAAGAGGAAGCTACTGACACGATGGAAGAATCCGTGAACACTGAACAATGCGGTGTAACGGGCAAAACAGAGGGGTACTAATGGTAATCACAGTATAAAATAGATATGTCCAAGAGGGTTATACATGCATCACAACAGAAATGTCACATTTATGGTATTTGGTTTTATTCTTTCTGTAGTCTGTACAAATCTGCAGCAATACCAAAGTTTCATAATGTTAACTCAAGCCGTATGCCATTTATCTAAATAACTACTACAAAATGAAATACCAAATTCATTTAATGTACACAGAATAGTGACATGTTCTGCTTTTTTGCAGTACTTCTGCATCCCAAATCATGTAAAAAGCAGGTATTACAAATATAATTAATTATTCCTATGGTTTTTCAAATCATGTCAAACTTGATTATTTTCACTTCAGTTTCATCTCCTCCATATAGTTAAGATTGCCATGAGGGATGCAGCTGCTAGTAAAGGTTTTCAGACACTTACATCATTGTCTTTCTAACTTAAATTTGCTAACACTAGTCTATCCCTTCCAACAGTTACATAATTACATTAGTTGTAGGGAAACTACTGGAAAAAGTTCAATGGAACAGGATTTATCTAGACGAGGAAGGCATTGATTAGGAATAGTCAGCATTTCTTTGTGGGATATCTTGACTCTAATGTGATAGAATTTTTTGAAGAGGTAACTAAACATATAGATGAAGGCAATATGGTAGAGTTTGCCTAAATGGACTGAGGTATGGTCTACCATAAGTACTGTGAATCTGAATGTAAGAGATATGATCAGTGGACTTACAAAAATATTGATGGTGTAACAGAAGAGGGTTAAGGCTGATATAGATCAGGTGGAATATTGGATGAAGCTATGACAGATGGAATTTAATGCCGATAAGTGTGAGGTGATGCATTTTGAAAGGAAAAATTCTAAGGCATGGTAGGACTGGTAGGACTGTTGATGAACAGGGAAACCTTGGGCTACCAGCACTGCTAGAGAGTGTGTTGCAGAAGGTATATGAGATGTTTGCTTTCACCAGCCATGGCATAGAATATAATTACTGAGAGCTTATATTAAAACTTTATAAAACATTGGTTAGGCCACATTTGGAATACTATGTACTTTCTAATCATCAGACTAGAGGAAGGATGTAATAGGTTGGAGAGATTGTACAGGAGATTTACTAGGATATTGACTGGTTTATGTCCACCCGCACTCAATATTCAGTGGTGCATTTATATCTGAAATTCTGAACACCAAGAATGTCCTGGGGACCACCACAGCTCATAACTCTCTGTCTACAAGAACAGGTCGGAAGCTGATTATCCTGAAGAAAATGGCTTACAGTATCTCCTGATATTCCAAAGCCTTGTCACCATCTGTAAGGCCCTTCAAATGAGGCCCCTGATTTAATATTTTCAACTTGTTGCATGAATGCAGTTCTAACAGTCACCAAGGCTTCAGATCAAAGCAGCATATTTGATTTGGACTATGCTCATCTCATGCACCATGGCCATAGGCTGTGCCATCTAAAAATATATTGCAATTAATTGCTACTGGTTACTTTAACAGCAACTCAAACCTGCTGCCTTTACACCTGGTATAAGGGAAACAGGTGCCTGGGAAGATCATTACTTACAGGTTCTCCTCCAAGACACAGTTCCTTCATCGGTGTTGCATCTAAATATTAGCACTCTCAGCCTAACACCTTAATGAGAATATCATCATCAGAAAAACTGTAGCGGTTTAAAGAAGTGAATTGGCACTACCTTCTCATGAGCAATTCCAGATGGGCATAATTGCTGGCCGTATACTGAAATAAATGATACTTAGATACTGAAAAATGAATAAATAAGAAAATTGAATCCAAATTCACCATCTGCCCTCCAATAGTGGTCTGTCTCAGAGCACCCATTCCTGGTAGAGGGATCATTTCTTGCACTAAGTTCAAGCACACAATTACTTAAAACAACTGCATTATGCCTCACTCTGATGCATTAAAATGCATTAAAAGACACAGAAAATAGTGCACTGGTCTTAGTTAAGAGAAATAAATATTTCACAAACAAACATTTAAAACTTGTGAAAATGCAGGTAGCATAAATTGTTTGTTTTTGCAAGGCTGGAATTGAAATCACTTTATTCAACGAATGGGAATTTTGGCAGGGGATTTGCTGATT
Source organism: Hemitrygon akajei (assembly GCF_048418815.1). Lineage (NCBI taxonomy): Eukaryota > Metazoa > Chordata > Chondrichthyes > Myliobatiformes > Dasyatidae > Hemitrygon > Hemitrygon akajei. The sequence continues at coordinate 138,541,159 of NC_133131.1, forward strand.
CAATGCACAAGCATTATAAAAATTGCCAAAGTTACCTGAGCACAAATTTATCTCTTATGATAGAACATAGCTTTGAGCCATATTTGTTTCATTGTTTCAGTTCCAGTTTTCTGAACTTCTTGGCCAATATTTATTAAGATCCACAATTCTAATGACATTCTGTAAGCTGGATTGGATTTACCAAATATGTTATCTATTTTTTGTAGTTGTTTTGGTATCATTTCTGCTGTCTTTATGTTTTAAAGGCCCATTTATGACAGCCATTTTAATATTTTTATTATCTTTAACAATACAGAGATCAGATTTAATGGTGAACAGTTCTCCAGGTTTGACTTTGATATTTGTTTATATAAGAGTACCTGTACTTTTCTACGATTCTCTGATACTATCATATTTCTCAAGAAAGGATGACTTGCTTCCATGCTTATTTTAAGGCTCTGTAAGTTGCTAATGTAGTCAATGGGGGAATCACAGACTCTTCCACAGATGGGCAGGAGGTGCTCAAGGGGACATGCAGGTGGGTGGATCTGAGGTGATGCACTGCTTCTACTACTTATGCAGGGCTTCTGTGTGCTCCAAGTACATCGCTTTGAGGTTCTCAATGCCATTCCAATTTTCAATACCATTCACTCTGAGCAGTCAAGGGCCAGAAGTTCCCAGAGTCAGTGACGATATTGTACTTTTTTTGAGGAAGCTTTGAACACAGCCTTGAATTTTTTTTCCTCTACCTGGCTTGAAATGTCCTCCTGTGACAAGGTTCAGAAAAACAGCTGTTTCAGACTCTAGTACGGACATTGTTAGTGATGTGTCCTGGCCAATGGAGCCAACTGCAAGTAATTAGGGCCACAAAGTTAGGGGTGTTGGCCAGGAAGAAGACACTGACATCAGTTTGCTTACTCTTCCAGTGAACTTTGAGGATTTTGTTCATGTTTTTTTCAGTGCTCTCCGATTCTTGCCTTTGATCAATGAGGTCTCAAAAGCAGTAAAAGGGCATGGTTCATTGCTGCTCAGTAGACCATGAGTTTTATTGTGGGATCTGAACTATTCGACCTTAAGATATAAGGGCAGAATTAGACTATTTGGCCCATTGAGTCTGCTCCACCATTTCATCACAGCTGAGACAATTTTCCTCTCAGCCCCAGTCTCCTGCCTCTCCCCCCGACCCCTGTATCCCTTCATGCCCTGACCAATAAAGAATCTATCAACCTCTGCCTTAAATATATATAAAGACTTGGTCTCCACAACTGCCTATGGCAAAGAATTTCACAGATTCATCACTCTCTGGCTAAAGAAATTTCTCCTCATATCTGTTCTAAAAGGACGCCCTTCTATTATGAGGCTGCGTCCTCTGGTCTTAGACCCTCTCACCATAGGAAACATGCTCTCCACATTCACTCTATCAAGGTCTTTCACCATTCAATAGGTTTCAATGAGGCCACCCCTCACATTTCTTCTGAATTCAAGTGAATACAGACCCGGAGCCATCAAACGCTCTTCATATGACAAGCCATTCAATTCTGGAATCCATTTTTGTGAACCTCCTTTGAACCTTCTTCAGTTTCAGCACATCCTTTCTAAGATAAGGGGCCCAAAACTGCTCACAGTACTCCAAGTGAGGCCTCACCAGTGCTTTATAAAGTCTCGACTTTACATCCTTGCTTTTATATTCTAGTCCTCTTGAAATGAATGCTAACATTACATTTGCCTTCTTCACCACAGATTCAACCTGCAAATTAACCTTTTGGGAATCCTGCACAAGGACTCCCAAGTCCTTTTGTGTCTCAGTTTTCTGTATTTTCTCTTCATTTCTTCTACCAAAGTGCATGACCATACACTTCCCGACACTTATTCCATCTAACATTTCTTTGCCCATCCCCCGAATCTGTCCAAGTTCTTCTGTAGCTTCTCTACTTCCTCAAAACTACCTGCCCCTCTATCTGTTGTCATATCATCTGTAAACTTTGCAAGAAAGCCAAAATTCCATCATCCAAGTTACTGACCTATAACGTAAAAACAACACAGACCCCTGAGGAACACCACTAGTCACCAGCAGCCAACCAGAAAAGGCTCCATTTATTCCCTCCTGTCAATCAGCCACTGCTTTATCCATGTTTCCTGTAATACTATGGGCTCATAGTTTGTGAAGCAGCCTCAGGTACGGTACCTTGTCAAAGGCCTTCTGAAAACCAAGTACACAACATCAACCAATTCTCCTTTTCCTATCCTGCTTGTTATTTCTTCAAAGAGTTCCAACAGATGTGTCAGGCAAGATTTTCCCTTGAGGAAAACATGCTGACTACGGCCTATTTTATGTCTCCAAGTAGCCTGAAACCGCATCCTTAATAATCGATTCCAACACCTTCCCAACCACTGAGGTCAGACTAATTGGCCCATAGTTCCCTTTCTTCTGTCTCTCTCCCCTCTTGAAGAGTGGAGTGATATTTGCAATTTGGTAGTTTTCCAGAACCATTCCAGAATCTAGTGATTCTTGAAAGATCATTACTAATGTCTCTACTATCTCTTCCGCCACCTCTTTCAGAACTCGGGTGTACACCATCTGATGCAGGTGACTTACCTACTTTTAGACCTTTCAGTTTCCCAAGAATCTTCTCTCTAGTTATAGTAACTTCACACACTTCATGACCCCTGACACCTGGAACTTCCACCATACTGATAGTATCTTCCACCATGAAGACCGATGCAAAACACTTATTTGGTTTGTCCGCCATTATTACCTCTCTAGCATCATCTTCCGATATCCACTCTTGCCTCTCTTTTACACTTTAAGAATCTGAAGAAACTTTTCATATCCTCTTTAATATTATTGGCTAGCTTACTTTCATATTCCATCTTTACCTTCTTAATGGCCTTTTTAGTTGTCTTCTGATAGTTTTTTAAAGGTTTCCAAGTCCTCTAGCTTCCCTTTAATTTTTGCTCTATTATATACCCCCTCTTAGGCTTTTTTGTTGGCTTTGACTTCTCATGTTAGCCACAATTATGTCATCTTTCCTTTAGAATACTTCTTCCTCTTTGGGATGTATGTATCCTGTGTCTTCTGAATTGCTTCCAGAAATTCCAGCCATTGCTTCTCTGCCATCATCCCTGCCAGTGTTCTTTTCCAATCTATTCTGGCCAAGTTCTCTCTCACGCCTCTGTAAATCCCTTTACATGACTGTAATACTGATATATCCAATTTTAGCTTCTCAATCTTAGTCAAAAAAGGCAATCATTTGAGCAGAGTAACTTAGAGATGAATATTCAGAGTTCATCCAATGAATTTCTTATACATAACTACCAGCTTCCCAACTTTCAAACATGGATGCAAATCTGCTTCTATTGCTATATATTCCTCTGCGGCCAGAGCTTGGAATCATAGCTATAATTCACAAAAACATGGTGATCAAACAGAGATCCATAGGACCAAAAAATTCACTGTCCGTGACTGCTTCCATACCTATTCAAGTTCAGTAGATTAAATTAAAAATAGTGCATTGGGAAAATCCTGGTACCTAACGTGATCAATCTTTACAGAAAATTGCTAATAATTATGACTATTTTTCTTTTGTTCATGAACATTTGAAAATATTAGATATAATGTTGAATTTAATGCTAAATTGATCATGTAGAAGCATTCGTTCATTCATTAAATGTCATATTGTATAACGCGAGCAATCATAGTCTTGACCATGATTGTTCTTGGCAAACTTTCTACAGAAGTGTTCGTCATTGCCTTCTTCTGGACAGTGCCAATACTCTTCAGAGACTGACTGCCTGGCATCAGTGATCACATAACCAGGACCTGTGATATGCACCAGCTGTTCCTATGACAATCCATCAGCTGCTCCCATGGCTTCATGTGACCCTGATCGGCGGCGGGGGGCTAAGCAAGTGCTACACCTTGCCCAAGGATGACTAGCAGGCTAGTAGAGGGAAGGAGCCTTACACCCTCTTTGATAGAGACATCTCCACCCCGTCAAGTGTGACAAGGCTATTTTCCCTATATTTAGCAACTCACATAATTTTTGCATATAAAACACCATGCATTTTCCTTGAACAGCAGTGACGTAATGTTCATAAATATTTGATTGAGCAGCAACAGGAAAAACAAAAATGTTCTTTTAGAATAGATTTCTTTCACAAAATTCTTTTCGTAGCCAGTTTGTCTACACTGTTATGCAACTGTCTGAGAGAACTGTGACAAATTGAAGTGGAAATCTTAATGTTTTATGCAATACAAACTTTATCTTACATTAGCTGCCCACTAATTTTATGAACCAACATCTTGAAAGTGACATAAAAGTTACTCTGGTTATGAGCATTAAAAATCTGTCCTATAATACACTCAGGTAGTTTATTTTTAATTTTCCTACTTGGAATTTTAAAAATATGGGGGAGGAACTAGATAGTATCAGAAACGTGAACTGGAATCATCTTGTACAAGCAATATATTTTTTATATTCATACGATGGATGTAAGCTTTGCAGGCTCAGCCAACATCTTAGTTGTTCTTAACAAAGTTCTGTTGAGCTGCCTTCTTGAACCACTGCAGATCTTGAGGTGTGGGTACTCGCAATGCTATACACAGCAATCTTCTCTGATTTGGCATGGTCCAGTTCACATGTTGATTTCTTGATCCCACTTTGTTTTGCAATGTGCAGTCAGCATCATTGCTCTGTTCATTGCATTAATAGGTTTACGTAATTTGGGATTCCTTGGACATGGTATTTGCCCTTTGGTTCCAATGGCTGCTAGAGTTCATTCCAAAACTTTGTGAAGTCCATTGCAAACCATGCTAAATCAGGGCCAACTGGAGGCACAATGAAATTTAGATGCAGCTTTGGATGCTTTGCCTAACAAGGATGGGTAAAGGAATGATTCACTACATTCCATGATGCACCAGGCTTTTTCATGAAGTGCAAAGGAGAAGAAATAACAAATTACACCATTGCCAGGAGCGAGGCACCCAAGGCCCACATGCAATGCAGGGAAGAGGTCTGGAGAAATTTCATGAATGTTCAAAATCAGAGAATCCCCTGAAAACAAATCTATTTCTCAGTAACTGAACCAGGAATCTCAGGTGAAATTCCACGCTATTTGACTTACCTAGCATACAATATAGAGAATATTCCGCACTGCATCTGAAGAATATCAATCAAAAGGAGGAAGCATAAGAAGGCATGTCAAGGAATGAGAATTTCACGGCTCCATGGTCAGAAGTTGCCTGGCCGTGGAATGCCGATGGCACAGAGAAATTTTGTACAGGAAATGCATTATAAGGATGGAAGGATTGGCTAATTAATACAGAAGGGTTATCAGAAGTGGCTGACACTAGCATGGTTGCCTCACAGTTGCAGGGACCAGTATTTGTTCACATATGAGGACATTTACCTGTTTAAAGGGCAAGTTCTAATTAGTGGAAGGAGGAGGGAACAAAAGTGAGATGGAGAGGTTTAAGGGGAAATTCCAGAGATTTGGACCTCAGGAGCTGCCAGATGGAGATAATGAAAGGGTGTGAAATGTAGCAAAGGGAGTTGGCAATAACTCATCAGCAGAAATAATACACAAGAACACAACATAGAAGAAGGTGTAAGTCACCAGGCTTGTAAAGGCTATTTTATGCAGTCCTTAACTCTTCTCTGCCAGTTCCCTATAACCCTCAGTTCCTTGAACTTTCAACTGTTTATCTATCTCCAACTTCAATATCTTTAGATGATGCTGAGCTGCGATGTCCATTGAGGCTGTGGCTAAGACTTAGTTGTTTTGTAGGTTTTATGAATGATTTTGCGGACAGTGCAGGGAGTTAGGGATCAGGTTAGGGTTTAGGGACTGGGATGAAGGAGAGTTAGTGGTCAGGGGTAGTAAATGAAGGGTCAGGAGTAGGCACCAGGCTCTGTGCTCGAAGGCCAGTGATCTCCAAGGACGCAGGTTGGGTTGGCAGGCACTAAGGATGAAGACCAAGGTCAGCAGGCTGCAAGAATGAGGGCCAGTAACCCCCCCCCCCCCCCAGTTCAGCGAGCCCTGGGGTTGGAAGTCTGTCCCACAGGTTGGTGAATATTGAGATCAGAGGTCCAAGCAAGTTTATAGGTTCAAGCCATAGGTCAAAATCCTTTGAGTCCAGAGGTTAAAACGTGAATGTCAAAGACAAAAGTCAGCGAGTCTGGCGATCGAGGCCCAAAGGTGGAAGCCTTGGGTTGGCTTCTCCGGAGGTCAGAGGCCTGAAATTGTGAGTCCAGGTTGGAGACTGGAGGTCTGATGTCCATGCTCTGAGAGTCTGGGGCCAAGGGCTGGAGATCAGAGACCTGGAGGCAGCCTGCCTTAGGGTTGGAGGCTTACCTATGTGTGTAAGTGGGTGGATGGCGGCAGTGCTGAAGCAAGCTGATGGGTCTGATGAGTATATTAATCATTTATTTACAAACAGTAACATTTGATCAAATATTCATGTTCCCCAAGTTAAAGAAACTACAAAGTTAAATATTCAAGAAACATACAATCAGCAAACGTACTTAGCCAAAAGCGTGCAGAGCATACCTTCCCAATGGTTATGTGCACTGCTTGGCTTAAACAAAGGGAAAAGGAGCAAGCCTCCTCCACATGTTATTTTATATCTGGGATATTTGAAACTAGACTCCAGGTGGCTAACTAATGGGAAAAGCAGCTGCAGGTAATAAACTAACCATTCATGTGAGAAGTAGCTTGCACCGTAGCAGAATAAGCCACAACCCTCCCTCCACAGGACAGTGGCAAAAGGGGCTTGTTTGCTGTTGTTCCTTTGTTTAGTTGTTGCTGTAGTTGTTCTGTTGAACATTGTGGACATTCTATGTTGGTACTGGAATGTGTGGTAACACTTGCAAACTGCTCCTGGAACATCCTTAGGTGGTATTAGTTGTTAATGCAAACAAAGCATTTCACTGTATCTTTCGATGTACATGTGATTAATAAATATTCAGATAGATAGAAAAGTAAATCAATCAATCAATCCACCAAACTCAGAGGTTCCAGAGATTCACTACCCTCTGAGAGAAGATATTTCTCTGCATCCCAGTTTTAAGTGACCATCCTCTTATTTTGTATCTATTCTTATTGAGATACAGCGCCGAATAGCCCTTCGGCCCTTCAAGTCACTGCTCAGCAACCTCACCCCCCCCCACCCCGATTCAACCCTCACCTAATCACAGGACAATTTACAATGACCAATTAACCTACCAACTGGTATGTCTTTGGACTGTGTGAAGAAAGCAGAGCACCCGGACGAACCCATGCATTCTATGAGGAGGGTGTACAGACTCTTTACAGATGATGTTCAGAACTGAACTCTGATGCCCCGAGCTGTAATAGCATCATGTTAACTGCTAAGCTACTGAGGCATTCTATATCCCCTTGTTCATAGACTAGTGAAGTACACAAAACAGTAGGAATGAAGGAGTTCTGTTTAGCTTGGCAGACTGTTGTTTTGGTTGGTGAAGAGCCAGTACTGGATCTTCATTTATTCACCATTTTCATTAATGACTTAAATAAAAAGGCAAAAAGTAACATAGACAGACTTGCAAATGATATAAAGCTAGGTCAGGCGCAGGCAAAACAAGTTAGCAAGAAGATGGAGATGGAGTATAATTAAGAAAAATATGAAATTATGTTCTTTGTTATGAATATGGAAAAATAGGATGGCCTAGAAACACATATGCCACATACTGTTAAGCATTAAGTATATGAATATTTTGCATTTCCAGAATGGAATATACTTATGACATTCTTTGGTCAAATCACAAGACACCAGTCATTTGACAGTATGTTTCCAGTTGTAATTTCTCAATTTCTGTCTCAGTCATGCATGGGATAACATCAATTCCCTTCTCATTCCCTGTGTAACCAGCTTTGCCTGAGAAATTTAGTTCGAGTTGTTTTGAAAATGCCTGTCATTGGTTGCACCTGGAGCAACCATTTTTTTCCATTTTTGAAGGAGCCTGCTGAGGCAGTCTTACTTGTTCTCCTTCAGCCTGGCACTCCATACCCAGCATCAAAGACTGAGGAACAACCCGACAGAAGCATATGAAATGAAGGAACCGTGGAAAGGTTACATGATCAGAGTCTTTTTCCCAAGTGAAAATATCAAATACTAGACTTTATAAAGTTCAAAGTTTAAAGTCCAAAGTAAATTTATTATCAAAGTACTTGCAAGCATTCTTTCTTGCAGGCATGCTCAATGAATTGATAATAGAAAAATAACCATAATAAAATCAATGAAAGACCACCCTACTAGAGTGTTCAACCAAAATGCAGAAGAAAACAAACTGTTTTAATGCAAAAAGAAGAAATAATAATAATAAATAAATAAACAATAAACACCAAGGACATAAGATGAAGAGTCCATGAAAGTGAGTTCATTGGTTGTGGAAACATTTCAATGATGGGGGAAGTGAAGTTGAGTGAAGTTATCAACTTTGGTTCAAGAACCTAATGGTTGAGGGATAATAATTGTTCCTAAGCCTGGTTGTGTGAGTCCCGAGGCTCCTGTACAGGAGGGAGATTGAAATGTTGGCAGAGTGGTGTAATAACACCCTCTCACTTAATGTCAGTAAAATCAAGGACTTGATAGTAGATTGCAGGAGAGGGAAACCAGAGGTCCATGAGCCACTATTTATTGGAGGTTCAGAGGTGGAGAGGGTCAGCAACTTCAAATTCCTGGGTGTCACTATCTCAGAGGACCTGTCCTGGACCCATCATACAAATATAATTGTGAAGAAAGTGCAACACCACCTCTACTTCCTTAGGGGGTCTGTTGACATTGGCATGTCATCAAACACCTTGGCAAACTTCTATAGATGTGTGATGTAAGGTGTACTCATTGGCTGCATTACAGCCTGGCTTGGAACATCAATGCCTCTAAGCAGAAAACCCTACAAAAGGTAGTGGATTTGACCCAGTACATCACAGGTAAAGCCCTCCCAACCTTTGAGCACATCGACATGAAACTTTGTAGTAAGAAAGCAGCACCAATTATCAAAGATCCTCACCACCCAGGCCATGTTCTTTTCTCGCCACTGCCATCAGGTAGAAGGTACAAGTGCCTCAGGACTCACACCAACAGGATGAAGAATAGTTATTACCCCTCAACCATCAGGTTCTTGAGCAAAAGGAGATACTATATTCATTTAAGAACTCTTTTACCTTGTTATTTATTGCTTTTTATTTGTTACCTGCGTGTGCACAGTTTGTTTATAGTTTACAGCTCCTGATGTTTATAGTTTACAGATCCTGTTTACAGTTACTGTTCTATAGATTTGCTAAGTATGCCCGCAGAAAAAAAGAACCTCAGGGTTATATGTGGTGACGCATGGACTTTGAAATAAAGTTTACTTTGTGCTTTTTGAACTTTGAACCTTCTTCCTGATGGCAGCAATGAGAAGAGAGCTTTGCCTGGGTGGTGGCGAGTCCCTGATGATGGATGCTGCTAATCTGTGACAATACTCCATGTAGATGTGCTCAATTGTGGGGAAGAGCTAGACCCATGATGGAATGGGCTGTATCCACTACTTTTTATATGATTTTCCATTTAAGGGCATTGTTGTTTCCATAACAGGCTGTGATGCAGCCAGTCAAATTACTCTCCACCATACATCTATGGAAGTTTGTCAAAATTTCAGGTGTTGTGTCAAATCTTTGCAAACTCCTAAGAAAGTAGAGGTGCTACTGTGCTTTCTTTGTAATTGCACTTACACGCTGGGCCCAATACAGGTCCTCCAAAATGATAACACCAAGGAATTTAAAGCTACTGACCATTTCCACCTCTGATCCTCCGAGGAGGACTGGCTCCTTAGTCTTAATGACATTGAGTAAGAGGTTGTTGCTAAGGCGCCACTTAACCAGATTTTCAGTCTCCCTCCTATATGCTGACTCATCATGTTGTCAGCAAACTTGAATGTGACTTCGGAGTTGCGCTTAGTCACACAGTTGTAAGTGTAAAACAAATGGAGCAGGGGCTAAGCACACAGCCTTGTGATACACCTGTGCTAATGGAGATTGTGGTGGAGATGCTGTTGCCAATCAAAACTGACTGGGGTCTGCACCTGAGGAAATTGAGGATCCAATTGCACAAGGAGGTAATTGAGGCCAAGGCCTTGCATTATTGATTAGTGTTGAAGGATTATTAAATACAAAGCAGTAGTCAATGAAAAGCTTCCTGATGTATGCATCTTTGCTGTCCAGATGTTCTAGGGTTGAGTGAAGAGCCAATGAGATGACATCTGCTCTTGACCTGTTGCTCTGGTACATAAATTGAAGTGGTTCCAAGTCTCATCTCAGTTGATATGTTTCATCACTGTGGATGTAAGTCCTACTGGACAGTCCTTGAGGTAGGTCAGCACGTTCTTCTTATGCACCTGAATAACTGAAGCCTGCTTGAAGCAGGTAGGTATGCCAGACTGCCAAAGCAAGAGTTTAAAGATCTAAGTGTACACTCCAGCCAGTTGATCGGCACAGGTCTTTAGTACTTGGCCAGGTACTACATCTATCAAATTATGATCACAGACTCCTGTGGGTTCCTTTACTTTAAACTCCTGATTCAAATCTGGTTCATTTCACAACACCCAATCTAGAATTGCCTTTTCCAAAATACAATATTAATAAATATTTAATCACTTATTTGGAAAGTTTAATGAAGTCTTCCTCACCACAGCAAAACTTCAGATTTCATTATTATTCTCAACCTTATTATGAGAACATAGTTAATGTTCAAAACATTAATAGTATATATATGAAACAGTACTGAACTCTAGTTCAATAGTTCCATTTAATATCAGAGAATGTATACAATATACAATCTGAAATTCTTACTCTTCGCAGACATCACAAAACAGAAGAGTACTCCAAGGAACGAGTGACAATATAGTTATGATACATTGTAAATTTCTGCTCTAATGATCAGGTTTACTGGTATATTCTAATCTTTATATGGAATGCTAATTAATTCATTATGTGCTGGAGTTTTCCATATAACCATATAACAATTACAGCACAGAAAGAGGCCATCTTGGCCCTTCTAGTCCATGCTGAATGCTTACTCTCACCTAGTCCCACCAACCTGCACTCAGCCCATAACCCTCCATTCCTTACCTATCCAATTCTTTTTTTTTTCCAAACTAATAACATCTTATTCTCAAGCAAACTATTCCTTTTAACCTTCAGTGAGGTTAAAATTTCAAATTCTACCATTTTCATTGTATAGCTGAATATTCCATTACAAGATCTTTCTAATGAACCTATGCAATACATCACATTAAAGTCAAATGTAAACAAGCTTATGCTATCATTATTCAGAAAAAAAAATACATAAAGGTCAAAGAATCAAAAAAAATTCTTAACAGGTCAAAAATTTTGGATGAAGTCTTGGATGAAACAAATTTTTAGTTGAGTATTGGCTACTGGCGCATGTTTCTCCAATCTGACTTGACCATCGAATCATTTAAACAAGATGATTAATTAAAATAAAAATTAGAAAATAATCTTCTGAAATTAGAAGATTAATATATGTGCTGCTAAGAAAATTTAAATCATTTTGCTTTTGCAAAAGAAAATGGTGATGGTTATGTTTTAGAACTCTAGTCTAGAGGATTTTACTTGGATACAACACTCCATTGCATTTCCTTTGAAATGGAGTATATTCCCTTTTCAACACAATATTTTGGCTTTTATACAAAAACAAAAAAGCCAATGTTACTGTATTGCTGTATTACTAACGTTTTAGTTCTTTAGATATTGTTTAAAGTGTGAGGTATTGCACTTTGGAAGGACAAACCAAGGTAGAACATACAAGGTAAATGGTAGGGCACTGAGGAGTGCAGTAGAACAGAGGGGTCTAGGAATACAGATACAAAATTCTCTAAAAGTGGCATCACAGGTAGATGGGGTCATAAAGAGAACTTTTGGTACATTGGCCTTTATAAATCAAAGTATTGAGTAGAATGTTAAGAGTTAGAATGTTATGGTGAAGTTGTATAAGGCATTGGTGAGGCCAAATTTGGAGTATTGTGTGCAGTTTTGGTCACCAAATTACAGTAAGGATATTAATAAGGTTGAAAGAGTGCAGAGAAGATTTACAAGGATGTTGCTGGGACTTGAGAAACTGAGTTACAGAGAAAGATTGAATAGGGACTTTATTTCCTGGAGTGTAGAAGAATGAGGGGAGATTTGATAGAGGTATATAAAATTATGATGGGTATAGATAGAGTGAATGCAAGCAGGCTTTTTCCACTGAGGCTAGGGGAGAAAAAAACCCAGAGGACATGGATTAAGGGTGAAGGGGGAAAAGTTTAAAGGGAACATTGAGGGGGGGGCTTCTTCACACAGAGAGTAATGGGAGTGTGGAATGAGCTGCCAGATGAAGTAGTAAATGCGTGCTCACTTTTAACATTAATGAAAACTTGGACAGGTACATGGATGAGAGGTACATGGATGAGAGATGTATGGAGGGATATGGGTTGGGTGCAGGTCAGTGGGACTAGGCAAAAAAATGGTTCGGCACAGCCAAGAAGGACCAAAAGGCCTGTTTCTGTGCTGTAATGTTCTATGGTTCTATGGTTGAAATTGTAAATTACAAATAAAATTAACTTGTATATGGATAAATGAACGAATGTAGCCATTATTAGCCAACACTAAAACAAAAGTTATGATCTACAGGCATGATTAAATTCTAATTATTATCACATATTTAATGCAACATTAGCTGTTTCTAATACTCCAGAGTTAAGTTTTCCATTGCTTAAACTCATTGTCATTATAATTTAGCTACCATTGGTATTTTTGAAAATGAAGTGTTTCCCTTCCTTATAATCTGAGTATAGTTTATTCTATTGGTTATAATACCTCTAGTGCTTAGAAGTGATCATTTACTTAAGATTCAAAGCATTTTGAAAATAATGCACTGCAAAAAAATGTGTACTGCAGCTCAAACATATGAAAGAGTTTATTAAAGTCAGAGGAACAGGACACAATGAATTTCAGTGTTCACTTACCAATAATACTTGGACTTGTAACATATTGGTTAGAACTGTCAACCTCAGTGGGTTTACAACAGGTGGAGCATTTGTGGCTGCCAGTTTCCATAAACCAACTTAAATTGGATTTTCTGTACCTTGACTTAATAAGAATCTGAATATATAACCCCTTACAGTATGTTTTTCTAGCACATGGGTAACATTAACTCAAAATAAATGCAAACATTTTATAAATAATTTCCTGCCACTAAAACATTAAAACTAGCAAGAACTTACCTTGGCATTTTCTATACATGGACAGATTGCCCATGCTGCACTTGATTGAATATCTGGATTAGGTTTTTTGAGCAAAGACCATAGTAACCGAACTCCATCGAGAGATTCAATTATCCTGTTGGAGGGGGGAAATGTTTTTAAATTTTTTCAACACAGTGATAATCTGTCAGAGATTACACACATCATTCAAATTTCAAATAAGTTTTATTTCAAATAAAATCTCACTTACATGCATTCTTAAATTTTCACCCAAGTGGTAAAGAGGACAGTTTACTCAGAGGCATCAACTGTTGCCTGAAATGCACTGGGGAGTACACTTAATTTAACAGGTTCTGTTGCACAATGAATAAGATTTTCATCCCATTTTGTAAATTCCTAGATTTTTTTTCTTGCTGTTTTTTTATTTTGTTACATTAAATTCAAATTTTATTTTGAGTCCCCAAGATATTTTCCAAACACAAATAAGTCATGTTTACAATTAAGGCTGGCAATTAATTGCTGTTGTTAGATGCAATTACTCTAAAATAAATTTAAACCTTGATTTTCATTTAAATTAATGTGTTTATTGCACCCATTAATGACCAAATAATTACAATATTTTGTAAAACCTTTAAAATACATTCCATACTTCTGCTGTTATGGATTCAGCCACCTAACGAGAGCCTGACGGCATCACCCATCCAAAGTTTACAGTGAAATGATTATTTAAGTAAGGCCTTGTTGTTTCTAAAGTCTGCTGTGTGGAAAGAAAATGTTTTTCAGTACTGACTTAAAGCTCAGCAAGCTGAAATTCTACTTCCTGCTCTAATAAAAGCGAATGTCATTTTCTGTTAAACACAAAGTGCGGGAAGAATACAATGGGCCAAGCAGCATCTATGGAGGGAAATGGGCATGTGACATATTCAGCTGCAACCATTCTGGACCCAATACATTTCTCTCCATAGACACAGCATGTATCTCTGAGTTTCATCAGTGCTTTGTGTGTTTTATTTTCCCAGCACCTGCAGTCTTTTGTGTCTTTGATTTTCTGCTGTGCGTGAAAGTAGAAATGTTTTAATCACACTCATTAATGCTTACCAAAAGATAACAGCGTTTAATTAAAAGTAAGTGCTCTGATACTTTGTTGTGATGGTGGGTTATGGTAAAGCACTGAAGAATGTTGATGAACAGAGGGGCCTGATGTTCAAGTTTTTAGTTCCCTGAATGTGGCAACACAGGTAGATGGGGTAGTGAAGAAAACAAACAGCATGGTTGCCTTCACAGGATGGGAAGAGAACATAAACATTGGGACATTGTTCCAATAATTAAAACTTATCATTCATTGCTGTATCATCTTTGCTGCTCTGCTTCTGGGTCAATCTTCCCCTACATTTCCCGACAGGATGGGTGAACCAGCATTTGGCCCCCAGAGTCTGCTTGCCTAAAGGAAGTCATCTGTCAACACAAGCACATGATCCCAGAGGCAGCATGAAGTCATTGACCATCTGCTGGCCACTCTGTCCCTATTCTCCATCTCAACGCGGCAGCCCCACAACAGTCAACCTCCTCCCACTGAGCGATGGATTCAGGAGCCTGAACACTTTGATGGCTCCCCAATCCGACACCACAGTCTTCTGGTATTACTGCCAGTGAGGATACAGAGATTATCTTCAACACAGAGGCAATATCAGCCCTCTTTTGTAATTCAATGTGTTGTTTATTTGTGCAATTAAAACCATTATGAGCTTGATATTGTTTTTAATTAGATGACCTTTTTGAATCATTCAACATGTAACTTGTAATGATACCAGCCAAGAGAGGTCTTCAAAGTAAAACCTAGCTCTTACAATAAGTACAGCTGCTACGAAGCCACCTACCATGTTTGCAGGTTTTGGCACACCTACATAACTGTGAACACTTCTTATGCAGAGAGATTGGTCTACATAAGTTTGGCTCAGGAACAAACTGGCATCTGCAACCAATATTCCACAGCATGAAATATGGCTCAATTTCATTGTGGGCATGCTACTATGATAGTACACAATGATGATTCCATGGAACAGCATAGGAAATCAGTTGACTCACTGCCATTTTATTTCAAATTAATAAATGGGGCCAGGCAGTCTTCCGTTTCATACTGCATCTTGGATACTTCTCTTTACTGTTGCTTGGTAGGTACTACTCCATTGCCCTCTCAGCTGTGATGAATGATATCAATTAAGCTGTGATATTATTTGAACATTCCTTAAAGCACTCACTGAATTTCACTCTCACAACTTTATTTGTGTGCTTCATTTTAAAATTTACTTACCTACAGTTAATTACTTCCACCATTTGTATTTTCACTGCACACAGGAACTTCATGTAGGTGTAATTTTGTAAACAAACTAGTTCTTTAGAATTGAGACCTATCTACATTTTACCATTCAAGTATACTTACACTACCACTGCCATTTAGGATCAGCTTGCAAAACTGCACAGAAGTCAGCCCTAAATACAATAAAACTATGCTACATACTGGAACTAGACCAACAGTCTCAGATCCGCATGCCTGATCTGTCATTCCTGCTGAGCTCCAGCTGGAAAATTGTTTTCTGTTACTTTTTTTTGATTTACCACACCACATTTTTGCTTCTGCAATAGATCTTTCTATGTTGTTTGCTACTGAAACTTTGTAAGAGAGGGCTCATGTTGCACAGACCACTAGTCACAGCAATGTTGTTGTCAAAAGCTGCCAATCTCCATTGCATTCCACTGGGCTTGCCAAAAGCTGTTACTGATTTTGAGGAGGAAGAGGTGGTCATGCAAAGTGAAAAAATGGTGCACCTCTGGCATTTGCTGCTCAAGAAGTTAGACCTGGAGCTGTCATTTCTAACCCAAGTATATCTGCTTGGCAATGTTGAAGACCTATTGAACCTCCTCCAGCAACACGTCCAGACTATCTTTATTGAAGAGGGCAGCTCTATTATTTTCTCCAGATATCATCTTCACAAAAGTATGCCAGAACATACTGTTCTGGCTCAATGAAAATTAAACAGCACCCCTTTACTGGCAGACTTTTAAGTGATTTTTCTCTCCTTTTCCCTATTTAGGTTGCCAAAGCATTCTCTGCTCTTAAGGAAACTGCACAGAGCACATTTAAATTATTTAAACTAAATTACTTTGCTTATCCAGTGAGGTCTGTAGTCCACACTGTAAGCACAGTAAAATACATACAGTTTCAAACTACGTCTTTCCCGTGATCAGAGACTGTCCTTTAGAACTTCAAAAGGGATAATAAAAAAGATATGATTCCGCTTTTTTATAAAAATAATACTGAATTCAAAATAAAACATCTGGTAGATTAGTTAGATTATTTTGTTCGGTTTTGGATGCTCTACAGTCTCTGTTATTACTCCCTGAGATATGCTTCTTAATAACATTGTAACTCTCAAACCTGTGGTCTAAACTGCTAAACATTAGGCCATCGGCTGCTGAGAGATCAAAATGTATTTTCTTTTCAGACTATGCTTAGGTGGTGCCTTGGATCAACACTAATCAGCGTTCACTCTAGTTGAAAAGATTCTGGGGTAACTGACCCAGAGATTTTGCCAAAACTGGACAGGAGTGGTAGTTAGGCTTGACACACTTATGCTTTTTACACTGGGCTTCTGTGTGCTTCTGACATGTGGACTCTTAGATTCTCGGATAAATCCCTGATGTTCCTTATTCATTTAAAACCAACATGATCTTTCCAAGAACTGCTGAGGATACTGCATTTTATCAAAGAGGTACTTAGAACACTTTGAGTGATGTGGTACAGTAAATTCAAGCCAAGAATTCTCAACCTAAATCTGTAACTCTGTTTCTCTTTCCATAGATGCTGGCTGGCTTACTGAGTGTTCCAAACATCTTCTGTTTTATTTCAGAATTACATCCTCTGTAGTTATTAAAAATTTTCATAGAACGAAGAACACAATTCAGGCCCTTTGGCCCATGATGTTGTGAGAATCTTTTAACGTACTACGAGATCAATCTAACCCTACCCTCTCACCTAGCCCTCCATTTTTCTTTCATCCATGCACCTATCTAAGAATCTCTTGAATGCCTCTAATGCATCTTCCTCTGCCATCATCCCTGACAACACATTCCATGCACCCATCACTCTCTGTGTAAAAAATCTACCTCTGACATCCCCCCATGCTTTCCTCCAAACACGTTAAAGTTATGCCCTCTTATATTAGACATTTCTGCCCTGGGAAATAGACTCCAGCTATCTACTCAATATATGAATCTGATCTTATATACCTCTATCAAGTGATTTTTCATCCTCTTTCACTGCAAAGATAAAAGCCCTAGCTTGCCCAACCTACCTTCATTAGACATGCTCTCTAATCCAGGCAGCATTCTGGTAAATCTCCTCTGCAACCTTCTAAAGTTTCCACATCC
Organism: Hemitrygon akajei; assembly: GCF_048418815.1. Lineage (NCBI taxonomy): Eukaryota > Metazoa > Chordata > Chondrichthyes > Myliobatiformes > Dasyatidae > Hemitrygon > Hemitrygon akajei. Next base: position 138,558,831 of record NC_133131.1, read on the forward strand.
TTCCTATAATGAGGCAATCAGAACTGAACAGAATACACCCAAGTATAGTCCAAACAGAATTTTATAGACCTGCAAATAACCTCATGGTACTTGAACTCAATTCCCCAACCAATGAAGGCCAATGCATCACATGCCTTCTTAACTACTGCTGCAACTTTGAGGGATCAATGGATGTGGACACCAAGATCCTTCTGTTCCTTCACACTGCTGAGAATCTTGTCATTAACCCTGGATTCTGCCTTCAAGTTCCACCTTCCAAAGTAAATCACTTCACACTTTTCTGGGAAAAACTCCACCTACTACTTCTCAACCCAGATATGCATCCTATCAACGTCTGACTGAAAGACAACCTTCTACACTATCCACAACACTACTATCTGCTGCATCATCTGCAAATTTACTAACCTACCCTCCCACTTCCTCATCCAAGATATTTATAAAAAGCTCCAACAAGAGAAAATCTGAAGATGCTGGAAATCCAAGCAACACACACAAAATGGTGGAGGAACTCAGCAGACCAGACAGCATCTATGGAAAAGAGTATAGTTGATGTTTTGGGCTGAGACCCTTCATCAGGACTAGAGAAAAAAAAGACAAGGAGTCAGAGTTAGTAGTGGGGGGGGAAGGGTGAAGTCAAGAGCTGGGAAGTTGATTGAGGAAGGAGATATAGGGCTGGAGAAAGGGGAATCTAATAGGTCATGAAAGAAAAAAAAAGAGGGAGGAGTACCAGAGGGAGGTGATGGGCAGGTAGGAGATAAGGTGAGAGAGGGAAAAGGAAATGGGAAGATGGGGGGAGGGGGCATCACCAGAAGTTCAAGAAATTGATGTTCATGCCATCAGGTTGGAGGCAACTGGAATCTCAAAAGTACTGGTCCCAGAACTAATCTACACAAAAAACCACTGGTCACCAATATCTGTATATTTTTGATGCTCTAGTATGTACTTGCTTCTGTTTGGAACTGTTAGATAAGAGTTACAGAGTAATAGATCCTCTAACAATGCAGATCTCTATTTATTCATTCCACAGTTTGACATCTCTCCTCTCTTTCAGGCAGTGAGATCCAAACCGCTACCAACCTTGCCAAAAACATTTGTTCTCATTCTTCCTCTTTACTTCCAAAAACAATTACATTTAAACCCATCATTTTTTACCCTTCTTCTAAGGGAAATAAATCCTTCCTACATAATTGTCTAGGTCTTTTGTAACTTTATACTGTACATCTCCGCTGAGTCTCCCCTTTGAGCCAGCTCTTCCAGACAAAAAAGAAACACAACACATGCAATCACTCTTCATAACAACAATTTTCCAACATTGGTAACAAACACTGTTGTAAATCTCCTGTCACCCAGTCCATGGACTTGAATGTCACCTTCTATAATATCTACCCCTCACATCTTATAAGCCATATCTGCTAGAAACCACATTCTGGTGTACCCTAAAGCTAAAAGTAGATAGAGTCATAGAGTCCAGCAGTATGGAATCAAGCCCTTCAGCCCAGGTGGTGCTTGCTGACCAAGATTCCCATCTATTTTAGTCCCATTTGCCCATGTTTAGCCCAATATCCCTCTAAACCTTTCCTACCTAGTATCTGCCTAAGAAGCTTTTAAATGTTGATAATGTACCTGCCTCAGCCACTTCCACTGGCAGCTCATTCTATATACTGACCATCCTCTGATGAAAAAGTTGTCCCTCAAGTTCCTATTAAATCTTTCCTCCCCCTCCTCCCCCCACACCTCTGTGTGTCCAACTTAAACGTACGTCCTCTAGCTCTTCATTTCTCATCCCTGGAGAAAAGGCTGAGCACACTGACTTGTGCTAATGTTATCCCACTTTTTAAGAAAGGAGGGAGGGAGAAAACAGAGAACTATCACCCTGTCAGCCTAACATCAGTAGTGGGGAAGATGCTAGAGTCCATTATTAAAGATGAAATAGTGGCATCTCTAGATAGCAGTGATAGGATTGGGCCGAGCCAGCATGGATTTACCAAGGGCAAATCATGCTTGACTAATCTATTGGGAGTTTTTCGAGGATGTAACCAGGAAGTTAGACAAGGGAGATCCAGTGGACGTAGTGTACCTTGATTTTCAGAAGGCATTTGATAAGGTCCCACATAGGAGATTGGTGGGTAAAATCAGAGCTCATGGCATTGGGGGGAAGATATTGACATGGATAGAAAACTGGTTGGCAGATAGAAAGCAAAGGGTAACGGTGAATGGGTGTTTCTCGGAATGGCAGGTGGTGACTAGTGGGGTGCCACAGGGCTCGGTATTGGGACCACAGCTGTTTACGATTTACATAAACGATTTAGATGAAGGCATTGAGAATAACATCAGCAAGTTTGCTGATGATACTATGCTGGGTGGCAGTGTGACATGTGATGAGGATGTTAGGAGAATTCAGGGTGACTTGGATAGGCTGGGTGAGTGGGCAGATACTTGGCAGATGGCGTTTAATGTAAATAAGTGTGAGGTTATCCACTTTGGGAGTAAGAACAGGAAGGCAGATTATTATCTGAACAGTGTAGAGTTAGGTAAGGGAGAAATACAAAGAGATCTAGGAGTACTTGCTCATCAGTCACTGAAAGTGAATGAGCAAGTGCAGCAGGCAGTGAAGAAGGCTAATGAAATGTTGGCCTTTATTACAAAGAGAATTGAGTACAAGAGCAAGGAAATTCTTTTGCATTTGTACAGGGCCCTGGTGAGACCACACCTGGAGTATTGTGTACAGTTTTGGTCTCCAGGGTTAAGGAAGGACATCCTGGCTGTAGAGGAAGTGCAGCATAGATTCACAAGGTTAATTCCTGGGATGTCCAGACTGTCTTATGCAGAGAGGTTAGAGAGACTGGGCTTGTACACGCTGGAATTAAGGAGATTGAGAGGGGATCTGATTGCAACATATAAGATTATTAAGGGATTGGACAAGAGAGAGGCAGGAAATATGTTCCAGATGCTGGGAGAGTCCAGTACCAGAGGGCATGGTTTGAGAATAAGGGGTAGGTCATTTAGGACAGAGTTAAGGAAAAACTTCTTCTCCCAGAGAGTTGTGGGGGTCTGGAATGCACTGCCTCGGAAGGCAGTGGAGGCAAATTCTCTGGATGCTTTCAAGAAGGAGCTAGATCGGTATCTTATGGATAGGGGAATCAAGGGATATGGGGACAAGGCAGGAACCGGGTATTGATAGTAGATGATCAGCCATGATCTCAGAATGGCGGTGCAGGCTTGAAGGGCCGAATGGTCTACTTCTGCACCTATTGTCTATTGTCTATTGACTTTGTCTATGTCCCTCATGATTTTGTGCATGTAGATATCAGAACTGGCTTCATACAGCTGATGTAATAAAGACTCCATATTAAGCTTTACATTCCATACATGTTCCTCGCATCAGGTTTGCTGAAATCCATACCCTTTGCTAATATAACCATATAACCATATAACAATCACAGCACGGAAACAGGCCATTCCGGCCCTCCTAGTCCGTGCCGAACTCTTAATCTCACCTAGTCCCACCTACCCGCACTCAGCCCATAACCCTCCACTCCTTTCCTGTCCATATACCTATCCAATTTTACCTTAAATGACACAACTAAACTGGCCTCTACTACTTCTACAGGAAGTCATTCCACACAGCTATCACTCTCTGAGTAAAGAAATACCCCCTCGTGTTTCCCTTAAACTTTTGCCCCCTAACTCTCAAATCATGTCCTCTCGTTTGAATCTCCCCTACTCTCAATGGAAACAGCCTATTCACGTCAACTCTATCTAACCCTCTCAACATTTTAAATACCTCGATCAAATCCCCCCTCAACCTTCTACGCTCCAATGAATAGAGACCTAACTTGTTCAACCTTTCTCTGTAACTTAAGTGCTGAAACCCAGGTAACATCCTAGTAAATCGTCTCTGCACTCTCTCTAATTTATTGATATCTTTCCTATAATTCAGTGACCAGAACTGTACACAATATTCCAAATTTGGCCTTACCAATGCCTTGTACAATTTTAACATTACATCCCAACTTCTGTACTCAATGCTCTGATTTATAAAGGCCAGCGTTCCAAAAGCCTTCTTCACCACCCTATCTACATGAGACTCCACCTTCAGGGAACTATGCACTGTTATTCCTAGATCTCTCTGTTCCACTGCATTCCTCAATGCCCTACCATTTACCCTGTATGTTCTATTTGGATTATTCCTGCCAAAATGTAGAACCTCACACTTCTCAGCATTAAACTCCATCTGCCAACATTCAGCCCATTCTTCTAACCGGCATAAATCTCCCTGCAAGCTTTGAAAACCCACCTCATTATCCACAACACCTCCTACCTTAGTATCATCAGCATACTTACTAATCCAATTTACCACCCCATCATCCAGATCATTTATGTATATTACAAACAACATTGGGCCCAAAACAGATCCCTGAGGCACCCCGCTAGTCACCGGCCTCCATCCCGATAAACAATGCTGGCACTTTTTCCAGACTTGGAGTGGGTTCCTCTTGATCTGATTCACATCTTTTGAGTCTAGGACTGTCCATTTATGTCATCCTTTTCACTATAATGAAGTTCATAGGTTTAGTGACTATAATCCTTAATCACTTCTATTTCAACTCATTTGATAGTCTGCATGGATAATCTATTCTGCTTCATTTAGGGTCAATTGTAATGTGATATTCCAAATCCTTAAAGCATACAACTGCTTCAGCCAAACACAAGTTAGATTTAAGTTAAGCCAGTTTGTTTATTTATTTGAACAACATTTTGCTTTAAATTCTCATCATTATTTCTTAAATCTCATGCTTTACTGAGATAATGAGATAAACTGTGGATCTTCACATCTTTCTTAGTTCAACTTCAGCAGTCATTCCTCTGTGAGACCCCTATCTGAAGCTAGGCTATTAATATCAACATATTAATAAAAAGATCAAAAAGAAGCTAGGCTAAGCTATGCCACTTTTCACCTCTTCCATATGCAGTCAACCTTACATTTTAGTATCGACACCATCAGATTTTGTGGAAGTACACTGGTACAGCTAATAGAAAGACCTGTTGTATCAGCACAAAAGAGACAAGTTCAGTCCTTACCATGCGTACTCTCTATTTGGAGTTCACACCTTCTCCCTGTGACTGTGCGCTTCCTCTGAGGCATCCAGTTTCTTGCCACATTTCAAAGGTTTGTGGGTTGGGAGGTTTACTGGCACTATAAAATGTCTTAAATGCATAAGTGAGTGAGTGATAAAATCTAGGTAGGTGGGGGGGGGGGGGCTGGTTGATTAAAGTGGAGAGAACAAAAATGGGATTAATGTAGGATGTATAAATGGGTGCATAATGGTCAATATGGACTTGATGGCTTAAGGATCCGTTTCCATGCTGTATTTTTCTGTGAGTCTGACTATCAGGTCTTTTGGAATAACCTGTGTAGATTATGATGTTACTTTGTGCTACCATACTTACTTTTAGCTTTAGGTTATCAGATAAGACCATAAGATATAGAAGCAGAATTAGGCCATTTGGTCCATCGAGTCTGCTCCACCATTCAATCATGGGCTGATCCAATTCTTCCAGTCATCCCCTCTCCCCTGCCTTCTCCCCACACCCCTTGCTGCCCTGGCTAATCAAGAACCAATCTATCTCTGCCTTAAATGCAACTTATTGCTTGTGGCAACAAATTCCACAGATTTATCACCCTCTGTCTAAAGTAATTTCTCTGTACCTCTGCTCTAAATGGATGCCTTTCAATCCTGAAGTCGTTCCATCGTGTCCTATGCTCCTCTACCATGGGAAGTAACTTTGCCATATCTAATCTGTTCAGGCCTTTTAACATTCGGAATATTTCTATGAGATCCCCCCTCTCATTCTCCTGAACTCTAGGAAATACAGCCCAAGAGCTGCCAGACGTTCCTCATACAATAATCCTTTCATTCCTGGAATCATTCTTGTGAATCTTCTCTGAACTCTCTCCAATGTCAGACGTGAGTTTGATTGCCATGCTTTTTCATTTCTCCAGGAATTGTCCCATCCAGTCACATCATGCAGATGTTCAGTTCTAATAGTTGGAAGCCACTTAAACTCCGTCAACTTTCATGGCAATGATGTGCTGGTTTTGTTTCTTGCCTATTGCTTCTCTCACTCTTCCTTTGGCATTTTCTTTCTTTTCATTTCCTATTTGCACATTTTCTACCAACGTTGCACTTGTTACAAATCTATAGTTTGAGTTGTATATGAGGCATTTTCCCTTTGAACTCATAGTTCATCCGCAGTTCCTGCATAGGTTTCTCCCAGTTTGGTCTTCATCCTTTTATTCCTATTTTCTAACTACATCAACTTTCCCTGGAATTATCTGGATATTGGCTCTTTAGCAAGTATGTGGTGTCTACAGTTGTCTATTTATGGCTGCCTATGTTTTAGATATACCTGTGGTTTGAGCTAATGCTGAGCTTTAACTTTCTAATCAAAACTTTCTGCACATCTGGGTATGTTATGTCATAAATCTGTTGGTCCACTAATCTTTCAAATACTTCCCTGAATTTACATTTACTAAGCCTTGAAAGGAAATCATCAAAAGACTGGTGTTTCAATACCTACTTGTGATATGAAGTCATTTTTGAAGAACTTATCAGCACTTTTGTTTGCTGACTTAGCTACTGGAGGAATCTAATCCTTTCTCTTCCATCCATAAAAATATATAGCTGAAGTCTTTTATTATTTGCACCTTTCAGACCATACTTTAATGTTAGTAACAACTTGGCATAAACTTCTTCCACAATATCATTGATCTACCAGTCCATTACATGGTCTACCTGGTACACTACAGTCATTTTAGTCATCATTCACATAAGTTTGTGATTTTTACTTTTTATAAAAGGGTCATATTTAGCAATCACATCATTTATGAGCTGTGGAATTTTACTCAGTGAAGCATGACCACCAAGCTATTTTTTGTCCCTTGAGCTCTGTTTCTCAATTACACTTTAAGACTCAAATCCATGACTTCAACCACACTTACTTACACACTATAGGCCATGTCATGCCAAGAAATACAAAGTGTGTTTTCTACATGGAATATAATTCATCAATGAGTGATGCAATGTAATCAGTATAAATTGTATTACTGTGCCTATAAGAATTTAGATGTCTATTCATTGTTGCATAAATCTTATAGGTTGGCAGGAAAAATATCAACATTTTGAAAAACAAAGTGGAAATTCTCCCTCTGCAATGATATAGGTCCTCCTGAGGTTTGGGCAGGATTCTATTCCTGTGAACTCTTCACAACCTGAACAGTTCACAAAGTAAAATGTAGCCATAAACCCTTTACCCATACGGAAGAGGATTCCTAGGGCCTTACAGAAGCTGACAAATCCATACTGCCACTCTCTCAACAGCTTGCTCACATGCACATGCTGTACATAAGTCAGATATTCATAAGGTAGGGAGGACCTGTACCTGGCAAAATACGGTTTAGTTATATAACAAACAACAATACACTTATATAACACGATTTAACATAAAATATCCTGTTATATTTTGTACAACTGTTATCTCACAAATGTTTATGCAGAGCCACATAAACGAGATACTAGGACAGGTGTCAAAAAATTTTGGACAGGAGGTCTATTTTAAAGGGTACTTTGAAAGATGGTGAAGCGATATGGAGAGTTTTATGGAAGGAATTGCAAAATTATTCAACAGGCAGTAATACTAAGCTGATATTGGTGAAGGGATTAAAATCAGGCCAGATTTAGAGTGTGAAAATCCTGTGGGGCTGAAATGGGTTGGGGGGCTGTCTGTGGAGGAACTTGAAAGCATGGGTATGAATTTTAAAACCATTACATACTGCTAGACCAGCAGCCAACATAGATTAGTGACCATGGGGATGCTGTTAAGATTTACGATATGGACTGCTACTTTTTGGGTGAGTTCCAGTACACAGCAGGTTAAAAATGGGATGCTACTCAACAAAGCAATGAGAATACTTGAATCTACAGATAACTAAAGCATAGATGAGGGTTTCAGAAACTAGCATGTTACCTAATAATTTTGGAAAAATACTATGGAGAAAGAAATGATCATAATTAGATATGGCATCATTAATGTCTCTGCACTATGTACTAGAGTTGAAAATTAGATCATGATGGTAAATCTCCCAATTAATCATGCATATTCAATTGTTACTCTTGAGGTTCTGGACCAGAAAAAATGGTCATAGTCATTTTAAGACTTAATGGGGTCTTTATCATTAAATAGTAAAACAGTAGTTTTAATATGTCTTAAAGAGCTTTTCAATAACAGTACTACTCTAGTTTGTAGGCTAACTAGAAGATGTATTGCTATAAACAAAAAGAGTACTGCAAGGTGAGGATCCACATCAAATAAATTACCAAATGATATAGTGGCCCAATTGTTTTTACCACACAACAGAGTACTGTTTATAAAATCAGTTATCTTTGCCTGTTGAGTACATATGAAAAATCAGTCATCACTTTCCAGATGGCTGAGATCCTACAATATAGAACACAGAACATAGAATACTACAGCACCAGTATAGGCCCTTTGGCCCACAATACTAGATTCAATTTCTCCACAAATATCTGGATGTCTTTCTGATGTGAACAGTGTCTCTATTTTAGTGTCGTCCTTCACTGCAGTAACTGTAATGTTGTCCCAAGTGTTACAATGCGATAAATCTTTAAATTAAACTCTTACGTTGTGTTTTCACCAAAATGTTTCTGCTCAGAGCTGTTGAACTACAGAACAGTAGACGCTGACAAATGTACCTGAAGAATCAAGAGGGAAATTATGTGAAGTTCAGGGTGAGTACAGTCTGTCCGAAGGAAAAGGGTAGCTTATATGTCAATCACATACCAATTTTATACTGGGAAACGTCAATGAGTAATAAGTTAAGGAAGCCTTTAATCTAAGGGTAATGAAGAAAGAATATCCAGATAATTTCCCAGAGAATAGAAATGAACCCCAGAATTGTATCTTGAAGGTCCTGAGGAAACACTCTACTATGTTTGTGGTCTTATGGCTGTGATTGCAATTCTGACATTCAGCCCAACCCCAAATTTAATCAGAACCTTCAAAGGCTAGAAAGGATAGTGAAAGTTTCCCCAGAAATATGGCATTGCTACAAAGATCTTTCACCACAGATCACATGTAAACTTGAAAATATATTCTGGGGGTGATAAGCTCATATGTTTGTTTATGAAACCTAGAGTATGGTATGGGCAGCACCTATTTTCTAACAGTTGTGAAGTTAGTAATCTTGGCAAATTTGGCTGATGTTTCCTGATCAATGTGAAGAAAATCAATTTCTCTCTGCTTGAGCTGGATGCATCTGTGATGACTTTATGTAATGGTTCACTGCAAATTAGGAGATATGACATCCAGCTATTCCAGTATCTGAAAGACCATTGCTAAATGCATGGCTTCAAGGAGGAAGGGCCAACACTCCCGTGGGAGACCTGTTTGTTCAAGATGGATTTTGAGCAACATTCGGAAGATGGTGTGTGCTTTCACGCAGACCATTTAATAACTGTTTGCTTAAATGAACATTCTTAAATATAGTTCTTTATAATTGTATGCTGTATACGATTTGTTATTTTTTAACTGGGGCAGTAAGTCACAGAGCATTCACACAAATGAGGGTTTGGGTGGGCGAGACATCCAACCTCACGGGTTTGGTGAGACCAAAAGTGTATACACCCTAGAGATACAAAGCCTGAGAAGGTGGGTTTCTCACCGCAGAATCCAGTGGCTGTTAGCCAGGGGCTAACACACCAGTTTTCCAGAGATGCCTAGTAAAAGGGGTTTTCACAAGCATTTGCAATTTGCTTTGCTTTGAGGTTCTCTGTGTATTTAGCAATCCAATTGATAAGCATGCAAATAAAGGGTCTTGATCTGTGTGCACTTCCCAAGGGAATAATTAAATACTAGGGATTCCAGTTAATTGGGCCAACAGTTAATCGGGGCAGCTGCTTATTTGAGGCATTCTTACAGAACAAAAATGAATCTAGAAAATAGCTGGGTTTCCCTTCATTTATTTGTGACACTATGGCCTTTAATTAGGGTAGGAGACTGTGCTGAACAGCGTCAGATGCATGCACTTGTGTTGCCATTAGTCACTACCCCATATTTAGAGCAGTTTTTAAATAGTGTCAGTTGCGTGTGCTGGTTTTTAAAAAGCAGTGACTTTTCTCACCAACAGTTGGCAAGAAATAAGCAGTAAGACAACTCTGAACTGTTTTGCTGACTACAGTTTCAAACGTTTAGACTTGGAGATGACAGAAATGGCCAGGAGTTAAAATGAAATTATTTCACTGCTTCAAAAAGTTAGGTACTACAAAGAAAATGAAGGTATTGATAATCATCTTGAATGTTAGGATGAAAATGAAGATTTGGAGGATGCATTTGTCAATTGCATTGTATGGAGACAGCCTACTAACATTTACAGTCAATCAAAAGAACACAGTAGTGTACACTGGATTAATTCCTCCGTCAATATCTATTAGGAACTAATATACAGTTTTATAGTATTATAACAGTATTGATAGTGTTCTAAGTTGTTCCATATTTCATTTAAAAACAGCACATAATTAGTTACCTAGTTAAATGGTAGTTTATCTTTTTTTTCTACCTTTTAACTATTTCCGTGAAACTTCAGCTAATTGTGTCAAAATGTACTGGTCTTGATGTGTCCCAAATAATTGGAGTTCACTGTACTCCCATTTACAACTACTGCAGCTGAAATTTGTAGCTTCAGCCACTGCAGTAAGTAAGATTGTTTCAAACTATTTATAAGAACTAGACATCTTCAGAACTGGGAAACCGGACCATTCAGGGAGCGAGTGCAGCAGCTGGAAGCTCAGGGAATATGTCCAGTGTCTCAGTAAACATGAAGGACTGCAAGTAAAATGGAAGCACATGGCTCTAAGGAACCCTCATCTCCCTACCATTCTTCTGCCTAATGTATAGTTGCTGGAAAATAAAGTTGAAGATTATCAGAGCAAGACTACGGTAATAGAGGGTCATCAGGGACTGTAGTATACTCTGCTGCACAGGGACATGGCTCATCCCCAGTACTCCAGACAATGTGCTCCAGCCTAAGGGTTGTATCTTCCATTACTTAGACCACTCAATGGCTTCAGGTAAAGGTAGAGGAATTGGTGCTTGCTTCATGATAAACTCATCATAGTGCACCGATCTGGTGATTCTGCTGTGTCACACTCCCTGACCTGAAACACCCGACTGTAAAGAATTGTCTGTTCAAATCTGAGGAGGGAGTTCTCTGCTGTCATTCTGGTAGAAGCGTACATTCCAGCCCTGGCAAATGTGGAGGTGGCACTGGAGGAGCCGAGCACCATGAGACTGTGCACCCTGATGCCTTCATCACGGGGGATTTCAACCAGGCTAGGTTTAAAAAGTTTCTGACAAACTACCACCAACATGTTCAGTTTTATCCCTCTTATCAATGATAAAAGTCTTTCCTCCCTGTTCCAAAATGCAAAAATACATCTGTCCACATTAAAACGGATATTTTGGCGAATCTCCTCCTACTGCGCATGCGCAGGACATATCTACCGAAAACAAGCGACATGTTTGGTGTTGAATCTCGCCGTGAAAGACAGTGCACATTTGTACAGTTACAGACTAGAAAAACTTAAACAACGGACAGCTGTTGGCTCTCATGCAGGAGGACTTAAAACTAAAAAAACAAATACTGGAGCGTATGGAGGCAACCGACTGGGAGTTCACGGACAGTATGACCCGGCTGATGACGAACATTGAAAAACTGACTAACTCTGTTGCATTAATAAAGCACCTTGTTAAATGTATAAAACATGTCTGCATCAGTGTTATCTTGTATTTCCATACAATGTTACAGTAGTCTGTTACACATCTATTGTCAGAGAAGTACTTGCATAAATAGGTAAACCACCTTCATACAAGGAAAGAAACCAGGGCAAAGTGAGTATACTTATTTATTCAGTAAGTTATGGGTCAAAGTATTTGGTGAGTACATTTCTAACTCTTCTGGCTTCAGTCACGTTGCTGTCTGTTCTGAAATTGTTAGGTTATGTTCAAGAAAACAATGAAATGCCACGCTGCTGCCAGCATCTGTTCCGGCACGTCATGACAGCATTTTAAAAAATATCCAGTTACCCGTCCACATTACTCTGCCCAACCAACGTGTTCAGATTTAAACACTCTGGAAGGCGTTTTAGAAAAGCTCTGTTTTCAGGGGAGGAAAACACCATTTCAGTGTGGACGGAGGGTCAAAACAAAGAGAAAAAGCTTCAGTTACAGACTTATCCAGTCTAGTGTGGACATAGCCTCAGAATCCGCTCCAGTAATTTACCCGTCATTGACGTTAAGCTCACCGACACGGAGTTCTCTGGCATGTTGCATGATCAGTAATGCAAGTTGCCCCACCTGGTTTCCTCTCAAACATCTATACCTGTCCTACTTTCTTCCAACCATAGCTACAATGTCATAGTTCCATGACGAATGCAGTGCCTGTTTCTATCTACCTTACCTGTAATACTCCTTACGTTGAAATAAATGCACTTCTGACCATCAATTCCTGCAGTGTCACATTATATTAAACAATATTTACATTGTGTCCTTACTAGTATTCTACTACTCTAGCATTATATAGAACATAGAAACATAGAAAACCTACAGCACAATACAGGCCCTTCGGCCGACAAAGCTGTGCCGAACATATCCTTACCTTAGAAATTACCTAGGGTTACCCATAGCCCTCTGTTTTCCTGAGCTCCATGTACCTGTCCAAAAGTCTCTTAAAAGATCCTATCGTATCCGCCTCCACCACCGTCGCTGGCAGCCCACTCCACGCACTCACCACTCTCTGAGTAAAAAACTTACACCTGACATCTCCACTGTACTTACTCCACAGCACCTTAAATCTGTGTCCTCTTGTGGCAACCATTTCAGCCCTGGGAAAAAGCCTCTGACTATCTACACGATCAATGCCTCTCATCATCTTATACACCTCTATCAGGTCACCTTTCATCCTCCGTCACTCCAAGGAGAAAAGGCCGAGTTCACTCAACCTATTCTCATGAGGCATGCTCCCCAATCCAGGCAACATCCTTGTAGATCTCCTCTGCACCCTTTCTATGGTTTCCACATCCTTCCTATAGTGAGGCAACCAGAACTGAGCACAATACTCCAAATGGGGTCCGACCAGGGTCCAGTATAGCTGCAACATTACCTCTCAGCTCTTAAGCTTAATCCCACGATTGATGAAGGCCAATACACCATACACCTTCTTAATCACAGAGTCAACCTGTGCAGCAGCTTTGAGTGTCCTATGGACTCAGACCCCAAGATCCCTCTGATCCTCCACACTGCCAAGAGTCTTACCTTAACACTATATTCTGCCATCATATTTGACCTACCAAAGTGAAGCACCTCACATTTATCTGGGTTGAACTCCATCTGCCACTTCTCAGCCCAGTTTTGCATCCTATCAATGTCCTGCTGTAACCTATGACAGCCCTCCACACTATCCACAACACCTCCAACCTTTGTGCCATCAGCAAATTTACTAACCCATCCCTCCACTTCCTCATCCAGGTCATTTAGAAAAATCATGAAGAGTAAGGTTCCTAGAACAGATCCCTGAGACACCTCACTGATCACCGACCTCCAAGCAGAATATGACCTGTCTACACCACTCTTTGCCTTCTGTGGGCAAGTCAGTTTTGGATCCACAAAGCAATGTCCCCTTGGATCCCATGCCTCCTTACTTTCTCAACAAGCACTGAATGGGGTACCTGGTCAGATGCCTTGCTGAAATCCATATACACTGCACCTACTGCTCTACCTTCATCAATGTGTTTAGTCACATTACCTTTGTGCCTTTATAGAACATAGAACAGTATAACACAGGAACAGGCTCTTGGCTCACAATGTCTATGCCGAACATGACACCGAATTAAATTAACCCCTTCTGCCTGTATATGATCTACAGTATTGTGCAAAAGTTTTAGGCACACGTAAAAAATAGTAAAGTGAAGATGCTTTCAAAAATAATGAAATGAAAAGTTTCTAATTATCAAAAAGATACTATATAGTGCAGTAAATAGTACAAAACTGAATTAAATCAATATTTGGTGTGACCACCCTTGTCTTTAAAATTGCATCAATTCTCTTAGCTTCACAGTGTAGCTAACAGTTTTATAGTTTTATAGTTTTTTTTTAAAGGCTGGTAGGTTGTTCCAGGCATTTTGGATAACTTGCCATAGTTCTTCTGCAGAACTTGGCCATCTTGCTTGCTTCTGTCTCTCCAGGTAATCCCAGACAGCCTTGATGTGGAGGCCATACCATCTGAAACCATATAAAAATCTAGGATGCACAGTACTCTACATTCCTCCATGGCCTGTATTTTCAACTGTCTATTTAAACCACACACCCTGCTTATGGACTGTTTGTCCCACTCCCACTAGGAAGCAGGCTATGTAGCATCTACACCAGGGCCCACTAGATTCAAAAACAGTTACTTTCCCCAAGCAGTAAGGCTGATCAACACCTCCACCCACTAACCTGACCAGTGTCTTATTATTTCCTGTCAGTCATCTATATACAGCTTAGCATCATTTTATGGACATACAATTAATCTATGTATATAAGCCATTTTATGTATTTATATTTATTGTTTTTTATTATTATTGTGTTATTTATCTTTTGTGTTTGTGGTGCTGCATTGCATCTGGAGTAACATTCTCCTTATACTTGTGTACAGAAAATGACATTAAACAATCTTGAATCTCCAAAAACCTCTTAGAACACCTCTATTGTATCTACCTCTATTCTGATAACATGCTTTCTGTATTTGTGTCTGTGTTTTGGCTAATAAAATATCTCATATGATTGTTTAACTACCTTATTGACCTGATCTATTACCTTTGACAACTTGTAGACATTCTTTTGCTCTTCCACAGCACTTAATATCTTATCTTGCTGCTTTATACTTGCTCAAATACACTGCTTCACACTTCTTTTGAATTAGTTTTGTTTGCATTTTACTGCCAATTGACCAGACTATCTTCATTTTCTAGATGTCTAGTTTACTCCTGTCAGAAATTATTCAATTTCTGAATCAAGACAAGACTTTCTAACATTGTGGGGACCTTTTTTGAATTATTTTCAAAATCTTTGATTTGTTATCAAGTACAGGTGTTGGCTAATAATATGTTTTACTATACAATAAGGATTTTTTTTCCTTTTTTTCTTCCTTTAACAAACAGCTTTTCTTGGAAGTGGGTTTAGATTTTTTGTATAATAAAATTATAACTTTTCAATATTATGATTCAATTTAATTTACATGAATATGGGGTAATGAGACTATAAATGTGATTCAAATATATTGTAATTGATATATGATATATATCCTCCTGTGCTCTATATTCTTTTTTGTAAGAAATCAATAAAATATTAAAAAATAAATTATTTATCATACCATCCACATTTAAATCTCACTCATTTATGTACAGTACAAATGAATGAGCCATGCAGAACCCACTAAAACTGATTTCTCTCATGATAATAGCCATCAAACATTACACATATCTCTCTTTTACTGAGAATGTTTTGGATCCAATTTGCCACTTGGATCCCATGAGCATTTAGCTTTTGACTAGCTCACCATGCAGGACTTTGCACCAGGTTTTCCAAAATCCATGGAGACCCACTTCCATAAAATGGAATTGGAAATGGTTCATTATTGGTACAAGTACCATGATACAGTGTAAAGCTTGTCCTATATACTGTTCATACAGATCAAATCATTACACAGTGAATTGAGGTGGTATAAGGGAAAATAATAATAGAATGCAGAATGAAGTGCAACAACTACATATGCTAATCTTTTCCAAAGTGTGTATAGAATCCTAAATTTGTCCTTTTTCATTCCTATTCTATGTTTACACCTGGTGTGCAAAGCACTTAATCAAAATGAAAAAATTGCCATCCTTAAACCCTAAAAACTCCTTCTTATCTCTGTAACCTCACCCAGCCCTACAAAACCAAACATTCTGACTCTCCAGTTTTCATGTTTTGTCCCTCCCTTTGCAACTCCACTGGGGCCATATCTGAAGCTACCTTGACATCACTCACTCTAAAGGCTCATCCAAATTCTCGAAGATTCATGTGTTTACTTACCTATGAGTATGTTTTAGAAAGTGCTTGGAATGACTTCAATGTTATGTACTGTTTGCAATATAGTCTGTACTTCATTTTATTGTTATAGAAATAAAGTTTGTTGTTCAAGGCAGCTTTCAAAAAATGTAGAAAAAAATTGATGGCAAACCATGACAGAGCAGTCACGCTTGACTGATATTCCAACATGTCATGCAGGGAAAATGGGGCCTTATAACATGACGTGTATCATTACAAAAAAGAAATGTGAACTTGAAATAGAACAAGCCTGAAATACAGTGGAACTAATTTCAACTAATTTTTTTTGCTGAATAATTTATTTAATAAGGATAGCTTAATTGAAATATTATACAGGGAATACTTTGTACCTGGTTTCAACGCACCATAAGTATGGAATAATATTTATCTACTAGAGTGGTACTTTGGAATGATTTATATAACTGAACTGATTGGAAACATGGGATTATTCACTTTGTAAGTACAATAGACTGATTTATGCTTTAGTCTGTGTGGGTCAATTTATGGACAGTGGCCCTTGATACTATGCCTCTGCTTTAATATCAGGTGCACTGCTTTGAGGTTTGAAGACAGGCTGATTCAATTAAACATTATAAAACGAAGGACTTTTAAACACATTTTATTTATATTTGGTAATCAAAAGATTGCTGTGTAATGAAAGAAAATTAAACTTAAAAATTTCAAGCTGGAGATCTAAAATGAAAACAGAAAGTACTGAAAAATGTTTAGCAGGTCAGGTAGCATCTGTGAAAATAAAAACAGAGATGAAAAAATCCTTTGTCCTAACCAAAGAACAAAGCAACATCTGTAGAGTCAAAAGGTGCAAGATGACATTTTGGGTAGAGTCCTTGCACTAGGACTAAGAGCGAAGGAGAAAGATTGCCAGTAATAGCAGTACAGGACAGGAGCAAGACAGGGGCTGGTAAAATCATTTGGTGGAGTGGGGAGACTATGGATAGATGGAACCAGGTAGGGGAGGAAGGGGGCAGAATGGGAAAACTAAACAAAGGAAGAACCTTGGTGGATGGGAGAGTATATGGAAAAGTAGCATTCTTAGCCATCCTCTCTACAACTTGAAACTTGATTTTACTCTTTCCCTGTTCTGAGGGAAGGTCATTAACCTGAAAACTTAATATGTTTTTTCTTTCCTAATCTGATGAATGTTTCCAGCATTTTCTGTTCTTACTTTTCACATAATAAGACCAATCCAATTAAGGTTGCTGGGGTGCCAGATAGAAGCCAACTTAATTTGGCAATCTTTGAATATAAACAACACCAAAGGATGAGGAGGGAGGTGGAAATTATTTGCAGATTCTTTTGAATGTCTTTAAATAGTCCACTATTGACAGCTTGAAGGACAGGTAGAAGGATGGAATAGAAAAAAATAATAAGGAATAAAAATGTCACAATATATTAATCTGTAAGGCAGATAATGTCCAACATTTGCTCACCTATTCCCTGACTATTAAATCACAAGATGAAATATCACTTGGGTCACTAAACATGAACAGTAGGACAAAAATAGCTCTCCACTCTATACATGTCATTATTCCTATTGTTATCATTTTTAAGGAGCTAGTTAAAGTGCTGTGTTCAGTTTGTTATTATATATTTCAATATCCTATGACACATAGCTTATGACTATTATATACTTACAGTCCATGTAATATAATCTCTGCCTTGAATAAGGGACAGCCTGCTTCTTCAAAGCATAGAAGCAAAGAATATTTCTATGAGGAATGATACATTTGACAACCAATTCAAAAATATAGATAAAGTACTTACGCCATATTTTCAGGATCAACAGCACATTCACCCACTGCTTTGGTGACATTTACAAGAAGAGCATTATTTGTTCCAGTTAAAAGATTAACCAAAGGTTCAATTCCTTGAGATTTTCTGATAGCAGCTCGAATAGTCTGGTCTCGTGCACATTGCCCCAAGGCTCCGACGACATTGATAAGGACTTCTTCGGGTTGACCAACCAGTAGACTAATCAATGTTTGAACAATTTTTAGGTTTTTAAACCTTTAAGAAAAAGTGAGAAAAAATCTGATACAGACTATTTTACAAAATGTGTTACAAATGTACACAAATCTAGCCAGATAACTGAGGACTTAAACAAACAGCATATTGTGACCAAATCCCACAAAATGCTTTGATAAAGCTTGTCAACCTCAACATTAATATAATATAGAGGTATTATTAAGTAAAAATATTATCTTAAAATACATTTTGATAGGTAATATGTTTCCTTAATATGTTGCCTTTGTGTTTATGGGTTTCTTAAATATGATTATTTATGTCCAGGATCTTCCTTAAAATGTTATGAGTAACATACTGCTGACTTAGCAAGTTACTTACTTAGTATATTAAGACTCATCCTGGTAATGACTTAACATAATGCAAGTACACACAATAAAATCTCCATATCAGCATTAAGTTGTTTTCATCATTTTGTTTAAAGAAGAAACAAAGTTTCCAACTAGCTTGTTGGCCCCACTTAGCTTATTGAGTTAACAAGGAGAGGAAGATATACTTCAATAATATGCATCCAGAAAAGCATGAGGAGAAGCAGGAAGAGGATATCACAAGAAGAGTATTATTCGTTGCAGTTAAAATATTAATCAATAGTTCAATTCTTTTTATCAAATAATTCAACTCTTTTAGATTTTCTGATAGCAGCTCTAGTAGTCTGATCTTGTGCACATTGCACCAAGAAACATTGCTCCATATCAACATAGTTTTATGAAAGATAAGTCATAATTTACAAATCATTCAATTCTTTAAGGATATAACAGGCTGAGTTGATAAACTGGAACCTGTAAATATAGTGTAGTTTGACTTCCAAAAGGTGGTGGTTGTCCAGAGTATTAGATGATGACAGGAAACCAGCAGGGGGAAGTTTTTAAAATGGAAAGGCCATTGGGCATAGTACCACTCTCTCGACCTCAGAAGTTCAGGTCCAGTGGCATGAGTATTTATTGCAACTGGTGATTTCTTTGGTTACAGTGGATGAGTATGATTTCTTCTGTGTCTTGTCATGCTCTTCATTCTCCATGGAGAATTGCAAAATCACCTTCCTGGCCATTGGATCTCACTGTAGATCTCATCTGCCCAGTCAGCCAGAGCTGACTCTGCATGCTAGGACAGGTGTGACCCTATTTCACCAGGGTATGAGGCCTGCCGGCTACCCTTATCTGGTTTAGCCAACCTATCGATGTGGTGTACCAGGCCATTACTACTCTCACATGGAAACAGCTAATTGAGAGTTGAGTTTCCAGTGGGGACTAAAGGTGAATGAGCTGCCCTAGAATGGACACAAGTCCTTTCCCCAGAGATGCTACCCCTCCCTGGACAGCCCATTTGACAAGATTCTGCATAAAAAGCTAGTGTCCAAGATTAGAGCTTACAGTATTGGAGGAAGTGTACTTGGACTGGTTATTGCATGGAAGACAGAGAATCAAATTAATGGATCTTTTCCAGCCTGAAAGAATGTGGATATCAATTGCTACTTTTAATATCAATGACCTAAAGGAGGATTAGAATGTCAGATACTTAAATTTGCCAACGACATGAAAATAAATGGAAGAGCATTTTGGAAAGGGATATTGCAACCAGTATCGATTCAAGAAGAATCTATGCTCCCAATATAAGCATTCCATTGCTTTACTCTTTTAGAGAATTAGTGTTATTTCATTTTTCAAATAAGTAACCAGAGATGCATTTGGTTGAAAAGCTCTATATAAAGTGAGTATTGCCAGAATTCTTTGTTACCATAGAATGGAGCCAAGGAAGGCAACTCAGAATTCAATTATTATACAGTAGTTTTGGTAATGTGATGATTATTTTCACTGTCCTATCACAGTGCAGTAAGTCAAACATTACTGTGCCATCCAAGCACATGTATGAGCCCATATTCATGTCTATGGTAAGACTGTCTTGTTGAAGCATTGCTTGTGCCAGCATTGCTCCTCAGAGAAGTCTTAAAAAATCCTGTAAATTATGGATGAATAAAATCTACAATAAAATGATTATGAATCATTCCCTCATCTTTTACCAACTGGAGTGATAGATACAGGCAAAGGCCTCTTTGCAGTAACTTTTAGGTACATAAATGTTGTTGGAAGTCCAAGGAAAGCTTATATTAAGTACGAACAGCCTGCAGAAGAAGCCTGCTGTGGAGGAGAGTGACAAAAAAGGCAGTTTAGATGTGTATGTTTGTTAAATAGCAGGATTCTGGTTAAAATATCCCCCTAAGTAAAAGCCGATTGTGCTTGAGTAACCAACAACTGTTATCTTTTGGAGCACTGCTGAAAATTACTCTAAAGCAATTGACACTCTCATTGGATTATTATTAATATCATTGGATACAAGTTTTGAGCTGAAAACTATCACTGGAACTAATAAGAAAGCATCACAAAAAGTTATAAGAACAGACTCAGAAAAGGTCACACCTTTGTTCTCAGCTAAACTTATTTTCAATTATACTGAAGTGCTTTCTCCAACTCTATGAGAGCGAATTTCTCATATGTCTTTATTTTACTTGTATTTTTAAAAATAACTTCATACTTGGCTATTATTTCAGTTCTTATTCCCACTTGTGTCTTCAACAACTACTGCACATAAATTCATGTGTATTAAGACATTTTTCTTCGTATTATATTGACAGTATCTTAAATGATCAATTAGGATAGATTATTTGCCAATTTAGCCTAATTGAAAAAAGATAACTGCTGTTTTGCTTTTATGTTGGCTTTCATAACCAATTCAATTTTTGATGCCTAAATTGGTATAATTTCATTTTACTTCCCTGTTTTGTAGCAGCATTTAAAAAAATCAATGGGTAATTTTAACCTAGTCTTTCAGGGAGTAATTAGGGAATTAGTAAGGAGTGAATGGAGCAGGGGAGGTAGCATGTATGGCTACTCACCTAGAAAGGTTCCACAGGTTGAGACCTGCTTAGGAACCAGTTAAAATATAGTTACCCTGAGGGTGTTCAATGATAAATGTAACTCACAATGTCACTTAACAAATAAACTGTTCTTGGGCTTCCAGCCAGTTACAGGTGTTGATTATAACTGAAGTTTCAATGACAAACTCTGCATCTTCATTAGGAATGATGCCTGGGTATGCCTAGTCCGGTGGTATTTGTATCACCATAGTCAGTCTCATGGAGTTACAGCCAGAATAACACCCTTTCACCACTACCCTACACCTTTTATGGGCAAGTTAATTACAGAATCAGATTGCAAAGTTAACAACAGAACTGATCTTAATAAGGAAACTTGCAAATAATGTTCAACAATTGAGAGTTCCCAGATCTCCTTTTATCTGTTTCATGGGCATACTAAGGGTAGATCTTTTGGAGGATTGACTATGATGTGACCACAGCTGCATATTAACTTGGTTTTCTTTTGCTAACAAGGAAGATACAATGATGTCTGTAAAAATCAAGATATGATGAATGATAGATGATGAATTATAGCTGCAACAATAATTTGTGTATGTTATGGTGCCAATATTAAGAAGCTGAGGCAGAAAATATTCAATAAATGTTTCTTAATCATACCTTAATCGGAAGTATTTATTTGGTATTTAACAGGAAATTTTAATTCCAAGTAATTTGCTGGAGCAATAACTTCTAAGTCATTTTGTTTGACCAAGAAACATTAGCAATATTTATTACCCATTAAGTTAAATAAATTCCACATCAGGTACATTTAAAATTGACATGAAGTATGTTTTTCATAACTTTGCAATATGCTAGCAACTAAAAAGAATGTTTTGATTTCGATAGAAGAAATATTGGTGGCAAAAACCTTTCACAATCTTGTTGAAAAATTAGACTACTTCACAGAAGCTTAATTCTCCTAATGGCTATTTTGAAACTGATTGGGAAGAAAATGCAAAAGGAAATTTGCATAATGGGCAATAAACTGAAGGGTAAATGGACTGTTTTAAGTTTCTCTAAGATCACAGACATACCATTGGAACAGTATTAGGCCATTCAACCCATTGTGTCTGCTCTACCATTCCATCATGGCTGATTCATTATTCATCTCAACCCCATTCTCTTACCTTCTCCCCATAACCTTTGACTCCCTGACTAATTAAGAACCTATCAACCCTCACTTGATACCCAATTGCTTGGCCTCCACAGCTATCTGTGGCAATGAATTCCACAGATTCACTACCGTCTGGCTAAAGAAATACCTCCTCATCTCTGTTCTATAGTCATAGATAATTTACGGAAGTCACATGAACACAGCCAGAATGATTATTAATCATAAAACAATTATTGCAAATAGTGCAAATATAAAAATAAAAAATAAAAATCAGAAAAATTTGCAACAGAGTTTATGTGATTTAGAAAATAGATTCTCAGTTCACAAGGGTTTAAAGGAAATTTAATGACAGTGCTGCTGAAGAATAATCACTCGTTGATGATAATGTGGTGCCATAATATTAAAAGAATCACAATGTACTAAACATCATAAAAATATGCATATCATAGTATGGAAACAGGCCCTTCATCCCATCTTGTCCTTGTCGCACAAAGTATCTATATCCTTCTGATTATGATAAGTTACCTAACGCAACACAGGATTTAAAATCCATGCTCTGTCCTCAATACTATGATATCAGCAACCAATTAACACTGTCTTCACTAAGTCTTGCCGTGGTATACATTCATGGAGCTTAAATTCATGAGTTGTTACCATTGGTTTAAGGTTTAAGGTAGCTGGTGCTGAATGAAACTATTTCAAAGGAATGGTGGTGCAACCACTGTGTGGAATTTTCTAGATGATTTTGGAACATGCTTACTGTTTTTGGAACATGTTTACTCAAATTTGCAGTTCAGTTTATCCTAGGAACCAGCTTACCAAAAAAAAAGAATTCCAGAGACTCAGTCAAGATTTCACTGGGGTAATCCATAAATGAAGATTAATGAGTTGCATAAGCATGGCTGTGAATACAGTCACTCAAAGGGGTTTTGGGGTGAAAGAAGGGATCTAGATTTCATTAGATTACTCGAATCGTTCAGGCACTACCCCAAAGATTGACAGTGGCTTTGTGGAACCTAAATTGATTTTCCTTTCTGAGGATGTTAGGGTGTTTTTGGGGATAGGACATATAGCAAAATATTAACTTCAGCCACTAATCTTTAGACTTGAACATGAACTGTAGGTTAAATTTAAAATGCAGCTCAGGACACTCAGTTCCTAGAGCTGTTATTTGAAAAATAAGACAATGTGGATTAACATTTAATTTGGTTATCTGGAGTGTGGGTGCAAAGGAGGAGGTATGAAAGTTATATGTATCTCAAAGGAAGCATTTTGGATACATTGTAAAAATAGAATTGTTCTTTGATCTTGAGCATATAAAATGTCACTAATGTTGGGTCAAATAGGCCTCTTGCTCCAAAAGGGTCTTAATATGATGCCTGCTGTGTCTCATTTTGTCGAATAAGCCTACTTCACATCTACCAGCTATGGGAAATGAGGGGGAAACCGATCAAATGTTGAAAGACCTCAGTAGAGTGGGTGTTAAGAGGGTACTTCCCATGCTGGAGACGACAAGGAACAGAGGACACAGCCTCAAGATAGGGAAGCATCCTTTTAGAATGGAGACAAAGAACAATTTTCTAGACAGTGGTGAATCTGTGGAATTCATTGCTACAGGCATCTGTGGAGGCCAAGCCATTGGGTGTATTTAAGGCAGAAGTTGATATATTCTTGATTAGTCAGCGCATGAATGTATATATATGGGAGAAGGCAGGAGATTGTGGCAGAGAGGAAAAATGGATCAAGCATGATGAAATGGCGGAGCAGACTTGACAGCTAAATGGTCTAATTCTGCTCCTATATCTTATGATCTTATAGTTGTTTATATGATTGCAAGACTTAAGTAAATCTGCCAAATGAAAGGAATACACCCCACCCCAATCAAACAGTTCAGAGTCATCACTAAACAGTCGCACATACACTACATTCATGGGGGAAATTACTACCCTTGATTGTGGTTCTGACTTTTGATGACTCTGCTGGACTCTCCTAACCTGAGTAGCCTGCAAAGGAGGCTCCACTCTGAAAGGGATATTTGAACAAAAAATAGATTCTAACTGGAGAAATTTCAAGGCAACTTTACACAGCATGAAGAAGAGGTGCTGCCTGACAGGACAATTGTAAAGAGAACTGGAAGAATCCTGAGCTTAGGAATGCATAGTAGTAAAATGGTTAGCATAACAGTGCCAGTGACCCAGGTTAAATTCCACCACGGTGTGTGTAAGGAGTATGAACGTTCTCCTCATGACCATGTGTGTTTCCTCCAGGTGATTCTCTTTCCTCCCACATTCAAAAGACAAAGGGGTTAATAAGTTAATTGGACACATAGGTGTAAATGGGTGCTGCAGGCTCTTTGTTACTGTGCTGTATTTCTAAATAAATGAAGATTAGAATCTGCTGGTGCTTTATGATTGGAACATTAATTTCATTTAGTTTTTCTTTAATGAATTATGGTGAAGCTTTAACTAAGAGGGTAAACTATAGAGAGGACATTAGATGAGAACAATGGCAGATTGCAGTTTTTTTTCCCTCTGATTTATTCATGTTGGCAAAGGGCATTGTTGGTAAGGCCAGCATTTAACAGTTATTCTCAAATGCCCTTCAGAAGTTTGTGCAGGACCTCCATTTTCAGCTGCCTCACTGACAGTGAAATTACCTCTCTAATCATCAGAACAGAATTATGGGAGAAGGTGTTCCAGGACTTCTCCCAAAGAATTAGCAAGTATTTTCATATCAGCATGGTGTGGGACTTGGGAGGTGAATATGTAGGTGGCTATGCTTCCGTTAACTTCCTGACCTTAATCCCTCAATGCTGTTGTGGAAACCCTTCTATGATGATACAGTGCATCTGTGACCTCTTTGCCTAGTGATATATAGATCAGGCTGTTGTATAGTGTACTAATTATGTAACTGCATTACTCTAATTTCACATCAATTTAAATAATCATCTATGTACTTGTAAATAAATTATTAGAAATGGAGGTCATGATCTCAGATGAGAAAATAAGAAATACAGATGCAAAGCAATTTCTTTACAAAGGTTGGAGGTATTACAAAAATCTACTGTTACAATAGAGTCTCCTGATCCACTTCCACTTATGTTAAGCTTATTATAGTAATTTGAAAACAAGTATTTACCAGAGAAGGTGAGTGTAGAAGGAAATGAGAGATCTTTGAACATTGATTGATTTTGTTATTTTACAAATAGACTATCTAAGGGAACATTCAAGTTAGTTTGACTTCAATAGAATAGTTTGGCTATCCAGTGGTCTAGCCATTACTGCTATATAAGAATGTGTGGTTTCTAGCTACTTGGCTGCAAGGGCACATGGTCCTGAATTCTCTTTTATTCTGCAAATGAATTCTCTCATGAGAAGCCAGACAGATGCTATTCTAACACGTGTGTGTCAGAGCAATCAAGCAACATTTGCAAGGATTTCTCTTTTACCCCTTCCCCCATTTCATGCTGGAAAGTTAATAATTCTCCAACAACTTCAAAAAGCTAATCTTGAAAAGTTTGAATGTGGGCCAAGAC
The DNA here is from genome assembly GCF_048418815.1 of Hemitrygon akajei. NCBI lineage: Eukaryota > Metazoa > Chordata > Chondrichthyes > Myliobatiformes > Dasyatidae > Hemitrygon > Hemitrygon akajei. The sequence goes on from NC_133131.1 coordinate 138,584,637, forward strand.
AGGGAGCTGCATGAAAGTGGAATCGAGTCTGGTCTATTCATAATCTACCACATTCCCCATCACCCAGAGAGTTTCTCACATTTCTCACAGAGTAGTAGTCGCCTGATGTGGGTATACATTGTTGCTAAATATGGTTATTGACATACAACAGATTTTGTTTTCTTAAAATACAGATTTTATAGATTATCAGAAATAATTATTTCACAATATAATTTAACTGCTCCATTGTGGTAAACACAAATATCCTTAACAAATCAAGCATAGAAAGTTAAAAATTACACTTTAACACAGAATATCCCTTAGATAATACTTTTTGTATTTGGATCTAATGTTATGGATTTTTCAATTATTTTTCATTTGTCTTTGGTATGTTAGTAATGCTGAAAATCCAGCATTTCCAGCCCCCACCAATTTTCCTTAGAGAAGTTATGAACTGTGTTATTTCTGTGTGGAAATATGGAATGAGCTGCCAACGTAAGTAAGTGATGGATACAATTCCGATGTCACTGTTTAAGAGAAGTACATGCAGGGAGGGGCATTGAGGGTTATGGTCCGGGTGCAGGTGAGTGGGACTAGGCTATTTAAATAGCTTGGCACAGAATAGATGGGCCAAAAGGCCTGTTTTCTATTACTCTAAGTTGGTGAGAAAGTCATTCTTGAACTGCTGCAATCCTTCAAGTGAAAGTATTCCTAAAATCCAACTAAGGAGAGTTTTCAAGATTTAAACCAAATAATAAGAAGGACTGACAATACATTTCTAGGTCTTTTTGATGTGTAGCTTGAAACCATAGTGACCAATGATGAGTGTTCCTATGTACCTGCCAACCTTGTCCTTCTTCTCTATTTCAATAAGATAATAGCTAATCTATTTGTGAATCCAGCTCCACCTTTCTGCCTTTTTCCCATAGCGCTTAATTACCCTACAGTTCAATAATCTACCTTACTGAATCTTAAATATATTTAATGAAGTAGTCTCTACTATTTCCTGAGAATTCCACAGATTCACTGCTCTCTGGAAAAATACTCTCTGTTCCTCCTCATCTCTGTCCTATATTTACTCCCCTAAATCTTGAGGTTACGTCCCCTAGTTCTAAACTCACCTACCAGTTGAGTTTAGCGTCTTGCCAACAATAGACATTAAACGAACTACCCTATTCTTCCCCTTTTTTCCTTCCTCCCCCTTTAAAGAAGTAAGTTGTTTTCCAATCTTCTGGTACCCTCCTGGAATTTAGTGAAGTTTGTAAATTATCAATTAGTAGGTCTACTATTGTTGCTGTCATATTTTTTAAAACCCTGAGGTGCACAACATTAGGTCCCTGCAATTTGCCCAAATTTACCTCTTGTGACTAGGCTTTTTATGTTTATCCTTTTTATTAAAAATTAGCCTATATGCTATCTTAAAAATGATTTAACACATCTGCAACACACACAAAATGCTGGTGGAACACAGCAGGCCAGGCAGCATCTATAGGGAGAAGCACTGTCAACGTTTCGGGCCGAGATGTCGACAGTGCCTCTCCCTATAGATGCTGCCTGGCCTGCTGTGTTCCATCAGCATTTTGTATGTGTTGCTTGAATTTCCAGCATCTGCGGATTTCCTCATGTTTGCTTAACACATCTGCCTTTTCTTTGTTCCCTGTTATTGATTAATTGTCTCATCCTCTAGAGATCCCATACATACCTACTCACCCACCTTCTTCCTATTTATACTGTATGCTTGTTTTTGATCTCACACATAAGTTATCTTTCAAAATTGATAGAGTGGATGTGGAGAGGATGTGTTCTATGGTGGGAAAGTCTAAGACCAGAGGGCACAGCCTCAGAATAGAAGGGCACTCTTTTAGAATGGAGATGAGGAGGAATTTCTTTAGCCAGAGAGTGGTGAATCTGTGGAGTTTGTTGCCATAGGCAGTGGTGGAGACCAAGTTGCCATAGGCAGCAGTGAAGACAAATGGAGGGTGCAATAGTTCAATCTAAAACCAGTGTATTATGCCTAAACAATAGAGACTATAATGGGATGAGGGAGGATTTAGCTAGTGTAGACTGGGAACACAGGCTATATGTTGGGACAGTTGGGTAGCAGTGGAAGACTTTCAAAGAGATTTTTCAAGGTGCACAACAAAAGTATATTCCAGTTAAAAACAAGGACAGTAAGGGTGGGGAGAACCAGCCTTGGATAACTAAGGAAATAAAAGAAGGTATCAAACTAAAATTTCATGCATACGAGGTCACTAAGAGTAGCGGGAAACTGGGAGATTGGGAAAACTTTAAAAAGCAACAAAGAACCACTAAGTGAGCAATAAAGAAAGGGAAGATTGATTCCGAAAATAAGCTAGCACAAAATATAAAAATGGATAGCAAAATTTTTTATAATTATTTAAATCAGAAAAGGATGGCTAAAATGAATGTAGGTTCCTTGGAGGACGAGAAGGGGGAATTGATATTGGGTAATGAGGAAATGGCAGAGGCTATTTTGTGTCAGTCTTCATGGTGGAGGATATGTCTAACATGCCAAAGAGAGATGTTATGGATGCAATGGGAGGTGAGGACCCTGATACAATAGCTACCACTAAAGAGGTAATGCTGAGCAAACTTGCGGGTATAAAGATAGATAAGTCCCCTAGTCCTGATGGAATGCATCCCAGGGTACTCAAAGAAATGGAAAAAGTTATAGCAGAGGCTTTGTTAATAATTTACCAAAATTCTCTGGACTCTGGGCAGGTCCTAGCAGATTAGAAGATGGTGAATGTCATTCCACTGTTCAAAAAAGGATGTAGGCAAAATGTAGGTAATTATAGACCAGTTAGTTTAATATCAGTAGTTGGGAAAATGTTTGAAGCTATCATAAAAGAAGAAATAGCAAGGCATCTGTAAAGAAATGCATCCATCAGGCAGACACAGCATGGATTCAGCAAAGGCAGGCCCTAGTTGACAAACTTACCTGAGTTCTTTAAGGATATAATGAGTGCAATGGATGGAGGGGAACAAATGGAAGTTATTTACTTGGATTTCCAGAAGGCATTCGATAAGATGCCCCATAAAAAGACTTATACGTAAGATAAGGATGCATAGAGTTCAGGGTGATACATTAGCATGGATAGAGAATTGGATGTTACTCTGGTTGGCAATCAGTGGTGAGTGGTGTGCCTCAAGGATCAGTGCTAGGCTGCAACTGTTCACGATGCTCATTAATGATCTGGAAGAGGGGACTGAGTGTAGTGTATCTAAGCTTGCTGATATTAAATTGAGTGGGAAAGCAAATTGTGCAGTAGATACAGAGAGTCTGCAGAGAGATATAGATAGGTTAAGTGAATGGGCAAGGGTCTGGTAGATGGAGTACAATGTTGGTAAATGCGAGGTCATCCACTTAGGAAGGAAAAATGAAAGAGCAGATTATTACTAGATGATTACTAGATTATTACTGCTACTATGCAGAGGGTCTTGGGAGTGCTTGTGCATGAATCACAAAAGGTTGGTTTGCAGGTGCAGCAGGCTATCATGAAGGCAAATGGAATTTTGGCCTTCATTTCTAGAGGGATTGAACTTAAGAGCAGGAAGAATATGCTGAAACTGTACAGGGTACTGTTGAGGCCACACCTGGAGTACTGTGTGCCATTCTGGTCTCCTTACTTGAGGAAGGACATACTGGCTTTGGAGGTGGTGCACAGGACATTCACCAGTTGATTCCAGAGATGAGGGGGTTAAACTATGAGGAGAGATTGAGTCGCTTGGGACTGTACTTATTGGAATTCAGAAGGATGAGAGAAGATCTTATAGAAACGTATAAAATTATGAAAGAGGTAGATAAGATAGAGGCAGGAAAGATGTTTCCACTGGTAGGTGAGACTAAAACTAGGGGAGATAGCCTCAAGATTCAGGGGAGTAGATTTAGGACAGAGATGAGGAGGAACTGTTTTTCCCAGAAGGTGATGAATCGGTGGAATTCTCTGTCCAATGAAGCAGTGGAGGCTACCTCAGTAAATATATTTAAGACAAGGTTGGAGAGATGTTTGTATAATAGGGGAATTAAGAGTTATGGGGAAAAGGCAAGTAGGTGGAGATGAGTCCATGGCCAGATCAGCCATGATCTTATTGAATGGCCGAGCAGGCTCAACAGGCCTACTCCTGCTCCTATTTCTTATGTTCTTATGTTTTAAGTCTTTATGTATATTTGAGGCAGAGATTAATAGATTCTCGACTGGTCAGGGTATGAAGGGATATGAGGGAAGGGAGGAGATTGGGGACGAGAGTAAAGTGGTTCAGCCATGATGAAATGCTGGAGTAGACTCGATGGGCCAAATGGCCTAATTCTGCTCCTATACCTTACGCTCTTATGGTCCAAAATCAATTTTCTCCCTCTTTATAAGTATTTTAGTCTTTAGCTATTGGGTCCTAAAAAAATTCCAATCCACCAGCCCGTGCCACGTTGTATGCTCTAACCTTCAATTTAACATTATCCTTGGCCTCAAATAAAGTTATCAATGGGGGGGGGGGGGGAGGGTGGAAATGGGGAAGAAATCCTGGATGGCAATTTCAGTCAGGAGGATCAGGCAGCTAAGATCTATTCTAGCCCAATACCTGTGTTTGTACAGTAAATAAAAAACCACAACTGCAATACCTTTTAATGCAAAGGTTAATATAATTTCTCTCTTACTTGTCAATGTTATTTGAAATGAATAACCTATAAACCAGCTTCATTCTAGGATCAAAGCTTCTTAGTCATTATTGTTAAATACCTGTCTACATTCTCCATACTTATGGCACATTTCCAGACAGCTCCTGTAGCAGCTGCCAACAACTCTTTATTGTCAGACCTGTTGAAGAGTTTTACCAATGGTTCTAGTCCATTATGAGCTCGAACAAGATTACGCGTTTCCTCATCCTCTCCACACTAGGAATGGAAAGCACAAAATTATACTTAGAATCAGAAATAAAATAGATTCATACCTAAAACACATTTGATGCGTCATAAACTGTTTATGAATGCTATTTTTTTAACATTTGTTTGACACTGGTATTTTTCTTGTTAAGTAATAAAATGCAGCTATTTCTCAATTTAAGAATATTCAACTAATGACAAAATATTCTTTAAGTGTATGTCCCCTGTTTACAAAGTTCTTTCTCACTATAATGAAAAAGTGCACCAATCTCCAGCTGTAATGTATTTGGTACTTCCTTCACTGCCATTTTGCCTTTGTTAAAATCTTGAAGGACGTAAAGTATACATTTTACTGAATCACAATTCATTTTCTGGATTCATCTTAATTTATTCACTGCATTATTCAAATGGTTACAAAACATTCTTTACATATTCTTTAAAACATTACATCAATCTATGGGCATTAATACAAAGCCTGATAGAACCTAAATGAAAATGTTGAATGTTTGTTTTAATCAGCCATTTAAAAGACTTTTGTATAAGTCCATGGAAAACTTAGAAGAATTGAGGCCAAATTGTGGTGTGACAATGCAATGTAACAGTCTTAATTATTGCACTAGAATCGTATCTTGTCATTTCTATCTCCCTTCATCAACTGATATTGTGTGAGGAATTACCTGGTCAAAAAGAATCTCATTGCAAACAACTTCCCCAGACATCTGGTTAAAGTTGAGGATGTGACTGATAATGTTTCTGTACCATTTAATACCCCCAATACCACTTTATTTTTGCAATGTACCGGCAAATTAGCTACTGCTATGGTTATGACTTATTACCCGCTCCATGTAATTTCAGGGCTGAATAGCAATGATGAACCCACGATTCAGGAAGTTTGGAGAAGATGCATCAGTGCTACTCAGAAAGAGAATCAATATAAAAATAAGCAATTAACAGAGAAAATTATGGCCATTGTGTGCATAACTCCCACAGATTTATGAATCATAAAAATATTTGAGAATACATTGTCAAGTTGGCAAATTATAATGGGCTTGAGGAAGTTGAACAGGATGGCATGGAACAGTAAGTGAAGGCTCATGGCAAAGAGCTTGCAAATAAAGATTTATTAAGGGCCAAGCAAGAGATGTTAGCACATAATATGAAAAGACTTTGTGGATGCCCATCTACTTGGGGAAATAATTGCTAATTGACAATCCAGGTGTGAAGCAATTGACAATCCAATGTGTGGCTATTTGATAGGAAATGTCACGTTTTACTATCAGGAGCTTTAGAAGAAGAAATATTGGAGTGCCGATTCTCATAACACCTTTAAGCTTTGATCTTTGAAAACTCAGATCTTTTGAAAATCAGTAACAATTCTCCACCTTATCTTTGCCACTGCTACTTCAACACTGCCACTTGCATGAATTGGGAGCAGCAGAAGACCCTCAATTCCAGCAATGAATAAGACCTAGGGTAACTTTGTGCAATCATAGATCTATATTCCTATCTACTCAGAGTATTGTTTCCACTATTTGTTTTTCAAGAATCTGGCTCAAGATTAAGCTTCCACAACCCTTTGAGGAAGAGAGTTCTAAATACTTGGGCTTCTATAAGTGAAAGTGCTTCCTTGCATGGCTGTTCTTATTTTGACACAGTGATCCCTAGTTCCAGATTCTCCCTCTCAAATACCACTCAAACAAGACACGCCAGGATTAAACCTTGTTTGTTGAGAAACCTGAAACTATACAGGAAGCAATGTTGTAATTTAGTTTAATATTTAATTCTTATTAAAAGTAGGATTTAATTATTCTGAAAACTTGAACTGATGTAGTTTTTAAGTGGTTAGGTTTCTTTGAATTAAATTCTTGAGGTCAGCAAAATAACCAGAACCTTTCAAATAAAAGCTTTTGAGAAGCAACAATGAATCTATTGGTGGGACTCAGGAGGTCAAGCAACATTAGTGGGAGAAAAAGGAATTGCCAAAGTTTCAGGATTGAAAATGGTCAATATGAAGAGAAGAGGGGATTCATGGGGTAGAAGTCTGAGCTGAATGCTAGGCTGAGGAGAGTGAAAGAAAGCTGGCAAGTTCTGCCAGATATCGAGCAGGGGAGGAGAGTTGGGGAGCAGTGCTCATGAACAATATATGGAGGCAGACAAAGAAAGAGAAAAGTGAGAGGCAAATGGAGGAGGGTAGGACGAGGGAACTGTGAAGGTTGGAGAAAACTGATGGAGGAAGATAAGCAGCAACACAGAGCTCAAAATAATTTATTATACAAGTATTTATCTGTCACCATATAGTAGAGATTAATTTTCTTGCAGGCACAAAGGAATCTGATGAGTAAATGAGGTGATAATGGAACCTTCAAAGGGAGAAATTGCAGTTGGAACCAGAACTGGATAAGAGAGTGGAGGAGTGGGGGGAGGGGGATGCCTGGAGTTGAACTGTATATGCTGGGTGGTTGGAACCAGGAGGGGGAAGGAGTGAAGATGGGTGATGGGAAAGTAGACAAAAATGGAAGGACTGAGGAAGGAGGGGTGGGGTAAATGGGGTAAGAGGGAGAAAATACCAGAGAAAAGGATTAGCTAAACTCTGTGTTCACACATTGAGCTGTTCACTACACAGATGGAATTTGAGTTGTTGCTCCTTTGGTTTGCATTGGGTTTCCATGTCTCAATACCAAGGCAAAATACCTTTGCATTGTCAAGTCTCTTGTCTCTAATGTAATTGAAATACATTCACAATGTATGATTTTTCACTTAACAAAACATTGTCTAAGAAGTTAACCATTTTGAAAATAGAGGTAAACCTATAAAACACTTAAGAAGAAAAGCACAGATGCATAAGCAATAGAAAAGTTCATTTATAACCTTTAAGAATGTTGCACAGAATATAATGCACTTTTAAGCATTGTTCTTGTGCAGATGACAAACTCAACTTGGCTTGATGTATTACGTGTATGAAACACTAATAACGTGCTTGCATCAAGTTCTTTTGTGTGCTAGGGGAAATAAATCTGCTTATTTTACAACTATGAAGCAGAAAAATGTCAGATAATTTCCCAAAGACTCAAATGGCAATAATTTAAGATTTACTGCAATTCTCTGTATTCCACTTGATTCTACAGTGTCCAGCAATGGCATTTTCAGAAGTTCCTAATTCTCATCAATCACTAGCTTTAATGAGCATAAATAATGTTTTTAAAAAGAATGATATAATAAATATCATGATGCTGGCTGATAACTTGTGACTTTTCCATAGAAAATCAAGCAAAAGGAGCTTTGAGTATAAAAGCCAACGATGTACAACAAATTGACTAAATGTGTGTACCCAGTGCAAAGGGAGTAGATTAAGTTAGGCAATACCTCAATGCTGATCAGCTAATGGGGATAGTGGCATTTCCAATCTACATAGCTGATTACACTAATGTTCCTTTGCCACTGTCACCCTGTGCTAGCTGTGTCTCCTACAGTATTGAAACCAGCAGTTCACAATTGCTGCTGTTTTCCAACAGTATATTCTAGTGGAAACATGATAGACTGCAGATGCTGGAATCTGGAGAAACACACAAAAAGGTGGTGGAATTCAGTGGATCAGGCAGCATCTATGGATGGGAATACAGTCAATGTTTCAGGTTGAGACCTTTCTTCTGGACCTGATACCATTCTGGTGCATTAGAGGAACACAAGTGAAATACAATTTTAGTGCTCTCACAGTACTGTTTTCTCTTCGTGCCCCTCGCAGTGGAGTTGTTTGGAAGCAGAGCCTCCATCTTTTACACACAAGCTCAAAAATGAAAAGTATAAGCACAGTAGGTTGGGCAGACCTATCTACTTCTTTGAGTTTTTAATAAGGAAGATCAGAGGTGGAGACGGTCAGTAATTTTAAATTCCTGAGTGTCACTATCTCAGAGGACCTCTCCTGGACTCATCACATAAATATAATTGCAAAGAAAGCCCAACAGCAGATCTACTTCCTCTGCCAAGATTTGTCATGTCATCAAAAGCATCAGCAAACGTCTATTAATGAGTGGTGGAAAGTTTGCTGACTGGCTGCATTATGGGAAGGTATGGGAACACTAATGTCTTGGAGCAGAAAATCCTACAAAAGGTAGTGGATTTGACCCGGAACATCAGGGGTAAAGCCCTCCCACCATTGCACACATTTACATGAAACGTCATAGAAAAGCAGCATCCATCAACAAAGTTCCTCACCACCCAGGCCATGCTCCTTTCTCGCTGCTGCTATCAGCTAGAAGGTACAGGTGCCTCAAGACGTATACCACTAAGTTCAAGAACAGTTACTACCCCTCAACCATTGAGCTCTTGAACAAAGGGGATAAATAAACTCATTCTATTTCTGGTGTTTCCACAACTGATGGTCTCACTTTAAGGAGTCTTTATCTTGTTATTGCATGCTCTTGTTATTTATTGCTAGTTATTCATATATGCATTTGCACGGTTGTTCATTGATCCTGTTTACAGTTAGTGTTTTATAGATTTGCTAAGTATGCCCACAGGAAAAAGAAACCCAGAGTCGTATGTGGTGACGTGTATGTACTCTGATAATAAATTTTACTTTCTGCTTTGTATTTGTGTTTTTTCAGGATGATACATATCTGAAGCTGTAATGTAGTAAGATAAAGGTTCCAAAAGGGTATAAATGGAAATGTACTCTTGCCTCTCGTACTCCACCAGTTTTCATGTCTAGGTTGCAAATCAACTTGGCTTTTTGAAGAAAATTCTTTTATTTAGGCTGTGTTTATATCAACATTTCTTTACAAACAATTTTCTTAGGAAGCCCCCAATAGATGATGGTAGATGATAATAAATTTACTTTGAACTTTGAAGTTTTCAACAGAATGAGTTTGGAAAAGCACAGGATCAATTTACCAAACCGATGAAATAGCTTCCCATCAACCCAGTATCTCTGGAGCATCAACACCAGAGTGCATAGTAGACACAATCCTGGCATAACCTCTGGGATCTCAGCCCACATAATTCAGGGAATTATTTCTTTCTTTCTGATAATATTCATTCATAAATATCTTGCCTATAAAATAAACTAACTTTTACAAATTGTTATAAATTGTCATCACATATCATTAACATTAAAAACATTGTAAACTAAATGAAATAAAAGCACCTTCATAATGCTTTGTAAACTCATTTCATATTAACACTTTAGAAATATTATGAAGCAACATACCCAAAGATATATAAAAAAATTATTCTTATATTTGTACCTTGAAAATGGCACAGGCACAATGCATTTGAAGTTCCTCACTTTCACTGCTAAGATTTCGCACCAGATCCTTAATCATATTTTCTGTTCGAATAGCCAAACTATAACTAGGCTGAAAAATAGAGAAAAAAGGTTGCACTCAGTTAATTCTATAGAATGTTACATGTTTCTTTTAAGCTTGGAATTTAATGGATGTGGAAGTGAATGTTGTTTGTAAGTTTTTTATGAAAAGCCGTTCATAAGGGAAGTGGAATGGTTGGAAAACATGGTAAGGGATTAGACAATTATTTTCATTAACTTTTTCATGATCTTGCAATACAAAAGTTCAAGAAAATTTGAAATAAGATCAACTAAACTTGTTGAAGCTCATTAGTTAGAGACTGATGTAACAATGATTTCAGTTGCATACTCAGACTTGTGAAGTACTGATCTGACACCAACATGTAGGGAGTGCATTCAATTAAGACTGGATTAAGAGGAATCAAGTAGATTAAGAAGATGAATTGAATATGAGGTTAACAGCTGCAGAATCACAGTTTACACACCACCAAAGGCTATAATCAAAGATACTGCATGATGCCGTCTCTAAACAAAAAAACAGTCCATCCCAATGCATTTCAAATCATAATCAGGGACTTCAACCAGGCTTGTTTGAAGAAAACTGTTTTTTGTTTAGAGACTTCTACCTGCACATGGGAAGAGAGCAAATCTCCAGAGATTAGAACAACAAAGAAGTGGTAACAGGAGGAAGAAGACTGGCTATGGGATTGCTTCAAGTCAGTGGACTGGACCGTGTTCAAGGAACTCATTTGTGGATCGGAATGAATGCATCATGATTGTCACGGACTTTATTACATAGACCGTCGTTGATGAGTGTGTCCAACAAAATCATTCAGTCTTCACCAACCAGAAGCCCTGGATGAACCATGAGATCCACAATCTGCTGAAGGCCAGATCAGAAACATTCAGGTCTGGTGACAAAGAAAGTTTCAAGAGATCCAGATGTGATCTCCAGAAAGCCATCTCGCAGGCAAAGTGGCAATTCTGGACTAAACTTGAAACAATGAAGGATGCTTGAATACTATTGCCTCTTATAAAGTTAAATCAAGTGACTTAGGCAACAGCAGGGATTCACTTCCAGATGAACTCAATGCCTTCTATGCTCGTTTTGACCAGCAAAACATGGAGGAACCATCATGATCTCCCACAGCCCTCAATGATCCAGTCTCTGAGGTTGACGTGTGAGCAGCGTTCAGGAGCGTAAACCCACGAAAAGCATCCAGCCCAGATGGGGTACCTGTCCAAGTCTAAAGACAAGTGCTGATTGAGTGGCTGGAGTGTTCACTGAGATCTTTAACCTCTTGCTTCAGCACTCTGAGGTACCCACCTGCTTCAAGCAGGCTTCAATAATATCGGTACCTAAGAAGAACATGGTAACTTGCCTGAATGACTATCATCTAGTACTACGTACATCCATAGTGATGAAGTATTTTGAAAGGTTGATAATGAAACATGTCAACTCTTGCCTGAGAAGAAACTCTGGTCCAATCCAATTTGCCTACCAGAGCAACAGTTCCACATCAGATGCCTTCTCATTGGCTGTTCACTCAACCCGGAACATCAGGACAGCAAAGATAATTCATCAGGATGCTCTTTATTGATTACAGCTCAACATTCAAGACCATCATCCCCTCAAAACTAATCAATAAGCTCCAAGACCTTGGCCTCAATACCTCCTCATGCAATTGAAACCACGATTTTTTTACTTACAGACCACAGTCAGTTTGGATTGGCAAAAACATTTTCTACATGGTCTCCATCAGTACAGGTATACCACAAGGCTGTGTGCTTAGCCCCTGCTCTACTCCCTTTAGACCTATGACTGTGCAGCTAAGCGCAGCTCTAATGCCATATTCAAGTTTGCTAATGATACCACTGTCATAGGCCAAATCAAAGGTGGAGATGAATCAGCATATGGGAGGAAGACTGAAAATCTGGCTGAGTGGTGCTTTAACAACAACCTCTTTGTCAAAGTCAGTAAGACCAAGGAATGGATTATTGACTACAGGAGAAGGAAACTAGAGGTCCATGAGCCAGTCTTCTTTGGAGGATCAGAGGTGGAGCACGTGAGCAACTTTAAATTCCTCAGTGTTATTATTTCGGAGGATTTGTCCTGGGCCCAGTGCAATTACGAAATCTCTACTTCCTTATGAAGTGCAATTATGAAATCTCTACGTCCTTAGGAGTTTGTGAAGATTCGGCATGACATCTAAAATTTTGACAAACTTCTATAGAAGTGTAGTGGAGAGTACATTGACTGGCTGCATCATGGCCTAGTGTGGAAACACTAATGCCCTTGAACAGAAAATTCTACAAAAAAATCATGGATACAGCCCAGTCTGTCGTGGGTAAAAACCCTCTCCACTATTGAGCACATCGACACAACGTGTTGTTGCAGGAAAGCAGTATCCATCACCAAGGTTCGCGACCCACCCCCCCACCACCCAGGACACTGCTGCCATCAAAAGAAAAGTACAGAACCTCAGAGCTCACACCACAGATTCTAAAACAATCACCTCTCAACAGTTAGGCTCTTGAGCCAGAGGAAATAACCTTCACACCAACACTGAAACATTCCCAAAACCTATGGACACACTTTTAAGGACTCTTCATCTCATGTTCTCAAAATTTATTGTTTATTTATTTATTTTTGTTATTTATTTCTTCTTGTATTTCACAGTTTGTTGTCTTTTGCAAACTGGTTGAACATCCAAGCTGGTGCAGTCTTTCATTGATTCTAAAATGGACAATTTTCTATCATAAATTTATTGAACATGCACACTAGAAGATGAATCTCAGAACTGCATGTGGTTGAGATATATGTATTCTGATAATAAGTTTACTCTGAACTTTGAACATTGAAACCTGCCCAAATCTGTAACTGATCTACATTCCTTTGTATTCTTTGTATGTCGTCTAAGCTATCCACACCACCACCTCTCTTCATATCATCTGCAACTTACTAACCCTCTCACCTACATCGTCACCCATGTCATTTATATGGATCAGAAGCAGCAGAGGTCTCAGTACAGATCTTAATGGAACACCACTAATCACAGACCTCTAGCTAGGATAAGTTTCTTTAACCACCATACTATCTTCTATGGGCAAGCCAGTTCTGAATTCAAGCAGCCAATTAATTCATCATGGATCCCAAGCACCTTCATTTTAACAAAAAATTGTAAAGGCTATATTGCATATGAAGTATATAATCTGGCCTTGATCAAGTATCTGTAAATTATTCACAATTTGTTGAACCTCTGGCATCACTCTTGCAACTATGGTGGATTGGAAAGTAATGGCCAATGCTCAGCAACTAACAACCTGGGAGACATGGTGATTTACCCCATGATTACTTGAATTAGTTACACCCATAACATAATGGGTCTCAATGAGAAAAATGGAACATTTAATAGCAGTAGCCATCCTCTTCTTCCTACGTCTACTAGTGGTTTGTTCTACTTTGCAGACTTCCTGCTCATTTTCCCAGTCTTGCTGCATTGAGCCTACTATGCCACACCTAAAAGTATGAAATTAGGACAATTCTTTTCAACATCTCCCAGATCACTCCCACTACCCATTATGATTGCAAAGAAAGCAGGACAGCACCTCTACTTCCTCAGGAGTCTGTGGAGATTCGGCATGTTATCAAAACCTTGTCAAACTTTACAGAAGTGTGGAAGAAAATATGCTGACTGGCTGCATTATAGCCTGGTATGAGAACACTAATGCTTTGAGCAGAAAATCTACAAAAGGCAATGTATTCAGCCCAGTATATCACAGGTAAAGCCCTCCTAACTATTGAGCACATCTATACGAACCATGGGACATGATAAAGCAGAATCCATCATCAAAGATCCTCACCACCCAGGCTACGCTTTTTTCTCACTGCTGCGAACACGTAGAAGGTACAAGTGCCTCAGGACTCACAACACCAAGTTCAAGAACAATTATTATCCCTCAACCATCAGGGTCTTGAACAAAGGGGAAAACTACTCATTCTATTTCTGATGGTCCCACAACCAATGGTCTCTCTTTAAGGACTCTTCATCTTGTTATTTCATGCTCTCATTATTTATTGCCATTTATTTATATTTGCATTTGCACAGTTGTTCATTGATCCTGTTTACAGTTACTCTTTTATAGATTTGTTAAGTATACCCTCAGGAAAAAGAATCCCAGGGTTGTATGTGGTGATATGTATGTACTCTGATAATAAATTTTACTTTGTACTTTGAAGTTTCACCTTGAACTTTAAAAGTAGGTAAATATACAGAAGTTTATAAACTATTCAACAGTAGCATAAGCCAATGGAAGTTAATCAGCAAAAAAAACTGAAACCAGGTGACCATCTCTTTAAATAAGTTTTTGTGCCATTGGACTTCTTCCTGCTTCTGAATGTTCAGTTTGCATCATTGAGAGAAGGTATCAGTTGGGACTCTGAGTTCAAAACTGACAGCAATAAGCACAAAATCTGTGTTGGAGGCTAACCATCCACTATCTCAATTCCTTTGATAGGCATGAAATGTGTGCATAATAATGTCCTCAATAATATTGAGTCTCATGTAATTTACACCACAAATATGCAAGCAAGCATCAGAGACTATTTGGAACCAAAACTACCTCTGAAAGGCTTCTGATGACACAACCATAGTGTCCTGATTATCTTTCCTACATAAGCAACAACAATATTTTTAATTTTTACATCTGATTTTCAATAAGGGGAGAATTAATTGTTTTCTTTGGATCTACGGCAACAAAACATGTAAATAAAATGTCAAACATGCTCATTTTTAGGAATTGTAATATCACATTGACATTATTACCTCTGAAGCACACTCTTGTAGTGTGCCAACAACTGGAATAAGCATGTTTTCATGAGGAGACTTCAACAGTTGACCCAGCAGAGGAATACCACCAGATCTACGGATTTCCTCCTTATTTTTTTTACTTTTACTGCAGCTCCAAAGTGCAAGAGCACCACAACGCGCAACTTCAATATCTTTCTTTTGCTCTGCAGTTAGATTAGATGAAAGGATTGGATCACAGTTCAAAAGACCAACCTAAAATATAGAGGATTTTTCTAAGTTACTTTCAAGATGTAGGAACAGTACAGTTATTGGCACTTCTATATAAGTCCGTCCCCCCTCAGAATTGAGGAGGCAATTAACATTTAAGCATGTCTATGCTACTCGCATTAACATATGTTTCAAAGTTTTATGAGTAATGTTTACCATCAAGGAAGTTCAAATATTGTTAATACCTCTGAAGACCTAACTTGGTTGCAACATATCGATACAGCTATAAATAAGGAAGGACAGCAGGACATTAGGAATTTGAGGAGATTTGGTTTGTCACCTAAAAGACTCGAAAACTTCTACAGATGTAGTGTAGAACATTCTGACTATCTACCTCACCGTCTTGTATATGGTGGTGGAGGGGAACTACTGGACAGGATCAAAGGAAGTTGCAGAAAGTTCTAAAATCAGTGAGCTCCATAATGGGTACTAGCTTCCATACTATCCAAGGCATCTTCAAGGAGCAGTGCCTCAGGAAGGTAGCATCCATCATTAAGGACACCCACCACCCAGGACATGCTCTCTTCTCATTGTTACCATCAGGAAGGAGGCACACTCAGCGATTCAGGAACAGCTACCTCCCCTCTGCTATTGATTTCTAAATGGACATTAAACCCATTAACACTACCTCATTTTTTTTAAAAAACTTATTTCTGTTTCTTGCGCTACTTATCTTAACCTGACAATTTTAATATACATATATTTACATACTTAATGTAATTCAGATTTAAAAATATTTATCATTGTATTGCATTGCACTGCTACTGCAAAGTCAACAAATTTCACAACTTATGCCGATGATATTAAACAGGATTCTGATATTGAAGAGGTTAAAATAGAAAATGTTTAAAAAAATCATAAAGCAACCTGAAGATCTAAGAGGAATCTAAAATAATGCAACTGAGATACTTTCCTTTCCCCAACCTCACAGCTTGTTCCTGTGGCCTTGGAATCTCAAGACTTTCAAAAAAGATATCAGGACATGGACACCGTTAGCAAGAGTGTACTGATTGCTATGGACTTGCACTTGTGGTTAACATTTAGATGGACATGTTGGCATTTTAGTTATTGATAATCTTCAGGATGCTTACTGTAAGCTTGAAGGTATTATTGAAGTCGAGGGAAAATGGTCAATACCTCATGTGAATCTGACATAAATGTTATCTGCCAAGTCTGGATATCAGCCCAAGTCTGGTTGTAGATTGCTGGATGATAGGAGGAGTTGATAATAGAATGAGATCATCAACAAACACCTTCACTCAGACCTTGTGATGGAGATAATGTCAGTGATGTAGCCAAGGTCAATTAGGTGGAGAATACTAACTTAAGTGTGGTGAATATTGTTATTCTTAGTCAACTCCAACTTTCTATGTATCAAAAACTACTGCCACACAAATGTTTTTCATTTTGATTCTAATGACCTTCAGCTTTTCTAAGGTTGTTTGGTCCAAAAGTGTCAAATATTGACTTGATATACAGGCCAGAGACATTCCTAATTCTTCTCCCACATCCAGCTATTACCCCATGACCGAATTAAAACTATGATGAGGCCTGGAGCAGAGTACTTTTGTTGAAACCCAAAATGAATACCGGTGTGAATCACATTCAAGTACAGCAGCTTTGAAATCAATTTTCCCCAAATCAGGCTTACTGCTTATTTTGGCAACATTGTACATCTTTTCCTTGATCTAATATTACGTTTAACTTTGCTTATTAGACTAGGTTTGGCAATCAGTAGGGATTTTATGATTCACTAATATACAGTAGATAGTTGTAATATTCAAAGTATTATTTCTTCAAATGTTCACCTCTTTTTCTCAGTTGTCATACTTTTCAATGTAGTTTCTTTATCTATCATAGCCAAATCATGCTTCACATATTTGTGATTTGCATTATTTACATTTAAGTCCATATTTTTGGATTGAACTAAATCACTTTCTTACTAAATGGACCCTTAATAGTTAATAAGCTCTTTGTCAATACACATTATGAGAATAGATTCGCTCTACAGGAAGATAGGGCCTATACTTCTAAAAATGTAAAAGAATTAAAGGTGATCGTTAAATATGCTGAAATTTACAGGGTTTGCTGAAGACTATGGAAAATGTAGAAAGTAGGAGCCAATTGAGATAATTCAGCTCTTTAATTCATTTTCCTTGAGCCCTTAAGATTTAAAAAGTACATCTACATACATTTTGAAAATATTTAATAACTTGTCTCCATCGTGTCAGAGAATTCCACAGGTTCATCATCCTTTGGATGAAGAAACATCTATTGATCTCCTGTCTAAATGGTATTCCTCATCTCCTGAGGCTGAAACCTGATTCTGAACTCCCCAGCAATTAGGCACTTCCTTCCTGCATCTAGTTTCTTTTCTGTTAAAATTTAATAGGTTTCCATGTGATCCCTTCTATTCTTCTGAATTCCAGGTCTAGCAGTCTCTATGCAGAGCTCTCCATTTCCATTACCTCTCCACTTCCCTCCTTACTTCCAGAAATTCTCTCAAATTCCAGGAATTCTTACATGTTTTCATTGCTTCTCCAAATTCATTTGTACATAGTAATCTGTTCCATAGTTATAGTACTTTACTTTAATTACCTGCTCTGCACAGAATCATAGAACCTAACATGTAAAATAATATTTTTGATATTATTTCAGTAGTTCTGGGTGTTGATTTACAACCTCATCCCATTACTGCAATTTTTGGACTACCAGTGATAGACTCCAGTCATTTATCCTCATCAGTTTGTCATCTAATTGCATTTGTTACATTAATAGCCAGAAGATCCATTTTACTTAAATGGAAAGATTCCAATCCCCCAACACATTTCAATGGTTTTCCCAAACGATAGTATGTTTAAACTTGGAAACAATTAGGAGTGATACTATGGACCCTTCGGTTAAATTAGAAGAAACTTGAAGGCCATTTATTCAGTATTTTCATATGATGTAAGTTGACCCTTTCTGAATCCTTTTTTAGTAATTTTTTGCTCAGGTATAGAGGAGTGGAGTTAACAACAAATTATAATTTTAGCTGATGAAATATGGCAGCCCAATTTTTGTTCGTTCTTTTTAGTTCAGCTATTTTTTAGTTTAGGGTTTTTTTTTTCTCTCTTTATAAAATATCTTTTTCATGGTTAGTTACCAAGAGATTGGGAGGCTAAACTACATTTGTTACTTGGAATCTGTGTTTGTACATGTTAACTGTTATTAATGTAATCCCGATCTCTTTGTATCATTATTGCTATGTTTACTAATTTGAAACTTAATAAAAAGATTAAAGAAGACATGTAAATGTGTAATTCAAAGTAGACAAACTATTTCTCTTGTATACTTTTGTTTTTTTTTGCATCAGAAACTCGTGTCAGCAGAAACATTGTTGATACAGACCAAGTAGTTCTGAGCAAAGTGTACAGTGCCTTGGAAAAGTATTCAGTTCCACAACTATTTTCACATTTTACTGTCTCATTTTCTAAATTTATGTAGGAGTTTTGAGCTAATCTACAAAACTTTGTGTATCATGTCAAATCAAAAGAAAAATTCCAAAACCTGTCAACAATTTACTAAAAATTATAAACCAAAATTTTGCAGCTGAGAAAATATTCATCCCCTTTCTAACTAATATGCTAACTTTCCTCAGGTGCAATACTGCATCTTACCTTACCAACCCACCCAATTTGTTGATGTGGAAGATGGGAGGATCACCTGCTTTCAACAAATTTATAAGAATAACCACTACTGTCTCTGTAAGGTCTAATGGTATGGTAGATTTTCAACAGACCAACAAAAATGAAGACAAAAGAAGCAAGTCAGGAAATGACAATAGAGAAACACAGATCTGGGGAAGGGTACAAGAACATCTCAAAGGCACTGTACATGCCTTGGAGCTAAGTGCAATCCATTATGAAAATGTGGAAAAATATGAAACCACAGCCACATTGCTTAGGTCAGGCCACCCCTCTAAACATAGTCATTGGAGAAGAATGGCACTTGTAAGTGAGGTTACTGTAATGCCAGCAGTCAGTCTGAGTGAGCTGCAGAAATCAATGGCTGCAACTGGAGATGGCTCCACAATCTTTAAAGCCTTGCACAAGAAGGATATTAATGGAGGAGTGGAAAGGAAGAAATCCTGGCTAAATAAAAAACATATGCTTGCCCATAAAGACTTTGCAAAGTGCCACTCAGAAGATAATGATGTGTAAGAAAGTTTCATGGTCGAATGAGACTAAGGTGGAACTTTTTGGCCTCAACACTAGGTGATATGTATGATGTAAATCTAATACTGTGCATCAGCCACGTAAAACCATCGGTACTGTAAAGTATGGTGGAGGTAGCATCATGCTATGAAGCTTTTCAGCAGCAGGACTGGAAATCTGGTCAGGATTGATGGGAAGATAAATGTTGCCAAATACAGAGAGGTCCTGGATGAAATTCTGCTCGCCCCTACCAGAAAATTAAACTGAGGAAGAAGTTTGTCTTTCAGTAGGACAACGGCCCAAAGCACGCTGCCAGAGCGACCATAGAGTGGCTTCAGATAAAAGAAAATTGATGTCCTTGAGTGGACCAGTCAGAGTCCTGACCTTAACCCAATTGAGCATCTCTGGAAGACCTCAAGATTGTTGTACACTGCCACTCCCCAACTAACCTGCCACAACATGAGCAATTTTACAATGAGGAATGGGCAAATCCTGCTCCATCACATTGTGCAAAGCTAATAGAGACTTATCCAAAAAGCCTAGCGGTCGTAATAACTGCGAGAGGTGGTTCAATTAAGTACTGAGCAAAAGAGGGTAAATATTTCTGAACTGCTAACATTTTGAATTTTTAGTTTTTTATGATTTACAATTTTCCCTGAATTTTGGGCTCTACTTTGAAAAAAGGAACGTGTGATTCACAAATAAAAATTCTCTGTTAAATTGATCAAAATCCCTGCTTTCAATACTCATTTATGTGAACAAAGGGTTGGGGGTTGTATACTTTGACAAAGCACTGTATTAATTTATGATAAAATGATTACTTACCAGACGCTGAATTCCACCATGAAGTCTGACAGTCTGCCTTGCTTTTTTGAATTTGGCTATATTGGCAATAGTTTCAGCAGCCAGACATTTGAGATCTTTATTGGAGGAGTCCAAAATTTTCACCATAGTCTGTAAGCCCCTAAGTTCTGCCAAGCATCGCTGGATTTGTGGATTTTTACTAATTTCTTTCAAGATCTTTAAAGAACCAACCTATATACAAATGTTAGCTTTAATTTCTATGAACTGAAGCAAACAATAGATTAAGAATGTTAAAATTATTAGCTTGTCATGTTTTCTTCATTATTTTGATTGGAAACATCATTCATGTAAAACACTGAGTGTGTTCCGTCTGGAACATATTGGTTGAATTCTCTCCACTGCCTTCCAACCTCTTCCCCCACATTCATATGGTCAGATGCAAAAAGGCTGGAGATGCTAATTCTCCGCCTTAGGGAAGAAGGCACTGAGGCATTATAGTGTAAACAAAGAATGTTCTCATTGTTATACTTAAAGACTTAAAATCAGTCAAAATTGTCGTAAGTAACTAAAGAAAGTTCAAACATATTAAAATAAAAGTCATAAAAAGAAATTAACATTATTAAGAAACGGTGAAAAACATTAAAAATAAATAAAACTTACTCCTCTAAACCTCCATTTATAAATTAGCATGCAAATGAGGAGAACTCCAACTCTAGCCAGACCTAGATGGCATAGGAATCCAGAGGTGGATCTTCCATCTTAATGCTGCAGCAAAATATCAGTCGTTGATCTCATCCGCTATTAATAGCTGTTGAACTGAACACTGCAACTCCTTCAGAACCACATCCAGCTTATTTGAGCCCTCTGTTTATCCCTTTTTCATTCATAAATTTTATTCTCTCATGTAGCACTCACAAGGCCTCTATTGCCCATCACTATTTACCCTTGTGGTGAGGTAGTGAACTGTCTTCTTGAAGTTATGCAGCACCTCTGCTGATGATACTCCCACAGTGTTCTTGAAAAAGGGAGTTCCTGGATTTTGACCCAATGATGATGTAGGATTGGTAATACAAATCAGGAATGATGCACAAGATGAAGGGGGCCTACAAGTGTAGGTGCTTCCATGCATACCCCATGTTTTTGAGAAATGCTCTAGGAGTAGCCCAGGTGAGTGACTAAAAGCAGTTTGTCCATTGTATATCATGCAGCCAATGTGTGCTAGTGATGGAGAGAATAAATGTTTAAAATTATAGATGAGGTATCAATCAAGTGGGTAAATCAATCCTGGATAGTCAATTGTCAAGTGAAGTTTATTGCCATTTAACTATATAAATGTATATAATGTAAAGGGGGATGGTTTGTTTGCACCTTCCTAAGTCCAGAATGTTCTCCTTTGTCTTTCCATGTTCACAGCTTAGGTTGTTCTTCTCACACCAATCCACCAGCTGCTTCACTTCCCCTCTATACTCCATCTCGTCATTGTCTCATCTCGTCATTTTCTTGGTGGGACAGGACAGATTGGAGGGCAGCGGCTATTGCATCATCAGTGGATCGATTTGAGTGATTAGTGAACTGGTAAGGGTCCAGTGAAGCCGGAAGAAAGGCTTTAATGTGCACCATGACCAGCTGCTCAAAGCATTTCATAATGGTTGATGTTAATGCCACCAGATGATAGTCATTTAGGAAGGTTACTGTTGCCTTCTTTGGCAATGGAATGATAGTTGCTGCCTTGAAAAGCAAGGGGACAGTGGATTGCTCCAATGAAATGTCAAATATATCTGTCAGCATCTCTGTCAGCTGGCACAGATTTGTGTGGTTTGTGTCTGGATCAGCTCCAGCCAGAAGGAATGTTTGCTCCCTGGGGGTTGGGGGGGGGGGGGGAGGGTACAGTGTGTGATGCCTTCCTCACCAGCACTTTGTTCTATGCATCAAACCGGACGTAGAAGACATTCAGGCTCTCAGGGAGCGAAGCATCCTGGTCACTGATGCACAGGGGGGTAAACATGTAGTCTGTAATTCTCTGAATTCCCTGTCACATGCGCCTTGTGTCTCTGGTATCACTGAAGTGGCGGTAAATTCTGCGAGAATGCTCCTATTTTGTCTTCCTGATGGAATAGGTAAGAACAATTTTTGCTTCTCTGAGAGCTGTTGCATCTCCCAATCTAAAACCAGCATCACAAACCCTCAGCATTCACAGATCTCTGTGGTAAGCCATGCTTCTGATTTGCCCCACCCAGATGTGTTTCGTGATGATAACATCTTCCGTAGACTTCTCTGCCCATGCCCAGGATTACGGCTGCACAGGTGGAAGGTCAACTGAGGAAGATCTGTACCAGCAAGGCGGCTGAACCAGATGGAGTTTCCCCACGATTACTGAGGGCCTGTGTGACTGAGCTGGGAGAACCACTACAGCGCATCTTCAACATGAGCCTGGAGCAGAGAAGAGCACCCAGACAGTGGAAAACATCCTGTATTGTCCCGGTACCGAAGAAACCACAACCAAAGGAGTTGAATGACTTCAGACCTGTTGCCTTGACGTCGCACGTGATGAAGACCATGGAGCGGCTGATAATACAGAATCTGAGGCCACAAACCAGGCACGCCCAGGATCCTCTTCAGTTTGCGTATAAGGAGAAGGTGGGAGTGGAGGATGCTATCACGTATTTGCTGCACAAATCACTCTCTCACCTAGATGGGGTCAGTTGTGCTGTGAGGATTACATTCCTTGACTTCTCTAGTGCTTTTAACACCATCCAGCCCAAGATCTTAAGGCACAAACTAACGGAGATGGGAGTAGACTCTCACATGGTGGATTGGATAGTGGACTACTTGACAGATAGACCTCAGTATGTGCGGTTGGGAGACTGTAGGTCTGACACGGTGGTCAGCAGCACAGGAGCGCCGCAGGGAACCGTACTCTCTCCGGTCCTGTTCATCCTATACACATCAGACTTCCAATATAACTCGGAGTCCTGCCATGTGCAGAAGTTCGCTGATGACACGGCCATAGTGGGGTGTGTCAGGAATGGACAGGAGGAGGAGTATAGGAAACTGATACAGGACTTTGTGATATGGTGCAACTCAAACTACCTGCGTCTCAATATCACCAAGACCAAGGAGATGGTGATGGACTTTAGGAGATCTAGGCCTCATATGGAGCCAGTGATCATTAATGGAGAATGTGTGGAGCAGGTTAAGACCTACAAGTATCTGGGAGTACAGTTAGACGAGAAGCTAGACTGGACTGCCAACACAGATGCCTTGTGCAGGAAGGCACAGAGTCGACTGTACTTCCTTAGAAGGTTGGCGTCATTCAATGTCTGTAGTGAGATGCTGAAGATGTTCTATAGGTCAGTTGTGGAGAGCGCCCTCTTCTTTGTGGTGGCGTGTTGGGGAGGAAGCATTAAGAAGAGGGACGCCTCATGTCTTAATAAGCTGGTAAGGAAGGCGGGCTCTGTCGTGGGCAAAGTACTGGAGAGTTTAACATCGGTAGCTGAGCGAAGGGCGCTGAGTAGGCTACGGTCAATTATGGATAACTCTGAACATCCTCTACATAGCACCATCCAGAGACAGAGAAGCAGTTTCAGCGACAGGTTACTATCGATGCAATGCTCCTCAGACAGGATGCAGAGGTCAATACTCCCCAATGCCATTAGGCTTTACAATTCTACCGCCAGGACTTAAGAACTTTTTAAAAGCTATTATTAATGCTTTTTGAGATAGTGATTTAGATGCATATCATATTTTTTACTGAGTTAAGTATTGTATGTAATTAGTTTTGCTACAACAAGTGTATGGGACATTGGAAAAAAGTTGAATTTCCCCATGGGGATGAATAAAGTATCTATCTATCTATCTATCTATCTATCTATCTATCTATCTATCTATGTAGCTAGTCACAGGGTCCACATATTCCTCAATGTTGACATGGTTGCCATAGGTCACAGGATCCCTGAACATTCTCCAGTTGGTATTGTCAAACAGTCCTGCAGTGCAGAGATTGCATCCTCCTGACAGGTTTTCACCATCTTTAGGGCAAGGCTTCTAGTGTTGAGCTTCTTGAGAACTGAGGGAGCTGCATTCATCCAGACAAGTAGAGAGCATTCCATCATACACCTGAGCTGGTGTAGAGGCTTTTGCAATGTTACTCACTGCAGTATACTGACCCCAAAATGTTCTTTAGCCACAACATTTGCCATATGTTGTTGATTCAGTTCCATTCCTTTAAATGGTAAACTTCCAGAAGGTTAATTGGGGATAGTAGAGGTGAAGAGATCTCAGTAACGATGATCTTACCAACTATTAAGAGCGTATTGTTAGAATTTATCCTTATGAAGATGTTCACTTCTAAGGTGTGAATATTAGCTGCCATTTATCACCACATTCCTGAATAGTGTGTACATCTGGTTTCATGCAGGTATTTGCTGGTTTGTTTTATGGAGAATTACGAATAGAAATGAATACTGTACAAACATCAGTAAAAATCTCCACTTCTGACATTATGATGGAAGGAAAGTCCTCAATGAATAAGCTGAAGACCACTGGGCTTAGAACATTCTCTTACAGAACTCCTACACTGACACCTTGGATGATAGACCTTCAACAATCACATTCCTCTTTCTTCATACAAGTTATAATTCTAAGCATTGCCAAGTTTTCCCTTGAAACTCCCTTTGTATTAAGTTATACCAGAGCTCCTTGCTGCTACAGGAAGTCTAAGTCTATTCTCCCAATATACACTCCATCAATTCTGCATTTTAAAGTTAGCTAAGAAATTTTTTCCAGATCAACACATCTCCCAGATCAGCAACCAGTTCTACCAAGTGTGAGTCAAATAACTTCTTACTTTCCTGATATCTCCTGATAGACAGCAACACCTCTGCCATGATTCTGCCTCACAAGGCTGTGTAATCAGTCCTCTATTTTATTCCCTTTTAAACTCAAGACACTGTAGCCAGATTTTGCTATAGTACATCTACAAAATTGCACCAGTCTAGTGGGTCAAAGGTACTGAAGCATTCGGGCTCTCACAACTAGACTGTGCAACAGTTTCTTCCCCCAAGCCATCAGACTCCTCAATACTCAGAGTCTAGACTGGCACCTACATCATTTATTATTATATTGTAATTTGTCCTCTACTGTGCCTATTGTCTTGTTTATTAATTATTGTACTGCCCTGCAGTGTTTTGTGCACTTTATGTAGTCCTGTTCAGGTCTGTAGTCTAGTGCAGTTTTTATGTTGTTTTACATAGTCTAGTATAGCCTTGTGCTGTCTCACATAGTCTAGTGTAGTTTTGTGTTGTTTCATGTAGCACCAGGGTCCTGGAGGAATGTTGTTTCATTTTTACTGTGTACTGTACCAGCAGTTTATGGTCAAAATGACAATAAACTTCACTTGACTTGACTTGAAATAACATTGTGTCAGAGCACAGGAAGGAGATAAATAAAAAAGCCTTCAATTTTCCTTCAGTGTCAGCAAAAAAAAGGGGGCTGGTCATTGATTTCAGGAAGGGTAATTCCTGCTTACATCAACAGTGCTGTGGTTGAGGGGGTTGAGAGTTTCAATCAGCCACATAGATGCCACAGTCAAGAAAGCTCACCAATTTTTACAGATGCACTACAGAAAGCTCCCTATCCTGATGTACCAAGGCTTGGTATGGCCAATGGTCATGGAAATCAGCCTCTACTCCATGGACACTGTACACACTTAATTGCCTCAGTGAAGCAACCAACATAATCAAAGACTGCATCAACTCATCATTCTCACTTCTTCCTCCCTCCCATCGGGCAGAAGAAACAAAAGCCTGAAAACACAAACAAGAGAAAACCTGCAGATGCTGGAAATCCAAGCGACACACAAAAAATGCTAGAGGAACACGACAGGCCTGCCAAAGAGTCTCAGCCTGAAACGTCAACTGTGCTCTTTTCTATAGATGCTATCTGGCCTACTGAGTTCTTCCATCATTTTGTGCATGGTGCCTGAAAGCATATACCACCAGGCTCAAGAGCAGATTTTATTCCCAGTGCTGTAAGACTACAGAATGGTTCTCTTGTATGGTAAGATGAACTCTTGACATCACCATCCATCTTGTCATGGCCTTGCACCTTATTGGCTGCCTGCATTTGCACTTTATCTCTAATTGTTAACATTTTATTCTGCATGCTGTTATTACTTTTCCCCTGTTCTTCCTCAATATACTGACATGATGAAGTGGATGGCATGCAAAACAAAGTTTTTTCACTGTAACTCAGTACATGTGACAATAAAAACCACTTGAACAGAGAAAAGCAAACATACTTATGTCTAAAAATTATATCACAACAAATATAGATGGCAATCTGAATTACCTTGCATTTGATGTCGTCTGTATCTAGCAAGTTAATCAGAACTTCAAGACCACCCACATCTCGAATGGCCAACTGGCATGTTTCACTAGACAAGTTAAAGTCCTTCATTGAGCACAAGGCAATAACAGTAGCTGTTTGGTTGCCACCCTGAAATAACATTGTAAGTAAAGTGAGGCAAAATTAGACAAAACAACAAAAAAAACTTGTTTTGTTAAATATGTTGCTCAAACAAATAAAAAAAACAATTTGCAAAAAGGTATCTTTGATATATTTGGACCAATATTTCAAGAAGAATAAAACTTTCAGAATGCTTTAACTTTCTATTAGCTTGCTTCTTGAAAGCAGATAAGCTGAACACAGGCTCTTTATGTAGAAATGAGTAAACAATGCATTTGATACTGAATCTCATGCCTCTGTAAGCCTCTATGGTTGGACATTCTCAGACATCTTTCATGCAACCTGGCACTAAATTTCTCTCCCAGCTAACTTGCTCTGAATGGAGTAAGAATGTATTGGAGGTTGAGAGTGGAATGGACTACCACACCTAATTGATACACTAGCATTAAAATGTCAATCAAATACTCTGTCTTTACTAAATGCAAATTATTAAGCAAAATAATGAACTAATAAACTGTTTGAAAGCTCTTTGACTCATTCTGAATCAAATAACCAACCGGAGTTCTCCATAATTGTTCTTAACCTAAATGATAATGTTATTGTGAATTGATTAGAGCATAATCAAATACATTTAATATCAATATCAATATCAATAGGGATTTGGATAAACAAGCTCAGAATAAAGAGTTGCTTAATGGCAAGCAGGCAATATTGGATTTTACCAGTACCCATTTACAGCCCTAAGGATTCAAAGCAGGTGGTTTGAAAGTCATAATGTTATCAATTATATTAAAATGATAAACTGAAGCATTCCAATTCAAAGGCAAATCTTCTGTCTTCCTGCAGCCAAACTCAAACACAGATGTGTCCCCATTATAGTATTAAATTGAAACAATATTTAGCAGCACTTAAATGTGGATGAGATATGCTTCCTGCTAATGCACAAAAGATATAAGGAAGAGGGTAAAGTCAATTTTGAACTTTAGTATTAATAGCTTTAAATCAAAGAGAATTGGAAACTTATTTTTCTGCTGTATTAAAAAAACATATACAAAGATCAATATACAAGGATTTTCAAAGGAATCCACACAAAATTTAATTCATGTGTTCTGAAACGTAAGTCTGGCAGACAAATATGTTTGATTATAGCAGGAATAAATATGTGTTCTATTTAATAATTCTATTTGTGTCATCTAACGATATCTTCTTTCAAAAGTATTCAAGCTTTCAATCCGTATCAAAATAAGGAAAAAGACATGCAAGAGCATTAGAACCTTCTGAAATGTAATACTTTAACTTAAAATAAATCTTATGGCATAAGAACAAACACATTTAATGGTCTAATTAAGTACAGATTTAAGTACAATGTTTTCTGTTTTGCAAGTAAAGGTCTATCTAAATTTCTCTGCAATGTAAAGGACCTTAAAAGAAATTCATGAATAATAGTTATTCCATCATTGACATAGAACATTACAAAATAATTTTAAGATTACTCATCTGGAAAATGGCCTACTCCTACATTGTACTATGATGCCCAGAATTCTGTCCTCTGTTAGGCCTAAGGTCAGAATATGGTCAGAAATTTCAGTGTTAAATTTCTAATCAAATCACTTTTCATCAAAATTTCCTTAATTCAATACTCTATAACCCTTGCAGTAAAGACCAGTGTTCCATTAGCCTTCTTTATTATTTGCTATGCCTGTATGTCACCCTCTGTATTTCTTACACTATGACCAACAGCCCAACTTCTTGTGGCTTTGTTCCACTTACATACTAAAGCTTTTTCACCAATAAGGAAGCATCTAGGGAAGTTGACAACATGTAGTGCAGTTCAGGGGAATCTGTAGCTACGTAATAAATATTAATGGTTTAGAGAACTATTAACAGTTATATGTATGGTAATAATATGCTAAATCTTTTACTGCCACTTACCTACTAATAAGTTGTTTTATTACCAGTGATTATGAAGAATTTGTCAATGTACAACTTTACTGTCATTATTAGAAGATGATGAATTTGCTTTCAATTATTGGGAAAATCATCTACCTCTTCTTCCCCTAGGAATCCCTCTGCAGTATTTGCTTTTGCCATTTAGCCACCCTTCAGGGTGATCACTGGCTTAAGAACATCTTGCAAAATAATTTCCTATACAGAGCAGCTAAGAAAACTTCTTACCGGGAATACAACCTTGTAAGATAAACATAGTAACATTTTCCTTTGATATTAACTAGTCCCATGTGAGTAATAGGAGGGTTGGCATTCTTAAAATTTTAAGATGAGGAAGCACAACTTCCTGCATGTACCCTCTTCCATTTTGACAATAAATACACTACTCTATTAGCTCAATTAAATCAATAAATTTAAGCATTAAAGAACTTGCTGTTCATTGTGGTTGGAAACAGGCAGTAAAAGGAAGATATGGTGGCTCGCTTTCCAGAGGAGAAAGGATATACTGGTAACTACCTAATAAGACAGTGTTGTGCAGCATTATGCTCACACTAAACAAAATTGACTCGGAACACATCTGGCAGCTCAAAACTAGAGTGTCCCGAACTGCAGGATACCAGCAGAAGTGGCAAAACTACATTCTAACAAAATAAGTAACTTTTTGGCCTGTTCACCTCTCACTCTACCATTACAGTCAATTCAATTGTTGTAATTTACTTCAAATTATTTGTCTTAATTATTTATATTTTGTGAATCTGTAATTGCTGGCATGGGTCTTCCAGTTTAAGATGGCACTACAAAAGACAGGCGACAACTTACTGATGGTTCATAAAGCAAGAAATACAACTAAATACTTCATTATCTACACTTTTTCTATGGAAAATTGTGGCAAAAGGTCACCACAAACAATGAAGAGACAGGCGAAGGCAAGGCTGACTTGAGGAGAAGTAGTTGAAGTGAGGTCAAGACGAAGTCAGGGCACGTAAAGTGGAGAAGAGTCGGAGTGAAAGAGATTCGAAGACTGTCCACCTCAATCAAGAGCAAGTTCTGATTGATCTAAGAGCCAGGCCAAATTGGAAAGGTCGCGTATGCACCAGAATGAGGCAGCAGTGTCCAGGCTCAGAGTGTATCGATGCAACAGGGCCTGGGTCCTAGTGCGAGGGACATGATGTTTGGATGATTTAAATGCCAGACTGGATGGATTGAAAAGGCAGTGCGTCAGGGCCAGAGCCAAGGTTTGAGCCAGTTCTGCTCACTGTTCTGGCTTTCCTGGGCTTTGTGTCTGCAAGCTCTGCAATGATTTGCTCCACTGTATGATAAACTGAGACTGTGGGCCTGTTCCTGACTTTATCTGTATGGACTCACTTCTGTTCTGAATGCTGTAGCTTGCTTTTATTGTTTGCACGATTGGTGTTTTTCTCTCCCTCCATGCATTAGATGTTTTTTAGTTGTTTTTTTGATTTTTTTTCGGGTTTCTTGTTTCACGCCTGTAAGAGGATTAATCTCAAGGTTGTATAATCTATACATACTTTGATAATAAATAATTTGAATTAAATTTTATAAGACATTCCTAATTACCTTTTAGAAACTAACATAGATGCTGTTTTCTTGAACCTCTAGTCTTATCAAGCTGCTCACAGCAGTAATGGCTACGGAGTTTCAAGATTTAGAGTCAGTGATGATGAAGAACTATATATTTCCAAATCAGGATAGAGGTGCATGACTTAAAGGGGAACCTGCAGATGATGGTGTTCCCAAGCACCTGCTGCCCTTGTCCTTCTCAGTGGTACAAATCAAGCATTGATTTGTGCTGTTGAAGTAGTCTGCATAATTGTACACACACTAAGTACATCTGTGATGGAGGATATGAATGCTTAGGATGGTGGATAGGGTGCCAATCAAGCAAATTGCTTTGTCTGAGATGATACTGTACTTTTGAGAGGTTTTGGAGATTCACCCATTCAAGAAAGTCGACAGTATTCCATTAAGCTCCTGATTTATGCCTGTAGATGGTGTAAAGGTTTTGGAGGAGTTACTCACTACAACACATCTAAGCCCTGATTGATTAAGGCCATAAGACAAAGGAGCAGAAGTCAGCCATTCAGCCCATCGAGTCTGCTCCGCCATTTCATCATGAGCTGATTCAATCTCCCCTTTAGTCCCATTCCCCCGCCTTCTCACCATAACCTTTGATGCCCTGACTACTTAAATACCTATCAATCTCTGCCTTAAATACACCCAATGACTTGACCCCACTGCCGCCCATAGCAACAAATTCCATAGATTCACCACCCTCTGGCTAAAAAATATTTTTCCATCTCTGTTCTGAATGGGCGCGCTGCAATCCTCAAGTCATGTCCTCTCGTACTAGACTCCCCCACCATGGGAAACAACTTTGCCACATCCACTCTGCCCATGCATTTCAACATTTGAATGTTTCTATGAGGTCCCCCCCCCCCCTCATTCTTCTAAACTCCAAGGAGTACAGTCCACAAGCGGTCAAACATTCCTCATATGTTAACCCTCTCATTCCCGGAATCATTCTAGTGAATCTTCTCTGAACCCTCTCCAATGTCAGCACATCCTTTCTTAAATAAGGAGCCCAAAACTGCACACAGTATTTCAAGTGAGGTCTTACCAGTGCCTTATACAGCCTCAAAATCACATCCCTGCTCATATACTCTATTCCTCTAGAAATGAATGCCAACATTGCATTCACCTTCTTCACCACCGACTCAACCTGGAGGTTAACCTTAAGGGTATCCTGCATGAGGACTCCCAAGTCCCATTGCATCTCAGAACTTTGAATTCTCTCTCCATTTAAATAATAGTCTGCCCGTTTATTTCTTCTACCAAAGTGCATGACATTGTAATTCATTTGCCACTTCTTTGTCCATTCCCCCAATCTATCCAAGTCTCTCTGCAGACTCTCTGTTTCCTCGGCACTACCAGTCCCACCACCTATCTTTGTATCATCAGCAAACTTAGCCACAAAGCCATCTATTCCATAATCCAAATTGTTGATATACAACGTAAAAAGAAGCGGCCCCAACACGGACCCCTGTGGAACACCACTGGTAACCGGCAGCCAACCAGAATGGGATCTCTTTATTCCCACTCTCTGTTTCCTGCCAATCAACCAACGCTCTACCACGTATGTAACTTTCCCGTATTTCCACGGGCTCTTATCTTGTTTAGCAGCCTCATGTGTGGCACCTTGTCAAAGGCCTTCTGAAAATCCAAATACATAACATCTACTGCATCTCCCTTGTTTAGCCTACTTGTAATTTCCTCAAAAAATTGCACTAGGTTTGTCAGGCAGGATTTTCCTTTAAGGAACCTTATATCTGGATGATGGGGTGGTAAATTGGATTAGTAAGTATGCTGATGATACTAAGGTAGGAGGTGTTGTGGATAATGAGGTGGGTTTTCAAAGCTTGCAGGGAGATTTATGCCGGTTAGAAGAATGGGCTGAACGTTGGCAGATGGAGTTTAATGCTGAGAAGTGTGAGGTTCTACATTTTGGCAGGAATAATCCAAATAGAACATACAGGGTAAATGGTAGGGCATTGAGGAATGCAGTGGAACAGAGAGATCTAGGAATAACAGTGCATAGTTCCCTGAAGGTGGAGTCTCATGTAGATAGGGTGGTGAAGAAGGCTTTTGGAACGCTGGCCTTTATAAATCAGAGCATTGAGTACAGAAGTTGGGATGTAATGTTAAAATTGTACAAGGCATTGGTAAGGCCAAATTTGGAATATTGTGTACAGTTCTGGTCACCGAATTATAGGAAAGATATCAATAAATTAGAGAGAGTGCAGAGACGATTTACTAGGATGTTACCAGGGTTTCAGCACTTAAGTTACAGAGAAAGGTTGAACAAGTTAGGTCTCTATTCATTGGAGCGTAGAAGGTTGAGGGGGGATTTGATCGAGGTATTTAAAATGTTGAGAGGGATAGATAGAGTTGACGTAAATAGGCTGTTTCCATTGAGAGTAGGGGAGATTCAAATGAGAGGACATGATTTGAGAGTTAGGGGGCAAAAGTTTAAGGGAAACACGAGGGGGTATTTCTTTACTCAGAGAGTGATAGCTGTGTGGAATGAGCTTCCTGTAGAAGTAGTAGAGGCCAGATCAGTTGTGTCATTTAAGGTAAAATTGGATAGGTATATGGATTGGAAAGGAGTGGAGGGTTATGGGCTGAGTGCGGGTAGGTGGGACTAGGTGAGATTAAGAGTTCGGCACGGACTAGGAGGGCCGGAATGGCCTGTTTCCGTGCTGTGATTGTTATATGGTTATATGGTTATATGGAACCCATGCTGAGCTCTGCCTATCTTGCCATATTGATTAACAGTCAAGGTATTTCAAAGATTCAAACGTTCATTTATTATCAAAGTATACAACTCTGAAATTCTTCATTTCTCCAGGTAGCCATGAAACCAAGAAAGGCAACACAATCATTAACCCTCAAATCCCACTTCTCAGCAAAAAAAAGAACAAAAATGGAACAGGCACATCAACCCCCAAATCCCTCCTCCTGCCCAAAAACCAAGTATTTTGAGTTGTTTCTAATCAAGAGACAACCCAGGATGCATCAGATCAATGATGGTAATGACATTCAATACTGGGTCTACTTTCCCTGGAGTGGTGACATAACTGAGGCATATAAAATTATGATGGGTATTAATAGGATAAACTATAGGACAGAGATCTAGAGTAAAGGGTAAGAGATTTTAGAGGGGATTTTGCACCTAGAGAGTGATGAGAACCTGGAATACACCACCTGAGAGAGTAGCGTCTGTGACGACATTCAAGAAGTGTCCAGGTGATCTCTTGAATCATCTATTCACCACTGATGTCCACGGTTGGGGTGGGGAATATGGTGGCCAAGTGGTCTGTTTCTTTGCTGTATGAATGCCTAGTGCAGGGTGTTAGACTGTCATTGCTTGTTTAACATTTTCGTGCTTTCTGTGGCACAAAGGCTATTTACTACATAAATCCTATGCTCATTTTCTTGTTGGGTCTTGTACATGCAGTCATGAACTGTTTTATTTACAAAGGAATGTTGTACATTGTGCAATTAGCAACAGATGTTCCTTCTTCTGATATTAGGATGGAGTGAAGGTGAAGACTTTGGACATTTATGCCTTGTAGAGTATGGAAAGCCAGGACATATGTGAGCTCTTTTTCATATTGTCAGATGGTTACTAATATTGTATATGTACCAGGAAGTTTGGCGAGAGTCAGATTTAGTTCTAAAACGAACTTTTGAATTGTTAGCTCAGTTCACTGAAATGTTACCTGTCTCTCTTTACACAGATGCTGCCTGACTGGATTTCCAGCATCTGCAGTTTTCTTGATTTTCATTTACCTTGTATGCCAACTAAATATCCAAGGGTTTAGTTCACATACAAGATAGATAAGAAAGTTGATTGATAGTAAAAAACAAAGGTAGAAAGTAAAAATAGAAGGTTACAAAGCTGTTTGTGTGCATTATGGCATTCTAAGTTCAGAAAATTCAGGAGATATCCATGCTGATGACCTTTAAAAAGATCCAGAAAAAGAAAAAAACATCGAGCAAAATTTTAGAGATCCTAGCCCTGTCATTAACTTGGAACTCAAGGCCCATTTCAGCCAACTGAGATGTTGAATCATTTTCTTTCACCCAACATCTAGGACTACTAATGCAAGGCCAAGAAAACTCCTAATCTGGAACACCTTACAGCTCTTCAATTTTTGCTTCCTTCTACCAACCACACTTCAGCTCTCCATGTATCTGCTTATGTTAATCACACCACATGGAAGTTTTCCTGTATGAAATATTGAACATCAAGATATAGAAAATAGTAGCAGGAGAGGATATCTTTCCCCTCATGCCCCACTATTCAATACAATCATGGCTAATCATCCCTACTCAGTACCTTGTTCCTGCATTCTCCATATATCCCTTGAACCATATCTAAAGCTCTTTGAATATATCAAGTGTTGTGGCCTCAGTTGCCACATCATCTCTTTGGGTGAAGAAGCTTCTTCTCATTTCATTTCATTTTAAGTTAATTACCCCATCCTTAGCTTGTGACCTTAACTCAATACTTATCCACCATTAGGAACATCCTTTCTGTGGTCAGTTTTGTCCCAATAAGAATTTATAAGTCATTCTCAATCTTCTTAACATCTCGGGAATATAAACACAATCATCCCAATCTCTTTTTACACATCAGTCTGGTGACTGCATTCCTTTCAGAGCAAGACAATCCTTTCTCAGAGCAGGAGACCAAAAAGCAAAAGGTGACTAACTCTGGAAATAAAAATAATATTAAGAGAACGAGTTGTAAAGCGTTACTGAAGGCGAGTCTGTAGGACATAGAATCAGTTCAGAATAGAGGCAAATTAAGTTATCCATGCTGGTTCAGGAGCCTGATTGTTGAAGGGTAATTACTGCTCCTGAACCTGGTGGTGTGGGACCCAAGACTTCTGTACCTCCCAGCCTGATGGTAGTATCAAGAAGTGAGAAGAGTGCAGGGCCTGGATGGTCCGGTGTCTCTAATAACGGATGCTGATTTCTTGTTGCAGCACTCCATGTAAATGTGCTCAGTGGTGGGGAGGACTCTTGCTGTGAGGTACTTGCCTGTGTCCACCACTTTCTGTAGACTTTTCTGTTTCTGGCCATTGGTGTTCCTATAACAGGCCATGATACAACCATGGATATGTTCCACTGTGCATTCACAGAAACTTGTCAAAGTTTTTGGTGATATGCCAATCTAATCAAACTTCTAAGAAAGTAGAAGCACTTATGAGTAAAGGTGCTCATCCATTGGTGTACCAAGAATAACCAGGATTCATTGCATCTTCCCCTTTCCTAATCTATTGCCACTCATAATAATTTGCCTCTGTGTTTTGGCTATCAAAGTGGATTTCCTCCCACATATATTATATCTATAATACATTCATCCATTCATTCCATCAGTTCACATCACACTGAAGCCTTTCTGCATTTGCCTCATAGTTCATATTTTCACTCAGCTTTGTATCATCTGCAAATTTGGAAAGATATTTAATTCCTTCAGTTAAATCATTGTGAATAGCTGGGGTTCAAGCACTGAATCCTGTAGTACTCCATGAATTAGTGGTTGGAAACGACCCTGTTCATTCCTACTCTTTATTTCCTATCTGTCGACCAGTTCTCTATCTGTTAATACATATTCTTCCTCTCCATGGGCTTTCATTTGGCTTATTAATCTTTCATGTTGGACACTGTTGGAAGTTTTCTGATCAAGTACATCAGGTTCACTCATTCTCCTCCATCCACTCTACCAACTACACCTTCAGAAGATTTCAGTAAATTTGTTACACTAGATTCATCTTCTGTAAATCTTTGCTGATTTTGACAGATTCGTTCACTGTTTTCCAAATGCTCTACTATTAATAATAACCTCTTGCATTTCCCCCGCTACTGATGCCAGCCTAACAATCTATAATTCCCTGTTTCCTGGAAGCAGAGACCAGACCAGTTGTACTCAAATTTTCTGCCAATTCTTGAAACTTCTGCCACCTGTATTGCATGAGAATGTTTTAAGGTCCACTAATTTTCAGGGCCAGGTTGTTACCGTCCTTTCTGTCTCAGAGCTATTCACACTATATAACATGTTAGAAAACATTTATTGTTGAGTCTGACTCAATGCAGTTTACTCAGACAGGACAGCAGTATGCAATGGTTTACTGGATCATACAGAAGTGACGGCTACCACCATTACCAGAATATAATTGTATCATATAAACATGTGATCAATACTAGATGTACCAAGGTAGCTAAAAGGAAGCAGGACAGCTCAGACTTGACCACTTACAGTAATGGGTTGCCTGTTTCTGGTTTACTTCTGAGACTGGTCAATGTTGACTGCCAAGACAAGCTAAACCTGTGAGGTCAACATCAAAAACGTCTATCTGTCCTCCTCCTCTGCCAGATTCTGCTCTACACTGCTTCCATTTATTATTGATTTTAGAGACAGGAAAGGCCTATATCAAAGACATTAAATTAACCATTCTATTTTAAAATGACTGGGTAACAAAATGGCTTTTCTTACTTTTGGAATCTCCTCCAAGACACATTTCTACACTTAGGTATCTGGTTAATTTCTAAAGGACAATTAGTTAAAGAAAAGATCTAAGCAGCATCATTCCCAATCTCTAATCAAGATGAAAAATGCAACACCAAGACTATTTTCTGGACTATGTTGCTGATCCACCAATATCCTCTGTAAAGTATTTCACGCTGTGCCTATCAAGGCCATTATCTCATAGCCAATATAGTGAGATGAATTGCTTTCTTCTGTATTACAAACTTATAACAATTTTGTGACTGAAATTATCTCTTCCATTTAGGCAATTAAAATATAAATGAAATATATAATTACAGACCCCCATACGTCAACTCCACTAGTTGATATTATTCCAGTTATTAAAATATCCAATTTTATGAAATATGGCACAGCTGCTGCAGAAAGAAAATATTGAACTAATTTTGAAGTATTAAAACAAAAACTTCATGCCATTTCAAAAGTGTCTTCCCCCAGGCAGTTAACCATTCTAGTTAGCTCACCCCACACCCCTCTATCTATTATCTCATTCATTGCACTGCACTGTAAACATTTTAACGGGGAGAACACTTCATCGAGCACCTCTGCACCATCCGCTACAAGCAGGACTTCTCAGTGGCCAAACATTTTAATTCCTATTCCCATTCCAACATGTCGGTCCGTAGCCTCCTCTTGTGCCAAGGTGAAGCCACCCTCAGGTGGAGGAGCAAAATCTTATATTCCGCCTGTGTATCCTCCAACCTGATGGCATGAGTACCGATTTCTTCTTCCGATAAACAAATTCTTTCTCCCGTCCCCTCACTTTCTCTACTGCTCACTCTGACTTTTTACTTTTTCTCACCTGCTAATTTCTTCCCCCTGGATCCCCTCCTCCTTCCCTTTCTCCTACGGTCCACTCTCTTCTCTTATCAGCTCTTGGCCTTTCCCACCCACATGGCTTCACCTAGCACCTTCAGACTAGTTTCTTTCTCCTCCCACCAACTTTTTATTCTGGCATCTTCCCCCTTCCTTCTCAGTTCTGAAGAAAGGGTTTGCCCAAAACATGGCATGGCATGACACGGCAAAACATGGTAAACTGTTTACTCATCTCCATAAATTCTATCTGACCTACTGAGTTCCTCCAGCAATTTACGTGTGTTACTTTAAACCACTTTTTATAATGCTGTTTACATTGTAAATACATGCTGTATTTATGCTCATTTTATTCCATATCTGTACTTTAATCTCTAACTTTATTATTTATATAATTGTTTATTCTTTATTATTATCGAATTTTGTGGTTTGTGTTGCATGTTGTGCCAACAAACCTCAGTAAATTCCTAATGCATCCCGCAAATAAAGTTAATCCTTGATGTTCAATGTTCCAGAGTCCCACAGGTTCACCACCCTCTGGCCGAAGATATTTTTCATCATCTCTATTCTAAAGGGACATATTTTTATTGTGAGGCTGCACTGAAATTCATTCAATACTGGAAACATTCTCCCCATATACACTCTATCTAGGCCTTTCAATATTTGGTAGAGTTCAGCCAAATACGCACACCCCCCACCCATTATTCTTTTAATCTGCAGTGAATACGGGCCAAAAATCATCGGATACTCCTCATATGTTAACTGCTTCATCCCTGCAATCATTCTTGTAAAACAACACACATAAAATGCTGGAGGAACTCTGCAGGCTGGGAAGCATCTATGGAAAAGAGTAAACAGCCAATGTTTTGGGCCAAGACCCTTTTCACCAGGACTGGACCGAAAGAGGAGAAGTCAGAGCAAGAGGTGGGGGCGGGGAGGAAGAAGTGAAAGGTGGTAGGTGATAGGTGATAGTGAAACCAGGAGAAGGGGAAGAGGTGAAATAAAGAGCTGGGAATTTGCTTGGTGAAAGAAATAAAGGGCTAGAGAAGGGGGATCTGATAGGAGAGGATAGAAGACCATGGAAGAAATTAAAGGAGGAGAAGCTCCAGAGGGAAGTGTTGGGCAGAAAAGGAGATAAGGTGAGAGAGGAAACAGGAATGGGAAATGAAGGAGAGGGATGGGGGCAATTACCAGAAGTTCAAGAAATTGATGTTCATGCCATCAGGTTGAAGGCTACACAGACAGAATATGTGGTATTGCTCCTCCAATCTGAGTATGGCCTCATCGCAGCAGTAGAATAAGCCATGAACTGACATGTCAGAATGGGAATGGGAAGTAGAAGTGAAATGGGTGGCTACTGCTTTCTCTGATGGATTGGGTGTAGGTGATCATTGATGCAGTCTCCCAATCTAGGCTGGGTCTCACCAATATATAGGAGGCCACACTGGGAACACCAGATACAGTAGATGACCCCAACAGACTCACAGGTGAAATGTTGCCTCACCTGGAAGGACTGTTTGGAGCCCTGAACAAGGATAAGTACCAGGAGGGAGGTCAGTGGGGAGGGACAAATGGACAAGGAAGTCACATAGGGTGCTTTCCCTGAGGAAAGCAGAAAGTGGGGGGAGGGAGGGAAAGGTGTGTTTGATGGTGAGATCCAGTTGGAGATGGCAGAAGATAAGGAGAATTATGCACTAGATGCAGAGGCTAGTGGGGTAATGAGTGAGGACAAGAGGAAGCCTATCCTTAGGGTGGTGGCGGGAGGATGGGGTAAGAGCAGACTTGTGCGAAATGGAAGAGACGCAGGTGAGGGCAGCATTGATGGTGGAGGAAGTGAAGCCCCTTTCTTTCAAGAAGGAGGGCATCTCAGTAGTTTTGAAATTAAAAGCCTCATCCTGAGAACAAAGAAACTGAGAGATGGGGATGGCATTTTTACAAGTGTCATGGTGGGAAGAGTTATAGTCCAGGTAGCTGTGAAAACAGCTGGTATCATTAAATGGCAACTGTTTGTGTCCAGCTCTGATGGGCTTAGGACTCTGACAGTTGAAATCCACAGTAACAGCCATGGATATTTCAATAGGAGCATAATTTAAAGATTTTTTTAAAAATATATCGCTACTCAAAATTGACAAACTTTGGACTGCAGACAAGGGTTGCAATGCAACTTCTTTAAGAAAACAGAAGCAGAGAAACTGCGCCGGTCTACAACTACAATTGAAATACAAAGGCTTTAGACTCCCACTCACGACTATCCTGCTGGTGAATGTACAGTCTCCGGAAAATAAAACTGAAGACTTCAGAGCAAGATTGCTAGAACAGAGGGACATCTGGGACTGCCATGTACTTTGCTTCATGGAAACATGGCTATCCACTGCCATTTCAGATGCAGCGCTGCAGTTCATGGCTTCACCATTCTCTGCAAAGATGGGACAGCTCAGTCTTTTAAAGGCAGAGGAGGTGAAGTATGCTTTACGATTAACTCATCATGGTGCACAACTGTGGCGGTTCTGCTCAGTACTGCTCACCTGATATGGAACATCTACCAATCAAATGTCATCCATTTTAACTGCAAAGGGAATTTTCCATCATCATCTGGTAGCGGTGTACATTCTACCTCAGGCCGACGTCAGACAGGTATTGGTAGCGCAGAGCAACGTTATCAGTAGACACAAAACTGTGCACCCTGATGCATTCCGGATCACTGTGGGGGATTTCAACCAAGGCCAGCTTGAGAAGTTTGAACAACTACCAGAAGAACCAGAGAGCCAACACACTCAACCACTGTTATACCACCACCAAGAAAGTTTACCATGTCATCCCATGCTCACACTTTGGAAAATCCAATCACATTGCTGTATTTCTACTCCCAGTGTATAGGCAGAGACTAAAGACCACAGCAACAGTGGTGAGGACCAAGAAGGTATAATCAAGAGAGACAGAGAAGTTTATAGAGGACTGCTTTGAGTCGGTAGACTGGACAATATTCAGGGATTCATCTTCGAATCTGAATGAAGATGCCACAGTTGTAACTGACTTCATCAGGACTGGTGTGGATGAGTGTTTGCCTTTGAGGACATACCAGACTTATCCAAACCAAAAGCCATGGATGAACCAGGAGATTTGTTTCTGCTAAGGGCTAGGTCTGTGGCATTCAAGACTAGTGATTCAGAACTATACAAGAAAACTAGGTAAGTCCTATGGAAGGCTATTTTAAGGATGAAACACCAAGAGTTAGAGATGAAATCGGTTGCACAACAGCTCTGGCAAGGTTTGCAGGCGGTTACTTCCTACAAACTGAAACCTAATGTCATGAACAGCTGTGATGCTTCACACCCAGACAAGCTCAATGCCTTTAATGTACTTTGAAAGGGAGAATAAAACTACTCTTCTGCGAATCCCTACAGTGACTGGTGACCCTACGATCTCTGCCTCAGAGGCCAATGTCAGAATACCTTCCAAGAGGGTAAACCCTTGCAAGGCATCAGGAGCTGAAGGGGTACCTGGTAGGGCTCTGAAAACCTGTGCCAAACATCTAGCGGGAATGTTCAAGGACAGCTTCAATTTCTCACTGCTACAGATGGAGGTCCCCACCTGCTTCAAAAGAGCACCAATCTAGTGCCCAAGAGCAGGTTGAGCTGTCTCAATGACTATCACCCAATGAAATTCACACCTACTGTGATGAAGAGCTTTGAGAGGTTAGTCATGAGTAGAATCAGCTCTTGTCAAAGCAAGCTCTGGACCCACTGCAATTTGACTTTTATCACAACAGAACTACAGCAGATGCAATCTCAGTGGCACTCCACTCAGCCTAGAATCACATGGAAATGCGATTCTTATGATAGACTGCTGTTTATTATCTACAGATCAGTGTTTAACACAATCATAACCTTAGTTCTAATCAATAAGCTCCAAAACCTGGGCCTCTGTACCTTCCTCTGTAACTGGATCTGTGACTGCCTCACCAGGAGACCAGAGTGTGTATGGATTGGAAATAACATCTTCTCCTCACTGACAATCAACATTGGTGCACATCAAGAATGTATGGCTAACACACTGCTCCACTCTCACTACACACACAATTGTGTGGCTAGGCAAGCTCAAATGCCATCTATAAATTTGCCAATGACACAAATATTGTTGGCAGAGTTTCAGACGGTGACAAGGAGGCATAAGGGAGTGAGATAGATCAGCCGATTGAGTGGTGTTGCAACAACTTTGTACTCTCTAGGCTCTGAGCAGGGCCCGGTGGATTGGAAGACAGCAAATGTCACGCCACTTTCTAAAAAAAGAATGTAGGCAAAAGGTGGGCAACTATAGGCAAAAGACAGGCAACTATAGGCCAGTTAGCTTAACATCTGTAGTCAGGAAAATGCTTGCCTGTCATTAAGGAAGGAATAGCGAAACATTTAGAAAGGAGTGGCTCCATTAGACAGACACAGCATGGATTCAGAAAGGGCAGGTCCTGTTTGACAAAGTTTGAGGACATAATGAGTGCAGTGGATAGAGGGGAACAGGTGGATGTCGTATACTTGGATTTCCAGAAGGCATTTGATAAGGTGCCACACAAGAGACTTATAAATAAAATATGGATGCATGGAGTCGGAGAAAGTGTATTGCCATGGATAGTGGATTGGCTAACTGATAGAAGGCAGAGAGTTGGTATAAATGGGTGTTTCTCCGGTTGGCAGTCTGTGGTGAATGGGGGTGGGGGGGTGCCACAGGAGTCGGTGCTGGGCCGGCAGCTGTTTACCATTTACATTGATGATTTGAAAGAGGGGACAACTAAGTGTAGCGTAGCAAAATTTGCTGATGACACTAAACTGAGTGGAAAAGCAAATTGTACAGAGGATGTGGAGAGTCTGCAGAGGGATATAGATAGGTTAAGTGAGTGGGCCATGGTCTGGCAGATGGAATACAACATTTGTAAATGCGAGATCATCCATTTTGGAAGAAATAATAGAAGAGCAGATTATTATTTAGAT
The DNA here is from genome assembly GCF_048418815.1 of Hemitrygon akajei. Taxonomy (NCBI): domain Eukaryota; kingdom Metazoa; phylum Chordata; class Chondrichthyes; order Myliobatiformes; family Dasyatidae; genus Hemitrygon; species Hemitrygon akajei. The sequence continues at coordinate 138,627,237 of NC_133131.1, forward strand.
GGTAAAAGATTGCAGCATGCTGTTGTGCAGAGGGACTTGGGAATGCTTGTACATGAATCGCAAAAAGTTGGCTTACAGGTACAACAGGTTATTAAGAAGGCAATTGGAATGTTGGCCTTCATTGCTAGAGGGATTGATTTCAAGAGCAGGGAGGTCATGCTGCAACTATACAGGGTACTGGTGAGGCCGCACCTGGAGTACTGTGTGCAGTTCTGGTCTCCATACTTGAGGAAGGATATACTGGCTTTGGATGCAGTGCAGAGGAGGTTCACCAGGTTGATTTCAGAGATGAAGGAACCTATGAAGAGAGATTGAGTCGCCTGGGACTATACTCTCTGGAATTCAGAAGAATGAGAGGGGATCTTATAGAAACATACAAAATTTTGAAAGGGATAGATAAGATAGAAGTAGGAAAGTTATTTCCATTGGTAGGTGAGACTAGAACTAGGGGATATTGCCTCAAGATTCAGGGGAGAAAATTTAGGTTGGAGATGAGGAGAAACTGTTTTTCCCAGAAAGTGGTGAATCTGTGGAATTCCCTGCCCAGGGAAGTAGTTGAGGCTTCTTCACTAAATATATTTAAGAAACAGTTAGATAGATTTCTACATAGCAAGGGAATTAAGGGTTATGGGGAAAAAGCAGGTAGATGGAGCTGAGTTTACGGTCAGATCAGCCATGATCTTATTGAAAGGTGGGGCAGGCTCAATGGGCCAGATGGCCTACTCCTGCTCCTATTTCTTATGTTCTTGTAATGCTGAGCCTTAATAAGACACTAGTCAGGCCACTTTTGGAGTATTATCAACAGCTTGGGGCCTCATATCTCAGAAAGGATGTGGTATCATTGAAGAGAGTCCAGAGGAGGTTCACAAGGATGATTCTGGGAATGAAGGGGTTAACATATGAGGAGCATTTGGCAGCTTTGGGCCTTTACTCACTGGAATTTAGAGGAATGCATCGGGATCTCACTGGAACTTACCAAACAGTTGAAAGGACTAAATAATGTGGATGTGGAGAGGATATTTCCTTTGGTGGGGGTATCCAGAACTACAGGGCACAACCTCAAAATTGAGGGGCAGCTTTTATAACAGAGGTAAAGAGGAATTTTTTTAGCCACATGGTGGTGAATCTGCAGAATGCTCTGCCACAGACTGCAGTGGAGGTCAAGTCTGTGCGTAGATTTAAAGCAGAAATTGATAGTTTCCTGATTGGTCAGGGCATCAAAGGATATGGCAAGAAGGCAGGTGTATGGGATTGAATGGGCTCCAGGATCAGCCATGTTGGAATGGCAGAGAGGACTTGATGGGCTGAATGGCCTAATACTGCTCCTATACCTTATGGTCACCAAGGACATTCCCTCTTCTCAATACTATTATTAAGGAGGAAGTACAGGAACCTGAAGACACACACTCAGCATTTCAGGAACAGCTTCTTCCCCTTTGGCCTCATATATCTGAATGGACAATGAACCCATAAACACTTCCTCAGTATTTTCCCCTTTTTGCATTACCTTTTTAATTTAATTTTCTTTTTTATATTTACATCTTATTGTAATTTACAATGTTTTTAGTATTATGTATTGCAATGTACTCTTGCCACAAGACAACAAATTTCATTCCATACTCTGCCAGTGATATTCAACCTGATTCTGATTCCAATGTGCTTGGAGGTGGATGAAATGGGTGAGTTTTTAAGTGAAAATTTGGCAGAAGCATTTACCATGGAGAAGGACGCATCAGATGGGGAGATCAGTGTGGAGCATACTAATTTGTTAGGGCATTTTCAGATAAAGAGGGAAATAGTGTTGGGTATCTTAAAGAACATTATGTCAGATATGTCTACAGAGCCTGATGGGATATACCCCAGGTTTTCTGAGAGAGACAAGAGATAAGATTGCTGGGACCTTGACTAATATCTTCATGTCCTCTCTAGCTACAATTAAGGTCTCAGAGGAACAGAGAGATAATTGTTTCTATTATTTAAAAAGGGAAATAGAGATAATCCTGGAAACTTTAGACTGGTGATTTTCATTTCAGTGGTAGACAGGTTGGTGGAGAGGACTCTTAAGGATAGAATTTATGAGCGTTTTTAAAAAACCATGGCTTTATTAGAGACAAATGGCAATTTATGGCTTACTAACTTGAGTTTTTTGAGGAGGTGACAAAGGTGATTGATTAGGAAGAGCTGTGGATATTGCATATATTTGGCTGCATTTGCAGTATTGCATTCAATTCTGTTTTCCCCATTATGGAGGCTTTGGAAAGGGTGAAGAAGAGGTTTATCAGGGTATGTACTATATAAGAAGAGGCTGGACAAACTTGGTTGTTTTCTCTGGAGTATCAGAGGCTGAGGGAAGATCTAATAGAGGTTTAGAAATTCATGAGAAGTATAAATAGAACAGACAGCCAATATCTTTTACCCAGGTCGAAATGTCTCATAGAAGAGTGCATGCAAGGGTAAGTTCAAAGGAGATGTGCAAGGCAAGTATTTGTACACAAGGAGTGACGTGTGCTTGGAGAGCACTAACTGCGGTGATGGTGGAGGTAAATGTGTGAAAGGCACTAAAGTAGCACTTAGAGACGCTCATGAATGTGCAGGAAATGGAAGAATATGGACACTGTGTTGACAGAAGTGATTATTTAAGTTGGGCATTTACTTACTAATTTAATTATTTCAATACACATTGTGGGCCGAAAGGCCTTCTCCTGTGCTATACTGTTCTATATCTATGTTAATAGAAACACAGAAACATAGAAACCCTACAGCACAATACAGGCCCTTCGGCCCACAATGCTGTGCTGAACATGTACTTACTTTAGAAATTACCTTGGGTTACCCATAGCCCTCTATTCTTCTAAGTTCCATGTACCTATCCAGGAGTTTCTTAAAAGACTCCATCATATCCTTCTCCACCACCGTCACTGGAAGCCCATTCCACACACTCATCACTCTCTACGTAAAAAACATCTGTGCCTTACATCTCCTCTGTGCTTACTTCCAAGCACCTTAAAACTGTGCCCTCTCGTGTTAGTCATTTCAGCCCTGGGAAAAAAACCTCTGACTATCCACACAATCAATGCCTCTCATCATCTTATTCACCTCTACCTATACTCTCTATGTTCTAAGAGCTCTCTCATGCTTTTACATACATTTCCAAATGATAACATGACAAATTTAGTGACAACTTTAAACTTAAGCTATTTGCTACTTTCAAGGCTGTTCTCAAAAAAGATAACCAACTTAAACTAGATTCATGATATATATTTTGTCACTTGGCCACATAAATGAAAAGCAAAATGACCACCTGAACATAACTGCACTGCCCTTCAATTTCCAACATTTCCTTGGCATGGCTCCTTCAGTATGAAAGTAGTTTAACTCTGATAACCATGAAAAACTCTAAGTAAATTCATACAGAACATAGAACATTACAGCACACAACGAGCCCTCCAGACCACAACGTTGTGCCAAACCAATTATAATAAACATAACTGTCTTGTTTATTATTTATTGTAATGCCTGCACTGTTTTTGTGCACTTTATGCAGTCCAGTGTAGGTCTGTAGTCTAGTGTAGCTTTCTCTGTGTTGTTTTTTTTTACGTAGTTCAGTCTAGTTTTTGTACTGTGTCATGTAACACCATGGTCCTGAAAAACGTTGTCTCATTTTTACTATGTACTGTACATAGCAGTTATGGTTGAAATGACAATAAAAGTGACTTGACTTGACTTGACTAATGTACCCAGTGCTCCTGACATAGTCTGTTCTACATTGGTGAGAACCAATGTAAATTGGGGACAGCTTTTTTGAGCACCTTCACTCCATCCGCAAATCAGATTTCTTCTTCTCCAACTCTTTACCTTTTCTACTTACCACCTTCTAACTTCTCACTTCATCCACCTCCCCCATCTACCTGGCTTCACCTACCACATTCTATAGCTTGTACTCTTTTGTACTCCTTCCCCTCCTACCACCTTCTTATTCTGGATTCTTTTATCCCCTTCCTTTCCAGTCCCAATGAAGGGTCTCAGCCTGAAACATTGACTGTTTATTTCTATACATCACTTCCATCGATGCTGGCTGACTTACTGTTTTCTTCCAGCATTTTGCATGTGTGTTGCAATACTCCAGATGCGGCCTAACTAGTATTTTATAAAACTAAAAACTAATTTCCTGACTTATAAACTCAGTGCTCGACTAATAAAGGCAAGCTTGCCTTCTTAACCACCCTATCAACCTGCATAGCCACTTTCTGGGAGCTATAAACTTCAACCTCAAGATCCCTCTGCTCATTACACTGTTTAGCGTTTTGCTCTTAAGTGACCTGTCTCCTTAGATTTGACCTACCAAGGTGCAACACTTCACCTTTATCCGGGTTAAACTCCATCTGCTATTTCTCTGCTCATATCTGTAACTGATCTACAGTATATTCTGTTGGTATTCTTTGCCAGTCTTCTATACCATCCACAACACCACCAATCTTTGTATCATCTGCAAACTGAATGATCCACCCATTTACATTTTCATCCAGGTTATTTCTATACATCACAAACAGCAGAAGTCCCAGTACAGATCCCTGTGAAACACTACTAATCACAAACCTCCAGCTACAATAAATCCCTCTGACCACTACTTCTGCCTTCTATAGGTAAGCCAGTTCTGAATCCAAACAGTCAATTCATCATGGATCTCACACATCTTAATCTTCTGATGAGCCTTCCAAGAGGGACACTTTACTAAATTCCTTGTAGACAACATTCACACCTCATCACCTCTTCAATGAACTCAGTCAAGCATATAAGACCTAACTTGCCCACAAAGGCCCTAGCAATCTTTTCCTTGCCTCTCTAAATAACCTGGGGTATATCCTATCAGGCCCTGGGGCTTACTGTATCTACCTTAGTACTCTTTAAGAGGCCCAACACTACCACCTCCTTTACCTCAAAATGCCCTGGCATATTATTACACTTAGCACTGATCTCTCTTTCCTCCATGCCCTCCTCCTTGGTAAATACGGTGTATATTACTCATTATCCGTATCGAAGCAAATGGTTATCTCTTTATCCTTGAGCGGTCTTACCCTTGCATTGTTATCCTCTTGTACTTGACATCTGTATAGAATGGCCTGGCTTTGGATTCCCTTTAATCTTACTTGCCAAGGACTTTTCATGGCCCCTTCTGGCTTTTCTAATTCCCTTCTTGAGGACTTTTCTGCCTTCCTTATAATCCTGTTTGATTCTAGCTTCCTAAACTTTACATACTTTTCCTTTTTTTCTTGACTAAATTCTTCCCCTCTCTCAACATCCAAGGTTCTCTTACCATCCTATCCTTGTCCTTCCTTCCAACTTAAATAAATCTTCCTGAATGCACCCACCAAGGTCTGCCCCAACTAAACCCTTTGCACTCATAAGGTCCCACATTACATTTGGGAAGTTGAGGTCTCCTGTGACAACAACCCTGCATATACTAATACACTCTGCTTACATTACCTTTCAAGGTAAGTTACATAGCTTTTGCTACAATTTTAACTGAACAAGGAACTGTGCGAGATGGAAACAAATAAAAACAATGTGCATAAGGGAAAGATGGAAAGCAATGATTCAGGGAAAAAAGTTATAAAGTGAAGTTTAAAATGCAAATAGTGACAAAGCAAACAGGCAAAATTGGTGGAGAAATGGACAGAACTACCTTAAAATTAGTGTATTGAGAAGAAGTTGCTTTATTAAAATAAATGCTTTTCAGATAAGACATTAAAATAAGACTTGTTGCTTGTTCAGGTTGAAGAAAAAAAAATCCCACTATTCTTTTTCCTGAATAAATAACTCCTCTCCCTAAGTTCACCAAGTAAAATTACTATAATTACTCTTTTTTTTGCAGTTTTAAAAATACCTGTACTACATAATCTTACTGACAAATTCAGCTAAAGTATACAGTGGAGAACTGAATGGCTCCACTGAATGGAGTACATCTGCTCCCGCTTTTTCTATTCATGTGTACTTGGGAGTATGATCCCAAGTTCCTCTATATATATAAAATATTATAGAAAGTGGATAACAGACAGAAAAGGTATCAGGTAAACAAAAGAATGCATAATTGGTTACTAAAATTCCTGGGCCAACCTTGTCTGTGGCATTCCCCTATCCCTTGTCCTCTCATGGAGGTGCGAGAGATTATAAGATCAATACATAGGGAAATTTAAGAAAAAAATTTGCAAAGAAAGAAGAAAATATTTATACTTCATACGCTCGCTCTCTTGATTGTAGGACTGCTAACAATCCCTAGCTCCTCAGAAATATATTCACCCCTACTATTAGGCAAAATATAAACAGTTTTGGAGCAACAGGCATTCTGCGGTTTCCCTGACTAACATGTTGCCTGATTTCCTTCCTGTCTGAAGCAACCCCGCATTATCCCCTAATTCCACAAGGAAAGGGTTCCATTTAATTGTAATCCAAGAGGTAAAGGAGGTCCCAGCTGTTGAAATAAATCTATCCTTTTCATAGGACAATCCTTTTCTTCATTTTCAACATTTTCAGGGTGATAAGGTGATCAAGTATTCACTACTAGATTCCAAAGCTACCCACATACCTAGACTTGAGATCCTACCAAATGTTCTTAAACACCTATGGACCACATCAGAGCTGGAAAATAAAGTTTCTTAAAATTTGCAGGTGAGGTTTATATGATTGTTTGTTGAGTTGTATATATTACGCTGTTGAATAATACCTTACTGAGTAAGTCTAATTGAACAAGCCACGTCCTTAATCTTTGAATTTATTTGAAAACCATTAATTTTGTTTCCAATTACTAGAGTTGTTGCCTAATTAAGCAATTGTCATTTTGCTTGTAAAACAAATGTTATGTGGTTAACCAGATTTTGATCTCATTCAAACACTATGCAATTTATAGCTCTATCCAAGTGTTTTATATTAAAAAGATTATTTGTGCAGGTGTTCAACACATGTACAATAGCATAGACAGTTACATAAGTATGTACGTATTTCTACATCACAAAAGCATTGTTGAGCTTCTGCTAACCTAATATAGAAACAGATGGCTCATGCTAAAACACTTAAAAATTGAACTTCCTTCTGTAGCTAGACCTCATTAGAAATTGCTTTCAACATACAGTGTAATTCAAATACCAGAAAATAAATACATTTATATATCAGTTCATATCTTAATAATGTTATAATGAAAGAAAAATATATTCTGGTAATTATAAACTGCAATAAAGCTTTAGACAATTACAAAATGAATTTTACACAGAATTAGTTGTGACAGAATACTTCTGCACAGCAGCATACTGATATCTTGCACATTGGTCTGATTTAATATTTTATACCCTAACAGCTCATTATTAAAAATATAAGATGATTAGCTGATAACACAGCACTAAATAGAAATGCAAATTGTGATGAGAATGGAAAGACTCTTCAGTAGTTAAGGATAAGTGTGTAGCAACAATACAGCAAATGAATACAATGTGGAAAAACATGTGATTTCCACTTGGGAGCAAAAAAAAACAGAAATGCTGTGTGTTTTTAAAATTGCGTGAGATTAGGAAATGTTAAAAGATAACAAGGTGTTCTTATCCCAAAGTCACTGAAATCAAATATGGATGTAACAATCAGATTTTCCATGACCTTGTTGAGGGGAGAGAAGGCTCAAAGGACTGAGCGGCCAACTCCTGCTCATATTTCATATTTTTGCTTGTGATTGAAGAGCAAAAACACAGAGCCCAACACACTAAATTGTTCTGTATTTCTTCCACCCGTTTTCATCAGACAAACAATCCAATTTTTTCTTATAAAAATGTCCAATCAAGGATCGAATCAAGACTAGCAGTGTCAGGAATCAGGCAGAAACCTGCTGCAATTCCTGCAATCTCTGAAGGATTCTTACCAGTGTCTCCAGCCTGCTCCAAACACTCCTCATTAACTGCAAGCAAAGCTTGACAATCTGCCTGATTTCCTAGCAGGGATCATACATGTTCAGAGTTTTCCATTGAAAACTTTGTGCCCAACCCACAACTATGATCATCAAATCCACTTGTGTCAATATTGGATTTGTGGCAAATATTCTCTAAAAGATTTCTAAACTTTGAGAAGAATATTTGTCATTTTCTAACACAGCGTGTGAGCAAGCACATTCATGGCCATATATCATTACCTTCAAGTATTTCACCACTTTCTGAATCTGCCAATATTCAGAAGGCAAATCAGTGCTGGATTCCTGTTGTCTATCCATATCTTGTTGCTCTTCCTCACTATCTGTAGAACTCTCATCCATGTCTTCTGCCTCTAGAGAACCTCTGCCATTACAAAATTAAAAAAAAAACTTAACAACTGAAGAGGAAACCGTTCACCTTTACATTGATAGAATATTCCTTTGGCTGTATCTTACACCATTTATTAAAATATGTTTAATTATAGAGAACATTATAAACAATATATAAAATTATTTAACCAAAGTGTCTCTTCTTTGTGCAAAGTCCAGTTAAGTTTCTGCCCAATGGTAGCCCATTGTAGTGAACATGACCTTGCTAACTGGATTGAATGTAAATGAGAGGTGGCTATACTTCATGTTTTTGATGATGGGTCTTTGTCTCATAATGTTTCCTGCCACTTTAAAGTCTATATCTAAATATTTTCCAGCTCTGAATGTTTGCAAGTACATACAGGTGTCTATTAACTTAAGAATAATACAGGGTACATGGAATATAACAGTTCACACTGCTGGATGTTGCCCAAGGTAATCTAATAATATCTTTAACATTAAGATTCCAGAAGAAGAACAATATTCCTCAACATTGCTACAAAAAAACTAATGCCCTCCACTCCACACAGCTGAAACCCCTTGCAATTATCAATTAAGACTTTGACCATCAAAGACTTTGCCACAATAACAACCTCTCATTCAATACAAGAAAGACAAAGGAGATGATTATTAACTTCAAGAGGAAGAAACTGGAGGTCCATGAGCTAGTTTATAGTGAGGGATCGATCAGAGGTGGAGAGGGCCATCAACTTTAAATTCCTCAGTGTTATCATTTCAGGAGATCTATCCTGAGTCAAGAGCACAAATGCCATTATGAAGAAAGTACAGCAGCACCTCCACTTTCTTAGAAGTTTGCAAAGATTGAGCATGCCATCTAAAACTCTGACACTTATATAGATAGGCAGTGGAGAATATATCAACTGGTTGCATCATAGCCTGGTATAGAAACATCAAGGTCTTTGAACAGAAAAGCCTACAAAAACTAGTGGATACAGCCCAGTCCATCACTGGTAAGGCTCTCCCCACCACTGAGCAATCAGGAAGATGGCACTGGAGTCGCAGGGCCCTTACCACATGTTCATTAACAGTTATTACCCCTCAACCATCAGGTTCTTGAATCAAAGGGGACAACTTCACTTACCCCATCACTGAAGCGTCTCCACAACCGATGGACTTATTTTCAAGTACTCTTCATCTAATGTTCTCGATATTTATTGTTTATTTATTTATTCCTTTTTATTATTTGTCTCTTTTTATATTTGAATAGTCTGTTGCCTTCTTTTGCACATTGGTTGTTGTCCGTTTTGTTGGGTGTGGTTTTTCATTGATTCTGTTATGTTTTTTGTATTTACTGTGACTGCCCACTCGAAATTGTATCTTAGGGTTGTATACGATGATGTATGTGCACTTTGATACTAACTTTGAACTTTGACTCCACATAAGAACTTCTCAGTTTCTGTCCACCAATAAGTGTAACTTTGGTCTCAACAGTCTCAGTTCTGAACAGCAGATACAATAGGCAGATGATACTGTCAAGCATTAATAGAATTGAGGCTGTAGATACCCACCAAATGTAGAAGCAGAAAAAATGAAAACATTGCACAAATGGGTGAATATTAAAAGAGTGTTAAAGCATGAAGGAGTGGGTGCAGATTAAGAGATTATGTGGTCAGCAAAAACATGTTAACATTTTCAAAATCATATTTAAAACACAATCATACAAAGTACTATTAATTAGACTTGCAGCCACTTGAACAAATAGACATAGTTTTTTAATGCAAAGGAAGTATTTGAAGTATATCTTACAACAAAACAGTCAGGATAGTTTATTTAATATTTGTGAGTAGAAGATATTCAACAAAGGGAATAAGACTGTTAAGGGGTTGTGGTGTTATAAAAGTAGGATAGCTCAGAAGACAGATTATGTTAAAAAGTTTAAAAAAAGGAAATTCTGTGGGAAGAGGGAATATTTCTGTGGGAATTCCATGAATCATAAATATTGCAAGGGAGATAGAGGAGTAAACCTGTTAAAATACTCATGAAATATAGAGTGGTGTGATTGGGTGATACCAATTATCCCAATATTTAAAAAAACAAAAATGGAGTTTCTGAATTGTGTTATGATGACTTTAAGATGATCAGCATATTTTCATAGCAGGTGCAGGGAAATATGAGACATAGAATTATAAATTTATAGAGTTGAACAGTACAGAAATGAGCTCTTTGGCCTAAATCATCCATACTGGCCAGGTGGTAATGGTAAAAGGCAAGTATCAATCAAAAGAAGTTTTTTTCAAGATGGTGCTGAACTATGATGTCCATTACATTCTTTATTTTTTAAGTCTGGGGACAGCATAGGAAGTTAGCGTGCATAGGATGGTGCATCTGGCGGTCGAGGACCAGAGTATGGCAATTCAGGGGGTCGAGGCCCAGAGGACAGCGAGTCCAGAGTTGAAACCCAGAGGACAGTGAATTCAGAGGTTGAAACTCTAGGTGTGCAAGACTGGAGATCAAAGTCCTAGGTCCACAAATTTGGATTTCAAAGCGCAGAGGTCAGCGAGTCCGGTGGTCGAAGCCCTAGATCATGAGTCTGCAAGTCAGCAAGTCTGGAGGTCGAAGCCCTAGGTAAGCAATTCTGGAGGTTGGAGGTCTGGGAACATGGTCTGGAAGGTGACATCTACAGATGGTTTGTTATGGGGTTGAAGGCTCATCTGTGTGTATGGGTTGGGAGGGGTGGAAGAGAATTTGATTTGTTGTTGCTTGTTGTATAATAGCTACGTGCTGTCAGCTGAACATTAAGAGCCTGTTATGTTGGCTTCAGAACGTGTTCACTTCCATACTGTGTTGGTTGTTAATGCCACCTATGCATTTCACTGTATGCTTTGATGTATGTGTGATTAATAAATATATAAGTAATAAGATAATAAATAAGTATAACTTCTCAACTGGAGGACAGCTAACATCAGTGGGACCCAAGGGATAGCATCAGGTAAATAACTCATTTGGATCATACTGACCTTCATTTCTGATCCCAACCACCAAATGGTGAAATTGAATTCAGCCCCAATTTTCCATACTTTAATTGAAAAGTATGGAAATCCCAGTCTTGCTGGTATATTCAGAGGGTCAAACATTTCATATTTCTCTGCCATTAAACTCCTCATGAAGTCCAACTGGATCCTAGTGAGGATTAGACACAGTCTCCAAATGATTTCAATTGGGATCAAAAGAAACAGATTTAGATGAGATTTAGGTTCCTCACACTTCCTTCAAACAAAGGTGCTTTGCACTTTGGCACACTGGCACTTGCACGTGTCCCAGCTATGCCCGCTTTTATGTGGACCAGTCTATGTTTCAAGCCTACACTGGTGGCCGTGCCCCACTTTTCTGTCATTACATCAATGACTGCATTGGTGCTGCTTCCTACCTCCTTGTGGAACTTGTCAACTTCATCCACTTTGCTTCCAACTTCCACCCTGCCCTCAAATTTACATAGACCGATCCAATGACCGATGGTGTTTCACCTCTTTCCAAACGCTATGTCTATTTACATAGAAACATAGAGAAACATAGAAAACCTACAGCACAAAACAGGCCCTTCGGCCCACAAAGCCATGCTGAACACGTCCTTATCTTAGAACTACCTAGGCTTACCCATAGCCCTCTATTTTTCTAAGCTTCATGTATCCATCCAGGAGTTTCTTAAAAGACCCTATCATTTCCACTTTCACCACCGCCGCCAGCAGCCTATTCCATGCATTCACCACTCTCTGCATAAAAATCTTACCCCTGACATCTCCTCAGTACCTACTCCGAGCACCTTAAAACTATGCCCTTTCATGCTAGCCATTTCAGCCCTGGGGAAAAAGCCTCTGACTATCCACACAATCAATGCCTCTCATTATCTTGTACACCTCTATTAGGTCACCTCTCATCCTCCGTTGCTCCAAGGAGAAAAGGCCAAGTTCACTAAACCTATTCTCATAAGGCATGCTCCCCAATCCAGGCACATCCTTGTAGATCTTCTCTGCATCCTTTCTATGGTTTCCACATCCTTCCTGTAGTGAGGCGAACAGAATTGAGCACAGTACAGGCAGTCCCCGGGTTGCATACGAGTTCCGTTCCTCAGACCATCTTTAAGACGGATTTGTACGTAAGTCGGAACAAGTACATCCAGTATTATTTAGCATCAGTTAGTCAAACGTTTGTCTTAGTATATACTATATATTTTGCCTTTCTATGCATATAAAAAAACTTAAGAAACATATGTATTCCAATAATTAAACCATCGCGTTGCTTAGTAATAATTGTAGCTTTCATCGGGGCAAGGCCTTTCACATGGTCCATTATTCTCACTTTATCCTTTAAAATTGTTCCGATCATTGACCAACTGTAGCCTAATGCTTTTCCAATGACCAATGGCATTTCACCTCTTTCCAAACGCTTTATTATTTCCACTTTATTTTCAATCGCGATTGCTTCCCGTCAATGGAACAGAAACACTGCGGGCGGCAGGTCCCGAGCTGCGCCAGCTCTCGAGGTCCGCTGGGTCCTATGGACCACCGTACTGAATTCCTCAGGTCCTAAACTCTACCGCACTGAGACAGGTTAAATGGGACAAGTGGGGGTTGTGCTGGATTTGGGTACAGTATTTGATCCTCCAAATATTTTGCATGGGAATTTAAACTGGAGGTGGCAGTATTTTTTTTATGAGGTTGAGTTGCGCACTCGACATTATCCTGGCACAGATGGTACGGGAGTCACTGGATCGACATCGACCCACCAGGGGAGTGGTCTGTCACTAAATCGAACTCGGGAAACTCCGTTCTCCAGCCCGGCGCTGATATCACTGCACCACCAACCGACAGGAATGGGGGGGCCGTGGTCAGGGTGAATCTTACTAAGAAAAATTTAAGCCAAATACAAAGTTACACACTCAACACAGTGTAGTGTACTCAACACTCAACTCCTCTGCACCCTTTCTATGGTTTCCACATCCTTCCTATAGTGAGACCAGGGTCCTATATAGCTGCAACATTACCTCTTGGCTCTTAAACACAAGCCCATGATTGATGAAGGTCAATGCACCATGGGCCTTATTAACCACAGAGTCAACCTGCGTAGCAGCTTTGAGTGTCCTATGGACTCGGACCCGAAGATCCCTCTAATTCTCCACGCTGCCAAGAGTCTTGCCATTAATGCTATATTCTGCCATCATATTTGACCTACCAAAATGAAGCACCCCACATTTATCTGGGTTGAACTCCATCTGCCACTTCTCAGCCCAGTTTTGCATCCTATCAATGTCCCGCTGTAACCTCTGACAGCCCTCCACGTTATTCACAACACCCCCAACCTTTGTGTCATCAGCAAATATACTAACCCATCCCTCCACTTCCTCATCCAGGTCATTTATAAAAATCATGAAGAGTAAGGTTCCTAGAACAGATCCCTGAGGCACACCACTGGTCACTGGCCTCCATGCAGAATATGACCTGTCTAAAACCACTCTTTGCCTTCTGTGGGCAAGTCAGTTATAGATCCACAAAGCAATGTCCCCCTTGGATCCCATGCCTCCTTACTTTCTCAATAAGCCTTGCATGCAGTACCTTATCAAATGCCTTGCTAAAATCCATATACACTATGCATAGACACCTCCCTCCCCTTTCTCGATCTCTCCGTCTCGATCTCTGAAGGCAGCTTATCTACTGATGTCTATTATAAACCCATGGTCTCTCACACATACCTGGATTATACCTTTTCCCACCCTGTTACTTGTAAAATGACATCACCTTCTGTTAATTCCTCCACCTCTGCCGCATCTGCTCTCAGGATGAGGCTTTTCATTCCAGAATGAAGGACGTGTCTTCCTTCTTCAAAGAAAGGGACTTTTCTTCCTTCGCCGTCAACACTGCCCTTAACTGCATCACTTCCATTTCATGCATGTCTGCTCTCACTCCTTCTTCCTGCCACCTTACCAGGGATAGGGTTCCTCTTGTCCTCACCTACCACCCCACCAGCCTTCACATCCAGCACATAATTCCCCGCAACTTCCACCATCTCCAACTGGATCCCACCACCAAGCACATTTTTCCCTCTTCCCCGCCCTTTCTGTTTTGCACAGGAATTGCTCCCTAGGCAACTCCCTTGTTCATTCATCCATCCCCACTGATCTCCCTCCTGGCATTTAACCTTGCAAGTGGAACAAGTGCTTCACCTGCCCCTACACCTCCTCCCTCACTACCATTCAGAGCCCCCAGTCTTTCCAGGTAAAGCAACACTTCACCTCTGAGCTTGTTGAGGTTATATACTGCATCTAGTGCTCCTGGTTTGGCTTCCTGCATATTCCCGTTCCCATTCTGTTATGTCTACCATGGCCTCCTCTTCTGTTGCAATGAAGCCACACTCAGGTTGGAGGAACAACACCTTATATTCCGTCTGGGTAGTCTCCAACTTGATGGCTTAAACATCGATTTCTCAAACTTCCAGTATTGGCTTCCCCCCTTCACCATTCCCCATCCCCTTTTCCCTCTCTCACCTTATCTCCTTGCCAGCCCATCATCCCCTTTTCTTTCTTCCATGACCTGCTGTTCTCTCCTATCAGATTCCCCCTTCTCCAGCCCTGTATCTCTCTTTCACCATTTAACATCACAACTCTTTACTTCACCCCTCCCACCCCCAGTTTCACCTTGTGTTTCTCCCTCCCCTCCCCCTACCTTTTAACTCTAATCCTCATCTTTTTTCTCTAGTCCTGCTGAAGGGTCTCGGCCCGAAACGTCGACAGTATAATTTTCCACAGATACTGCCTGGCCTGCTGAGTTTCTCCAGCATTTTGTCTGTTGTCCTGATTTGCAACCTCTGCAGATTTTTTCTTGTTTGTGATTATGTCAATGCAATCTAGATCATGATTAAGTGTACTATTTGAATGGAAATAGGCAATATCATTCCTATTACACCTATATAGCAGTAATGAAATGCTATTATCACATGACTTTACCATCCAAACAGAAACACAGAGTGACACAGAAAACACAGAATAAAGTTTAAAATCTATCGATATTCCTATGATTGGTGTTATGGGAAAATACAAAGAAGACAAACCAATTAGAAACATAAACTCACGTTCTCTTCAATGAAAATTTCCTTTCTTTAGATTCTTTGCACTTGTATCGCCTGGTGGGAATTATTTCACCATTTTCTTTGCCTTGTTTAATCCTGCCGGCAGTCTGATCTTTCTGTTGAGTTTTGTCATCTTTGGAGCTTTAGAAGATAAGAGAATTACTTTGAACACTGCAGAAATCATATAGAGCATAGCCTTGAACTATGTAAAAAGTGAAATTAAACATCTTTTATTTGTACTGATTATTCTGATCTTTTGATAATTTCATAAAATTGTTGGGATAGCAAGGAGGGGATCAAAACATTTATCAATCCAAAAAGAAGCATTTAATTGACTATGGAACCTAATAGTGAATTCCTGAGTTCTAAATGGACAAACAGAAAAACAACTAAAGAAGGCAATAATGCATAGACCTCAGGCTAACTATAAATATCTGAACAGTTAGTTTCGGAACAATGAAACAGAATACCTACTGACATCTGTAGACATGTGGCTAGCATTGATGCATCTATAGATAGAAAAAGAAGCCAATTTTAAATTAGCATCAACCTTTTGTGTTCTTGGAAAATTTCCACAAAGGAGGCTAAATAAAATAAAATCAGAAGAACAATCAAAAGAGAGGATGTTCTTGTACAAGCAGCCCAAACGCCAGAAAAAGGAGATCATAGGACATTAATAACCACCAAAGTGAATTACAGGAAGAGGTCTGGAGCAAGAATGTTCCAGAGAAAGGAGATAATAATGCATGCAGGAATGTTTGAAGGATCACACAAATTAAGATGGCAGCCTCAGTATAAAAGAAGTTCAACATTAAGCATCCACAACCAAGGGGACAAACAACTGCAGAATTGCTGACTCTGGAGCTCAGTCAAAACCAGCAATCCTTAGAGTGCACCCGGCCAATTCCTCTTAAATTAACTATTATCTTAGCCTAAACAAGGATGTACTGATTGAATTGATTAAATATGTGGTCTTTTTTTAAAATGAGTAACTCATATAAAATAAAGAATATTAAAGATAAAGGTTATTATTGAAGTTCTTCATCGAACATGTAAGTTGATCAAGGGACGGTAGGTCAAAACATGCAAACCTGATTGATACTGTTGCAATACTGAGGGAATACGCCAGCCAAGAAATTGTTTTACTATAGTTTAAAGGCATTAAAATAGCACTCTGTGTCCCCCTAACACTGTCAAAGTCTCTTAATATGATTTTGTTTTGCTTTTCCAAGAGTACTGTTGCTGAGTTTCCATGTGTATCTTGGCATGTTATCAGTTTCAATACACACTATTTTTTGTTCTATTGCAAATTCTCACAGCAACTGGAATTTAATCCAGCAGCAGCAACATTAGCAGTGAGCTTTTAAGGGAAATACCACAATAAAAGCAACATTCCCTCAGATTTTAGGCACTTGAAGTGTGGATGCTGCAATGATAGGTTGGATGGGTCATTTGCAGAAAATAGCACTCCCAGATGATCAGAGGAACCTGGACAGGATAAGGAAGAACAGGACTTTCAGCATTGTTACTTGTACAAGGTGCCCACAGTAATCCTCCAAGACTACTGCAAGATGGTCCTGGCAGGCGGATGCCAGAGGTATTCCCATATAGAATAACACTATATACATCCAGTCTATGAACACCTCCACTCTGGGAAAACTTGCAAATGCCTGTTCTTCCTTGAAAGAAAATAGATGAAGTCTAAGTGATTTCTGTCACGCATCACTGACAAGAAAAAAAAACTGTGAGATGTTGTATATGTCATGGAAACAATTTAGAATGATCCTGAGGCTAGGAAGCTAAAACAGTAATGACTTCCATGCACTCACCAACGAGTACGTTGCTGAGCCAAGAGAGCTCCTCTAATTTTGATTAACGTGTGTATGTGCACAATGAAAACAAATATGCACATCACATATCTCCTTGCTCAGACAGGCAAGGTTGTGCTGAAGAGACAGCAGTCCCAGCAAGCAGAACTGTCCACTCATACTAACCAGCCTAAAGGGGAGGGTTTTCAATCTCCTATATTCTACAGTAATCAAACCCAGAAGCAGCAAAGCATATTGGAATATGTGTTCAATATGTGTTTAATCGTAAATGAAAATTCAAAGAGAGGTATACAGAGGGAAAAGGTGTATCAATATTGTGAAGCCTACAATGACAGCTGCTTTGATAGATTACAGGAGAGAGAGTTCTGGAGGACATAAATGTCAAGCCACTAAAGAAGCTATCTAATTGTAATCTACTTAATTTGGACAATGTATAGTGGCATAGTAAAGAGTAACCAAGGTCTTTACATTTTTGTAGTGTTTCTGCATGGGCAAATAGAAATTGTGCTACTAGCAAAGTATCCTTGAAGAAGTGATAATCATGTCAAGTTCAAGTTCAAATCAATTTTTAATTGTCATTCAATCTCACATGAATATCCATGCATACAGCCAAAGGAAACAGTGTTACTCGGGGCCAAGATGCAAACCACAGTACCAACAGTCACACACAGCACAAGGCACATATAGCACACATAAGACGGTAGTAAAACACTGTCACACAAAAACATATAGTCCATTCTTGAGTCCATGAACGTTGCAGCAGTCTGCAGTAGAACACAATAGAGCTTGGTCTTCTGCCAAGCAAACACTGGGGTCCTGCACTGCTCCAGCACAGACACTGAGCAACACTGTCTCCAACACTCTGTTGCAGTGCCTGACTCCGACATCTCCCCCAGGTGTTTGAAAATGGCTTGAGGCCTAGTCTTTGGTGTGACTAAGGCTGCACAGCTCCCCACTGTCCAACCCCATCATTGAAAATAAACCAGTGAATTGCTTGAAAAATTCCACACCACCAATGTCCAAATGAAGCGACTAAGAGGATCACTCGCTATTAGACTGCACACCTCCTTCACGCACTGACACCTCTCTGTCAGAGGTAGGATCATGGTCCAAATCCTTCAGTTCCTCCATCAATGAGCAACCTGCTCATGGAGCAGACCTGCAATACTTTGAGTTCTTAATGCCTAGCAGAGTCTTACAATCATAAAAAAACACACTTATAAAAGACAATAACACCTTTGGTTGATGCCATCTGAGCATACTGCCATCTTACAGGATCATGTGTCAACTATCAAATGTAGATTAGTGATAAAAGGTCCAAAATGGTGAAAAGGAACATTTTAGCTTTAAGTAATTTTTTCCAACACAACAAAAATAATTTATTCCAACAGAAACCTTTTTCAGTACATATCAGAGTAGCTTAATCAAAAGCTTGTATCAAATATGGTCACCAGAAAGGAAATGAGAAAATTCTCTATTCCATACCTATAATCTTATCCAGAAACCTACAGCATAAATCAGCAAATGGGATTTTAGGACAAATGTTGTGCACACAACACTACAGAAAGACTAAAATGCAAATCTTAGACCCAGAAAGTGCTGGTAGCTAGCTGGCACATCTGAAGGGAATGCAATATTCTGGATGGTAGATGTGTGCAAATCTGATCCACCATCTTGCTATTGAACCCACCACTAAGTAAGCTTGCCAAAATGTGGTCAATGCATTCACTTCCTATTGTGGCCCTTATATTTTGAACCAACTATTTAGAGCAGCCCCTTTGATTTAAATGATTATATTTATGTACTTAATAGCTTAATATATTTTAAAATAAATGTATAATTTTAATTGCTGATTTAAAAAATATATATTTTATTCTTCCCAACTGTTTCCAAATATCCGATTGGTTAAGCTCTTAGCCTAGCAGCAGCCCAGGCATTGCTCATGACCTGCTGCATTTTTCAGAAGGACCACAATAGCAATACTAGCAGTGCTTAGGAATCATGCTGCCTCAAAAGTTCGGTGCAGGAATAGGATGGATCACAGTGGTGGCTATACAGGTAGCAGGCATAAAAGACAGACCTCAGTCAAAACACATGAGATACAACAGATGCTGGAAATTATCTCAACATTATTTGGCTCAATACAGCAATAAGGGAGGTCGTTTGCTCTATCAAGTTCCTGCCAGCATCTACACAGCAAAGTAATGAGTCCCATTCACATGGCCCTACACATTTAGTTCCCTCAAATGCTCAACAAATTTTATTTTGAAATCATTGTCCACGTCTGTTAGAAACACCCTTGTAGGCAGCAATCCTCAGATTACTGTCACCCGCTGCATCAAAGTGCTGTTCCTCAATCTCTCTTTATCCATAGCTTTAAATACATCCTGCCATGTACGTCTATTACTACTAATGGGAAAAGTTTGTTTTTTTCTACCTTATCTAAATCTTTCACTATTTTATACCTCTATCAAGTTTCTTATCAACTTCATTGCTCTTGGCTTCTTTAGGCTAATTCTAAGTTGAAATCCCTCATCTCTGGAATCATTCTGGTAAATCTCTTCTGTACCCTCTTAAGGTCCTCATTTCTTTCCGTAAATGTGGTGACCAGCAGATGCATAGGTACAAATGGGTGAGATAAGACTCCGAGAGTGTATGAAAAGTAAATTATAAAACAAATTTTGCACTCATTTTCTGAAATGAAAAATGTATACAACTGAAAAATTTCTAGGTTTATGACTCTATAAGGGTATTTCTTGTTATTTAATATCAAGCTGCACATGGATACATTCATAATATTTCTCCATTGGTTACCTACATCTGCTGATGAGATGACTCCTTGATCTTAAGGATATTTTCTTCTTTCTTTGCATCCTTTATCTTAAACTTTGCAGATTGCCTATTTCTCTCAAGTTTATTCTTGTCCTGATAATCTTTAAACTTTTCACCTAGATCCATTTCATCATTAGTAGGCACTTCCATTTTTAGAGTCTTACGAGTAGCTGTGAGTTTCTTTTGTAGTGCAAAATTCTAAAAAAAAGTTATAAGAAGTTGAAAGAATTTCTAAATAATAGGAAGGAACAATTCTGTTAATATATTTTCTTTAGCAATTTAAGTATGTTTATCATAGCATAGCAGTTAAATTACTAGTTTCCAGCTCTTTTAAATTCAAGTAACTAGTGTAAAAAAATTAATTTAAAAAGCAAACTTAGTATCAGTAATCATGAAACTTCTGGTTTTGTTGTAAATATCCAACCGATTTGAATAAGTCACGAAACCTGTGATTGGTACCCTTGAGTTAAGACCATCGCTGAATTTTAATTTCAAGGACATCTGCAAATGAACAATTAAATGCCAGCTTGTAAAAAACATCCTCAACCATGAAGAAATAAAAAACCTTAGACTGACATGAAGTTTGCACTCAACAAATTATATTCTGCGGTCAATAGCCTTGAAACAAGATACTCAGAGTCCCTTTCCATCATTGCTGGTGACTTCAAACAGGACAACTTCAAGAATTTGTTACCAAAATACTGCCAGCACATCTCCTGCCACACCAATAGCCTAAAAACCCTCAACCAATGTAACATAACAATTATAGATGCCTACTCAGCCACCCCCTTCCATCACAATCAGATCACCAGGCTGTGCTCCTACACCCTGCATACAAACAAAAGCTGAAAAGAGGGATACAGTACAGAAAGTAATATAGTGCTGCTCTGAGGAAACAGATGAGCTTCTACGCAACTGCTCTGTGTCAAAAGACCGATCTATATTCAGAGACTCAGTTGCCAGCCTAAATCAGCATGTCACTTCTGTCATGAACTTTATCATCAAGTGTGTTGAGGATTGTGTACCAAAGAGAACAATCTGGGTGCTCCTGAACTGAAAAGCATGGATGGACCGGGTGTGGCACACCCCTATTTAAGTTCAGGTCTGCAAATTCAAATCAAATGATGCTGACCTTTACAAGAAACCAAGATACAATCTCTGTAAAGCTTTCAGAGATGCTAAGGGTGTACCAATCCAAAATCAAATCTCAGACCAGCTGTCAGTAGTGGCAAAGGCTTACCATATATAAGGGTTACAAAACAAAATCTGGCAGCATTACCGACATCAGTACATCCTTTCCTGATGAGCTTAGCACATTCTATGCATGTTTTAAACGGAAGGGAGTAGGTATATCATCACCCACCCCGACAGCCTCTAATGCACCTGAACCCACAGTCACTGCTGCAGACGTAAGATTAGTCTTCCAGAGAATGAACCCATTGAAAATATCTGACCCAGATGGAGTTCCTGGCTGTGTCCTTAGATCCTGTGTAGATCAGCTGGTGGAGTTATTTTTTGTTTGTTCAGTTGTTAAGTCGAGTCCAAATCTTCAAGTTATTTGCAAGCATTTTTAACCTCGCTCTACTTCGAAATGTGGTTCCCACCTGCTTTAATAAGACCACTATCATCCTGATATCTAGCAGAAACAAGATGATTCTGACATCTACCATCATGAAGTGCTTTAAGAGAGGGCCAACTCCTGCCTTCCAGACAATCTGTTTATCTCCCTGATCCTACACTCATCTCTGGAGCATATGGACAGTGAAGGCACCTTGTTCATTGACGACAGCTCAGCTTTCAATAGATAGATAGATACTTTATTCATCCCCATGGGGAAATTCAACTTTTTTTCCAATGTCCCATACACTTGTTGTAGCAAAACTAATTACATACAATACTTAACTCAGTAAAAATATGATATGCATCTAAATCACTCTCTCAGAAAGCATTAATAATAGCTTTTAAAAAGTTCTTAAGTCCTGGCGGTTGAATTGTAAAGCCTAATGGCATTGGGGAGTATTGACCTCTTCATCCTGTCTGAGGAGCATTGCATCGATAGTAACCTGTCGCTGAAACTGCTTCTCTGTCTCTGGATGGTGCTATGTAGAGGATGTTCAGAGTTTTCCATAATTGACCGTAGCCTACTCAGCGCCCTTCGCTCAGCTACCGATGTTAAATTCTCCAGTACTTTGCCCACGACAGAGCCCGCCTTCCTTACCAGCTTATTAAGACGTGAGGCATCCCTCTTCTTTATGCTTCCTCCCCAACACGCCACCACAAAGAAGAGGGCGCTCTCCACAACTGACCTATAGAACATCTTCAGCATCTCACTACAGACATTGAATGATGCCAACCTTCTAAGGAAGTACAGTCGACTCTGTGCCTTCCTGCACAAGGCATCTGTGTTGGCAGTCCAGTCTAGCTTCTCGTCTAACTGTACTCCCAGATACTTGTAGGTCTTAACCTGCTCCACACATTCTCCATTAATGATCACTGGCTCCATATGAGGCCTAGATCTCCTAATTCCTAATAACTCCTAATTATAATTCCAAGCAAACATCACCAAACTTCAGACATGAGGAGTTAACATCTTCTTCACAATTGGATCCTTGACTTCCTGCCAACACAGTGCAGTCAGTTAGGTAAGTAGTAACATACCTGCAATGATTATTTTAAACAATGGTGTTCTGAAAGGTTGTGTCATCAGCCCCCTACTCTACTCTCTCTACACTCATGACTGCATGGCAAAATTCTACTCTAGCTCCATCTAAAAAAAAATGCAGATGATACCACTACAGTGGACCATAGTAACATGATGTCATGACAACAAACATTCCCTCAATATCAGCAAAACAAAAGAACAGGTCATTAACTTCAAAAAAGGGGATGGGCAGTACACATGCTCATGTCTATACAAACAATGTTGAAGCTGAGAGGGCAGAGAGCTTCACATTCCTAGGAGTGTATATCATCAATAGCCTACCCTGGTTGGTTTAACCACATAGATGCCACAACCAAGAAAGCTCACCAAGGCTTCTACTTCGTCAGGAAGAAAGAGAAATTTGGCATGACCCTGCGACCCACACCAATTTTTATCAATGCACCACAGAAAACATCCTATCTGGATGAATCATGGTTTGATATAGCAACTGCTCTGCCATTCTTAACTCAGTGCATGGATGAATGCATACATACAGCTGTATCAAAGGGGATGTTGAATTAACATACAGGAGGGAGACTGAAAACTTGGCTGAGTTAAAAAGGATCTAGTGCTTTTGTGGTGTAATAACAACAACTTCTCATTCAATCTCAATAAGACCAAGGAATTGTTTGTATACTTCAGGAGAGAGAAACCAGAGGTCCATGAGCCAGTAGTCATTGGGGGATCAGAGATGGAGAGGGTCAGTAAATTCATGTGTATCACTATCTCAGAGCAACTGTCCTGGGCCCATCATATAAATATTACTGCCAAGAGAGCATGACAGTGCCTTTACTTCCTCAGGAGTCTGCAGAGGCTTGACATGTCATCAAAAACCTTGGCAAACCTCTATATATGTGTGGTAGAAAGTGTATTGACTGGCTGCATTATGGCTTGGTGTGGGAACAACAATGCCTTTGAGTGGAAAATCTTACAAAAGATAGTGGATTAAGCCCAGTACAACACGACTAAAACCTCCCAAACATTCAGCACATTTACATGAAACATTGCTGTAGAAAATCAGCATCCATCACCAAAGATCCTCACCACTCAGGCCTCGCTCTTTTCTCTCTGCTGCCATCAGGTAGAATATACAAGTGCCTCAGGACTCGCACCACCAGGTTCAAGAGTAATTACTACCCCTCAGCTATTAGGCTCTTAAACAAGGTGGATAGCTACACTCAGTTAAGGACTCTGTTACATTGTTATTTTATGCTTGTTATTTATTGTTCTTTATTTATATCTGCATTTGCACAGTTTGTTTACAGTTTATAGTTCCTGATGTTTAGTTACTGTTCTATAGATTGGCTAAGTAAAAGTAATCTCAGGATTGTATGTGGTGATATGTATGTACTCTGATAATAGATCTTACTTTGAACTTTGAGTACGTCATCTGCTCTATGCATGACCACAAGAAACTTCAGAAAGTTGTGGATATAGCTCAGCACATTACAGAAACCAGCCTCCTCTCTATGAACAATACTTCCTTCTGCCTCAGTAATGCATCTAACATAATCAAAGATCCATTCACCTAGGACAGTCTCTCTTCTGCCCTCATCAATTGGGCAGAAGGTACAATAGCCTGAAAGCATGTATCACCAGGCTCAAGGACAACTTCTATCTCACTGTTATATAATTACTAAATGGCTCCCTATGAAAAGAGGAACTCTTGATGTCACAATCTACCTCGTTATGATTTTGCATCTTACTGTTTACCTGAACTGTGCGCTTTATTAGACTATAACACCATAGGACATAGGAGCAGAATTAGGCCATTCAGCCTATCGAGTCCGCTCCACTATTTCATCATGGCTGATCCCGGATACCAGTCAACTCCATACACATGTTCTCTCACCATATCCCTTAATGCCCCTACCAATCAGGAATCTATCAACTTCTTCTTTGAATGTACCCATGTACTTGACCTCCACGCGGTCTGTGGCAGAGCACTCCACAGATTCACCACTATTTGGCTAAAAAATTCCTTCTCACTTCTGTTCTCAAGAGTAATCCCTCAATTTTGAGACTGTATCCTCTAGTTCAGGATACCCCCACCAGAGGAAACATCCTCTCCACATCCTCCTTACCTAGTCCTTTCAACATTCAGTAGATTTCCATGAGGTCTCCACATATTCTTCTAAATTCCAGTGAATACAGGCCCAAACCTGCCAAAAGCTCCAAGTTTTATATGTGGATAGGGCTCCAGGGGTGTGGGGGGGGGTTGGTCAGCAGCTTGCCCTAGCATTCCTAGTGGCCAGTGCTATTTATTGTGCTTACTTTAAAATGTTTTCATGGGATTATTGTGGGATGTTCAAGCTCTTTTATTGTTACATTTTACCTTGGGTTATACAGTTATTTACATATGTGTTCGTGGGTCACCCTGTCTGTAACCAGGGTGTGTGATCATCACCTCCCCCATCTGTATATGACCAAGAGGGTTCTCTCCCCAGGTCATATGCCCCTGGTCTGTTTTTGAGCTTGTCACAATAAAACTGGTAGTGAAACTAAATGAGTGTCTTTCATCTGTCATCTTGGACTGAATGCTGGCTTCAATGTGATTATACACTGGCAAAAAAAATAGACAATAACAGCTTATATAGGTATGTAAAAGGGACCCATTCCTTTGAGACACAGGACAAATTGGGCCTCTTGCACACAGAGAAATTTACTTTACCAAGGGCGAGTAAAGACATGGCAGAGAAATTAAACAGATCTTGAAAAATCTGTCAGATATATTACAGATTCAATGATCCAATGATAACTGAAGACATTAAGTATTGAGCAAAAGATTTGTTTTACTGTATTTGTCACATGTACATTGAAATATACAGTGAGATGCATCAGTTGCAACAGATCAATTCAGCGGGGATTGTGCTAGGCAGCCCACAAATGTCACCACATTTCTGGTGCCATCGTGGCTCTAACCCATACTCATTTGAAATGTCAGAGGAAGTCAAAGCACCCAGAGGAAACCCACACAATAACAGGGAGAACATACAAGCTCCTTACAGACAGTGGCAGTAATTGAACCCTGATCTTAGTGAACAGCATTACTCTAACAGCTACACTACCGTCTCTACAAACTAATGACTGCTTTCACTGGGGCTCAAACCCAGGACCTTCTGCATGTAAAGTAGATGTGCTATCCACTACAGAATGGTGCCATACTGCCAGATATTACAAAATAGAGTAGCTGGTGACCTTAAAAATGAAAAAATATTGCAGAATTATTATCTATTTTGCAGAATTTTAAAGATGGTGGTATTCTAGTTGTCATCTTGCAATCTCCCATAGATTCTGGAACTACATACACAAAATGCTGGCAGAATTCAGCAGGTCAGGCAGCATCTATAGAAGAGAATAAGCAGTTGATATTTCAGGCCAAGACCATTAATCAGAACTAGAAAGAAAGGGGGCAGAAGCCAGAAGGCTTGTTATTCAGCCCTTTACATCTTCCACCTGTCCCTTCCCAACTTCTTACTTCATACCCCATTCTCTCACCAAGCACCTTTCCCCTCATCTGATCTCCTCTATCATCTGCCAGCTTGTACTCCTTCCCTTCCCCCCGAGCTCTTCTGTTCTTATAATGAATATCAGAATTTCTCTGATCAGTCAGGCTGGCATTTTAATATTTTAGCCAAAGGACAGACCTCAGAACTTGTGGAACAGCAATGGCTTGACAGTTTAGAATTTAGCCAGAACATTTTAGACAAATATAGATTTGGTCTGAACATCACAAATGCAGCTAGTGGAGCTGCTGCTGCTCCATTCCAGCAACCTGAGTGCTGAGTGGAGTTTGCACATTCTTTCTGTGACCATGTGACTGCTGTGGTTTCCTCTCACTTCTAAAAGAAGTAGGGGTTGGTTGATATATTACCTACTGTAAATTGCCCCAATTTATGTGATTGCTAGAATCTGGAGGAAAGTGATGAGAATCGTGTAGAATTAGTGTAAATGAGTCCATGATAGTTAGCATGGACTAGTGGACCGAATGGACTGCTTCTGTGCCCTTTGACTTTATGACTCTTTGCTTTAAGATTCATAAATTGATATTCCAGGCTCAATTTAGAGAAGTCAACCAGGACTAATATGACTCAGACAATGGAATAGAAACTTAATCTGTTAATCAAAGAAAGAATGTATTGAAGCAGATTAGATGGCAACTTTTAATTACAGAGCTTTATTAGTAAATTGAGTAAATGGGTGAAGCTCTGGTGAATGCTTATAAATGTGGTGAAATGTGAGGCTAGCCAGGAGTACTTTGGAATTGCCAAGTTTAGAGGTAATAAGAGGATAGTTTTCAGCAACAAGGTTGAAGCAACAGTGGGATCAGGTGATGTCAGGAGACTAAAATAGGTAGTCTAAATAACAGCACAAATATGTTGTCTGATGCTCAAGCCAGCTCCAAGCATAACATCAAATTTGTGAATGCTTATATTCAATTTCAGAGTTGCCAAGGAGAGGAATTGTGTTGGAGAAGAGAGTTTTTGATGCAGGAATTAAGGTAACATGCTCTTTTATATGATAATTATTTATAAATATTACAATTAACTGTGGTTCTAGTACAGATCCAGAAGTTACACTTTGCCTATTTGAAAATATCCACTCTGTTTCTTGCCATTAATTCAATCTACAGCCAGGATCATAATTTACCTTCAATTCAAAGGGTTTTAAGTTCACAAATAATCATTCTGAAAGTCCATATTAATACTATGCATTGGCATTCTTGTCTACCTTTTTAGCCAACTCTTCATCATGTATGAATTACTCCTTATAAATCAGCATTGTCTGCATCAGCTGAAAATTTATAATTAAAGTTCAGAGTAAATTTATTATCAAAGCACATATATGTCATATACAACCATGAAATTCATTTTCTTGCAGTTATTCGCAGTAAATACAGGAAACACAAAAGAATCAATAAAAGACCACACCTAACAGGACAGGCAAACTACCTATGTGCAAAAGACAACAAATTGTGCAAATACAAAAAAAATAACAAAAATAAGCAAAAAATATTGAGAGTGTGAGATGAAGAGTCCTTGAAAGACAGTCTAAAGGTTATTGGAACATTTCCACGATGGGGCAAGTGAAGATAATCCCTCTGGTTCAAGAATCGAATGGTTGAGGAGCAATAACTGTCCCTGAACCTGGTGGTGTGAGTCCTGAGGCTGCCGAAGCTCCTGATCCTTCTTCCTGATGGTAGCAGTCAGAAAAGTGCACAGCCTGGATGGTGTGGGTTCTTGATGATGGATGCTGCTTTCCTGCAACAGTGCTCCATGCTGAAGTACTCAATGACGGGGTGAGCTTTATCCACTAATTTTTGTAGGTTTTTCCATTCAAGGGCATTGGTGTTTCCATATCAGACGATGATGCAGCCAGTCAATATACTCTCCACTACACATCTATAGAAGTTTGTCAAAGTTTTATATGAGATGCTGAATCTTTGTAAACTTCCAAGAAAGTAGAGATGTTGCTGTGCTTTTTTCATAATGACAATTATGTGCCAGACCCAGGAGAGATCCTCTGAAATGATAACGCCGAGGAATTTAAAGTTGCTGACCTTCTCCACCCCTGATTCGATGAGGAGGACTGACTCATAGACCCTGGTTTTCTTCTTCCTGAAGTCAATAATCACCTCCTTGGTCTTGCTGATTTTGAGTGAGAGGTTGTTGTTGTAGCACTTCCTGCTTCACAACAGATACTAAACTAACCTCTCTATAATTCCTTGCACTCCTGCTTTAATCTGTCCTAATCTTTTCTTCAGGCAAAAGGTATATTTGCAGTAAAGGTCATTGAACAACTACCTTTATTTGAATGACAAAAAAATGGTGTGATACCACAAGATCTGGGGGGTCTTCTTGTATGAAATAGAAAGCCTGGATGAGCAGACAGAGTTTGTAATTAGGAATGTTTGATTGAAGGGTGTTGATGCAGATTCACATGCTCCTAGTAGGACCAGATATGTAGTTGTACTACTAGAGATTTTCATCCCCATATTTAAGAAGGGGATCATGCAGAAATGTTTTAAATACTTTGTTTTCTTGAAGGTGGAAATTAAGGTATATAGAGAGAGATTAAGCAGATTGCTCCTGTATAGAAGCTGTTCAGAAGAATTAGATGATCATATTCTGAGTGGAATTGACCAGGTGGAAGTACTTCCTTGACTCTGGCATCGTCACAGAGGACTGAAAGATTACAAATCTCACTTCACTCTTTAAGAAGGGAGGAAGGCAAAAGAAAGTAAATTATTGGCCAGTTAACCTAACCTCAGTGGTGGGAAATTGTTGGAGTCTATTATTAATGATGAGGTTTTGAGGTACCTGGAGACTAATGATAAAATAAGTCAGTCAGCATGGCTTCTGCGAAAGGAAATCTTGCCTGACATATCTGTTAGAGTTCTTCAAGGAAGTAACAAGCAGGGTGGACAAAGGAGAGGCAACGGATGTCACTTACTTGAATTTTCAGAAGGCATTTGATAAGGTGCCACACATGAGGCTGCTTGACAAGCTAAAATCGTATGGTGTTACAAGTAAGATACTGGCATGAATAGCAGAATGGCTGACAAGCAGGAGGCAGCAATTGGGAATAAAAGGGGCCTTTTCTGGTTGGCTGCCGTTGACTAGTGGTCTTCCTTAGGGGTCAATATTTGGACCGCTACTTCTCATATTGTTTGTCAATGATTTAGATAATGGAGTTGATGGCTTTGTGACAAAGTTTGCAGATGATAGGACGATAGGTGGCGGGGGGGGGGGGTAGGTAGTGCTGAGGAAACAATGCAACTGCAGCAGGACTTAGACAAATTGGAAGAATGGGCAAATAAAAGTGGCAGATGGAATACAGTGGCGGGAAATGTATGATAATACATTTTGATAGAAGAAACATTAGTGCAGGCTATTATCTAAATGGAAAGAAGGTTCAAACATCAGAGGTGCGGAGGTACAGGAATCCTCCTGCAAGACTCCCAGAAGGTTAATTTACAGGTTGAGTCTGTGGTAAAGAAGGCAAATGCAATATTGGCATTTATTTCAAGGGGAATAGAATATAAAAGCAACAAGATAATGCTGAGCCTTTATAAGACACTAGTCAGGCTGTACTTGGGAGTATTGTCAATAGTTTGGGCCCTCATATCTCAGAAGGAATATGTTGTCATTGAAGAGAGTCCAGAGGAGGTTCATGAGGATGATTCCAGAAATGAAGAGATTAACATATGAGGAGCATTTGGCAGACTTGGGCCTGTACTCAATGAATGCAGAATAATACCTGGAAACCTACTGACTGTTGGAAGGACCAGAATAGGTGGATGTGGAGAGGATGCCTGTGGTGGGGGTATCCACAGCTAGAGCACACAGCCTCAAAATTGAGGGGTGACCCTGTAGAACAGAGGTAAGAAGGATTTTTTTTAGCCAGAGAGTAGTGAATCTGTGGAATGCTTTGCCACAGACTGCAGTGGAGGCCAAGTCTGTGGGTATATTTAAGGCGGAAGTTGATCTTTCCTGAACTGTCAGGTTATGAAAGGATGGTGTACAGGGTTGAATGAGAGTTAGGATCAGAGTTGGAATGGCAGTGCAGACTCAATGGACTGAATGGCTTAATTCTGCTCCTATGTCTTATGGTAGGCATTCCCCAGTTAGGGCATATAAATTTCCAGTGCACAGTTCCAGAATAAGATGCCATTTACAAATTTCTTCTTTCAGAGTGTTAAGAATCCCTGAAATTTTGTACCTCAGAGAATTATGAAAGCAGAGTCAATGGGAGCCATGCTAGCATAGGGTTTAGTACAACTTCGTTACAGGTCAGAGCGTCAGAGTTTGGAGTTCAATCCCGACATTCTCTGTGAAGAGTTTCTACATCCTCCCTGTCAGATGCATGGGTTTCCTGCAGGTGCTCTGGTTTCTTCCCAGTCCAAAGCTGTACCAGTCAGTAGGCTAATTGGTTATTGTAACTTGTCCTGTGATTAGGCTAGGGTTAAATTGGAAGTTGCTAGTGACACAGGTCAAAAGGCCCAAAGGACCTACTCTAAGCTGTTAACTCTAAATAAATAGATAACAATTATATATTAAAGAAGGAGCTTGACAGATATTTGATACACAAGGAAATTAAGTGGTATGGGTGAGCAAGCAGGAAAGTGGCACAGAGGTCAAGATTAGATCAACCATAATCTTATAGAGTAGTAGAATAGGCACCTAGAATCATTTTGTTTATTCCTGTTCCAGCTCCTGCTCATACCCTTCAGGTTCGTAGAGTGTAGGATCTAAAGAGGCATTCATTTTAACCTTAAGCAAACCATAAAGAAATATTTCAAATAATTCCAGAAACAGGCACTTTGCCACATCTAGACTATTAATTTGCCTAGTCCCATTCACTTGCACCTGAACCATAGCCCTCCCACACCCCTCCCATCCATATCCCTATCCAAACTTATCCTAAATACTGAAATCAAATCCATCACATCCACCAGCTGTTTGTTTCAATTTACACAACCCTCCGAGTGAAGGAGTTCTCTCTCATGTTCCCATTAAGTATTTTACTCTTCACTCTTAATTCATGATCTCTAGTTCTAGTCTCACCCACCCTCAGTGGAAAAGCTTACTTGCACTTTCCCTCTCTATACCTCTCATAATTTTGTATACCTCTATCAAATCTCCCTTCATATGCTCAAGGGAATAATGTCCTACACTATTCAACCTTTCCCTATAAATTATGTCCTGTCTATTCCTGGCAAAATCCTTGTAAATTTTATCTGCACTCTTTCACCTTGGATATCTTACCTATAAGTAGGTGACTAGAACTGCACACAATACTCCAAATTAGGTCTCACCAACATCTTGTATAGCTTCAACATAACATCCCAATTTATGATTTATGAAGGGTTTTCAATATAGGTGACTTTTCAGATGTTTATTCGGTGTAAGTGGAAATCCATGAATAACTTTAATACAAATACAGTCTAATTGTACCTAATTGAAACCTACAGAATATTGAAAGGCCTAGATAAAGTGTACGTGGAGAGGATAGAACCAGACGGTACAGCCTCAGAATAGAAGGAATCCCTTTATAACAGGGATGAAGGGGAATTTCTTTAGCCAGTTGGGGGTGAATCTGTGGAATGAAATGCCACAGATCACTGTGGAGGCCAAGTTATTGGGTAGATTTAATGCAGAGGTTGACAGGTTTCTGATTAATAAAGTTGTAAGAGATTATGGGAAGAAGGCAGGAGAATGCAGTGGAGAGAAAATAAATCAGCTGTGATTGTTTGGCAGAGGAGATTCATTGGGCCAAATGGCCTGATTCTGCTCCTAAATCTTATGGTATTATTGTCTAATTTAACCCAATAGCTTAATTTTGGGGAAAAAGTGCAAAATCCATGTTATTACCTTTAAAATAAATGAATAATTGTTTCTTCACTACTATTGAAGTGATGCAGAGAATTGCATGTAGTAATAGTAACGCTGAATAAAGACATTAAAAGTGTTGGCTTTTCTCAGAAAGATTACTAGGTCGGCTACATCTCAGCTGCAAAATTTTCCGATTTGAACAAGTAGTACAGAAGAAGTTATTTTAAGAAATTATGCCAACTTTTTTTAATACACCTTTTTCCCTTTAATGTTGAAGGTGTTGATTCATGCTGGGACAGAGGTATAAATCTGGTTCCACAAATATCTGCCCAAAGTGATTATCCCTAGTTTATGACCCAGACAAGGATTACGACTACTCTAACACAGACTTATGTCAAAGCTAAAAATATCCTCAGACAAGAAGTTTCTAAAGAGACAACTTTAATTTGCATAGGTTCAGTTAACAAGCATCACAGAATATTTTCTCCATTGATAAATAACAGATGTGCACAGATTGTTGTTGGTGATGCTAGATGAGTGACATTTTGCATGAGTGAAATGGAATGTGGATTTCTGTAATACACTGGCAATGAAGTGCTTTTGGATGAAGTGAAACAAACCGCATCAACTCAAGTTAGATATTCTGGTTTCATCAATAACTACAAAATGCAAATTATTAGGTTCTATGTGATGGTAATGCCAAGTTCCAGCTTTATCTAAATCTCTGTCACCAGTTTCAAAAACATATCAACATAGTCCTCCAAATTCCATTGATCCTGGTATGTGAAAACTAAAGTGGTAGCATATTGATTACAGGACATTCCATTGTATTTGCTGCCAATAAATTGCTTTAGAAGTATAGTCAATTTTGTAGGCAAATACAATAGCCAGACTGCAAATACCAAGATCTGAAAATAGGAAAGTGACCCAATAATTCTGTTTTTTGGCACTATTGATCAAGTAAAGATATTGGCCTAGATAATGGAGCCATGGTTGAGTTGTTATTTAAAAAGTTTCTGGGGGTGTTCTTTGTCCATCTAAAGGGATCTGCAGCAGTTTAATATCCAATCAAAAGGAGAACATGTCATAAAGCAGTTGACTCAGCACTGGAAAATAAGGCAAAAATCATATATAGATTTGTATTCAGATCTACAATTAAATCACCTACTTTAGTGTCATTTGAAAATTCACATTCTCATCCAAAAATGGAGACCAATTGATTTTGATTAATTTCCCTTACCATTGAAAATGCAGAGAACAGAATGGCATTATGTAGATAGATCATGGGATGGTTAGGCTGGTGGTGTGGAGGAAGGAGTGGAGAGTGCAGTGGGCATGAGGTAATGCATGGTAGGATTGGCTGGAGCAAAATCATATGGAAATTTTACTGTACAAGTTCACAAGCTTGAAAGCTGTTATAATCCAAGGACCTAATGGAGATCCACACCTCATGATATTGAAAGAGCTGAACTCAGAGATAGTGGTTGCTCATCTACACTCTAGAGGGGTTCATGTAGACTGCTAGCAAATATGGCTCCAATATTTAAGAAGGAAAGGAAAGTGAAAGCAGGAAACATGCTGCAGACTGTACTGTACCAGGGTCTATGGGTGGAATGGGGGTGGAAGAAAGAGTGGAGGGGGAGTTGAATTTTTGATTGAAGAGTATATCATAGCTATAGTCCAAGATGAAATTATTTTAATCTAATGAGGCTTTATGGGTACAGCTGAGAAATAAAAAGAGACAATCGCCTTGTTAGCATGGTATTATAGCCCCCCGAAGAATATGAGAACAAATATGCACAGAGATTTCTAAAAGTTGCAAGAATAATAGGACTGTCAGAGTAGGGGAGCCTAACATGCCTAATGTTACAGGGACTGCTACAGGGCTCAGGAATTGGATGGGGCAGGATTTGTTCAGTGTCTTTATGAAAAATTCCTCAGGCACTATATAGAAGGCCCTACAAAGGAGAGGGCAAAGTTTGACCCTCTCTTGGGAAGAGGAGCTAGACAAGTGACCAAGGTACCAGTAGGGAAGTACTTTGGGACCAGCACCACAGTTATACTAGTTTTAAATTAGTTATGGAAAGGTCATAACTGGCCCACAAGTTAAAGTTCCAAATTGGAAAATGACTTGCAAAATATAACTGGAGTAGATTGTTTGCAGCAAAGATACAAGTTGAGTCCTGGTAAGCTAAGCATATAGGAAGATTTTCCAGATGAATAATGGAAAGGAATGCAAAAAAGGAGAAATAGGAAAAACTTTTTTTTGGACAAAACTGCAAAAAAAGGCCAAATAGCCTCCCTGATTTGCTTTGATCCATCAGGGAAAAAGGAATATATCACTTACATTTTCAAGCTCAGCACCAATATCCCGTCAGATACATGCAGCCTCATGGGGCAGCAATCCTATTAGTCTAACTTCCCTTCTTCTTATATTCCTAAATATCTGCAATTTATTTCCTCTTATATTGGCACATCAAATTTCCTATGACCCTTTGTTTACCATTAACCTACACTAATTTCACTTTTATAGGAATCAGGAGGTAAAAGTGGGAATTTGTAAAAAGGCAAGTCTCCTTTCCTGATGGTTTCACTTTCACAGGACCCATGAGCTGACAGTGAGAATAGGAGCTTTCCACCTATTTCCCTTTATAGATACTGTCTGACCCACTGAGTTCTTTCAACATTTTTGATTCTTTAAAAAGTTAAATTTCATTTATTTGAAGGACACTTCATAATTTGAAGGACACTTTAACCAATAAAAGAAAGATGAGGTTAAATGGAGTCATCATTGTAAGAGAGGAGAGATGAGGTGTTGGCAAGGAGGCACAGGTAAAGAGAAGTTAAGTTCTTTAATGTCTTAATCATCCTTATTATTTGACTCGGAATAGATAGGACTACAATTAGGGCAGTGGAAAGTTCCTCTTACATAAGGTTAGGGGACCTCATAGTCTTTCTGATGACAATATTATGGAAAGTGTGCCCTGCTATGGCCCCTGACAAAATGGATCAAGGAGCTTGAGCTGGATATATTCAGGATCATCCAGGAGTTGCTGAGAATATCATAGATGAGACTTTGACTGAGGTGGTCACACCAAAGGTACAGGGCTTTAAATAGATGGGTGACTACCAGGAAGAATAAGGGGAGTAGGCACAAAGTGTAGGGTTCTCCTATGGCCATTTCCCCCCAATAATAAGTATTCCTTTTTGAATACTGGTGAAGGGGATGATCTTGTGCAGCAGGTATGTATAGAAACTGCATATAGTTGTAAGAATAGGAGTGCTGAATTAGTGGAAGATTTCAGTTTTCCTAGCATTGACTAGGCCATTCAGAATGTTAAGGGACTGAACAGGATAGAATTTCTGAAATGTGTTCAGGAAAGTATATTGGACCTCATCTTGGAGAATGAGACAGTGCAAGTAACTGGGGTGACAGGAGAGAGCATTTTGGTTTTAGCAGCCATAAATCTATTTGTTTTAAGAAAAGGATAGTACAGGTCTCACAAGTTCGGACCCTAAACTGTAACAGGGCTAGGTTTGTAGGCAGAATCTAGCAAAGGTTGAATGGGAAAACCCATTTGAGGGAAAAGGAATTAATGGCAAGTGGTTAAGAGTGAAATTTTGAGAGTCCAAGGGTAGCATATTCTTGTTAGGGTAAATCTAGCAGGTTAAGGCAACCCTGATTGATGAGAGATGTTGAGGCTCTGGTCATGAAAAAGAAGGAAGTATATATTAACAATACACTCAAAAGGAAAATCAGGAAGGCAAAGAAAGGGTATAAGATGGATCTGTCAGATAAAGTTAAGGAAAATCCCAAAGATGTTCTATAGCCATATTAAGAGTAGAAGGGTACATCCTTTTAGAGATTAGTAGGGTTACCTATGCCTTGAGCTGCAAGAGATTGGGGGGGGGGGGGGGGGGATCTTTAATGAATATTTCTCCTCTATGTTGACTGAAGAGAAAAATCATGGTTACTCAAGGGACGGGGCAAACAAATGGAGACATTTTGGAAAACATTCATCTAAAAGGGACAACTTAGTTGTAGCCTTATAGCACATTAAAGTGGATCAATCCCTGCAAAACACCATTTGTCACAGAGTCCAGACAGAAAAAAGTCCTATTGACCACTACCTTATGTTTTTTTTTAATTCTTTTTGAGAGATATAGGTATGATGGATGATAATTTTTTTCCTTAGCTTAACTAAGGGAAAGCTTTAAAATGGACTTGAGGAGCAACTATTTCACACAGAGTGTGATGGGTATATGGAATGAGCTACCAGAGGAAGTAGCTGAGGCAGGTATAATAGTATCATTTAAGAAGCACTTGGGAGGACACTGAGTGAAAATAGACCAAATACAAGAAACTGGAACCAGCTAGGTGGACAACATGGACTCATTGGGATAAGTGCCCTGTGTCTATGCTGTATTTCTCATCTCTATGCAGTCATTTAGAATAACTTGTGAGAGGAAAGCAGAGAATTTTGGGAAAATGCAAGGCTGGGATCCAGACTGAGACCAGATTCCTGGAGCTGTGAAGCAGTAGCACCAACTGCTGCACCACCTTACCAACAAAAATATAACTAGATCAGATTCAAAAATAACACCTGATCTTTTGCAGAACCACCCTTTTGTACTTAAAAGTTCACTTTACATTTGTAATACCTGCTCCATGCCCTCAGTTGTAAACATCCTTACCAATAAGCAAAGTATGTTCTTTGCATGGCTCAAGGAAAAGAAAGAGCTATGTTGAAAATCAACTTGAGTACAGCATTATGCACATTTCTGGGTGTCTTAGCATACAGAGGAAGATTAAGTGACTTTTTGACCGGATTTTTCAATTGTTCTAGCATTTAATTTATCATAAAACTTATTCAAATGACATAAACAAAAAAGACTAAAATTCTTCTCCAGTTTGATTTTTACAGGTCTGAAAAAAGAGACCACAGTTTATGTATAGGTACTCACAGAATAACCGGCTTTTATTAATACCATTTCCCCAACCAAATATTATATTTAATAGACCCATAGATTTTGTTCTTTATTCCCTTCCGTGCACTCTGATGTCCTGGGAACTTGAATACAACAATACTTCGCCGTGGAATGTTTTCATCAAGATAGGGGTCATCTACAGTGTCCTACTCTTAACAATATTCAAAGTTGCCTCTGATATCTCAATTTACTGTTCACTGCTGTATTGAGGAGGTTATCAAAATTCAATGATCAGGGGATGAGGCCTCATCTACTTTTTCATTTACATTAGCTGGAAGAGAAGATGTAGGGCTTTGCTTGCACTGCAACTTTCTACATATTACAGGTGTCCATAAACTCATTACAAAATATTACCTTTTCCAGAAACTCCTCTTGGAATCTCTTGAGTCTAGCACTGGCAGTTGCCTTAGTACCTTTCTGCCTCCCACAGACACTGTTCACCTGAAGTCTGGAACCCTCTTCCCCATCCCTCTTGGGAGCATTCTGGCAGCACCTTGCCCACCCCCCCCCCCCCCAATGTGGCCTGTCCCTTTAACAGCAGGCAACAACACAATTCTACAATAAATGAAAACAACACATACTAAAAATGTGATAGTGGTGTTGCACAAAATTTTAATAATACTCATCAGGAATCTCTTGTTAGAAAATTGTGCTGTTTATGGGTCTTTAACAAACAACTTTAGGATAACACAATGCTATTTTAATGACCATTTCTTGGACTTTCTCTCTATGCTATCACTTTCCCTTAATTGCAATCAAAGTTTGTTCTCAATATCAAGTTCCTAAGGCACTAACATATGCCTAAAATGCAAGTTCCTTTTACAGCAATTGAGCCAAGTATCAAAACCACTCTGTATGGACACCAATGTGCTTAACTCTGATGACCAAAGATTAATTTCTATTCTAATATCTTTAAAACCTCAATTAAAGAACTTAGATGGACAAGTTCTAAGGTATATTTACTCTAGTTATGTATTCTCTCCTTAAAGTCTCGCCTTTGGAGTTGATTGTGTCTTTCTGCCATTGCCATCTAAATTAACAGATTTATTCTGCATTCTGTTATTGTTTTCCCCAGTACTACCTCAAGTTGGTAAATTAGGTTATTGCTGGTTGTTGTTATGACTCCATGTCACGAGGCTCTCTATCTTCTTGTACTCCGACTCATCAATGCACTGTTCTAATGAAATCATCTCCATAGATGGCATGCAAAACATTTTTTCACTGTACCTCAATTTGTTTTTTATACATCTTTATGGTATCATGTAATACATGAATAATCAGTTGTATTCTTTGAATCCACACTGCTTTCTAACCTGTCACTATTCACAAATTATTCTGTTCTATTTTTATTTGGTTAAGTACTTCATACTTGTAACACATCTACATTAAAAACTAGTTTGTCATATTTTTTCCTTTTTCTTGATCGATAAATTCTTGATCTCCTTCTGTACCATATAGTTTGGCATGCATCTTTGTCATCAATAAACATTGATGGACAAGAAGTTGCATCCAAGTCAGTAACAAATGTGATGATATTTTGACCAAATAAAAAGGATAACCCTAACACCATGTTATCAATTACATACTATTATTCCCACCAATCATGATGTTCAGTCAGTTTCTTTACCAGCTCAGTCATTTTTCTCAAAATGTACAAGCTTTGTCTTTAGGTAATACGAGAGATGTTATGAAATATGTTCTAAAAATCCATGACAATAACATCCATAGACATTGTCAGTCCATGATTTCTCTTGATCTTTTCAAACATTCAACCACGTTTGTCAGCCAAGATGTACACAAAACTGTGATGCCTTTTACTGATCAACTGAAAAAATTCAAGGATACTCTAATTTACAGATGCTAGTAATTTTCCAACAACAGATGTTAGACTAACTGGCCTGCAATTCCTTTGAGTTTTTTTTTCCCTCTCACCTTTCTTACATTGCTGAATGGCATGCATAAATCTTCTCATCCGGAAAAAACAGCTCACGAATCAAAAGAGAGTTCGGAAAATTATAGTTTGGGCGCACTTCCTTTAATAAGCCATGATAGAAACCATCTGGCCTTGGGAATTTGTCACACTATAATGCCATAATTTTCTTCATTACTTTTGTTTTGCCTACTTACATTTTGGTTAGTTTCTATGCTGAATATCTGCTTCCGTGAAGTATCTGGCAAGCTGATTTACACTGGTGACTCAGAATAATTAAGGTGGCTGACATTTCCAATACCTATGTTTAGCCTAAAGAGCCCACCCATTTTACCTCTTCTAATTGTGTAAAAAAAAATGTGTTAATCATGATATTTCCTGGAAAAGAGAGTAGAAAGAAACTTGCCACATTTCATCACTCTTTATTTCACAATTGCCAGGATCAATGCCAATTATTGAAATTTTGATAGTTTTTCCATACCCAATAACTAGAAATATTTCAACCATCACGGATTGCAGTCCATTTTGAAAATCTAATGTATTTACTTCAATGATCTACAGTCTTTAGATTTAGTTTTATAAATGGCAAGTAACATTTATTCACATGTGTACAAGACGGTAACTCAAAACAAAATATCAAACCAACTAATCTTGACATTCAATGTCATTAACATTGTCAGCTCGCTCATAATCAATGTCCTGGAGACTGCCATTGATCAGAATCTCACTAAGTGAGTCACATGAGAACGACATCCACAGGATCAGGTCAGGCACAAGTTTTCCTGTATCATGTGACATATTGACACTCCAAAGCCTTTCCATTACAAAGCACATCATAACTTTGATGGAATGCTTTCCACTTGCTAGAATGAATGAATGCAGAATGACACCATCCAGAACATATCAGCCATCTTTATTGGCAGACATTCAACATGCTAAACATTTACTCCTTCACTAAAGTAGCTTTGATGTGCACCATGTATAAATACAGTTGCCTAGGTATGCTGAATGTACCTCCCATCCTGCATTCTCTGCCACCACAAAAGTCTCCTGGCATCTGGAAACACCATCAGCTACAGTTTATCTTTCAAACTGTAACGATTCTCAGATATGCTTCCAATAAAGAAGTATCAGTTAGATGAAGATATTATTTCACTGCAGTAATTTATAATCTGAAGAGGAAACAGTTAAATTGCTAAATTACAATAAAACTAAGATGCACTGCACAAATTTACAAATCGGATTTTAAAATCTTATTTTATCAAAATGCATTTAAAAGCAATCTGTTGAAAACTAGTAATGTCACATATTGTTCCTATTAAAATATTTATTTAACTCCAAGACAGTAATAATATTGTAATTAGAACAACGGTACATGTAACTTTGTTAGCTGATTTCAAATACATTGTTTTACTTTGCAATGCAATGTAATTCACTTTTTAAATGGGCATTTTTTTCTTTTAAGTATTATTTGAAGCTGAAGAATGACAATAAACAATCTTGAAACTTGATTTCTGGATTTCATGCTTTCATTAGTTCCTCAATGATAAAATGTTCTCATTCTAAAATTCAAACTGTTTGCCACAACTGAGGGAATAAACTATTTGTTGAAAGCAATTGCCCAAAGATATAGTAAAGATGATAAACAAATTAAGAGTGAATGTGCATCATGTCTGATTATATTGCATGTGAGAAGAAAAGCCATTGCAGAATGAAATTTAAGCAACAAGTAAAATTGAATTATGTCAATAATTGTGTCTTTTCATTGCTAATGATAGACAAATCAGAATCAGCATGATTTGTATGCTGCAAAATTTGTTGATTTGTGGTAATTGTGTTCAGTACAAGACATAAAATTACTATACAGTGCACAAATAAACTTTAATGAAGTAGCGTTCGTGACAGTTCAGAAATCTAATTGGATTCTAGCTGGTTTCTTGGGCACAGGTTTTTATTGATTGCTAAATAAAAGTAACAGCAAATGGTCATTTATCCATGATATGTAAATCTACATCAAACATATTATATGTTTATAAAATCAAATATTGAATATTATTCAGAACACCACTTAGTCCTTTGCTATGTATGCCCCAAGTATTGCAGTATAGATTGTAATATCGATGCAAGGTGCAAGTTGGAGACTATTTCATTAGTCATTCTACATGACAGGCTTTTTGTGAAAAGACTTTAGCACTTTTACCTGTTGAATCTGTGAAAGATTTTCTGCAAAAGTAGGCGATTTTACTCTCAGAAATGTAATAAGATCCTTATAGATATCACCTTTTCTGTCGTAGATAATATCTTCACTGTCCTTCTTAAAACCCTAATCAGAATGAATGATATAATGCAGAACTGGTGTTACAGTTTGAGAACTTTAATAGTAATGCATTTTTATACATGAAATTTTCCAAGAAATGAAATGGACAAACATATTCAGTTTATTTTACTTACCCCATTTTCAAAAACTCCAGCTGTGCTACAGGTGACATACAAGACATCCATGTCATGTGTAACAATAATGAGGTAGCAAATATCTCCATATACCTGTCTCCATGGTGGGGCTCTGCATCCATTAGAAAATACATATTCTATGAAACACAAAATCAAACGGAATTTTGTTAATGTTAGAATCACAACAATCTTCTTGGGTAAAGCACTACGCAATTTTCAATATTCTGTTCAAAATCCTTTGTGATAATTCCAATTGATTCAGTTCTCTGCATAAATACCTGATGTGTATCTGATAGATTTTAAAACTGACTTGTCTTCTTCACCAGAGAAAGATTGGAGCAATTGCACATCATTCTTTATAGCTTGAGGGCTCAGTCGCACTTCTCTTTTTTCCAAAAAAAAGGGGGAAAAGAGAAAGCATACCATTAAATATAATTAAATCACCTTCTGTTCAATTCTACCATTTCCTTTATTCAGTTAGTTCCAGATTTTATTTTCTGTGTATTAAATCAGCACCAAATATTTTACTCAAAAATGCATTACTGCAACATCTGGAAAAAATACCCACAAAAATATGTTGGGCAAGCCGGATATTTGCAAGATCTGTAAAGTATAAAATAGCCAAGACCTCATAAGCTGTGCCAAAACTTGAATATACAACCCGTCTATACCAAATATTCATAAGCCTTGGCTCTGCATGAAATATAGCATGCAGTTATTTCAACAATTAAAAACAGAAATGAATCTAAGTTCTTGATATTGTAACAGGCCTACAAGTAATAAGAAGTGATTTCTTTCAAAAGTGTTTAAAACTTGTCATATTTTATTCATCAAGGGAGGATATCACACCAGACAGATTTCCTGTCATATCACAGAGAGCACTACTGAAACTAAGTATACTTACTAAGCAGTCATTTGTTCAATAAAACCCCACAAACCTTATTCATCACCTTTATTATTCACTAAAAGAAAACTCTTATAACTTGCCAACCAAAAAAATGAAAATGGCCACCCATGTTTATACCAAACTTCCAAAATTGTCCATCTGTTTGAACAGGAAGCCAGTATAACATTTTATCCAACAGCATTTTATATTCTACCCCGACATTCAGCCTGTTATAACAAAACATTTAAGTCACATTAGTTAGGCTGGTAAATCTGTCCAGTAAAGTTTCAAGGGGAACAGTAACTCAGAGAAAAACAGGTTGTTACAACAATGGTGTTCTTAAGAGCATTTCTAAATGCACAATTCATTGAACCAGGAAGTGGATGGGCTACAGCAGCAGAAGGCAACAAACATACACACAGTGGCCATTTTATTAGATATAGGATATACCTAACACACAGTGACCACTGACTGTATTATCAGGGAAGTAATTTTCAATTTTATAAGGCATTAGTTGACATTTTTGGAGTTCTTGTGCAGTGATGGTTAGTATAATATAGGAAGGACGGCACTGCAT
This sequence comes from Hemitrygon akajei, assembly GCF_048418815.1. Lineage (NCBI taxonomy): Eukaryota > Metazoa > Chordata > Chondrichthyes > Myliobatiformes > Dasyatidae > Hemitrygon > Hemitrygon akajei. The sequence continues at coordinate 138,670,161 of NC_133131.1, forward strand.
CAGAGAGGGAGCAGAGGATATTCACCACAATGTTGTCTGGGATGGAGTTTCATTGTGAGAGACTAAATAGACTGCAAACACAAGAAAGACTGCAGATGCTAGAAATCTGGTTTCCTCTTCCTGAAGTCAATAATCAGCTCCTAACTTAATGTCAGCAAGACCAAGGAACTGATTATTAACTTCAGGAGGAGGAAACCAGAGGTCCATGGGCCAATCCTCATCAGAAAATCAGTGGTGGAGAGGGTCAGCAACTTCAAATTCTTCCGTGTTATCATTTTGGAGGATCCGTCCCGGATCCAGCATATAAGTACAATACGAAGAAAACATGGCAGCACCTCTACTTCCTTAACTTGCCAAATCTTCACAATCTCCTATCTAAAACTTCGTCAAGCTTCTATAGATGTGTGGTGGAGAGTATAATGACTGGCTGCATCACAGCCTGGCATGGGAACACCAATGCCCTTGAAAGGTAAATCCTACAAAAAGTAGTGGATACGGCCCAGTCCATCATGAGTAAAGCCCTCCCCATGATTGAGCACATCTATACAAAGTGTTTTCATAGGAGAGGTGCATATATCAGCAGAGATCCCACCTACCACCACCATTGTCAATATTTATTGCATATATCAGCAGAGACGCCCCCCCCACCACCATTGTCGATATTTATTGCTTATTTATTTATTATTATTTTTCTTTTTGTATTTGCATAATTTATTACCTTTTGCATACTGGTTGAATGCCCAAGTTGGTGCTGTCTGTCATTCTACTATGGCTTATTATTCTATATTGGATTTATTAAGTATACTTGCAAGAAAATGCACGATGAGCAAATGGAAGATATTATGTATAAATTGCCAAAGAAACCAACAATGGGCAAAACAACAAAATAGCAATGAAAAAAGTAGATTAAAGAAATAAAGTGTATGGATTGCCAGGACCAGTTCTGGATAAACTGATATCCAATCTTAGGTTTCAATGCAAAATTATTTATAGATAACAACAGTTTATATAGATAATAATTATAACAAAGTAATGTTAGGAATGTTGGCCAAATTAGCAACAAAACATACAACAAAAAATATACAAAACTAAATGCAAAAACAAATTCAAAGAAACAAAATCCATACCATTAAATTGTTGAAATAAATCCATCTGACATAATTCAACATAAATTATTGTGAAAAATATTTGCAAAATTTTAGAAAAAGCAGATTTTGCTCTAGTGATGATCCACATTATTCCATCTCTGAAAAAGATGGTGTTTTTGTAAATTAGGCAAGTGTCACTCCGAATTAGAAAGGGATTGCTCATCAATGTTATTGACCACTAATTACTCACTGTGTAATTAGTGGTCAGCTTTGACCTCCTTTGCCTGCACCTCAGTGAGTTCTGCACCCACTATGACACCAAGCTCTTCTTCCATTGCCTCCACTTCCAAACCCACTTCTTCAGCAAGAATTCCCCACCCTGCACCAAAGATCCCTTCTCCTGCCTCCAACCCTCCTGCTATACTTGGACACCCTGTTCTGTTTCTCTGTCCGCCCTGGATCTTTTTATCTCTAACTGCTGATGAGACATTAACTGGCTCATCTTCAGCACTCCTCCATGAACCTTAACCCCACAGAACACACTGCCATATACTCTCTCCACACCAATCCCAACCTTAGCAACAAACCTGCAGACAAAGGAGGTGCTGTTGCAGTGTGGCAGACTGGTCTCTAGGTGCCGAGGCCAGGCAAGAACTCTCAGACACCTCCTCTTACCTACCCCTTGAAGAGGACCCCACTTCAGCCCATTGGAAAACTGTCTCCAACACCATCATTGACCTCACCAACTCTGGAGAACTCCCATCCACTGCCACTAAACGCCTAGTTCCCTTACACCACACTGCGCGCTGCCACCTCCTACCCAAGATCCACAAACCTGACTGGTCAGATAGACCAATTGGCTTGACCTGCTCCTGTCCCAATGAATGTGTGTCCTTGTACCTCAACTCCATTATATCCTCCTTAGTTCAGTTCCTTCCCACCTACATCCATGTCACTTCTCATGTTCTTCTCACTAACGTTCAATTCCCTGGCCTTGATGGCCTCATTTTTTTTACCATTGATGTCCAGTCCCTATGCACTTGTGTACCCCATCAAGAAGGCCTTAAAGTTCACCGCTTCTTTCTCAAGTTCTCTTTCACCAATACCTCCTCCATCTGGTAGAAAAGGTCCTCACCTTCGACAATTTTTTCTTTGGCTCCTCGTACTTTCTCCAGACTCAAGGGGTAGCCATGAACTGCAGCTATACCTGCCTTTTCGTTGGCTATGTAGAACAGTCCATGTACCAAGCCTTCTTCAGTAATGCTCCCCAACTCTTCCTCCACTACATTGATGACTGCATTGATGCTGCTTCATGCACCCATGCTGAGCTTGTCAATTTCATCAACTTTGCCTCCAACTTCCATCGTACCCTTAAATTCACTTGATCCATTTCTAACACTTCCCTCACCTTTCTCAATCTCTCTGTCTCCATCTGTGGAGACAAACTGTTGGTCATCATCTTTTATACACCTACCAATTCCCATGGCTATCTTGACTATACCTCTTCCCATCCTGTCTCCTGTAAAAATGATATTCCCTTTTCTCAGGTTGTTCATCTCTCCAGAATCTGTTTCCTGGATAAGGTGTTCCTTTCCAGAACATCAGAGACGTCCTCCTTCTTCAAAGAGTGGGGTTTCCCTTCCTTCACCATTGATACTGCCCTCATCCACATCTCCTCCATTTCCCAATCATCCACATTCACCCCATCTTCCCAACACATTGACAATGATAGAGTTCCTCTTGTCCTTAGCTACCACCCCGTGATGCTTCTCTTCCTTTCCACTCTCTTTTCCTATCAAATTCCTCCCTCTAGCCCTTTACCTTTCCCACCAACCTGATTACCTTTCAGCTATCCTCCTTCTCCTCCCCACACCTTTATATATTCTGGCATCTTTCCTTCTTCCTTTTCAGTCCAGAAGCCCAAAAATTCAACTGCTTGTTCATTTCCATGGATGCTGCCTGACCTGCTGAGTTCCTCCAGCATTTTTTGTGTGTTGTTTTGCTTTGCAGAATTTTTCATGTTTATTGCTTATGTAACCCTCAGGTTCAGCCAGCTGCGTTAATCTGGGGGTGTGGGGGGTGGTGGAGACAGCATCCAGCGCGGCCAAACTTGAGAAATCTTGTTTGGGTGGATGCTACGTGATGTGTTCCCCTGTTACAAATCAGTACCATGAAATAACAAACAGTACACAAAATGCAATTAAATGATCGAGCTTTATAGTTCTTAATTTACTATAGGATTAGTAAAGAATACAAAAAGAAAAAGGGCCCATTTTAATGAAACAGTCTAAGGAACACGCTGGAGCTCATGGTTTACCCCGTCAGTTCATTCTCCACTGACTTCCACCAGGCATCGTCAACTCCCTACCCCATTCCAAGTACACTCAGTCCCGCAGTCTATGACTTCCCCATTCTGGCATCTTCTCTCTCCATCTTCTCCTGAACAAAAGCGTGCAAACCCCTCGGTCTTGAGCACACAAGAAAGAGAAAAACCCTCCTATCATGGAACGCTGCACATTCCAAGCCCCTCTTCTCTCTAGTCATAACCCAAACACACTGCTGCTACAGAGAAACCATTACATTAGCAGTGAGGATGGAAGACATGCTGGCCTGCCTGAGTGGTGCGAAGTGGTTCAGTGTGCTGGACTTGAGGAGTGGATATTACCAAGGAGAAGGAGGATAGCTGAAAGGTAATCAGGTTGGTGGGAAAGGTAAAGGGCTAGAGGGAGGAATCTGATAGGAAAAGAGAGTGGACCGTACCTCAGGACCGTACACTGGTCAGGGATGGTGCGCCTATTCAGAGTCCTATAGTCCACACACGTCCGTACCTTCCCATTCTTCTTCCGGGCCACTACTATTGGGGACGCATAGGGGCTTTGGGACTTGGTGATGATCCCAGCTTCCTTCAACTTGCACAAATGCTGCCGAACGTCTTCCACTTCTGCAGGGGCCAGTCACCACAACCTCTCTCTGAACAGGGTGTCCTTGGTCACCCGGATAGTGACCAGTGCTCTTGGAATAACCCACATCAAATTCATCAGTGGAAAAGACACCTTCCAGCTTCAACATCTTCTCTACTAATCTGCTCTTCCAACCCACAGGAACTGTGGAGTCCTCGAAGTTGAATGACTCGGTGATCAACTTACCCCCATTTTCCAATAGTTTCTCCCTGGCTTGTCTCACAGGGACACTAGACATTACCATCATTGGGAAAAGATCTCCAGGGGCATCCTCCGCTTGAAGGTGACCTCCCTCTTCATAGTGTTCCTGAAATTAGTGCCATGCTGCTCGGCTGTACAACTGAGGGCTACTGCAGTTCGGGCCTCACCAGTACCCCAGCAGGAAATCCCAACTCCCCCTCATGATCTTCCGACACGTCCACTAAGCGGGCCTCACCCTCAGGCATTCTGGGAAATTCAGGGCCCCCATCACTCTTGCTACTTCCCCAAGCCGTCTAGGTGAACCACATAGCCCCTCATCTAAATTTGGTATGGGACCCAATGCAGCCACGTACTTCCTCAAAAGCAGCTCAAAGCACCAAGTGCACGGACAATGTTCCCAGAAAGCTCTTGCCAGCCTTCTCCTTGCAGGCCTCCATGAGCCTCCTCACAAGAGGAGTGTTGGTCCCCTCCAGAATTGAAATGCCGCCTGCCTCAGTGGGATCCAGCCAAACCAACACTAATGTATCAGGGACCTCAGACACTCCCATATTAGCCTCTGAGAACTCAAGTTTCACTGACAAATCAGGTCATGGCTATCTGGTCCATTCTTACCTGATCCACCTCAGCCGCCTAAATGGCCCATCTGCACCGCAAGCAATTTAGCTGCCTCTCTAGCCGAAAGATGTAGGCAGAAATTTCCTCGCTCTTCTTCGATGCACTTTCTGAAACCCTGCCATGAGCTCCATTGGGTTTCCTGGTGTGCCAAAGACATTTTCCAGTGCTCGCATGCAATCGGCCATGGTTGCTAGGGGATACTGGGACCTGACGGCTCTCACAATCTCAGCAGCCCACCTGCTCAATCTCTCAACCAATCCCTGTCGCTTTACATCATCAGAGCACTGCCACTCATCTAACAACTGAGAATCTGCGCCACCCAAGTCTCATACTCCTCTTCCCCTTTAGGGGTGGGCATTATTCCAGAGAATAGGTGGAGCCTACCATAGCTGAGACTTTGGCAAATAAATGGAAATTTTCCCAGGTCCAGAGTGGTACTTACTCAGAATTCTCACTCTTCCCTGAGGGCGGGAACTAATTAGACATTCCAAATCCCACCACTCCTTCCCCTCACTCCTCAGAATCGATAGAACCCTGCCTTTGAAGTCTCTGCCCCCAGTTATGGGAAACTTGACTAGCCCCGCTTCACTGCCGCTACATCAATGCTTGTCTGCAATAAAACAAGGACTGTGCCCGCCATGTTATCATACCTCCGCCCCGCAATGTTAACAGTACTTAAAACACACAACCTACTTGTTCAATGCTCAGGGCAATCGAACAGCATCCAAGGAATCAATCCTAGACAAGCCCCCACAATTTTAACCCTCAGGTTCAGCCAGCTGCATTAATCTAGTGGGGAAATAGCCTCTGGCCCAGCCAAACTTGAGAAATCTTGTTTCAGTGGATGTTGCATAATGCGTTCCCGTTATAAATCAGTACCACAAAATAACAAACAGTACACAAAATGCAATTAAACAATGGAGCTTTATAATTCTTAATTTGGCTATAGGGTTAGTAAAGAAAACAAAAACCAGAAGGGCCCATTTTAATGAAACAGTCTAATGCACACATTGGAGCTCACAGTTTTCCCTGTCTGTTCATTCTCCAACAATTTTCCCCAGGCGTCATTAACTCCTGACCCCATTCCAAGTCCACTCAGTCCTGCAGTCTACGACTTCCCTATTCCGGCATCTTCTCTCCCTGCCTTCTCCTGAACAAAAGTGAGTGAATTATTCGCTCCCGGGCCCACAAGAAAGAAAAATCCCCTCCCTTCATGGGACACCGCATATTCCAAAGCCCCCGTTATCTCTAGTCATAACCCAAACACAATGCTGCTAAAGAGAAACCATTACATTAGCAGTGAAAACTTTCCCAGAGTGTTACACTTAAAACAAAATTGCTTTCGCCATCAAGAGAAATAACCTAACAGAAATCAAATGCTTTCATATGTGTAACAATGTCAACAGGTCAACAGCAGATGCCACTCCATTGGCTCTTTACTCAACCCTGCAACATCTGTTTAGTGAAGATGCATACATCAAGATGCTTTTCATTGACTGCAACTCGGCATTCAGTTACTATCATCCCTTCAAAAATAATCAATAAGCTCCAAGACCTAGGCCTCAATACCTCCATGTGCATCTGAATCCTCAATTTCCTCACTTGCAGGCCCTGGTCAGTTCAGATTGGCAACAACATCTCCTCCACAATCACCCTCAGCACAGGTGCACTACAACCACAACGGTATGTGTTTAACCCCCTGCTCTACTCACTTTATACTTCTGACAGTGAGTCTAAGCACAGCTCCAATGCCATATCTATGTTTGCTGATGACAGTTAGCAGAATTTAAGGTGGTGACGTATCAGCATTTAGAAGGGAGAATTAAAATCTGGCTGAGTGGTACCACAATAACAATGTCAGCAAGACTAAGGAGCTGATTTTTGACTTCAGAAGGAAGAAACTAGAGGTCCATGAGCCAGTCCTCATCATGGGAATCCGAAGAGTACAGGGTCAGCAACTATAAATGCTTTGGTGTTATCATTTCAGAGGATCTGTCCTGGGCCCAGCACATCAGTGCCATTACAAAGAAAGCACAGCAGCACCTCCACTTTCTTACAAGTTTGCAAGGATTCAGCATGGCATCAAAAACTTTGTTGAACCCCTATAGATGTGCAATAGAGAGTATATTGCTAGTTGCTTCACAGCCTGTTTTTGAAACAGCAATAGCCTTGAATGGAAAAGCCTACAATAAGTAGTATTGAGAGCCCAGTCCATCAAAGGTAAAGCCCTCCCCACCATTGAGCACATCTACATGGAGCGCTGTTGCAGGCAAGCAGCATCCATCATCAAGGACCCCCACCATCCAGGTCATGCTCTCTTCTTGCTGTTGCCATCAGTAAAATGTTCAGTCAAGATCGCACCCAGCTACAATGCTCCCTCAGTCGACATCTTACAGATAGCAAATTAAAATAGCTTTTTACTTCTTTTACATCTGTTTTTCACCTTAAATGTGTTTTTGGGACTGTTAGAGTCTGCGATTCACAGTTTGGAGTTTGTTTGCGTGATCCAGCGCTTTGCTGGCTCCGAGAAGTTTCCAAGAAGCAAGCGTATACTTGGACGGCCTCAATGCAAAGAAACTTCAAGACTGGGCTTGAGCTGATGTCCAACACTAGTTCACCATTTAGAGTGTCCATTAATTGCCAATTGAAGCATCAATGAAGATTGAGACATTGTGGCGGATGCAGAAGGCAAGCGAGAGTTTCAGCGCTGACTGCCTGCCTTTTAAACACTACAAGAGAAGGAGTCCGTGAGCTGCCTATCGCTGTGTGGTTCACTGTGGCAGATGGGTAGGCCTCTCTACCTCCCTTTCTTTTGATGATTATCAGTGATATTGTAGGATGGTATCATGGTTGTACATTAACGGACTGGACTATTGCATTTATGGACCATGGATTTTTTCAGACTTATGGTTTTTATATTCTGCATTCTTTTTAAACTGCTCATTCCTTTTCTGTTTTGTTGTGTGATGGGAAGGTGTTTGGGGGTTGATGTTCTGTTAGTGTTCTGTTAGTTTGTGTGGAGGAAGGGTTGTTTTTTGTGGGTCAATGTTCTTGTTCCATTTGGTGCGGGGGGCGTGGTTGATGTTTCTTTCTGTAAAACTTTCATGTTCTTTTTTTATTTTGTGGCTACCTGGAGAAATACTAATTTCAGAGTTGTATATGGGTACTTGCTTTGATAATAAATGAATAAATACAGGAGCCTCAGGACCCACACCACCAGAAGCAGTTGCTGCCCTCAGCCATCAGGCTCTTGAACCAGAGGGAATAACTTCACTTACCCCTACACTGAACTGTTCCCTCAATCTTACTCATTTTCAAGAACTGTTCACCTCATGTTATCAATATTTATTGCTTATTTATTTATTCTTTTCTTTGTACTTACCATAAATACCTCCAAGAAAACGAATCTCAGGGTTGTATATGGAGACATGCATATACTTTGATAATAAATTTACTTTGAATTTTAATTAACTTTTGATCACCATCAAACTTCCTTGCAGGTAAACCAAGATCAATATTGATTGAATCAGTCACAATGGCTCCTCCTACTCTACTAGAAATTAATTTTGTATGTACCTATGTGGAGAATTTTTTAAGAAGTCTGAAGAGGAGTAATTAGGAAACAAAATAATTCTTTCAAAATAAATGGAATAGGCTCATAAGACCATAAGATATAGAACCAGGAGTAGGCCATTTGGCCCATCGAGTCTGCTCCACCATTCAATCATGGGCTAATCCAATTCTTCCAGTCATCCCCACTCCCCTGCCTTCTCCACATATCCTTTGATGCCCTGGCTAATCAAGAGCCTATGTATCTCTGCCTTAAATGCATCCAATCACTTGGCCTCCACAACCACTCGTGGCAACAAACTCCACAGATTTACCACCCTCTGACTAAAGTAATTTCTCCGCATCTGAATTCAAAATGGACGTCCTTCTATCCTGAAGTCGTGTCCTTTTATCCTAGACTCCCCTACCATGGGAAATAACTTTGCCATACTTAATCTGTTCATTCCTTTTAACCTTCACTAGACACTAGAATACTACAGCACAGTACAAGCCCTTCGACCATCAATGTTGTGCCGACAGATATATTCCTAAACAAAGTACTAAAACCACACTACCCTGTAACCCTCTATTTTTCTTTCATCCATGTGCCTGTCCAAGAGGCTCTTAAATACTCCTAATGTTTTAGCTTCCACCACCATCCCTGGAAAGTCATTCCAGGCACCCACAACCTTCTGTGTAAAAAACTTACCTCAGAAGTCTCCCCTAAATGTTCCTCCCTTAACTTTGTACATATGCCCTCTGGTGTTTGCTACTGGTGCCCTGGAAAACAGGTACTGACTATCCACCCTATCTATGCCTCTCATAATCTTGTAGACCTATATCAAGTTCCCTCTCATGCTTCTACACTCCAAAGTGAAAAGTCCCAGCTCTGCTAACCTTGCCTCTAAGATTTGTTTTCCAATCCAGGCAACATCCTGGTAAATCTCCTCTGCACCCTCTCCATAGCTTTTACATCCTTCCTATAATGTGACCAGAACTGAACACAATACTCTAAGTGTGGTCTCACAAGAGATTTGTAGAGGGGCAAATGACCTCTCTACTGTTGAACTCAATCCCCCTATTAACAAAGCCTAGCATCCCATAAGCCTTTCCATTTTGTCTGTTTTTATCCTTTTCCATAGCTATGCTGAAGCTAAGGGAGTTGTGGTCACTCTCACCAAAATGCTCCCCCACCAAGAGGTCTGCCACCTGACCAGGTTCATTACCCAGAACTAGATCCAGTATAGCCTCTCCTCTCATCGGCTGGTCCACATACTGTGTCAGGAATCCTTCTTGAACACACCTAACAAATTCAGCCCCATCTATCCCCCTTGCAGTCAGGAGGAGCCAGTCAATATGAGGGAAGTTGAAATCACCCAGAACACCTTGTATTTCCTGCATCATTCTAAAATCTGCCTGCTTATTTGCTCCTTGGTGTCCTGAGGGCTATTTGGGGGCCTATAGACTACTCCCAGCACAGTGACTGACCCCTTCCTACTTCTGACTTCCACCCATACCTACTCAGTGGACACTCCCTCTGCAGCGTCCTTGCTTTCTATAGCTGTGATACTATCCCTGACCAGTAATGCTACTCCCCCACCCCCCTTTTCTACCTCCCATCTTATTCCTTTTAAAACACCTAAATCCTGGTACCTGCATCAGCCAATTCTGCCCTTCCTCCAGCCAGGTTTCAGTAATGGCCACAACATTGTAGTTCCACATACTGATCCATGCTCTAAGTTCATCCCCTTTATTCCTAATACTCCTAGCATTGAAATAGACACATTTCCACCCCTCTAACTGGCTACGTTTATGTATTGTCCCCTGCCTGTCCTTCCTCACCAGCTCAGAACACATAGCATCATGCCCTTGTCCTTCTACGCTAAGCTCTGCACTCACATTCTGATTCCCACCACCCCCGCCAAATTAATTTAACCCTTCACCAACAGCTCTACCAAACCTGCCCGCCAGGATATTGGTCCCTTTCCAGTTCAGGTGCAGCCCGTCCTTTTTGTACAGGTCAGACCTTCCCCAAAAGAGATCCCAATGATCCAGAAATCTGAACCCCTGCCCCCTGCACCAACTCTTCAGCCACACATTCATCTGCCATAACTTCCTGTTCCTACCCTCTCTGTCTCGTGGCACAGGCAGCAATCCTAAGAAAACCACCCTTGAGGTCCTGCTTTTTAACTTCTTTTCTGACTCCCTAAATTCCTTCTTCAGGACCTTATCCCTACTCCTATCTATGTCATTGGTCTCTGACCATGACATCTGGCTCCTCACCCTCTCTCCTGAGAACACCGAGAACTCGATCCAAGATATCACAGACGCTGGCACCAAGCAGGTAACAGACCATCCGGGATTCTCAATCTCTCCCACAGAACCTCTTATCTGTCCCCCTAACTATCGAATCCCCTATCACTACTGCTCTCCTCTTTTCCCTCTTTCCTTTCTGAGCTGAGGGTCTAATCTTGGTGCCACAGACGTGACCACTACAACTTGTCCCTGATAGATCATCCCCACCAACAGTATACTTATTGTTGATAGAAATGGCCACAGGGGGTGCTCTGCACTTTCTGTCTATTCCCCTTCCCTCTCCTGACAGTCACCCAGTTACCTGTCTCCTGACTTTTAGGGGAGACTGTTTCCCTGAAACTCCAATCTATTACTGCCTCTGCCTCCCAAATGATCTGAAGTTCATCCAGCTCCAGTTCCAGTTCCCTAACTCAGTTTGACAGGAGGTGCAGCTGGATGCAGGTGTAGTCATCTGAGACAGTTGTGCTGTCCCTGACTTCCCACATCCTACAATTGGTGCACTGGACTGCCCTATCTACTGCCTCCATTAACAACTCCGAAGTTAATTAAATTAATTAAAGAAACTTACCCGTCTTTACCTCTCTGGAAGCAAGCTCGTCCTCCGCCTCTTCTCGCAAAAGCCTCTCGAGCCAAAGCCTCAAAGCTCCACTCCTTCACTGGCCGCACTCCACTGGCCACTCTGCTTGAGCTACCCCTCTTTTTATTTGTTTGAGCTTTTCAATTTTCGATTACCCAATCAAACTGCTTGGTCACCTGACCTTGATTGCCCAATCAGCTGCTTTCTGCTGAGTCTGAGCTATTCAAATCTTGATTGACTTGATTGCACAATCCAACTGCCAAATCTGCCAAAACCTCTTGAGCCAAAGCCTCAAAGCTCCACTCCTTCACTGGCCCACTCACTCACTGGCCGCTCTCCACTCATTTAACATTCATTAACAACACATGAATCAAATTATGATGTTTATATGTTTGTTCTTATTACGTGGTAAGAAAAACATGGCAATGCTTCTCTTATGAAAATATGTTTATAGAATCAAAGTCATAATACACTTAATATTTAAGTTGTAATACATACTGCGAAATTTTCTGTAAAGAAGTATTAAGAAGCTGCATATCCAGCTGCTGGAGAAGAAGAAATAACTTCATTTGAACTTCAGCCTGAGGGTCTTCATCGCCTTTCTTCACTTTTTCCAGTAAGCGCAGCATTGAGCTGTCCTCTCCTTCCACTGTAGCAAAACTTGGGCCTAGAATCTTTGCTATTGGATCTCTATTTGCTGAAGTGCAAAAAAAAGCATGATTAAGAATATATTTTTAATGAATTAATGCTATTACTAAATAATTTATTGCTCTGGTGTCCGTTTGGGTACATGCAGCAGTTCACAAATACTGCAAACCATTTCTTTTGGTACAATAATAACATTATTCATTTTTTGCTAATTTATTGGATTCCCACAGTAGTATTCGAATTCCTAATCACACAAGCAATTTCTGCAATAACGTAACATATAAATTAGCTATATTAAATGGCAACATATTCACAGCTGGGTAAGAAGTTGACCCTCCCCCCACTTTCTTACTTTGACTCCTCAACTTTTTTTCTCCAGTCCTGATGAAGGGTCTCAGCCAACTGTATTCTTTTCCATAGACACTGCCTGACCTGCTGAGTTCCTCCAGCATTGTGTGTGTGTTGCTTGGATTTCCAGTGTCTGCAGATTTTCTCTTGCTTGTAATTTTACTATCTCTGATTACTTAACAAGTAATTATTTTTTAAGAATCACTGGGGAGGAATAAGCAGGTTTGGGTATGATGAGGCTTTCAAAGCCAAACCAAATAGAAAACATACAATTTTTGTGTGCTCAAACTCAAGCAGTAATAGAATATTACAACTAAACAAAGTTTAACATTACAAATTATCCAGCAATCTCTGCTACATATTTTTGCATCAGACACAAATGAGTAAGCTCAGCTGTGGAGCCCTCTACGGTTGAACAGACTGCCTGATTTTAGAAATCGTTACTTCGACAAGGTGTAAACAAGCTCGTTGGACAAGCCTGTAAGAATAATTGATTTCAGGAGAAATACCATTAGATAGAGAGCAAAAACCAACTAAAGTCATTATTATTAAACTGCAGTTAACTGATCATGGCTAGACTATACAAAGCTAACTGAAACTACTGCCATTATCTTACTTTGAGGCTTTGTTTATTAGGTGAACTGGAAAAATATGTAAGAATTACATTTTATAGCAGACTTCAGTAGAACTGTCTTTTCAGTAGCAAAGAGATAGGGGGCCCAAAGAAGTGAAACAATTATAATGAAAAGTTGCCATGGTGCTTTTAACTTAGCAAGACATCAAAGGTATATTTTTAGAGTCATTAATCAAAATTTGCAGACAAGCCAAGCAAAACAATGACCAAAAGCTTGGCCAATGAGAAATGTTTGAAAAATATTATTAACTTAAGAAAAGATAGAGAAACAGTAAGGACATAAGGGAGGGAATTCCAAAGTTTAACGCCTTGTCAGCTGAAGAAATCGTAATGGTCAAAGTTGGGAATGCTCAAAAAAAAAGTGAGGAGAAGGGATGGGGGTGCAGTTTTGAAGTATTGTAGTGCTGGAGAAGATAGAGTCATGGGGAAATTAGAGAACACAAGGAGACTTAAAAGGTCACAAAACTATTGCTTAACCAAAAGCCAATTTGGCCAGGAAATAAAAGGTTCTCTTCTTCAAAGAGCAGTAAAAGCAGAATGTTTGCAAATGCAGAGGAAGATCGAAAGGTAAGGAAGTGAAAGGTTTCTATGGGTAGATAGGAATGCAGAGCTGTGGTTAAATTTACATCAGCCATGTTCTATTGAATAGATTCAAATTCATTTGTTTATGATATATAATTGAAATATATAGTGAAATATGTTGTTTGTGTTAACATCAAACACATTTCAGCACCAAGATAGCATACCCACAATGTTCACCATAACACATGCAGCAACAACAGCAGCAAAGCAAGCCCATTTCCTCCTTCCCACCCACGGACACACTCACAGATACAGGCAGTCCTGCAATCCTACGGTAAGCTGCCTCCAGGCCTCCAGTGAACTCACAGCCTCCAACCTCCCCAGTTGACTCTCAGAATTGTAAACTCAAGGCTTCAGCCATCAGGGCTCATGCTCTGGACTTCCAATCAACATTTGAGCTTTGATTGGTATCGACCCCAGGAGGACTCACCGATGACAGCAACTCCAACTCCAGATTCACTGATGATGGGATCCTAAACTCCAGTTCTCAAACTCTAGACTTTCCACCTCGTATACCAAGGACAGCCATGGCCCTCATACCTCCTGCCTGCATGGTCCTCCGATCCTGAGACCCTCTGATCTGGGAAGCCTCTAGCCCTTGTCCTCACTGGTCTTCGTCTACACCACTTGCTAGCCCAACATCTATCCATGGATGTCCTTTTTCATACATTCATGTCATTGACCTTTAGGCATGGAACACGGAACAGCAGCGTAGACACCAGCCTGACTTCTAACTCCCCCAACATTTCTGTCCCTAAACCCTAACCAGACTGCTAACTTCCCTTTCTATCCTGAAAACCACTCCTATGAACCTGAAGCTACGTCTACACTACACTGGATAAATCCATAACCAAAGCTTTTTCTCTTTGTTTTACCCTCCGTCCACACTAAAACGGTGTTTTCATCCCCCGAAACCAGAGCTTTTCAGAAGCGCTCTCCAAAGTGTGTAATTTTGAAAACACCCACTTGGACAGATCAGTGTGGATGGGGTAACTGGAGAAATCTGAAAATGCTGTCAGACAGCAGCGCATCATTTCATTGTTTTCTTGAACGCAACCTAACAATTTCAGAACAGACGGCAAGACTGAAGCCAGAAGAGTTAGAAATGTACTCACCAAATACTTTGACCCATAACTTACTGAATAAATAAGTATACTCACTTTGCCCTGTTTTCTGTCCTTGCTTGTATGAAGGTGGTTTACCTATTTATGCAAGTACTTCTCTGACAATCGGTGTGTAACAGCCTAATGTAACATTGTATGGAAATACAAGATAATACTGATGCAGACATGTTTTATACATTTAACAAGGTGCTTTATTAATGCAACAGAGTTAGTCAGTTTTTCAATGTTCATCGTCAGCCGGTTCATACTGTCCGTGAACTCCCTGTTGGTTGCCTCCATACGCTCCAGTATGTTTTTTTTCACTTCTAAGTTCTCCTGCACGAGAGCCAACAGCTGCCTGTCGTTTAAGTTTTTCTAGTCTGTAACTGCACAAACACACACTTTCACGGCGAGATTCGACACCAAACATGTTGCTTGTTTTCAGTAGATGTGTCCTGCGCATGCGTAGTAGGAGGAGATGCGCCAAAAAATCCATTTCAATGTGGACAGAGATATCTTTGAAAACACATAGTGTGGACACCTATCGTTTTTACGTGAAAACGGCGTTTTCAAAATTAGCTGGTCTAGTGTGGATGTAGCATAACTAACAAGTAATTTAGAAAACGCCGGTAATACAAACAAGGACAGAAAACAGGGCAAAGTGAGTATACTTATTTATTCAGTAAGTTATGGGTCAAAGTATTTGGTGAGTACACTTCTAAGTCTTCTGAGTTCAGTCTCGTTGCTGTCTGCCTGAAATTGTTAGGTTGCGTTCAAGAAAACAATGAAATGGCATGCTGCCGTCTGACAGCATTTTCAGATTTCTCTGGTTACCCTGTTCACAATGATCTGCCCAAGCGGGCATTTTCAAAATTACACACCTTGGAGAGCGTTTCTGAAAAGCTCTGGTTTCGGGGGACGAAAACGCCGTTTTAGTGTGGACGGAGGGTAAAAACGAAGAGAAAAAGCTTCGGTTACGGATTTATCCGGTATAGTGTGGATGTAGCCTAAGTTTGAGCCATGAGCTCAACAGAGACCATAGCTTGGGTCATCTTGAATAGCTGCTAATTTGTAAAATTGGAGATAATGGGTAACCAGATTTGCATATAAATTAGACTATTACCAGCAAGTTTACTCAGGGTAGGACAGCCAGGAGAGAGAACTGTCAAATCAAAAAGAGCAAAATGTGTGGATGGGCTGAAATTGGGGTTAAGTGAAGCAAAGAAATGGAAATAAACAGGCAGTCAAAGATTATATATAGGCAAATTTCAGGTAACAAGAAATAATGGATCATGTTTGTCATAATCACATAGGTTATTATAATACCTTGAACAATGACAAATGACCCACATGCCAAAAAAAAATCTATATTCTTTGGAGTTTAAAAGAATATGAGAAAGTGAGATGATTATATTGAATATACAAGATCCTTAGGGGTGTGGGCATGATAGAGTAACCATCAAGGTGTTTACACTAGTGAGAGAATCTTGAACAAGGTGGCATAGTTAAAAAAATTAGGAGATAGGTCATATAGGTCATTTAAAACAGAGGTGAACTGGAACAGAGAGAGTGGTGAATTTCTGAAATTCTCAACTCCAGGTGGTTATGAAGGCATTAGAAGTATTTAAACAGGAAATACTATAGATTATTTTTGAAAGATCAGGGAATTGAAGGTTATTGGCAAAGAATAGGAGGTAAGATCTGTGGTAGATCAGCAAAAATTATTTTGAATGGCAGGCAAGCTTGAGGGCCTGAATGGCTCCTCTTACTCCTACTTTCTTATTCTTCATGGGACCATTATCAAAGAAAACATGTTAAATAAAGATATGACGTATGATCAATAGTTTAGTCAAACCAGTAGGTTTTAAAGACTACCTTAAGGAAGAAGAGAAATAAAAAGTGTTTTTGGAGGCCATTGCAGAGAGGTAATATTGCAGCTATATAGGACCCTGGTCAGACCCCACTTGGAGTACTGTGCTCATTTCTGGTCACCTCACAATAGGAAGGACATGGAAACCATAGAAAGGGTGCAGAAGAGATTTATAAGGATGTTGCCTGAATTGGGGAGCATGCCTAATGAGAATAGGTTGAGTGAACTTGGCCTTTTCTCCTTGGAGCGACAGAGGAAGAGTGGTGACTTGATAGAGGTGTACAAGATAATATGAGGCATTGATTGTGTAGATAGTCAAAGCCTTTTCCCCAGGGCTGAAATGGCTAGCACGAGAGGGCATAGTTTTAAAGTGCTTGTAGGCAGGTACAGAGGAAATGTCGGGGTAAGTTTTTTACACAGAGAGTAGTAAGTGTGTGGAATGGGCTGCTGGCGGCGGCGGTGGAGCCGGAAATGATAGGGTCTTTTAAGAGACTCCTGGATGGGTACATGGAGCTTAGAGAAGTAGTGGGCTATGTGTAAAGCCTAGGTAGTTCTAAGGTGGGGACCTGTTCGGCACAGCTTTGAGGGCTGAAGGGCCTGTATTGTGCTGAATGTTATCTATGTTTCTATGTTTCTATCTATGTTATGACACATACATTTCTATCAACTGTGATCTGAAAACAAGAATGTGACATAATAATCAGTAATCACAGGAGTAATGATTGAATTGCTAAGAGTTAGGAGAGCCCAAGATTACACTTGTGGAAAATGGGAGGGAAGGGGAGAGGTCAGAAGGTAATTGAAGCTAAAAGTAACAAATTAATGAATTCAGCATCACATGATCAGAGCCAGACCACAGGAGGCGATGAAGATTAACTTTAGGGGATGGAATTAATATAAACTTAGCTCAAAAGCAACGAGAATGTCAAGTCTATGAACATTACATGCAGTGACAATGAGAATGATAGAGTCAGACTACAAAATGGAATTTATGACAGGCATTGAAGAAAATGGCATTACTTTTTGCGTGGTAACTGGAATTGATTGTCATCAGTGTTAATGTGGAACCTGATGATATTCTGATTTTATCACTGAAAGTACGTACACAAGAATGTCAAGAATGGCTTCTAGGGATAGTGTGGGAAAAGAAGCCATTCCAGAGGAATTAGAGAGTATGATGTCATCAAATATCATGGAAGACTGTAGTGATCAAGAAGAATAAAAGCAGGGTGGCTTAAATTGATCATAGTTCCACAAAAATGCATTTGTGTCTTTGGCCAGGACTATTTACGTAAGTAGTAAACTGAGGGGTTCAATTTTGGAGTTATAACACATTTGATTTAAGGATTTGGGAGCCAACAACAAAATCCATAAATTTTGGACCAGAAAAAAAGAGTTGAAATGGAGGAGTAATGTATGAAGGGAGAGAAACTGCAGAAATATACTAGTTCAGGACAATAGCAAGGACAAGGAGGAACTATAAAGAAAAATGGAATTGGTAGGTTGGGAGGTGAGAGATAGGGTGAAATTATAGAGTCAGATGATCACAGTCTTAGTGATAAAGACTATAAGCTTCCGGCATTTGCATTAGAAATGAGAGTCAAAGCTCAGAATTAATTTATTCTGTAAAGATCTTGGAATAATGACTATTCTTTGTTCAGAATAGCTAATTTCTATAGCATACTCAAAGAAGTATTCCTTGTTTATAGGGAACAACAGAGGATTCCAAACCAAGGGAGTAACCAAGACAAATGCAACTACTGCTTTTGAATGGGAACAAGAGTATCAACTGGTCTAACATTCTTAATCTAGAGGAGGAAATCAGTATCCAACCAAGGTCTTATCTATAACCTGAGGCTATACTAACAATTCTCATATCTAAATTGTCTACAAATTGCTGTTCCATGATCTTGCCAACAAAACTGTTCAAATAGAAACACATCACTGCAGTAACATTAATATTCAAGAACATATCCCAGTAGCAGTGATGGAATAATACATGTAGTTGCATCTAGAGGGTTCTTGAGCCCCAGTGGGCACACAACCCATTGGTTAATTTTTGACCTATTAATTTCTCCATTATCAGTTCTTTATGTTTCTCCTAGCTACTATATCCAGATTCTTTCTTCTGCTTGAAGAGTAGTACAAAGTACATGTTTAATATTTGCAATACTGCAAGCCCAGGTTACATAATGGCTCACTTCCTGAGGACTGTCCTTAATAGATTGTAAGTCAGAAACAATCAATTTCTCAGTAAGGAAAAATCATAAATAGCAACATAACTTTACTTATTTGTGGCTGATCATTGCAGAAACAGCATTAAAAGAGTCAGAGCACTAGTATTGGCAATGAAATTCCAGCATTTTTCTTTACTGAAGTCAGAATTAGATGTTTTCCAGTACAGGTATTTTTGGTATAAATTATTCAATATTATTTTAAACTTTGAAGACTCTGTGACAAAAAACATGATCAAATACAATTGATAGGTTTGTTTTCACAGGGACGTTCTTCATCACGGCCTGGTATGGAAACATCAATGTCCTTGAATGAAAAGTCCTACAAAAAGTTGTGGATATGGCCCAATCCATCATGGGTAAGGCCCTCCCCACCATGGATCATTATTGTAGGATACCAGCATCCATCATCAAGAACCACCCAGCATCCAGGTTATGCTCTCTTCTCACAGCTGCCATGAGGAAGAAGCTACAGGAGCCTCAGTACTCACACCACCAGGTTCAGGGACAGTTATTACCCCCAGTAATCAGGTTCTTGAACCAAAGAGGATAACTTCACATGCCCCATCATTGAAATGTTCCCACAACCTATGGACTCGCTCAAGGACTCTTCATCTCATGTTCTCGATAGTTATTACTTATTTATTTATTATTATTCTTTCCTCCTTTTTGTATTTGCAGTTTCTTGTTTTTTGCACACTGGTTGAATGCCCAAGTTGGTGCAGTCTTTTATTGATTCTATTATGGTTATTATTCTATTATGGATTTATTGAATATGTCTAAAAAAATGAATCTCGGGGTTGTATATGGTGACATATTTGTACTTTGATAGTAAGTTTACTTTGAACTTTGAAGTTGTATCTATTTACAGGTGTAAGGGAGAATACGTGTAAGGATGGATTTCTACAATTTATATTTTCTGTAATCTAGAGTGCCCCTGTATTTCTATGTTTCACATTATAATTTCTCTTGCTCTGTCCCTTAAGGACCCAAATTTACTTCCGTAACTATGCCTTTTTTATCTATAGAATATTTTACAATTCATTTCAGTTCAATTGTTAGTTTTTCCTCATGCTACATGTTGTCCCTTCACTGAATTCTCAGTCTTCAAATTTAAGGTAAGTGGCCTCTTCTTTTAATCCAATATTAACATAAATTACAGATGAACCCTTTTGCCTTACAGAGAGAAAAAATATTTGTTGCAATTATGAATTAATTTTGAAATGTTTGCCATCATTATCTACATTCATATTTAATATCCAAATACTTTAGCCAATTCACTTCACCTACCCATGTAGCCTGCTTTGTTCACATTTAAGACTTTAGTTTCCGACTTAAATAAATCAACCACAATATAAAATTCTATCATATGATATAAACACTTACATATATTACTTTACTGGAATATTAACTAATCTTGATGCTGCAAAAATACTAATTGGTTAGTTGACATTTAGTTCATGAAACTGTCCTCCATACTTCTGGTGCAACTTTTGCTTGATTTTGATTTGTCTTATTACATGTACCTTTAATTTTCTGACTTACAATCTGGTTGATGATACAAATACATTAGGAACCCATAATCTGCTCCCACTATTTACTATTCAGTATTGTTTCTTACTTCCACTAACCTGATCTTACACCTTGATTTTCAAAGCTTCCTTTTTTTTCCTGCTGGCTTATTCCATCATCTATTATCAAGGTTAATTTCCCCTTTCCCTCTTCCATTTTACTTAAAAGTGAAATTTCTTGTTATAATTAGTTATCAACCTTGGTCACTTTACAACTACCTCAATGAAAAATAAGATTCATTTACTTTGATCTCTGCTACTAATTCATTAATTTTGCTATGAAGGTTAGTCCTAAAGATCCAGTTCCTTTAGCTTTACACTTCCTCCGAAACTAATACACAATGCTTCATAATCCTTCATAATGCTCCCAACTTAACAACAATATTACCAAGTTCTTCTCTCTTCTATATAGGCTTTGAATTTCTCTTACTGGTATTTTAGTTATCTTTTCATTAATTTCCTCAGCTTCCCGTCGTAATTTTAAGAGCTATCTAGTATCATGTTTTTTTTCAATATATTGGGATACTAGGTCTCTACCCAGATAAAGTGGAACAAGCTCATAAGGAACACACATACAAAATGCTGGTGGAATGCAGCAGGCCAGGCAGCATTTTGTGTGTGTTGCTTGAATTTCCATCATCTGCAGATTTCCTCATGTTTGCCCACTCATAAGGAGTACTTTCCTTTTTCCCTAGTATTGATGACCGTGTCTCAAAATGTAACCTCTAAACCTAGACCACTTCCACAGGTACGTATTTAATCTGCTGGTTTGTTTGTCATGCCAATTTGTAGGTGAGGCATAGAGCAAATTTGTAGTTCTGTATTTTAATTTTGACCCTAGCTCTACAAACTCCTCAGCATAGATTAGAATAGGCTCCTCCTCAGAGCAATATAAATAAATCCAGCTCCACCTCCCCAGAGATCTATTCCAGATATGAGGAGTTCTTTATCTTCAGAATATGTCAGAAATACAAATTTTAGAACTCCTATTTACACATTCAGAAAATTAACTACCAGCTATGTAATGTTTCCTTTAACTCCACCCATGTGAATGACATCCTCGCTACTACACTGTCATAATCAATGTGTTCAACCATCCAGCAGACTTTCCCCTCTTGCACACACGAGGTGAAAGTGCAGTAACAGTTTAAGGTCAAAGGTTCTTGACCAATAACCAGATCTGTACCACATCCTGAACTTAAAAAGAGAGAGGCAGGAGCACTTTCAAGAACAAGGGTTAATAGCACAGTAGTGAAATACGCAAAGAAACAAAAATCTAATGGAAAATTAAAAACTATAGATGCTGAAAATAAATAGAAATATATAGAAAATCTGGAAACCTAACAACTGGTTTATGAAGGATTTTCAACTTGAAACATTACCTTTGTTTTTGTTTCCATAAGATATTGCTTGACTTGATGAGTGTTTTGAGCATGCGTACATCTGTGTTGTATGACTCTGTAGCTCTGTCACCTATTTAATTCACCTGCTTTTACCTTGCTTACATTATTAACTCCCAGCTTTTCTAAAGGACCAATGATTAGTTGGTATGATTTCTTGGATTTTTTTTTTCTTTTTGAAAACATTAGAGCTGTGAAATACATATCAAAACTGTGGTAAGTGCTCACAGATTAGGTTATTTGTTATATTAACATAACTTTTCTCTCTCTCCTAACACTGTGTAATCTGCTTACCTTCAACCACCTTTATAGTGAATGGCATATTTCTATCACCAAACCAAAAACTATCTGTTTGTTCGGGCTTGAGAGAAAAAGGGGAACGTTATCAATGACTCAGTTCCTAAAACCCCCAAAAGACTTTCTAAGTCCTACACAGCACAATTTGGGAACATAACAATATATTCTCTGCATGTCTGGATAAGTTTAGTTCCAACAACTCTCAAAAAGTTCAACATCATATAAATCAAAGCAGCCCATTTGATTCACACCCCACCAAGAACGCCAAACATTTATTTACTCTGTCCACCATCATGACTAAGGAATGCACCATCTACAGAATCCACTACAGTTCCTCACCTAGGCTACTCTAATAGCACCTCTCAAAGTTATATCTACCACCAGGAACAAGAAAGCACGATAATTTCACAACCAGTCAGTTCTCCTCCAAGTCACACACCATCCAGTTTTAAAAAATACATCATTATTCCCAAATGGAATTCCATCCCCAATAACATGGTGGGAGTACTTTTTAAAAATATTTTCTCAATTTTTACCTGCTCCAACATACCCTTCTCTTCCATCCATTTTCAGTACTTTGAAGGGATCACTCCCTTCACATCTTTGACTTGCTCTTGCCTCCACGTTTTTCACCTATCTTCCCGCTCTGACCTCACTGTCTATGGAATCCTACACTTACATTGAGGCCCAATGCCAGCTCAAGGAATACGCATTTTTGATTTGAACATGTACAAACTCAATATCAAATTCACCCACTTAAAAACTACTCACGTTGATTCATTGGATGAGAGAGAACAGAGGATTTATAAATGGGAAGGGATTTCCTTGCCAGACTATACAATGTTACTGAGACTTTACTATATTAGCAATATATTATAAAGTCAAACAACACACATGAGTGAATCTGCAGATGCTGGAAATAAATAAAAACACAAAATGTTGGCAGAACTCAGCAGGCCAGACAGCATCTATGGGAGGAGGTAGTGACGACATTTCGGGCCGAAACCCTTCATCAGGAATGAAGTAACATGGGATGGTGGGGAGGGGATAAGAAGTGGGGGGAGGGATGAAGCAGAGAGCTGGGAAGTGATAGGCTGGAGGGAAATGGGCTGGGGGAAGGTGGAGAATTATGGGAAATAAAAGAGAAAGAAAGGTAGGGCTGGGGGGAGATTATAGTGAGGGGGGAAAAAAGAGAGAGAAAGAGAACCAGACTAAAATAATAGATAGGGATGGGGATAAGGGGAGGCAGGGGTATCAACGGAGGTCTGTGAGTTGGATGTTCATGCCGGCAGGTAGGAGGCTACCTAGGTGGGAGATAAGGTATTGCTCCATCGACTTGCGTGTGGCCTCATCTTGACGGTAGAGGAGGCCATAGACAACATGCCGGCAGGTAGGAGGCTACCTAGATGGGAGATAAGGTATAATCCAACGTATAATCCTCCGTAACTTCCGCCACCTCCTACGTGATCCCACCACCAGCCACAGCTTCCCCTCCCCCCCCCCCACTCTCGGTTTTACGCAGGGATCGCTCCCTACGTGACTCCCTTGTCCATTCATCCCCCCCATCCCTCCCCACCGACCTCCCTCCGGGCACTCATCCCTGCAAACGGAAAAAGTGCTACACCTGCCCCCACACTTCTTCCCTCACCACCATCCCAGGCCCTAGACAGTCCTTTCAGGTGAGGCACCACTTCACCTGCGAGTCAACTGGGGTGATATACTGCATCCGGTGCTCCCAATATGGCCATTTATACATTGGGGAGACCCGCCACAGACTGGGAGACCATTTCACCGAACACCGGCGCTCAGTCCTCCAGCAGTGGAGGTATCTCCCTGTGGCCACACACTTCAATTCCACAGACCACTCCCACTCTGACATGTCTGTCCATGGCCTCCTCTACCGTCAAGATGAGGCCACATGCAGGTCGATGGAGCAATACCTTATCTCCCGCATAGGTAGCCTCCTACCTGCCGGCATGAACATCCAACTCACAGACCTCCATTGATACCCCTGCCCCCCCCCCTTACCCCCATCCCTATCTATTATTTTAGTCTGGTTCTCTTTCTCTCTCTTTTATCCCCCCTCACTATAATCTCCCCCCAGCCCTACCTTTCTTTCTCTTTTTTTCCCATAATTCTCCACCTTCCACCTAGCCCATTTCCCTCCAACCTATCACTTCGCAGCTCTCTACTTCATCCCTCCCCCCACTTCTTATCCCCTCTCCACCATCCCATGTTACTTCATTCCTGATGAAGGGTTTCGGCCCGAAATGTCGTCACTACCTCCTCCTGTACATGTTGTCTGGCCTGCAGAGTTCTGCCAGCATTTTGTGTTTTTATAAAGTCAAACAAGCTTATTTGTCCCTTGAAGGCTACATTAGGGAAGGATGTAATAGAGAAATGGATGTCACTTAAAGGTGAAATTTTGAGGGTACAGAATCTTTATGTTCCTGTTAGGTTGAAAGGAAAGGTTAAAAGTTTGAGAGAGCCATGGTTTTCAAGGGATATTGGAAACTTGGTTTGGAAAAAGAGAGAGATCTATAATAAATATAGGCAGCATGGAGTAAATGAGGTGCTCGAGGAACATAAAGAATGTAAAAAAAATCTTAAGAAAGAAATTAGAAAAGCTAAAAGAAGATATGAGGTTGCTTTGGCAAGTAAGGTGAAAATAAATCCAAAGGGTTTCTACAGTTATATTAATAGCAAAAGGATAGTGAGGGATAAAATTGGTCCCTTAGAGAATCAGAGTGGACAGCTATGTGTGGAGCCAAAAGAGATGGAGGAGATTTTGAACAATTTCTTTTCTTCGGTATTCACTAAGGAGAAGGATATTGAATTGTGTAAGGTAAGGGAAACAAGTAGGGTAGTTATGGAAACTATGATGATTAAAGAAGAGGAAGTACCGGTGTTTTTAAAGAATATAAAAGTAGATAAGTCTCCGGGTCCTGACAGGAAATTCCCTAGGACCTTGAGAGAAATTAGTGTAGAAATAGCAGGGGCTCTGACAGAAATATTTCAAATGTCATTAGAAACGGGGATGGTGGCAGAGGATTGGCATATTGCTCATGTGGTTCCATTGTTTAAAAAGGGTTCTAAGAGTAAGTTTAGCAATTACCGGCCTGTAAGTTTGACGTCAGTGGTGGGTAAATTAATGGAAAGTATTCTTAGAGATGGTATTGTTACGAATGTGCCACAACTCTGAGGGGCCAAAGGGTACAAAGTCGCCCCCTCCTTTTTGAGAATCGCAAGATCGCTATTAATTCAGGTCTGGGACCCAGGAAATGAGAGAGAATCCACAAGGTTTTGGAATGCGTCCTGGCCTCAGCGAAAACAAAACCCCTGATAATGGCTATTGTCTCTTGGAGACGGAATTGTGTATTGAGTACTGTACTATTCATTGAAACCCCTCAGGGGATGACCAGAGTGGGCTGGTTGAGGGATTGTATCATCCCAACCTGATTGACATCTGAGACCCCGTGAGTAAGGATAAAAGAGGGTCTGGGGAACAACCCCTTCAGACGCACCAGGAGAAACATTAGAAATCCTGTGACAGCGTTTAATAGCGACAGCCGGTGGGGGGCCTGTGTGCGTCCTTTCCCTTTGCCTGGGATTGGCGGCCTCACCATGGAAGAACGGCTTTAGCTAAAGCAGAGGCCACAAGTGAACGGCCACCCCAACGGGACGCCCGATGGATCGAAATCATAAAGGTTGGAAAACCCGCAGTGGTAACTGTTCCCATTGTATTCCTATTTCTCTCTCTCTCTCCAACAAAGTGCAACACAGCGACAATCAAAAGGCTGCAGCCTGAATGAACTGAGTGACCTTTATATTTCCATCGGACAATACATTTATCCCCTAGACAATGATAGAGCTTATTTCTTATTGATTATTATTATACCCGCACTTTTAGATTTAGTATTGATGACGTATATTATCTGTATGTTTGCATGGATATTATTTTTGTGTATTTTTACTAATAAATACTGTTAAAAATAGTACCATCAGACTTCAACGGACCTCTCTATCTTTGCTGGTAAGTGACCCAGTTACGGGGTTCGTAACAAAGTGGGGGCTCATCCGGGATTTGATACCAAATTGGAGGGCCAGTGAATCGGGCTTGTAAGTCCAAACTTGGATCTGGTTTCGCGGGTAACCAGATGGGAAACAGCAAAGATGGACGTGGATGAATTTATAGAAAACCCGACTCTAGAGACGCTAGAGGCGGCCACAAAGTCGGACTTGATAAATATTGCGAAAGGAATAAACCTCACAGAGGTGAGGTTGTCGATGAAAAAGCAGGAGGTGCGGAGGGCCATAACTCAGTATTATATTGTGAAGAATGTGTTTCTGCTGAGGTATCAGAAAATATCCCTGAAAAGGCACCAGCTAGTGGGACGGCTCAGTTAGAGTTGGAGAAATTAAGGTTGGAACATGAAATTAAGTTAAAGCAGCTGGAAGCAGCTGAAAAAGAAAAAGAAAGAGCCGAAAAGCAACGGGATCATGTGCTCCAGCTCAAGGAGTTAGAGGTGAAGAGGGGGCAGGAAAGAGCTGAAAGGGAGCATGAAATTCAGTTAAAACAGCTGGAAGCAGCTGAAAAGGAGAAGGAAAGGGCCGAGAAGGAGAGGGAGAGAGCCGAGAAGGAGAGAGAGTATGAGGAAAAGGAGAAACAGAGGCAACATGACTTGGATATGGAGAAGTTAAGGCAAGAGCGAAGAGCTCAAGGGTCAGACCGAGAGGAGCGGTTTAATGTTAGTTGGGAGTTTAGGTTAGTACCTCCGTTTGAGGAGACGGATGTTGATAGTTATTTCTTGCATTTTGAAAAGGTGGCAGTGAGTCAGAAGTGGCCCAAAGAGCAATGGGTGGCGTTGTTACAAAGTGTGTTAAAAGAGAAGGCACAATGGGCATATGCGGCGTTGTCCATGGAGGAGGAAGAGTCGGAGAATTATGAGAAAGTAAAGGAGGCCATTCTTTGGACCTACGAATTGGTTCCTGAAGCCTATAGACAAAAGTTCAGAAATTTAAAGTAAGGGTGGAATCAGATGTATACCGAGTTTGCCTATGAGAAGGGTGTGCTCTTGGATCGCTGGTGTGCAGCAGAAATAGTGGAAGAAGATTTTTGGCATCTCAGGGAGTTAATTCTGATTGAGGAATTTAAAGGTTGTGTTTCGGATGATATCCGGATGTATTTGAATGAGAAGCCGAATAAGTCCATCTCCGAATTTGCTAGGTTCGCAGATGAATATGCCCTAACCCACAAGACAAAGTTTTCCTCGAATAAAAGTTACCAGAGAGACCATGGGAACGGTAGAGAAAGCCCACCGGCTGAGGCAGAGATCCTGCCGGGAGCTAGTGGTAAAATTGAGGAGGAGAGGCAAGACGGCAGGAGAGGTCCTGTCTTGACCTGTTTTAATTGTGGAAAGGTGGGTCATATTGCATCTAAGTGCCTTGCTCTGAGGAAGGAGACAGGAAAATGGAAAGCAGCAGTCCCTATAGGATGTGTTGTGGTGATCAGTAAATCGACGAGAGAGCCCCAGGTAGACAGAGTACGAGAAGGGTCTGAGAAATGTATTTCAGAAGGAACCGTGTCTGTGAGAAAGGGAGACACACCAGTTCCAGTGCGGATCTGGAGAGACACGGGAGCTGAACTGTCATTGATTAGCAGTAAGGTACTGGATTTTGGTCGCAAGACTGGAGAGGTAGCTTTGAGAGGCATAGGAAAAGGGACAGAAGCGGTGCCCTTGCATAGGATCATTATAAATTGTGAGCTGGTATCTGGACCAGTTGAAATAGGGGTGCGATTGGAATTCCTGAGAACTAACGTGGACGTCCTTCTGGGTAACGATTTAGCTGGTGGTGAAGTCTGGTCGGCCATGAAGCTGACAAGCCAGCCTGTAAGTGTTGAGGTCCCGCCCCTAGATTCCAAGATCTATCACGCATGCGCGACCACTCGCAGCATGTCGAGAAAGGCAGCTGAGAATGAGACCAGTTTAAATCCAGCCAGTATCGATTTGGCCGAGACGTTTTTACCGACCCTGTACCAAGAGGGGTTAGAGGGTGGTAAAACGGAGAATAGGAAAGTGAAAGAGAGTAAGGGAGAGGAGGTAGATCTGCCCTTAGCCAGGAGGAAATTTATAGAGGCACGAAGTAAAGATGAGAAACAGATAAGGCTGTTAAAAGGTCCAGGGTTGGACATGGATGATCTGTCCGGTTTGGCAGAACTGTTTGAAGAAGTTGAAAATTCTAAAGGTGTTCCCGATAATGAAATGAGGGCAGTCCGAGATGAAAAGGATGCCATTACCTTGAAGAAGTCTGCTGGGTTGGCAGATGAGGTTGTTTCAGCCCGCGGGGTTGAGTTTACTCCGGAAGGGAGTTGCCCAGAGAGTAACTGGGAGGATCAGGGGAATTTAGAATTTGAAAAGGGTATGGGTATTGAAAGCCTGGAAGAGGCAGATGTCCCGTTTGAGTGTGTCCAAGATGTGGATGCACGTGGTACTGAACCTAGTAATGGAGCTCAGAAAAAAGTCTGAGGTATTTGATTCGGTTGAAAAGGAATGCAGTCCTTGTGGGTCAGATGGACTTGGTTCAGTGAAGAAAGGGTTAACCTTGGTAATAGTGGGAAGTGAGAATTCCCAGTTGTTTGTGCTCGAAGGTGTGTTAAAAGTTAGTGAGGAGATAAAAGGTGGTGAGGTGAATATTATTATTGAAGGAAAAGGGAAAAGTGTCGTTCCTAAATTGAATGAAGAAAATTTAAAGTCTGGATTGATGTCAGAAGCAGCAACCAGGCTGCAGAGACAATGGCTTGGTAACACGGTGCCTGCGAATCAATTACAGGGTGATTTGGAATGTAAAGGTGCCCCACACGCTACTGTCATTCAAGAGTGTGCTGTGAAAAAGCAGAATTTGAAATGCTGTTTGAACAAAGAGGGATCGCTTGCAGATCTTAAATTGAAAACTAATAGCATGAAGGGTCCTGAAGATAAAACTAACGACGTGCTTAAAATTAAAGTATTGTGTGGAAATTCGGAAAATGGTCTAAGTTTGGAACACATTGTTGATGAAAATAACTCCTATGAAAGGAGCATGCAAAGGCCTATTCCACACTAGTATACAAGTTAACCACATGGGAGTTAACTGGAAAAGGGGCGAGGGTTGACGGGATGCCATTTTAAATAACAGGATCCGGTTTTAAGGGATTTCGACAAAGCATGTGAATAATAAAGACAACCCCCATGGAAGTTTGACTGTTCAGTTTGAAAGTAACATAAAGATTAGTATTTGCATGAACTTTTGTAGTATACTCATAAGCTAAGATCACAACTCTTTAGTTTTTGTTTGCTGAAGGAAAGGAATAAAAATAGGTGGTTATCAAATTGGAGTCTGATGCTACAAGATTTTATTAAGGTACAAGATGTTAAGATATTAAAGGAAGTGACAATGTAATCGCTAACTGTTTAGATGCGGAATTGAATGTATAACTGTATTACTCTGTAGTGAACAAAAAACTCTTTTGTATTGTGTTAGATTCTAAAATCCTGTAAGACTCTGTATTAATTCATTTTTACCGATGGTAAAAATCTTTGAAGGAAGGGGGTGTTACGAATGTGCCACAACTCTGAGAGGCCGAAGGGTACAAAGTCGCCCCCTCCTTTTTGAGAATCGCAAGATCGCTATTAATTCAGGTCTGGGACCCAGGAAATGAGAGAGAATCCACAAGGTTTGGAATGTGTCCTGGCCTCAGCGAAAACAAAAACCCTGATAACGGCTATTGTCTCTTGGAGACGGAATTGTGTATTGAGTACTGTACTATTCATTGAAGCCCCTCAGGGGATGACCAGAGTGGGCTGGTTGAGGGATTGCATCATCCCAACCTGATTGACATCTGAGACCCCGTGAGTAAGGATAAAAGAGGGTTTGGGGAACAACCCCTTCAGACGCACCAGGAGAAACGCTAGAAATCCTGTGACAGCGTTTAATAGCGACAGCCAGTGGGGGGGCCGTGTGCATCCTTTCCCTTTGCCTGGGATTGGCGGCCTCACCATGGAAGAACGGCTTTAGCTAAAGGAGAGGCCACAAGTGAACGGCCACCCCAACGGGACTCCCGACGGATCGAAATCATAAAGGTTGGAAAACCCGCAGCGGTAACTGTTCCCATTCTATTCCTATTTCTCTCTCTCTCCAACAAAGTGCAACACAGCGACAACCAAAAGTCTGCAGCCTGAATGAACTGAGTGACTTTTATATTTCCATCGGACAATACGTTATCCCCTAGACAACGATAGAGCTTATTTCTTATTGATTATTATTATACCCGCACTTTTAGATTTAGTATTGACGACGTATATTATCTGTATGTTTGCATTGATATTATTTTTGTGTATTTTTACTAATAAATACTGTTAAAAATAGTACCATCAGACTTCAACGGACCTCTCTATCTTTGCTGGTAAGTGACCCAGTTACGAGGTTCGTAACAGTATATATAATTATCTGGATAGACAGGGTCTGATTAGGAACGATCAACATGGATTTTTGTGTGGAAGGTCATGTTTGACAAATCTTATTGAATTTTTTGAAGAGGTTACTAGGAAAGTTGACGAGTGTAAAGCAGTGGATGTTGTTTATATGGACTTCAGTAAGGCCTTTGACAAGGTTCCACACGGAAGGTTAGTTAGGAAAGTTCAATCGTTAGGTATTAATATTGAAGTAGTAAAATGGATTCAATAGTGGCTGGGTGGGAGATGGCAGAGAGTAGTGGTGGATAACTGTTTGTCAGGTTGGAGGCCGGTGACTAGTGGTGTGCCTTAGGGATCTGTACTGGGTCCAATGTTGTTTGTCATATACATTAATGATCTGGATGATGGGGTGGTAAATTGGATTAGTAAGTATGCAGATGATACTAAGATAGGTGGCGTTGTGGATAATGAAGTAAGTTTTCAAAGCTTGCAGAGAGATTTAGGCCAGTTAGAAGAGTGGGCTGAAAGATGGCAGATGGAGTTTAATGTTGATAAGTGTGATGTGCTCCATTTTGGTAGGACTAATCAAAATAGGACATACATGGTAAATGGTAGGGCAATGAGGAATGCAGTAGAGCAGAGTGATCTAGGAATAATGGTGCATTGTTCCCTGAAGGTGGAATCTCATGTGGATAGCGTGGTGAAGAAAGCTTTTGGTATGCTGGCCTTTATAAATCAGAGCATTGAGTATAGGAGTTGGGATGTAATGTTAAAATTGTACAAGGCATTGGTAAGGCCAAATTTGGAGTATTGTGTACAGTTCTGCTCACCGAATTATAGGAAAGATGTTGACAAAGTAGAGAAAGTACAGGGGAGATTTACTAGAATGTTACCTGGGTTTCAGCACCTAAGTTACAGAGAAAGGTTGAACAAGTTAGGTCTTTATTCTTTGGAGCGTAGAAGGTTGAGGGGGGACTTGATAGAGGTATTTAAAATTATGAGGGGGATAGATAGAGTTGATGTGGATAGGCTTTTTCCATTGAGAGTAGGGGAGATTCAAACAAGAAGACATGAGTTAGGGAGCAAAAGTTTAGGGGTAACATGAGGGGGAACTTCTTTACTCAGAGACTGGTAGCTGTGTGGAACGAGCTTCCAGTAGAAGTGGTAGAGGCAGGTTCGATATTGTCATTTAAAAAAAAAATTGGATAGGTATATGGACAGGAAAGGAATGGAGGGTTATGGGTTGAGTGCAGGTCGGTGGGACTAGGTGAAGGTAAGCGTTTGACATGGACTAGAAGGGCCAAGATGGCCTGTTTCCATGGTTTAATTGTTATATGGTTATATGGTTACATGGTTATTATTTCACCCATTGTTCTTCTCTACTGTCTAGACCTTAAATTTGTTTTCTCTCTCTCTCTCAGTTCAGAGGTAGGGTCTTTGACCTGAAACATTAAGAACATAAGAAATAAGAGCAGGAGTAGGCCATCCAGCCCATCGAAACTGCTCCACCGTTCAATAAGATCATGGCTGATCTGACCATGGACTCATCTCCACCTACCTGCCTTTTCCCCATAACCCTTAATTCCCCAACTATGCAAAAATCTATCCAACCTTGTCGTAAATATACTTACCAAGGTAGCCTCCACTGCTTCATTGAGCAGAGAGTTCCACAGATTCACTACTCTTTGGGAAACGCAGTTCCTCCTAATCCCCATCCTAAATTTACTCCTCCTAATCTTGAGGCTATGTCCCCTAGTTCTAGTCTCACCTACCAGTGGAAACAATTTTCCTGCGCATATCTTATCTATCCCTTTCATAATTTTATATGTTTCTATAAGATCTCCTCTCATCCTTCTGAATTCCAGCAAGTACAGTCCCAGGTGACTCAATCTCCCCTCATATTCTAACCCCCTCATCTCTGGAATCAACTTGGTGAACCTCCTCTGCACCGCCTCCAAAGCCAGTATATCCTTAAGTAAGGAGAACAGAACTGCACACAGAACTGCACACAGTACTCCAGATGCGGCCTCATCAGTGCCCTATAAAATTGCAGCATAACCTCCCTGCTCTCAAATTCAATCCCTCTAGCAATGAAGGCCAACATTCCATTTGGCTTCTTGATAGCCTTCTGCACCTGCAAACTAATCTTTTGTGATTCATGCACAAATATTCCCAAGCCCTCCTGCACAGCAGCATGCTGCAATCTTTTATCATTTAAATAATAATCTGATCTTTCATTTTTCTTTCCAAAATGACCTCGTATTTACTAACATTGTACTCCATCTGCTAGACCCTTGCCCACTCACTTAACCTATCTATATCTCTCTGCAGACTCTACATATCCTCTGCACAATTTACTTTTCCATTTAATTTAGTGTCATCAGCAAACTTAGATACACTACACTTGGTCCCCTCTTCCACATCATTAATGTTTATCGTGAACAGTTGCAGGCCCAGCACCAACTCCTGTGGCACTGATTGCCAACCAAACAAACACCCATGCTTCTGTTTCTGCTTCCATGGATGCAGATTGATCTTTCAGCATGCTCTGTTTTTATAGCACTGTGCAAGTACCTTTACTACTAGGTTTGAAATGGTTCAAGGAAGTGGCTCAATACCAAGTTCTCAAGGTAATTAGGGATGTGAAATAATTTCTGACCAGTGATACCCACATCCCAAAGAATGAGTAAAAGGTTTTTTAGCAAAATTTCTGAAAGGAAATGTTTCAAGAAGGACCTATGAAGTTATACTACAGAACAAAACTGATCCTAGTGAATGTTGAACTTACTCATCTTATACCAGCAGTAATTCCAATCACCCCATTCTCTCTCCTTATTTCCCTGTAACCCTGCATCTTATTCTCTTGTATTGCTCAAATCAATTCCACTTTGATTGTTTTGCCTTACACTGAAGGGTAAAAAAAAGTTAGTAAAGAGAAAAATATTATCTTAACATTAACCGCTACAAACCAATAAAATCCCAACCTAAAATTTTAATGTTTCTGCTGTGCACTCTGTATGTGACTGTCCTTATGACATTGTAAGTGGTATCTTCTTATTTATTTATTTATTTATTTGTTCATTCTTATTTTGTACAGAAAGTCCTACAAAATTATGACAGCTATTGTTTTATTTTACCTTAATTTGTTGCTGGATATAAATTTGATGTATAATATTATTAACATTCTGTTTACAATGAGCCAATTATCAGAATAGTTAGCAAGACTGAAACAGTGAGATAAAAGGGCCACAGCAGCAAAGATAAAAAAAAATCTAAGGATAGAAACCAGATATGATTAATGGCTGTTTTTCAAAGTGAAGGGAAAATTACTGCTATTTTTGAACGCTGAAGGCATCTACAATTTCAAATTTGATGATGACATGAAACTTTGTTGTAAACAATAAAGACAGTGAGGTTTTAGATAACTAGAGGGAAACGTAGAAGCATAAATGACAAGTTTCATTGCAGATGTGTCAGATGTAATACAGTCTGATAGGAGGACTATAGATGCAAAAATTTAAGTGGTGTAATAACAAAAACAAGTTTGACAAGACAGTCATCAGTATGAAAGAATAGAATAAAGAACAGAAGTGACAAGAGGAAAAACTTCAATGCAACGAGTGGTCTGGATTTCAAAATTCATTACCTAATTGGGTGGTGGATACTGGCTTAACACTGACATTCCAAATGCAAAGTATAGGGGTGTGGGACAAATTTGTTTTTTGAATGAATTCAATTGTCCCCATCTGTGCTGTGCTAATGTATGATTTTAATTAATAGTTCTAAAATAATAATGAGAGATTATAGTTTTAAAAATAAATTCCAAAATATGTGTAGACATAAATAAATAAGTTATACCAATTAAAATCACTTGTATGAGAAAAACGTCATTAAAACTGACCTTCCAAACAAGCTTGTGTTTCTTTCAGTTTCTCCTTCTGAGCTATTTCCAGAAACTTAGCCAGCTGGTTAAAGGCATATACTTTAATGATGCCAGTAGAAGACTGAAAATTCAGCAAAGGGATCCCATCTATCTTTTCTTTTGATACTAAAGTCTCATTACTAAAAAGAGAAAAAAATATTAAGTTTATCCTGAAACTTAGGTCATCAGGCAAAACTATAATAAAAAAGTTATGTTGATATTAGAGAAAGTGAATAATCAGTTATTAACATTTTGCACAAATCAAATACTTGTTAGATAACTGGTGTAATTAGATTGTTAAAATGGTGGGCTGTGAGTTACAAACAATAAAGACTTAGTTTTCCTATATTTAAACCCATCATGCTTTTGATAAGTGTTTCCTTTGCCTTTTGGCAGCTGCTCAATACGATAATGATATGAGAACAGATCACCTGCCGGAAAAACATACAAGTGGCGGAATAAAATAAGCACAAACGCACTCTATGGGTATAGAAAAGCTATTTTGTCCACATGCACTCAAAAAATAGTATTCTAGTTAAATGAGTGAACTTCATTGTTTGTTTGAAATTTCCAACCAACAAAACACAAAAGATTCTGCAGATGCTCGGAACCAGAGCAACAAACACAAAATGCTGGAGGTTAGGCAGCATCATGGAAGGGAACAAAAAGTTAACGTTTCAGGCCAAGACCCTTCATCAGGGCGGATTAAGGGTTATCTCCAAATACCAATACTAGCTGCAATTAGCTACAATAACACAGACAAGAATGACATTTCAACATAAGCATACAAGCAGAAGGAGTAGCACCCAGATAACAAAATATCTTTACTCCTGTACTCAAATCCTTTTATAATAAAAACCACCATATCATTTGTCCTCCTACTTTATTTTGTTGCTTTTGCATCTTGGTTTCAAGTCCCTTAGCATGTTAAAAGTATCAAACCCTTCACGATTTAAAATTTATCTTCTGCACTGTTTTCCATACATGTTCAATTGACTTTTAAA
The DNA here is from genome assembly GCF_048418815.1 of Hemitrygon akajei. NCBI lineage: Eukaryota > Metazoa > Chordata > Chondrichthyes > Myliobatiformes > Dasyatidae > Hemitrygon > Hemitrygon akajei. The sequence goes on from NC_133131.1 coordinate 138,705,533, forward strand.
TGGTAATATACACTACTGAATGTATACACCTGATAATTCCTATATCCAATAACCTGCATATCTTACTCGATAGTTATTAATAAAGGGAATATTTTTTTATTTTTTTTAATTAGTTTTTCAAAACATTTTACAAAATTAAAAACCCCAAATCCCAATGAGGAGCATTAATACAGTGCAAGATTAAGCATACAATAACAATATGCTACAAAGGAAGAGAATTTAACAAAAAACCACCTAAATTAAAGACAAGTGAGCTTAGTGTCCTCCCCAAGCCCCACAACACAAGAAAAAAAACATCTCCAGACCAACCACCACACAGTATAAAGAGTATAAAGTCCGGACAGTCAAACTCCCAGACTGTGAATACACTTAGCAACAGAGGATAATAATGCCTACTACCAGAAAAAAAAAGGAGCTGGAAGCAAGGGACCGAAAAGAAGAAAAAAAAAAGAAAAAAAAACCCTAGTCAAGAGGAAGGTTATGAAAGTACTCGATAAAAGGTCCCCAGACCTTATGGAACTTTAGATCCGAATTAAGAACTGAATAATGAATTTTTTCGAGGTCCAAGCAGGCCATAATGTCATTAAGCCATTGCGCATGAGTGGGCGGGGCAACATCTCTCCATCTAAGGAGGATCAAGCGTCTCGCCAGGAGAGAGGCAAAGGATAGTATTCGGCATTTGGTCGGACCCAGACATAAATCTGTCTCGCCCCAAAAACCGAACAGAGCAATTAAGGGGTTAGGTTCTAGGTGCTGATTCAGAATACCCGATAATGTAGTGAAGACATCTTTCCAGAATTTCTCCAAGCTAGGACAGAACCAGTACATATGGATGAGAGAGGCCACGCCTCTCTTGCATTTATCACAGAGCGGACTAATGCCAGGGTAGAATCGAGATAGTTTAGATTTAGACATATGGGCTCTATGAACAATCTTAAACTGTAAGAGGCAATGGCGAGCACAAAGGGAGGTTGAGTTAACCGATTTGAGAACTGAGTCCCAGCTATCCTCGGATAAGGAGATATTTAAATCCTGCTCCCAGGCCATTTTAATTTTATCCACAGGGGCCCGTCGTAAGGCTGCTAGTTTATCTCGGATAATTGAAATTAAACCTTTACCTAGTGGATTAATGGAAAGAAATAGGTCCATAGCATTTTTCGCAGGCATTTCAGGAAAGTTAGGAATTAAAGGAGCAGTAAAGTGTCGGATTTGGAGATATCTGAAAAAGTGAGCGTTAGGCAGGTTGAACTTAATGGAGAGCTGCTGAAAAGAAGCGAAGCGATTATCAATGAAGAGATCTTCAAAATGTCTAATGCCCTTCCTGTACCAAACATGGAATGCTGAATCGTACGTAGTAGGTAAAAAAAGGTGATTATGTGCAACAGGGCTAGAAACGGAAAACCCCTGGAAACCATAGCATTTCCTGAACTGAGCCCATATACGCAAAGTGTGTCTAACCAGAGGATTAGCTATTGATCTGGGCAGACTGCTAGGGAGTGCAGAGCCAAGAAGTGCAGATATAGATAATTCTTTAGTGGAGTTCAACTCCATTGCCACCCAGTTAGGGCACTCGGGTTGACCGTGGAAGAAAGACCAGAAAGCAGCACAACGTATATTAGCTGCCCAATAATATAAGCGAAAGTTAGGTAAAGCCATGCCACCATCTTTTTTAGATTTTTGGAGGTGGATTTTATTAATTCTGGAGTGCTTATTCTGCCACAGATATGACAAAATAATAGAGTCTAAGGAATCAAAAAATTTAGGAATAAAAATTGGGATAGATTGAAATAAGTATAAAAATTTGGGGAGAACATACATTTTAACAACATTAATATGACCTACCAAGGACATAGATAGAGGTGACCATTGTACCAGACTCTGTTTTATAGTATATGAAAGATTGACAAAGTTTTCACGAAAGAGATCTTTAAACTTCCTTGTGACTGTAATTCCAAGATAAGTAAATTGATTATGGACTACTTTAAAAGGGAGATCACAAAATATTAGTTCTTGTGCTTCTTTATTAATTGGGAAAAGTTCACTCTTATGTAAGTTGAGTTTATAGCCAGAGATCTGGCTAAACTGGTCAAGAAGTGAAAACATTAGAGGTAAGGATGTAGACGGATTTGAGAGAAAGAGTAATAAGTCATCAGCATAGAGAGAAACTTTATGCTCAACACCCCTTCTCCAAATCCCGGTCAATTCAGGACATTTTCGAAATGCTATCGCCAGAGGTTCTATAGCCAAATCAAAGAGAAAGGGACTTACGGGGCATCCCTGACGGGTGCCACGTTTGAGATTAAATACTTGGGATTTCTGAAAATTAGTTAGAACAGAAGCAGTAGGACACAGGTACAGCAATTGGATCCAAGAGATGAAACTTTGGCCGAGGTCAAATTTTTCTAAGACTGCAAAAAGGTAATTCCACTCTATACGATCAAATGCTTTCTCCGCATCAAGGGAGATAACACATTCAGGAGTCCCAGTTGGAACTGAGTATAAAATATTAAATAGACGCCGAATGTTAAAAAAAGGGAGACGGTTTTTAATAAAGCCTGTTTGGTCATCAGAGATAATGGAGGGAATAACGGTTTCTAATCTATGAGCCAACACTTTAGCTAAGATCTTTACATTAACATTGAGCAGAGAGATTGGCCTGTACAAGGAACACTCTGTTGGGTCTTTGCCCTTTTTTAAAAGAAGAATAATAGATGCCTCATTGAAAGAGGGTGGCAATTTGCCGTAATTAAACGAGTCAGATAATACTGAAAGTAACTGAGGAGAAAGAAGTGAAGAGAATGATTTATAAAATTCCACAGGGAACCCATCAGGAATAAAGGGAATATTGATTAAAAGTGGCACAGTGGTGCAGCAGGAGTGCTACCTTGCCATTGCAAGAACCAAGTTCAAGCTTGACCTCTGATGCTGCCTGCATAGAGTTTCTCCTTTTATGTTCTACCTGTGACTACACTGGTGCTCTGATTCCTCAAATCCTAATGATAGCTGTAAATCGTCCCTGGTATTTGTGCATGGGAAGGAGAGAGAGAGAGAGAGAGAGAGAGAGAGAGAGAGAGAGAGAGGAGAGAGAGGAGAGAGAGAGAGAGAGAGAGAGAGAGAGAGAGAGAGAGAGAGAGAGAGAGAGAGAGAGAGAGAGAGAGAGAGAGAGAGAGAGAGAGAGAGAAGGTGACAGGAAAATAAGTGGGGGGGGGTTGCAAGGCATTAAAGGGATTGCTCTAGGATTGAAGGGACAAGAAAATCAATGAGTCGATAAAGAGTTCAGTAAGACTTTACTAAGTTTACAGATGACTCTAAAGTAAGTGGTATTGTAGACAGTGAAGTGAGTTCATCTAGAATTACAGTGGAATCCCAGTCAGCTGGATACGTGAGTCAGGGAATGATGAGTAAAGTTTAATTCAGGTAAATGTGGAGTGTTGCATTTTGAAGAGTCATATCAAGGTAGGACTTACACCGTGAATGTTAGAACCCTGGGGGGAGCCTTGGAGTTCAGGTACATAGAATATAGAAAATATAGCAGTACAGCACAGAAGCAGGCCCTTTGGCCCACAACAGTGTGCTGAACCATTTAAATTATTAATCAAATAGCGAACAAATCTCTTCTATCTACACAATGGCCATATCCTTCCATTTTCCTCTTGTTCATATGCCCATCTAAACATCTCTTAAAAGTCCTTAATGTTTCTGCCTTTACCAACATCCCAGAAAGCATATTCCAGGCACTCAACACTATCTGGGTAAAAAATTTGCTCCTTCCATCTCCTTTGAAGTTACCCCCTTTTCTCCTTAAATGCATACCCCCTGGTATTAGACATTTCAATCCTGGGAAAAATATATTGTCTATCTATTCTATCTATGCATCTCATAACCTTATAAACCTCCATTAGATCTCCCCTCAGCCTTTGCCACTCCAGAGAAAACAAACAAGTTTGCCCAACCTCTCATTATAGCACATGCCCTCTAATCCAGGCAACATCCTGGTAAACCTCTTATGCAGCATCTCCAAAGCCTCGATATTCTTCCTATAATGGGGTGACCAGAACTGTATGCAATACTCCAGATGCGGCCTAACTACGGTTTTATAAAGCTGCAGCATAACTTCCTGAATTTGGAAAACAGTGCCTTGAATAATAAACAGAAGCATGGTATATGCCTCCTTAACCACCCTATCAAATCGTCTAGCCACTTTCAGGGAGCAATGAACTCGGACACCAAGCTCCCTCCACTCATTGACACTGTTAAGGATCTTGCCTTTAACAGTGTACTGTCGCTTTGCATTTGACCTACCAGGGTGTAACACCTCACATTTAACTACATTATATCCTATCTGCCATTTCTCTGCCATATCTGTAACTGATCTATATCCCATTGTATTCTTTACCAGCCTTCTATACAATCCACAGTAGCACCAACCTTCGTATCATCTGTAAACTTACCAACCTACCCATCTACATTTACATTTAGGTCATTTATGTACATCACAAACAGCATAAGTCCCAGTACAGATCCCTGCAAAACACTACTAATCACAGACCTCCAACTGGAATAAGACCCTTTGACCACTACTTCCATCTTCTATAGACAAGCCAGTTCTGAATCCAAATGATCCCATGCATCTTAATCTTCTGGATGAGCCTTCTATAAGGGACCTTGTCAAAAAATCCAGGTAGTCAACATTCACCCCATTCTGGGGTGTATAGGGAAGGGTAGCACCTCTGATGGGGGGACCTGCCATGCCCTTTTTCAGGGCAGCTCATCCACCTTTGGTCCCCACCTGGCACTCAGCTCTCACCTGTGGCTCCAAGTAGCTGTAACACGCGCAGCAGCCACAGCCTGGTAAACCACCTCAGCAGACGGGCCAAGCCAGGTGAGGGTAGCCGATGGGTCTTCGACCCTTGGTGAGGTAGGGGCTCTGCCTATCCCAGCGTGTGAAGTCTGGCCCTGGCAGATTGAGTGGAGGAGACCGATTAATGGTTCAACGGTCAAGAAAGTAGGCAGGCGTTTGTGGAGCGCTAAGAGCATAACAAGGCACTTAGATGTCCTGGTCATCCACTGCAAGAGGTGGTAATCTCTTTAAACTCACCCAGCAGAAGGCAAAGGCAAACCACTGCTGTAACTTGCCGAGTATATGATTTCCCAATATGTCAGAGCGGCGTGGAGGGAAATCATCCGCCAACTGGAAATTCCAGATGCGACCTAACAACGAGACAACATTCGCAGTTCTACCTTCATCAATCACCCTTATCAGCTCATCAAAATGCATCAAGATAGCAAGATGTGAGTTGCACCGCACAAACCCAGGATGGCTCTCCTTAATTTTCCAAATACTCATAAATCCTAACCCTAAGAATTTTCTCCAGTAACCTCCCTACCACTGATGTCAGATACATAAATCTATTCTTTCCGATTATCCCAGGTTCCCTTCTTAAATAATGGGACAAGTCAGGGTCCTCACTTGTGATTAGAGAGGATATGAAGAGATTGGTTGAGGCTTCTCTTGCATCTCTCAATAAGCTGGAGTATATCCCATCAAGCCTTGGGGGTCTACCTACCTTATGCTCCTTAAGAGACCCAACACTTCCTCCCTCTTTACCTTGAAATGTTCAAGCATATCAATATACTCAACACTGATCTCCCTATCCTCCACACCCTTCTCCTTGGTAAATTCTGATGTTAAATATTCATTAAGGGCTTCACCGTCATCCTCTGCATCCAAATAAATATTCCCCCATTTATTCTTGAATGGTCTTACCCTCGCCCTAATTATCCTCCTGCTCTTGATGTGTGTATAGAATGCCTTGGCATTCTCTTTAATTCCAATTCCAAGGACTTTTCATTGCCCCACCTGGCTTTCTTAATTCCCTTCTTGAGTTCTTTTCTAACTCCTTTGTAATCCTTTAGGACCCTGATTGATTCTAGCTTCCTAAGCTTGACATACTTTTCCTTTTTATTCTTGACTGCATTCAATACATTCTTCTCTGAAAGTGGTCAGGTAAATAGGGCAGTGAAGGACACTTTTAGCATGTTGACTTTCATCAGTCAGGGCACCAATTACATAAGTTAGGAGTTTATGTTGTAGTTATACAAGATGCTGGTGAGGCCACATTTTGAATATTATGCTTAGGTGTGGACATACTGTTTTGGTAAAGATGTTATTAAACAGAACTGAGTGCAGAAAAGATTTACACGGATGTTGCCAGGACTCAAGGGACTAGTTTACAGTGTTAATAAACACTGCTACCCTTCTCCCAACCAAATGTCTCCAACCAAATAAGAAAAATTATGAGCATGAAATAAATAAGATAGAAAGTTCAAGGAAGATATTTGGATAAACTGTTTTCAAAAGAAAATATCAGATATCATTTTAGATAACATAGAACATAGAAAACTACAGCACATTACAACCCTTCAGCTCACAATGTTGTGCCAACCATGTAGCCTACTTCAGAAACTGCCTGGAATTACCCTACCACAGAGACCTCTATTTTTCTAAGCTCCATGTACCTATTTAAGAGTCTCTTAAAAGACCCTATTGTATCCACCTCCACCACCATCACCAGCAGTTGCATTCCACGCTCCCACCACCCTCTCTGTGAAAAACTTACCCCTGACATCCCCTCTGTACCTGCTTCCAAGCACCTTAAAACTATACCCCCTCAGGCCAAGTTCACTCAACCTATTCTCATACAGCAGAGTGGGACCTTGCTGAAAATTCAATGCACCACACCCACTAATCATAGAAACATAGAAAACCTACAGCACAATACAGGCCCTTCGGCCCACAAGGTTGTGCCGAGCATGTCCCTACCCTAGAAATTACTAGTCTTACCTATAGCCCTCTATCTTTCTAAGCTCCATGTACCTTTCCAAAAGTCTCTTAAAAGATCCTATCGTATCTGCCTTTGCCAGCAGCCCATTCCACGCACTCACCACTCTCTGAGTAAAAAGCTTACCCAACATTTCCTCTGTACCTACTCCCCAGCACCTTAAACCTGTGTCCTCTTGTGGCAACCATTTCAGCCCTGGGAAAAAGCCTCTGACTATCCACACAATCCTCCTTAACTATTCTACCAGTTACATGTATTTTGACAATCAGATAGTCCAATACAATCTTCCTTTGTTATTCCATGCTAACTGTTCAATCTTAATATTCATTTCAAGATGTTCCTGTTGCATCCTTCATTATAGATTCCAGAATTTTCTCTATTACTGAAGGTGAAGAATTTCATAAAACAGCAAAAAGCTAACAAAACTCCCTAGGCCTCCCGTCCCATGATCCTTTCCCTTCTCCAGCTCTGTATCCTTTTTGCCAATCACCTTCCCAGCTCTTAGCTTCATCCCACCCCCTCCTGCCTTCTCCTATCATTTCAGATTTCCCCCTCCCCCTACCACTTTCAAATCTCTTACTATCTTTTCTTTCAGTTAGTCCTGACGAAGGGTCTCGGCCCGAAACTTCAACTGTACTTCTTCCTATAGATGCTGCCTGGCCTGCTGCATTCCACCAGCATTTTGTGTGTGTTGCTTGAACTTCCAGCATCTGCAGATTTCCTCGTGAAAACATGAAACCAAATTACTTTTAATTCTTAATTGTTGACACTGACTTTAGAAGTAGCAATGCATACTGGGTTAGGAATATTTAATCCTTACACCATGCTGTACAGGACCCTTAACTCTGCTCCTCCCCATGACATACAGACTGCTGCCCCAATCCGGGCATAGCATGAACTCAGACATCCCACCTCTCCTGGAAGTTCCAGGAGTCTCCCGCATATTGATAGCGGCTCCCTGACGCCCGCAAATTATATACAATATCCCAGAAATCGATTTTTTTGAGAGGGAGAGGGAGAGGAAGAGCAAGAGCGAGAGGGAGCATCCTGATTGGTCTCTCTTTGTGCTAAGTAGACCTATCAGTTTTCTCTGTGGGCGGGCTTCAGTCAACCTCTCTCTCTTTCATTGTCCATCAGTTCAGTTTAGTGTCCTGCTGAGCCATGGTAGAGTGTTCCAAAAAAAAGAAAATATAAACGTACTTCACCTCAGACTACACTAAAGAGTACGCCTGCCTAATAGGGGTAAAAAATAATGACAGTGTTGCTGGCTGCACTGTTTGCAACAGTGACTTTTCTAATGCCCATGGTGGGTTCAATGACTGTAAAAGACATGTTGAGGTGAGTTTAACAGGTGTCATTTGTTCATTAACATAGCTAAAGGTATTTAAACTAGCTGGCCAGCTGCTATGGAGCTACTCTATTGATGTCCTAGGTGATGAGGCCAAACTCCCTGTAGACTTGCTTAAAGTTGTAATAGAATAAAAAAGAGACTCCATGATAATATAAGTACATACTGTACATACTTCAATGTCACATTTTCTGCATATACCCAACTTGGCTTACAGATTAGACAAAGTCACTAAACGAAGTATTACATACACCCTTGGAGGTCGACGGGGGGGGGGAGGTCGACGGGGGGGGGGGCGGGGGTGCTACCTCCCTTAAATGAGTTTTTGCAGGGTGGGATGTCTGTGAACTGGAGTTACCTAAATGAATACACAGTGTGCATATCCACTCTAAACACTGTTTTCAGCTTAATAGTCTACCGTAAATGATCACGATACCGTGCAATATTAACCGCGTGCACTTCTGAAACGCACCTAAGTTCATAATCTGAACCAAATGCGATCACCTCCACTCCTGTCGACCATTCCAGTGGTTCTCGAAACATTAAGGCTGCTTCTTGGGGATACTTGGAGCTCATATTTTCAACAAATTTAATTATGTCGTTCAGCAGGGTCACGTTCAAGGGTGTAAATTCCAACTTTCCGACGCCGATGCCAGCCGCTGTCCACTGCGCAGCTCGAGTCAACGCAGCCCCCATGGCGATAGTGACTGCTGCGACAAGGAAAGACATGGGCATTGTTAGTACGCAAGATCCCATTCGATGCGATGTCAGATGTTCCATGGGAAAATGAACGACGTGTTCCTTTCTATCACCCGCACTAAGCTACACAATTACTTTCACAATACCAACGACATTTGTTGAGTGGTGTAAAGCGACAGGCCTCGAGGTCGAGGTGAATTCGCCCACCCGCAGCGGCCCCAGCAGAGCGTCGATCTTTTGTAAACTAGTCCAGGCCAGGCGCTGTGCGGGCGGAACGGCCTTGCAGTGTCACCCCCGCCCCGAATGCCTCCCTGCACCCCCGGGTTATCGCCCAGAGCTCACCCAAAGGTAAGCGACGCAGCACCGAGCAGCAGCCCCACTTGACTTCAGGGAGAGACACAAGTGCCCGGCGTCTGCGTTGCGGATCGTTGCCCTGGAGACAAGTTTACGCTGCCGTTGCTAGGCTACGGTTCCAAACACGGACCGGGCGCTGGTGCAAAATGGGGAAGAGGCGGGTCCCGGAGCATCTGACCTGCGCGCTCTGGTTGCAAGAGGCGATGAAAGTAACTTGAATTCACAGAATAAAACGACCTAGCCCTCGACAATAAAGGTCCACAGAAAGTGCCGTTGGGTCTGATCATGGCTGATGCAATGATGCAGTGTTGGCGTGCTGTTGAAAGTGGCATCTTTAAGATAAACCGTTAAACCAAAGATACATCTGTTCCCTCGCGTAAAGTGAAATATTTCATATCGAATGAGCAAATAGAAATTTTCTCTGGTATCCTGTTCATTATGCCTCAATAAACATCAAACATCAGCGTTAAATATCGGGACAAACTTCTCCACAACACATGCATTTGCAAATGATCTAGGCATTCAAACAAAAGACTACAGGAAGAAGCTCTGTGAACAATCCCATTCTCAATGACGACGTCCATAATTCCCAAATGGTTGAACCTCTTTAAGCTTTCCTTAGGACTTCCAACATCATAATTAATTTTCAGTCAATTCGAGTTACTCAACTTTGAAACTGTTTGAGGAGCACGGGTTCGTAACGGGTTCGTGTCGCTGTTCTTGAATATGGTTAAAAAGTAAAGTAAATGGTTATTTGACCTTTTTTCTTGTAACTGAGCTCCAGAATTAACTAAACCTCAGCTAATGTTTCCGTTTTTCATAGATGTTGCCTGACCTGCTGTGTTAGCAATTTCTGTTTTTAGTTCAGATTTTAAGCATTTTTGATTTTTTAAGGATCTTTTTACAGTAATCAGTGGAAAACATGGCCAGTTATGTCTTATCCAATTGAACTGGCCAAATACTAGACCTATGACACTTTATTTTCAACCCTCAGCAATTGACCAAAAGAGTAATTGACAGTGATAGTAAGTAACATATATTCATGATTAAACAGGTTTTTTTTGGATGCACATTATGGAATCCACCAGGACCACTTGGCAACTCTCATTAGAGCAAAACTCTAGTGATCCATGGAGCCCTGATAAAACAAGAGTTTTACAAATAAAACTAATGAATGGTGATCAGAGAGAAAATTCTCAAATGACCAGAATGACATTTGGCTCAAAGGAGGATTATCAGGGTTGCTAAACGCCTGGCTTTTCAGTTCAAGAATATAGTTACATATTTAAGCAGCAGAAAAACATACACAGTCAAATAGATTGAGCAATCTTTCACCAAATTAATTTTATAGACTTACTTAAACAATAAAACTCTTGAGTTGTCAATGATGTTGGAAGTATATTTAGAAAGGCATAACTTTCACATTGGCTCCAACATTATGTTTCCACATTCTTTTCAGTTATGTCACATAATCCATTTCAATGTACACTTTTAAGAAGTAGAGTTACCCACTGTGCACAGGAATTTTTTAACACCTCAGACATTCTCTGAGCTAACACTTCCCTGTTTCTCAGAACTAATGTCAGAGTAACTGGAGAGCCGAGCTATGCAATTGGAAACTTTTCAATTACTTGTGAAATACTTGTCATATTTTATTTGTTCCCTTTTATAAACACTGAATTAAGTATTCTATGATGATCCCTTAAGGATTAATGTGGCCGTCTTAGTGTGGAGCTGTGGGAGATGGGAATAGTCTTACATAAATATTTCTCATCTGTGTTTACCATGGAGAAGGACTTGAAAGCCAGGAAATTCAGAGAATACCAATATCCTGAAACATAACCATGTTACAAAAGAGGGGGTGCAGGATGCCTTAAAGTGCTTAAAGATTGAAAAACTCCCAGAGCCTGACCGAGTATATTCTAGGAAAGCAAGAGAAAAAGTTGCCAGAGCCATTACCATCATTAAACCATGGAGAAAGTATAAAAAGACTGGAGGGTGGCTAATGTTATGCCTTTATTTAAGAAGAGCTGTAAGGACAAACCCAGGAACTATAGGGGGTAAATCCAACATCAGAGGTGGGAAAGTTACTGTGAGGATATACCTGTATTTGAAAGGAAAAGATCAATTTGATATATTCTTCACTACAGGAAGGATGTGGATTGGGGAGCATACCTTATGAGAAAAGGTTGAGTGAACTTTTTCTCCTTAGAGCGACGGAGGATGAAAGGTGACCTGATAGAGGTGTGCAAGATGATGAGAGGCATTTTCCCAGTCAGAGGCTTTTTCCCAGGGCTGAAATGGTTGCCACAAGAGGACACAGGTTTAAGTTGCTGGGGAGTAGGTACAGAGGAGATGTCAGGGGTAAGTTTTTTACACAGAGTGGTGAGTGCAAATGGGCTGCCGGTGATGGTGGTGGAGGCGGATACGATAGGGTCTTTTAAGAGACTCCTGGATAGGTACATGAAGCTTAGAAAAATAGAGAGCTAGGGGTAATCCTAGGTAATTTCTAAGATAAGGACATGTTCAGCACAGCTTTGTGGGCTGAAGGGCCTGTATTATGCAGTAGGTTTTCTATGATTCTATATAGTCCTCATGGCCTTGCAACAATTTAACGTGTTGCTTTTTGGAAGTTAAACCAGGGCAGGACATACACAGTAAATGACAGGGCCCTGCAGAGAGGTGAAGAAGGCTTCCTTCATCAGGGCATTGAGTATAAGAGTTCAAGCATCATGTTACATGTTGTACAGATAAAGTGTCAGTGAGACCACTGTTGGAATATTTTCAGCAGTTCTGGCCATCTAGCAACAGGAGAGATATCATTAAGCTGGAAAGGGTGCAGAAGAGATTCACAAGGATGAGATTGGAATTGGAGGGTTTGTGTTATGAGGACAGAATAGGTAGACTGGATGTAGAAGGCTGTAGAGTGAATTTATGGAGGTATATACAATCATGAGGGACATTAATAAGTGAATGGTCATAGTCTTTATCCCAGGATAGGCGAGTCTAAAACTCCAGGGTAAAGAGGTGGTATTTATTCCCATGTGAATTCCAGGGTATTCAAAAATGCTCCTCAAGTCCACAATTTACTGGCCAAACTCTTGTTAATGATTTTCTGGCTATCAGCTGCCCAGAATCTGCCATAGAATCTAGTGCAGGATTACAAACTTGATGGATTCCCCAGCTTTTATTTTGAAGAATGGTCTGACAGAATCTGTATCAAGTTAAATTTGGAAAAAGATCTATGATTTCATGACTGATAGGTGGAAAAATAAGAAAAAGGAAACTAATCATTTTAATTCATGTTTTGCTTTACAGCTTTTAACTGTTGGTAACTATATTTTGCATGACTTAAATTTCTAACAATTGTTGATTTTCACATTAGTTACTTATCTGTTTATTTTAAAAATGGGGAAGCTCAATTGCTGAGTATATTCTAAAGAGATTGATAATTTTTTCAATATTAGGAGAGTCAAGAGTTTTGGGGCTGGTGCAGAAAAAAGTAAAAAGTTAGCCATGAGCTTTTTGAATTGCAAAGCAAGTGTAAATGACCCTTTTTTGCTCTGATTGCTTTCGTTTTTGTATTCTTATCAATACTCATCTCTCCCATGCAGAAAATATAGAAAATAAATGAAATGCCTCGCACTTATGTAAAATTAGAATGGCTATTTAAATCCCATGATTTTAGATAAAGTAACACCCAAATTGAGACCTATGCTGTATTTTATCATTTATTTTCAAATGTCTTTTGTTGTGACCTGAATTGGATGAAAGTTGGAAAACTTCCATGTTTATATTTGCTTAAGTATGTTATTCCTATTCTGTATACTTATTTTGATTACAAAAATAATTTTCATAACTGTTGAATGACTTAAGTAAGGAATATGACTATTTCCATGTGTTCTTTGGGCTCCCATTGTTTATGCTGATTTCTTCTTGTTTACATTTTGGTGTTCACAATGAAATTGGCAAGAAGTTTTCATTATAAATACATTCAATGAAACTGGGTAGAAAGTAGAATAATTTTTGGCATGACTCATGAGTTGTGTCTCTCGAGGAAATTCCATCCCACTAACTTAATTTTAATAAAACAAGAAATAAGCATTTGTTAACTGAAAGAAGTTAAGGAGACAATACTTTTGCTCCAAAATTACCCCACCAAAGTTAACAAAATCCTTAAAAATAGATCAACTGAATAGAGTAATCTATTAAGGTATGCACATTTAGAGCTACAGATGCAACACTTGGGGGGGTAATCACCCCTAAAGATACATAGATACATGTACCTCAAGTTTACACTGAGCTTCATTGAAAAAATATAGGAGGTTAAAAGTAATGATCGGAGTGAGAAGAATTAAGGTGTCAAGTGATTGGAAGCTTACAGTCAACTCTGTATATTCATTTGAAATATTTTACTATTTTTGTCTCTCCACAGATGCTGCATGACTTGCTGAGTATTTACAGCATTATCGGCATTCAGTTCAGATTTCCACATCTAAAACATTTGCAAAATTAATTAAATTGTTGATTTAAACAAATTTTCTAGGCACCTGCCGGCCAATGTTGTATTTAGTCAGCATATCTTTAGGTACTCTATTAAGTTCTGGAATTCAGTGTCGGAATCAAGTTTATTATCACTGACCTATGTCATGAAATTTGTTGTGGCAACAATACAGGTAAAGTCACAAAAACTGCAATAAGTTATGTAAGAAATAAAATAAATAAGTAGTGTAAAAGAGGAACAGTGGGGTATGGTTCAGGGGTTCATGGACCATTCAGAAATCTGATGGTGGAGGGAAGAAGTGGTCCTAAAACATTAAGTGTACATCTTCAGGCTCCTGTACATGCTCCATGATAGTAGTAATGAGAAGGAGGCATGTCCCAGTTGCTGAGGGCTCTTAGTGATGGATGCTGCATTGTTGAGGAACCACCTTTTGAAAATGCCCTGGATGGTGGAGCTGGTTGAGTATTGGTAAGTATGAGGCGTATGTTAAGTTTGTTTGCTAAGTGTGCCTGCAGAAGAAGAATCTCAGGGTTGTATGTGGTGACATGTACGTACTCTGATAATAAATTTAACTTTGAACTTTGGAGCCTCCATACCAGTCAGAATGCTCTCCACGGTACATCTGTAGAAAATTACTAGGGTCTTTCGTGAAACATAGCAGTTCACATGCCTTCTTCATAATTACATCAATATGTTGGACCCCAGATAAATTCTCTGTGATGTTGACACTCAGAAGCTTGAAGCTGCTCATCCTTTCTTCTGTTGATACCACAATGAGGACTGCTGTGTCTTCTCCCAATTTTCTCTTACTGAAGTCCACAGTCAGTTCTTCGATCCTATTGACACTAAGTGCAAGATTGTTGTTGGGACACCGCTCTACCAGCTGATCTATCTTACCCCTATGTGCCTCCTCATTACCATCCGACACTCTGACACCAACAGCAGTGTCATCGGTGAGGTTATAGATGATGTTTACGCAGTGTTGAGCCAGAGAGTCATGAGTGTAGAGAGAGTAGAACAGTGGGCTGAGCACACATTCTTGAGGTGTGACTGTGTTGACTGTCAGAGAGAAGGAGATGTTATTACTGATCCACACTGACTGTGGTCTCCCAGTAAGGAAGTCAAGGATGCATTTGCAGAGGAAGGTACAGAGGCCCAGGTTTTAAAGCTTGCCGAATAGTACTATGGGGATGATGAATGAGGGAACACTGAGCTGTAATAAATAAACAGCGATCTGATGTAGATATTACTGTTGTCCAGGTGGTCCAAGGCTGAATGGAGAGCCAGTGAGATTATGACTCACCCTGAACTTCTGGTTGCTTGCCATTTTTATTCCCAGTCCCACTCCCACTCTGATCTTTCTCTCTGTGGACTTCTGCACTCTTCCTACAAGCCCCATGGCAAAGTTTGGGGGGGAAAAAACACTTCACTTTCTATCTCAGCATGTTGCAGCCTTTCAGACTTAATTTTGAATTTTGCAACTTTAAGTTGCTCACTCTTCCTACAGAGTATGTTTACAATATAATAAGGCTTTTCTGTCTGTCCTCATTTTGGTTTACTTTCTCTTTTTCAGTTCTTACAGTTGGGCCTGCTGACTATCTCCTACAGCCTCACAAAATACACAAACAAAAGAGCATATTGTACTAGTAAGCGTGTTCTAACTGCCCTCAGTATCCTACTTGGATATTGTCAGGGATATTCCGTTTGTTTTCCCATCCCTCCCCACCATTTCTTCTACTTAAATTTAACATATTTTGTCTGTCTTTTCCCAGTTCTGCCATTGAGTTCAGGACCTCAAACACTATCTGTTCCTCCTTCCAGAGATGCTGCCTAACCTTCTGAGCTTTTCAAGTGTTTTCTATTATTACTTATAGCAAATGGTAGCTTGGGTTTGTATGATTACATAAATACAAGAGTTCAGAATCTCTGTCATTTTGCTTTACAGTTGATGCTTGTATAAGTATGTATTCACTGGCTGGATTACATGTAATTGTTATACAAGAGATTCTGCAGGTGCTGGAAACTTGGGCAACATGTACAAAATGCTGGAGGAGCTCAGCATTTTGTATGTTTTGCTCCACATAACTGTATATTCCTTGAAGTAAATGAGAAACTGGGCTTTAAGCTATACACCTGCAAAACAAACTTCTCCAAAGATCGTGACACAACATCAACCTGACAATAAAGGTCCTTAAAAAGATACTGAAGTATTTGGACTATATTTTATATCCTAGGAGCTACGTCTCAATGACAAAGTCCATTACCACCAGCGTACCCTCCTGGAAAAGAGTGTTTAAACATCAAGACCCTGTACTCAGAGCTAAGCTTGTGTTCTACCAGAGAGCAGTGATCCCTGGCTTTCAGTATGCTTTAGAATACTACCTACCTAGAATAGGCTCTTTAAAGTGATAGGGGTATCAGTAATGTCTCTCTGCAAAATTCTCTCTATCTACTTGCAGGCTAAGTGAAGCAATATCAGTCTGCCCTTCCAGTATCAATATACTCCGCCAGCTTTTGTGGGCAGTCTGCATCATTTATAAGCTTCTTAAATAAGTACAATACTTCAAGTTTGTCAAAGCAGAAAACACAATGCTTCAGCTATGATCTAGAGCAGGGCTGTCCAACCTTGGGTCCACAGACCCCTTGTTGAATGGTATTGGTCCATGGTTGGGTACCCCTGATCTAGAGTCTTCTTGAAAAGATATAATATACTTTCTGACTTATGGGAACCCCTGGCTAATGATGATAGTTAATTTTTAAATCCACTCCTTTTCATCTGAGGACTCTGTCAGAAAATGTTTGCAGTACTTTGGTTTGTTTTAAATAAAGGATGTGATTTGAAATTTAGCCAGAAGATACTAAATTATTGATTTGTTGCTGAGAGTTTTGCACCCATGCCATTCCATCCTCAAATGACTTTCTGTTGCAGCCAAATTATTTTTCTTCTGAAAATGACAATGTTAATGCTAAAAGACAATGTCCAGGCCAGGAACTTAGATTAAAAATTGTTGAGCATTTTACTAAACAATCTCTATGCCTTCATTAAAATGTGTGTGCCACAGGATGTGAATTGGCCAAAATAGTTACAGTGAACAAGAAGATCTGAGGCAGGGAAAGAAAATAGAATGGTTTCAGGTGATCAATGTCACCAGATCATTATTCATTCATCTACCAGCATATCAAGCTAAACTATTCCCATTAATAGCTGATATTATACATCTAATTCCTTCATTCCATTGCCCAGTAGATATCATTTGGCTGCAATTGCACTATCTTTGGACCTTATCATCTCAATCAACAATTAACTTCCTATCCACTTTCAAATAGGTACATTACTATATTGTTTGAACAAAAGAGTTAAAGGCCATTGCATTATGAAATTTTAGTGTGAGTATTGAGATTAAATTCAGAATCCATTTGGGGAATAGAAGTTTTCCCTATTGCTTTAATCTTTCCAAACAATTTCACAAGTTTATGACAAACAGATCTTTTTCATTATGTGATATCACAGGCAAAAAATTTTCAGCACTGACTTTCAAAAACCTTTCTGAAAAACAAATATGCCACTACAATCTGTCTCAGAGGCCAACATTATAACATCCTTCAAGAGAGTAAACCCTCGCAAGGTGTCAGGCCTCGATGGTGCGCCTGTCAGAGTACTGAAAACCAGTGCTAGCCAGCTGGCTGGAGTGTTCAAGGACATTTTCAATCTCTCACAGCTGCAGTTGGAATTTCTGTCTTGCTTCAAAAGGGCATAAGTCATGCCAGTGCCCGAGAAAAGCAGAATGTGCTGCATCAAAGACCATCGTCAGTAGCACTCACATCTACTGTGAAGTGCTTTAAGAGGCTTGACATGTCTAGAATTAACTCCTGCCTGAGAAAGGATCTGGACCCACAGCAATTTACTTACTGCTACAACAGGTCTACAGTGCCATTTGAAATTTAGCCAGAAGATACTAAATTATTGATTTGTTGCTGAGAGTTTT
The DNA here is from genome assembly GCF_048418815.1 of Hemitrygon akajei. NCBI lineage: Eukaryota > Metazoa > Chordata > Chondrichthyes > Myliobatiformes > Dasyatidae > Hemitrygon > Hemitrygon akajei. The sequence goes on from NC_133131.1 coordinate 138,723,266, forward strand.
GCACCCATGCCATTCCATCCTCAAATGACTTTCTGTTGCAGCCAAATTACTTCTCTTCTGAAAATGACAATGAATCATCTTAATGCTAAAAGACAATGTCCAGGCAAGGAACTTAGAATATGTCATTAAATTTGTTGTTTTGTGGCAGCTGTACAGTGCAATGCATTTTAAAAGTATACAGTAGTTATATATATATATATAATATGCAACATTTCTTATTATGATATAGCCAATATACAACAAGACAAAGGAGATGATTATCAACTTCAGGAGCTCTCAGACCACTCAGACCATACCATCCGCACCCCCCACCCCCCGGCCAGTTTACATCGGCAGCACTGCAGCAGAAACCGCAAGCAGTTTCAAACTCTTGGGAGTGAAAATCACACATAACATCTCATGGTCCCAGAACAAGAGATCTCATCAATGTCCTTACTTCCTGAGGAGGCTGAAGAGAGCTGGACTTTGCATATCCATACTCATGCCATTCTACAGATGCGAACTAGAGAGCATCCTGACAAATTGCATTACTGCTTGGTACAGAAACTGCACTACGGCAGACAGGAAGTCAAAAATAGTTACTTTCCACACGCAGTAAGGCTGATCAACACCTTCCCACCAATTAACTCCATCCCTACTTTATTATTTCCTGTCAGTACAGCCTAGTGTCACTTTGTAGATATACAATTAACTTAAGTATATAAACTATCTTACTTATTTATTTTTATTGTGTTTTTAAATTATTATTATGTTCTTTCTCTTCTCTGTTTTTTTGTGCTCCATTGATCCAAAGTAACAATTATTTTGAGCTCCTTTATGCTTGTGTACAGGAAATTACATTAAACAATTGTGAATCTTGAAGATCCAAAATTAGTGGGGTGGTGTTTATGGGTCAGTTCATTGTCTGTTCAGAAATCTGATGGTAGAGGGAAGGAGCTGTTCCTAAAAAGTTGGTTGTATGTCTTCAGATTCACGTACCTCCTCCCTGATGCTAGCAATGAGAAGAGGGCTTGGCCTGGTGCTGGAAATCCTTCATGATAAATGTCACCTTTTTGAGGCATCACTTTTTGAAGACGATCTCAATGCTGGGTAGGTTAGTGCCCATGATGGAGTTAACTGAGTTTGCAACCCTCTGCAGCTTTTTCCAATCCCATGCACTGGCCTCTCCATTCAATACCAGATGACGATACAACCAGTTAGAATGTTCCCCACAGTACATCTATAGAAATTTGATTTTGTGACATACCAAATTTCATCAAACTCCTAATAAAATATAGCCACTGTCATGCCTCCTTTGTAATTGCATCAAGATGTTGGGCTCAGGATAGATCTTCAGAGATATTGACACCCAGGAACCTGAAACTGCTCACCATTTCCACTGCTGATCCTTCGATGAAGACTGGTAGATGTTCTTTTAACTTCCCCTTCTTGAAGTCCTAATCAATTCCTTGGTGTTACTGACATTGAGTGCAAGATCGTTGTTGTGACACCACTCAACCAGCTGATCTATCTCACTCCTGTATGCCTCCTTGTCATCATCTGAGGTTCTGCCAACCACAGTTCTATCATTGGCACATTCGTGGGTATAGAGCAATAGGCTAAGCACAAACTCTGTCACGAGGTGGGGACAAGGGTGCTGGGAGAGGACCCACATGCAGGACACAAACACGTCTTCCTTAGGTACAATAAAATAGCGTTTATTACACGCTACACAGAAGATCGGTAAATCGAGGACAAAGAGGAACACGAACCTCGGACTAGGGGACCAGGGACTTGGATCGCCGCGGGACTTGGACTTGGACAGGGGGAACATGGACAGCCGCGGCCCTTGGACTCGGGCAGGGGGAGCATGGACAGCCGCGGACCTTGGACTTGGACAGTGGGAACATGGACAGCCGCGGACCTTGGACTTGGACAGGGGGAACATGGACAGCCGCGGACCTTGGACTTGGACAGCAGGAACATGGACAGCTGCGGACCTTGGATGGGGGAGCATGGACAGCCGCGGACCTTGGACTTGGACAATGGGAACATGGACAGCCGCGGACCTTGGACTTGGACGGGGGAGCATGGACAGCCGCGGACCTTGGACTTGGACAGGGGGAGCATGGACAGCCGCGTACCTTGGACTTGGACAGGGGGAGCATGGACAGCCGCGGACCTTGGACTTGGACAGGGGGAACATGGACAGCCGCGGACCTTGGACTTGGACGGGGAAGCATGGACAGCCGCTGACCTTGGACTTGGACAGGGGGAGCATGGACAGCCGCGGACCTTGGACTTGGACAGGGGGAGCATGGACAGCCGCGGACCTTGGACTTGGACAGCGGGAACATGGACAGCCGCGGCCCTTGGACTTAGACAGGGGGAACATGGACAGCTGCGGACCTTGGATGGGGGAGCATGGACAGCCGCGGACCTTGGACTTGGACAATGGGAACATGGACAGCCGCGGACCTTGGACTTGGACGGGGGAGCATGGACAGCCGCGTACCTTGGACTTGGACAGGGGGAACATGGACAGCCGCGGACCTTGGACTTGGACGGGGAAGCATGGACAGCCGCTGACCTTGGACTTGGACAGGGGGAGCATGGACAGCCGCGGACCTTGGACTTGGACAGGGGGAACATGGACAGCTGCTGACCTTGGACTTGGACAGGGGGAGCATGGACAGCTGCGGACCTTGGACTTGGACAGGGGGAACATGGACAGCCGCGGCCCTTGGACTTAGACAGGGGGAACATGGACAGCCGCGGACCTTGGACTTGGACGGGGGAGCATGGACAGCCGTGGACCTTGGACTCGGACGGGGGAGCATGGACAGCCGCGGACCTTGGACTCGGGCAGGGGGAGCATGGACAGCCGCGGCCGTTGGACTCGGGCAGGGGGAGCATGGACAGCCGCGGACCTTGGACTTGGATGGGGGAGCATGGACAGCCGCTGACCTTGGACTCGGGCAGGGGGAGCATGGACAGCCGTGGCCCTTGGACTCGGGCAGGGGGAGCATGGACAGCCGCGGACCTTGGACTTGGACAGGGGGAACATGGACAGCCGCGGACCTTGGACTTGGACAGGGGGAGCATGGACAGCCGCGGACCTTGGACTTGGACAGGGGGAGCATGGACAGCCGCGGACCTTGGACTTGGACGGGGGAACATGGACAGCCGCGGACCTTGGACTTGGACGGGGGAACATGGACAGCCGCGGACCTTGGACTTGGACGGGGGAACATGGACAGCCGCGGCCCTTGGACTTGGACAGGGGGAGCATGGACAGCCGCGGACCTTGGACTTGGACGGGGGAACATGGACAGCCGCGGACCTTGGACTTGGACGGGGGAACATGGACAGCCGCGGACCTTGGACTTGGACGGGGGAGCATGGACAGCCGCTGACCTTGGACAGGGGGAGCATGGACAGCCGCGGACCTTGGACGGACAGGGGGAACATGGACAGCCGCGGACCTTGGACTTGGACAGGGGGAGCATGGACAGCCGCGGACCTTGGACTTGGACGGGGGAGCATGGACAGCCGCGGACCTTGGACTTGGACAGGGGGAACATGGACAGCCGCGGACCTTGGACTTGGACGGGGGAGCATGAACAGCTGCGGACCTTGGACTTGGACAATGGGAACATGGACAGCCGCGGACTTTGGACAGGGGGAGCATGGACAGCCGCGGCCCTTGGACTTGGACAGGGGAAGCATGGACAGTTGCGGACCTTGGACTTGGACAGGGGGAACATGGACAGCCGCGGACCTTGGACTTGGACGGGGAACATGGACAGCCACGGACCTTGGACTTGGACAGAGGGAGCATGGACAGCCGCGGCCCTTGGACTTGGACAGCAGGAACATGGACAGCTGCGGACCTTGGATGGGGGAGCATGGATAGCCGCGGACCTTGGACTTGGACGGGGGAGCATGGACAGCCGCTGACCTTGGACTTGGACAGGGGGAGCATGGACAGCCGCGGACCTTGGACGGACAGGGGGAACATGGACAGCCGCTGACCTTGGACTTGGACAGGGGGAGCATGGACAGCCGCGGACCTTGGACTTGGACGGGGGAGCATGGACAGCCGCGGACCTTGGACTTGGAAAGGGGGAACATGGACAGCCGCGGACCTTGGACTTGGACGGGGGAGCATGGACAGCTGCGGACCTTGGACTTGGACAATGGGAACATGGACAGCCGCGGACTTTGGACTTGGACGGGGGAACATGGACAGCCGCGGCCCTTGGACTCGGACGGGGGAGCATGGACAGCCGCGGACCTTGGACTTGGACAGGGGGAACATGGACAGCCGCGGCCCTTGGACTCGGACGGGGGAGCATGGACAGCCGCGGACCTTGGACTCGGGCAGGGGGAACATGGACAGCCGCGGCCCTTGGACTTGGACGGGGGAGCATGGACAGCCGCGGACCTTGGACTTGGACGGGGGAACATGGACAGCCGCGGACCTTGGACTCGGACGGGGGAGCATGGACAGCCGCGGACCTTGAACTTGGACGGGGGAACATGGACAGCCTCGGACCTTGGACTTGGACAGGGGGATCATGGACAGCCACGGACCTTGGACTTGGACGGGGAACATGGACAGCCGCGGACCTTGGACTTGGACAGGGGGAGCATGGACAGCCGCGGCCCTTGGACTTGGACAGCAGGAACATGGACAGCTGCGGACCTTGGATGGGGGAGCATGGATAGCCGCGGACCTTGGACTTGGACGGGGGAGCATGGACAACCGCTGACCTTGGACTTGGACAGGGGGAGCATGGACAGCCGCGGACCTTGGACGGACAGGGGGAACATGGACAGCCGCTGACCTTGGACTTGGACATGGGGAGCATGGACAGCCGCGGACCTTGGACTTGGACGGGGGAGCATGGACAGCCGCGGACCTTGGACTTGGACGGGGGAGCATGGACAGCCGCGGACCTTGGACTTGGACGGGGGAGCATGGACAGCCGCGGCCCTTGGACTTGGACGGGGGAACATGGACAGCCGCGGACCTTGGACTTGGACAGGGGGATCATGGACAGCCGCGGCCCTTGGACTTGGACGGGGGAACATGGACAGCCGCGGACCTTGGACTTGGACAGGGGGAGCATGGACAGCCGCGGACCTTGGACTTGGACGGGGGAACATGGACAGCCGCGGACCTTGAACTTGGACGGGGGAACATGGACAGCCGCGGCCCTTGGACTTGGACATGGGAGCATGGACAGCCGCGGACCTTGGACTTGGACAGGGGGAGCATGGACAGCCGCGGACCTTGGACTTGGACGGGGGAACATGGACAGCCGCGGCCCTTGGACTTGGACATGGGAGCATGGACAGCCGCGGACCTTGGACTTGGACAGGGGGAGCATGGACAGCCGCGGACCTTGGACTTGGACGGGGGAACATGGACAGCCGCGGACCTTGAACTTGGACGGGGGAACATGGACAGCCGCGGCCCTTGGACTCGGGCAGGGGGAGCACGGACAGCCGCGGACCTTGGACTTGGACAGGGGGATCATGGACAGCCGCGGCCCTTGGACTTGGACAGGGGGAACACGGACAGCCGCGGACCTTGGACTTGGACAGGGGGAACATGGACAGCTGCGGCCCTTGGACTTGGACAGCAGGAACATGGACAGCTGCGGACCTTGGATGGGGGAGCATGGATAGCCGCGGACCTTGGACTTGGACAGGGGGGAACATGGACAGCCGCGGACCTTGGACTTGGACAGGGGGGAACATGGACTGCCGCGGACCTTGGACTTGGACAGCAGGAACATGGACAGCTGCGGACCTTGGATGGGGGAGCATGGACAGCCGCGGACCTTGGACTTGGACAGGGGGAGCATGGACAGCCGCGGACATTGGACTTGGTCAGGGGGAACATGGACAGCCGCGGACCTTGGACTTGGTCAAGGGGAGCATGGACAGCCGCGGACCTTGGACTTGGACGGGGGAGCATGGACAGCCGCTGACCTTGGACTTGGACAGGGGGATCATGGACAGCCGCGGACCTTGGACTTGGACAGGGGGAGCATGGACAGCCGCGGACCTTGGACTTGGACAGGGGGAACATGGACAGCCGCGGACCTTGGACTTGGACGGGGGAACATGGACAGCCGCGGCCCTTGGACTTGGACGGGGGAACATGGACAGCCGCGGCCCTTGGACTTGGACAGGGGGAACATGGACAGCCGCGGACCTTGGACTTGGACGGGGGAACATGGACAGCCGCGGCCCTTGGACTTGGACAAGGGGAACATGGACAGCTGCGGACCTTGGACTTGGACGGGGGAGCATGGACAGCCGCAGACCTTGGACTTGGACAGGGGGAACATGGACAGCCGCGGACCTTGGACTTGGACAGGGGGATCATGGACAGCCGCGGACCTTGGACTTGGACGGGGGAGCATGGACAGCCGCGGACCTTGGACTTGGACAGGGGGAGCATGGACAGTCGCGGACCTTGGACTTGGACAGCGGGAACATGGACAGCCGCGGACCTTGGACTTGGACAGTGGGAGCATGGACAGCCGCGGACCTTGGACTTGGACGGGGGGAACATGGGCAGCCGCGGACCTTGGACTTGGACAGGGGGAGCATGGACAGCCGCGGACCTTGGACTTGGACAGGGGGAGCATGGACAGCCGCGGACCTTGGACTTGGACAGGGGGAGCATGGACAGCCGTGGACCTTGGACTTGGACAGGGGGAGCATGGACAGCTGCGGCCCTTGGACTTGGACAGGGGGAGCATGGACAGCCGCAAACCTTGGACTTGGTCCATGGGGACTGGGACTGCCAGGGCCTTGGACTTGTACCCTGGGACCTTGATTCACCACCGCCAGACACTTGGATACCACGGATCGCTGCAGCCAGAAAAGTGGACACCAAAACATAGGACAAGGAATATTGAACCAGGACTCCGCCTCCAGATCAGGCATCGAGCCAGGACACTTCTTCAGGGCGTAGACACAGACACTGGGCATGACATCGAGTCAGGACTCCGCCTTCATCTCACCCCTGGTAGATTGACCTTGCCTGGACCCACTCTGGCGACGGAAGGTGAATTGCTGGTACTCCGATGCGGGCTGGATCACTCTGGCGACGGAAGGTGAATTGCTGGTACTCCGATGCGGGCTGGATCACTCTGGTGATGGAAGGTGAATTGCTGGTACTCCGATGCGGGCTGGGTCACTCTGGTGACGGAAGGCGAATTGCTGGTACTCCGATGCGGACTGGATCACTCTGGCGACGGAAGGCGAATTGCTGGTACTCCGATGCGGGCTGGGTCACTCTGGTGACGGAAGGTGAATTGCTGGTACTCCGATGCGGGCTGGATCACTCTGGTGATGGAAGGCGAATTGCTGGTACTCCGATGCGGGCTGAATCACTCTGGTGACGGAAGGCGAATTGCTGGTACTCCGATGTGGGCTGGATCACTCTGGCGACGGAAGGCGAATTGCTGGTACTCCGATGCGGGCTGGATCACTCTGGTGATGGAAGGCGAATTGCTGGTACTCCGATGCGGACTGGATCACTCTGGCGACGGAAGGCGAATTGCTGGTACTCCGATGCGGTCTGGGTCACTCTGGTGACGGAAGGTGAATTGCTGGTACTCCGATGCGGGCTGGATCACTCTGGTGATGGAAGGCGAATTGCTGGTACTCCGATGCGGGCTGAATCACTCTGGTGACGGAAGGTGAATTGCTGGTACTCCGATGCGGGCTGGATCACTCTGGTGATGGAAGGCGAATTGCTGGTACTCCGATGCGGGCTGGATCACTCTGGTGACGGAAGGCGAATTGCTGGTACTCCGATGCGGGCTGGATCACTCTGGCGACGGAAGGCGAATTGCTGGTACTCCGATGCGGGCTGGATCACTCTGGTGACGGAAGGCGAATTGCTGGTACTCCGATGCAGGCTGGATTACTTTGGCTTGTCATAGCGGCAGCGGCGACTTGCGAAGGCTTCTTAACACTCTCGCCTCGAACGGCTAAAGCCAGGGGCTAATAAGCTGCCAGTTCGGGTTGAGGGTAGATTACCTTGATTGCCAAGCTCAAGGGACGCGTGAAATGGAATTAAAAGGGAACAAGGCATCAATGGTCCGGATGGTAACCTAACTAAATTTAAAGGGGAACCGATCCAGACCATGACAAACTCCTGAGGTATGCCAATGTTAATTATCAGTGAAGAGCAGATATTATTTCCAATCTGCACTGACTGTAGTCTCTCAACAAGGAAGTCAAAGACCTAGTTGCAGAGGGAGGTACAGAGGCCTGTGTTTTGAAGCTTGTTGATTAGTACTGAGCATATGATGACGTTGGCCACTGAGCTGTAGTCAATAAACTGCAGCTTGATGTAGGAGTCACTGTTGTCCAGGTGATCTAAGTGGAGAGCCAATGAGATTGCATCTGCTGTGGAGCTATTGTGGTGGTAGACAAATTGCAGTGGGTCTAGGTCCATGCTTTGGCAGGAGTTGATTCTAGCCATGACTAACTTCTCAAAGCACTTTGCAACTGGGCAATAGCTGTTGAGGAATCTCAGCCTGCTCTCCTTGGGCACTGGTATGTTTGCAGCCTTTTGAAGTAGGCGGGAAACTCCGACTGCAACACTGAGAGATTGAAGATGTCCTTGAACATTTCCATCAGTTGGCTGGCACAGATTTTCAGTGCCCTACCAGCTACATCATCAGGGCCTGATGACTTAATAAGACGAAGATCACAGGGTTACTAGATGCTGTAGGGATTCTCACAGGTTTTGTTTTATTCTCCATTTCAAAGCTTGCATAAAGAAGTTGAGCTCATCTGTGAGTGAAACATCACAGCTATTCATGATGTTAGGTTTCACCTTGTAGGAAGTAATCATCTGCAATCCTTGCCAGAGCTGACATGCATCCGATTCCTTCACTAACTTAGATCAGACTTGTCACGTTGCTCTTAAAATAACCTTCCATAGGTTGTACTGGGCTTCTTATATAGTTCTACAGATCAACAGTTTTGAACACCCTCAGCAGATGGCAAATCTACTGGTTCATCTGCAGCTTTTGGCTTAGGTACATCTGGTATGTTCTTGGCTAGACACAATCAACCACACCGGTCTTGATGAAGTTGGGCCAACTGTGGCATATTCATTCAAGTTCGAAGATGAATCCCTGAATATTGTCCAGTCCATTGATTCAAAACAGTCCTGTAAGCGCTCTTCCGCCTCCCTTCACCATAGTGTCTTAGTAAAACTAACCACATTTGGAAAAGATCACAAGTACTCAAACACAAGTATATGTGCAGCATTTCATTCAAAACTTTAATTATTCATGGACTTATATTAAACCAAATAACATCAGTTATTTCAAAGACTGTTCTTTATTACTGAAAGTTCAAAGTAAAAGTTTATTATCAGAGTACATACATGTCACCACATACAACCCTGAGATTCTTTATTCTTTTTCCTGTGGGAACACTTATAAAATCTATAGAACAGTGACTGTAAACAGGATCAATGGACAACAAGCTGTGCAGTTGCAGATATAAATAAATAGCAATAAATAAGGAGCATGAAATAACAATATAACAGGACCTTAAATGAGTGTAGTTATCCCCTTCTGTTCAAGAGTCTGATGGTTGAGGGGCAGTAACTGTTCTAGAAACTGGTGGCGCAAATCCAGAGGCACTTGTACCTTCTACCTGATGGCAACAGCGAGAAAAGAGCATGGCCTGGGAGGTGAGGATCTTGAATGATGGATGCTGCTTTCCTACGGCAATATTTCAAATGGATGTGCTCAATGGTTGGAAGGGTTTTAGCCGCGATGCACTGGGCCAAATCCACCATCTTTTGTAGGATTTTCCTCTCAAAGGCATGAGTGTTCCCATACCAGGTTGTAATGCAGCCAGTCAATACACTTTCCACCACACATCTATAGAAGTTTGCCAAGATTTTTGACAACATGCTGAATCTTCGTAGACTAATGTGGAAATAGAGGCACTGTTGTGCTTTCTTTGCAATTATATTTATATGATGCATTGGTGCGTGGCCAAGTGGTTAAGGCGTTCGTCTAGTTATCTGAAGGTCGCTAGTTCGAGCCTTGGCTGAGGCTGCGTGAGTGTCCTTGTGCAAGGCACTTAACCACACATTGCTCTGTGACAACACCGGTGCCAAGCTATATCGGTTCTAATGCCCTTCCCTTGGACAACATTGGTGGCGTGGAGAGGGGAGGCTTACAGTTTGGGCAACTGCCAGTCTTCCATAAAAAAAACCTTGCCCAGGCTTGTGCCCTGGAAACTTTCCAAGGTGCAAATTCATGGTCTATCGAGACTAACGAAGGCCTACGCATTTATATGATGAATCCAGGACACGTCTTATGATATAGTGACACACAGGAATTTAAATTCAATAAGACTTTCTTTAGTGTTAATAAAATAATAAGCTAAGCAGCCCAAAAGAAGTGGAGCAAAAAGGTTCTTGAATTAGAAGAGAAGGGGGAAAAAAATCACATGTTCACTCAATTAGCTACAATCCATGGGGAACCATTATAATAAGTTATGGACCTATGGAGATAGTATTGAACAGACAGAAGTCTATCTTCTTCCAGTCTGACAAACTATTTTATAAACACAGTTACTAACCAGGCAAAATTCCTACTGATAAATGTTAGAACATAGCCGACCACTGCAATATCAGTTCTAATGAATCCAGATTGCAAACAGGTTATCAATCCCCATGGGTGACTGTAAAAACAATTTATTTAAGTTTTTATCCATTCCACAGGTAGCAAAAGACAGACCATGAATGGATAAGACAAATGAGTTAGAAAAACTGTTAAATGTTAAAAACTAGGACAAATGAGAAACTAGCATTGGTAATTTTTAGCATCCATTTTATAACAGGTATAGAAAAAGATATAGGAAAAGTAGTTTATGGTATTGCTGGTATACATTAGTTCTACTTTATCTCAAATTATGCCATTACTAATGATAAGTTCATATTGGGAGTCTCAGAATTGTACAGTATGACACAGGCCCTCTGGTCCATTGCATCTATGGTTACCATCTTGCCTATTTATGCTGAACACACGTTTGTCTTCATTAATTCGATATCCCTGTTTGCCTCACTTATTTAAGTACCTGTCCTGATGCCTCTCAAATTGTTGTTGCTGTTCCTGCGTTCACCATCTCCTCTGCCAACTCACTCCAGATAAGAACTACCCTTGTGTGAAAAATGTATCCCCAAGATCACCTTCAAACCTCCTCCCTCTCACTATAAACTTATGGCCTAAGATTAGACATCCCCATCCAAAGGAATAAACTAATACCCACTCTATTTATTCATCTCATAGTTCTATATATCACCTCTCAGCCTCCTTTGCTCCAGTCCCACACTACCCTATCCCTCCTTCTAACTCAAGTTCCCCAACTTTTGCTTATGAATCCTTTCTGCAGCTTCTCTAACCTAATTTCATCTCTATTCCAACAAAAGAAAATCTATACTTGTTACAATTTAATCACTGCTGGAAACAAGCCCTTCAGTCCATTTGGTTTGTGCTACATAAGAGGGAAGAGAAGAGTGGGTATCTGTAGAATGCTAGGATTAATGAAGACTGGTTGGTCCTGTTTCTACTAAATTTCAACAAGACTTCACAAACATAATTGTGACACAAACAAAATAAATGGCTTGTAGGAAAATTAAAAGATAAATGCTAGAAACCTGAAACAAAAACTCAAAATGCGAGAAACACCAGGCAGGTCAGGTAGCATCTGTAGAAACAGAAAAGTGTTTCACATCAAAGACCTTTCATAAAAACTAGGAAAGTGAGAAAACAAATTACTTTTGTGTTCCAGAGAGGGTGGGGGAGGAATGGCTAAGACAAGGGGACTGCCTCTAATAGCACAAGGACAGGGTTGCCAAGGTGATCTCCAATGGAGATGTTCTGTTTATTCTATGTATACTGCTGAGTTTCAGGTTGTGGCAAAAACAATGATTTGAGAAATACTGAAAATCCTGAAGAAACATGTAATTGTCAGCAGATCCACATTGTGAAGAATGGAATTTCGTTTGTCTCATTTGCTGAAGCAAAATATTTGACTGCAAAAGGGAAGGAAAGTAGAAAGCAGTTAAAGTGAAAAAGCAAAAAGGACAAATGTAAACCATTGACAAATCAAACAGAAAGTCAAGGTGAATGTTCCTAAAAGAGAAGTAGGACTAAAATAAAATACTTCTGAAGCTGGAAATCCAAAATAAAACATAAGAAGTATTGGAAATACACAACATGTTAGACCGTATCTATGAAAAGAGAAACAGAATTCATCCAAATGCTATGTTCTTCAAAGTATTGGATCTCGATTGAACTATTCAGCTCAATGTAAATTGCATAAGAATTCCCATACATTTGATTCCAGTGAATACATTTAATCTTTCCAGCTGCAAGTTAATACAAAAGATTGATCTTAGAATCATTTTTATAAAAGAAATTTCAGTTAAGAAGGTAGGAAGATGACATTAAAAAAAATTAATTTTGACGTTGTTATAACTGGGGAATGTTTATATATGCACAGAAATATACTTGTGGCATTGAATCTATTCATACATTATTTTATTGTGACTAATGTAATTGCACCATTTAGTACTGTATGTATTTTTATCATTAAAAATAATTTGCCACTTTAACAAAACTAAATATGTGTTCTCTGTTTTCCATTAAGTAAATGTAAGACTTAAGGCATTAAACAATGATGGATTGCGCCACGATTTATTTTAATAGAATCAGTCATATTCTTGGCATATTTTTGGCATATTAAAAGGAAAAGATTTCTCTGCTAAACTCAAAGCAATTACTGTAAATTTTTGTACTGATTACTATTCAACCTGCTAATCATTATATTATAGGCTTTGAACTGTGCAGAAGTGAATTAGAATCATTTTATAAAAGCTAAATGTATAATCATATGCAGAACATATATTTTAGTTCCATTTTGCGATGACAGTATTTCGGAGTAAATTGGCAGCATTAAGGAAAATAGAACTGAAAGAAATGTGAAATATAAATGAATATTTCACAGTGTTATACATCAGATGGAATAGAAACAGAATTAACATTTCAGGTTGAGACAAGCTTGTTTTGTGTCCTTCCCACCTCTGTAAGTACATCAAGTCAAGTTCAAGTTTAATTGTCATTCAATCATACACATGAATCTAGCTAAATGAAACAGTTCAAAAAGTACCAACAGTCACACACAGCACACATATAGCACATATAGTTATGATAGTAGAAAAAGATAGCCCATGTAAATGAGTGCATGGCCTGTAGGTGATGGTGTTTGGGATGTTGTCCTGGAGCCACGTTTCTGCAAGAACAGACACACAGAAGTTCCTCATCACATTTTAGTACAGCTATAGACAAATGTGATCCAGCTTGTCTTCCACCAAGCGAACGCTAGAGGGCAGCACTGGCAGGAGGGGCCAGTCCCCAACCCAGCACAATCTCCAGCACACCCACTGTACCACTGCTTCTTTCCCACACTGCCTCCAATGTCTCCTCCCCTGAGTGCCTGCAATAGGCGATGCCACGGCATGAGGGTCTGGGCCCTGTAACAACCGAGACTACGCAGCTCCCCTGCCGTCGGTCTCATCAAAAAAACCAGTGAACCAGAATTGCAGTTTTCTACATTACTAATGTCCAACACGGTCTTGCAATCACAAGAGAAACATTCAAAACAATCATTCTCACTATTTGTTGGGCCATACAAGCCTTCTTTCCTAGGAAGCTGTAGGAGGTGACAATATGGTACACATCAAGTGCAGCTCCATGACTCACAAGCAACTTGCTAGCGGGGTAGACCTGCAGAACTTGATGTTCTTCATATCCAGCAGTGTCTTGTGATCATAAAAAGAGACGTTAATGAACAATTACATCATTGATTGAATGGTTTTGATCTGAAACATTAATTCTCTTTCTTTTCTCACAGTTTCAGCCTTATTTTCATGGTATTTTCAGCATTTTCTGTTTATGTTTTAGATTTCTAATATTTGGAGGATGTTTCACAACTTGACTTATTGGATTTGTTATCAAGAAATTTAATGCTCTTTGAAGAAGCTTTTCACCAAGGTTACTTGCACAGTGGAAAGTGAAAGGGAGATCCATTAGGATGTTGCCTGTATTAGAGGACTTTGGTTACAGGGAGAGATCAAATAGAATGGGCTTGTTTTCCCTAGGGTGAAGGAGGCTGTGGGATGATGTAATAGATATTTGAAAGTACAAGAGGCCTAGTTGATTTAAATGCTTATCTATAATAGCTTGTCTATAAAAGTTATCAGTAAATGGGGAAACATGCCCAGCACCATTTGGATATGCCAGCAATAATTGCTTAGCTTGTTTTAGAGTTACAGAATTGGTGTAAAATCAGGTTTGGCAAACTTTGCAGAACAAGCGAGGAGAATCTGTGGTAATTGTGACTGTGAGCACCAAGCAAAAATGTTACACCTATTCAAGTAATGCAAATTTTTTCATTGAATTTTAGAGCATGTGTAAAAATGACATTTAGATCAAAGTGGATTTGGATTCAATGTTTATTATGTTTTCAATAATTGCAATGGTATACTTATGAGCAGCAATTGTTAAGCCAATCACTAAATTTCCCAAATTGTTAAGTTTAGTTGTGCTTGTGTGGACAAAGCATCTCTACCTCCAGTAAAGACTCTTGCCAGTATCATTTAACAGGAGCTGGCATTTTGGTGAACAGCAGGAGAGATCTATTACCCACCATCGATACACAACTCCTCACTAAGAGGATAGTGCTGTGGAAGGGCACAGACGGCAATCAATCAGCTGTAGCTTTTCTTCAGCTCTAGCAAAGGCAGTAATGAGCTGAAATGGTTCTCCAAAAGCTTTGTGAATTTTTGAAAAAGGATCTAGTGCTTTCCCAGCAGATATGACAAATAAACTCTTCTTGGACTTCAAGCCGGGTACAGGTATCGATTATAACTGATGCTTCGAATGACAAACTCTGCCATCTTCAGCAGGGATGATGCCTAGGAAAGTCTAGTCCAGTGGAAACCTGATTGGATGAAAACTAACCAATCAGGAGGGACGGACTATGGAGGTATAAATATCACTGGTCTAGGCATCAACCCTGGTGAAGATAGCAGAGTTTGTCAACATAACGTCAGTTATAATTGACACTTGCACCCAGCTGGAAGCCTGAGAAGAGTTTATTTTTGAATTTTTGTTCATTTCTGAACAGTCTCTTTCAATTGACCCAACCCTTTTAGGTTTCTATTGTGTACAACTTCCTCATGTTTTCATTAAATCAGCATGTACTTTGTGATGACTGATTTGAATGGATACTAGAGAACCGTAAGCTAATTGCATTTGGAGTTTCATGTGGGAAGGACACTTTTTCTAAAGCATTCAGAATAGGATTAGAGCTGTAAGGAAACCTCAGTTACAAGGTACTTTGGCATCATATCTTTAAAAACAGGAGGTAACTTTAATTCAATTTGCATATAAACAAATTTGCAAGTAAATGTATGTGTTTGTCTATTATAAGACCATAAGACAGGAGCAGAAATAGGCCATTCAGCCCATCGAGTCTGCTCCCGGTTCCCACTCAACCCCATGCGCATCCCTTTGATGCCCTGACCCATCAGGAAGTGATCAACTTCCGCCTTAAATATACCCAGAGACTTTGGCATCCACCGCAGCCTGTGGTAGAACATTCCAGATTTACTACTCCCCGACTAAAAAAATTCCTCCTTACCTCTGTTCTAAAGTGTCACCTCTCAATTTTGATGCTGTGCCTTCTAGTTCTAGACACCTCCACCACAGGAAACATCCTCTCCACATTCACCCTATCTAGTCCTTCCAAAATTCAGTAGGTTTCAAAGAGATCCCCTCGCGTTCTTCTAAATTCCAGTGAGTACAAGCCCAAAGCTGCCAAACACTCATATGTTAAACTCTTCATTCCCAGAATCTTCCTCGTGAACCTCCCCTGGACTCTCTCCAATGACAACAGATCTTTTCTGATGTATGGGGCCCAAAACAATTGACAATAAAGTACGGTCTGACTTGTGTCTTATAAAGTCTCAGCATTACCTCCTTGCTTTTATATTCTATTCCCCTTGAAATAAATGCCAACATTGCATTTGCCTTCTTTACCACAGACCCAACCTGTGAATTAACCTTCTGGGAGTCTTGCACGAGGACTCCCAAGTCCTTCTGCACCTCTGATGGTTGAACCTTCTCCCCATTTAAATAATGGTCCGTACTATTTTTCCTTCCACCAAAATGCATTATCATACATTTCTCAACACTGTGTTCTATCTCACACTTTTTTGCCCATTCTTGCAATTTGTCTAAATCCTGCTTCAATTGTATTGCTTCCTCAGCACTACCTACCCCTCCACCTATCTTCATAGCATCTGCAAACTTTGCCACAAAGCCATCAATTTCATTACCTAAATCATTGAAAAGCAGCAGTCCCAATCCTGACCCCTGAAGAACACCACTAGTCTCCAGCAGCCAACCAGAAAAGCCCTCTTTTATTCCCATCTGCTGTCTCCTGCCTGTCTGCCATTTCTCTATCCATGCCAGTTTCTATCTTGTTAATCAGCTTTGCATGCGACCCCTTATTAAACACCTTTGGAATATCCAAATAAATTACAATCACTGCCTCTCCTTTGTCCACCCTGCTCATTACTTCCTTGAAGAACTCTAACAGATTTGTCAGACAAGATTTCCCTTCACGGAAGCCATGCTGACTTTGACATTCTATCATTAGTCTCCAAGAACCTTGAAACCTCATCCTTAATAATAGACTCCAACACTTCCCCAGCCACTGAGGTTAGGCCAACCGGCCTATAATTTCCTTTCTTTTGCCTTCTTCCCTTCTTAAAGAGTGGAGTGACATTTGTAGCCTTCCAGTCCTCCAGGTCTATGCCAGAATCAAGTGATTCTTGAAAGAGCATGACCAATGCATCCATTATGTCTTCAGCAACCTCTTTCAGGACTCTGGGATGTAGTCAATCTGGTCCAAGAGATTTATGCACCTTAAAACTTTTGTGTTTTCCTTGCACTTTTTCCTTTATAATAGCAATGGCACTCTCTCCTGCTCCCTGACACTCAGGGACCTCTGGCACACAGCGAGTGTCTTCCACAGTGAAGACAGATGCAAAATACTCATTCCTTTGTCCCTCATTTCTACCTCACCAGCATCATTTTCCTGTGGTCCAATATCAATTCTCACCTTCCTTTTCCTCTTTATATAACTGAAAACCTTTTGGGTATCCTGCTTTATATTATTAGCTAATCTGCCCTCATATTTCATCTTTTCCCTTCTTAAAGCTTTTTAAGTTGCCTTTCCTTGGATTTTAAAAGCTTCCCAATCATCCAACTTCCCATTCACTTTTGCTACCTTATATGCCCTTTTTTTGGCTTTTGTGTAGTCCTTAACTTTCCTTGTTGAGGGTAGCCAACGGGTCTGAAACCCTTGGTGAGATAGGAATTTGCTCATCCCGGCATGCGGAGACTGCTTCAGTGGATCAGGTGGAGGAAACCCCGGGGGTTCAACGGCTGAGAAGGCGTTCCAGCAGCGCATCGTGGAGTGTGTAGGGCGCGGCACAGCACTTAAGAAGACGCAGCCATCCAATGCAGCCAAGGCAATTGCCAGACGTAACGATTCTTCGTGCCACTGGATCCTGACTTCTGAGGCCGAGAGAGTGGGATCGTCTCTGTGCAAGGCTTTTCCACTTTATTATCTTTCATGCACTGGTTACATTGTGCAATGGTTGGCTGCTGGCATAGTGAGATCAGCGCCAGGCTCAAGAATGGAGGTTCCCGAGTTCGATCCAGTGACAGGCCACCCCGGGCACGCTCTCCAGCTGTACCAGGTGATGTCGAGCTCGCAAGTTGGCCTCGTAAAAAAAACCACTGCCACCCTGCACAATGTAGTCTTCCTCAGACTCCAGCCATCTCTGCTCTGCTGTCATCCCTGCCAGCATCCTCCTCCAATCCACCTGAGCAAGCTCCTCTCTCATGCCTCTGTGATTTCCTTTATTCAATTGCAATAATGATACATGTGAGTTATGTTTCTCCCTCTCAACTTGCAGTATGAATTCAGTCATATTATGATCACTGCTTCCTAAGGGTTCCTTACATTAAGCTCTCTAATAAAGTCAGGATTATTACACAACACCCAACCTACGATAGCCTTTTCCTGAGTAGGCTCAAGCACAAGCTGCTCTAAAAAGCCATTTCGTAGGCATTCAACAAATTCCCTCTCTTGCGATCCAACACCAACCTGATTTTCCTAATCCCCTTGCATATTGAAGTCCCCCATTACGATTGTGCCATTACCTTTATTACATGTCTTTTCCAGCTCCCTTTGCAATCACAACCCCACATCTTGGCTACTATTTGAAGGCCTATATATGATTTCCAGAATTTGTTTTTAACCTTGCAATTTCTCAAAGCCCACAAAGATTCAATACTTTCTGGCCCTATGTCACCTCATTCTAAAGATGTAATTCCACCTGTTACCAACACAGCCACACCACCATCTATGCCCTCCTGCCTGTCCTTTTGATCCCTTTGATGTTAAGCTCCCAAATATGGCGTTCTTTCAACCATGACTCAGTAATGCCAACAATGTCATACCGACCTAACTCTAATTTCAGCATGAGTTTGTCCACCTTATTTCCAATGCTACACACATTTAAATACAGCACCTCCAGTCCTGCATTCTTTGGCATTTTGAATTTTAGTCTTTGATACAATTTAAGTCTTTGCTCTGTCTGCATTGGTACCCAGTCATCTGTTTGCCCTTCCTTACATTCATGTTACATTCATCAAATACTTGTAAACCTGCTGACCTAGCCTCAGCTCTATCATCCTGGCTCCCATCTCCCTGCCATATTAGTTTAAACCACTCCCAACAGCTCTAGTAAACCTGCCCATAAGAATATTGGTCCCCTCGGATTCCCCTGTGATGCACCATCAATAACTCTCGGAGATGGGAGGCGAACGATAGGCTTTTATTAGCTGCAAGAGACCACGATTAGTAGCCAGAGACCACCACACAACATCCTGGAGACTGAGGGAGGAGCAGTGCCTCCAATCGCCTTTATACAGGGGTCTGTGGGAGGAGCCACAGGATCAGTCAGCAGGAGGGGGGGGGCGTGTCCAGACAGGTATACACATAGTTTACCACACCCTGGGATTCATCTCATCATCACCTTCAAATCTTGCCCCATTTATTTAGAGATAGAGCACAGAACAGGCTTTCCACGCCACCCAGCAATCCACCAGTTTAACACCAAGCCTAATCGCAGGATAACTTACAAAGACCAATCAACGTGCTGAATGGTACACCTTTGAAATGTAGGAGGAAACCAGAGCACCTGGAGGAAACCCATGCACACACAGGAAGAACATACAAGCTTTCTTAAAGAGGCCATTGGAAATTCTATTCTGAATTCCAAACCTATGATAACATTGCACTAACTGCTACACTACCGTAGCACCCCAGTAATCTATAATTGATTATTGCTACCAGATCAGTAAAATGTTTAGGGTGCCTTTTATAATGCTGTTATTGTTATTTTTTGAAAAGCCAAAGAGAACTTGTTTCATTTTTTTTCATGAAGTGAACTGAAGCTGGAAAAAACCTCATTTTCAATGTCATGTGCCACATAGCATTGTTTCCTGACTATACCAGAAAATTATCTTGAACGCTGCTTTGTTCGTGAATTCTGATAAAGTAGAAGCCAAGTTATTTTCTAAGATTAGGTATCTGGCAAAGATAACTAGTGTGCCAAATAATGCCATTATAAAATGTACAGTCACCCTGGCAACTGATTTAGTACTTTAGATGACAAAGCTCAGTAATAAGTCTGACAGTCACACTGTCAGCAATCACTTTAAAGGTGTGTTGTCAGTTCTATAACCTGACTGACTGGTGTTGAGCAGCTGTTATTAGGTTATTCACCAGAGCCAGTTGGAAAGAAAAGCTAAAGTTATTGTCCAAAATAAAATTGGCTTTAATATGACACTGTTGGAGAATAGTGTAAGTTATTGCATTCATCTGAAATTCCTTCAAGTGTTTGTTTAACCTTAAAATGGAAAACCATCTCAAGGCATTTCATAGAGGCAAACTTAATGAAAACAGCGCAAGAGATAAAGAGGGAGTTAAGAGTGACCTCGGTCAAATAAGTAGTTTCTAAAGTGGAGTTAAAGCATGAGAATTTTATATAATTATCCAAAGATGTAACTTCAAGTCTTTCATATTATTTGTAATATCAGCCCCTTGAGTATTCTTGTTTTGCTATAATCTTTAGAATTCAGCTTTTGTCACATAACCACATGACCCATGGTGAAAATCTGAGGCAAAAGTACTAAAGATAGATTGATCACCTGTAAATATAAAACGTGAACTAATCATAATATTAGTTGTGCTTCTAGTGCAGTTTATTTTAGCTTACTGTCTACATGGAATTCATATTATAATCCAACTGCTTAAGTAATTATATTATAATAATTCTAGTTAACTTGGACTTACTGTAATTTTTTATAATGTGCCAAAGGGGAATCAAGCGGTGGACTGTAAGGGTAACTCCTGCTCGGTATAGACTAAAATAAAACGGGAATCTGTTAGACAAAATGGTGTTTGCTTGGAGTGGGATTGTTTCGAGAAAGTACAAGAGAACTTGTCCACACAGTATATCCAGGGAGTACAGGACTACAGCTTTTAGAGTGGATAATGGTGAAAGATGTTTTTGTCTGGGGAAGTTGAGGTCATTGTGCAGGTGCAGATACCAAATGCATGAAAAGTACTAGAGTAAGGGCTTTTGAAGGGTATAAAAAGCAGCAATTCCTTTGCGAGAGAGAAGAGAGAGAAGTAAGGAAGGAGAACCGAGAAGAAGAGAGAGTGGGGGAAGAACCCCCTCTTAGGACTAGTATTAGTGGTAAAGATGGAGAAGGACAGGGACAAGTATGTGAGTGGGTGAGAGTACGTTGAGAGAGAGATAGAGAGAGTAGGCTGCACGAAAGTTTGTCAGCATTCTGCAGATCAGCTCGGTTAGTGGATGTTAAGTATTAGTTTGTGCTCTGTACCGCCACTTCAGTAACCACTCCTTTTCCTTTCTGTTTTGCATGTTCTGTATAAATCTAATAAAGTGATTTCTTGTGGTTCAACACATGTACATTGTTTCCTTTGTGAATACATCGGCAACTGCCTATTGCTGAATCATGAAAGAACACAGAATGAATTTTAAAATAATTTTCATTACCAAGTACAGAAGGTACATTGATCATTTGTAAAAATTAAATCCAGTGTTATACTTCTGAATGTTTACATCAATTCTCCTGCTGACTACCTTCCGATAGAAGTAATATTCTGGATTTCAATCACAGTGTCCTCAAGAAAATAGACTGAAGCTATATGTACACTGACCTACTTAACAACAGTACTGTCTAATTATTGAGAGCATCGGCAAAACCATTTAATCCAGGCTCCTTGACTTCATAAGCAAGTTTTTTTTCTCAAGCAATCCTTGGGATCAAGAATGACCTACTTCCAATCTAGTTCTGTAAATCAAAAACAAAATAAAGTCTGCAGATTCTGGAAATCCAAAGCAACACACACAAAATGCTGGAGGAACTCAGCAGGTCAGGCAACACCTATGGAAGTAGTCAACATTTCAGGCCAAGACCCTTCTTCTGAAACATTGACTGTTTATTCATTTCCATAGATGCTGCCTGACCTGCTGAGTTCCTCCAGCATTTTCGCGTTTGTTGCTTTAGTTCTGTAAATGCTGAGACAACTGGTGAGTCCAGTAAAGTGAAGGAAATGCCTAATGAAACAAGTAGATGGATAGTTTGTGAGGAGGTGTGTTCCTTCAATTGTTCATGCTGAAGTTCTATCTGGATTCAGAGTTCTCAATGCCAACATGAAGGTTACTGCTCCATTTTGAGTGATTATGGGCCAGGAATTTCCAGAAGTCAGTGGAGATTTTTCAATTTTTCAAAATGACTTTGTAAACATACTTTTAATTCTTTCCTCTGTTCCCCTGGTGACTTCTTCCCATCAACAAAGCACAGAATGGAGAATCAATTATGGGAGTCTGGATAAGATAGATAGATAGATAGATAGATACTTTATTCATCCCCATGGGGAAATTCAACTTTTTTTTCCAATGTCCCACACACTTGTTGTAGCAAAACTAATTACATACAATACTTAACTCAGTAAAAAATATGATAAGCATCTAAATCACTATCTCAAAAAGCATTAATAATAGCTTTTAAAAAGTTCTTAAGTCCTGGCGGTAGAATTGTAAAGCCTAATGGCATTGGGGAGTATTGACCTCTTCATCCTGTCTGAGGAGCATTGCATCGATAGTAACCTGTCGCTGAAACTGCTTCTCTGTCTCTGGATGGTGCTATGTAGAGGATGTTCAGAGTTATCCATAATTGACCGTAGCCTACTCAGCGCCCTTCGCTCAGCTACCGATGTTAAACTCTCCAGTACTTTGCCCACGACAGAGCCCGCCTTCCTTACCAGCTTATTAAGACGTGAGGCGTCCCTCTTCTTAATGCTTCCTCCCCAACACGCCACCACAAAGAAGAGGGCGCTCTCCACAACTGACCTATAGAACATCTTCAGCATCTCACTACAGACATTGAATGACGCCAACCTTCTTAGGAAGTACAGTCGACTCTGTGCCTTCCTGCACAAGGCATCTGTGTTGCTACTCCAAGCATGTGTGGCAGAAATGTGGTTCATGGGCTTAAAATTGTGCCAGTTTTTTCTCTGATCAAACCTGATAACATTCTGACCATTTACAAATGCCATGTACAAGGGCAGCCAGGTTTATCTGAATTAGGTAGGAGCCTCATTAACTTATAAGGTATATCGAACAGTAGTGTACCTTGAGGATTATAAAGGAGAAGAGTACACAGTATGTCCCAAATTTAGTAATTCCAGGGAAGGCCTATAAAGTGATTCCCAAACCATTTTTGGGTTATCATTCTCTTGACTCCTGGCCCACATCCCCGGTGCCCCATCTCCCTTTCCAGCTATTATATAAAAATTATGAAGAATTTTGTTATACAATACACAGTGAAAGAAAATAGGAACTGCAAATTCAAAGCAGTGACAAACATTTGCAAAAAAAATTCAAATCTATTTAAAGCTACAAATAAAATTATTTCTTTATTTAAATATGGTTAAAACAATTTTCATCAATTTTAGAGTGTATGTTAGTCGTCCAACTATTCACTGCTTCATTGCTTTTTTACCTTTCAATGAGATGGATAAACCTGATGCAGTGATATCAGCCTCTCAACATCAGGCTGAATGTCATTCAGAAGGAGTCTGAATTGCCCACGTTCAGTAATTTGCAGTCTGTTTCATTGGGAAGGGAAGTTGGGTGGCTGCACTGAAACCATGCTCCACTAAATTTGATGTTGGAAAGGCAATAAAGAACACCTTGACATTTTCCCACAGTGCGGGATAGCATTCAGATATTTTTTTCTGCTACCAGAAGTCTTGATATGAATTTTTAAACCTTGGCTTCAGCACAATGTCATTTTGTTGCAAGATCAGTTCTTCCTCCATCCTTCCTGTTAATCTCTCATTACAAGTGTTCAGGAATTGATTCATTACCCAGTCTGAAATCTCTCTGACAGGTTTACGCAGCTCACCCAGGTGGGCACAGTTTCCTTGAAGATCATCATCTGGTATCTTTTTCTTTCCTTTCCAACTCAGAAAGGCTGGGAAATTAGAAAAGTTTGTGACTGCAGTTAAGTGGGGTTAACTTGGTCAGAAATGTGGAGAAGACTGATTTGACTTCAGTAAGATTCACACTATTTCCTTACAATTGATTTCATTAAAATTTATGAATAATTTTGACAAATAAGCAATGTCATGCCTAATATCCTGGAGATGATTACCGAATAAAGCACTCAAGTCTAAAGTATTTTATCACAGTTTTAAAATGTGCAGAAAAGTGGTTTCCTTTTGAGAACCATCAGAATTCTTCTGCAACAGCAAGGGCTCAAACTGTTCATCATTCTCAATACAAAGCTCTTGAAGTAGTCGAGAATTATGAGAATGGGGTTTGGTTTTATTCACCGCTATGATTTGTACAGTCAATCACTTAAGTTTTTTCTGCAAGATGTTGTCTGTGAATTACACAGTGAACAGTAAATATGGTTGTTGTGTTGTGTAACTCCAAAACATTAACTAAATGGAAGGAAAATAAGAGAGCCAGGAACGTGAGCTAACTCTGTTCTTTACTTTGAGCAAGGGCACACAAATATCATGTGCATATAGCCTGTAGTTATTAATTTAAATGAACAAGACTGTTGAATCAAACAGTATATTTACAATAATACTCAAATGTTACTGAAATATTAAATGGTGGTGAATGGAATGTCCTTCTCGCCAATCAACTTCCCAGCTCTTTACTTCACCCCTCCTCCTCTGCCAGTTTCACTATCACCTACCATCTTGTACTTCTTCCTCCCCACTCCCACCTTCTTACTCTGACTTCTTATCTTTTCTCTCTGGTCCTGATGAAGGATCTTGGCCCGAGACATTGACTGTCTATTCTTTTCCATAGATGCTGCCTCGCCTGCTGAGTTCCTCCAGTATTTTGTGTGTGTTCCTTGAAGTGACTTGTCTTCTTGTCTTTGGAACAATAATGTTTCAACTGCTGCCCATGGTGAGAATTAAACCTATTTGTAATATCATCTGGCTGACTGAATTTACTAGGATTCTGAAAACCCACTCAACAATGAGTCAACATCCGAGTCTCAGTTATACATACGTCTAGAAATTCAGTGACCCTAAGGGTGTGCTCGAAAGTTACAGCAATGGTGCACCAAAGATTATTTCTACCACGGGCCTGTTACTGCAAGTGTCTGCTACACCCAGAACCTTGGGAATTTAAAGGGCATTGCACTTTCTCAGAATGTGCCAACACAGGGCAAGGTCAGGTCTGGTAGTTAATGAGTTTTGCCAGGCATAATCCAACAAAGCCCACTGTCATGTTAGTGATTTTGGCTACAGTCATTTTTATCCTACTACCCATAAAAGGTGATTTATTTCATACAATGGCATTTACTTCCAGCTTAAAATATACTTACGTGAAATGGTATCATATGCCCTTTTCTTGATAACTTTGGTGAAAAAATAGCAGCAACTACTGAAGTAATGGGAGAGCTTTGCCTGGTCAGGTTTAGGGCTGCTATGAGCAACACTAAAATGAGTTACAGGCTGAACTATAAACTGAGCGATGAGTCCATAGTTAGAGAAAAATAAACAAGCCACCGTGGGGCAGTGTGGGGTATCTCTGCTACTGCCACAACTGGATGCTCAGTCAGTACACGCATAGCATTGCTTGTAGCTTTCATGGTCACCATGATGAACTCCTATATTACATTCCCACCGGGTGGTATGAAGCTGGTTAAGTTGGCACCCATAAGACCATAAGATATAGGAGCAGAAGCAAGCCATTCAGCCCATCAAGTCTGCTCCGCCATTCAATCATGAGCTGATCCAATTCCTCCAGTCACCCCCACTCCCCTGCCTTCTCCCCATACCCTTTGATTCCCTGGCTAATCAAGAACCTATCTATCTCTGCCTTAAATGCACCCAATGACATGGCCTCCACAAATTCCACAGGTTTACCACCCTCTGACTAAAGTAATTTATTGGTTCTAAATGGACATCCTTCAATCCTGAAGTCGTGCTCTCTTGTCCTA
The DNA here is from genome assembly GCF_048418815.1 of Hemitrygon akajei. Classification (NCBI taxonomy): domain Eukaryota; kingdom Metazoa; phylum Chordata; class Chondrichthyes; order Myliobatiformes; family Dasyatidae; genus Hemitrygon; species Hemitrygon akajei. Next base: position 138,749,023 of record NC_133131.1, read on the forward strand.
GACTCCTCTACTATGGGAAATAACTTTGCCATATCTAATCTGTTCAGGCCTTTTAACGTTTGAAATGTTTCTATGAGATTCTTCCTCATTCTCCTGAACTCCAGGTTATACAGCCCAAGAGCTGCCAGATGTTCCTCAAACAGTAACCCTTTCATTCCTGGAATCATTCTCGTGAATCTTCTCTGAACCCTCTCCAATGCCAGTATATCCTTTCTAAAATAAGGAGCCCAAAACTGCACACAATACTCCAAGTGTGGTCTCCCAAGTGCCTTATAGAGCCTCAACATCACATCCCTGCTCTTATATCCTATACCTCTAAAAATGAAGGCCAACATTGCATTCACCTTCTTCACCACCGACTCAACCTGGAGGTTAACCTTTAGGTCCCTTTGCATCTCTGCATTTTGAAATCTTTCCCCTTCTAAATAATAATCTGCCTGTTTATTCCTTCCACCAAAGTGCATGACCATACATTTTCCAACATTGTATTTCACTCGCCACTTCTTTGTCCGTTTCCCTAAACTATCTAAGTCTCTCTGTTTCCTCAACACTACCCACTCCTCCACCTATCTTTGTATCATTGACAAACTTAGCCACAGATCCATTAATCCCATAGTCCAAATCATTAACGTACATCGTAAAAAGCAGCGGTCCCAACACTGACCCCTGTGGAACTCCACTGGTAACTGGGAGATAGGCAGAGCAGGATCCCTTTATTCCCATCCTCTGTTTTCTGCCGATCAGCCAATGCTCCATCGCGTACAAAACTCCCACGGTCAACATCTCGATAGTTCAATAGTTCAATGGTTCCATTTAATGTCAGAGAATGTACAATCTGAACTTCTTACTGTCTGTGGACATACTCGAAACAGAAGAAAAAACCCTGAAGAATGAATGACAGTTTGACAGAAACCATATAGTTCACTTCTTTTTTGCCTTTTACTTTTGTTTTTCAACTTGAATGTGATTCTGGAACTGTTGGAGCCTAGAATTTGCAGTTTGGAAATCATTTGGATGTATCAGTACTCTGCAGTCTCTACGAGGATTCCAGGAGGTAGAGGCAATGTGCGGGAATCTGATGGACAGAAGGCTGCAGGACCGGGCTGTGAGCCAACATTCAACTCCATTTTGCTGATTAAAGCTTCTATTGTTTGCCGATTAAAGCAATGAGAGAGATTGAAACATCGAGGTGGATGTGGAAGGTGAGCAGCAGCTGCCTGTCTTTAAATCGCTGGTGGGATTGCTCTGTTGCCAGAGAGGGGAGACTACTTTTTGACCACTGGTGGGATCATTCTGCTGGACTTGGACAATGGGTTTTCTTTCAGTATTACAGTTTTTTTATATTCTGTGTTTTTCATCTGATCTTTCTCATCTTTGTATGGGAGGGAGAGGAATTTGGGGGTCAATGTGCTTTTTCCATTTTTGTTCATTTCTTTGTGCGGTGAGGGGGAATTTGGGGATTGAAGATCGTGCTGGTTCTTTTCTTTCTTGGTTTCATGGCTATCTGGAGAAGAAGGATTTCAGAGTTGTATGCTTTGATAATAAATGAATCTTTGTTTGTTAACCCTTTGTTAACAAAGTGAGGGAACACCAGAGAATAGCAGCTTCAAATTTTGCCAGTATTTAAGAAACTTTAGCATTTGTTAATTTTCAGTAATGTAAGTTTTTAAACTGAAGATGCTAAACAATCTTTGCCCTGATACACAATGTAGATAATACACACATGTATTACTTCTTGTGAATTGTATATTACTTATTTAGATAGATATATAAATAGATAGATAATTCATTGATCACAGTATTAGAAGAGAAGTAGAAAGAATAAAAAATAAGTTACCACAAACAGTCTAACAGGAGTCATCACTTCCCCGGCTATAGGCTGAGTCATTATAGAGTCTAATAGCCTCTATGTTGGTGCTCCACTCACATCTGTCTTGCAGCTGCATCCCAGGTACTTGTAAGTCCTCACTACATCCACATCCTCGCCATCAATAGTAACAGGATGCAATGCAGGCTTAGTCTGTATAAAGTCCATCATCATCTCCGTTTTCTTACTGATGTTGAGCTGCAGATGATTCAGCTTGCACCATTTGACAAAGTCCTCCACCAGGACCCTGTAATCATCCTCCGGTTAGTCCTTTATACACCCAACTATTGCTGAGTCATCAGAGAATTTCTGCAGATGACATGACTCCATGTTGTATCTTAAGTCCGTGGTAAACCATGTAAACAGGAAGGTAGTCAAACTTCGGTTGGAGGAACAACATCTCATATACCGTCTGGGTAGTCTCCAGCCCCTTGGTATGAACATCAAATTCTCCAACTTCTGGAAATTCCCTCCCTCTCCCATCCCCATCCCACCTCTACTCTGTCTCCTCTTCTAGATGCCTATCATCTCTCATGACTCTGCCTTCTTCTACTACCCATAGTGCTTTCCCCTTAGATTCCTTATTCACCTCTCCGGCCTATCCCCTCCCTGCTTCCCCTCCCCCACCCCTTGATCTTTCCGCTGATTGGTTTTCCACCGTCTCCCCACCATCTTTATAGGGCCCCTGCCCCCTCCTTCTTTAGTCCTGACGAAGGGTTTCAACCCGAAACGTTAACTGTTTCTTTCAACGGATGCTGCCCGACCTGCTGAGTTCATCCAGCTTTTTTGAACGTCTTGATTTGACCACAGCATCTGCAGTGCACTTTGTGTTTAGGTAGCCAATGCAGTCCCCTGTGCTGCCCCAGTGCTTCTTATAGCCATGTCTGACAAACAACTTTGAAGCCGCACAAACTGGTCTATCAGTCAGGTAGTCCATTATCCAGGACACAATGGAAGTGCCAATTTGCATTGAACGGAGCTTCTCCCCCAGCATTGAAGGCACTTGAAAAATCAAAAAAACTTGATCCTGAATTAACTGACTTGTGAATTGAATCCCAAACCTCAAAGGAATCCCAAACAAAGGAAAATTTAAATCATGCTCCCAGGCAGTTTTAATTTTGGCGCCTCAACATCACTAACATATCTCGAATAGTAGAAATTAAACCTTTACCCAATGGATTAATATAAAGAAACAAATCCACAACGTTTTTATTGGGTACCTCAGGAAAGTTTGGTATTAAGGGGTTAATAAAATGTCTAATTTGGAGATATCTAAAGAAATGAGTGTTAGGTAGGCCAAACTTTACAGACAGTTGTTCAAAAGTTGCAAAGCACTTATCTATGAAAAGATCTTCAAAGCACCTAATGTTCTTTCTGTGCCAGTCTTGAAATGTTAAATCTTGCATTGAAGGCTGAAAAAGATGATTATGTAGAATAGGACTAGAGAGAGAGAAACCGTAAAGACCATTATGTTTTCTGAACTGAGCCCATATTCTCAGAGTGTGTCTGATGAAAGGATTAACAATTGGCTTAGGCAGATGGCAAGGAAGTGCAGAGATGGAGAAATTCTTATTAGAGTTCAACTCCATTGCCACCCATATTGGGCAGTCCGACTGATTATAAAAGATAATGTGCTCACCACTGCCTTTTACAATTCAAGGTTGTACACAGGGCTCATATGTCTAAAACTAAATTATCGCGGTTCTATCCTGATATCAGTCCCTGCAGCGATAAGTGTAAAGGGTTCAAGGCTTCCCTTATTCATATGTATTGGGCTTGTCCTAGCTTGGAGAAATTCTGCAGAGATGTCTTTCTAACTTTATCTCATATACTTAATTGCTGTATGGAGCCTAATCCTCTGATTGCTCTTTTTCGGATCCTCGGGAGAGGTTGACATGCATCTGACTCCGATTGAGTGTCGTACATTGTCTTTCGCCTCTCTTTTGGCCAGACGTGCAGTCCTTCTTTGGTGGAGAGATGCTGCCCCACCCACTCATGCTCAATGGCTCAGAGACATTATGTCCTGTTTAGACCTTGAAAAGATTCATTATTCACTTCTTAATTCAGACATGAAGTTCCAAAAGTTGGAACTTCTTTTCTTGAATATTTTCATAATTCCCGTTTAGATTAAGGGTGCATCCCTTACTTCCAGCTTCTTCCGGTTAAGATTTACAGTTTTTTTCTGATGCGTAAACATATTATAGTTCAGGTAGTAGGCAATATATTTTCTTTTTATAAATACAGCTCTGTGGTGATAAAAGTTCTGATTGACTTTTTTATATATCGTAAGGTTGGCTTGGAGTTGGGTAGTGGGAGGATGGGGTGGTAACTAACTTTATATGATTCTACAATAGGTGCCTTTCCTTAACTGTTATGAACTGTACATTTGATACATTTGTTTTGCACTGTATAAACCTCTTTTTTGTTTGCTTTGTTACATTGTAGAAACTCATAAAAAATTAATTTAAAAAACTTGATCCTCATAGTGCTGCCCTGCTTATGCAAATTTAAGTAGCTCTGTTCAGCAGGTAGATGATAGCACCTTTGACTCCAATGTTATCCTGGTAGGCAAACTGCAGGGGATCAAGGGCTGATCTGACAAAGGGTCAGAGGTGAGCCCTGGCCATTTGAGTTAAAATTCAGAAACTGTTCTGCAATAAAGGAACACATTTGAAAGGAAAAGAGATAAAGACAATCAGCCCTTTGCTATTGAATTTCATTATACTGTCAAATGAAACCACTAAATAAACCTGACTAAAACGCTCCTTCTGTCTGCTTGATCCATCATCAAAAACTCTAGCCCTTGTATTTCCCATTAGAAACTCTTAAATGAATCTGGTCTTCAGAACAGCACCAACTGTTTTTTCTCTTGAAAACTGGCTGTGAAGAGTTCCTTTTACTCTCAATATCTCTCTTAACTAAAGGAGAAGCACTATGTGATATGTTGAAGATGGTGAACACCAGGATAACTTGTTCCTATAGCTAAAGAACAGGTGAATTATATTAACAACTAACAGGTGTTAAACAAGGTAATTAATATATAAAATATATAAAAGGAGGTAAATTATATAACCCAATTGTAGAAAAAATGGTGGAATTTTCAGCTTATATTTCAATGACAAGTCGTATATCAATATCAATATCAATATATCAATAGCTATATTCTGATATTGTTTCAATTTTATATGTGACACTATTTGAAGAATTTGGGGCTCTGACAAAATATCTCCCTCACCAACAGTTTTTTTTTCATTTCATTGGGTGCTTGTGCGAGACATCCACTGGAGAACAGCTATTTATGTTGCCTACGTGGCATCGTCACCCTAGAAGTACTTAATTCTGTGAAGCCCATTAAAGTATTGGACAATATTCTGAGACGCTTAATTGATGTATGCACTTATTTTCTAAACTTGCTTTGCAGTATTCCCTGCAATATGAATAATGTCTCAACTCATAAAACTGACCATCCCCCAGCAATGATTTTGTTATCCATGAATGCTCTAGTCTTTTGGAAATCTGACCCTTTTGGCAACACCTACATCCTCTGTTGGCACTGCTCAAATTTTATTAAATATAAAATAAAGAACTAAGTGAAACTGCACTACCAATGAAACTGCTGCTAAGAACAGGCTGCAATTCAGACTATGGTATTCCTCTTATTGAGTCAAGTCTCCAAAGATTTCAACAACATTTCACCCTGACACTCAGTGAATTATTAATCTTTTTTTCCTCTGTGGACTGTATTTGGATTCTTATTTATCAGCTGGATGTTGTTCATGGTGGTTTTAAAATTTATCTATAAATATTCATGAAACTACTATTTTAGTTGCAAGATTGAAATATTTCAATGAGATAAATACACTTACAAACTGGCATAATAATGAATTATTTTCAAGCTTCTATTGAGATATTAGAGCCAAATTTTAAATTTTGGCAGATTGCCAGTGTGCTTTCCCAGTTACTTATGGCTAATTCCCTTGTTCTCAGTATATGTTAGAGTGACAGAACTAACTGGCTGCCCATTGACTCACTCAATTCAGTTGATACTAAGCTGCTGATTTTAAGTGTTAAGTGACTCCCAATATGAAAAAGAAACAAAATTAGAGCAGAAAGCAGGGAATAGGAACATCCATTTAGTCCATCCATGGAGAGAGAAAATTGGAAATAAGATTGAGATCTTTTAATGTGTCTAACTAGATAAACAATCCATTAAGAAAGTACTCACCTAATCAGATATCATCAATAAAGAGAGTAACAGGGTTAATATTTCAGATCAATAATCTTACAGCATAATATTCTTCATATCATGTATTGATGCTACATTTCTAAAATAAAAGTGTAAAATGGAAGCTAAAAATACTGCAAAAATTTGGTAGTATCCATCGAGGATTAATGTTTCAGGTGTTTCCTTCCATGGGATTGGTTTAGAATCTTAACTCAGTTTCTTTCCAGAGCTGCTTGAGCATTTTCTTCTTTATTTCTATTATCTCATTTTGATCCCTGCTCAGTAGTTCTTGGATTTCCTTAGTCACAGTGAGTTCTGTTGCTGTAAAGCTAATTCACGTGTTTGGCATTGGATCCAATGCAACAATGAAAAACAAGATCTTGTAGGGATGTTTGTGCTATTTCTGTTTACTTACAAGTTTATTTATAGTTTATTTAAATGTAGCTAGCTTTTTCATTAAACCACAGATGTGCTTGTGGCTCCTCACCCACATCCTCAATAACCTTTGCATGGTTTGGCAGATTGATATTGTGTGCAAGTATTCAGCCAGTTCAATGGTAGTTTGTGTGGAGAATTGAGCAACTCCAAATCCACACAGAAGCTCATTCAGTTCAAACTACATAAGTTGCACCAAGGTTATGTTACACCAGAACTTTTACAGACTTGCAACTTAACTTGAAAAGAGTAGATGTTTCTTCATTCTGTCCACCCTGGTGGTTTATACACACATTCATATAGAGTTGTTATTTAATTATAACATTTATTCATACTTAATGTTCCTGTTACCTATGAAATAGTACTTGGTAGCTAATGGACTTTACATTAACTTATCTAAGTAGTAACTTTGTTTTCTCTGCCTTGTTTTTTAGATAAGTTAATATTATTCATTTTTTTGGCTTGGCAGGCTTCACTAGAACATTATGATTGTGGTGAATGATACTACTCCTCCAAGACCATAAACCTGAACATTTACCAGATATTATTATGCATTCCTTTCACCTATGTTTCCCCATTGACCAAATATTCAGAGAAAATACATCTTTGCAGAGTGATCTTTTTCAAACGGGAGCTCAGGGGTTTACTTTGAATTCACAAAGGATAACACACACTGGGTCAAGTAATCTGACCTCTGCCCCACAAGGGAGGAAACTGATGCAATGGTTGATAAGTATTTGGGTCTTCCTCCCAAGTGAAAGAGATCTCTGGAGGACTAATTTGCATTAAATGGCTTCTAATAGAGTAACATTTTTTAAATCAATAAGTATTTCAATGTGTATAATTACTGCAGCAAATGACTTAAGTGAATCATTTGATATTAATAAAGGGTATTTTAAACTGTAAATAACAAATGGGGAGTGTTATTTGTATGACTGTGGAATACACTAGCAATATGTCAGAAATTCTGAAGTGTTGGGGGGAAGAAGTGAGTGTCGTTGGATTACTAAGGAGAAGGTACTTGTCAAGCTGAAAGGTCTGAAGGTAGATAAGTTGCCTTGACTAGATGGACTACACCCCAGGGTCATGAAAGAGATGGCTGAAGAAATTGTGGAGGCATTATTAATGATCTTTCAAGAATCGCTACATTCTAGAATAGTTCCAGAGAACTAGAAAATTGCAAATGTTATTCCTTTCTTTAAGAAGGAAGCAGGCAGAAGAAAGGAAATTACAGGCCAGTAAGCCTGACTCTATTGGTTGGGAAGATATTGGCGTCTAGTATGAAGGATGAGGTTTTAGGGTACTTGGAGGCACATGATAAAGCAGGCCAAGTTCAGCATAGTATCCTTAAGGGCAAATCTTGTCTGACAAACCTGTGGAAATTCTTTGAGGAAATAATAGGCAGGATAGACAAAGGAGAGTCCATGGATATTGTGTACTTAGATTTACAGAAGGCCTTTGACGAGGTGCCAAACATGAGGCTGTTTAGTAAGGTAAGTGTCCATGGTAATAGAGGAAAGATTCTAGCATGGATAGGAGATTGCCTGACTTTCAGGAGGCAAATGATTGGAATAAAGGAGGCCTATACTGCTTGGCCACTGGAGACTAGTGGCGTTCTGCAGAGGTCGGTATTGGTACTGCTTCTTACCTGTGTCAGTAATCTGGATGATGGAATTGTTGGCTTTGTGGCCAAGTCTGTGGACAATATGAAGGTCGGTGGAGCGGCAGGTTGTGTTGAAGAAGCAGGATGTCTGCAGAAGGACTTGGATGGATTGGGACGAATGGGTTAAGAAGTGGCTGTTGGAATGTAGTATAAGGAAGTGTATGGTCATGTACTTTGGTAGAAGGAATAAAGGCATGGATGATTTTCTAAATAGGGAGAAAATTCAAAAAATTTGAGGTGTGAAGGGACTTGGGAGTCCTTGTACAGGATTCTCTAAAGGTTAACTTGTAAGTTGAGTCAGTGGTGAGGAAGGCAAATGCAATGTTAGCATTCATTTCAAGAGGAGTAGAATATGAATCAAAGATGTGATGCTGAGGCTTTATAAGGTATTGGTCAGACCACATTTGGAGTATTATGAGCCCCTTATCGAGGAAAAAGATGTGCTGGCATTGGAGGAGGTTCACGGGAATGATTCCAGGAATGAAAAGGTTAATGTATGAGAAGCGCTTAAAGGCTTTGGGCCCGTACTCAATGGACTTTAGAAGACTGGGGGTGTAGGGGATCTCACTGAAACCTATTGATCATTGAATATTGAAAAGCATAAACAGAGTGGATGTGGAGATGATGTTTCCTGTGGTAGAGAAGTCTACCACCAGAGGGCAGAGACTCAGAAAAGAGGGGCATACATCTGGGAAAGAGATGGGGAGGAATATGTTTAGCCAGAGGGTGTGAATCTGTGGAATTCATTGCCATGGATGGCTGTGGAGGCTATGTTATTGAGTATATTTAATAAGGTTGGTAGGTTCTTGGTTAGTCAGCGTGTCAAAGGACATGGGAAAAGGGCAGAGGAATTGGGCTGAGAGGGATAATAAATCAGCATTGATAGAATGGCAGAGCCAGACTTGATGGCCTGAATGGCCTAATTTTGTTCCTATATCTTATTTTCTTATGGTCTTATAAGCAGAGAAAATATAGTTTAATTTGGTATTGTGTTCACTGCATACGTTTTGGAACTGTACTGTACTGTTCCATATTCTACCTGTAACTTAGAATTAATTACATCTGACAGATTTGTTAAAGGTAAATTTTTGAAGCATTTGATAGCAATAATTTCATTTGAAATATTTCCAAATTTTGTGTGGCAATCAAAGATTCCTCATGAAGGAGTGGTACAGGATGCAGAGTTGGGCAGAGAAGTGGCAGATGGAGTTCAATCTGGAAAGATGTGCATTAATGTACTTTGGAAGACCAAACTTGAAGGAAGGGTGCAGTGTTAACAGTAGGGTTCTTAGTAGTGTGGAGTAACAGAGGGATCTTGGACTTTTTTCTTTGAGCAAAGGAGGGTGAGAGACAACTTGATAAAGGTGAATAAAAATATGAAAAGCATAGAATAGATAAAGGGGACAGCCAGCATCTTTTTCCTAGGAAACAACACCCAACACCAGAGGACATCATTTTAAAGTGAGTTGAAGAAAGTTTAGGGGAGATATCAGAGGTAGTTTTTTTTTAACACAGGGAGTGGCAGGTGCCTGGAATGCTCTGACAGGGGTGGTGGTAGAGGCTGATACAGTAGTGATATTTAATTGACTCTTCGATAGGCACATGGATAAAAGGAAAATGGAGGATTAGGGGCTGTGTAGGAATTAAGGCTGAGATTGTTCATGAAAAAGGTAAACTGTAGCAGAGATTTCATTCGAGATTTTTCAACACTGGCTTTCTCTTTGCTACTCTTCCATAAAGATGCAACTGGTGAAACACACAGGCAATAGTTGTTGTACGTGCAGTCTCTCCCACCTCAGCCACCGAAGCTTGAAACTCCTCCAGAGTTGTGATAGGTCTCTTAGTGGCCTCCTTCACTCGTCCCCTTCTTGTACGGTCACTCAGTTTTTGAGGACGGCCTGCTCTGGGCAGATTTACAGCTGTGCCATAATCTTTCCATTTCTTGATGATTGACTTAACTGTACTCCAAGGGATATTTAGTGACTTGGAAATTTTCTTGTATCCAGCTCCTGACTTGTGTTTTTCCATAACCTTTTCACAGAGTTGCTTGGAGTGTTCTTTTGTCTTCGTGGTGTAGTTTTTGCCAAGATACTGTCTCACCAGCAGTTGGACCTTCCAGATACAATCAATTGAAACACCTTGACTGCACACGGTGATCTCCATTTAACTAATTATGTGACTTCTACAACCATTGGCTGCACCAGTAATGATTTGGTGTGTCATATTAAAGGGAATGAATACTTAGGCAATCAATTACTTAGTGTTTTATATTAGTAATTAATTTAGATCACTTTGTAGAGATCTGCTTTAATTTTGATACAGAAGAGTCTTTTCCTGTTGATCAGTGTCAAAAAAGCCAAATTAAACCCACAGTGATTCAACATTGTAAAACAATAAAACATGAAAATTTCCAAGGGGGTGGGCTGACTACCTTTTATAGACACTGTATTCCAATTCTTTGTTGTCTATGTGAAAGCCAGTTTCAATCAACGCTAACACACTTCCTGCAGTATCCTGCGCTCCTAAGTTATGCATCAACCTCTCATGTGGCAACTTGTCAAATGCCTTTTAGAAATCTAAATACAGTACATCAACAGGTTTCCCCTGTCACAGCTTCAAATAAAGAGAAAAGTGAAAACATTTCAAAAGGTCATAAGCTGGGTTGTACAGAAGCAGAAGAGAGCTTCATAAACTTGAGTGTTAAAAAATTAAGGCTAGTATCTTAAATTTAATATTTTGTGTAACTAGGAGCCAGTGTCAGTCAGCATGGATAGGGTTGAAGGGTGAATGGGAAGGAATAAGTTAGGGACATTAAGTTTGAGAGATGTAACTAAATATTAAAGGAGATTAGCTTTATTTGTCACATGTACATCAAAAACATACAGTGAAATACGTCATTTGAATCAACAACTAAGATAGTTTGAGAACGTGCTGGGGGCAACCCACAAGTGTTGTCATACATCCAGTGCCAACATAGCATGCCCACAGCTCGCTAACCTGTATGTCTTTGAACTGTGGGAGGAAACTAAAGCACCCAGAAGAAACCCTTGCAATCAGATGGAGAACGTACAAACTCCTTACAAACCGTGGCAAAATTGAACACAGGTTGCTGGCGGTGTGAAATATTGCATTAACCATACCACCCTAAAATACAGATAACAGTTTCTGCAGTAAATGAATGCACTTTATATTGAAAACATACAGAAGGAAGTCCTAAGAAATACTCATTATTGCTTCCAGACATTATATACTGGGACATGGTCAACAGCTTGCCCCAGCGTTCCTAGTGGCCAGCGCTAATTATTTTGGTTATTTTTAAATGCATTTGTGGAATTATGATGAGTTGTTCAAGGTAATTTATTACTACATTTTAACTTGGGTTATACAGTTGTTTGCTTCTGTGTTTGTGGGTCACCCTGAATGTAACTGCGGTGTTACCCCAGTTACTCCCCCATCTGTACTTGACTGGGTTGGATCTCACCGAGCAATGGCGTTCTGTCCGTTACTGTGCTTTTCACAATAAAACCGGAAGTTGAGATAAACAAGCTCTTCTCATCTGTCATCATGGACTGAAAGCTCGGCAAAATACATTAAATCAAAAAGATAAAGAAAAGCTGAAGATGCTGGAATGCTGAAATTAAAATCAAATAATACTGGAAATTCTCAGCAGGTCAGGATGAATCTATAGAGATAGCAGCAGAATTAGTGTTTCAGGCTGACAACCGTTCATCAGAAAGGTTTCTCTCTTCCAAGAATCTTCCAGCATTCTGTGTTTTTAGTTTATAATACTGTACTATATTTTGGCAGCCCATTGATGACGAATCAATTCTAGAACATGCAATGACTGTGGGATATTTCTACAGAAAACTTAATCTCACTTTCTCTGCAAATGAAGTTGAACTTTGTTATAGGAGTACTGTTTAAATTTTAAACTGGTCCTAAGTGGAAGACATCATTATGTACTTTTTAAAGTTCTGCGTTTTCCTAATCAAGCAGTACAGCTGCCTAGAGGGGGGACAAAAGTCAACAGTTACCTAACTTCGCCTGTTTGTAAAAACATGTAAAAAGTTGAAAAAGGTTGTGTTGCAATACCAGTAGCCAAGCTGAAGCATTCTTTGGCCTTAATGTGTGCTTCTGGTAATCAAGTAATATGATCATAAGAAAACATGGAACAAAAAAAACCATTCAGCACAAGCCTGTTTCTTTCACAGTCCCTGTATAACGTGCCTTGGCATGGGTTGAACCCAATTTACTTAATCTCCTGAGAGATGGCTTTGCAAAGTTTCTCCTTTCCATTTAAAGGTAATCGAGTGAAACTTCAGAATATCTATCTAACTTTGCAACCTCCATTACTCAATTTTGACTACCAGTGGAGAAATGATAAATTAAATGCAGTAATATCAACACTATTCTGTCATGAATGAACATATTTCATTTTAAGTTTTGATTAATAGACACACAGGACATGCAGCATATTTCATAAGGAACTAGCAATGTGCTTACATTGCTTTGGCATTTTGTTTATTACCCCAAATGTTTGTCACTTAGAGTCACAGATTCACAGACATGCAGCAGGGAAAATTACCCCTCAGCCCTTTCAGTCTGCATTTACACCAATGGCAGATTAAGCCAATTATTTTTTATTTTTTTCTTACACTTCATTAAGCTCCCACTCATTAAGAGAAATCCACAGTGTCCATTTAACCTACAAAGTCACACAGCTTTGGGATATGGGAAAGAACCAGAGCAGCTGGAAGCTCATGGGGTCATGTAATGTTTGTTTGTTGCAAAGACAAACAATCTGGGTAAAAATGCTGGAACTATTTTATTTACAGATTTACAGCAATGGCTTTTGCTTCAGCCTGAGCATGTGCAACGAGCCCATCCTCATCATTTCCGGTTCTGGGTGAATCACCTGCATTCTCACCGGGAACTGAAGTTCTTTATTACGTACACATATAACAACACACCTTCCCCCTTTAAAGCAAAAAAACAAACACAATACTATGTCCCCATAAACCTGCAAAAAAAATTATAATCCTTTGCAACAAATATATTTAAATTCTGGAGCCAGTACTTTTTTCACTTATCAATGTTCAATCAGTCTCTGGGGTGTTTTCCTTATCCCTTTTGGTCTGTTATATGTTTCTACAAATATATTGCTTGTATTTGATGCATTAATAATTGTGTATTTCTAAGAATTCTGATCAACAAGTTTATTCTTTACATCCGCTAGCCCCATGTCACAGCTATGGGTTGGAGCTTGTGGTCATAGATCCACACGATTCCTTCTCAGAGATGTTCCTCACTCCATCTGGATCTGGTAGGAATGTGGAGCAACTTCCTCTTTCACATATTCTTCCATGGACCATATGCCAGAATCGTGATCCCAGATTCACATTTGATCCACAGGCTTCAGGACGGTAGGATTTCACAGTCTCATCGTGACAATGTTTCAGTTTCTTTTTCCCTTTTACTTTAGTCAATTTGACCTTGTGTACTCCTTTAGCTGTCAACAGGATTTTGTGCACTGAAAGCTAGTGTGTGTGCGTTGACCCATTAGCATTTGGGCCGGTGAAAGGCCATTCTGCAGTGGTGCACTTCAGTAAATCAGAGTTTTGTGGAAATTCCCATGACCATCTTGTGCTTCCTTTGTGAAACCCTTCACTACCTGGACCAAACTCCGCTAGGCCATTAAAGTTTGGGTGATGTGGACTTGAAGTTATAGGTCGAAACCCCCAATCATTGGTAAAGAATTCAAGTTCACAGCTCGAAAATTGTGGACCATTATCGGACACCACCCCACATGGAACTCCATGCCTTGTAAACACAGCTTTCAGGAAGATGATGACCACCTTGCTGGAATTCTGCTACAACAATATGACTCTACCCATTACATTCAAGCAAATCGACTCTAACTTGGAAGTTTGGCCTGTCTGGTACAGGATGTGGTGTGAGCAGTTCTGCTTGCTGCGTTGGTATATAGGTAAGACATATTTCACATGAATCAGTGGTCTGGTTGATGTCTTGGTTCATTCTTGCCCAAAATATCACTTCCCGAGCTCAATGTTTTACATTTTTTCTCACCAAGATGCCCTTCATGTATCTTCTGGAGCATTTCCTTGACTAGTGGCATTGGAATCACAAACCTGTTCCCTTTGAAGACCATACCTTCCTCAACTGACAGTTCTGCTGAATACACATTGGATAGTCATCCTTAGTTGCTGGCCATCCTTTCTGTATAGAAATTTTGAGTACTTTCATTGTTTCATCTGTCCCTGCTGCTGTCCTAATCTTCTCTGTTCTATCAGGAGATACTGGAATGGAGGTGACAACATATCTACTTTATTCACTTGGTCACTCTTTGCTTTCTCATTGACTGCTCGAGTCAGCACATCAGCAGCAAACATCCATTTTCCTGGTGTGTAGATCATATTCACATCATGTTTCTGCAGCCTTATCAACAGCATTGTATCCTTGTGGCATAGTCATTCAGTGGCCTGGACACAATTGAGACCAGTGGTTTATCGTCTGTCTCCACTTCAAAAGCTTGTCCATTGATGTACTGATGGACTCTTTCACATGGATATGTGCTGGGAAGATGCTGTTTCTCTACCTGTGCATAGTTGACTTCTGCACGTGTTAAAGCTCTTGATGCAAAGTTGCCATGCGTCATCAGGCTGCTGCAGTATGGCTCCAAAGACATACTGAAACACAGCCAAGATCCTAGTACACCTTTTCAGATCATAGAACTTCAACACAGGCTCTTCAGTTAGAGTTCTCCTCAGCCTCTGGAAACACTCTTCTTGCTCGTGAGACCAGGTCCACTAATTTATTTGCTCAAGGAGTGACCTAAATGATGCTGACACAGTAGACAATTGAGGTATGAACTTGGCCAGGTAAGTTACCATCCCTAGGAAACATCTCATCTCCTCTTTGTTTTGGGGCCTTTCCATGTTTTCTAGGGTCAGGCTTTACTCCTTCTTCCAATATGACATCTCCTATGAAAGTCAGTGTCTTAACACTAAACTCACATTTCATAAGAACATAAGAAATAGGAGCAGGAGTAGGCCATCCAGCCCATCGAGCCTGCCCCGCCATTCAATAAGAGCATGGTTGATCTCAGCTCCATCTACCTGCCTTTTCCCCATAACCCTTAATTCCTTACTATGTAAAAACCTATCTGTTTCTTAAATATATTTAGTGAGGAAGCCTCAAATGCTTCCCTGGGCAGAGATTTCCACAGATTCACCACTCTCTAGGTAAATCAGTTTCTCCTCATCTCCATCCTATATCTTCTCCCCTGAATCTTAAGGCAATGTCCCCTAGTTCTAGTCTCACCTACCAATGGAAACAACTTTCCTAATTCTATCTTATCTATCCCTTTCAAAATTGTGAATGTTTCTATAAGATCCCCACTCGTTCTTCGGAACTCGAGAATGTATAGTCCCAGACGACTCAATCTCTCCTCATAGGTTAACCCCTTCATCCCTGGAATCAACCTGGATTACCTCTTCTGCACTGCCTCCAAAGCCAATATATCCTTCCTCAAGTACAGAGACCAGAACTGCACACAGTACTCCAGGTGCGGCCTCACCAGTACCCTGTATAGTTGCAGCATGATCTCACCGCTCTTGAATTCAATCCCTCTAGCAATGAAGGCCAACATTCCATTTGTCTTCTTAATAACCTGTTGTACCTGCAAGTCAAAATCTTGCAATTCATGAGCAAGCACTCCCAAGTCCCTCTGCACAACAGCATACTGCAATCTTTCACCATTTAAATAATAATCTGCTCTTCTATTATTTCTCTTTATTTAATTTCAAATTGACATCTCATGTCATATCAAGCACCTGTCTCAGTTGCGCATCATGTTCATCCTTGATGGACCCCTAGACAATGTCATCATTCATGGTCCCAATACCAGGTATGCCCTCAAAGATCATGTGGATGGTTTTATGATAGATTTCTGGTGCAGACAAAATCCCATATGGTAGCTGAAGAAAGTGATATCTTCCCTGTGGTATGTTAAAAGTACACAGTACGAACTTGCCTCATCCAGCTCCATCTGCCAAAATCCAGATGACGTGTCAAGTTTGCTAAGCTCCTTAGCACCTGCAAACTGGGACAGGATCTCCTCCCATGGCGGCAATTTGAAACACTCTCTTGATGGCTTTATTAAGATCTCTTGGGTCTAGACATAACTGCAATGCTCCAGTTTTCTTTTGCACAATGACCAGTCAGTTCACCCAATCTGTTGGTTCTTCAATTCTCTGTATGGCAGCCAACCATTCCATGCCTGCTAGTCTTGTTTAAGTTTGTCTCTGTGTGCAAATGGAACTTTTCTGCAATGCATAGATAACAGGAGCTACTGCCTCATCTACATGGATTTTGTGTCATGAGGTAAGCATCCAAGCCCCTCGAAGACATCTGCATACTCTTCCATGAGTGAAGTGTGGTTACCTTTGGTCTGTAAAGCCACTACAAAAGCTCCTTTCCATGGGTTGAGCTTTCCATATGCTGAATATTAGCTTTTCTACAATCAATAGTTGTGCCTTTAGGTGCTGCCCCTTGTGCTTGAAGGTTACTATACAGCTTCTTTTACTGGAATGCTCTCTCCAGCAGAGCATGTCATTTTAATTTCACTGGGTAAATCTTGCTCTTTACTTTTAGAGTCTGCTAATCATCCATGGATAACAGATTTACCTGGGCTCCAGTGTCAAGCTTGAATGGAATTACTGTCTCATTCACAGTCTTTGGAATGGTTCATTCTGTTATACCAGCACCAGCAGTCTAGAGAATCTACAAAGACCCAACAATCTGTAGAGAATCCATAAAGACCCAACAGAGAATCTACAAAGACTTCCTCCATTTATTCAGCAACCGTGAACACCTTTCTCTTGGTAGCCCCAGTTTTGCAGCACTTCGCAAAATGCTTCTTCTTCCCACAATAATTGTAGGGCTTTCCATAAACAGGGCACATCTTTGGGATGTGCCTACCTCGACATTTGCTGCATATACTGTTTGAGCCTACCTGCTTACTTTGCTGCTGCTTTAGGAAAAGCCTTGTGCTCTGCCCCTCTATTTTCACAGCATGGACTAATGCTTCTGCTCTGTGAAGCTCCTTAACTTGTGCTCATGTAGTCTCCGCTATCCTACACATATTCACGGCATTTTCTCTTGTCAAAACTTTTTCATGGAGCAAGCTTTCTCTGAGCCCAATATCTGGGATTCCACAAACTATTTTGTCTCTGACTAGTGAGTCTCCAAAATCTCCAAACTCACAAGACTTACTCAATGTGTGAAGCTCAGCTCAGTATTGGTCAAAGTTAACACCTTGTTTCTGGTCATAGGAAAAGAATTTATATCTTTCAAACATGGTACTTATACTTGGGACAAAATACTCCTCAAATTTCATCATCAGAGTAAATGTAAAGGCTGTCTCATCAATTTGAAAGCTATTATAAATGTCCAAATCATCTGCAGCAATTACATGCAGAAAGACGCTTTCAGTTTTTCATCCACTCCTCCCACTCCGTAAGCCATGATTTGTGTATTGAATTGTTGTTTGAAACATTTCCAGTTATCAGTTAGATCATCAGTTTAAACTGCATACCCATGGGAGGATTTAGCTTGTCCACAATGGAAATTTTTCAGCACTCACTTGGTGAATCCAGTGCACTTCAGAGCCCAACATGCTCTGTCACCGTGCTGGCTTGCTTCACTCTGTCACTCTCCATCTAGTATCTTTCTTCGGTCACTCACAGTATTCATTTACTCTCCATGATTAGACCTTACGTTGACTTTGTAAAGACAAACAGCTTGGGTAAAAATGCAAGAACTATTTTATTTACAGATTTACAGCAATATCTTTTGCTCCAGCTCGAGCATGTGCAATGAACTCACTCATCCATGTCAACTCCAGTTGTGGGTGATCCATCTACATTGCCCTCTGGGAATTGAAGTTCTTATTATGTACACACATAATAACACAGGAAGGACATGCAAACTCCACACCCACTGCAGCTGAGCGCAGGTTCCTGGTGCTGTGAGACAGCAGTTCAATGAGCTGATCGATATCACCAATATAACATTCAACAGATGTTCTTATTGTAGAAGGTACTGCTAAAAAGGCTAGCTTAGTGCAATGTTGTCCTAAAATATCTGATGCAATTAAGTAACATTGCTGTGGATGTAAATTTTAACTTGTTATTTGGTTCATACAGGATTTTGTAACCAAGGACAAGTGCTTTAAAATATTATGAACTTCACTAAGTGGAGTATATAGCCACAAAGCAATCTATGTCATAGCGTGATCTGTGAATTTGTTCTAATCTAAGACACATTACGTTTTGAAATTTAGGGTTAATTAACTTTTGTTGTTCATTTTTACTTTTTTTTTGAATTTACATTTAGGGAATTTGCCTTCATGATATGATACTCCCTCTCGTCCTTTATTCTGGATCAAAACTCTTTTTTCATGCTTCTTATTTTTTTCTTGCACAAGTATTCAGCCACCAGAAGTCGTGTACATTATGTGCAGCTGACATTGCATTGCACTTGACTAATAATTTTGGTCGGTTAGGTTACAGAAGAAGGCAGATAAATATGCGTAACCAAGTGCACAGTGAGCTGAAAACCTGCCGATGGCCCTTGTCCCACCTCCTTAAATATGAGGTCAACCAAACCTTTGCTGCTCAAGTCCTTTCCCACAGCATGTATTTTTTGCCATTCATTCTGTATTCCCAGTTAAGCTGAGCCTCCGCTTTCAAATTCCTGCACAATCTTGTTCTTTCCCATTTCTCTTATCTTTTCCAGGCCTACAAACATTAGAGCTATCTGGAATCCACTACTCCTGTCACCTGACGGTGACTATGCCTTCAGCCCCAAAGGCACTAATCTCTGGAATTTTTAAACCTCTTTGCTTCACTACCTTCACTTATCCTTCTGTATCTCTACCTTTTTAATGTAAATTATGGTCACTTACTCCAAGTCTGTTCATTGAGCTCAATATCAAAACTGCTTCTGTGAAGCCTTTGGGATCTTTTTTCCCTAAATGTGCTATTTAAGTACAATTTCTTTTGCCCCCACCTTCTTATTCTGGCTTCTCCCCCCTTCCTTTCCAGTCCTGATGAAGAGTTTCAGCCCGTAACATTGATGCATATTGCTCTCCGTAAATGCTGCCTGATCTGCTGGGTTCCTCCAGGATTTTGTGTGTGTTGCTCTTTTTCTTAGCTTCTCCTCATTCTCCTAGTAATGTTCAGTGCCAAGAGGAAGCCCCGCAAAATAGCTCAAGGTTTAGCAGAAGTTTTGAAGTCACCAAAAATGTACTTCAGCTCTAGCCAGACAAATCCCTGTACTCTCCTGAAACTTTTAACAGTAGAGAAAATGTATCCAAAACTCATTGCATTGAAGTACCAGCCTTGATCCAGCTATTACTCTGTGAGCAGTTGATGATGTTTTTAAAAAGCACTATAGGGAGAATTCTCCATACTGTTCAGTTCACACTGAACTATAACAGGTTATGAAAATTACGGTAAATACCGAAGCACAGTGCTTCAGGATAAAAATTTTAGTGTCAAGTCAGCTTTGCATACTGATATGCAACTTAATCTTTATGCCTGCTGATCTCAGTGTCGGGCTTTCATTTTTGTTGAGTTCAATGCCCTTCTTGTGAAAAGATATCGCAGAACCATTTTGGAGCACTAAGGAAAACCATTGTTTACAATGAACAAGCACTACCATTGTCAAATTGTTCTCCAGTATATTTCTTTCCTTTCACTTCTTTTTGAGTTTGGCCTAGGAATTATTTGACACTTGGGAAATCACCATAAATATGCAGTGCAAATGGGTCAACTAATGATTTTCACAAGGTTCCACTGTTGTAAATGTACTCACCTTTCAAAAAAACACAAATACATATGACAGGGCATATTGATGGACTCAAGTAACTAACTGGAATCATGGGCTGAGATAAGAAGAGCTTCTCCCTGGCCATTGTGCTGTAATGTTGATTAGCCCCTATCATCTTCTCTAACCTTGGCTTCACAAAATTTTCTCTTCAAAGCATTTGCCCTTGACCCTGATTTTGTCACCAGAGACTTGATACATAAAGCAGGATCTAAACTTAGTGATCGTGGCAGAATCAGTAGTACATTGTTGTGGGAGGTTGGATAGAAGATGTCACCCATTTGAAAGTTCTGAAATAGTCTTTGACAGCTGACTAAGGCACGCTCCCAGCTTAGCCAACTGTCTGAGTAGCCAACATCTTGAATATGGTTGTCTTTGATCTTCAGAAAATGTTAACAATTCTAAAACTTTTAAAGATTAATCAAAACTTTAGAAGTAAAATTATTCAAAAAATTGATTGCTTTTAAATGGTTGTTCTAATAGATTTCAAAGGGTGAATGCTGGGGAGTTGCTGCAATCTCAAACCTGTGCTTGAACTTGATGAGGCGTTCCGTATTGTACCATCATCATGGGAAGCTGTTCTCAGCAAGTTTAGGAAACAGTATACTTGGATACATGAAAATCTCAATGTATCGGAGAATTAATTGGTTAAGTGGAAACCATTCTGCACTTATCTGTGAGCATTTCCCGAAGAAATATTATCTATTGAAACTGCTTTCAGTAAGTGCATTCTAGATCATAATAATGCATTGTGTGAAACATGTCTTTGTTATGTGGTTACTAACCCTTCTGCCAATGAATACAGTATCTCTTTATTTAGTCAATTAAAAACATTTGATGAAATATCCTCTTAACTCAATCATCTCCAGCACAATAGCATGCCTGTTCACTTGTCAGCCGCATAGCACATCCCCTTGCTAATGGCAGTGGTGGGTGGGCGAACAATTCAGAGCTGCTGATGGTAGTCTGCACAAACATTTGGACTGTCAACAGTCTTTTACCTCCCAAGGAGAAAAAGTCCTCTTCAGAGAACAAAGGGAAATTAAGCACAGAGGATGGGTATTAAGTGCTAAACTAATTCAGAACTGTGTTGGCAAACTCTGATATTTACTTGAATTATTTGTTTTATATGCTGCCTTGGTTTCCCAATTCTTCTCTGCTGAAATTACTCTTATTCTGAAACAATTTTATCAATCTTAATCTTTCAAATTGCCAAATAATCATTTGAATTTTCTTCCAAATAACTCAAACATTACAATTATGATGATCAAACTATGATTAATTTTCTGTGTACAAATTCAAATGAAAATGACTATCAAATACAACGTTAGCCTAATCCACAGCCATCCTAATCCTTATAAAGTACTTCAAGATTGTATCTTTAATTGTTAGAAGCAGGAATAAATAGTCCACAGATGCTGTATGTTTTAATCAGCTCATGTTGCCTTGTAGAATTATGCAGTATTTTTAATCTAATCTGCAGATAGTTTTTCTTGCATCCTTATAAATCCAAATTGTTTCATGATCAAAGTGATTTCTCACAAAGGAAATAAATTGCATTGAGTCAGAATAATACGTGGTCTGCTTCTCTTTCATTTTATTTGGACTGATATCAAGCACACTCATTATCCACTTGGGACAGTTGATGGTTCCTTTAGAAAGCTGAATCCATCGTTTTCCAAGGGTCACTGATGGAGTGAATAGTTTACAATTACATTCAGGAGACTGATTTATTTATGCAAATTCATGCATGTTTGAATTTAGTTAAATTTCCCTTGACTGTTGATCAAAAAATGGTCTGGCATGCACATATGTTTTATATGTAAAGGAAACAAGTAGTAGGCTGCTTAAGAAAATAATTTGGCAAAGTGTGCCGTGTTTCAATGGTTGAGGACTATATAGTTATGTCTTATTTAATAGACCTTGCTTTGATTCCTCTGAAAACTGAACTGAATATTATGCCAAGTTCCAGAATAATATCAAGTACTGCTTGGAAATCTTGACTAAGCCAAAATTATTGATAAAGTATAAATATTAATAGAGTGGCTTATTACATCTTACTCCAAGCACTCTTTTTTTATACATATTAACCCTTTATTAACAATTCTGAGGACAGATGATAGATATTGTTTTCATAAGAATGACAGAAATTTAGCTACATGTCACTAAGGAACTTATAGCCTTTATCAAGAGGCATAAGTCTTGAACAAAGTTTTTTTTAGAAATCTTATTAGAATGATGGCTCTTCAGTGCTTGGAGCCGATACTTAATGAAAGTTCTATTATTTGGAGTCTCAGAGATATTTTATAGTTTTGAAAAACATATACTTTATGTCATGTCAATATGACACAAAATATATTCTTGTTTTCTTCTTTGTATTAGAAACAAACCCTGCCTACCCAGGCTAAACACAGGTTGAAGTCATGTTACCTGTAGTTGTACTTCTTTGCCAACTTCAGAAGTTACCACCCTTACAGATTGCCTTAGATTTATGGTGTTGTCAGTCACTCATAAAATGAAAACTGAAGCTAAAGAACATGAGTAGAAATACAGAATTATCCTGCTTATCAATATTGTTTGATACTTGTTTCTAATTGGTCAGACATTGATTTGTTTTAATTCATATTTTTCAAATTAAATTGACTACTGTTGTTTTGAAATGAATTAAGTTTCTCAATGCTTTGATTTGGTCACTGCTAGTATTATCTTCATAAATATTCACTGCCCTTACACATTCGCTTGCTCCATTATCCTTCCAGTCAGAATGAACAAACCAAATTGGGCTCAATGGCATCTATAAGGTATGATTAAGCAGGCCTTGTCAGTGCCTCAACAATTTTACCCTGCATTGATGGGATGACATATGGGTAGTTGATACATGTAGAAAATATACCCGATTAGGGACAAAATCAGTTGTCCCGAGAAGCCCCCTCTGACTCCAGAAATACTATATCCTGTAAAGTCTGGGTGTTCAGGGGAATCTTCAGCAGTTTCTTGACAACAGCTCACAATGTGCAATAACTGGAACCCAATTAAGCACTTAAATTACCCATGAGCTTCATTTCAAAATCCTACATATGCCAGGAACCTTCATGAACACCCAAAGAACCCCTTGACCCTGTGATTTTGGTCTCTGAGGTCAATGTGCGAGCAACCTTCAGGGGGGTGAATTATCCAGCCCAGCTGGGGTACCTGGCTAAGTACTAGAGATCTATGCTGATCAACAGGTTGGGATGTTCACTGATATCTTCAACTTCTTGCTTCAGCAGTGTAAGACTTCCATTATTACAGTGCCAAAGAAGAATGTGGTAACCTGCCTAAATGACTATCATCCAGTAGCCATTACATCCACTGCAGTAACGTGCTTTCAGAGGTTAGTGATGAAGCAACTCCTGCCTGAGAAATGAGTTGGGTCTCCTCTAATTTGTCTACTGGCACAACAGGCCCACAGCAGATGCCATTGCATTGGCTCTTTACTCAACGCTGGAACATCTGGACAGAAACGATACATATATCTGGCTGCTAGTTATCAATTACGGCTCAGCATTCAATACCATCATCTCCTTAAAACTAATCAATAAGCTTCAAAACCTTGTTCTCAATACCTCCTTGTGCAATGGGATTTTCAATTTCCTCAGCAGTAAACCCAATCAGTTTGGATTGGCTACAACATCTCCTCCACAATCTCCATCAGCACAGGTGCTCCTCCACCATGGGACTCATCCTTTCCAAATCGACTCTGTCTAGGCCGGTCAACATCGAAAGGTTTCAATGAGATCTCTCCTCATCCTTCTAAATTCCAGTGAGTACAGACCCAGAGCCATCAAACATTCCTTGAATGATAACATTTCCATTTCTGGAATCATCCTTATGTATCTCCTCTGAACCCTCTCTAAAGCTAATACATCCTTCCTTAGATGATGAACCCAAACTGTTCACAATACTCAAGGTGAGGCCTCACCAGTGCTTTGTGAAGCCTCAGCATCACACCTCTGCTCTTGTATTCTAGATCTCGTGAAATGAATGCTAACATTGCTTTTGCCTTCCTCACCACCGACTCAACCTGCAAGTTAACCTTTAGGGTGTTCTGCACAAGGACCCTTAAGTCCCTTTGTATCTCAGATTTTTGCATTTTCTCTCTGTTTAGAAAATAGTTTGCATATTTATTTCTAATACCAAAGTGCATGACTATACATTTTCCAATGCTCTAACCATGCCAGTAACTTTCCTGTAATACCTTGGGTTATTATCTTGGTAATTAGCCTCATGTGTGGCACCTTGTGAAAGGCCTCTGAAAGTCCAAATATACAGCATCCACTACATCCCCTTTATCTATCCTACTTGTAATCTCATCAAAGAATTCCAACAGGTTTGTCAGGCAAGATTTTCCTTGAAGGAAACCATGCTGACTTTGTTCTATCTTGTCCTATGTCACCAAGTACTCCATAACCTCATCCCAATTCATTCCAACATCTCCCCAACCACTGAGGTCAGGCTAACTGGTCTTTCTGCTGCCTTCCTCCTTTCTTAAAGAGTGGAGTGACATTTGCAATTTTCCAGTCCTCTGGCACCATGCCAGAGACAACTAATTTTTGAAAGATCATTACTAATGCCTCCACAATCTTTACCTCTTTCAGAACTCTCAGGCAAGTTCATCTGACTTATGTATCCCTAGGTCTTTCAGCTTTTTGAGCACCTTCTACCTTGTAATAGTAACTGCACTCACTTCTCTTCCCTCACACACTACAAAATCTGACACACGGCCAGTGTCTTCCACAGTGAAGACTGATGCAAAATACTCATTTAGTTCCTCTATTATCTCCTGTCCCCATTATTATTTTTCCAGCCTCATGTTCTTACAGTCCTGTATCCACTCTCATGTTTTACATACAGTACTTGAAAAAGTTTTTACTATCCACTTTGATATTGTTTGCTGGCTTGCTTTCATATCTCATGCAGGCATTTACAGGAAACAATAAATAAAATAAAATTTAACAAAAAAACTATACATCAACAGACAAACTCCTTTGAGCAAAGGAAGACAAACTAGACCAAAAGATCATAAAACATAAGAGCAGATTTAGTCCATTTGTCCCATCGAGTCTGCTCTGCTGTTCAATCACGGCTTATATATTTTTCCTCTTAATCCCATTCTCCTGCTTTCTCCCCATAATCTTTGACATCCTTACTAATCAAGAACCTAGCAACCTCCACTTTAAATATACCCTGTGACTTAGCCACCATTGTGGCGATGAATTCCATAGATTCATCACCCTCTGGCTAAAGAAATTCCTCCTCATCTCTGTTTTAAAGGGATATCCTTCTATACTGATACTGTGTCCTCTCATCCTAGACTTTCCCACTCCACGATTAGAAGCATCATCTGTATGTCCACATTGTCGAGGCCTTTCAATATTCTATAGGTTTCTATGAGATCCTCCCTCAATCTGTTAAATTCCAGTGAGTAGCGGTCCAGAGACATCAAACACTCTTTAGGAGTTAACCCTTCCATTCCCAAGTTTATTCTTGTGAACCTTCACTGGTCTTTGTGCGAATAAAAACAAATACTGAGAATATAAGTAGCAAAGAGTCCTTGAAAGGGGGTCTTTGGTCATAAATTCAATTCATAGAAATGGTGGTAAAGGTTAACTACGCTGGCCCAGGAGCCTTAGGGTTGTAGGGTAATAACTGTTCCTGAACCTGGTGGTGTGGAACCTATGGCTTCTGTACCACTTGCCTGATGGTGGTAATGAGAAGAGGGCCTGGCCAAGATGCTGGGTGTTGCTGATGATGGGTGCGGCTTTCTTGCGGCAGTGCTCCTTGTATACGTGCTCAGTGGTGGGGAGGGCTTTGCCTGTGATGGGCTGGGCTGTTTCTGCCACTTTCTGTACTTTTTCCATTGCTGGACATTGGAGGTTCTATACCTGACCGTGATGTAACCAGTTAAAATTCAAACTTAAGTTTAATTATCATTCAATCATATACAAATACAGCCAAATGAAACAGCAATCTCTGGGGTCAAGATGCCAAGCCTACACAGCACAATCAAAATAGTAAGCAAAAAGACATAGTCAAGCAAAAAAAGCACATATTTAGTGCCAGACACTGAGCAACATGTCCCTCAAATTGACTGTACAAACACCCGGCAGTGTGCAGTCACTCGATCCAGCCTGTCTTTGCACTGATAGAACACCAGAGGGCAGCACCAATAGGAGCAGACAGCCCCCAGCCAAGCACAGACGCCATGCTACTCCGCCTCTGACGTCTCTCTGCTCAAGCAAGGAGGTCTAGTCCTTGCTACAACCAAGGCTACACAGCCCCCAAACCGTCAGTCATGCAACCAAACAAGGGAAAGGGGTCTACAGCATCGTACATTATCAATGTCCAACATGGTCTTACGATCGTAAGAGAAATGCCCAAGACCATCACCCAGGGTTACACTGCATGCCGCCTTCACGCACCAACGTCAATGTCTTCGAGTAGCACCAGCAACATGGTCTCCACCCAGGCCCGCTCTGAACATAGTCCGGCTCCTCCGATCAACAAGCAGCTCACTGAGTGGATAGACCAGCAGTACCTGAAGCTCTTGGAGCACAGAACTGTCTTATGATCATAAAAAAAACACAGCAAACAAAGAAAAATGCTCCTTTGGTTGACCCCCAAGAGGCTGCTGCATCTGAATGCATCGACATCTTACCGGAAGACTTAGGAGATTTTCCTCTCAAAAATTTAGTGGCACACCTAATCTATGCAAATGTTTTAAACAGCAGAGGCACTAATGTGCCTTCTTCACAATGGCACTTCTGTACGTGCTGATCATCTGATGTATTAATACAAAGAATTTAAAGTTACTGACCCTCGCCACATCCATTCCCCTAATGGACACCAGCTCATAGACCTCCAGCTTCTTCCTCCTGTAGTCAATAATCAACTCTTTGATTTTGCTGACATTGAGTGAGAGGTTGCTGATGTTGCACCATTCAAACAGATTTTCAATCTCCTTCTTAAAGGGAGATTCATCGCCACCTTTGATTGAACCAATTGTGGCGCCATCAGCAAACTTAACTATGGTACTGGAGCTGTGACACAGTCATAAGTAATCACAAGCTTGCTTGGAAGTAACACGCAGGGTGGGACAAAGGAGAGACAGTGCATGCCATTTACTTGGATTTTCAGAAGGCATTTGATAAGGTACCACACATGAGGCTGCTTCAGAAGATAAAATCCTCTGGCGTTACAGGAAAGATACAGGCATGGATTGAGGAATGGCTGACAGGCAGGAGGCAGCAAGTGGGAATAAAGGGGGGCCTTTACTGGTTGTCTGCCAGTGACAAATGGTGTTCCTCAGGGGTGAGTATTGGGACCACTACTTTTCACATTGGTTGTCAGTGATTTGGATAATGGAATTGATGGCTTTGTGGCAAAGTTTTCAAATGATATGAAGATAGCTGGAGGGGTAGGTGGTGCTTAGGAAGCAATGTGATTGCAGCAGGACTTAGACAAATTGGAAGAATGGGTAAAAAGTGGCAGGTGAAATGCAATGTTGGGAAATGTATGATAATGCATTTTTGGTAAAAGGAACAACAGTGTGGGCTATTATCTAAATGGGGAGAATATTCCAACATCAGAGCTGCAGAAGGATTTAGGAGTTCTTGTGCAAAAATACTGGTTGAGTTTGTGGTAAAGAAGGCAAATGCGATGTTGGCATTTATTTCGAGGGGAATAGAATATAAAAGCAAGGAGATAATGCTGAGACTTTATAAGACACTAGTCAGGCCGCACTTGGAGTATTGTCAACAGTTTTGGGCCCCATATTTCAGAAACGATGCATTGTCATTGGAGAGAGTCCAGAGGAGGTTCACGAAGATGATTCCGGAAGTGAAAGGGTTGACTTATGAGGAGTGTTTGGCAGTTTTGGGTTTGTACTCACTGGAATTTAGAAGAATGTGTGGGGATCTTATTGAAATCTACCAAATGTTGAAAGGACTAGATGGGGTAGATGTGGAGAGGTTGTTTCCTAAGGTGGGGGTATTCAGAACTAGAGGGTGCAGCCCCAAAATTGAGGGTCAATCTTTTAGAACAGAGGTAAGGAGGAATTCTTTTAGCCTCAGAGTAATGAATCTGTGGAATCTCTGCCATAGACTGTTGTGGAGGCCAAGTCCATGCGTATGTTTAAGGCAGAAGTTAATAGTTTCCCTGACTGGTCAGAGCATCAGAGGACATGGTGAGAAGTGGTTGAGTGGGATCCAGGATCAGCTATGATGGAATGGTGGAGCAGACTTGATGGGCTGAATGGCCTAATTCTACCCCTATGTCTTATGGTCTATGATATTACACATTTGATACTTCCTGAATATAA
The DNA here is from genome assembly GCF_048418815.1 of Hemitrygon akajei. Classification (NCBI taxonomy): domain Eukaryota; kingdom Metazoa; phylum Chordata; class Chondrichthyes; order Myliobatiformes; family Dasyatidae; genus Hemitrygon; species Hemitrygon akajei. The sequence goes on from NC_133131.1 coordinate 138,777,482, forward strand.
CTAGAACCTGACAAGACTTATGACCCAAATATGTCGTCAATGGATAATGAAAAATATCTTCATTCATAACATCCTTCAGCATTTAGCCAGTAAAGTGAAGTCACCAGCCAAGTGTAGGAAAATGTCAGCTAGTTTATGCATTGCAGTATCACCTGTGAGATAAGTAAGCAAATAATGCACGCAATTTTGTTTTCAGCATGATCATGGTTCAAGCACTAACAGAAAAAATAATATCAACATAGAAAGGTAAATGCAAATAGTGCAGCTGTCTCACCGTGCCATTGACTGACATTCAAACCTAACTTTGGCTGCTGTGTGTGTGGGAGTTTCTATATTGTCCCTGGGATATCATGGGTTTTCTCCGGGTGCTCTGGTTTCCTCCAACATCACAAAGATAAGCAGATTTGCAGGTTAATTAGCCACTGTAAACTGTCTCTAGTCCATAGGTGGGTGGTACAATCCGGGGAAATTTGTGGGAATGTGGCAGAATTACAATAATGGGATTGATGTAGGTTTAGTGGTTGGTGGTCAGTATGACCTTAGTGGGGAGAAAGGATCTGTTCCCATACTGTTCCTGTCTATGACTCTAAATGACACTGCACATCCAGATTGTAGGGCAGACAATAAAAATATAAACAGAAGCTGCAGTTCCAACAGCCTTCCATCTGAAAAGTAACTCACTTCCTCTTTCAACAGATGCTACCTGGTGTGCTGAGTGTTTCCAGCATTTTCTGTTTTTATTTCAGGTGGCAGACAAGATCTCAGTTTCATGACTTCCTATCTGACCTCCCTTATTTGACCCTCTGTAAGCATGAGGCAATTGAAATAGGTGTATAAGATGAATAGGTGTACAAGATGATGAGAGGCATTGATCATGTGGATAGTCAGAGGCTTTTTCCCAGGGCTGAAATGGCTATCACGAGAGGGAACAGTTTTAAGGTACTTGGAAGTAGGTACAAAGGAGATGTCAGGGGTAAGTTTTTTATGCAGAGAGTGGTGAATACATGGAATGGGCTGCCAGTGACGGTGGTGGAGGCAGATACAATAGGGTCTTTTAAGAGACTCCTGGATGGATACATGGAGCTTAGGAAAATAGAGGGCTATGGGTAAAGCCTAAGTAGTTCTAAGGTAAGGACATGTTCGGCACAGCTTTGTGGGCCGAAGGGCCTGTATTGTGCTGTAGTTTTTCTATGTTTCTATGAAAATTATATTCTGTGTCCTACCTTGCACCCAATCCCATTCACCCATTGTACACTGGGGCCCTTTTAAACAATCAAAAGTCAAAGTCTGCCCCGAGCCTTTAGGCTCATCAGGCCGATGCTTATGCCAGTTTCTGTGGCGTGAAGTGACTGAGAGTACGAGACTCTCCCCCCCCCCCCCCCCCACCCCAGATAGGACGCCAGTCTATCATGAGGTTAACCCCCAACAGTTTTGCCGGTACCCATTTTCAGCTGGGTGGACTGGAGCAATGTGTGGTTAAGTACCTTGTTAAAGGACACAACACATTGCCTCAGCTGGGGCTCGAACTCACAACCTTCAGATCGCTAGTCCAACGCCTTTACCACTTGGCCCCATGCCACCTTTTAAACAATACCTCAATATTAAATATTGACTTTTGCTCAGTATCCCCTACCTTCTTGACCCCCTCTAGTCCAGTTAACTGCACTCCTTAAATCTCTTCAACTTCACTGCTCCACATTGAAGTGCCTTTCAGTAGCTAAGACTCAAAGCTCTAGTATTCCCTCCTAGACCACTCAGCCTTGTAAACAGTCCCTACAGCCTGCTTCTCTAATGACACTTCTAGTCATCTGCTCTTAAGTTGCAGCTCATTGTCAATATCAGATTGATATCAGGCCTCAAGAAACTTTGGACATTTTAGTGCACTAAAGTAAAAGGAAAATATTGTTCCAATCAAAAAGCAATGTCTCTGGCAGTGCTGCAATCCTTGAATACTGTAGCAAAGAGCCAGTTTAGAGTTTGTGCTTCGTTGTTTAGAGTGGAACCTACAACCTACCAAATGAGACACAACTGACTCTTGAATTATTCTGCTGCCTTATTAGTCAGCCCAGTTCCATCCCAAGCTGCTTGAAACTGTCATTGCCCGATGATGAAATCATGTATTTTCATTTTCACTGTTTCCATTAGATCACTTCCATCATTTAAAATATAACATCTTTAATACAAATCTCACTACATACCTGTCTGAATATGAAATGCTTTGAGGCTTCTACATTCCACAATGATACTGTCAGCAGACACATTTCTACTGCTCTATACTCACTATATTTTATTGACCTACCAAGAATTTTGCCTGTGAACCATTATTAGCTCTGAAAAGTTATGTGAGTGCCAGTAAAGTACTGGACATCCAGCCAGTTGGGTTCAGTCCCAAAACTTCTCATTTTAGAATCAAAGAATGTTGATTATTTATTTCATGACGGTCACTTTTAAGCATGTGAATTATGGTTTTGCCTTATCTCTCTTTCTAGAGCTATGTGGGAATATTTTCAGGTCCACCCACAGACTGAAGACAGGAATTGGGCGTTGTATCATTCACAATTCTGAACGAATGAAATATCTCATAAGTAAGTAATTCTAACCTCATTCTCCGACAGTAAGCTGATGGGATCAAATCAGGTGCTTATTTTCCACTCTGCCAAATATTACTTTCCATTGAAGTAAAATTGGACATGGGTTAAGACAGATGCCCGTCCACTTCTGTCAGCTTCCTGTCAGGCTGCTGAGGTTAAAATTACATTCTGACAATAAACACATATGTTTTACCAATTCTATAGTCAAGTAGTTCAGTATCATTGTCCAAAACCCACAAATCTCCCCACTTACATTTCCAATTCTTGGGAATTTTGAAAGCCACTCTTTAGTGCCAGAACTCATTCCTTTTGCGAAAGGAAAAATGTCCATGACTTCAATCCCAGGTTTCATTGCAGGCTTAGAAAACAGTGAATAAGGAATAACCAAACAAGTGCATATTGGACAGTATCTGTACTTTCGGTGAAAATTGACTTCTGCATTGACAGTCTACCTTTCTCCTGTGTTACTCAACATTGACATTGAGAGTGGCACTTTGGAATCACTCAAATGCTCGAATCTTGTAAAATCTAAAATGTTTTCAGGTGGATGAAGATTCTATCATATTATTGTTTGTTTTACCTCTCTATCTATGAAGATTGGTATTGAGCCAGGCCAAGAAAGGACTGAAATATTTAAAGAAACCGGTCATTTTTCTGTAATGTTCTACAAGGATATTATATAAAGCTGTGGTGAGAATATATTTATATATAGCATTTCTTAATATGTGGCAATTACAACAGGTAATGTTGTGACACTTTAGTATACCAATATTATATAAAGCAATTCATTTTGTGTGCACATTGTGCTTTGTGGATGAACAAAATTCAACTTATTTTACTTTGAATAAACTTTCTAAAGTTTTCAGCAATAAAATGTATGCATATGCTTATTACAAATCCTGAGAGATATTAAAACGCATGGCTAGAAGGATATTAATAGAGGAATTCCTTGGAATACCAGATAAAATCATCAGCATTTTGGATAGATCTACAAAGACACTCCAACGGCCTGGGGCAGTTGCTGGACGTTTTTTCATTTGTTGCCAATTTCCTTTTTCTCTGCTCATGAAGGTGTTGATTTCATTCTACAGCATAGCTTTAATATTACCCTTCTCTCTTTTAACCAGAACGTCCACTATAGGGACTCTGCTACCAAGACCAGTCTGTCCACACATGAAATTCCTAAGAAAACATCTATCGATACCAAGCTAAGGGGAATTGTGAATACAGGGAAGATGTTTGGATTTTTTTTCTTTGTTTCATCTTCCTTTTACAGTATTACTTTATAATTGCTCGAATGTTATTCTCTCATCACCTTGAACCAACACTTCATTCACTTTTTTCTCCTGATAGGATTTCCCTCTGTTCCATATTGTGTAAGGTGTTAGGCATCAGCAGAACGTAATTCAATCATCTCTCTCTGTATGACTAAAAAAACTACCAACAATTTCAAATATCTTTACAGAGAAGTGCATAAAATATGCAGCAAAGATACAGACCGTTCAGCCCAACTCCTCTAGGCTCTACCAGAGCCCCATCCTCAGTCAATATTATTAGCTACCCTTCACACTCACACTCAATTTCCATTCAGTGTCATTACTTTCAGTATCCACATACACTGATATCCTTTAGTTTGGCATGACTTCCCCTGTAACCTCAGCTCTCGTCCCACTCATTCAGAGTCAGAATCGGAATCAGGTTTATTCTCGCTCACATATGTTGTGAATCTTGGTTTGCGGCAGCAGTACAGTGCAATACATAAAATATACTATAAATTACAAAAAAAAGATAGTAAATAAGGTGAGGTAGCATTCATGACTTCATCGTCCAATCATGATTCTGCTGGTGGAGAGGAGAGAGGAAGAAGCTGATCCTAATATGTTGAACATGTGCCTTCAGGTTCCTGCAGCTCCTCTCTGAGGTTAGTAATGAGAAAAGGGCATGTCCTGGGTAGTGGGGGGTCCTTAATGATGGATGCTGTCTTTTAAAGCAGCGCATTTTCTAAGCTGTCCTCGATGATGGGGAGGCTATGATAGAGGTGGATGAGTTTACAACCCTCTGCAGCTTTTTCCAATCCTCTGTAGTGGCCGCTCCATGCCAGACAGTGGTGTAAAGACTTGTTCAATCTTTTCTGATAACTAACCAAAGAAAACGTTTAACCTGATTAACCTAACATAGTGTTTGAATTTATACTAATTCCATAAGTTTCCACCGGAGGGAACATAGTGCTGGGCGATCAAAAGCCCAGAATGTGCCAGGTCAGGTAAACATGAAATGTTTGGGAATTTCTCCTCAGAGAGGGTGGTGAATCTCTGAGGTTCCCTCCCCTCATGTTTGGTGGAGCCAGTGTCACTGATAGATCTGGAAATTGTGGGCTTTGGAGAACTGGCACAGAAGAGGAGCTCGTGGACTGTGATTATTTGAATGGTGAGGCACACTTGAGAGGTAGGCTGGGCCACTCCTACTTGATTACTTGTGCTGAACATTAAAGTAAAATGTAAGAGGTTGTCCTTAGTTTAGTTGAGAAAACAGAGCTGCTACCAGCATTCAAAAGGAGTCTTCAGTTTTGCCCATTCTGATCAACTTTGAAAAGAAGTGAAAAGTACCTTTGAAAAGTTTGAAGGTTTAGTTTTAAACAGGCATAAGTGGAACTCATGACCGTTTTCAGCTCCTGAAGGTTCAACAGAGGAGTTACAAAGGAGTATAGGTAGTCTCCTGGTTATGATTGTGTTCTGCTCCTGATAACTGTTTGTAAGTCAATAATGAACAAGAGCAGTGTGTCGGGGAGAATCACAGAAACAGCTGCAAAGGGAGGACAAGCAGGCATGGGAAAACTCAGTGAGTGAATGGGGAGTCTGCTCAGTGCTCCCAGCTCTGTTCGTCTCGACCCAGCCCTTGATTGTTGCAGCTCGGGGTGGGGATGGGAACGGTTGTAGAGGGCCATGTGGAGAGAAGGCAAGCAGAAATGCCTCATTCCTAGTCTGTAGAAAACATCTGCATCAGTTCAGAAAATCCACTCCCATTCATCCTGAAAGTCCCACATTCAAATGTCCAAAAATAAGTCCAGTACTCACATCCTGGGGAAGAGTGGTATTGGGATAACATTGGGATGTGTCGAGATATCTGCTTTTGACTACGTGTGAAATCAGAGGTTGGGCACCACTTGAAAACTTCCTGCATGGAAAACTAGGCAAAGCACTCACACAACTAGATTCCACCTTGGATACAAGTTGGTAACTCAGCAATATGCAACTTTTGTTTATTTTTCTCTCTGCCATAAGGCTGACAAGTTCACTGCCCATCCCCAAATGTTCTGAGACATCAATGTGCCTTTTCTCTGAGTATCCTGTTTCTTTGGGGTTATAGCATTGTTACAGGAGTTTTAGCTGAATTCTTCATTCTGGGAAACAGGCGTGGTGACTTTGGAGTTTAAGGAAGGTGCTTTGGGCTGGATGCGTAAAGTTCTTTTTTAACTTTTATTTTACATAATTCTTACTCATCCAGTTGAATAAAAAATGAGTATACCAGTAGCTGACAAGTAAGTATTTCTTACACCTAGTAGCTAGGTCTTAGAAATTCCAGATGTACTTAAATCTGCCAATGGCCCATGACTTAATAGTGCAGAATTCTAAATATTCACAGAATGCCTCCAGTCTTGTAATAAAAGAAGTCAATGAGAAAGCAGGAAGAGTTAGGATTAAAAACACAATCTGTACATCCCAACTTGAAAGAAGACATTAAATCAAGAGCTGAAACTGATGGAAAACTAATTTTCTGTAGACAAGGGATGAAGTGAAGTGTTTGAAAATTGTAAGCTCAAGAAAGAACGTGTATATGTGTGTGAGTGTGAGCAGTTTCTTTGCTCAGTCCCGAACCAGCTAACATCAATGATGAAATACAAAATAAAACTCCCGTAACTACAAAAAGAGATCCTTGCAGAGGAATGTACCTCATTACGATAAATCTAAGTCATTGTGATTGATTCCAGTTATTCCTGGGATGCCGAAAATGAGACTGAACTCAGAGAATGAGAAACTAACAAATGCAAAATGAACTTGCCAGAATCCACCATGACAGGAGACCTGCCAAACTTCAAATCATAAAAGCTACGTGAGATGTGACTCACAGATTTAAATGTATTTTATTACAGACTCCATATTGGGATTGAATCCAATTTTTTATATGAAGCCAGAAACAATACAGTGGGAAGAGTAATGCCACAGATAGTAGCTTCACATTGTTGTATCAACACTAATGCAGTGTAAGGGACTTGTACACTTTAGCCCAAGGGACTTGACTCCAGGTGCAGTCCTGGGTTCGTGCATTAATCAACGCCAGACATTCCTCTGGCTCAGGCTTAGCTCCTGAATTTGGGGGCAGAAATCCAGCAGTTGCTGCTTTCCCAAAAGGCCTGCAGGAACAATAATGTCTGCCAGCTGCTGAGCTCTCTGGCTATTGACCAGTCAGGAGGCCTCTATCCTGACAATAACTGGGGACAATGTGGACTATACCCAAGAACAACTGGGACATTGGTGGAGAGGCAGCATCATTCATTCACATTCTCTTCAGGCGTTGGACCACTTGTCCTCACAATATATGAAAACTACAGTGAACTGTCAAGTCAGCAGGAAGGTTCATCAGCTACAGTCTACCATCTCTGCGGGAGTTGTATATGTCCAGGACAAAGGAGACAGCAGGAAAAATCATTGCGGACATGACCCACCCTGCAAACTACCTTTCCCAAAAGCTTCCTTCTGGAACGTGCTATAGAGCCAAGAAAACAAAAGCTCCATTGCATCTTAGAAGTATCTTCCTCCAGTCAGTTAACCTGATCAACCATTCTAGTAAGCTCGTCCATCCCATCTACTTATTATCCCATCACTGCACTGTAAACACTTTAAACCATTTTTAATCATGATGTTTATATTGTATTTATATGGCTCCTCCGACACATCAGTGGGCTCCTCCGACATCCCAATGGGGTCCTCCAGTATCCTGACTGGCTTCGTCAAACCCGAAGTAGTTCCTCCGATATTCCATCCATCTACTTTCCCAATACCCTGGCCAGCTCCTTCGACGCCTCAGCCAGCTTCTTCTCCAATATCATGGCTGGCCCTTCCAACACCAAGGCCATATGAACACTGAAACAATAAGACCATAAGGTATAGGAGCAGAATTACGCCATTTGGCCCATCAAGTCTGCTCCACCATTACATCACGGCTAGTTCAATTTTCCTCTCTGCCCCAATCTCCTGCCTTCTCCCCATATCCCATTATGCCCTGAAATATCAAGAATCCATCAACCTCTTCCTTAAACATACATAAAGACTTGGCCTCCACAACTGCCTGTGACAAAGAATTCCACAGATTCACCACATTCAGGCTAAAGAAATTCCTCCTCATCTCCGTTCTAAAAGATGCCCCTCTATTCTGAGGCTGTGTCCTCTGGTTTTAGACTCTCCCACCATAGGAAATATTCTCTCCATATTCACTCTATCAAGGCCATTCACCATTCAATAGGTTTCAATGAGATCACCCTTCATTCTTCTGAATCCCAGTAAATTCAGGCACAGAGCCATCAGATGCTCTTCATATGAAAAACTCGGGGAGCCTGGAATCCTGGAATCATTTTTCCGAACCTCTTTTGAACCCTCTCCAGTTTCAGCAAATCCTTTCTAAGATAAGGGGCCCAAGCCTGCTCACAATACTCCAAGTGAGGCCTCACCTGTGCTTTAGAAAGTCTCGACATTACATCCTTGCTTTTATATTCTAATCCTCTTGAAATGAATGCCAACATTGCATTTGCCTTCCTCACCACAGATTCAACCTGCAAATTACCCTTTAGGGAATCTTGCACAAGGACTTCCAAGTCCCTTTGCATCTCAGTATTTTGTATTTTCTCTCCATTTCAAAAATAGTCAACCCTTTCATTTCTTCTACCATAGTGCATGACCATACACTTACTGACACTGTATTCCATCTGCCTTTTCTTTGCCTAATCTGTCTAAATTCTTCTTTTGCCTCTCTACTTCTTCAAAATTACCTGCCCCTCCACATATCTTCATATCGTCTGTAAACTTTGCAACAAAGCCATCAATTCCATCATCCAAAGCATTGACATATAACATAAAAATAATTGGTCCTGGGTTTTTAAAGTGTGCGATGTTCTAAAAAGTCACACAGAAAACAAAAAATTTTTTACTCAGTGCACAAGACAACTCAACTGAAAGTACAATTGAGATCAACAGTTTATAATATCTATGTCCTGCTACAGAATAAATTGGAAAACATTCTATTCTGCATTAATGCTATCTTTTAATGAAGCCCGAAATGTCGACTGATTACTCTTTTCCATAGATGCTGCCTGGCCTGCTGAGTTCCTCCAGCATTTTGTGTGTGTTGCTTATCTTTTAGATACAGTTTCCACTTAAATTTGTCATCAATTTATTGGACTTCTATATTAATTCCTCAGTGTTAGTAGCATCATAGATGCATCTTTCCTCAGCCAACTCTTTAGCAACAGCTGTTGTCTTTTGGCACCACCTATGGAAATGGTAGGTGCAATTAACTACTTTCTTGTAAAACTGAGGCTACATCCACACTAGACCGGATAATTTTGAAAACACCAGTTTCACGTAAAAATGATAGGTGTCCACACTATGTGTTTTTAAAAATATCTCTGTCCACATTGAATGGAAGATTTCGGTGAATCTCCTCCTACTGCGCATGTGCAGGACACATCTACCAAAAACAAGCGACATGTTTGGTGTCGAATCTCGCTGTGAAAGTGTGCGTTTGTGTAGTTACAGACTAGAAAAACTTAAAACGACGGACAGCTGTTGGCTCTCGCGCAGGAGAACTTAAAAGTAAAAAGAAATACTGTAAAAAGTAAAAAGAAATACTGGAGTGTACAGAGGCAACTGATAGGGAGTTCACGGACTGTATGACCCGGCTGATGACGAACATTAAAAAACTGACTAACTCTGTTGCATTAATAAAGCACCTTGTTAAATGTATAAAACATGTCTGCATCAGTATTATCTTGTATTTCCATACAATGTTACATCAGGCATTACATTACACATCTATTGTCAGAGAAGTACTTCCATAAATATGTAAACCACCTTCATACAAGCAAGGGCAGAAAACAGGGCAAAGTGAGTATACTAATTTATTCAGTAATTTATGGGTCAAAGTATTTGGTGAGTACATTTCTAACTCTTCTGGCTTCAGTCTCGTTGCCGTCTGTTCTGAAATTGTTAGGTTGCGTTCAAGAAAACAATGAAAAAGTGCGCTGCTGTCTGACAGCGTTTTCAGAAGTCTCTGGTTACCCGGTCCACACTGATCTGCCCGAGCAGCATTTTCAAAACTACCCACCCTGGAAAGTGTTTCTGAAAAGCTCCGGTTTCGGGGGACGAAAACGCCGTTTTAGTGTGGACGGAGGGTAAACATGTGATAACAGCACATTTGGAAAGAGGTGAAATCATCGGACAAAGTCAGCATGGATTTGTGAAAGGAAAATCATGTCTAACGAATCTTATAGAATTTTTTTGAAGATGTAACTAGTAGAGTGGATAGGGGAGAGCCAGTGGATGTGGTATATTTAGATTTTCAAAAGGCTTTTGACAAGGTCCCACACAGGAGATTAGTGTGCAAACTTAAAGCACATGGTATTGGGGGTATGGTATTGATGTGGATAGAGAATTGGTTGGCAGACAGGAAGCAAAGAGTGGGAGTAAATGGGACCTTTTCAGAATGGCAGGCAGTGACTAGTGGGGTACCGCAAGGCTCAGTGCTGGGACCCCAGTTGTTCACAATATATATTAATGATTTAGACGAGGGAATTAAATGCAGCATCTCCAAGTTTGCGGATGACACAAAGCTGGGCGGCGGTGTTAGCTGTGAGGAGGATGCTAAGAGGATGCAGGGTGACTTAGATAGATTAAGTGAGTGGGCAAATTCATGGCAGATGCAATTTAATGTGGATAAATGTGAGGTTATCCACTTTGGCTGCAAGAACAGGAAAACAGATTATTATCTGAATGGTGGCCGATTAGGAAAAGGGGAGGTGCAACGAGACCCGGGTGTCATTGTACACCAGTCATTGAAGGTGGGCATGCAGGTACAGCAGGCGGTGAAAAAGGCAAATGGTATGTTGGCATTCATAGCAAAAGGATTTGAGTACAAGAGCAGGGAGGTTCTACTGCAGTTGTACAAGGCCTTGCTTGGTGAGACTGCACCTAGAGTATTGTGTGCAGTTTTGGTCCCCTAATCTGAGGAAAGACACTCTTGCCATAGAGGGAGTACAAAGAAGGTTCACCAGATTGATTCCTGGGATGGCAGGACTTTCATATGAAGAAAGACTGGATTGACTAGGCTTATACTCACTAGAATTTAGAAGATTGAGGGGAGATCTTATTGAAACGTATAAAATTCTAAAAGGATTGGACAGGCTAGTTGCAGGAAGATTGTTTCCGATGTTGGGGAAGTCCAGAACGAGGGGTCACAGTTTAAGGATAAAGGGGAAGCCTTTTAGGACCGAGATGAGGAAAAACTTCTTCACACAGAGAGTGGTGAATCTGTGGAATTCTCTGCCACAGGAAACAGTTGAGGCTGGTTCATTGGCTATATTTAAGAGGAAGTTTGATATGGCCCTTGTGGCTAAAGGGATCAGGGGGTGTGGAGAGAAAGCAGGTACAGGGTTCTGAGTTGGATGATCAGCTATGATCATACTGAATGGCGGTGCAGGCTTGAAGGGCCGAATGGCCTACTCCTGCACCTATTTTCTATGTTTCTATGTTTCTAAAAATGAAGAGAAAAAACTTCGGTTACGGATTTATCCGGAGTAGTGTGGACGTAGCCTAAGATTGGCCTGATGACTATAATTACCACACCTCTAACATGTCTGAGCAACTTTGCTCATTTTGATGCAAACAGCCCATGTGTGTAACTCTCAACAAGCACAGCAGCTGCCCAAGTGCTAATTCCAGAACTCTAGCAAGTCTGAGTCTGTCTTCTCCCCACACTTCCTCAGCATTAACATTTTCTTTAAATGGCAAACTAGACCATTTCTAAAGGCTAACTCTCTACATAGATTAAAGTGGATTCCAGTTAACTGGGACACATCGAGACCATTACACCTTAGCCCAATTATGCCGCTGCCCAATTAGCCGAAGTTTCATGGAAATAATTAAAAAGATATTAAAAAGGCAATCTGTAACAAATTGTGTATTTAAATAAACTACAGAACAAATTAGAACACTACCAAAATACGAATACACTACGATAAAACTGTGTATTAGCTTCCAATACTTATCAATGGAGGAAATCATCTATGTTGCATTCGTTTGACTGTAAGTGAACAAAGTCAGCACAGACATCCAGTGCAGATAATGGACTGCCTTCATACAACACTGTGGGTGATTGCATTCTCCAATTCTTCCTGTTCATTGTAACATTCAAGACGATTGTTGATCATAACTTGCTGAAGTAATGAAATCATTATATTTTTACTTCTGGTCATTTCTGGCATCTTCAAGTGTGAATGCTAGAAACTGCGGTGATCTAAACAGTTCTGAATTGTCTTATTGCTTATTTCTCACCAAATATCAGTGACAAAAATCACTGACTTTTGAACACAAACTCAGGTAACTAATGCTATTTAAAGCTGTTCACTCGAAGCACAGTGTAGTGCCCAATGGCTACACAAGTACTGTTACAAACCCCGTAACTGGGTCACTTACCAGCAAAGATAGAGAGGTCCGTTGAAGTCTGATGATACGATTTTTAACAGTATTTATTAGTAAAAATACATAAAAATAATATCAATGCAAACATACAGATAATATACATCGTCAATACTAAATCTAAAAGCGCAGGTATAATAATAATCAATAAGAAATATGCTCTATCGTTGTCTAGGGGATAATGTATTGTCCGATGGAAATATAAAGTTCACTCAGTTCATGCAGGCTGCAGCCTTTGGGGACCGCTGGGTTTGCAATGGTTGGAGAGAGAGAGAGTTTTGGGAGAAAAACTTGCCAGCTTTCCTTTTATGATTTCGATCCGTCGGGAGTCTCGTTGGTATGGCCGTTCACTTGTGGCCTCTCCTTTAGCTAAAGCCGTTCTTCCGTGGTGAGCCCGTCAATCCTAGGCAAGGGAAGGACGCACACGAGCCCCCACCGGCTGTCGCTATTAAACGCTGTCACGGGATCTCTAGCGTTTCTCCTGGTGCGTCTAAAGGGGTTGTTCCCCAGACCCTCTTTTATCCTTACTCACAGGGTCTCAGATGTCAATCAGGTTGGGATGATGCAATCCCTCAACCAGCCCACTCTGGTCGTCCCCTGAGGGGCTTCAATGAATAGTACAGTACTCAATACACAATTCTGTCTCCAAGAGACAATAGCCGTTATCAGTGGTTTTGTTTCGCTGAGGCCAGGACACATTCCAAACCTTGTGGATTCTCTCTCATTTCCTGGGTCCCAGACCCGAATTAATAGCGATCTTGCGATTCTCAAAAAGGAGGGGGCGACTTTGTACCCTTCGGCCCCTCAGAGTTGCGGCACATTCGTAACAGTACACATGACTGACATCATTAGAAACTGTTTGGCAACAGGCTCCTGTCTCAATTAAATAGGATAGTGTCCCAAATAAACAAAAGAAATCCTAGCTATTTTCTTCAAGAGTTGTGTCAAATAAGCAGCTGCCCCAGTCAGCCAATGCCTCAATTAACCAGAATCCAGTGTATTTCTTTCGTACTCCAGCAAAATAAGAATTTTTTTTTAGAATTTCTGAATCAGAATCAGGTTTATTATCACCGGCACGTGTTGTGAAATTTATTAACTTAGCAGCAGCAGCAGTTCAATGCAACATATAACATAAAATTTAAAAAATAAGAAATAAATAAGAAAATCAATTACAATATACATGTATTGAATAGATTAAAAATTAGGCAAAAAACAGAAATAATATATATTTAAAAAGTGAGGTAGTGTCCAAGGGTTCAATGTCCATTTAGAAGATGGATAGCAGAGGGGAAACAGCTGTTCCTGAATCACTGAGTGTGCGCCTTCAGGCTTCTGTACCTCCTACCTGATGGTAACAGTGAGAAAGGGGCATGGCCTGAGTGCTGGAGGTCCTTAAGGGTTAAGGACCTAAACGCTGCCTTTCTGAGTCACCACTCCTTGAAGATGACCTGTGTACTTAGTAGGCTAGCACCCAAGATGGAGGTGACTAAATTTATAACCCTCTGCAGCTTCGTTCGGTCCTGTACACTAACCACCACCACCCCCCCCCCCCCACCCATACCAGACAGAAATGCAGCCTGTTAGAATGCTGTCCACGCTACATCTATAGATGTTTTTGAGTGTATTTGTTGACATACCAAATCTCTTCAAATTCCTAATAAAATATAGCCGCTGCCTTGCCTTCTTTATAACTACGTCGATATGTTAGGACCAGGTTAGATCCTCAGAGATCTTGACACCTAGGAACTTGAAACTGCTCACTCTCTCCACTTCTGATCCCTCTATGAGGATGGGTATGTGTTCCTTCATCTTACCCTTCTCTAACTTACTTTAATTAAAGATGATTCATTGCATGATAGAGGTTTCAGGTTTTTGCACCAGAATTCTTTGATTTTGTGTACCTTCTGATATTGAAACTTAGAAATCAGTGGGTCCTACTTGTACCCCAGGGTTAATTTCCAGGCCTATTATTTATTTACTAATTATATTAACCTAGAGGAGGGGAGAAAGTGTAAGCTATCCAAGTATAGTAATGACATGAAAATGATTGGAAAAGAAAGTTGTGATGAATGTTTGACACTGGAATGGGCTGTAGGTAAGTAGACTGAAAGGGTAAATGAAAGGCTTGTATAAATACAAAGAGAACAAGGCGTTCTTCTGTATGAATCACAAGAAGGTAGGAGATAGGTGCAGTGAGAGGGCATTTTAGCCTTGAATACAAGGGAGGTGAAAAATACGGAAACAAATTTGAAATAATTGTACAAGCAGCTGGTGAGAGAATTGTGGACGGTTTTGGTCCCCCGCCCAAGAGAGGAGATAGTAGCATTGGAGGCAGTCTAAAAGAAATTTAGACTAATCTCCAGAACGAGAGAACTATCCTAAAAAGAGAAACTAAACAGGTTTGAGCTGTATTCTTTTGAGCTTAGAAGAATGAATGTGATCGTTTTGAAATGCAAAAGGTCTGAAGGGAACATGGTAAGGCAGTTGTCAAGAAATTTTAACTATTGGGAGCACCTTAAAAAGGGGATGTATTTTCAAGATAAGGCAGTTAAAGTTGAGGTAATTAGGAACATCTTTGAAATTCTTTGTTCCAGGGAACTATGGAGGCCAGATCATTAGAAGTACTGTATTTAAGCTGGAGGAAGATACATTGGAGAAAGATCAGGGGATTGGGGGCTATGCGAACTTGCAGGGAAGATGAGTTGAGCCATGAGATGGATCAGATGTGGCCATTCTTAGTGGTAGGGTAGGCTTGAGGGGCCAGGAGCCTTACTCCTATTTTCTTGTGTTCATTGTCAAGTGTGATACCAGAATTTGTATTTGCATTGGTACAATTTAGATACTGGTTTCACTAATTCCGATGCATGCCCTGAATGCAACTGCTATGCTGTCATCTGGTGCAATACCTTTCGTGCATCCAGAACACCCAGCCCTTCCCAGCTAGCACACAGAGTGAATCAAATTGACCGGGATCAAAAGAAGCTGCAGAAGGTTGTGAATCAGTCAATTCCATCATGGGCACTAACCTCCGTAGCATCCAGGACACCCACGAGGAGAAATGCTTCAAAAACAGTGGCATCAATTATTAATGACCCCCATCACCCAGGGCGTGCCCTCTTCTCATTGCTACCATCAGGGAGGTAAGAGCATGAAGGCCCACATTCAATGATTCACCAACAGCTTCTTCTCCTCTGCCATCAGAGTCCTGAATGGACATTGAACACATAAACTCTACTTTTTTTGCACTATGTTTTACATTTAATTCAACTATTTGATATATATATATATTTACTGTAATTCAGTTTTATTATTATGTATTGCAATGCACTGCTGCCACATAACAAGTTTTATAACATATGCTGGTGATATTAAACCTGATTCTGACCTTCAGGAAGAAGCTGCAGAGCATCATTCACTTTGTGCTTTTGCCAAAGATTGGTCTGAATCCTTCATCTTTGTTTTTTGTAATTGTCATTAAATAAATTGATCTTCATTTCTCTGGATTAGTTCATTACCTGTTTAAAGACAAAGATTGGATTTACTGTTAGTTATCAGCTGCTATTCCTTTTCTATTGAATATATATGATAGTGTTTTAACAATTCCTTTACATTTCCTTAGACATTCACAGGCCTCATTTTACATTTGGCTAACTTTATCAATATCGTTTGCCCTAAAAAGCTTAACACTTTTAACAACATGCATTAAAGAAACACAGTAAAATATCCAAAGGTGCTGCAGAGAAGGGTCATCCAACAATGTTGTCAACATCAAACCTAACTGGATTTGAGGTAGAGTTTAAGGAGAATCTTGAAGAATGCGCAATGAGGTAGAGAGTAGAAGATTTGGGCAGGAAATTCAGAGTTCAGGGTTTGAAATGATTGCCAATAGTGATGGGAAATCCAGGAGTTCACGAGGGCAGAATTGGATGAGCAGAGATACTTTAAAGGGTTACAGGCCTAGAGGAGTTTGGAGAGATAGGAAGGGTGAGTCCATGTAAATAGACAGAATTTTTTTATTTTAAAGTGTTTCTTCATGCTGTCATCTCCCCAGGATAGCACATTGATTTTAAATATTGCAATAAAGAATCAAAGTTCAAAAATTCAAAGTAAATTTATTGTCAAAGTACATATATGTCACCATATACAACCCTGAGATTCATTTTCTTGTGGGCATTCACAATAAACACAATAGAATCCATGAAAGACAGCATCCAACAAGATGGACAATATGTGCAAAAAACAATAAACTGTGTAACTTCAAAAAGAAAGAAAAGAATAAATAAATAAATAAATAAATAAATAAATAGATAGATAGATAGATAAGCAATAAGTATCAAGAACATGGGATGCAGTGATCTTGAAAGTGAGTCCATAAGTTATAGAAATAGTTCAGTGATGGAGTGAATAAAAATTTCCCTCTGGAGGCTGATGGTTGAGAGGTAATTACTGTTCCTGACAAATGAGTCTGAAGCTTCTGGTAGACTGAATAAATAATCAAACCTTAAAAATGCATTTTTCACTAAAAACTGTTGACAGTATTATTACAGAATTAGCACTCTTAAATTAAATTATTTCTGCTTTTTCCTCAGTCTTTTCTGGGAAACAGGTTTAACTTATTAGCAAATATTAATCCTAGGAATAACTATGTACTCTCGGCAACATATTTTTTCACGACTGTTGCTTCTTCAGAAAAGTGTTTTTTGTTATGATAGACTGCTTGAAGCTGAACACAAATATAATTTCAGACTATTTGTATCATGCAGGAATTTGGTGAAACAAGAAATTAACTTATTGAATATAGTGCATTTAATTGCATAATAGTGCTAATGCAATGCAATTGTTCAACTAAGCTAAAATATTTTATTGATGACTTTCATTTTTACTCAGTGTCAGAGGCTTCTCGCTTAATTGCCCAACAATAATCAGCCAACATGGTTGCTTTCATTTGCCCTGATCTTGTTCCTCCATGGCCATGGTGAAACCTTTCACCATGCTTGTCTCTGACAGTGCCAAGATTTTCAGGGAAGAAGTCTAGATGGGAATGCAGAAAATGAATCTTTTCATGGTTGCACTTCATGGTTTTGTATGCTTGCAGCACATTGTCAACCAGCTGCATGTAGTTTGGTGTTCTGTGGTTGCCAATAAATTTTCAACAACATCTTTGAATGCCTTCCATGTGATTTTCTCCAGGCCCTCTAGAAGTTCTTCAAATTACCTGTCATTGACGAGCTGTTTGATTCGTGGACCAACAAAAATGCCTTCCTTAACCTTGGCATCAGTTATTCTGACTTAAATTATGAATTGAAATAGCAAATAGGGGTGATTTTTTTTAAAAAAGGTGGTGAGTGATAGGGAGATTTCATGATCAGCAGACCAAAATCCATAAGATACATCCAAAAGTAGTCAGGAAGCTCTTTTGTTGTCCAGTAGTGTCAAAGTATTGCACAAACAACATTATCCATTATTAGACTGTATATAAACTCAAGTATTCATGCTTTCAGGTTTGAAACAACCATCCATGTAGAAGCTGCACTAGCTTGTACGTACCTTTGGTTTCCATCACACTTTACAAATGCTATCCCTGGGGTCTGAAATAGCCAGTTTGTTGGTGCTGTGCCATTTCTTTTGTTCTGTATCTGAATCAGATGTGTAGCAATACAGACCGGCACCATAAAGAATTCACATCAGATAAAGCACATAATCATTTATAAAATATAATTGGTGTGATTACAAGGATTTAAAGAGTGATTGTGGTTTTTCCACTTCAGTTTCTCCAATTGTGTTATCTAAATTCATCTGAATGGAAACTAGCCCAATGAACATTCATGCTGAGATTTATTTAACATGTCAAATTTACCTCATGTAAAGTGCCATTTCAGTTCTATCACATCAGCAATCAGTAAGTTATCCAGCAATCACCTCACAAGAGAAACATTTGATTTTTATAACATACTTTGACTTCTGAAGAATAAGTTAATGATGATTGCAGCCATTTACCAATGTATGAACTGCTGCCAAATTCACACCACTAGGACTGTAAATTGAAATAGAATGTGAGACGACTCTTTGTCAGCACTGGGATGTTTCTTGATGATGAAATGTTTAAAATGTCATTGTGGCGATTTGCTGATTTACTTCAATCCTCTGCTATATCAATTGCTGTAGCCATGCGATTTTATACTCCGCAACATGTTACTACTGGTAAAGTAAATGTTAAAATCAATTTCATAAAGATTAGGAAGTGTGAGAGTGACAAATTTGTTCAGAATGGCCAATTAATTGGTGATTTTTTAAAAATAATATTGGCTGGGAACGGGAGCTGGCAAATTAAAATCGGATTTTGTTTGCCCTGAGCTAATTTCAACACAGACCTTAAACAAATATTGTGGGTGATGTTGCAATGGTGCTCACTGTTGCCCTGAAAGAAAGTTGTCCCATAAAACCTGGAGATCTAATGATGTGGATTCACATCTGCTGTTTCTGTGCAACTACATATCAAATATAATAAAAGAACGGAAGCAGGGAGGGGGAGTGGGAGAGACAAGGGGAGTGGGAGAAGGAGAGGCAAACAACGAGCATGCCTAGACAAAAGTTCATACGCAGTGCTGAGGGGAGTCATTGCTCTAAGAAAAATAGATCCATACATTACACTTCCACACCCTTTAGATTACTGTAACATAGAACTGTATACGTACAAATCATACAATTTCCCTTTCACAAACCATATTGAAATAAACATATTTTTACAATATCGGTCCGTAACTAACTTCACTACACTGAAGATTTAATCTTTTGGGTGGTGCTCTGTTTCTTTCAGGGTAGCACCTCTGGACCTGTGGAGTGGCATTAGGTTTGCCATGTGTCTCGTTAACAATAATATTCTCAGTTGTCAGTGTCACGTTGCTGTCAGTGACATGATCATCACTGAGAAGTATGTCCGGTGACTGTAATGTGTCTATCTTGTTGGATGCAATCAACTCGGGTGTGATTTTCAACTGAGCATCCAGTGTCTGGTCCACATGATGACTTCATGTATGATCTCCAACATCCAATGTGTATATCAGTGGTCCAGTTCTTGGAGCTATCCTATCGAGCGTCTAGTTGTCTTCTCAGTAATCACATACTAGGACTTCCTGTCCAACTTCAAAGCTCTTTGCTGCTTCACTTGGCAACTGGCTGAATCTTATATTCTGCACTCCCCTCCATAGGTCTGGTTTCAGGAGGTCAATGTGAGATCTCAGCTTCCTGTTCTTGAACAGCATTGCAGGTGTTTGATTTGTCATCACATGAACAGAGTTCTAATACTTTAAAAGAGCATTGTCCACCTTGTGCTGTAGAGAAATGTCCTCCATAGCTTTAATGGACATCTTGAAGGTTTGATAAACCTTTCAGCTAACCTTTTCGTTGCTGGGTGGTGAGGAGCTGACTTGAAATGTTTGATGCCATTTTTCTTCATGAACAGTCAGGATTCTTTTGACATGTATTGTGGTCCACTGTCAGTCACAATTTGTTCTGGTAAGCCACTTCTGGTGAAGAAAGTCCTCAGGGTGGAGACAGTCTTTGCTAAGATGGTTGACTTCATTGGTATGACCTCCAGCTACTTAGAATGAGCAATCAGAAACAGGGAGTCTATAAAAGGCCCAGCAAAGTCAATATGTACTTTTGCCATGGTGATGACAGTCACTCCCATGGGTGTAACTGTGCCTGTGGGGGAGCATTTTGAATTTTTTGACATCCAAGCAGTTTTTGGCCAAGTCTTCGCTCTGTTTATCTATTCTTGGCCACCACACATAGCTGTGGGTGAGACTCTTCATCTTGACTGTACCCAGATGTCCTTCAAGCAGGTTTTCTAACACTCTGGTGCATGGCGTAGGGGGAACCACAACACGAGATCCATACAGCAGTGTTCTTTGACATATAGACAGTTGGTCTCGTGTCTCCGAGAACTCTGGAAACATAGGGTTACCATGAGCTGGCCATGAACTTGCAAGGTGAGTTCACAGGCTTTTGACAATGTCATGTCAGTCCTTGTTTCCCTTCATATTTTGGAATTTGTTACTGGCAACATCACATTTACTTTCAGACTGCCTTTGGGAGACACTTTCTCACCTGTCCATCTTTAGCATCACTGAGGACTTCTATAAATGGTAGCTTAGAAACCAGTCTGTGTAGTCAGCCTCTGAAATTATAGACAAAGTTGTCCCTATATCCAGCTACATTTTCAGTTTTACACCACAGGCATCTATTGTGATCCATATGATTTTGTGTAATTCTATGCAGTTCTAGGCATAACAGCTAACATTTGTCAGACTCTGTGTTGTCTGATTCTGTTTCACATTCAGTCACTTTATGCATTTGCTTAGTTTGTGTTCGAAACTGTTCACTTTGTGTGGTTTTTCTCTTTGGTTGTGCTTTTTGTCTGCCTT
Organism: Hemitrygon akajei; assembly: GCF_048418815.1. NCBI lineage: Eukaryota > Metazoa > Chordata > Chondrichthyes > Myliobatiformes > Dasyatidae > Hemitrygon > Hemitrygon akajei. Next base: position 138,798,245 of record NC_133131.1, read on the forward strand.
GCACACTCTCTCTGTGCGACCTTGTCGGTGACACTTCCTGCAAACTTTTTCTTTGAACCAACAGTCATTTGCATCATGGGAGGATTTTCCACATCGATAACATTTTTGGCTTTTTGCAGCATGCAGGGACATATTGTGTATTCACGTTCTAAACTTTTTTTTCTGTAGTTCTACAGTTCCTAACAATATTGCAATGGTCAATGCCAGTTCTAAGGCCAGGACTCCTTCTGACAGTAGCCTCCTTTATTTAGTGCTTTGACTCTGCATGCCACATACAAACCTCTCCATCTCTACAGTTACAGTACAGGGAAAGATTGTGCAGTTCTGCAATGTATTCAGAAATGTTTTCAACCTTTGACTTGATCCTTTTGTAAAATCTAAATCTCTCAGCTACTACCAGCTATTTAGGGCTCAAGTGGTTTTGTAAAATTGTAACAATTTCGTCGAACATATTGCTTGCTGGCTTTTCCAGAATTACTACGTTGTGTAAGAGATTGTACATTCTACCAGCCATTAAGCTAAGAAGTGTGCATACTATATTTCCCTCATTCACATCATTCACCTTACATCACTGTTCAACCCTCTTGATATATGACTGCAGCCTTCATAGCACTATTAAATCTGTCAACTTTCCTGACTAAAGCCATCACCACGTTATTTTCACTTTAGCTTTGTTAGTTGCCATCTTTCACTGTGAGTAACAGTTACTCATACGTCCCTTTGTTAGCATCCATGACGGCCTTCTCCGTACTGTTTAACTCTTTCCTCCCACTGTCTTATCCTGTAATTGTCTTGCAACTGTCAATGAAGTGTCACATTGCAGTGAGCGAGAGAGAGAAAACAATACAAATCTGTAGACAATAGATCAATATACATGCATAGACAACAGTCCATTGGTAGAGCCAAGGGTAACCATTTCTCTGAAAGAAATAGATCCATACATTACAGCACCTTCTTCAGATCTAGTGTACTCTGTAGCATGGGCCTTTCTAATGCTGCGTCCCGTCAGACTTCAGTTCTGCACCACAACACCATCAAGCTGACTCAAGTGCCAGTCGATGATAAGAACCATAAGTGTGGAAATATTTCTCTTCTTCTCCTTTTCATAGTTATTTTACTTCAGTAACCTTTGGTATCCAACTCACTTTCATTAATAGCATCGCCTTATTTATGCTACGTTGAATATGTCTAGTGGAGCTAAGAATCATAAGGGAAAGACGTAAAGATATCATTCCAACTTCTCCAATCTTACACCCAACTAGAATACCCTCTGTGTCCTCTCCAGGGGCATGATATTCATCCTGAAGTGCATTGCCTGAGGGGCAGCACAGCAGCATGGCTGTTAGTGTAATGCTATTGCAGAATTGCAACAATAACAGATTGCAGAATAAAATGCAACGGCTGCAGAGACAGTGGAGTTCAAATAACAATTAGGTGCAAGACTTAATGAGGTAAATTGTGAAGTCAAGACTCTGTTTTATCATACTTGGGATCCCGAACATTGGCTAGACGGGAGTACTGTATGAAGTTCTAGTCGCCAATGTAGGAAGGATGTGATTGCAGTGGAGAGGATGGATGCAGAGGATGTTGCTTGTATTTGGGCATTTCAGCTGTGAGGAGAGACTAGATAGACTGGGGTTATTTTACTTGGAGTGGAGAATGATGGGGGGTGGCGGGTTCTGCCTTACAGATGTACACGAAGTTATGAGGGACTAATATAAAGGTAGATAATGACAAACGTTTGTTCTCAACAGAGTTGCCTATGGGCAGAGGTTTGAGCTAAGGGAAAAGTGATATAGTGTGGGGACCCACTTCCCAGCGCACTTGAACCGGCTCACAAAGCGGCACGCGCCGGCATTGAGGCCGGTCCCAAAGAGGGCGCCAAGCCTGCCTCACCAGCAAGGGGAAAAGCCCGCGTGTGGGACGGGGCTGTGAATACGCGCCCCCTACAGCATTCCCGCCCAGGGAGGGCGGGATCAGGAAGGCTTTAAAGCGAGGCTGCGAAGTTTGAATAAACCTCTTTTGTAACTGCAGCTCACCGACTCCGTGTCGTTTATTGCAGCGCTGCGTGTAGCACACCGCTACAATTGGTGACCCCGACGGCCCAAACAATATTTGGACTGGAGATGAATGACGCCGCATCTGTTCATGCAGTTTCGTTAAAACTGCCAAGCTTCTGGACGCTGCGACCTCACCTATGGTTCCAGCGAGCAGAAGCCCAATTCCACATTCGGCAGATAACCTCAGAGGACACGCGTTACTACTACGTGGTGAGCTCCCTCCACCAGGACACAGCCGCCCAGGTTGAGGAGTTCATACAATCGCCCCCAGCAGACAACAAATACACAGAATTCAAAGCCTTGCTCATAAGGACTTTCGGACTCTCACGGCACAAGCGAGCTGCCTGCTTACTGCACCTGGATGGTTTGGGGGACAGGCCACCGTTGGCTTTGATGAACGAGATGCTCTCCCTGGCCGGAGGTCACAAGCCCTGCCTCATGTTTGAGCAGGCACTGGGAGTGGCTGCCTGAGGACATACGCCTGCTGCTGTCCGACATGGATTTCAGGGACCCCCGGAAGGTGGCAGCCCGGGTGGATGTGCTGTGGAAAGCCAAGAAGGAGAGTGGGGCGTCCATCGCACAGATCACCAGGCCACGCTCCCAGCAGCAAACCAGACCAGGCCTGGCAGCAGAGCCTGATAACCCCAGAGGCAGGGGTGAGGAGACCAACGAACAATGGTGCTTCTACCACCAGCGGTGGGGCGCAGAAGCCCGCCGCTGTAGTCCGCCCTGCAAGTTCCCGGGAAACGCCAGGGCCAGCCGCCGCTGATGGCTACGGCGGCTGGCCATCGGGATAGCCTCCTGTATGTGTGGGACAAGCAGTCAGGACGCCGCTTTTTGGTCGACACCGGAGCCGAGATCAGCGTCTTACCTCCGACGAATTACGACAACCGCAACAGAGAACCGGGTCCCACCCTGTGGGCCACGAACGGCAGCACAGTAAGGACCTATGGCACCCGTACAGTGCAGCTACAGTTCGGCTCCAGCCGGTTCACGTTGGACTTCACACTGGTCGCCGTAGCCCAACCGCTCCTGGGTGCGGATTTTTTGAGAGCTCACGGCCTACTGGTCGACCTGCCCAGGAAGAGACTGGTCCACGCCGAGACCTTTCAAACGTTCTCCCTGGGTGAAGCCCAGTTGCCAGCCCCACACCTGGACTCCATCACGCTGTCCAACAACGACTTCACCGGAGTCCTGGCGGATTTCCGATCGGTTCTGGCACCGCAGTTCACGGCAGCCATGCCCAGACACGGCGTACAGCACCACATCCCGACACAAGGACCACCCCTCCACGCCCATGCTCGAAGGCTTCCCCCGGACAAGCTCCGACTGGCGAAGGAGGAGTTCAAGAGGATGGAGGAATTGGGGATCATACGGCGGTCCAACAGCCCATGGGCCTCTCCCCTGCACATGGTGCCCAAAGCGACAGGGGGCTGGAGACCATGCGGCGACTACCGCAGGCTGAATGAGGCTACAACACTGGACCGCTACCCTATGCTGCACATTCAGGACTTTGCAGCAAACCTGCACGGCGCACGGATCTTCTCCAAGGTTGACCTCATCCGCGGATACCATCAAATCCCAATGCATCCGGACGACGTCCCCAAAATGGCACTCATCACCCCTTTCGACCTTTTTGAGTTCCTCCGCATGCCATTCGGCCTGAAGAATGCCGCACAGACGTTCCAGTGGTTAATGGATGCGGTGGGACGCGACCTGGACTTCGCTTTCATCTATTTGGACGACATCCTCATAGCCAGTAGCAGTCGTCAGGAGCATCTGTCCTACCTCCGTCAACTCTAAGCCCGATTGAGTGAATATGGCCTGACAATCAACCCGGCCATATGCCAGTTCAGGCTCGACACCATCGACTTCCTGGGCCACAGGATTACTAAAGACGGGACAACCCCTTTGCTCGCCAAGGTAGACGCGGTCCGCCATTTCCCCCGACCCAACACAATCAAAGGCCTTCAGGAATTCGTGGGTATGGTGAATTTCTACCACCACTTCCTCCCTTCAACTGCCCGAATCATGTGCCCCCTGTTCGCCCTGATGTCGGGTAAGGGCAAGGACGTTACCTGGGACGAGGAGTCCGCCGCCGCTTTCATTAAAACCAAAGAAGCCTTAGCAAACGCCGCGATGTTGGTGCACCCCAGAACGGACGTCCCTACCGCCCTCACAGTGGACGCATCCAACATGGCAGTCGGTGGGGTGCTGGAACAACTCATCGAGGGTCGCTGGCAACCCCTGGAGTTTTTCAGCAAACACCTACGACCACTGGAGTTCAGATACAGTGCTTCCGACCAGGAACTGTTGGCGCTATACCTGGCAATCCGGCATTTCAGGTACTTTTTTGAAGGCAGGCCGTTCACCGCGTTCATGGACCACAAACCGCTTACCTTTGCGTTCACGAAAGCATCCGACCCCTGGTCGTCCCGCCAGCAGCGACATCTGTCCTACATCTCTGAATACACGTCGGATGTCCGGCATGTCTCGGGAAAGGACAATATCGTGGCGGACGCCCTCTCCCACCCTAACATTCAAGCCCTGTCCCAGGGGGTAGACTATGAAGCACTGGCGGAGGCGCAGCAGGCAGACGAGGAGATCCCTAGTTACAGAACCGCAGTCTCTGGTTTGCAGCTCCAGGACCTCCCCGTAGGCCCAGGTGAGAGGACCCTACTCTGTGATGTCACCACCGGCCAGCCCCGTCCCGTCGTCCCGGCAGCCTGGCTGCGGCACGTTTTCAACTCCATTCACAACTTAGCGCACCCCTCCATCAGGACAACCATCTGGATGGTAGCCAACAGGTTCGTTTGGCACAGACTCCGCAAGCAGGTCAGTGAATGGGCCAGAACGTGCGTGCACTGCCAAACAGCCAAGGTGCAGTGGCACACCAAAGCTCTGCCGCAGCAGTTCCACCCCACCCGCCGGCATTTTGACCACATTCATGTGGATATCATGGGCCCCCTGCCAGTGTCGTGCGGAGCGCGGCACTTCCTGACTATCGTGGACCGGTTCACAAGATGGCCAGAGGCGGTCCCACTCACCGACACCACCTCCGAATCTTGCACCCGGGCACTGATTGCCACCTGGGTATCTTGCTTTGGTGTACTGGCCCACATTACCTCCGACAGAAGCACCCAGTTCACCTCCAGCCTGTGGTCAGCTATGGCCAGCCTTTTGGGGACACAGCTGCACCACACAACTGCCTACCACCCACAGTCGAACGGCCTGGTGGAGCGTTTCCACCGTCACCTGAAGTCGGCTCTCATGGCCCGCCTGCGAGGAGCTAACTGGGCGGACGAGCTCCCCTGGGTTCTGCTCGGAATCCGCACGGCGCCCAAAGAAGATCTGCACACCTCGTCGGCCGAGTTGGTGTACGGCGCACCCCTGGTCGTCCCAGGAGAGTTCATACCAGCCCCAAGGGGGCAAGAGGAAGAACCCGCAGCAGTTCTGGGCAGACTACACGAGAGGCTCGGTAACCTGGCCCCCATACCCACTTCGCAGCATGGGCAGAACCCGACCTGCGTACCCAAAGACCTGCAAAACTGTAAGTTCATTTTTGTACGACGGGGCGGACATCGGGCACCGCTACAGCGGCCCTACGAGGGGCCGTTTACGGTGATCAGAAACAACGGGTCCACATACGTTCTGGACATTGGGGGGAAAGAGGAGGTTTTCACGGTGGACCGACTCAAACCGGCCCATGTGGACGTGGCGCAGCCGGTCGAGATTCCGGCACCGCGGCGCAGAGGCAGACCTCCCAAACAGAGTCCGACCCAGTCTGTGGACATTGGGGGGTGTATCGCCGGTTTTGGGGGGGGGGGGGTTATGTGGCGACCCACTTCCCAGCGCACCCGAACCGGCTCACAAAGCGGCGCATGCTGGCATTGAGGCCGGTCCCAAACAGGGCGCCAAGCCTGCCTCACCAGCAAGGGGAAAAGCCCGCACGCAGGACGGGACTGTGAATACGCGCCCCCTACAGCATTCCCGCCCGGGGAGGGCAGGATCAGGAAGGCTTTAAAGCGAGGCCGCGAAGTTTGAATAAACCTCTTTTGTAACTGCAGCTCACCGACTCCGTGTCGTTATTGCAGCACTGCGTGTAGCACACCGCCACAATAGAGTGGATTTGATGAAGAATTTCTTTCATCCAGTGGGTGATTGAAACCTGGAATAGAGTCTGAAACGGCTGCAGCAAGTATTTCACAACATCAGGTGTGCAACCTGATATTCAATCACTTTAGGAGCTGGGAGGTGTGGGGATAATATGATTACTGGGAAAGAGCCTTGAGGCGTGAGGATATATCTATTGGAGTGGAAGTGGGCTTCTGGGAGATATCTGATTATCAAGAGGGCATTGGGTGTGTTAATATACAAGTACTGTGAGAGAGCAGTGGACTGTTCAGGGGTTTTCGAACAGGTATATGAATGTCTTCCTGTTTCTCCGAACTTATTTCAGCTCTAACATTCATTAAGTACATTCTGGTCTTATTAGTCCTTCTAAAATATATCACCTCCATATTTTCAGGATTAAATACTGTCCTATTTTTGCCCATCCAATCAACTAATCAATTGAGAGCAATTATCCCTTATCAATTGACCTACCTGTCATCTGCAAATTTGCTGATCATACCTCCTGCATTCACTTACAGGTTGTGTGGAATAGCAGGGAATATTATTGTAATTTGTTTTAAAGAACTGGAAGTCACTGGCAAGGTTAGCATTTGTTGCCATTGCCATGTGGCCTTGACAGTGTGGTCATGAGCTGTCTTCCTGATTTGGTGCAGTCCTTCGGGTGAAGGTGCTTCCGCAGTGTCTATCGACCCAATGACGCTAGAAGTCCAGTAACATGTGTCCACATCAGAATCGTTCTGAGCAACCCTCGCAAAGTGCTGCGGGAACTCAGCAGGTCGATGAAATTGTTGTAAAAAAACAGGTGATGTTTCAGTCCAGCACCCTCCATCAGGGCTGGAAACGAAGGGGGCGAAATAATATGGTGGAGGGAGTTGAAGGAGGACAAGGTGAAGTCAGGTGGGTGGGGGACAGAAGAGATGATAGGTGGGGATGGTCAGACCCTGATTGCCGGAGCTCAGAGATATGGGAGGTGCTGAGAAAGTAACGTAGCTGTGTAATTGGCACACACTGCTCCATTTCTGTGGTGGAGGTGAATGGAATTTATGCTTAGGACAGTTGATGAATTGTTAATCATTTAGGCTGCTCTGTCCTGGATAGTGTCAGGCTTGTTAAGAATTGCACTCAGCCAGACAAATGTAAAGTACCAGTAGTGTTGCTAGCAGAAGTCTTGAAAATGGCAATGCTACTGAATATTAAATCTGTATGGTTAGGCTTTCTTTTGCTGGAGGTGATTGCTACTTGATACTTGTAGGATGCAGATATTCCTTATATCTTTTCACCCCATACCTTGAATGTTGATGCATGCAGGCATGGACAGCTTCATCTGCTGTGGTTATGAATGGAATTTAGCATCTGCAAGATGTAACTATCCCCACTTACGATGAAAGAAATGTTATTCCTGTGACAAGTGAGTGTAGTTGGAGTTAGGGCATGACCCTGAGGAACCCGTACAGGGATGCTTTGATTGATTTTCAACAACCACTTTAGTGAGAGTGAGGACTTCGGCTTTAGTCCATTGATTTGATTTTAATGAGCTCCCTTTCATGGTGCATTTTTTGCCCGCCAAATGCTGCAGTGATATTAAGTGCAGTCAGCTCATCATTGAAATTCAAATCTTTGGTTCACAAGGTCTGATCTGAAGCTCAGTGGTCTTAGCAAAACCAAACACAACTCTATTGGATTTCTTGACTGTAACTTTGAAAATTCACAGCACCATAACAAAGTGACTCTGTCATGTGTTTACTGAGGGATTGGGACAGGATTCCTTTCCATGTAAATACAGTAGTCAAAATAGCAACAGATAATTCAGGAGGTAAGTTATACTAATTCGCTCAATTTAAATCTTGACTGACAAAACAGAAACCATAGTTCTGAACATAAATTAAATATGTATTACCATTATTGGTTGAAGGATCAGAGGAGATCTTTGGAAATATCTTACCATCAAGCAGGAAGTGAGATACTGTAACTATTTGTCCAAAAGTGTGATGTCAATTGGAACTCCCACCACGGTCAATAAGCATCTGATGTGTCAAATTCCCAGCCAGTCTGAACTCGATGGGTTCTCCTGAGTGACTGACTGCTAGATTTTGGCAAATGTCCTCAATGGAAACTCAATTGTCTTCTACCTCTGCACTTGCAGCCCTTACATTTACACCTTGTATGAACACCAGAATAGGTAAATAAGTATGAATAATAATTGCCCTTAAATCTAGTACAGAGATAGAATTTACTTTGAGTTTCCCATGTGGATTCAGCACAGAAGTTAATACTTGTTAATACAAAATAAGACCAGAAAAACTACACTGATGGAGGACAAATGCTCGGTGCATTGGGGATTAGAGATTACTCAGCTGGAGTGTATCTGCATCAGTTGTTCTCCAGTGGCCATGACCGTTGGTAGTTGATGATCTTCATCGTCTTGTATTGGGTCTACATCTCAATGCACAAAATCCTCATCCTCTGGCATCCATCTTCTCCTGAACTCTGCAATATGATTAATCCTAACCCCCTCCTCCTCCTCTAACAGTAAGAATTGTCATCACTTTTTCAATTTCACCTTAAAATTCTCTGAAGGAACACCTCATGCCCTCTTCCCTAATTTTCCTTTCACTTCCGTCTGATTGCAATTGTGAAGTGATAATAATTGTTGTCAGTTCAAAACAAAAAAGAACAAGTTTTAAAGAAAAATTCTCAACTTCAGTTATATTTTGGTAAATTGTAGTGTGGAAACATAACTCCTTGTCTAAGGATTAGGACATAATCCACTCATTCTTGTACCCTCTTTCCAAAAACTAATTAAATTTCAAATGATACTCTTAACTTGCCATTTTAAATCCAGGATATAAATAATATTGTTAAATAATATCTTTTAATAAAGCTCTGGGTCCCAATAGTTTGGTGGATAATTCTTTACCAAATTCCATTGGGATCTTTTAAACTATTTTCAATTAATCACATTTCTGGAAAGAATTGTGCAATGGGAAGTAAGTCTATTTATGCAAAACTTAGAATAGAATGCGATGCTCTGTCTAGAACAAGATAGGGACAATGGTATTTAAAATTGATGACCAATTAATTTCCTTGATAGGAGAAATATCTCAGGTTTAGTAAAATTAAAACCAGCCTTAAACCAAAGGGAGCAACAGTAATAATTTATGAAAAACAGACATCAGAAATAAAAATCTCTGAATGTTTCATAATGCTCTAGGTTATAATTATCAGGCCAATTAGGTAGATTCCATTCTGACAAAACCTTTAATTCATTGGAAAACACTCTTACTTGAACTTGCAGCCAAATGTGGCTCCTGGGATGTTTTTCTGTTTATTTCAAAAACATGGATCAATAATCTGGGGATTTTTCCACAAATACATATAACTGGACTGCTTTTGTAAATAAATATTGTATGAAAAACTAACAAACAGAAATATTTAATTTTTCATTTACATTCACTTTTTTAAAAACATGTATTTTACATGCTGAACTTTGACAAGTTTCTATAGATTTGTGATGGGAGTATATTGCCTGGCTGCACCACAGCCCGGGATAGAAACACCAATGCCCTTGAACCAAACATCTTACAAGAAGTAGTGGATAAGCCAGTCCATCATGGGTGAAGCCCTCTCCACCATCGAGCATACCTGTTGCAGGAAAACAGCATCCATCATCATGGACCTGCTCTCTTCTTGCTGCTGCCACCAGAATATAAAAATGAATTCATAAAATGAGAAGAACTAAACTAATTTTAAAAAACCCTTGCTTTACAGGGTGGACCAGGACAAGGGACTGATACCAAGATTACATGATGTGTATAACTTGAACTCAAGCAATTGCATGGAATCTGAAATGTGAAAAGTTTATTACATTTCAGCAGTTGCAAGTGTCAACAGAATAAACAAAAAACTTCTACTTACTTGAACGGACAGTGGCAGGGGGAGGAAAGGAATGCTTTCTGACACCCTGAAAATTGGGAGATCTTAGAGATTAGTAGAACAAAGTGCCTTGGGACGGATCCAAAATGTGCCAGAGGCTGATCAAAGATGACACAAGGATATGGAAGAGTTGCCCGAAGATTAGCTAATAAGGTTTCATCCATCAGACTACAGTAGAAAACTTTTCCAGAAGTAGCAAACATGTTTAAAATCATAAAATCAGGGATTCAACCTGTTAGTCCAGCACATAATCCAGCAAGACACTTCAGTGTAGCATAGAGAGCTCTGTTTATTGCCCTTTCTTTAGGATGAAGTGTTAAATCACTAAATCTGTGGGCACAAGGCAGCAGACACCTCTAGCAAGAGTGAATGATATTTATAACACTATCAAGTGAAGTATTAAGTGAAGTATCACTATTAAGTGAAGTAGGTTACCTCCTCCCCCAAACCCATGTGCACAGACACCCATACTCAGTCTCATTTTGTAGCTCTGTAATGAAAATAACAAAATGAACCTTGTTCTGTATGGAGCCATAGCTTATATGGGTGAACTATGATCATTCTCATCCATGTGCAGGACTACTTTCTGAAACTAAACTGAACTGTTGGTGAACTTGATGATATTTGACTCACAATATTTATAGCATCAGTGACTGCTTATTTCTATCTCCCAAGCCAGGCTAATTCTTGGCTTAATCCTCATTCACGCATTTATCATTTCCAGATTTGACTATTTCAACACACTCCTGTCCAATCTCCCTCCATAAACATTGGGTTATTGGACATTGCCAGCATCCTAACCATCTCCGTTTATTTATCAGCTCTGTGCTGTCTGGCCTGTGTTGGCTCCCTGTTAAGTAATATTTTGATATTTTAAAATTTCCAGTTTTATTTCTAGTCTCACCTCTATCAATCGCTAACGGTAACCCTCCCTGAAACCACATCACCCAGTTTGTTTCCTTCCCCTGCCTTGCTCCATCTGCCTATCACACCCACACAAAAACAAACTACTGGGTCACTTACACCACCCTGTCTCTCACTAGTTTGACCTGCCTTATCGTCCCTCCCTTATCTAGCCTAATTAATCACCCCCCTTACTTATCAGATTCCAGCATCTGCAACTCTGTGTCTCTGCTTATCATCTTCTAGCCTCTGTTACTACCTCAGCCCCATTTTTCCTCTCTCTCTCTATCTGTCATTACCTAGCACCCACCAGCCGCTGTTTCCCAATTCCACCTCTCCCCCACTTGCCCATCATTTCCCTTGTCACCTGGTTCCACTTATGGAAACTGAAGGCAAGAGACGCCCTTTTGACTGCAGGTAGAAACTGGTCTTTCAGTGACTGTAGATCTGTTTCTAGCAATCTCTATTGATAGATTCTTGGAAATTAGGAGAATTCAAGGATATGGATTAGTGCAGGAAAATGGTACTGAGTAAATGGCCAGACTTAATCTTGTAGAATACAAGAGCAGGCATGCAAGTCTAAATGACCTATTCCTGCTATTTTTTATGTTCTTAAAATCTTCACCCAGGGCATCTTAAAAGCAAAAGAATTGCTCTTTCTGCACACTTGGAATAAAAATTAGTGCACAACAATTACAATAGCATTCCACACTAAAATATCATGGAATTCATTCTCTTGCTTTCAGTTTCAATATACTATTAAAACTGGATCTTGGGATAAACACTTGGTACTTCAGATCAGAAGAATTCATACCACGTGAACATTTTCCATCAACCTTTCTTTTAGCTGGATAAAATCCATATCCATATTGATATTTTACTGAAATTTAAACTTCAAAAGATGCTTAAGCACTGAGTAACTGAAAATCAAGCTAACCTTTATAAACTACAATCTTATAAAAGGACAAACTCACAAATTACTTCAATTCTCTCAGTACATTTTTCAGGCCTCCCGGGTTTCTCTTTTTTCCCTTAAAAAATGTTTGTGCTGTTTCCTGCTTCCAGTCCTCCTTCCTGAAAACACCGATCTGGAGCTCTTCCTTTGCTTATAAATAGGTCTCTAAATGCAAGCTTTGTTTTGCAAAATCACTTTCTTCTCTTCTGTAACTACCATGAGGACAGACAGTGACGTTTGGTCCTTCAGTGAGAGTTGTGCAAGTGTTAGATTGAGAATATATTTTAAATTAAAACAGTAAAATTATTAAAATGTCACTGAAAACATAAGATCTGCTAAATGTCACTTTTGCAATATTATTTTGGCTGTTACTTACCTCTGATACATAGGAGTTGTACAAGAACTTTGGCCCACCATATCCATGCTGACCTTTGTCAGCATGGACTATGGAACTACACTAATCCCATTTTTTCATATATGGTACATGAAGAGCCAAAACAATCTATAAAAGTTTATCATATGTATAAACTCATGAAAATGTTATTTTGTACTTAATCTTATAACATTACTATAAAATTTCATTGATTCTGTTTTAAAAGGTTAAGTTTATTTCAAAAAACTTCACTTTGGGATACTTTGCTGAAGGCACAGCATTAATACAAGCTGCAGTTTAGATTTAACTCAGCTCTCAAATGAATTGGTTTTACAAAGACTAATTAAGGCATTCCCTCTGCTACAAGGACATCAGATGTGCAACTAAAATAATATCTCTTGCCCACTGAGATCCTTTCTGTCCCCTGAACTCTGAGTACTGATGAATGATTGCACCCAAAAGCCAAAGGGCTTCTTAATTAAACATGTAGAATACTATCAGGTGCTGGTTGCTATCTTAATTAGGTGCTTACTTAGTTCCCTTACCAGACTAAACCAATGTAAAGACGAACTTACAGAAAAGACCCAACTAGTGTTCTATTGTTTTGTTTTTGTTATAGGTAAAGGTTAGGCACTCTTGGATTCCTTTGCCATATTTTTCCGTCCGTTACTGGAAATGGTCTGTAGCCACCCGACATTCCATAGCTGCTCCCCTGCCAACTTGCAACTCCTGTAGATTTACAACAGGTAAGCAGCTGGCACAAAGCAGTTAAAGTTTTGAAAGCCAAAAAGTTATTCAATCTTGCTTAAATTAAAACTGAGACTAAATCCCTACAAGCCATTACCAGTAATCAGCTGCAAAGATTTTCCTATCAATCGAAAAAAAAAGAATCAGTTTAAAAGTATGCAATAAAGGATGTTAAAATCTGTAACTTTCCATATGGTCTAAATTCTCATATTCAAACAATATCAGCTTTGCTTGGTTAGAGTAAGTTTGATCAGAGAGATTATGGATTCAAGCCACACTTGAGTACTTGAACACACAGTTATGGTTCATGCGCAAGTGAGGCAGTGCAGCTCCAGAGATCCCAACTTCCCAAGATATTAAACAGTGAACATGTCCATTATTAAAATAAAAACATCTTGAGGGAAAATTCAAAAAGCAGGAACTTGTCCAAACGTCTTGGCCAAAATTCATCTCTCAACTTATAGATTTAATGGTAATTTATCACTCTGCTGTTTGTTGGATCTTGCTGTTTATAAACTGCATGCCCTACTAGTTGAGCAACTGAATCTGTGCTTCAGTATAATTAATCAGTTGTGAGGTGCTGAGAAACACGCTGAGATCTTTAAATGAAAATGTATTCTGTTTTTTAGTGGACGCTTGTGCAGAAGAGACAGAAGACACAAAAGATTGACTTAAATCTGATAAAGATAATACAAGATTTTAATATCTGTACATATTGCAGTACATCAAGTTCACTTTAAATTGCACATTACAATTGAGCAACATATTTATAGAGCTGCTTGGCATACCTGAAAGATTAACACCTATCTCAATAAAATCACCACACAGAAATGAAAATGGGTAATTTATTAATCTGGGATACCTCTAGGAGAATTGTTTAAAAAAAATTAAAAGACAAGAGGATACAACCATTTCATCTGAGATTCTTAAGTAATAATAAATCCCTAATTTACAAACAATAAGCATCTCACCTAACAAAATACAATTACAGTGCACTGCTGGTGGCATTATCAGCACATTAGTGAGGTAAATTTAAATGGAATGTTCAGCATGATTTAATACCAGATTTTGCATATACATTAATAACCAACACCTTTTAAAATATGCTTAAGAACCACATGTCAATATGGCCAAACACCAAATTTTCCAAATAATTCTCTTATTTGGTATTTCACTAGTTTCCATTTTATTATACAAGACACACATGAATTCCTCTAGTTCTGCTGACATGCTAAAACAGAACCATTTCTGGTTGGATACACTGCATTTTCTTTATCAGCAACCTAAACTATATATTCTTTCACTTAAAACAAATATCACCCATAATTTACTAAAATACACATATTTCAGTGTTTTAAAAAATAAAACCCCTGTCACCTCAAAGGTCACGATCTACGTCAGTAGTAAAACTGGAGAGTGTCTACATTTATTCCCCAAGTAGTGAAAATATTTTAGCACTGCTCATTTCAGGTAGATGAAAGCATATGATTAGCAAAAGTAACATGGTTTGCTATTGGACATTAAAAGTGCAAAAACAAAGTGGCAAAAGTTTTACTTCAAAGCACCATCCACTGCTTGGAAATGGCTATCAGTAATACCAGACTTCCATTCAACGTCTATTATTATGACTCCCTTTCATGATTTTATGAATGTAACCAGTTGACTGGAATCCAGAAAGGTTTTGTCTCCAGATCATCCAAGGTAGCTTTCAGCTCTTTGAAGGCAACTGAAAGATCATCATTAACTAGAACTTTGTCAAAGAGGTGCGAACTCTGTGCTTCAATCAGCTCTGCAGATTTGATCATTTCTTGAAGGTCTTCGTCCTGCAAAAAAAGCAAAGTTTTGAATTCTGAACCACTTGCCAGAATAACAAGATACGTCATAAATAGTTGTTCTTCAAACATAAAGAAATAAACTTCTCTCCTCCACTAGTTTCTTTTCTGGAAACACTATTTCTTGCTGGGGTGAAGTTTCATTGGAATCTTGGTAACAGTGTTTAAAAGCTAATTTTTAATGTGTAAGCAATCATTGTTTACCTAAGGTAAGATCCCTTCTTTGGAACCACCAATACTCACAGACTGTAGGAGTGATTTGACAGCAGTGATGCGTTTACAGTAAACAGGTTGTTTGCTCTGTGAAAATGCGCTTAAAGTAACTGTTGCTAACTCAGTTATCAGAATTTATATGGCAAAATACCCTTCATTTGCTCTTTTTTAATTAAAAATAGCTCCCACTTCAATGCCATAATTCCAAACAAACTCATTTCTAACACACGTCCTAGACTCTACCCCCCAGCATCTCCCCACCCAATCAGATCCTTGACTTCCCGACCAATAGAACATCATCAGTAAGGATAGGCAACAACATCTCCTACACGATTATGTCAATAGTAGTTGAAGCAGCAAGGCTGTGTCTTCAGCCCCTGACTTTACTTCCTGTACACTCACTACTGTGTGGTCAGATTCTGCTGTAACTCCATCTGCAGATGTCACCACTGTAGCGGACCAGATCTCAAACAACAGAGTATAGGAGAGAAATAAACAACCTTGTGGCATGGTCAGCAAAACACAAGATTTGATCCTTATAGCTTCAGAAAGTGAGGCAGAGCATGCGACCTTTTCTATAACAATGGTGCTGAGGTAGAGATGGCTGAAAGCTTCAAGTTCCCAGGTGTGAAAATCACCAACAATTTGTCCTGGTCCAAGCGTATACTGCTATGGGCAAGAAAGTATACCAAACTCTCTACCTCCTGAGAATGCCAAGAAAATTTAGCATATCATAAATTGGAAGACATTAGCCTGGGTTTTAACAGTGATTTAGATGTGAATTTTAATCTCTTATAAAAAAGTGATCAGAGCGGCTTTCCTACACTTAAGTAGTATTGCAAAGGCACATCTGTTTCTGTCATATCATGATGCTGAGAAACTAATTCATGCCTTTATATTGAATAGACTGGATTACTGAAATGCACATCTTACTGGTCTTCCAAAGACTTCAACGCGTTCAGAACATTGCTGCTAGACTTTAAACCAAAACCAAAATGAAGGAACATATCACTCCCATACCAGCTACTCTGCACTGACTTCCTGTATCTTCTAGAATTGATTTTAATGTTGCCTTAAAATTTTTAAAACTCGTAATGGTCTGGGACAGGAGTACATCACAGAATTATTTTCGTTTTATAATCCTCGAGCTCTCAGGTCTTCTTTTGCCAGTCTCTTAAATTTAAACAATCTCCCTGAAAAGATAATTGGAAGGTCAACTATTCTGAACTATGCTCATAAACTATGGAATTCAATACCTAAAACTGAAAGGGATGCAGACTCAGTTGACTCCTTAAAACGCCAGCTCAAAACTTATTGATTTAACTTTGCTTTTAAGATCTTACTGTCTTTTATTTTCATGTTCCTTTTTATGTTTTACTTTATTTTCATGTTTGTACTTCTATCCCATTGTAAAGCACTTCGCACCACATCATCTGTATGGAGAGTGCTCTATAAATAAAAGTTATTATTATATCCCTGATGAAGCTCACTGATATTAACAGAGGAGTCACAGAAAGCATCCTATCCAGATGCATTACAGCTTGGTACAGCAACTGCTCTGACCAAGACCACAAAAAAATTACGGAGTTGTGAATACAGCCCAAGCTATCACAAAAAACCAGCTTCCCTTTATTGACCCTGACCATATCTTGCGCAGCTTCAAGAAAGCAGCCAATATAATAAGGACGCCTCTCACCCTTGGCATTCTCTCTTCTCCCCTTGCCGATCACGCAAAAGATGCAAAAGCCTGAGAATAAGTACCGCCAGGCTCAAGAATAGATTCGATCCTGCTGTTGCAAGACTCTAGAATGGGGCTTCTATATAATAAAGATCACCTTTGATTTTTAAATCTACCTCGTCATGGCCCTTCCATTTTATTTGTCAGCCAGCACTGCACTTCCCCTACAAGGGCTATACTCTGCATTCTTTTTTCCTGTACTACTTCAATATTTGAAATTAACTCTCTGGAATGAATGCAAACAAATGTTTTTCACCACATCTCTGTACAGGTGACAATAATAAATTAACTACCAGTGTGTACTCATAATCTCAAAAACAAAGCAAAAAGGAAAAGGTAATTTCAAGTCTCCAAATAAAACAAAAATGCAATTAAACCTATAATGAGAATCAGAATGAGGTTTAATATCACTGGCATATGTCAGGAAATTTGTTGTTTTGTTGCAGAAGTAAATTGTAATACATAATTTAAAAAATCTACAAATTACAATAAGCATATATAAAAAATAATGTAATAAGTAGTGAAAAAGAGTGGGAAAATATTTGGTCGTGTTCATGGGTTCATTGTCCATTCAGAAATCAGATGGCAGACGGGAAGAAGCTGTTTCTGAAACATTAAGTGTGTGTCTTCAGGCTCCTGTACCTCCTTCTTGATAGTCACAATGAGAAGAGGCCATGTCGTGGCTGATGGGGGTCCTTAATGATGGATGCCACCTTTGTGAAGGCATTGCCTTCTGAAGGTTTTCTCGATGCTGTGGAGGCTGGTGCCCATGATGGAGCTGGCTGTGTTTACAACTTTCTGACGCTTTTTCTAATCCTGTGCAAGGCCCCTCTACACCAGACGGTAAAGCAACCAGTTAGAGAGCTCTCCATGGTACATCTGTAGAACTTTGCAAGTGTCTTTGGTAACATTCCAAGTCTCCTCCAAATCCTAATGAAATATAGCCACAGTGTGCCTTCTTTGTAACTGAAGCAATATGTTGGACTCAGGATAGATCTTCAGAAATATTGACACACATGAACTTGAAACTGTTCACCCTTTCCACTGCTGATTTCTCAATAAGGACTGATATGTGTTCCCTCGACTTCCCCCTTCCTGAAGTCACAATCAATTCCTTGGTCTTACTGATGTTAAGTGCAAGGTTGTTGCTGCAACACCACAACCAGCTGATCTATCTTGCCCCTGTACGCCTCCTTGTCACCATATGAAATTCTGCCAACAATATTTCTGTCAAATAAACTCTTCTCCCATACAGGTATCGATTATAACTGATACTTCAATGACAAACTCCGCCATCTTCATCAGTGATGATGCTTGGACATATCTAGTCTGGTGGTATTTATACCTGGATTGTCTGTCCCTCCAGATTGGTTATCCAATTGGGTTTCTGCTCTCCCAATTTCTTTACAATCGAATTCCAGTCCTTACGAAGAGCAAGATCTTTGTCTTTGTTAAAATTCTATTCCTCTAGTTTTATTTCAATGGCTTCCTCTTCCAGATGGTCCCAAAAAACATTGGCACAGCACCATAGTTTTGTGCTAAAGTCAATCCTCTGACCATTGAGAACACAGCCAATTTCTCCGGGTAACCCAAACGGATACACCTCCTGTGCTCCTTGATGCAGGTTTCCACTGCACGTCCTGCCTAGCTCATTTACACTGCTCTGCATTCACAGGAAATCCTGTAAACACCAGCCGACTTGAGTCCCAGGTCATCTTTGAGCTACAAAGCTGAGATTTGAGTTTCCTTAAGGGTTTGTGGATGACAATCCAGTATTTCTTCAGGATCCTGGCAATCCTTTCAGAAACCATGGAAATATAGGGAAGACAGGTGGTAGTGGCAGGGTCCTCCTCGTTGTTGGGTTTCCTGGTTTATCCATTGGCCCTTTCAAGCGCCTGATTGATTTCCTTTACCTTATAGCCGTTCTGTAGGAACATCGTGTTGTGTAGATGGCGTTTGAGTTGTCCCTCGTCACACAGATAGAGTAGAGGCGTGGGCTAAGCATGCATCATGGAGGTGTGCCAGTGTTGACTGTCAACACGGAGATGTTATTTCCAATCCTCACACATAGACTGTGGTCTCCCCCAGAGGAAATAAAGGATCCAATTGCAGAGGGTCGACCAGGTTTCGGAGCTTCTTGATTATAATTGAAGGTATGATTGTGTTTAATGCTGAGCTGAGCTGTAATTAATAAACAACATTCTGATATAGGTATTACTGACGAAGGGTCTCGGCCCGAAACGTCGACAGTGCTTCTCCTTGTAGATGCTGCCTGGCCTGCTGTGTTCCACCAGAATTCTGTCTGTGTTGCTTGAACTTCCAGCATCTGCAGATTTCCTCGTGTTTGCTCTAGGTATTACAATTGTCCAGTGATCCAGGGCCAAGTGCAGAGCCAGTGAGATAGCATCCACTCTAGACCTATTTTGACGATAGGCAAATTGTAGTGAGTGCAGGACTTCACTAAGGCAGGAGTTGATTCTAGCCATGACCTACCCTTCAAAGCACTTCATCACAGTAGACGTGAGCACCACTGGTCTGTAGTGTTGAGGCAGCTCAATCTGCTCTTCTTGGGGACTGGTAAAGCAGGTGGAGATCAAAGTTGTCCTTGAAAACTTCCATAAGTTGGTTGGCACAGATTTTCAATGCCTTACCATCAGGGCGTGATGGCTTGCGTTCAGCCTCCGAGACAGAGATCACAGGGTCACCAGATGCTGCAGGGATTTGTGTAGGTGGAGTTTTATTCTCCCTTTCAAAGCATGCATAAAAGGCATTGAGCTCATCTGGGAGTGAAGTGCCACAGCCATTGTTAAGTTTCACCTCATAAGTAATGGCCTGCAAACTCTGCCAGAGCCTGCGTACATATGATTCCATCTCTAGCTTCAATCAGAATTGTTTTTTTTCCCCTTAAGATATCCTTCTGAAGGTTGTACCCGATTTCTTGTATAGTTCTGGATTACCGATCTTGAAGGCCACAGATCCAGCCCTCAGCAGACTATGAATCTCCTGGTTCATCCACAGCTTTGGACATGTCCAATATGTTCTCAAAGTTACACCTCATCCACACAGATCTTGATGAAATCGGCCACAACTGTGGTGTAATCATTCTGATTTGACACTGAATGTTACCTATACACTAATTAAAAGGCTTACAAAAAGGGCAATACTTAATGAACCAGCTAGTAAAGAAAGCACATGGCATGCTTGCCATCATTGTTTGGGCTACTGACTTTAAAAATCAGTAGGGCATGTTGCAGTGATATAAAACTTTTGTTGGTCACATTTGGAGTATTGAGTGCATTTCTGGTTGCTGCATTACAGAGATGTAGAAGGTTTAGAAGACGGACACCAGGACGGTTCCTTCAATGCTAGAGCAGTAGTGATGAGAGGCTGGACAAATTTAGATTGTTTTCTTTGCTGAGGCTGAGGGTGATCTGGCAGAATATTAAATTATGAGGGGCAGTCAGTCTTTTTTCCAAGGATGGAAATACCAAATGCTGGTATTGGTTTACTATCGTCACACAGAGTCATAGAGCATTATAACGTGGAACCAGACCCCTCAGTCCAAATCCATGCTGCTCACCAAACTAGGCCCACTTGCTCATGTTTGGCCCATTTCCCTCTAAAGCCCCTCCCCATCCCATTCCTATCCAAGCACTTACTCAAAGCTCTTTTGAATGTTGTTAGTTTACCTGTCTCAACCACTTTTTCCTGACAGGTCATTCCAGATACCACCACTGATTGTGTGCACACGTAATGATATACAAGGAAAAGCTTTTGTGGCTGGGATCCTTGAAGAGGTCGGTTGCTTTACCCAGGCAGCGAGAAGTGTAGGCTGAGTCACGGAGGGAAAGCTGGTTTCTATATTGTGCTGAGTTGTGTCCACAATTCTCTGCAGTTTCCTGTGGTCTTGAGCACATCAGTTGCCATACCAATTTGTGACGCATCTGGACAGGATGCTTTCTACCGTGCATTATGGAAATAAAAGAGGGTCAAAGGGGACATGCCAAATTTCTTCAGCCTCCTGAGGAGAAAGAGGAACTGGCATGCTTTCTTGGTTGTGGTGTCTATGCAATTGGACCAGTTCGTGCCACTGGCGATGTGCTCTCCTTGGAACTTGAGGATCTCAACCCCCTTGACCTCAGTAAGCAGAGGCAAGCGTACCACTCCCTTTCTGAAGTGAATAAGCAGCACTTTTCCTTTGCTGCTATTGAGGTTGCTGTCATGACGCGATGCCAATAGGCTTCCTATCTCCTTCCAGTACTCAAAGCCATTGTTATTTGAGATTTGGCCCACTACGCTGATGTTATCTGTAAACTTGTAGGTGGATCTGGAACAGAATCTGGTCAACAAAGTTGTGAGTGTATAGGAAGTAAGGAGCAGAGCAGATATGCTAGCAAAGTTCAAAAGGCATTTAGACAGGCATATGATCAGACAAGGAATAGAGGGATATGTACCCCAATTCTCAGCATGTAGAAATATAAGTTAGGGAGATAAAATGTATATCTAAAAAGTTTGAATATATTAAGAATTTCTCTTTGTACTAATCTTTGAAGCAGCAAGTTCCTGATCCATCATACATCTGGTGAAATAAAACTTCTCAACGTTCCTCTAACCTTTTAAACAATTACCTTAAATTAACTGACCCCTATGCTAACAGAAATGGGTCTTTCCTATATGTGCCATCCAATATAACACATTTCAATTAAATCCCTCTTTAGATTCTGGTTTCTAAGCAAATAATGCTAGCCAATTCAAACTTTCCTCTTACTTAAAAATTTCCAGTCCTGGCACCATCCTCCTAAATCTCCTCTGTACTCTCTTCTGAAATGTAACAATCAGAATTAATGCAGTACTCTAGTTGCAGCCTAGTTAGTGCATTACATAGTTTGAACCAAGCCTCCAAGGTCATATATTCCATGTCTTGGCTAATAAAAAATAACATCTATTCTTCTTTCTGCCTCTGCATGTTTTGTGACCTTCAGGGATCTGCAGTCATCATCTCCAAGGTCTCTCAATTTCCTTCTCCTTCCCTATTATTGATTTTCCTTAAATTTAGGAATAGGAAACAAGATATCACCTCACATATTTAAAATTAATACCAGTTCCCACCTTTCCAACAACTTAACCATTCCATTTGTCACCTGTAGCTGCACAGTCTCTTTATCTGCAAGCATTTTAACATAGTTCTTGCATTCACATTTAAATCATTGATGCTCATCAAAATGCAAAAAGGAATTGAGTGCTAATCTTTTCAAAACTCTGTCAGATGTAACTGGGACTGGAAATTCCAATCCTATAATTAATCTGCTGTTCAGTCCCTCAGTACTGCAGCATGGTCAGCTCCTCTAATAGTCGGAGGGACTTCCCAGCACTTTACTTCATCCCTTCCCCTTCAGGTTTCATTATCACCTTGTGTTTCTCTCTTTCCTACCCCCACCTTTTACATCTACTCATCTTTTTCCTCCAGCCCAGCAGAAGGGTCTCGGCCCAAAATGTCAACTGTACTCTTTTCCATAGATGCTGCCTGACCTGCTGAGTTCCTCCACCATTTTTTGTGTGTTGCTTCCAGCTCCTCTAATATATATTTCTCCCCTTCTTTCAACACCCTTGAATATATTTCCTTTGGAATGGGTGACTTGTCCACTTTTCAAGATGGTAAACACCTGAATAATTCTTGTTTCAATGTGCACCTTGTCCAACATTTTACTTTATAACTCTAACCCTAAACTACAATGCCTGTATCATCCCTTCTTTTGTGAAGAATAAAATGTTCATTATCCATAAAATATCCATACAAATGTCTTCTGCCTCTGTGCATACTTACTGATTTGGTCTTGAATAGGTCTTGCTTTTTTCTAAGCACTATCTTTATCTTGATGTATTTACTCAACACCTCTACTGTTGGTTTTCTATGATTTTAATAAATCAATATTCTTGCCCCTCTCTTTTCTTCCCAGTTTCCTTTTAACTTGACCCCACATTTTTTAGTATCTACGATACCTATGGATGTATTAAACATACACTATCTAGCAATGTTGCATTCATTGAATTATTCTAATCTGCATGCCTTTGACCTTAAGGGCCCCGAGATTTAGGTCTCACACTTTTCTTGGGGAATTGTTTGAACAGAACTTCCCATTATCTGTTCTTTAAATGCTTTCTAATAATTTATCTCTAACGAAAAACCGCATTTTTCCTTCTAATTCAAAAAACTAGGTAATGTTAGAGACCTAGAAAATTATAAGGCTACCAGGAAGGAGCTTAAGAATGAAATTAGGAGAGCCAGAAGGGGCCATGATTTCTGTAGATATTTCTTACTTAACCTGGGATTTCTATTCTGCCATATATATGAAGAAATTTTAGAATTAATAATATCAAAAAAAATTTAGGGATGAAAATTGATACCACCTGAAATAGATACAGAAATTTAGGTAAAATAATCATCTTAATAGCATTAATTTGACCAATCAAAGATAAGGACAATGGGGACCATTTAGTAAACAGTTGTTTAACATGATCAATTAAGGGTAAAAAAAAAATTATTTAAAATAGATCCTTATGCTTCTTGGTAATTTTAACACCCAAATAAATAATCAAGAACCAATCTAAATAGTGATTGTCTATAAATTGGGACTTGCATACTTAATGGAAAAAGCACACTCTTATTAAGATTCAAATTATAACCAGAAAAACTACTAAACTGAGCAAGTAGTGTTACAACTGTAGGAATGGATTTCTCTGGGTTAGAGATATATAATAACAGGTCATCTGCATATAGTGGTACTTTATGTGTCCCATTCCCACAAATAATGCCAAATATATCAGGTGAATCACGAAGAGCGATTGCCAAGGGCTCCAGGGCAATACCAAATAGTAAAGGGCTTAAAGGATAACCCTGTCTAGTACCTCGAAAAAACCTAAAAAAGGGGGATCTCTGATTATTGGTAAATACAGAAATCAAAAAAAGGAAGGCCGTTTGGCTTTGCCGAATCTTAGATTTTATTATTAGGCAATTAATATTTGATATTTAATGTTTTGGACACAAGAGTTGGATGAAACTCAATGTCCACGATGGATGAACCTCGGACGGGAGTCTGTACCGGGGTTTTCATTGGCTTTTATTTTAGGAGCTGCACTTCCCTTTGCACTTACTAAATTAAATAAACAAATGATAAATCCAATAATTAAACATACAATACGAATATGGTATCAATTTTGTACATTTTTTGGATTGAATAAATACATCCTGTCAAGTTCGATTATACCTAATTTTTTCTTTCTACCATCTAGAATTGATCAAGCTTTTCTTTTATGGAAAACAAAGAGAATAACATGTTTTTGTGATTTATTCATGGATGATTGTTTCAAGTCTTTTGAACAGTTGTCTAATAAATATAATTTGCCTAGATCACACTTTTTCAGATATTTACAGCTTAGAAACTTTCTGAACACTAATTTAGCTACCTTTCTGATATCACATCAAATTTATTTATGATTTAATTATGAAAATACGCTTAGGTACTTCTGATAAAATTAAGAATGAGTGGGAAAGAGAACTTCAAATAGCTTTATCTACAGAGAAAAGGGAGAAAATTCTTAAAGTAGTTAATACTTCTTCAATGTGTGCCAGACACGCTTTGATACAATTTAAGGTGGTTCATAGGGCTCATATGTCCAAGGATAAGCTAGCTCGTTTTTACTGCCATATAAATCCTGTTTGTGATAGATGTACTTCTGAAGTAGCTTCCTTGACAGATATTTTCTGTTCTTGCCCTCTCCTAGGAAAATATTGGATATATATTTTTGATATTATTTCAGTAGTTCTGCATGTTGATTTACAACCTCATCCTATTACTGCAATTTTTGGACTACCAGTGATAGACGCCAGTCATTTATCCTCATCAGCTTGTTGTTTAATTGCATTTGTTACATTAATAGCCAGAAGATCCATTTTACTTAAATGGAAAGATTCCAATCCCCCAACACATTACAATGGTTTTCCCAAACGATAGCATGTTTAAACTTGGAAAAAATTAGGAGCGGTACTATGGATCCTTCAGTTAAATTTGAAGAAACTTGGAGGCCATTTATTCAGTATTTTCATATGATGTAAGTTGACCTTTTCTGAATCCTTTTTTTTTTAAGTAATTTTTTGCTCAGGTATAGAAGAGTAGAGTTAATGACAAATTATAACTTTAGCCGATGAAATACGGCAGCCCAATCTTTGTGTTTTTTTTTTAAGTTTAGGGTTTTTTTTCTCTCTTTATAAAATATCTTTTTCATGGTTAGTTACTAAGAGATTGGGAGGCTAAACTACATTTGTTACTTGGAATCTGTGTTTGTACACATTAACCATTACTAATGTTATCCCAATCTCTTTGTATCATTAACATCATTGTTATGTTTACTAATTTGAAACTTAACAAAAAGATTGGAAAAGAAAGAGAAGGGGCCATGAGAAGGCCTTGGCGGACAGGATTAAGGAAAACCCCAAAGCATTCTACAAGTATGCAGAGAGCAAGAGGGCAAGACGTGAGAGAATAGGACCAATCAAGTGTGACAGTGGAAAAGTGTGTATGGAACAGGAGGAAATAGTAAAGATACTTAGTGAATACTTCAGACAGACAGACATACTTTATTGATCCCGAGGGAAATAGTGTTTCGTTACAGTCGCACCAACCAAGAATAGTGTAGAAATATAACAATATTAAAACCATAAATAATTAAATAATAATAATGTAAATTATGCCAAGTGGAAATCAGTCCAGGACCAGCCTACTGGCTCAGGGTATCTGACACTCCGAGGGAGGAGTTGTAAAGTTTGATGGCCACAGGCAGGAATGACTTCCTATGACAGTCAGTGTTGCATCTCGGTGGAATGAGTCTCTGCTGAATGTACTCCTGTGCCTAACCAGTACATTATGGAGTGGATGGGAGACATTGTCCAAGATGGCATGCAACTTGGACAGCATCGTCTTTTCAGACACCACCGTCAGAGAGTCCAGTTCCACCCCCACAACATCACCGGCCTTACGAATGAGTTTGTTGATTCTGTTGGTGTCTGCTACCCTCAGCGTGCTGCCCCAGCGCACAACAGCAAACGTGATAGCACTGGCCACCACAGCCTCGTAGAACATCCTCAGCATCGTCCGGCAGATGTTAAAGGACTTCAGTCTCCTCAGGAAATAGAGACGGCTCTGACCCTTCTTGTAGACAGCCTCAGTATTCTTTGACCAGTCCAGCTTATTGTCAATTCGTATCTCCAGGTATTTGTAATCCTCCACCATGTCCACACTGACCCCTTAGATGGAAACAGGGGTCACCAATGCCTTAGCCCTCCTCAGGTCCACCACCAGCTCCTTAGTCTTTTTCACATTAAACTGCAAATGATAATGCTCACACCATGTGACAAAGTTTCCCACCGTAGCCCTGTATTCAGCCTCATCTCCCTTGCTGATGCATCCAACTACAGCAGAGTCATCAGAAAACTTTTGAAGATGGCAAGACTCTGTGCAGTAGTTGAAGTCCGAGGTGTAGATGGTGAAGAGAAAGGGAGACAGGACAGTCCCCTGTGGAGCCCCAGTGCTGCTGACCACTCTGTCTGACACACAATGTTGAAAGCACACGTACTGTGGTCTGCCAGTCAGGTAAACAATAATCCATGACACCAGGGAAGCATCCACCTGCATCACTGTCAACTTCTCACCCAGCAGAGCAGGGCAGATGGTGTTGAACGCACTGGAGAAGTCAAAAAACATGACCCTCACAGTGCTCGCCGGCTTCAGTATCCACTATGGAAGAAGATCTTGGCATTTGTAGGGATGACTTACAGCAGACTGAAAAGCTTGAGCATATAGACATTAAGAAAGAGGATGTGCTGGAGCTTTTGGAAGGCATCCAGTTGGACAAGTCACCAGGACCGGATGGGATGTACCTCAGGCTACTGTGGGAAGCAAGGAAGGAGATTGCTGAACCTCTGGCAATGATCTTTGCATCATCAATGAGGATGGGAAAGGTTCCGGAGGAATTGAGGATTGTGTATATTGTTCCCTTATTCAAGAAAGGAAGTTGAGATAGCCCAGGAAATTACAGACCAGTGAGTCTTACTTCAGTGGTTGGTAAGTTGATGGAAAAGATCCTGAGAGGCAGGATTAATGAACATTTGGAGAGGCATAATATGATTAGGAATAGTCAGCATGGCTGATTGAATTTTTTTGAGGAGGTGGCAAACCATATTAATGAAAGTAGAGCAGTAGATGTAGTGTATATGGATTTCAGCAAGGCATTTGATAAGGTACTCCATGCAAGGCTTATTGAGGAAGTAAGGAGGGATGGGATCCAAGGGGACATTGTTTTGTGAATCTAGAATTGGCTTGCTCACAGAAGGCAAAGACTGGTTGCAGATTGGTCATATTCTGCATGGAGGTCAGTGACCTCAGGGATCTGTTCTGGGACCCCTTCTCTTCGTGATTTTTATAAATGACCTGGATGAGGAAGTAGGGGGATGGGTTAGTAAATTTGCTGATGACACAAAGGTTGGAGGTGTTGTGGATAGTGTGGAGGGCTGTCAGAGGTTACAGCGGGACATTGATAGGATGCAAAACTGGGCTGAAAAGTGGCAGATGGAGTTCAACCCAGATAAGTGTGAGGTGGTTCATTTTGGTAGGTCAGATATGATGACAGAACATAGTATTAAGGGTAAGACTCTTGGCAGTGTGGAGGATCAGAGGGATCTTCGGGTCCGAGTTCATAGGGCACTCAAAGCTGCTGCACAGGTTGACTCTGTGGTTAAGAAGACATAAGGTGCATTGGCTTTAATCAAACATGGGATTGAATTCAAGAGCCAAGAGGTACTGTTACAGCTATATAGGACCATGGTCAGACCCCACTTGGAGTACTGTGCTCAGTTCTGGTCACCTCACTACAGGAAGGATGTGGAAACTATAGGAAGGATGCAAAAGAGATTTACAAGGATGTTGCCTGGATTGGGGAGCATGCCTTATGAGAATAGGTTGAGTGACCTCAGCCTTTTCTCCTTGGAGTGGCACAGGATGAGAGGTGACCTGATAGAGGTGTATAAGATGATGAGAGGCATTGATCATGTGGATTGCCAGAGGCTTTTTCCCAGAGCTGAAATGGCTAACAGGAAAGGGCACATTTTTAAGGTGCTCGGAATCAGGTACAGAGGAGATGTCAGGGATAATTTTTATTTTTATTTTATTTTTTTTATAAACGCAGGGACTGTTGAGTGCGTGGAATGGTGTGTGGTACCTGGCAACGGTGGTGGAGGTAGATACTATAGGGCCTTTTAAGAGACTCCTGGATAGGTACATGGAACTTAGAAAAATAGAGGGCTATGGGTAACCCTAGGAAATCTCTGAAGTAAGTAAGTACATGTTGTAAGTACAGCATTGTGCTGTAGGTTTTCTATGTTCAATTCTAACAGATTGGTACTCAAGTTGTTATATTTCTCCTGGAGATTACACTGACTGGTTGCATCATGACCTGGTATGGAAACAGCAATGCCCTTGAATGGAAATACCTATAAGTAGTGGATATAGCCTAGTCCATCACAGGTGAAGCCCTCCCTATCATTGAGCAAATCTATAAGGAGTGCTGCTGCAGGAAAGCTCATCCTTCATCAAGCACCCTCCCACCCACTAACCAGGCCACGTTCTCCTTTGATTGCTTCCATCGGGAAGGAGGTGCAAGAGTCTTATGCCCCACACCACCAGGTTCAGGAATAGTGATTATCCCTCAGCCATCAGGCTCCTGAACCAGAGAGGATTGCTTCACTTTCCCCAACACTGAACTGATTCTATAACTCATGCTCTCAATATTATTTATTTTATTTTTCTTTTGCAGTTGCACGATTTGTTGTCTTTTGCACATTGGTTGTTTGCTCGTCTTTATATGTAGTTCTTCATCGATTCTATTGCATTTCTTTGTATTTACCATGAATGTCTGCAAGAAAATTAATCTCATGGTAGTACTGGGTGATATATATGTACTTTGATAATAAATTTACTTTGACTTTGTTTTATAGAACTAATAGCTAAAAATCAAAGTATAAAAAAAATTGGTGCAACAAATTACAATAATAATGGGGTCTGAAGGACATTATTGCATTATGTTATCCAGTCGGGTTCCAAATGGTAAACATTCATTGTTCTTTCATTTTGTACCCCTTGCTCCCCAGCTTGTATTTCAGAGAACCCAATGCTCAGGAACTCAACACCTTTGCTGCTAATTATAAATAATAAGATAAATTATGTAAAAATACTTCTTGAATTAAGAACACTAAGCTTGGGAATGAAAATTTACATCCTTTTTATAGATCTCTGAAATAATCAAATTCAAAATCTTGATTATTTTTCAAAAGTTGATTGAAACTAGTCAACATATCACAATTCACCTGCAGTTTATTCTGGTTCTCAATTCCTTATCTACAAATCCACAGTCAATTAATTAACAACAAAAAAGACACCCTTCTTTCACTGTTGCCTAGTGGCAAAACAGAGTGGAATGATAGGTAAACAAATCATGCAAAACTTCCATAAAATTATAATGCAACGGTACAAGTATCAACTTTCCTTCTTTGCATGCTAAACAACGCAAATATATTACTAATTAAAAGTGTATGCTGCAAGCTGAATTCAAAGCAAGGTCCATGGCACTGATTCAAGTGTTTGTTTTAACAGAGTCAATAAAATCTTCTGCTTATTATCCTGGGTTCCCAAGTCCCTCTGGGAAGCTTTACATCATCATTGCCCACACCTCCAGGTGTTAATATTAAGAACATATTTTCACATATTTTCCTTACTGTTTGCATAACTGGTCAGGGCTTTTGGAAGTCAGAAATGTGTTACAACACTGAAAGGTTTGTACAAAATGGATCGTATCCAAGTGTTCTAGAAAGAATATTTCTACTGATTTCCTGTGTCTCTAGAAAACGGCTGCTATAAACTTTGTCTGTGTGTGGGTTTTCTACATGTTTGTAGATCTAATTTAAACATCGGTTTCTAATACTTTATTTCTTTAAGCAGTCAGCATTTTTAAAAAATAAAGGAACAAATTAATGGAGCAACACATATGCAAAGAGATACCACAGGATGATATTTTAGAGGTTCTACTTCTGGTAAGTTATGTACAATTGGAAATCACTGGGTCTATTTCCCTTAGCAGAGTAGCAGTATTATTAATTCAAATCCCACACAAATTCCATTTTGCCAAAGACATTAAATATTGAAGAACAAGATTTCAGAACATGAAATCTTGATTTATAAGGCTTTACCTTAAAAGCAAAGTAAGCCCATAAATATAAACTATAAAATCTTTCATCTGCAATAATTTTTAGCTAATATATGAAGCAATTCGTGCCAGTGAGGCAAAACGTGTGGATCGAATTCCAAAGCAGCACACCTCGACCCAAGTCCAAATGCTAGGCTGCAGTGCTATGGGTACCTGCATCAAAGGTGGCATTTTTCACAGAGCTCAGCTATTAAAGTAATATGGTTTGGAAGATGAAGGGATTGTAGATTAAGTGACTATTGCTCAACACATTCCATTTTCATTTGATGTCCAGATAAATATAATTTTCAGTAGGGAGCATTATATTAAGTCAGGAAATGCAGAAAACATGAGATAGTGTTGAGGCATACACGGAAAGACATGCTGGGGAGTTGATGATTAATTTACAGTTTCTCTGAATAAAGAACAGATTGTTCAGTTCCCAAAACACTTGAAAAAAATCCTACAACATCATAACTGGGTTTATTCAATTAAAACAGCGAAATTTCCCCCAATTATAAAAAAAACACATACAGTATATAGTCTGATTTTCAGTGAGAAAAACTGTAAGAAACCTGCCATGGATTGACAGCATCGAAGGGGAAGGAATCTAACAGCCAAATATTAACTTTTCATCTATTTTATTTGCTGGACAGTTAAAAGGAGCTAACAGAGACTTTCAAACAGTATTTTACATTGCAAAATAAAATTGGCTTTCACAAAGAAAGATTACATGAAGAATGTTCAGCACAAATAAAAAAATATGGTATACGTATCATTTACTGTGAAAATATAAAGGGATGAATTGTGTTTTTGTCTGCCTGGTGGTTCTAGGGAAACCCTGTTGGCAGCAAGTTATGTCCTGCACTGTCCAAACCTCTGCCCTATGCTCGAGTACAGAATGTGCTGGAGTCAGAATCCAGCAGATCTCCGTCCCTCTCCATGACTGAACACTCCACTGACCTAGGGGCGACTTCCACCTTTGCAATGTCAGTCTCTTCACCTTTATAAAAGCAATGGCGGCCGTAACTAAAGTGGCCTCAATCATTTGAATGGGCTTGCCAAACTCATTTTGAGGTGAAGATTGGTATTTTTAAGATTTAATTTCATTCATATTGTTTTCAATTCATTTATACATGAATGTAGTTCATAATAAATTTCTGGAAAACTGAAATCAAATTTAACATTTCAGGTTGAAAATGAAAGCATTTTGATCTGGAACATAGAACACTAGAACAAAGGAACAGGTCCTTTATCCCACAAGGTATTCTGACCATGATGAAATTTAAAACGCACCTCTGCCTGCAGGTGCCCTTATCTCTCAGTTCCCTTCACAGCTGTATGCCTCTTTAATATTGCCATTGTACCTGTTTCCACTGTCTCCCCTGGCAGTGAGTTCCAGTCTCCTACCACTCTCTCTGTAAAAAAAATACTTGCTACTCCCCTCACAGCTTAAATTTATGGCCTCCAGTTTTAAACATTTCCATCCTGGAAAAAAAACTCTGGATATCTACCCTGCCTCTGCCTCTCATAATTTTATATACTTTGATTAGGTCACCCCCTCAGCCTCTGACACTCCAGACAGAGCACTCCAACTTCTTATAGCTCTCATCCTGACCAGCATCTTCTGCACCTTCACACCTTTCCTGTAATGTTGTAACCAGGACTGTACACAATATTTGAAGTGTGGTCAAAGCAAAGTTTTATACAGCTGTAACACGACTTCCTGACCTTTTTTAACCTTCTCACATCACAACTAATGAAGGCAGAAGCCTAAACCTTATTCTAAGCTTATCTACTTGTGTTGCTACTTTCAAGGAGCTGGGGACTTGCAACCCAGGGTCTTTCTGTACACCAATGCTCCTCATGGTCTGACACTTACTCAAAACTTTCCCCCTAATTTGACACTTTACACTTGTTTAGCGTAAACCACATCTGCCATTTTTTAACCTGCATTTCAAACTGATCTATTATCCGCTGAATCCTTTGACAATTTTCCTCACTGTCCACAACTCTATCATCATTCGTGTTGTTCATAAACTTAGTAATCACAGACCACCTGCTTTTTTATGAAATTATTATCTATATTATGAACAACTGAGGTCCCAGTACTGTTCCTTGCAGAACATCACTTATCACAGACCTTCAGACAGAACAACACCCCTCCATCACTACCTTCTGTCTTCTATGGCCAAGACAATTTTGAATCCAATCTACCAAGTTCAATGGATTTCAGAATCAGAATCAGGTTTATTATCACCGGCATGTGACGTGAAGTAAGAATCAAGCATCTTAATCTTCTGGAGGGACCTTGTCAAAAGCATTATTAAAGTCCATGTATCAACATCCACTGCCCTATGACCAGCAACCCATTTGTCACCTCAAGAAAACCCAAACAAGTTTGTAAGACATTACCTCCCCCACACCAAGCCACACTGACAATCCCTGATAATTCTATGCTTCGCCAAATGCAAGTAGATCTTATCCCTAAGAATCGTTAGGTCTGGTTCTCTTTCAACAGGTGGTCCCAGACCTGACATGACACAGACACTGTGGGCCAAAGGGCCTGTTTCTAGCTATACTGTTCTATGTTCTAGTTTGGAAAGGCATATGAACAGGTAATAGAGAGAAAAAAAATCAATCAGAAATCTTCTGAGGATAAGCCCACTGTACACACAGCTCAAACTCCACTAGACTTTTGCAGTCTTCTTCACCACAAAGCAGCCATACTGGTAAGGCTTCCAGGTCAATGGGAACTGCTTTGATGCACAAAGTAAGTTCATTTGCTCACATACAATGGAGACAAAGTGAGGTCTGAGCCATACAGTGAGAACATACAGTACATAATAGGATTAGCAGTCCTTGCTAGTTCCACCATTCTTTAAGATCATGGCTCTGCCTTCCTTAATAATTACAATATCTCCTCCCATGCTTCCCTTAGCATCAAGAATAGATCCTATTCAGCCCTGGAGATGTGCTCCAGGATGTCTAGCACTCCTCTTTCCCAAGACAGACATGTACCAGCATAGCTCTCTTTAACTCTCCAGCCTCATGCCTTTCGCCCTGGTGAATACCAATGAGAAGTATTCATTTTGGAGTTCACTCATATCTGCTGGCGCCACACAGAGATTGCCCTTCATCTGCGGAGGAACCGATTCCTTACTTAGCTACCCTTTTGCTTCTAATGTACTTAAATGAAGTTGTAGGATTCTCCCCAATTTTACTTGCCTAGGTCATTTCATGACTCTGCTTTCCTTTGTAATTTCAAAGCTCAAAGTAGATTTATTTAGTACATATATGCCACCATGAGATTTGAGATGAAACCTTGAGATTTATTTTCTTGCAGTCATTTACAGAAAAATAAATACAAAAGAATTAATGAAAACTATAAATTGACAAAGACTGAGAAACAACCAAAATGCAAAAGAAAACAAACTATGCATATAATAGGAAAAAGGAAATAAATAATATTGAGTTGTAGAGTCAGTTTAGCATTAAGGTGAGTGAAGTTGTCCACACTGGTTCAGGAGCCTGATAGGATAATAACTATTCCTGAATATTGCAGTGTGGGACCCAAGGCTCCTGTACCTCCTGCCCAATGGTAGCAGCAAGAAGAGAGCAGTGCTCTCTTTGATTTGTTTTCACCTTTACCCCCTATAAACCTCAAGAGATTCATTTGATAACAATGTTCTTTTTTCAACTTGTTCCTTCTTTTTCCTGATTAAATCTTCAGTATCTGTTGTTAACCAGGGTTCCCTGAACTTACCACCTTTGCCTCTTAGTCTTACAGGAACGTGCTCACTCTGAAATCTGACTAGCTTGGTATTAAAACACCTCTCACTTGTCAAATATTGTTTTCTTTCCATCAGCTGCTCCCATTCTACCTCTCCTTGATCCTGTCTTATACTACTGAAATCTGCTTTCCTAACTCCAGGACCAATATTATCATTGTCCATGATCATCTTGCAACTTAACAAATTATGGTCACTGTTCCCAAAGGTTTTCTCCACAGATACTTCAATCACTTCCCTGCTCTTGTCCTGAGCTAAGATCAGGTACACCCCTCTCCCTGGGTTGGACCTGCTACCTGCTGTTTCAGAAAACTCACTCAAATACGATTTGCGAATTCCTTTCTGTCCAAGCCACTTGAACTCAGGGGTTTCCCCATCAATATTTAGAAAGTTAAATGCTCCCATTATTACAACCCTATTGTTTTTATACTCTGCTGTGACCTTCCTACTACATATGTTCTTTAAATCCCTGTTGACAATTGGGAGACCTAGAGAATAACCCCACCAAAGTGACCTTCCCAGCCTTATTCCTAAATTCCACCCATATAGCCTCTCTGCATATTTTCCTTGAGTACTGCCATAAACCTCTCCCTGAACAACAGATGCCACCCACTCCTTAAGGATCCCTCTCTGTCATGCTTCGGTGACCGGATAATCTTATAATTCGGTTCTCAGCTCATCTATTTCTTGGTGTAGATGCAGTTAAGTCTTCTGGTCCACCCCCATTTTCCTTCCTGTTGCTGCCAACATTTCACACTGAACTTGCCTGTATGATTCAGCCTCTTTCACGGCGGTGCTGTCAGTTTAGTCCCAGCTCCTCGGTTCATCACTTTAAACCCTGCTGAGCAGCCCCAGCAAAACTCACTGCAAGGACACTGGCACTCCTCCTCCAATTCAGGCGCAAGCAGGTCTCAATTGGTACAGAAGTATCAATGCCCAGGAACAGAGACGACTACATCAAGCGGTGGATATAGCCCAGTCCACCACAGACTGACTTCACCATTGAATGAAAACATACAGCAGCTGTCTAGGACACTTGATATCCCTTTTCTCCCACATTTCACCACTTCACTGATACCATTACTAATCTTTAGCTTGTTGTACTGTACAGCTGCCCAGCTTTCTCACCAAAGGCTGTACACTCAGTGCTCACTTCATTCGGTACACTTCTACACCTGCTTGTTAATGAAAATCACAGCAACTCAATGCATAAAAGCATGCAGACGTGGTCAAGAGGTTCAGTTGTTGTTCAGAACAAACATCAGAATGGGGAAGAAGTGTGATCTCAGTGACTTTGAGCACCAAACCAGATGGATGGTTTTAGTATCTCAAGCTGCTGATGTTCTGGGATTTTCACACACTACAGCCTACAGAATTTACAGAGAAAGGTATAATCCAGTAAGCAGCAGTTCTGTGGAAGAAAGCACCTGGTTAGTGAGAGAGGTCAGAGGAGAATGGTCAGACTGGTTCAAACTGACAGCAACTCAAATAACTATCTGTTACAACAGTGTGCAGAAGAACAACTCTGAATGCACAGCGTGTCAAATCTTGAACTGAATGCATTACAGCAGTAGATGACCATGAATTTGTGCGCTATGGCCACTTCATTAGGTACAGGAATAACCTAACAAAGTAGCCACTGAGTGTAAATAGACAAATACCCCAGCCAGGAAAAACAGCAACTCCGTATCTACTCCATTAAGATTGGTAAGAACTTTCAACGTTTGAATGATGGAGTCCCTCATTCTTTTAAATTCGAGGAGTAAAGGCCTGTCAGTTTAATTTCTCTTTATAAGACAATCCTCTGACTTCAGGAATCAGTTTGGTGACTCTTTATTGCCGTCCTTTTATCACAGATATATCCTCCCTTAAGTTAGAAAACCAGATGCAACCTGACGTGCTTATATTTTTTGTTTTTGTTAAGGAAACCAGACTTGTCCACTGTACTATTCCAGATGCGGTCTCACTGGGGTTCTACACAAGGTTCAAGGATGGTCTGGTACATTGAAGTAACGGAATGGTGACCCAATCCATGGTTTCTCATTTCTTCAAGGTTACACATTTAAATGTTACAATATATTTATTTCAAGTCCCAGAAAATTCTGCTGAAGGAATCTATAAATGTTAACTGTTTCTCTTTCCACAGATGCTACTTGGCCTGTTTCTTTTCCAGCACTTTCTGTTTTTATTTCAGATTTCCAGCATCTACAGTTTTTGATTTTCATTGACAGGGGGAGCTTATGTGCTAGTCTGAGGCAAACAACAAAGCAGTGATCAATTTGTGGAGATATGCATGCCCTAATTTGCAACTTGGATGAATCTCTCCCCCCGCCCCCCCCCCCCAAACATGCCAGATTGTGTGTACATTAAATATCATGTGTTGTGAATTTATCTTTATTTTCAAGGATCCTTTGGCCCTGCATCTGTTGCCCTGGTGAATTAAAACAAGTCAGATTGCTACCCCCACATTTGTTTTAAGTAGTTTTATGTTCTGTGAGAATTTCACTTTCTTCTATTGTCCAAGATACCCTGAAGCATTGGAAAACTGATACACAAGTCAGTAGAAGGTACACATTTACTTCTGGAAATTATGTCCTAATACAACTCAGCAGACGTCTCTTTGTAGTTAGAGTCTAATGGGAGCTGTCCCTACAGACATGAAACTGGTCACTAATCCAACTGCACACATCATTAAGACAACATTGAAAGCCTAAAATATTTCATTGATGTAGTGTTAAACACTGAGAGTAGATTTACTTAAGGATAATTTAATGGGAGATTCACACATCTACTCTGGATCAGCTAAGACAACTGCAGGCTCACTGTTGACAAATGTGGGGAGATGTCAAGTTAACCTGTATTTACCCAAATAAACACAAACAAAAACTTATTCATCTGAATCAGCTTTGATTATAAAGATTTCAGTGGATGTAGAAACTTCAAAACATACTGTGAATGGTTTGGCAGGGCCTTTGTCATCTTTGCTTGAAATTATTTTCGCATTCTTCCTGGTTTCTCTGAGGCGTTCAAGTGATGGTGGCTTGATGAATATCACATATGGTTTAAATTCCAATGTCCTCAGATGTTTTATTGTCTGAAACATTTAAGTAGTGTAACATTTTACTTCTCAGCATATCTGGTTGCAAAAGCATATTGAAAAGTTAAATTTACCTCAAATATGCAAGCAATAAATACATTTTACAACTCGGACGACTTAGTCTTGTCACACTGGTTTATGAAAAATCACAGCGCTTTCAGACACATTTTATGTAGTTGCTGTGATAATGTTTGTGATATTGGCAAAGCTTCATTTATCATATGAAATTCATTTCCCTAAGATGATGATGGGTCTGTGGGCACTTTTAGAGTCAACTACAATACATATTATTGAAACTAAAGTCAGAAGAGGTAAGAGTGGGAATTTCCCTTTGCTGTAGGATATCTGTGAGCCCATTTGACCGTTACAATTATCTGGCAGCAATCATGGTCATTTCATGGCAATAGTAATCCTTTCCCTATGCATCCTCCCCATTCCACCACCTATTTGGTTCCCTTGTCCTTGTGTTGTCAAAAATTTCATCCTGAACCATTATTTATTAAAACAGTTTACTCTAAACTGTGTTGTAGTGGACAGTTTACACCAGGGGGTTGCTGTGCAGGTAGCTACTATCACAGATGAACATTTAGGGAATCTATATTCTAGGAAGCAGATACTGACTTATAATAATAATGTGTCAGAGTCTCCTCAGGTTAAGTACTGTTCATGGAAATGACTCCCAAGTTGTCAAGGGCTGAACAGCTGTCAAACAGCACTCAGAACTTTTTTTGTGAAGTAACTGTCTCTCACACTTTGGAGGCATGCCCTAATTCCTACTAAAAACATCTGGCATCAAGGAAAGAATACAGTGTCAGACTTCACACATAAATTTATCAACTTCCTCTTCGAGCGGCTAAGCAACATTCCAGAAGGCAGGCCTGGGACACATCTGGCTGAGGCTGTGACAATGGTAATGCTTATCTGGTCAACCTGCTCAGTCAAAACAATATTCCAGATCTGAGCAGCTGCCAGATGATGCGTAATGGTGCTTCTATCTTGCACATTCCTTCCCCTTTTCAGACGAAGGCATTTACTGCTGTAGTTGGTGCAATGTGTTGGAGATTAGAGTAAGTATTTGTTCAATTGTGTTATAGATTGGAAATGAGGGAAGAAAAATCTCCAACAATCGTCTTTTATCCTCCCGCTTTGAAGAATTAGGATTAGGTTCAGATATTTGATCAGATCCGTTATTTCCATTACATTAATTTATTGAGACTACAAAACTCCACTGTTTTTATGCTATGATACTCTGAAAGTTTCCACTATTATTCATGCCAAAGCTTGAAGTCACAAGCCTACATTTGACAGTGACGCCTGTGTTTTGCCAAATGGGAGATGTCGGCAGATTTTACAGCTTTCCAAAGCAGTTTTCACTGTGATGTGAGTGAACCATTCAAATGATGCAGAATTTTGAGAAACATGGGTACAGAACCTTCTGTACTTAACTTCTACACCAAGGGTCAGATGAAGTAAGAAATCCAAAGTGCCCCATCTTACACTTTAGTAGAGAATTGATTGTTTCAGGAACCTAATGAGGAATTACCAGTTTCTAGGAACTTTTTTCAGTGAGTAATATTACAATGAATTGATTAGCTTATCCACCATTTGTAAACTTTGGTATATGCTCAGTGACCATGCTCATTTTGTAGGTGCTATCAAATCACATCAGGACAAAATGAGATAGTGAGAACCCAGACCCAGGATATAGGAACAGTATGTTTTAAATGAAATTGGTAAACTTGCTCACTTAATTAGTTTAGTTGACAGTTGTCCGAGAATATTTATATTTTGTTGTTAATGATGAAGAAAATAAGGCGGCTAAAAACTTGTTTTTCACCCATCACAGTTCATATCCAGCAAGTGAAATACTCTAGAGTGTAGAACAAACCAAATTAACCAAGCAGACTTTATGTAGAGCACAAAAGTGAGTCGTGTGCAATATTACATTGACCTGGATATATTCCAATGTAAACTTTCCAGAGGCAATCACAATTTATCAAATACAGGATGCTACCTGGATCGCACACAGATGATGCAGAATCATCTAGACACAAAAGAATTCCAGCTCTTGTTGATTAATTTCATATACTTTTGTGTTCAAAATAAAGTTCTACAAAAATTGATTAGCCAAATTACTTAAGACCAGCAAAGCATTAATGTGGCCATTAAAAAGTCAGTTCTGAACATTTCTAATAAATCTCTGATGTGATGTAATCCCTGGATTGTATGTAAAAACAAATGTCCAAAACACTGTTTGGAGAACTTGGGACATTTTCAACAGTACTGGTTCTTTACCACCCACTAAGCTGTGACAGTCAAAACAGTTATAAAGAACAAGCATGGCAAGTAATATATGGGTCTAATCTGTTTAATTCCTGCACCTATACTATTATACCTCTGCATTAGTAAGGAATCCAGTGAAGACATAGAGTGTCTGTGCTCTGAAAGTATTAATCTAATTTCATACTCTTAATATTTTCCACATTTAGATTTTACAATTCAGGAACTTAAAATCCAGATTTCTTCTTGCCCTTATTATAATAACTAAACATGTGGGGATAACATTTTTTGCAAGGAGTGAAGTCAGGAAACTTCACCCAAATTAGTTTGAACTTGCTCCAGCCAGGCTAGGTGTCATTTCTGCTAAAATCTACTTGTGGAAA
The DNA here is from genome assembly GCF_048418815.1 of Hemitrygon akajei. Classification (NCBI taxonomy): domain Eukaryota; kingdom Metazoa; phylum Chordata; class Chondrichthyes; order Myliobatiformes; family Dasyatidae; genus Hemitrygon; species Hemitrygon akajei. The sequence goes on from NC_133131.1 coordinate 138,837,974, forward strand.
CACTGGCAGAAGAACCAGCATTCATAGCTGCATTGTAGTTTGGGATCTGTACATTGCACAGCCGATCACTGGCAATTTCTCGATTGTGCTCTAGAGTGGTCTCCTCATGGAGTTCATTGATGGATGCATTATTTCCATTGATGTGCTAGAACTTACACTGGGAAATGTGCAAGCTTTCCTGCACTAATCAGATGGAGAAGAAAGGATACAAGGGAAATGGGCAAGTACAAATCAATTTACCTTGAATTTATTTATGGCATTTTCATACCTCATTTTTTCATAGGAAGAAGAGGAAGCTATTGACCCAGAGCCAGAATAGATGACAAACAGTTATAACTACTGGCTCTCAGAGTCCATTGGCTATCAGTCCATTGCCACATATTGTGCTGCTTATCTGTCAGAGGAGATCTGATCAGTCGAATTGTCTAATTCTGCTCCAGTAACATGTCTTATCACAAACAAGAAAAACTCTGCAGATGCTGGAAATCCGAGCAACACACAAAAGTGCTGGAGGAACTTAGCAGCCCAGCTAGCATCTAGGAAAAGAGTACTGTTGACGTTTTGGACCGAAACAAAAGCTGAGGAATAGATTTAAAAGGTGGGGCGGGGGGAGTGAAACACCAGGTGATAGGTGAAACTTGGAGGGATAAGAATGAAGAAAAGAGCTGGGAGGTTGATTAGTGAAAGAGACAGAAGGCCATGGAAGAAAGAAAAAGGGGAGGAGCACCAGAGGGCAGCGATGGGTGGGCAAAGAGGTAAGGTGAGAGAGGAAAAGGGGATGGGAAATGGTGAAGAGAGGGACATTAGCAGAACTTTGAGAAATCAATGTTCATGCCATCAGGTTGGAGGCTACTCAAACGGAATACAGGGTGTTGTTCCTCCAACCTAAATGTAGCCTTATCACGACAGTGGAGGAGGCCATGGATGGGCATATCGGAATGGGAATGGGAAGTGGAGTTAAAATGGGCGGCCACTGGGAGATCCTGCTTGTTCTGGTGGACAGAGCATAGGTGCTCGGCAAAGCAGTCTCCCAATCCACGTTGGGTCTCACTGATATACAGGAGGCCACACCGGAAGCACCAAACACAGTATCTGATCTCAACAGGTTCACAGGAGAAGAGTCGCCTCACCTGGAAGGACTGTTTAGGGCCCTAAATGATAGTGAGGGAGGTGGTGTAGGGGCACTTGTTCCTCTGGATAAGTGCCAGGAGAGAGATCAGTGGGGAGGGATGAATGGACAAGGGAGTCACGTAAGGAGTGATCCCTGTGGAAAGCACGAAGTTGTGGGGGATGTGCTTGTGGTGGGATCCCATTGGAGGTGGCGGACATTTCAGAGAATTATGTGCTGGATGCAGAGGGTGGTGAGGTGGTAGGTGAGGACAAGAGGAACCCTAACCCTAGTAGGGTAGTGGGTGGATGGGGTAAGAGCAGATGTGTGTGAAATGGAAATGATGCGGTTGAGGGCAGTGTTGATGGTGGAGGAAGAGAAGCCCCTTTCTTTAATAAAGGAGGACATCTTTCCCTCTCTTCCTCCACTTTCTACTTTCTGCAGGGATTGCTCAGCGATCTACTCCTCAGCTTTTCTCTCTAGTCCTGCTGAAGGGATTTGGCCCTAAATGTCGACTGTACTCTTTTCCTAGATGCTGCCTGGCCTGCTGAGTTCCTCCAGCATTTTGTGTGTGTGACATATGTTTTATGGTCTCTCACATGCTTCACTTTCCCACAATTCTCCTGCCACTCAGGAGTGTGGGAAGTGATTGGGTACTTAGCAAAGGCCTACAAAGTCACAGGGAGAATTGCAAACTCAGTAAAGGCAGCACCAGAGGTCTGAGTTAACTGAAGTTGTACCAGCCTTGTGGCACCAGTGACCAACTCTGAATGACAAACAAGTCCTGCCCAACAATCATTCTAACCAACTGCCATGGAATTCCAAGGCTGAAGTTTACATCATGCAGAATTCTGCTGATTAACTCCAAGACAGCTCACCAAGAGGACTGTGGACCCAGAAACCAATGCCATTTGAATTTAGGTTTGGTTGCATGAGGGGTAACCAGCTCAGTGAAAATTGAAGGCTAATATCTTGCATAAACCTGAGTAATCAGGCAATATAACAGCATGTGAATGCTTCTGCCAGACCTATTAAAAACTATGTCTTAGAGTGATCGTGCACTGCAGTTTTACTGGTACAGTATAGCTGCAAATATTATCCCAACAAAATTAAGCATTAAGGATTCACCTGTGATTAATGCAATTCAAAAACCATTGGAAATGACATAAGAACAGTGTTTAAAAGTTTCATTTTATTTTTATCATGTATACTTTGAAGGGCCTTCACATCTCAAAGTAATTGGTAGAAACATAGAATCTGGCTAGACAACAGAGCCAGTATTCTGGGTGTGGTTCAATCCAGCAAATCAAGTTTGAGTCAATAAAATAACTTTGGAAGTGGTTTAAGATAGTATCCTAATGGTTAGATTTTCCTGGTCGTTTCCAGTGGTTTGGATAATTCACCTGGATTGAAATGTACAACTAATTAAAGGATTTTGTTTTTGCAAAGTAGCAAGAAAATTAAGCTTTTTTTTTTGAAGAATAGTATGGAGAACATTCACTAAGAAACAAAGTTATAAAAATATACTTTGTAACTAAATTATCTTTAACATGCTTAGAATCAACACATTTTAAACTCTTTTGTTCAACATCTGAAGCAATCACTGCATGTTATTCGTTATACACAGTTCTATTTATGTTAGTCATCTCTTGGCCTTAATGGCCTATGAATTTGTGCAGCTGTCATTCGCATTCATAACCTTCCATGCAGCATTCCCAGATCTTGGCTGTAATGCGAGTTAGAACTGATCTAGGAGAAAATGAAAATCCAAAGGGACCTGTTTTTGGACTATTCACTATGCACCCTGCATTTAAGAAATACTTGGATGTGTACTGGAAGAGCTGTGACATGCAGGACTATGGATTTTGTGCAGGAAGGTGGGATGAGGATGGGTAGTCCTTTAATGGAAACAGTTGAAAGACAATTTTGTCCAAAATGTTCTGTGAATGTAAGTAGTTAATACTGCAAATAAACATCTGAAAGACTAACTCAATGCATGGAAAAACATACAGCCTAGTAAGACAACTGCTTTCAATGTGATTGCAAGAAACTTCACAGAGCTGTGGAAATGGCTCAGCACATCACAGGAACTAGCCAACCTCCTCTCTATGGACCCTGTGTTGCCTCAGTAAAACAGCCAGCATAAACAAAGACCCCACCCACCTCAGACATTTGCTCTTCTCCCCTCTCCCAACAGGCAGAAGATGCAAAAGCCTGAAAGCATGTATAACAAGGCATAAGGACTGCTTCTACTTCACATTTATCAGATCTTGAATGAAAATATGGACTCCAGGCCTCACTATCTACCTCGTTATGATCTTTCACTTTATCGTTTACCTGCACTGCAATCCACAGCACTCTTTTGATAGCATTTACACTTATTCTGCATTATTACTGTTTTACTTTATTCTAGCTCAATGCACTGTGAAATGATTTGATCTGTATAAACAGAATGCAAAACATGCTTTTCACCGTGTCTTTGTATATTTGACAAGAATAAACCAAAACACAAAAGGTTGTAAACTGGAAATCCTGTCCTCCTTCCACTTGGCTTGAATGTGAAGAAGCCATAGGAGTGAAATGGTCTTTACTGATCATTTATTTTTGTTCTCCATTACATACTGCCCGAAATTGGAACAAAACAAATAAAATGCAGTGAGGAAATCAATATATTTATTCCAATAATTGATGCTGCACAAAATAACAAATTACCATATAAATACCAGAGCTTTATCGATTTGCAAAAATGGAAAATCCAAAAACAGTCTCTTGTGCTTTATAAGGAATATGCCTACTTACTGGACATTGTACATCCAACAAGCACACTTTATTCTTTGCCATGACAGATCGAACAGAATCAATGCTTGTTCCATACAAGTTCCCTCTGTATTCCCCATGTTCAATAAATCTGGGGAAAAATAAAATTATTAGCTTTTGACACATCCTTTTTAAAAGTATGCTCTTATTAATAAAAGTTAAAAGTTAAAGTCTGTCCCAAGCCTTACAGGCTCATCAGGCCGCTGCTTATGCCGGTTTCCGTGGCGTGAAGTGACTGAGAGTACGAGACTCCCCCCGGATAGGATGCCAGTCTATCGCGAAGTTAACCCCCAGCATTTTGCCAGTACCCGTTTTCAGTTGGGTGGACTGAAGCAACGTGTGGTTAAATGCCTTGCTCAAGGACACAATACGCTGCCTCGACTAAGGCTCGAAGTCACGTCCTTCAGATCGCTAGTCCAACGCCTTAACCACTTGGCCACGTGCCACACTCTTATTAATAAGCTGAATTACAATGCAGGCAAACATTTTTCATTGTCACAGTAGACAACGAACTTAGAAAAAAAGTCAAATAAATTCAAAACCTAGCATGAAGGGAAAATGTAGAGCAAGGCAACATACTGCCTTTGTTCATGACAGCAGAAATAAATAAACATTACTTTCATGGAGTACACCAAATTATTTTTCAAGTATGGAATTGCTTTATGATAAAAATGATGCAAAGCTTAAGAATTTATACTAGATCAAATAATATCAACAGTTTATTTATACCATGCCTTTAATGGAGTAAAAATTCCAAAATCAGTGACATTTAACTTGCTGAGCAATTGCATGTTTTCCCAAGTAACCTATTGTTCAAATATTCCAATACTTTTCATCACTGCATCAGAAAATTTCCAGATGTGCTGGCATGAAACAGTGTGTGCCATTTTTCAACTTACTTGTTATTTTGTACATCTGTCTCAAACAAGTGCTTGGAAATAAAATTATATTCCACTCCGTCAGTTTCCTGGCTTCTTTTTGGCCTTGTTGTATCTGTGGATCACCAAACACAAAGATAAATATCTTTACGATTGTCAATTTTAAATTAGCTACTCAAATTCAGGGTTAGGTAGACACAAGGGCAACTACCGGTGAAGATTACCTTTCATAAAGTCTGAAAATATTAAACCCTCACAAATACTAAACAAGTTGCTTGCAATTGAATATTGTATAATCAAAACAAAAAATTTAAAGTTTGATTTCTACTTTGTTGGAACATTTGGCAATCATGTCAGTTCACAGAAATGTAATTAAAGCACTTGAAAATTTCTGCAAGATGTTGTATCCAGAGAGCTCCTAAATTGGTATAAATTACAGATGACATATTACCTTGTTTAATCCAGCATTATGGATAGTATAAACCAAGCTGTGTTCAATGGTCTAATTTTGAAGTCACCATCACTGGATGCTATTCAGAAATATGGCAAAATGTCATTTTATTTCCCGCCACAGTCATTTTTTAAGCCAAGATATGAGGCAGAGCAATGGCATTTTATGCAGAAGATTGAAAACCTTTTTCCTCTATTTCTCATAATGTCGGGATGGCTACAAAATTGGACAAGTAGGAACATAACCAGACCTAGAAACGAAACTACTGCTGGTTTAAATGTAATTGTTTTCCATTTTCACCTCTCAAATAACATGGCTGAACTGCATTCCTTTTGTAAAAGTGTTTTGTGCTTGGTACATAAGTGAAAAAAAATTCAAGAGAGATTCTAGAGGCTCTTTTTACATGTCCTGAATATTTTAACTTGCAATTTTTTGAAGTCAGAAAGACAGCATCACATTTCATTAAATATTTCATAACTGCTCCTGGCAAATGCATCATGCTTTTAGTAGAACTGACTCCTGTATAAAATACCACAGACTAACCAATTCTCTTGTGATTAACAGTACAAGTAAATAGCTACAAAAATGGCCAAATGACAATAAAAAAAGTGACATTTTGAATATGCAAAGTTAATGTCATAATGCACAAAGGAATGATTTTATAACCAAAAAAACGAAAGATTGGCTTGCTGCCTTTATTCCTTGATCAATCATGCAGCATAACAAATCATTATTACACTATGGAAAATTAAGTTTCTGAGCCCTGCCTGGTTTATTTTTATTGCTTTAGCAACCAAAAATCCATCAGGGAAATAAATATCACCCATTCTTCTTCTTGCTTTTGGAATTAGGTGCAACTTCACAAATTCTCACATTTTGCAAGTGGCATTTTCCACAATTTTAATGGGCATAAAGTTGTAGGGTGGGTAATATATAAACAAACACTTAAAACAAGCCCATAACCCCTTATAATTGTTAGCAATGCTTCAAACAAGACACCGTTTCATTACTTAAAATCTTATTTTAATTGAGACATCTTTAAAAGTTTTTAAGTCTTGTTAGCACACTATTTATGGAACTTCTAAGATGTACATAAAACACTGTTTATTCTGGCCCCACACTTGGAGGTTCCAGGTTGAAATCGAGATGCAACTGAGGTTCAGTCTGTGCACATACACAGATGTAAAACAACATCTCATGACGGAACGTCCAGTTCTTTCATTGTGCTTACAGACTTACTTGTCATGTTGTTGTTATTGTTTCAGAGATCTCGCCATCTGCAAACAGACTGAATTTCCCAACATTACAACAAAGGGTACACATTGGGATAACATTCACTGAAGATAAACTGCTTTTCAGAGTCTCAGAGACTATTGCAGTTTTCCTATTAATACTGTACTGCCAATTGTTGTTAACTGAGTAGTTCCAAATGCTTTAATTTGTAATGTAACAAACAGAACTTCAAACCAGTCTCTCCTTTTTTGTTCACTGCTATATCACATACAACACATTTTAAAACAAATTTTAAAAACACAACTCGTACAAGAAGGTAGCAAAATACTGCAATCTCAAAAGAAATAATGAAAATTAAAAGAACCAGTCAGAATATTCAATGATATGGTGTCGAGAGGTCTCAAGATGGCACTTATGGAGTGAAGCGGTTTTAGGCTTTGCTTCAAACCTTTTACTCTTTTTTAACCTACAAACACCCCTAATTGATCTTTTTATACCTATTCTAAAGGGGTTTAAACATATGAATTTTTTTTTAACTTTGAATCACTTTCAACTTGCTGAAATGTCTAAAGCAAAGGAATCGAAACAGATGAAAGAAACGATAACTTTAGAAGCAATTGCGAATCTTATGGACGACAGACTTGGAAAACTGGAGAATAAATTAACCGCAAAGCTTTCTACGTTTGATAAAATTTTAAAGTCATTTGATGTAAAACTTCAAGCACTTACACTGGAATCACAAAAACAACAAGCAAGTATTTTAGTTCTTGAAGAAGCTGCTCGCCAGAGAGATGGTATAATTGAAACTTTGCAACAACAGCAAACTTAGACTTCTCAACAGATGGATCGTTATAAATCTAAAATCACCGATCTTGAAAACCGCTCTAGAAGACAAAATCTTCGGCTAATTGGGATTCTGGAAAAATTTGAGAATGGCGATCTTACTGTTTTCTTTTCCAAATTTTTAATGGATGTCTTTGGCTCAGAAGTACTGGATTCCCCTCTAATAATCGACCGTGCACATCGCATTTCTCATTTTCATTCAGATTCAAGTTTGAAACCACAACAAGTTATTCTCCGGATCCATTACCCTCATACCAAAGAACGTTTGATTCGGGCTGCACGGAAAAAGGGTATGATCAGCTTTCAAGATTTTAAATTCCGTATTCTGGAAGATTACAGTCCCGAAGTCTTAAGGGCAAGAATGGCTTTTAAATCGGTTATGTCGGAAGTTCATCAGAAAGGCTACAAGCAAGCGCTGTTATTTCCAGCTCATCTGAGAGTTTCTCTCGAAGACGGAACTTATCGGCTGTTCAAATCTCCAGCGGATGCTCAAAGATTTCTGGAAGAATAACATTTTACCGGGTTGACTAATGTAATAATTAGTCTATAGATTTGGATCTTTTATAAAATGATGGTTTTTTTTTACTATGTATGGCTTACATGTATTTTTTTACACTGTAAAAGTTAGTTTTTGGTTTATTCTGAGTTTGTTATATTTTCATATTATTAATCTGTTAGTTTTGATAGTAATTTACTAGGATATTCTTCTAAGTTCGTATATACTTTTTTATATTTTTAACATTTAAATATTAAGATTTAAAAAAAAATAAAATGTCGTTTCTTCTTCCCGAAAGGCTTTAGTGCTTGGAATGTCACATCTGTTTTGATGTGTTTGAATAAGTTTTAAACTTTCTTTTAAAACACTAATTCAGTATTATTCATCTATGGGTTTTATCATTTTAATTTATATCTTTAATAGTCCTTTTGTTTTATATATAATACTAACTTTATATTTTAATTTTTGTCATACCAACCCTTTCTTATAATATGGGTGGTTTGTATCTTTTATTCAACTTTTTTTTGTTTGAGTTGCCGTCTTGAGACATGGGGGTAATTTTAGTGTTAGATTGCTTGCTTGCCTCTTTTTGGCTTTTTTCCTGGGGTTTTGAGGATGGAGAGAGGGGGATTTTTCTTCACTCTTTTCTTTTTGCTTGCTTTATGCTTAGTTTTACTACATGGGCTCATATGAAACTACAAAAATGGTTGCAGTGTCGTGACTTCCGGTTCCTCCTTGAACTTACTTTCCTCTTCCGGATTCACAAGTTCATCTTTTTTTTTAACCTTATGTGTTAATTGTAATAAATATTGTCAATATGGATAGGGTTATTAATTTTGTTTCTTGGAATACTAATGGTTTAAATCATCCGATTAAACGGAAAAAAATATTCGAAGTATTCCATAGAATGAATGCTAATGTTATCTTTGTACAAGAGACTCATGTAAGGAAGGTGGATAGTCAATGCTTTTTTAGGTTTTGGAAAGACCAACAATATCACTCAAATTCTCAAGCCAAAGTAAGAGGCGTTTCCATTTTTATAGATTCTTCAACCTCCTTTATACACCATGAAACAATTTCAGACCCACAAGGTAGATTTTTGATTATTACTGGTTTACTTTTTAATCAAAAAGTTGTTTTAGTTAATGATTATGCTCCAAATACTGATTGTCCTGAATTTTTAAGTGTCTATTTACATCCTTTCCTAATTTGAATCAGTACAGACTGATAATGGGTGGGGATTTTAACTGTTGTTTAAACTCTTCGATGGATAGGTCCAAGCCCATACAAGTTCTTCCGAATAAATCGGCCTCTCTTATCAATTCCTTTATGACTGATTCAGCAATTTGCGAAATTTGGCGTTTTCTACACCCCAATGACAAAGAGTTTTCATACTTTTCTCATGTTTATCATAATTATTCAAGAATTGATTACTTTTTCATTGATCAATGTTTACTTACAGATGTTATCGATTGTAAATATGACTCTATTACCATTTCTGATCATGCACCTTTGAAGTTATCTATTAAGATAATGGATTGATCTATTAATGCTAAATCCTGGAGGTTCAACTCTATTTTATTGCAGGACTTAGACTTCGTTAATTTTATTAAACAACAAATTGATTTGTTTCTCTTAACAAATTCTACAGCAGAGATCTCTAGTGGAATTTTATGGGACACTTTTAAAGCATTTATTCGTGGACAGATTATTTCATACTCTGCTGGAGTTAGGAAACGAACTAATTCTAAAATACTAACATTGGTTGATAAAATCAAAGCAATTGATAAGATTTATTCAGTGACCCCCAGCAAAGAACTTTATAAAGCAAGAGTGGAACTTCAAATGGAGCATAGTTTATTATCCTCTTCAATTGAAAATCAGTTAATTAAGTCTTGAACCCAGTTTTATGTATATGGAGATAAGTCTGGTAAATTATTGGCTAATCAATTGAAAACTGCTTCGGTTAAACGACAGATTACTAGGATTCGTAAACAAGATGGCATTCTGACGATCGACCATAAAGAGATAAATAAAGCCTTTCAAGATTTTTATAATTCCTTATATCAATCAGAATTTGCTAAGGATTCTTCTATAATAGATGAATTTTTAAGGAAATTGAATATTCCAAAATTAACAGTAGAGGATAGTGTATTCTTAGATACACCTATCATGGAAATTGAAATAAAAAAGGCTATTTTTTCCAATGAATTCCGGTATAGCTTCTGGTCCAGATGGTTACTCTGCAGAATTTTAAAAATCTTTTTCCTCTATACTTTCTCCTTGGCTTTGTAAAATTTTTTAAAGATGCATTAATTATAGGCAAATTTCCACAATCTTTTTATGAAGCTTCTATTTCTTTAATTCTTAAAAAAGATAAAGACCCTATTGAATGTGCATCCTATCGGCCTATATCCTTGTTGAATACGGATTTTAAGATTTTTAGTAAAATTTTGGCTACTAGATTAGAAAATATATTACCTCGAATCATTTCTGAAGATCAGACTGGATTTATTAAAAATCGCTATTCATCTTTTAACATTAGAAAATTAATTAATATTATCTATACTCTTTCATCCAAAATAGATAGATAGATAGATAGATACTTTATTCATCCCCATGGGGAAATTCAACTTTTTTCCAATGTCCCATACACTTGTTGTAGCAAAACTAATTACATACAATACTTAACTCAGTAAAAAAAATATGATATGCATCTAAATCACCATCTCAAAAAGCATTAATAATAGCTTTAAAAAGTTCTTAAGTCCTGGCGGTAGAATTGTAAAGCCTAATGGCATTGGGGAGTATTGACCTCTTCATCCTGTCTGAGAAGCATTGCATCGATAGTAACCTGTCGCTGAAACTGCTTCTCTGTCTCTGGATGGTGCTATGTAGAGGATGTTCAGAGTTATCCATAATTGACCGTAGCCTACTCAGCGCCCTTCGCTCTGCTACCGATGTTAAACTCTCCAGTACTTTGCCCACGACAGAGCCCGCCTTCCTTACCAGCTTATTAAGACGTGAGGCGTCCCTCTTCTTAATGCTGCCTCCCCAACACGCCACCACAAAGAAGAGGGCGCTCTCCACAACTGACCTATAGAACATCTTCAGCATCTCACTACAGACACTGAATGACGCCAACCTTCTTAGGAAGTACATTCGACTCTGTGCCTTCCTGCACAAGGCATCTGTGTTGGCAGTCCAGTCTAGCTTCTCGTCTAACTGTACTCCCAGATACTTGTAGGTCTTAACCTGCTCCACACATTCTCCATTAATGATCACTGGCTCCATATGAGGCCTAGATCTCCTAAAGTCCACCACCATCTCCTTGGTCTTGGTGATATTGAGACGCAGGTAGTTTGAGTTGCAGATGCTGAAAAAGCATTTGATAGAGTTGAATGGCCGTATTTATTTAATACGATGCAGCATTTTAATTTTAGTTCAAAATTTATATCATGGATTAAATTAATATATTATAAACCCTTGGCTTCTGCTTTTACCAATAATCAAAGGTCTCCTTTTTTTTCAGTTATTCCGTGGTACAAGGCAAGGATGTCCTTTAAGTCCTTTACTATTTGACATTGCTTTGGAACCTTTGGCTATAGCGATTCGTGAATCGCCTAATATTTTAGGTATTACTCGTGGGGAGGGGACGTATAAGTTATCATTGTATGCTGATGATTTGTTACTATACATATCCGACCCTGAAAGATCTATTCCTGCTATTTCGTCCTTGCTGGCTCAGTTTAGTAACTTTTCTGGTTATAAATTGAATTTTAATAAGAGTGAATTATTTCCATTAAATATGCAAGTTCCAATTTATAAACATTTACCATTTAAAGTTGTTACAGATTATTTTACTTATTTAGGTATTAAAATTACTTTAAAAAAAAGATTTAAAGTTAACTTTTTACCCTTAATTGACCAAATTAAGCAACTTGCTATCAGGTGGTCTCCGCTATCTTTGTCATTGGTTGGTAAATTAATGCTATTAAGATGATGGTATTACCCAAATTCTTATATTTATTTCAAGCATTACCAATTTTTATTCCTAAATCTTTTTTTGATATTATTGACTCCAAAATATCTTCCTATCTGTGGCAGAATAAAAATCCTAGACTAGGCAAAAAATATTTACAGAAGCCTAAGAACGAGGGCGGTTTGGCTTTGCCAAACTTGAGATTTTACTATTGGGCAGTTAATATACGATATTTAATATTTTGGACACAAGAATTGACTACAGCTGCTTGCCCACAATGGGTAAATTTGGAATGTAAATCTGTACAAGGCTTCTCATTGTTTTCAATCTTAGGATTTTCACTTCCTTTTTCTTTATCTAATTTGAATAAACAAATAACTAATCCAATAGTCAAATATACATTACGAATTTGGTTTCAATTTCATAATTTTTTTGGTTTTAATAAGTTTATTTTATCATGCCCTATAATATCTAACTATTCTTTTCGGCCCTCTCTTATGGATCAAGCTTTTCTTTTATGGAAAACAAGACGTATAACATGTTTTCGTGATCTGTTTTTGGATGATAGCGTTATGTCCTTTGAACTGCTATCTAATAAATATAATTTACCTAAAACCTATTTTTTTTAAGATATTTGCAAGTTAGAAATTTTTTGTACAATGAATTACAGTCCTTTCCGAAACTATGTCCATTGGACATTACGGAAAGGATTTTAGCTCTGAACCCTTGTCAAAAGGGTTTAGTAGCTGTTATTTATAATATGATCATGAAAATACAGCCAGAAATATCAGAAAAAATTAAGAAAGAATGGGAAGAAGAACTTCATTGTCTTATATCCACTGAGCAGTGGGAGAAAATTTTACTATTAGTCAATTCGTCCTCTATTTGTGCTAAACATACCCTAATACAATTTAAGGTTGTACATAGAGCTCATATGTCTAAGGATAAACTTGCTCGCTTTTACTCTCATGTTAATCCAACCTGTGACAGATGTCATTCTGATGATGCTTCATTGACCCATATGTTTTGGTCTTGCCCTTGTTTGCAAAACTACTGGAAAGATATTTTCAGTATTATTTCAAGAGTTTTAAATATCAATCTCCAACCACATCCTTTTACTACAATTTTTGGTTTACCAATGGTGGATAATAGTCATTTATCCTCTTCATCTCGACGAATGATTGCATTTGTTAAATTAATGGCTAGAAGATCTATTTTATTGAATTGGAAAGAAATTAATCATCCAACTATATTTCAGTGGTTTTCTCAAACTATCTCTTGTTTGAGCTTAGAAAAAATTAGAAGTGTTGTTTTTGATCCTTCAGTTAAATTTGAAGAAACTTGGAGACCATTTATTCAACATTTTCATATGAGTTAAATTGTCTTTTCCTAAACCTCACTTTGATTATCCTTAATTATTTGGATGGAGGTTCGGAGTTATTGGCACTACTGTATGTATTTAACATTATGCAATGGCCCATATTGGTTAGTGTTTTTTTTTCTCTTTTTTTGGGGGGTTTCTTTTTTTTTCTTTTTGTCTCTTTTGTTCATAAATACCATGAGTTTGGGAGGCTATATATATTGACTATTATATAGTTGAATGTCTACTTAAAATATTAATTATGTACTCTCAAACACTTTGTATTCATGTTTCATTTATGTTTGTTTAAAAAATTAATAAAAAGATTTAAAAAGAAAGATATGGTGTCACTGAGGTCTGGAAAAGAAAATGAATTCAAAGGAAAAATTCACAGGAAAATAAAAGTTCCAGCTATGTTAAAAAATTAACAGGCTGAAGATGCCAGTAAGTATTAGAATTTTTATGGTCTGTTTTGTTTAATTTTACAACTGTTAACTTTTAACTGTAGTCTTCGTTGATTCGACTATATAATATTCCGAAAAGCTCTGTTCAATTGTACAAATCAGATTTGAATTTTACTTGTTGACTTGGATGCATCACAGAAGTGGTGCTTGACTCTATGGAAAGCATTCTGCTCCTAAAATCCAGAGTCTTCTGCTCTGAACACAAAATAAATTCAGGTCATAGCCATACTTCAATTAATCTCCACAAATTGTTACTTTGTTGTTAGCAATTAGAGCCTAGAATCAGCTGCAAATGAGCTAAGGGCTCATTTAGCAAGGACTAAAATCTGTGCTGAAATAACTCCCAAAATATATAAATGATAATCAATACAACAAAGAACTACCAAAACTAAATTTTCATTTTAAAACTAAATGAACATTAAAAGATTTTATGTTACATGTAGAGGAGGATTAAACTACTGCATTTTGGGTAGACGATAGAATTATTGAGAACCATTGCTTGTAAATGATATGGAATGACACTGATAACAGGTGCTAGTATATGCAATAAAGCTCTCCTTAGTTCACAGCCTGAGCTCTGTAAAGGGTTAGTCTATTTAGCTGATTGAGAAACATTGCATTTATAAAGATGGTGATGTAACTGAGACAATGCATTTTAGAGAAACAACAATGTAGCACCCCTACAGAACGAAGCTGCACTTCTGTAGTATTTTGGTGCTCTGTCATTATAATAGAAGAATCCTCAAGTCTGTTGTAACATGCACTTCACATTTACAAGAAAGCAATCTTCAGATCGTCAGAGTAATATGGATTCCTGATTTATCTTCTTTCTCCATGGCTGAATGATCATGCTTTTGTCTAAGAAGAATGCAAGTCCAGCACCAACTCAGAACCTATAATCAAGTTTGACACTCGAATGAAATTCTGTGAAACTACTGGGCTGTTTGTGAACACTGGCTTTTTTTAAAATATATTAAACCATGGCCTCAACTGTGTTCTGATGGATATAAAAGATCCTCTGCAGTTTTCAAAGCAGAGCTGAATACCCCCTCATTGTTCTTGCCTACATTTTTGCCATCAATTAATAGCAGAATTTCTGGATGTTCACTGATTCTGTGGAGATGTTTATGAAAAAACTGGCTACCAAACCTCTTGCATAACAGGGACTCAAACATGACTGTATTTCTTTTCTGAGAATTTAAAGTAAATTTGAAAATGTACGTTAATTAAAAATTTTATTTTTCATTTATTTTATTTAGTACCAGGCCAACAACCCTGCACTGCCCAATTACACCCATGGGGCCAATTAACCTACCGCCCTGTATGGGTTTGGAAAGTGGGAGGAAAGTGAAGCACCTGGAGGAAACCCACACAGTCACAGGGAGAACATACAAACTACAGACAGCTGTGGAATTGAACCCAGGTCACTGGCACTGTACCATCATGCAGTCACATGCAATCATGTTCTGTCAATGAACACCACCATCTCCCTCCCAAGACTGCTTCCACTCAAAATCACTGGGTGATAGTGTGAATGTTCATCTTTCCTCAACAATAGACTTCAAGGGGGACGTCACGTGATGACGTAGGATCGAGACGCTGGAACCCAGCTCTCCCGTAAAAAGTTAATAAATTAATGTCTAAATGAAGAAAAGTTAGTCAGTATCTTCTAAAAGTTACTTATAAACTACTCCGGACTGTGTCAAGCAATGCCTCAAAGAAGGAAGATGAAGAAAACTAATACCGGGAAGATTACGCAAGTTGGAACAAGAGCGGGGCCCACGTCTGCCGAGGAACCGCGGTCTCAGGTACGTTGTGCCACCGGCGAGGCGGAACAAGAGACCGCGGCAACAATGGCCATTCCTGAAGGGAAGGGTCATCGTGAATTGCGCAAACCCGAAGGACGGAGCATGCGCAAACGGGAGCAACAAGAACTACAAAGCCCAGCTACCACTGCAACTGAAAGTGACAGTGAATCGGAGGGAGAGTCAAATGTCTCGGAAAGATCAGATGAAGAAGAAGCTAAAAGTCCTTCTAGAAATATAGAAAAGACTTTGAGGCAAATAATGCGTAAATTAGACACATTAAAAATAATTAAAAATAATCAAAAAAGACTCGAAAAAAAAATGACCAAAATGGAGATTATGCTTGATAAAATGACAAAGAGACAGGAAAAAATGGAAAAAAGAATTACGGACTTGGAAACTACAACGGAGGACATGGTTGAAAGAATGGACAAAATAGAAAATGAAAATGCTGCTTGGGCATCAGAAAGAAAACAATTTATGGAACAAATTGATAAGCTTGAAAATTTCAGTAGACGAAATAATATTAAAATTGTTGGACTTAAAGAAGATATAGAAGGAGAAGACCCAATAAATTTTTTTCAAAAATGGATCCCTGAAAAGTTGGAAATGGAAGGAGAAATTCCAATTGAGATCGAAAGGGCTCATAGATCCTTAAGGCCAAGACCTCGAGCTGATCAAAACCCACGATCAATTTTGATAAAATGCTTACGATACCAAGACAAAGAAAAGATCCTGAAGGCTGCTGCCCAAAGTGCCAAAAATAGAAACGGGCCATTGATGATAGCAGGAAAACCAGTCCTTTTTTACCCTGATATAAGTCACAACCTGTTGAAGAGGAAGAAGGAATTTAACCCAGTGAAAAAAGCCTTATGGGTAAAGGGTTACAAATTTACAATGCGTCATCCAGCAACACTGATAATTTTTTTGGAGGAAGGAAAAAAATTTTTTCCCGATTATCGAAAAGCGGAGGAGTTTGTACAAGATCTTCCATCTATTCGCTATGAAGATAGACCCAACGAACAGAATTGATGGACATTTATGGATATTATAGAAAAGGGGAGCAAAATTTTAGAAATACTAAATGAGAATGGTATTTCTTTTTTTTTTCTCTTCTTATACATATACGTTTTTGTGTTGCGGGGGGGCTGGGGAGCTTTGGATCGGTTACTGCGGGATTCACGTGTGTAATCATGGCGGTTGCCATGACCCGTACAGCAGAGGGGGGTAATGTTGTGTTATTTTTCCACAACATTAGTAGGGGGGTATTTTGTTTTTTTCTTTATATTTTAATTTTCTTCTATCTTTTAGCCTGGATGATTGGTGGGAACACACATAGCAACACGGAGATTTTTATAAAGATTTCCCAAGATACCATGAAAGTGGAAAGATTAGGTATTATTATAGATTGGAATAATATAATAAAAAAAAATAATGACTAATCTACTAAACTTTTTAAGTTTTAATGTTAATGGGCTTAATGGGCCAGTAAAAAGAAAAAGAATTTTAACATATATTAAAAAAATGAAAACAGATATAGCTTTTTTACAAGAAACTCATTTAACAGACACAGAACACCAGAAATTAAAAAGAGACTGGGTTGGAAATGTTATTGCAGCTTCATTTAATTCAAAGGCGAGAGGAGTTGCAATTTTGGTTAACAAAAATCTACCAATTAAAATACAAAACATATTAATTGATTCGGCGGGGAGATATCTAATTATACACTGTCAAATTTTTTCAGAACTATGGACCCTTATGAACATTTATGCACCAAATGAAAATGATGTAAAATTCATACAGGAGGTCTTTTTGAATTTGGCCAACGCACATGATAAAATATTAATAGGTGGAGATTTTAATTTTTGTCTAGATCCAGCTTTAGATAGATCAACAAAGGTTGTTACAAAATCAAAAGCAGTAAAATTAACTCTATCATTGATGAAAGACTTAAATCTGATTGATATATGGAGAAGAATTAATCCAAAAGAAAGAGATTATTCATTTTATTCAAATAGACATAAAACATACTCAAGGATAGACTTTTTCCTATTATCAACAAATATTCAAGATAGAGTGAAAAATGTGGAATATAAAGCAAGAATACTGTCAGATCATTCTCCTTTAATAATGACAATGATAATGACAGATAAAGAGGAATCAGTTTATAGGTGGAGATTTAATTCAATATTATTAAAACGTCAAGACTTTTGTGATTTTATGAAAAAACAGATTCAGTTCTTTTTAGATATAAATTCACATTCAGTTGATGATAAATTTATAGTGTGGGAAGCAATGAAGGCATACTTGAGAGGTCAGATAATAAGTTATACTTCTAAAATTAAGAAGGAATATATGATAGAAATAGATCAATTGGAAAAAGAGATTACGAAATTAGAAAAAGAATCCCAAAGAAATATGACAGAAGAAAAACGAAGACAACTCATTAACAAGAAGTTACAATATAATACGCTCCAAACATATCGAACGGAAAAAGCAATTATGAGAACTAAACAAAGATATTATGAACTAGGTGAAAGATCACAAAGTTCTTGCATGGCAGCTAAAAACAGACCAGACTTCTAAAACAATAAATGCAATTCGAACAAGAGTAAATAAAATTACTTATAAACCTTTAGAAATTAATGAAGCTTTTAAGAATTTTTACTCTGAGTTGTACAAATCAGAATCACAAAATGACAATGTCAAGATAGAAAGGTTTCTATCACAAATAACTCTTCCAAAATTAAATACGGAAGAACAGAAGGGATTAGATATGCCTTTTACATTGAAAGAGGTCGAAGAAGCCCTAGGATCACTTCAAAGTAATAAATCTCCAGGAGAAGATGGTTTTCCGCCTGAATTCTATAAAAAGTTTAAAGATTTATTAATTCCTCCTCTTATGGAGTTAATACGCCAAGCGGAAAGAACGCATAAACTTCCAGAATCCTTTTCGACAGCCATTTTAATAGTATTGCCAAAAAAAGATAGAGATCCTTTAAAGCCATCATCATATAGACCGATTTCTTTATTAAATACTGATTATAAAATAATAGCAAAAATCTTATCTAATAGATTATCTAAATGCTTACCAAAATTAGTACATATGGATCAAACAGGATTTATTAAAAATAGACAATCAGCAGATAATGTAACTCGCTTATTTAGTATAATTCATTTAGCACAGAAGAGGGAGGAAATGAGCGTGGCAGTTGCTTTAGATGCAGAAAAAGCATTTGATAGATTGGAGTGGGATTTTTTATTTAAGGTATTGGAAAAATACGGATTAGGAGTATCCTTTATAAAATGGATTAAAACCTTAAATACTAATCCCAAAGCTAAAGTAGTGACAAATGGTCAGATTTCAACACCATTTCAGTTAACAAGGTCAACTAGGCAAGGTTGTCCATTATCACCTGCTTTATTTGTGTTGGCGATAGAGCCATTAGCTGAACTGATCAGAATGGACCCAGATATTAAGGGTTTTAGAGTTAACCAAGAAGAATACAAGATCAACTTATTTGCTGATGATGTTCTACTTTATCTAACAAACCCATTGCAATCGTTGCGTAAATTATCCTATAGATTAGAAGAATATGGGAAAGTATCAGGTTACAAAATAAACTGGGACAAAAGTGAAATTTTACCTCTTACTAAAGGAGACTATAATCAATGTCGATCAATAACCCAGTTTAGATGGCCGGCAAATGGTATAAAATATTTAGGTATAAGAGTCGATAATGATATAAAGAACATATACAAATTAAATTATTTACCACTATTGAAAAAAATTCAAGAAGATCTTGATAAATGGATGGTATTACCAATAACATTAGTAGGTAGAGTAAATACCATAAAAATGAATATATTCCCTAGATTACAATACTTATTTCAATCACTACCAATACAATTACCCCAGAAGTTTTTTCAAGAGCTGAATAAATATGTGAGGAAGTTTCTTTGGAAAGGTAAGATGTCAAGAATATTGTTGGAAAAATTGACATGGAAATTTGAGCTAGGAGGGTTACAACTTCCAAATTTTAAGAATTATTATAAAGCAAATCAACTTAGATTTATTGCATCCTTTTTTGAGAAAGACAAACCGGCGTGGATCAGAATAGAACTAGATAAAATAGGAGAAAACATACCAGAAGACTTTATATATAAATGGGAATCTAAATGGATACGGGAAAAGAAAGAATCTCCTATATTAAAACATTTGATTGATTTATGGAATAAGATAAATGTTGACGATGAGACAAAGAAATCCTTATTAGCAAAGAGATCTTTAATCCAAAATAGACTTATTCCTTTTACAATGGATAATCAACTTTTATATAATTGGTTTCAAAAAGGGATTAGATATATAGGAGATTGTTTTGAAGGAGGTATATTAATGTCATTTGATCAATTAAAGAATAAATATAAAGTATCAAACAACACTCTTTTTTGTTACTTTCAACTAAGGGCTTATTTAAGAGAAAAGCTAGGTCAAACAATGTTACTACCGAAACCCAATGAAATAGAAACTTTAATTCAAAAAGGAAAGATTAAAAAATTTATCTCTTGTATGTATAATTTGATTCAAAAACAGGCAATTAAACAAGGAGTCCATAAGTCAAGACAAAAATGGGAAAGTGATTTGAATATCAAAATTGAAGAAAAAAACTGGTCAAGACTATGTCTTGAGAGTATGACAAATACAATAAACGTTCGATTAAGATTAGTGCAATACAATTTTTTACATCAACTATATATTACACCACAAAAAATAAACAAATTAAACCCAAATCTATCTGATCAGTGTTTTCGATGTAACCAAGAAATTGGTACTTTTTTACATTCTACTTGGTCTTGCTCCAAAATTCAACCTTTTTGGACAAATTTAAGAGTTTTACTGGAACAAATCATTGGAATACAACTTCCACACAACCCAACATTACTTTTACTAGGTAATATTGAAGGGATAAAACCGATATCCAGATTGAATAAATATCAGAAAGAATTTATAAAAATTGCATTGGCAGTAGCCAAAAAAGCTATTGCAGTGACTTGGAAATCGGATACATATCTAAGTATAGATCGTTGGAAGAACGAAATTTATGGCTGTATTCCACTTGAAAAAATCACTTACAATTTAAGAGATAAATATGAAACATTTTTGAAAATTTGGCGCCCTTATTTACAAAAGACAGGATTAAATATATAGGTGCTCCGAAGATGAAATAATTGGTTACTTGGGGAAAGAAATAAATGCATACACTAAAGTTATTACGAACTCCGTGGAGCGTGTGGGGATCTTCCAATATCCAGGCATTCCTTTTTTTTTTCTCTTTCTTTTTTTTTAGGGATGTTAGGGGGGAGGGGTTAAGGGGAGGGGGGCTGGGTAACATTTTTTTTTCTCATACACTTTTATTTTGTAACTATTTGAAAACAATAAAAAAAGTTTAAAAAAACAATAGACTTCAAATCATAATTCCCAAAAAACGTCTCCATCACTGCAAACTGCTATCCCATCTCCAACCTCCCAAATCTGTCCTTATATTTCTCTAAGCCACATAACTGAATCCAGAAAATCAGATGTCTTCTCCTGAACTGCTTTAATCAGAATAACAAATTACATCCTTATTTCCTCATTTTTTTTCAATGTATCCTCTGACTTCGACATAGTTGATCACATTATCTTCCTTCAGCAACTCTCTGTTCTCATATCACAGGCTGAAACTGCAATTGCCAGGTTTGATGTTAAGCTATTTAAAACCGGTTCAGAGAAGGTCCCAAAACTGGTTCAGCAGAATTTTTCTCCAAATAGGTACCGAACAGACCTAATCTCCATTGTAAACTCTGTGTCCCTGCAACAGCACTCTGTAAATGTGCTCAGTGGTTGGGAGGGCTTGACCCCTGAGGGACTGGGCTGTATCCACTATTTTCCGAGCTCTCCACCACACAGCTATAGAAGTTTGTCAAAGTTTTAAAGGTCATGCTAAAATCTTCATAGACTCCCAAGGAAGTAGAGGTGCTGCCGTGTTTTCTTCATAATTGCACCTTGGCTGGGTCAGTTGCTTTCCGTGGTTCCACCCTCCTGAATGCTGCTCACATGTTGACCTCAGACACTGAAATCACAGGATCATGGGGGGGCTGTAGGACTTAATGATAGTCTCTCCATGTTTTGATGGTCAAAGTGAGCATAGAAGGCATTGAGCTTATCTGGAAGCGAAGCCCTGTTGTTGCAAATGTAGCTTCATTTTACTTTTAAAGGATTGATGGTATCTAAGTGCTCCCACATCTGTTGAGCATCCTTCATTGATTCAAGTTTAGTTCAGAAACGATGCTTCACCTGTGAGATGGCTTTCCTGAGATCAAACCTAGATGCCTTGCAACTTTTTTGGTCACCAGACTTGAATGCCTCTGATCTGGCCCTCAGCAGGTTGTGGTTTATCCAGGGTTTCTGGTTGTGGTAGACTGAACAATTTTGTGGGAACACACTTGCCTACACCTGTTTTAATAAAATCTGTGACAACCATGGCATATTTATTCAGATCCACAGATGAGTCATTGAACACGGCCCAGTCCACCAATTCGAAGCCATCCTGCGACTGCTCACTAGCTCCCACAATCTCCTCTGTTATTCTAATCTCTGCGGCTTGTAGTACAGCACAGCTCAGCATGGCATTGTTGTCCTAATTAAGCTCGTAATGAAATGCCAAAGTAATCCCTTTTGCCTCCATGTCTCTTCATGCTTTGCACATTCACATACCTATCCAAGAGCCTTCTAACACCTCCATCATATTTGCCTTCATTTCACCCTTAGCAATGCATTTCAGGCACCTAGCAATATTCATGTGGGAAAAAAATTGCCTTACACATCTCCTTTGAACTTACCCCCCCCCCCCACCTTAAATACAAGTGCTCTAGTATTAGACATTTCAACCATGGGAAAAACATACAAAATGCTGGAGGAACTCAGCAGGTCAGGTAGCATCTAAGGAAATGAACAAACTGTCGACTTTTTGGGCAGTCCCTCAGAATTGGAAAGGAAGGGGGAAAATGCCAGAATAAAACGGCAGAGGGAGGGAGGGGAAGGAGGACTAGGTGAAGGTGATGGGTGAAACCAGGTGGGCGGGAAAAGTAAGCTGTTGGAGAAGGAATCTGCAGAATCTCTAGCATTTATGATTTGCTGCTCCACTGTGAAGTCACTTCAAGGGATGACTATCCTGAAAAAGTTTAAATCTTTTCTTCGATGGGAATTCAGTGAGACCTCCTCTCACAGCTCCCCCTACGTGGTCTCTGCTGCCCTCCAACTCTTCCACCATGTACTTGCTACCACAGCCACATATCCTTCCTGGGAAATTGTCCCATCAGGTTATTTCTTCCCAAACCCTTTACCTTTCCTACCCACCTGGTTTCACCCACCACGTTCTCGCTAGTCCTCCTCCCCACCCCCCACTTTTTTATTCTGGCTTCTTCCTTCTCTGTCCCAAGAAGGGTCTTGACCTGAAATGTCAACAGTTTATTCATTTCTATAGATACTGCCGGAGCATCTAAGTTCCTCCAGCATTGTGTGTGAGTTACTCTGGATTTTCAGCATCTGCAGAATCTCTTGCACTTTTGGGAAAAAGATGCTAGCTGTCTACTCTGTACATGCCTGTCAGAATCTCAAACTTCTATCAGATCTCCCCTCAGCCTATGCTGCTCCAGAGAAAACAATCCCTGTCTGTCCAACCACTCCCTATAACAAATGCTCCTTAAACCGGGAAGCATCAAGGTAAACCTCTTCTGCACCCTTTCCAATGACATTGATGATCATGGTCTCTCCATGACCATGACTGTTCTTGGCAATATTTCTATAGAAGTGGTTTGGCATCGCCTTCTTTTGGGCGGTGTCTTTGCAGGGCAGGTGATCCAGCTATTATCAATACCCTTCAGAGATTGTCTGGCATCAGTGGTTGCACTAGCTACTCATACCACTGTCCATCACCTGCTCCTGTGGCTTCTCATGACCCTGATTGAGGGACTAAGCAGGTGCCACACCTTGCTAAAGGGTAACCTACAGGCTAACAGAAGGAACACCTTACCACTCATTTGATAGAAACATATCTCCATCCTGCCACCTATACACCCTTAGTACTAGGGTCAAAAACTCTGAAATTCCTTCCAAATTCTCTCACCACATTACCTCTTTTTCTTCCAGAAAACTTACACTCATTGTTTGGTCACCTATAATAACATTTCCCACTATTTTAGCATAAAATTCTGTTCAATAATTTTGTCAACTGTTACAAATGATAAAAACGTGTTATATTTTACACATGTAAGTAGACAAGAGAAATCAGAGATAAAACATCTGAAGCTTTAAAAAAAATCTGCTGGAGAAACTCAGTGGACCAAGCAGAATCTAGGGAGAAGAGCTGACGATGTCTGACAGTGAAGAGGCGAGGGGGTCAATATAAGAGGAGAATGTGTGATCTGTGGACTGAGGGTGCAAGTGTGTCAGATGGGGGAGGGAAGGGGAGGGGGGATAGAATTGTGAGGCAGTGACAGGTGTATGATAGATGGAGGCAGGCAAGGGGAAAAGAAGAAAAGCATGGAAAGAGAAATGGAATAAGGTGGAATGTGGGGCTGTGACTATGGAAGTCAGCTGCTGGAGGGAAATAAGCAGGAACACAAATGGCTATCAGTGCTGGAAGGTGAAAATGGTAGCTGGAACCAGAACCGGATGGGGGGAGGGGGGTGAAGACACCTCTCTACACGCAGTGAGTGGATGGAATAAGGAGGAAAAACATGATGAAGATGGGTGAAGGGAGGTAGATGAAGAGGCAAGAAAAATGTGATTGTGAACAGAAAGAAACATGCTAGCACTTTGTAACCAAGATTCTTAAAAAGCTTGTAATGCTGTCTTCAACCATATAACTGGCAATCTAGGCAATATTTGACAAAATGCATTAAGGTGAAGGGGTGAATATTAGCATGTATGACATTATGGGGGGAACTGTGTTTGTTACTCTAACTCAGGGGTGTCAAACTCATTTTAGGTCACGGGCCGGATTGAGCAAAATGCAGCTTCATGCGGGCCGGATCAGTCGGACGCGTGCGAACGCAGCTTTCGTTGCCTCCGTTTTTTCAGCCTGCTCTCATGTGTCTCAGTCTCTGCTATAACTACAGAGTGTTTCACTTTACAAATTCCGTTTCTTATGAAGAAGACTGCCGAGCAAGACTGCCGAATAAACACTAAAAACCCTGAAAACCTGGTACCTGAATAAACTCAGCATTAGCCATATCATACGCCATAGGCGCTTCAATTACTGGGGCCAGCTTTAATAGTAATTAGATATTATCTCACGGGCCAAAGATAATTCCACCGCGGGCCAAATCTGGCCCGCGGGCCTTGAGTTTGACATATATGCTCTAACTGTTTAAACATCTTAGAAAGTAAACTTTTCATGATTTCTCTTGTTGACAGCAACTAACAGGCAAAGGATTAAAATACAACAGAAATATCGGGCCACACTGAACTCAAAATAAAAGTGGTGATCAAGCATTTGGCCTACTTTTTTATTTCAATGGAACAATTAAACAAAACTCTTCTCTTTCTAATGAGTTTATTTCTACACTGGTGCACTGAGGATGCATAGCCAAGACTACCCACTTCAAAGTTCAAAGTAACTTTATAATCAACGTACATATATGTCACCATATACAACTCTGAGATTAATTTTCTTGTAAATCTATAGAATAATAACCAAAACAGAATCAATGAAAGACCGCCCAACTAGGGCACTCAACCAGAGTGCAAAAGACAACAAATTACGCAAGTACAAAATGAGGAACTAATAACAATAAATAACTAAGCAATAATTATTGAGAATATGAGATGAAGTGTCCTTGAAAGTGAGTCTATAGGTTATGGGAACAGTTCAATAATGGGGCAAGTGAAGTTGAGTGAAGTTATCCCCTTTGGTTCAAAAGCCTGATGGTTGAGGGGTAATAACTGTTCCTGAACCTTGTGTTGTAAGTCCTGAGGCTCTTGTACCATCTTCCTGATGGAAGCAGCAAGAAGAGAGCATGACCTGGGCGGTGGGGGTCCCTGATGATGGCTGCTGCTTTCCTGTGACAGCATTTCATATAGATGTGCCCAATGGTTGGGAAGGCTTTACCTGTGATCGTAAACACAACAGGGACCGTGTCCCCCTTGTCCTCACCTATCACCCCATCAGCCTCCGGATCCAGCATATTATCCTCCGCAACTTCCGCCACTTTCAACAGGACCATACCACTAAGGACATCTTTCCCTCTCTACCCCTCTCTGCTTTTCGCAGGGGTCGTTCCCTCCGCGACTGCCTGGTCCACATGTCCCTCCCCACAGATCTCCCACCTGGTACTTATCCCTGCAAGCGTAAGTGCTACACCTGTCCCTACACCTCCTCTCTTACCACCATTCAGGGCCCCAAACAGTCCTTCCAGGTGAGGCAACACTTCACTTGTGAGTCTGTTGGGGTCATCTATTGCATCCGGTGCTCCCGGTGCAGCCTCCTCTACATCGGCGAGACCTGACACAGATTGGGGGATTGGGCCACAACAGACAGAATCTCCCGGTTGCCACTCACTTCAACTCTCCTTCACATTCCCATTCAGATATGTCCATACATGGCCTCCTCTACTGCCATGATGAGGCCAAACTTCAGTTGGAGGAACAACATCTCATCTACCATCTAGGTATTCTCCAGCCCCTTGGTATGAACATAGAATTCTCCAACTTCTGGTAATTCCCTCCCTCTCCCTTCCCCCATCCCAACTTCACTCTGTCTCCTCTTCTAGCTGCCTACCACCTCTCATGACTCTGCCTTCTTCTACTACCCATAGTGCTTTCCCCTTAGATTCCGTCTTCACCTCTCCTGCCTATCCCCTCCCTGCTTCCCCTCCCCCACCCCTTGATCTTTCCTCTGATTGGTTTTCCACCCTCCCCCCACCTTCTTTATAGGGCCCCTGCCCCCTCCTTCTTTAGTCCTGACGAAGGGTCTCGACCCGAAACATTGACTGCTCCTTTCAACGGATGCTGCCTGACCTGCTGAGTTCATCCAGCTTTTTTTGTACGTCTTGATTTTACCTGTGATAGACTGGGTCATATTCACTTTATTAGGTAGGATTTCCAATTCAAGGGCATTGGTGTTTCCATACCAGGCTGTAATGCAGCCAGACAATATACACTCGACCACACATTTATAGAAGGTTGTCACTTGCCCAAAAAGTGAAAAAAAAAAGATGTGTCTTATACTCACGTGGAACTGTTACACCATAATGCTGGGAATCACAAATCAACAATTTCCTTTTAAGCTCATTCAGTCCCACTCCTGAAGGACCTACAAGAGCAAGCAGAGAAAATCATCTTAAATCTGTAACTACAGAAATATGAACTAATTATACACGGCTGCTCCTTGTGTTGGGGTGGGTAGCAATCCCCTGCATAGCTGTTGTTAGTTTTTGCATTCAGATTCAGACAGGATACAATCATAAATGGCCCTCACCAATTTTTATTGATGCTTCATAGAAAGCATTGTATCTGGATGGCAACTGTTTCATCCATGGCTGCAAGAACCTGCAGACAGTTGTGGACACAACTAAATACACCACGAAAAGCATCCTCTTTTTAATTTCTCACTGCCTTAGTGAAGGAGCCAACATGATCAAAGAACCCCTCCCACCCAGACATTCTCTCTCCCTCCCATCAGGCAGACGACACAAAAGCCTGAAAGCACATTCCACCAAGCTCATGGACAGCTTTTATCCTGCTGTTATAAGGAAAGACCACAAAATAGTCCCCTAGTATGATAAAACGGCCCTGACCTCAGTCTGCTTCATTATGGCCTAACGTCGTATTGTCTGCCTACAATAACCATAAGATCACAATACATAGGAGCAGAATCAGGCCATTTGGCCCAAAGAACCTGCTCCACCATTCCTTCATGGCTGATTTATTATCCCTCTCAACTCCTCCTCCTGTCTTCTCGCTGTAATCTTTGATGCCCTTACTAATCAAGAACCTATCAATCTCCACTTTCAATATATCAATGACTTGGCCTCCACAGGCATGAGGTAATGAATTGCACACTTTCTTTGTAACTGAAACATTCTATTCTGCATTTTCTTATTGTTTACATCCAAAACAATGTAACTTAAATGGTACCTCAGTATATGGTCAATAATAAACCAATTTACTATGAGTATACACAATCAGCCAATAATTGTGTGCTTTAATCCACTAACACACACATCATGCAAAATACGTGAAACTACTGATTTTAGAAACCAGTTAATAACCCAAGATCTCTAATTTGTTGGATTATCTTTTGCAGCCAAAAAGGACTTTATTACAATATGGTTATTTCTTCTGCCTGTCCATCAGTCCCATTAGTGATCTGGATGCAGTAGTCCATCATCTTTTAATTGAAGAACTAGATAGAAATAAATATCCATAATGGCACCCAAAATGTAATTGTATCTTTAACATATTTCAGAGCCAACATCTCACTGGAAGTGCCAAGAATTTCTCTAGAGCACAAAGGCTTTTTGGCTATGTGTAGAGTTGCTCCATAATGCTCACTAAAAGCTTGCCAGACAGTTTTACTATTCCATCATTCTTACAAATTAACCTGGTCTTAAGGGCCATTATAAAGTATGAGATAATTCATCTTTTGTTCTTGCAATATGGCTAAAACGTAATTAAAAATGTTAAGGCAAATGAAGACCAATTTAAACATTTTGAAAATTTGGATTAAAGAAGACTGACCATAAGTTTAGATAAAAGGCTTCATTGAAATGTTGACATGTTTTCCAGAAAATGACTAATCTGCACACTTTCAGCATCATCTGTTTTTATTTCAGATCCCAGTACACAAGAACATACGAAAGTACAGAATTGGAAAAGAGTCTGCAGCCCATCTGGCTTGTCCCAAAACTAGTACCTTTCAAATCCCCATGTCCCTGAAATATCTGTCTAATCCTTGTTTATTTCCATGGAATCTGTTCTCACTGCCTCTCTGGGTAACCCATTCCATACTCACTGTCCTCTGCATAAGGTAGTTAGATCTATGTGAAAGTATAAATTTCCTCTTCTGAATTTGAGTTTCAAGTTCTTGTTCCTTTCTCGTGCCGTTACCACTAAGATTCTGATCGTTATTTCCCCCAAAGAGGAATTTCTGGATATATTTTGGGGGAAAAGTTTTCTTCAAGTGAGCGATATTCTGATGTACATGATTGGCCACCCATAGGCAATTAAAAAAAAGATTGAAATGTTGGTTGCACAAGAGTTCTGCCTAATTCCCAAACAATATCCAGCTCCCTTTTCAATGCCCATCTAGTGCTGTGATGCTGACAACGATGACAATGATTCTTGATCATTGTTGGTCACGGAGAAGGGCTTTCTGAAGGACCAAAACATTGCATAAGACGTCAGCCAGACTAAATTTGGAATATTGTGTACAGTCTTAGTCACCTACCTACAGGAAAGTTATCAATAGAAACAAATACAAACTTGAGACATGAGCTCTAGTGAAAAGTTGAATAAGTTAGGACTTTATTCCCTGGAGTGTCATAGAATGAGGGGACATTTGATAGAGGTAGACAAAATTAGGAGAGGCTTAGCTAGGGTTAATGCAAGCAGGCTTTTTCCACTGTGGTTGAGTGAAAATAAAACTGGAGGTCATAGGTTAAGGATGAAAGGTAAAATGTTTAAGGGGAACTTCATGCAGAGGGTGGAACAAGCAAGGAAATGAAGGATATGGGTTCAATTTCAACATTTAAAAGAAGTTTAAGTATATGCTGCAAGGGGTATGGAGGGCTATGGTTCAGTTAAGGGTTGATGACATTGGGTAGAATAATAGTTTGACACAGACTAGATGGTTCAAAGAGCCTGTTTTTGTTCTGTAATACTCTATGACTTTATAACAAGCAAGCTTAGTCAAGGAATCAGGAAGACTAAAAGAGGGATAAAAAAGCGGCAAGGCAGAGGTAATCTCAAAACTCAAGCTAGGGCAGATGGCAGACTATTCAGAAATTGTAAACTGAGATATGCACACTTAATTTTGGCAAAAATGCCATTATAGATGAACTGTTTGCATCATTGTTTGCTCACAATGGGAAAAGTTAATGTTGAAAGTTCCAAAAGTTCTATCAACCACATAATTAAGTTATGCAAACTGTATCAACGTAGACTGGTGAATGTGTATTAGTCTACAATAAGGAATTGACACAAAGAGTCAGTAGCTTTAAATTCCTTGGCAGTAACGTATTAGATGAGCTGTCCTAGTCCCAGCACATGTAATCACAAGAAAGGCATTTTTACTTTCTTAGGAGGCTAAGGAGGTTCAGCTTGTCACTGAACATTCTACAGATGCACTTTTGAAATTATCCCTACTAGTTGCATCATGGTTTAAATGGCAATCTGAATGCAGAGATACAAGAGGTTGCAGAGAATAGTGGATTCAGCCCAATATATCATACCCACCTCTGGTAGTATCTATGGGAACTGTTGTCTTAAGAAGACACAATCCTTCATGAAAATTCCCCAACATCCAGGTCATACCATCTTCTCACTGCTACCATGAAGCAAGAAGTAGAGAAGCACTAAGTCCCAAACCATCAAGTTCAAGAACAGCTACTTCCTTTCAAATATTTGCTTCGTGATCTAACTGGCACAACCCTCATCACGTCAAGTTAGCAACATTATGACCACTTTGATCATTTTGTATTAAAATGAATCTTTATTTCAGTCAGTTCAATTATTTGTTGTAAAAATGATCTACAATGTATGTTTTGCTTGTGAATGATGCTTATATGACACTATGTGCTGTGATGCTGCTGCAATTAGTTTTTCATTGTACCTGTGTATATATGTACTTGTCCACATGACAATAAACTGAAGTTTGATTACTAAATAACATCTCATTTAATTTAATGTGGTTCAATGCTGGAGAAATTAAAAGAGAAGCATGAGTAAAATGTCTTCTAGGCTTCCTGTATCCCTAAAACAGATAGAGAGCAGGAGATGTCAGGTTCTATTAAAAAAAACAAATGACTGTTCTGCTTACAAAAGGAATTTGTACTACTAAATCAGTGTCAGTACCAATGGAAGACCAAAATTTATCCATTCCTTCCTTTTCAGAAGACAAATTCTGTAAAAGGACAGCCATTTAAAAAAAAAACAAGGCAAAAGATTTCAAAATTCCCCTTCTGAATAGATATGACACATTTTTCTAAAACATCGGTTGTTTTTCTAGGCTCCATATTTTGATTAATAATTTTGGCTCCTTTCAAGAACCAGTGCAGTTTCAATCAATTTCCAATTCTGTGTTACTCTTTGCTCAGTTGGACAGTGATGACCTTATCTGACACTTCTATTTTAAAGTGGAAAACTGCAGCTATTGGAAAACTGAAGTAAAAATACAAATTGCTGGAAATACTTAGAAGGTCGGACAAAATCTGTGGAGATAGCAACTAACATTTCAAGTCATTATCTGTCATTAGAACTAAGAAAATTAAAAACTGAACATGTTCTCAGTTGCACAGAAGATGGTAGTATGGAGAGAGCAAAGGAAAGGTTGGAGACCAAGAATAGTCTTGGTCCAAAACACCAGCTGTTCAATCTCCTCCATAGACGCTGCCTGATCTGCTGCGTTCCTACAGTTTTTTGTGTGTGTTGACAGAAAAGGCTGTGGTGCCAGCTCAACCAGCCTGAAACATTAACCATGTCTCTGTCCACAAATGCTGCCTGACCTCCTGATTATCTCCAGTGTATTGGGATATTTTGGGATTACTTTCAACACCTGCCACGACAGCTCATACACTTAATATCTTCACTTATCCATGAATGCACATAGAATGGATTTGATACAATACCTCCTGGTCCTTCTCAGATCATGCATGATCACTTAGGACCCTTTCCCAATTCCTCTGTCTAAATATATTTACATATGCACATTGTTCTAAGAAATTCTCATTTAGCCCTCAACATCAAGGCCAAGTATGGTATCAAGGTGCGCTAGCTAAAATGGAGTTGATGGGAATTCAGAAAACCTCCACTGGTTGGTATCATACCTGACACAAAGGAAGATGGTTGTGGTGGTTGGAGGCCAATCATCTCATCCTTAGGACATCACTGCAGGACTTACTCAGTGAAGTGTCCAAGGACCAACCATCTTCAGCTGCTTCATCAATGACCTTCCTTCCATCATAAAGTCAGAAGTGGGGGTGTACACAGATGACTGTATAATATTCTGCACTATTCTTGACTTCTAAGATAGTGAAGCAGTTTATATAAAATGCAGCAGGACCTGGACAATATCCAGGCTTGGGCTGACATGTGACAAGTAACGTATGAGCCACGCAAATGCCAGACAATGACCATCTCCAACAAGAGAGGCTCTAACCATCGTCCCTTAACATTCAGTGGCATCACCATCACTGAATCCCCTACTATCAACATCCTGGGGGGTTACCATTGATAGGAAACTTAAATGTTCTAGCCATATAAACACTGTGGCTACCAGAGCAGGCCAAAGGCTAGGAATCCTGCAGCGTGTAACTCACCTCTTGACTCCCCAAAGCCCGTCCCCCGTCTACAAGGCTCAGGTCAGGAGTGTAATGCAATACTTGCCACTCACCTGGATGAGTGCAGCTCCATCAACACTCAAGCTTGACACCATCCAGTACAAGGCTGTCCACTTGATTGGTACCTCTTCCACAAGCATCTAATCCCTCCACTATTGATGAACAGTTGCAGCAGTGTGTACTATCTACAAGATGCACTGCAACAACACACTAAAGCTCCTAAGGCAGCACCTTCCAGACCCATGACCAATACCATCTAGGACAAGTACAGCAGATACCTGGGAACACTACCACTTGGAAATCTCCCTCCAAGTCGCTCACCATCCTGACTTGCTGTTCCTTCATTGTTGCTGAGTCAAAATCATAATATTGCCTCCCTAACAGCACTGTGGTGTACCTACACCTTAGGGACTGCAGCGGTGGTTCAAGAAGGCACCTTCTCAAGAGCAATTAGCGATGGGTAATAAATGCTGGCTTAGCTGGCAATGTCCACATCCCATAAATGAATAAATAAAAACTGGCCTGATTCTGGTTTTATTTTGTTATTGTAGGAATTTTTATTCCCCTGACACTCCACACTTCCTTGTTACCTACAAAGATGAATTTCAAGGGAAGCTACATAAATACAATGGGTCAGGATGTAGAAAAGAGAGAAAAGTTGTGAAAAGTAGAGGTGAGAAGGACTGGGAAGCCCACCTACAGCATCTCTCAATGGTCTGTTACTATGCTGCATGTTCATTAAAATTCCAACAACTTGACCAAATCTTCTCAAAATGGAATATAATTGTTCTACCTTTTGTTTAGTACAGCTCAACATGATTCACTTTGTTTCTGTGCTTTTCCCCTCCAACAGTGCTGTCCAGTTCAATTTCCTTAGTTCACTCCTCATAATCTGCTTTTCTTAAATTGAATGCATCTATTGTACTCGCTCTTATTTTGAGAGTCTCATCTTAAACACTACCATATTGCAGTTACTCTTGCCAAGATGTTTTCTGCTCTATTGTCTCTTTACTGAGTATCATGTTCAGCAGCACCTCTAGGTTGAAGAGGTTCTTGACCATGTAAATGAATCCAACTTTGTATCAAGGTGCAAGAGTCTTTGAGATACGTTCTGCAGATTTCTCCGTCTCTAGCAAAACCAAAATCTCCCATCCATTCCTATACACATTATTCCAATCTGATTAAAAGTTATTTGTCAGATCCTTTCACGTGACCTCAATATATATATATAGCAGATGTCCATGGCTAATTTTTCCCCTCATGCACCTCAATTCTAACCACAGGGTTTCCTTTCCATCCATTCTTGCATTCAACAAATTCAACTCTGTACATTAAAGTTCTCTTTCACTTAAAATACAACATACTTGACATGTAATTCTGTGACATTTCAGTGGAGGTTCTGCCTGATAGCTTTAAAAACTCTCCAAAAGTAGCACAAGAAAAAAAAAAATTCCAGAAAAAGAACTCATTAAGCACTTGACTGCAAGTACTTTAGGGTGAGAACAGAACCAGGAAAACAAACAGGTCGAAAAAGCCAAACATGATTTTTCTTGCCACAGATCCTTTGTTGAAGAGCAAGTGCAAAAGGTTACAGGATGTATTTTTCTCCGCAGATAGCACTGGGTCTCTCTCAAAAAAAGGAAGGACTGCTCCTGCAGTAGTAAAAATACAGTTGCTGTAAAATGCTCTGTTTAATGTTTGGATGAGAATAGAGGAAACTACTGAAGAATCAAATCAAATTTAATACTCAAAAGAGAAATCCAAGGTTTTAAATCGGTGTAAGTGACAAGGTATTCAGTTGCAGTATGATTTTACGTTTTAAGCTAGTTAAATACACAAGTTATTCTGGACAGCATACTCTCAATTTTCACCATTCTTGCATCATCTTGAGATCATTCTGCGTTGACTGCTGGCAAATCTCTTAGTGATTGTTTTTAAAACTAAATATGTGTCACTGGGAATGGGGTAAAGAATGGAAGAGGGAGAATGCAGTCACATGGACTTCGAGAAGAAACATTCTTCTTTATTCATGACCGCAAGATTCTCAAACAATTATTTCAAGGATAGTAAGCGTGGAAATAAAATAACTGTACTGCACTCTGATCGAATAAAAAATGCATTACATTTGGGAGGTGATATCTGTAGTGGTGAGCACGGGTAGAGTTATTTTGAGCTTGGTCACTGGAATGGAAAGTGTAATAGTTTACACATATATACTGTGCTTTCAATGCCAATAAACTCTTATTTATCATGGGGAAACTGACTCTTGGATGCTGCATCAGGTTAGACCTGGTGGAATAGAGACACAGGAGTCCACAGATGCAGGAAGCTGGAGCAAAAAAAACAAACTGTGGAGAAACTCAGCAGGTCAAGCAACCTCTGTACAGGCACTAGGGTAACTGACCTTTGGGTTGTGACCTGCATATCTGTGTCTGCAACAGTTCAAAGTACATTCATTATCAAAATATGTATACATTATACAACCTTGAGATTCAGCCCCTAGCAGGAAGCCACAAAACAAAGACACCCAAAAAATGAGATACCCGTAAATTCCGGTGTATAACCTGAGAACTTGGCCCTAAATTTTGGTCCTAAAATTAAGGGGTTGGCTTATACAGAGGGTGCCAACTTTGGAAAAACAAATACATGGAAGACAGGTCGTATTTATTGGCTGTTTTTGAGTCAAATGCAAAAGAAAATACAAATGCTTACAAAAGATCTACAAAACACATTCTGTTTCTCAATTTACTTGCACACACTGTTGTCGTCAAACGTTCAGAACTCGAAACTCTCACACTCTTCATTATCTGACTCTCCAAAAATCGCGTCCCATTCTTCGACAGTCGGGACTGTTTTCTCCCCCTTCTGATTGACAGTGCGGTTGCCAGCAAAATCAAAGAACATTGGTGTCTTGTCCAGGTTACCAACCAGTGATAGCGGGTAAGAATGTGCCTTTCGATGCTTGATTACAAACAATTGGAAGGTCGTAATCTTATTCTCAAGGTCGCTTGGCAACTTCTGAGCAATCTTTGTGTTTTGTTTCAACACAACATCACGTCTATTCATAAATCGGGTGCACCAACTTCGCATAACTTTTGAAATTTTTGCTGACCTCACGGTGTTTATCGTCTCATTTCAACGCTTGAACTCGAATCATTTCTCTGGTAACAATGTATCCAGACGATCGCTGGTGATTCACCCACTCTAAAACTCTTCCTTTTAGTTCTGACCACTGGCATGTTTTCCCGTGGTTTGCACATTTCGTCTTTGGTATTTCCCTCAGCGTGTCCTCTGCCTTTCTCCACTCTCACTTGTTTCTCATTTACACTAAACTTCTTAGCAGCTGCAGAATTATTCGTTCCTTTAGCAAAATCAACAACCTTCAGCTTGAAGTCAGCATCATATCACATTCATTTTAATCTTTTGTACATGGTGGTCGCAAACTCAATACTGAGTACACGTACTGATCCCGCCACCCCGTGTTATGTTTTAACGAGTTTCACGGGGTTACATTTCAGAGGATTCTTTACCATTGGGAACCTAATCCATAACTTCCCTTCCTGATATATTTATTAAGAATAATAAATTCTTAATTACACTCTACAATGTGTAGGCCTGTTTCCTTAGAGGTACTGGTTCATAAAATTTCCAGGTTCCGGATCCGGCAAAGCTGAGTACTGGCATGTGAGATCTTGTGATCTTTTCTGGTTAAATCAAAAACTTTGACAAAAGGGGTCAACTCATACAAAGGTACATGAAAAAGGCACTTTTTAAACTTGAAAATGGGGGAGGGGTTGGCTTATACACCGGAATTTACGGTATATATAAGACAACTAACACCCAATGTGTAATGGGGAAAAAATACATCATGCAAACAACAACTGCAAGCAAATAGTCTCTGAACAGAAGTCCACAAAGAGAGTCCCATAGTACAGCACAGACCTGAGTAAATGCTGTGGAGCTGCTATCTGAACTGGCATGTACCTTGCCTTGGGCCCTGAACCCTGACCTTTACAATCAGGCCTGGTGCTTAACTCTCCGTCTGAACATCAGCTTCTGCTGCTTTGAGCAGCGATCTGAAGCGGCCCGTCCCTCATCTCGGCCCCTGGCACCTTAACTTTTTCAATCTGGCTTGGTGCTTAACTCTCCGTCTGAAACCACATGGATTTTTGTTTTTGCCGCATGGATACATCAGACTTTGCCGCCTCAATTTGGCCTGTAAACCTCCATCTGAACATAGTGTTCAGTCGCATCGATACGCTCTAGGGCCTGGACCCTCTGGCTGCAATTCAGCCTGTGCCTGACCTTTCACGCACTTCCATGTTGTCGGCAACTAGCCCACCACCTCACCTTGCCTCAGTTCTGGCACATCAAGTTGCCTCCAAGTCCAAAGGAAAGTTACAGACTATTACTTGCGATGATCATTTGCCAGAAGTGTGGTTAACAATTAACAAAGTATTTAATTGTTATCATTGTTTCGTTAGTCTAAGTCCTAGCGTGGGGAGCCTGCTGGTATGAATTCCATGTAAAGGGGCACAACCAAAGGATCTGGTGCAAGGAATTTATTGGCTTTGGAAACTTTATAGTTTTACCTCATCTTTGCCTCAACTTCGGGAAAGGTCCTTTCCATCTAAACTGCAACACTTCTTCTCATCAGATGTGCTGTCTGACTGGGGTGTATGAATGGTCTCTTTCAATGAATTTCACCAACATGTCCTTAATGTTTCAGGAACTTCCCAAATAAATTCAGCCATGTTTTACATTAAAGCCACTGTAGTCAAAATATATTTTGTGCAAATTCAGAAGTGCAACACTAACTATATCATTGTGTGCTTCATTTCAATGAAAAGCATGGTAAATGGAACTTTTACTTAATTGCAAATAATGCATCCTTATTTTCAAAGTAACCTAGGGGATCCAATTCATAATGTTTACAGATTTCCTCAAAATGCTAACATGCTTAATTTTTAAAAATTCGCAATAGTTTAATATTCACATCTCACAAGTGAGAATAAATCTGGTCAATGGCAATGAGTATCATAGGACTATTTCCCCCAATTATTGCACTGGTTGTAGCTCATTTTGGCATGTACTGGATGACTTTATAAGCACAAGCTTTCGCTACAAGCCACTAGTGGGTGGTTAACTTATAGTGAGCCAGACAAAGGGAACAATTTGTTTATTTTAACTTAATTTAACCTGCTCCTCTAAGCCCAGCATTATAAATCAAATTTATAAGTTCTTGAAACTCTCCAAAATGATTAACTGAATGCAAGTACTACTGCTGCATAGAAATACTGCAACTCCAGAGACTAATTAGAACACTTCTAGCATATTAGTGGATAATTATTTAAAGATGCTAGATTACAGTTGTTCTGCAATGTTCTGTAGCTGCACAGTTTCTGTATAGCCCTGCTGGGAACGGGGAGTGCTAGGTAGAACCATGGAACCCATCTTATTATTGCTGCATTAAACTCAATGCTCTTGCAAATATCATTGTTGTTTCACTCACTTGTTCGATCAAATTTGTTGCGATTGACAGACATGATCACTTTCAATTTAGTTTATGAATTCTGCCTATTGCCATAATTTTTTTTTTAAATCAATAGTACTGGTTACTGAGTTCAGAGGCACCTACCCAGTGTAGCTCCTCTAAAAAGCATTCCACACTTTAGCCACTAGATCCACTACTCTGAATCCTCATGGCTTTGAATTTAAGAAATAATGAGCCAGAAAGCTTAACCCACTAACTAGCAGTTACAGCACTTGCCTTTATTTCAGATGAGAAGGTGGCTATACTGATGGAGTCAATCGACCAGCTACCTTCCATCTGCCTGTTCACAGGTAAAGCCAGTTCTTCACCACACTGCTGGGAATGAAGAATTTCCACCAGCAGTGATGATGGTTCCACTAATAATTTTCAGATGCCAGGAGCGCAGTGATATCACAGAAGGAACACAAACTCAGGGTCTGGTGAATTTCATGATCATTAACTCAAACTTACTCCAAAATTTTCAAACACAAGGAACACTGTACACTCATTTTGCATTCTGCTGTGACTAGAAAGGGTAAACACAAGGATTAATGTAAAAAGGAACACAAATTTCCCAGCCTGTAGCTAAATGATGATCAATTATAAGTAGTTCAGTGTATGCTTTAGTTATTTAAAGAAATCTAGTTATACAACATGCTATTGTTCCACTATAATTTTCACCATAATTAACTTAATAAAATTCAAAAATATCTCTCATTAAGTAATGCTGACCATTGTATTGACCAGCTTCACCAGACAGCTGGTCTGCTGGTCACCAGATACACTAAATCAAAGTCACTTTTTATTAAAGTAGAGGTGTACCAATTTTCAGTAGCTACGATTGATGGCATAACTCCCACATATTATCCAGTGACAATTAACATGTGAAACTTTAAAAACAGAAATTCAAATTTTATTCAGAATGTGATAATATATAAATAATAATGTGCTTTTCGTACAACTACACTGATTTCAAATTAGTCACATTTAAACTGCAGAATGTGGCATTTGGCACATTGTTAGAGACCCATTGACCAATGCAAGGGTATGGGCCACTTTGTTGATGTGTGAATAAGTCTTTACTGACAGCTCTCATTCAGTCTTATGGCTTGTATTTATCCATGACTGGGTACAGGATGATTGTAGCAACATTGGAGGCAATGACTGCAGTATAGGTCAATAATATCTCTGAGAGGCAGCTTCTTAACTTTCTTTTAGAGCTGAAGTATTAGTTGATCAATTTTCCACAATATTTAGATTGAGGTACATTATTTTTCATTAACAGCAGTATGGCAATTTAATTCAGTAGATTAATTCATCTTCATCAAGAAATGTAAGCCATGAACAGCTGCAATTAGAAATAAAGCACCTGACTCTAACAAATTGAACTAGATGCAGCAAAATGTGTGCAGAAGTTGACTCAAATAATCCCAGTGCAACAACTTGCTTTACAAAAATGCTCTTAAAACAGTAAAACTGTTCATGGGGGTGTTACCAAACTAAAATTCAGACTGCTTCATAAAAACTGAAATGAGTTCTGGGCTTTAAAGGGAGGAGGTGGGGAGGGGAGAGGGGTAGATAGATAAATAACATCAACAAGAAAACAGTTGTAGCAGCTGCCAGGTCCCTCAAGCCTGCTACATCACTCAACATGATTGTGGTCGACTTCTACTGGCCTCAGATCCTCTTCTGTGCCAATTCCCTAAACCCTCCATTCCTGGAGAGTTAGGGAGAGGAATTCCTGAGCATAGTTCAGATGAAAATACTGGCGTGGTGCAAATTAGAATCAGAATGTCCAACAGACAGAATCTATGGTGAGCAAAAGGCTGGAAAGAAGTACGAGTCCATGGAGAGAATTGAAAACACTAGAAAAATTGTTTAATTGGTAACTGATGTTGGTCAGCCATCGGAGAGCTGATGGGTAGATGGACCGTTTAGGTCAAGGCAACAAAGCTTTGGATATTCGTTGCTTATGGATGATAGCTCGTGAGAGGTGCCTCAGGAATGCCTTGAATGAAGCAGAGAGAAAAAAAAAGGCACAACTAAGGTGAGTCAAGGACACAGATGAACATAGTTAGTGAGATGTAAATGCAGTCTTAGTGATATCACATTTGTGGTGGAGTCTTACCTCGGGATCAAATATAGTAGTTTTGTGGGTTAGAATCATACAATTGAGGACTGTGTATACAAATGTCCCAATGACTTTTCAGTTTATTTCCTTAGTTAAAACAGACAATTATTCTGTCATGACTCAATTATTATCTGGTTTGAGCCTGCTGTCAATTATGCATCTTTTAAGAACATAAGAAATAGGAACCCATCAAGCCTGCCCCACCATTCAATAAGATCATGGCTGATCTGTCCGTAAACTCAGCTCCATCTACCTGTCTCTTCTCATAACCTTTAATTCCCTTACTATGTTAATTCTATCGAACTGTATCTTAAATATATTTAGTGAAGAAGCCTCAACTGCTTCCCTGGGCAGAGAATTCCACAGATTCACCACTCTCTGGGAAAAAGAGTTTCTCCTCATCTCCGTCCTAAATCTTCTCCCCGAATCTTGAGGCAATGTCCCCTGGTTCTAGTCTCACTTACCAATGGAAACAACTTTCCTACTTCTATCTTATCTATCCCTTTCAAAATGTTGTATGTTTCTATAAGAATCCCTCTCATTCTTCTGAATTCCAGAGAGTACAGTCCCTGGTGACTCAATCACTCCTCATCGGTTAACCCCTTCATCTCTGGAATCAACTTGGTGAACTTCCTCTGCACTACCTCCAAAGCCAGTATATCCTTCCTCAAGTAAGGAGACCAGAACTGCACACAGTACTCCAGGTGCAGCCTCACCAGTACCCTGTATAGTTGCAGCATGACCTCCCTGCTCTTGAATTCAATCCCTCTGGCAATGAAGGCCAACATTCTGTTTGCCTTCTTAATAACCTGTTGCATCTGCAAGCCAACTTTTTGCGATTCATGCACAAACACTCCCAAGTCCCTCTGCACAACAGCATGCTGCAATCTTTCACCATTTAAATTAATCTGCTCTTCTATTATTTCTTCCAAAGTGGATGATCTCGCATTTATATATAAACATATAACAATTACAGCACGGAAACAGGCCATCTCGGCCTTTCTAGTCCATGCCAAACGCTTACCCTCACCTAGTCCCACCTACCTGCACTCAGCCCATAACCCTCCATTCCTTTCCTGTCCATGTACCTATCCAATTTTTTTTTAAATGACAAAATCAAACCTGCCTCTACCACGTCTACTGGAAGCTCATTCCACACAGCTACCACTCTCTGAGTAAAGAAGTTCCCCCTCGTGTTACCCCTAAACTTTTGCCCCTTAACTCTCAACTCATGTCCTCTTGTTTGAATCTCCCCTATTCTCAATGGAAAAAGCCTATCCACGTCAACTCTATCTAACCCCCTCAAAATTTTAAATACCTCTATCAAGTCCCCCCTCAACATTCTACGCTCCAAAGAATAAAGACCTAACTTGTTCAACCTTTCTCTGTAACTTAGGTGCTGAATCCCAGGTAACATTCTAGTAAATCTCCTCTGTACTCTCTCTATTTCGTTGACATCTTTCCTATAATTCAGTGACCAGAACTGTACACAATACTCCAAATTTGGCCTTACCAATGCCTTGTACAATTTTAACATTACATCCCAACTCCTATACTCAATGCTCTGATTCATAAAGGCCAGCATACCAAAAGCTTTCTTCACCACCCTATCCACATGAGATTTCACCTTCAGGGAACTATGCACCATTATTCCTAGATCACTCTGCTCTACTGTATTCCTCAATGCACTACCATTTACCATGTATGTCCTATTTTGATTAGTCCTACCAAAATGTAGCACCTCACACTTATCAGCATTAAATTCCATCTGCCATCGTTCAGCCCACTCTTCTAACTGGCCTAAATCTCTCTGCAAGCTTTGAAAACCTACTTCATTATCCACAATGCCACCTATCTTAGTATTATCTGCATACTTACTAGTCCAATTTACCACCCCATCATCCAGATCATTAATGTATATGACAAACAACATCGGGCCCAATACAGATCCCTGAGGCACACCACTAGTCACTGGCCTCCAACCTGACAAACAGTTATCCACCACTACTCTCTGGTATCTCCCATCCAGCCACTGTTGAATCAGTTTTACTACTTCAATATTAATACCTAACGATGGAACCTTCCTAACTAACCTTCTGTGTGGAACCTTGTCAAAGGCCTTACTGAAGTCCATATAGACAACATCCACTGCTTTACCTTTGTAAACTTTCCTAGTAACCTCTTCAAAAAATTCAATAAGGTTTGCCAAACATGACCCTCCACGTACAAATCCATGTTGACTGTTCCTAATCAGACCCTGTCTATCCGGATAATTACATATACCATCTCTAAGAATACTTTCCATTAATTTACCCACCACTGATGTCAGACTTACAGGCCAATAATTGCTAGGTTTACTCTTAGAACCCTTTTTAAACAATGGAACCACATGAGCAATACGCTAATCCTCCGGCACCATCCCCGTTTCTAATGACATTTGAAATATTTCTGACAGAGCCCTTGCTATTTCTACACTAACTTCCCTCAAGGAAGTTTACCAGTGTTGTATTCCATCTTCCAGACCTTGGCCCACTCACTTAATCTATATCCCTCTGCAGACTTTCCACATTCTCTGTACAATT
Source organism: Hemitrygon akajei (assembly GCF_048418815.1). NCBI lineage: Eukaryota > Metazoa > Chordata > Chondrichthyes > Myliobatiformes > Dasyatidae > Hemitrygon > Hemitrygon akajei. The sequence goes on from NC_133131.1 coordinate 138,880,259, forward strand.
TGCTTTTCCACTCAGTTTAGTGTCATAAGCAAATTTTGCTGCGCTACATTCAGTCGTTCCCTCTTCCAAATCATCAATGTAAATGGTAAACACTGCAGGCCCAGGCCCAGCACCGACTCCTGCGGCACCCCCCCCCCCCCCCACTCACCACAGACTGCCAACCAGAGAAACACCCATTTATACCAACTCTCTGCCTTCTATTGGTTAACCAGTCTACTATCCATGCCAATACACTTCCTCCAACCCTAAGCATCCGTATCTTATTTATAAGTCCCTTGTGCGGCACCTTATCAAATGCCTTCAGGAACTCCAAGTATACGACATCCACCTGTTCTCCTCTATCCACTGCACTCATCATGTCCTCAACATAACTCCAGTAAGTTTGTCAAACAGGACCTGCCCTTTCTGAATCCATGCTGCGTCTGTCTAATGGAACCACTCCTTTCTAAACGTTTCGCTATTTCTTCCTTAATGACAGCTTCAAGCATTTTCCCGACTACAGATGTTAAGCTAACTGGCTTATACTGTAGTTGCCTGTCATTTGCCCACATCCTCTTTCAAAAAGTGGCGTGACATTTGCTGTCTTTCAATCCGCTGGGCCTGCCCAGTGTCTACAGAATTTTGGTAAATGATTACCAGATTTTATCTGTTGCTTCCTTCACTATGGGACACCTACCAATGACTTCTGCATCATGATCTGGGATACAAAACATTACCACTCTTTCTATTTAACTCTTGGACTAAACCGGTCAAAAATATTGAAGAATGGAGTTTCTGACTTGCTTATAAGTTTCAAATTTCGATAAATATCGTTTTCTTCATATATGTTAACTTGAATATGTAATATATAAAAACGAAATCTACAACATATCTACAGGAAATCAAAAGTTCTAAGTAAATTTATTATCGAAGTACATATATATCACCATGGACTAGCGCAAGATTCATTTTCTTGTGGGCATCCACAATGGAATCAATGAAAAACTGCAAAGATGGACAAGCAACCAATGCACAAAAGACAACAAATTCTGCAAATACAAAAAAAACAAATACACTAATGAATAATAAATATTGAGAACCTGAGTTGTAGAATCCTTGAAAATTACTCCACAGCCTGTGGAATTAGTTCAATGTTGAGTGAGTGAAGTTACATCAAATTATCTCTAAGGTTCAGGAGCTTGATGGTTGAGAGGTAATAACTGTTGCTAAATCTAGCAGTGTGGGACATAAACTTTAACAACATAGTTAAGCCCTTCATCTCTGGAACTTCTCTAATTTTTTTTCCCCCCACAAGATGATCAAATTCCTAGGTGACTAAGATTGGATTTAATACTCCACTTTTGCTCCAACCAATATTTTGCACAGATTCAACAGTCTCCTTGCTTTTGTGCACCATGTTCCTATTTTAAATCACCATTTACCTCTCTCCACAATTGTCCTGTAATTTAAAGACTTAAGCATATACACCTACACTCTAGGTTCCTGTACATCCTTTAACAGTTGTACTTGGAATATGGAGGCTCAATTAGTCCTTCTGCATTACCTTGAAGTGAAAGGAGACAAAATAAAAGTCTACCAGCAATTTTTCAAATATTCTCTATGACTACTCCACGCTTAATTTTTTTAAAAAAACAAGACAACAGGTTTGTCATTTTACCAATTTTAACTAATATTCATTAAGGCATTTTTAAAGATAGCACAACTGCTCACTAAAATAAAGTGATAACAGTTTGGCATTATATTTATGTCAATTATACCACCATTGTTACAGAAGATGTACAGATGATAAGCTGAGAAAAATTAAAATCCTAAGAAATATATATGTCAAGTAATTATTTTAGATAAAAATAATTATACTCAAACTCCTAAATACAAGAATATCACATGAACAACTCCAGGCTGCAAAGTATGTTACAATAGTAATACATTACTTTTGGGCAATCATTCAGTGTGAAAACCCATCAAAAAGTAGCAGATACAGCCCAGTCATTCACAGGAAAAGCTCTCCCCATCAATGAGCACAACTACTAGGAGCACTGTCACAAGAAAGCAGCATCTATCATGAAGGACCCCACCATCTAGGCCAAGCTCTCTGCTCACTGCTGCCTCAGGTCCCACCCCACCAGGTTCAGTAACAGTTATTCCCTTCAACCATCAGGCTCCTGAACCAGAAGAGGTAACTTCACTCACCTCAATACTGAACTGATTCCAGAGCCCATGAACACACTTTAAAGGCCTCGATGACTTATGTTCTTGAACATATTTACTGTATTGCATTTTTTTCCTTTTTTGTATTTACACAATTGGGTTCTCTTTTGCACGTTGGTTGTTTGTCTTTGTTGTCTGCTGTTTTTCAATGATTCTATTGTGTTTCTATGTATTTACTGTGAATGCCCACAAGGAAAATGAATATCAGAGTGGCACATATATACTTCGATAATAAATTTACTTTGAATTTTAAGCTTTAAAAGTTTAATTAATGCTTAAGCTTGTATCTATAGTAAAGCTAAAATTGTTGCTGCAAAGGAGACAAGTTTCTCTCATTGATACCTTGATCATTTTAATTCTTGTTATTTTCTCATCAGTGCACAATACAATTGGAGATACATAATGCAATTACAAATGCCAAAACAGTTCTTTGCCTTCTATCTGAAATACAGACATTCTTGGAGAGGGTATCATGAAGCTTCATCCAGGACAAAGATAAAAGGTTTTGATGGGCTCTTCTGTAAGTGAATTCAACAACACTTCAGAATGGTTTTCTCTCATGTATTGCAGATGTTGGGAGGAAATACTTAAGAAATTACTGATGGAAAATTCAGTTGCCAATAAGTTTTGCATTATTTCACAAATATTTACACTTTAGGATTTCAAGTTGAAGTTGAAGTCGGTCTACATTTTTATCCTAGTGATGTTATCATTTAATATCACATTTGGCTTTATCTTATAAATCTTATAAAAGATGATAAAAATACATATAGATAGATTTTAAAATAAAATTGTCAATAACTTGAAAATCTTTTTAAAGCCTATCTTCTTCAAAATTATACCACTGAATGTGTTTTTTTTTGGTCAGGTATAAAATAAAATGAAACAAATATATTTGTTTTAAGTTCTGCCTTTTAAATTTCTACTCTCATGTTACTTGAGAAAGTACCCTTTTATTTCTAGGCTGTAAACCTCACATGCTTTCCCGACAAAAATTACCATTGGAAGACTTTATGGAAAGTTCAGAGTGGTTTCACAGAGAATCCAGCAAAGCAGCAGCCAAGACCAGCTACAAGGCCAGTTCTGAGTGTCCAGCGCCAGAAGTAGTCTTTTGGCTAGCATGGCATCTCTGGCTGCAGCACTTCCTGATCAACATAGGACTCAGACTGATCTTAAATTCCAGTGTGTGTAATGTCCTGTATCCTGATGTCATCAGAATTACTCTCTGGTATTTGGAGAAAAAAGGAGAGAGGTTCAAATGACAGTGCCACAGATGCTAATACAATGAGATTTGCATCATAAAGGATTATTGTCATTGTGAAATTCTTTCAACCATATCAACTTGAAACAGTAATGGGACAGACTATTTAATGAAGTGAATGATCTTAATTTGGAGCAGAATGCAATTACAGATGTTATCAAACTGGTATAATGGATAAAATTCAAATACAAGTATCCAAATGTTCTAAAGCTCACTCTGCAAAAAAAAGACTGCAGATGCTGAAATCTGGAGCAAAAGCAAACTGCTGGAGGAACTCAGTACATGAAATTGCATTTGTACTTATCACTTCCAGCTTCTTTTTCTACTTTCCCTCTCCCTTCTCCCAAATGGCTCAATCTGCTTAATGTTTTATTCACATCCGGTTCTATCTAATCTCTGAGCCTCTGTCTTAATTGTCCTCCAACTGACCTGATTCACCCTATCACCTTCAAACTAGTCCCCATCTCACCCTTTTCACTTATCTCCTTGAAGGCAATCTTCCTTCAAACTCCCAGTCCTGATCCAGGATCTCAATTCAAAACGTTGACCACCCCTTTGCTTGAACAGATGCTGTTTGGCCTGAGTTCCTTCAGCAGTGAGATTTTTGGTTTACCACTATTTCCACATTGTCCCAGATACCAGAATTTAACAGAAAATGCATCACTTTGAATAAAAAAGGGCAGATAATATGGTGCTCTTAAAACTGTCCATGTTTTAATCCTGAATAGAAATTAATTTTTTACTTTTGGTGAAGACTGAAAAGTACTAAGTTTTAGATACTAAGTACCAGAAGTACAGATTACAAGTGTTAGATAACTTAAACTGTTCATAGAACAGAACATTGAGATAGATATGGCCCTTGTGGCTAAAGGGATCAGGGGATATGGAGAGAAGGCAGGTACAGGATTCTGAGTTGGATGATCAGCCATGATCATACTGAATGGCGGTGCAGGCTTGAAGGGCCGAATGGCCTACTCCTGCACCTATTTTCTATGTTTAGAATAGCACAGTCCAGGTCCATAATGTTGTGCCAACCTTTTAACTTACTCGAAGATCAAGTCATCCTTCCCTCCAACATAGCCCACCATTTTGCTTTCATCTATCGACCTACCTAAGAGTCTCTTAAATGTCCGTAATATATATGCCTCTACCACCAACCCCGGCAGTGTGCTCCAAGCACTTACAACTCTGGTAACAAAAAAACTACCTCTGACATCTCTGCTGTACTTTCTTCCAATCACCTTAAAATTATCTTCTCTTGTATTAGTCATTACCGTCCTGGGAAAAAAAGATGCTGGTAGACCACACTATTCATGATTCTTATATACCTCCATCAAGTCACCTCTCATCCTCCTTCACTCCAAACAGAAGGGTTCACTCAACCTTTCCTCAACTGACATGCTGTCTAATCCAGGCAGCATCTTGGTAAATCTCCTCTGCACCTCTTCTAAAACCTCCACATCCTTCCTATAATGAGATAGCACAAAGTGAATACAATATTTCAAGTGTGGTCTAAATAGCATTTATAGAACTGTAAAACTACCTCATAGCTCTTGAACTCAATCTTGTGACTAATGAAGGTCAACATACCATGCATCTTCTTAATCAGCCTATGAACTTGTGTGTCAGCTTTGAGGGTTTATGGGTATGTGTCTCAACATCCCTCAGTCTCTCCAGACTGCCAACATCCCCGGCATTAACTTGCACTCAAAATTCAAATTCAACCTTCTAAAGTGCATCACTTCACACCTCTTTCGATTGAACTTCGTCTGCCACTTCTCAGCCCAGCTCTGCATCCTATCAATGTCCTGTTTTAATCTAAGACAGCCTCAACACTATCCACAATATCACCAACCTTCGTGTTATCAGCAAAGTTGCTAATGTATCTGTCCATTTTCTCATCCAAATCATTTATAAAAAATCACCAAGGGCAAGGCCCCCAGAACAGACTCCTGCAGAACACCATTAGTAACCGACCACCAGGCAGAATACGGTCTATCTACTACAGGTCGACCTTCACTAATCCGGCACCACTGGGACCTGAGGAGTGCCGGATTAGTGGAAATGCCGGATTACAGAAGGATCACATTAAGCAATAGCTAACCTCTTCATCATACCTGTAAAATATCATGTAAATCAGTACAAGTTAGATAATAGTGAAACAGAAATATTAAATGAGTAGCAAGTGAAATTTGAATAAAGTAATATACTGTACAGGCACAGATAAAATAAAGGGTACAGGTAAATGTACAGGAATTAACTTATACAGAAAAGTTGAGCACTTCCGCTTCTAAAGTGAGACGTTTAATATACCTTCAGACAAAGTTACTGCAAGTGTGGGGTTGTCAGGATCATCAACATCTGCATCTTGAAAAATGAGGGAAGCTTCAGGAACTAGTGCTGAAACTGTCACAACAGTTTCTTCAAAAACTGTTGATGTTGGTGGCAGCACATCTGGGTGAGCAGAAGTTGATGGCACTGGATTTTGAAGTGTTAGCTCCCCCGCTGCACTTTTTCTAGCAATTTTTTTGAACATATCTTCCAAGGTAAGCTGTTTCATATATTTTGGTCTCTCTCTGATTAGCTTATCCTGCAGCATATAAACATTCATTATTTCTTGCTCAGTTATAAAACATTGTTGCTCTAACCCTTTCAGCAATTCACCTGTCAACTTAATTAGCCTGTCAATAGAAAGTCTGTCTGCTACAACTTCCTCATCTTCATCACTGCTTTCTCCTCCAATATCTTCCTTCTCTGGATGTACAACCATCTGCACAATTTCCGAGTCAGTATAATGATGAACAGTAGGCTCATCCTCATCTATGTTCATCCATTCTTCAACATTGTCATCACTGAAAAAGAAAGCAATTTACGTATCATCTGTTTTTCCTTGGAAACTCTAAAGCCTGTAAAGTCATTTCCAATGTCTTCACCAGGTGCAGACTCAAACATTAAACCTGGCCATAATCTATGCCAACCATTCTTCAGTGTGGATGGCTCTACAGACCTCCAAGCATTAGCAGCACAGTAAATCATCTCTTTCATATTAAAATCCTTTATAGATTCCTTTACCGGTCTGCCGGCATTAACTGCACTTAAAAAGCACCTCATAAACAGGGAACGATACTTTGACTTGAGCGAATGTAACATGCCATTATCCAGGGGTTGAATTAATGATGTACAGTTAGGTGGCAGGAAGATACCAAAAACATTGTTTTTTACCAGGAATTCTGCTTTCGGGTGTGCTGAACAGTTGTCTATAACAAGCATTATCTTACAGTCGTGGTGAAGACCAACAGAGTCACAGTGAGCTCGTGCTTCGGGAACGAAATAATTTTCAAACCATTCTAGTGTGATGCTAGTTGTAAACCATCCGTTTTTGTTAGCATGGTAAATTACAGGAAATTGTGTCATACCTTTGAAGGCCCTGGGACGTAAACTTTTGCCAATGACCAGTAACTTACATCTGTGGGTTCCTGCAGCATTACAGCAGCCTAGCAAAGTCACACGATCTCTCGATGCCTTATTACCTGTTGGCGATTCTGCATCTGCTGTTGTTAATGTTCTTCTTGGTGTGCATCTCCAATACTAAGCAGTCTCATCAGCATTGTACACCTGCTCGGGGCTTAATTTTCCAGCGGAGACTAACTCGGCGAACTCGTCAACAAACTCTGCTGCTGCTTCCTTGTCTGCTGAACGTTTTTCACCACACTCTGCACAAAACTGTAAGACATGACTCTGCTTGGACCGATGAAGCCAGCCTTCACTATAGTCACACTCATAATCTAGTCCTAGTTCTTCATGAAACACTTTTGCTTGTTCCTTCACCATATCTCCAGATAGTTCAATACCTTCACTTACACGAAGATTAAACCATGTTATCAGCACTTTATCTAGTTCCGAACTTCTTCCGTCTTTCATTGTTTTTCTTACGCACATCTGTTTCTTTGAGCCACTATCAGCAAAAAAATGTAGCAGTTTTTCTTTCTGTTTCTTTATATCGTACACTGTGGAAGAGCCAATGTTGTAACACTCACACAAGCTTTTCATCGATACACCACTGTCCAGCTTTCTCAAGAGTTCGACCTTATCGTTAATGGATAATGTGCGGTGTTTTCGCTTCACAGCACGAGGTGCATTTGCTTTACTCACTGGGACCATAATTTGGGTCAAAAAAGAGCAAATGATATTAATAAGTGCAGGAAAACAAGCAAGAATCCCCTGTCTGTGTTTACAAGAGCAGGCCAACAGTTGAACAGATCTAGTGCAACCAAAATATTGCGCAGCAGATTGGTACAGTGGCCCAGGAAATTTGAAATTACAGTTGCACAGAAAATTTGAAATCAGTGCCGGATTATCGAAGGAACTGGATTACAGGTAGTCGGATTAGTGAAGGTTGACCTGTATCACATTCTGTCTTCTGTGGGCTAGCCAATTCTGAATCCAGGCAGACAAATTTCATCTCCTGACTTTCTGAATGAGCCTTCCATGGGGAATCTATATAAACTACATCCACAGCTCTACCTCCATCAATTTGCTTTGTGACTTCTCTAAGAACTCAGTCAGGCTTCTGAGACATGACCTGCCCCTCACAAGAAGTATTTGTGCCTCTCCAAATACTTATAAATCCTGCTTCAATGAATTCTCTCCAAGAATTTCCCCACCCAGAGTCACTGGTCTAGAATTGACAGATGTAATATAATAGATGTAACACATTCACGATTTAAATGCCATTGATTCATAGTAGACATGATTACAGCCGAGGATAGGCAGTAGAATGAACAGCAAGCCAAACAAAAAGCACTGGATAAGGCAGTCATTCCAAGTAAAAATAAGTATCTGTTAACATAACTCATTATGGAAATATTCTGGCATCTTTCACTGTGTACCATTAAGAGTTTCAGCATTGCAACCGAGCAGTTCAGGGCAAAACGATAACCACTATTTCATGATGCTAGAGAATAGGTATTTAGGTGGATAGATGGAAAGTATGTACATACAGCCATAGATTTTAAATTTAATCTCTAAGTTGCAAAGAAAGATTGTAAAAAAAAAATTAAACCAAGTGAAGCTGTATTGACAAAAAGATAAAAAGTAACATCATAATTAGTAAGAAGATTTTTTTAAAATTATCAGGTTACCAAATGAGGCAGCATTTTCTGGCGTGTGTTGGCTGTTTGAAGCAGACAGTTCATCACAATACAAAAATGCGAGTGATCAGTTTTAGACAACAAAATGCTTATAACAATACTCATTTTACTATGTGAGAAATTGAGTTCATGCAGCAAAATACAAAGAGAGTTTAAAATGCTACTCACCAACGAGAACAACCAGTCGGTATTTTTCATTTGGTTGACGCTGATAAGAGACAACTTCTTCATATGTTGGAACATCTGCTGTGTCATATTGATCACTCCTTTTACATTCATACATAGACTTATTAGTTTTTCTGTCTTTTCTGCTCAATCGAAAACTTCTTCTGAGACCAGCTGTAAAAATTAAAACTTGGTGAGAATTTCTGATGACCAAGAGGTGATACAGAATATATTCAGCATTACTGAAGCTAATTTTGTTATTCATTACAATTGCCGATTAAGATTTTTACATGAATACTGAAAACAGCTTAGGGCACATGGCAGATGTTTATGAGAGTTCTAAAAAATTTGTAAGAAAAGTCAAAGATGAATACAAGTCTCAGATCAAATAGGGGAATAGATACAAAAATTAAATTCACTTCAACATTAAAGCCAAACTTAAATACCTAATTTTAATATAAAATAAATCAGGAAAGGGAATGTATGTGCCATCGGCAGATTTAATATAACATGCATTATCTGATTCAACATTTTAGAGAAAAAAAAATGTACGAGTCTGTTGTACCATTGTAGAGTTCAACAGAATTTACTGTTTCTGCTATGAACTATACATCAACTAACATGATCCAGATTGGAAGTTCACGCCAGAACCCTTTTACTTTCAACTTACAGATAACATTACTTTTAACACAAATGAAACAACAAATTGTTATAAAATGATAAAAAAAATTATATCCAATCATGTTATCATTTAGATCATAGGACACATAAGAAACACAAATAAAGTGGATTCTAGTTAATTGGGCCATTGGTTAATCATGGCAGCCACTTATTTGGAACAACTCTTAACAAAAACAAACGGAGAAAATGGCTGGGATTCCTTTTGCTTTTTTGAGACACTATGCCCTTAACTGGGGCAGAAGACAGATAGTCACATGCACTTTTGTTAGACACTACACTGTGTTTAGACTGAACAGTTGTGCTGATATCCATTTGGGCTGATGGACAGTGATTCAAAAAAGCAGTAATTTTTGATAAATTTTTGAAATTTTGACTTCAAATTCTTCTGCTTGTTGACAATTGTGCAGCACACCCCAATGTAGAGGGTTTGAGAAACATCCAGCTGGGATGTCTGCCTGCCAATACAACAACATGCTTGGTGCAGCCAACTGATGTGGGAAATCAAAGACATTGTATCACACAAGGTTGGTGAACCACATTCTCAAAACAATTGAAGAAAATCTACTAACATCTTCTTCAACAGCCAAGGAAGTGAGTGCAAGGGTTTGTTTGTTTATTTATTCATTGATTGATTGATTGATTGGCAGTACAGCTTGTGAGTGAAAGTTGGTGAGAAATAGATAGCAAGACCATTCAGAATTGTTTTGCTTTCTGCAGTTTCAAGCATTCAAGCCTGCAGATGTCAGAAACAGCCAGGAGTGAAAATAAAACAGTTTCACTACTTCATCAAGTCAGGAACTATGCAGAAGTTGAAGGTATTGATAATCATCTTGAATGTTGCAATGAAAATGAAGATTTAGGGATGCAATCGTCAAAAGCATTTTATCAAGACACCAAGCTGGAGAAGATGAAGATGAGGAAAGTGATGAAGATGACACAACTGAAACTGAGTTAGTGACTACACAGGATGCCATGAAATTTACTTTTGGATTATGACATTACTTCATTCAGGAAGGCAATGAAGGCAGTCCATTATCTGCACCAGGTGTTAATCTACAGTCAATCAAATGAATACACCAGCATACTTCCGATGAATTCCTCTATCAGTAACTATTACAAACTAACACACAGTTTTATAGTACTGTAGTAATATTGGTAGTATTCAAATTTGTTCTGTATTTTATTTGAATACATAATTTGCAACTCAGTTAAAGGGTAGATTATCTTTGTTTTTATACCTCTTTAACAACTTCCATGAAACTTTGGATAATTGGGACTACCACTTAATTGTGCCAAAATGTATTGGACTCAATGAGCTCCAGTTAACTGGAATCCACTGTACTTGAAAACTTTTTGAATTAGAATAATGCAACTCAATTCTTTCCATTTCTTATTTCGTCCTAACATCTTCTGATGAAATGGATTGTCAATACAACTTATCTAAGAATTGACAGACCCTACAAGCAATAGTACTCTTTCACTTGTGTGCACAGGGAAATATGATTTATTATAAAGCGATAGACGAAATAAGGAATTCAAGGGTCTAGATGTCTTATCTCTGGGAGGAAAAAAAAACAAAGGAATTTCATGCTAAATTTATTTAGTAATTTCAGGAATAGAAAGTAGTCACTGGAAACAGAGGGACATTGTACTACACTGTTAGATGAAAGTTTCATCAATGTACTATCTGTAGAAGTGACATGCAATTAACATATCAATACCAACAAATAAACATAACGGAAAGTGCACAGAAATATAATGGAGGTTTGCTGAGGTAGTGAGCAGTGTGACTTTCAAGGGTAGCAGACTGATTTAACACAGTCGAAGCAGATTTGAATTTAGTTGTTGGCACAGTGACCTGGAATCTTCAACATTGATAATGGGTTTCTAAAAAAAGGGATATTCTAAATACAAAGTACACAAAATTATCCCTTCCAAACTAAGAATAATCAAATATGTGAGAAGATAGATTTGTAAAATAATCTTGAAATTTTGCAGACAGAGAAATGCTGGAGGAACTGAGCAGGCCAGGTAGCATTTATAGAAAAAGTATAGAAGACATTTCCATAAAACCCTAAGACAAAGGACCAGAATTAGGTTATTTGGCCCATTGAGTCTGTTCCACCATTCACTATTCAATCATGGCTGATCTTTTTCTCCCCTCCTCAGCCCCACTCCCCGGACTTCTCCCTGTAACCTTTGATGCCGTGTCCAATCAAGAACCTATCAAACTCTGCGTTAAATACACCTAATGACCTGCCCTCCACAGTTGCCTGTGTTAATAAATTCCAAAAATTCACCATCCTCTGGCTAAAGAAATTTCTCCGTATCTGTTTTAAATGGACGGCCCTCTATCCTGAGGCTGTGCCCTCTTGTCTTGGACTCTTCCACCATGGGAAACATTCTTTCCACATTTGAAAGGTTTCAATAAGATCCCCCCTCATCCTTCTAAATACCAGTAAGTACAGACCCAAAACTATCAAATGTTCCTCATATAATAATCCTTTCATTCCTGGAATCATCCTTGTGAACCTCTTCTGAAACCTCTCCAATACCAACACATCTTTTCTTAGATGAGGAGCCCAAAACTGTTCATAATACTCAAGGTGAGGCTCCACCAGTGCCTTATAAAGCCTCAGGATCACATCCCTGCTCTTGTATTCTAAACCCCTTGAAATCAATGCTAACATTGCATTTACCTTCCTCACCATTGACTCTGCCTGTAAGTTACCCTTTAGGGTGTTATGCACAAGGACTCTGAAGTCCCTTTGCATCTCAGATTTTTGGATTTTCTCCCCATTTGGAAAACAGTGCGCACATTTATTTCTACTACCAAAGTGCATGACTATACATTTTCCAACATAGAATTTCATTTGACACTTACTTGCCCATTCTCCTAATCTGTCTAAATCCTTCTGCAGTCTACCTGCTTCCTCAACACTATCTTCCCTCCACTAATCTTTGTATCATCTGCAAACTTAGCAACAAAGCCACCTATTCCATCATCTAAATCATTGAAAGGAAGTGTTCCCAACACCGACCCCTGTGGAACACCACTGCCCACTGCATACCAACCAGAAAAGGATCCTTTTATTACCACTCACTGCCTTCTACCAATCAGCCAATGCTCACCATGCTAGTAACTTTTCTGTAATATCACAGGCTCTTAACTTGGTAAGCAGCCTCATCTATGGCACCTTGTCAAAAGCCTTCTGGAACTCCAAATATATAACATCCACTGCATCCCCTTCATCTATCCTACATATAATCTCCTCAAGGAATTCCAACAGGTTTGTCAGGTAAGATTTTTCCTTAAGGAAACCATGCTGACTTTGTTCTATCTTGCCCTGTGTCACCAAATATTCCATAACCTCATCTCAATTAATTCCAACATCTTCCCGACCCCTGAGGTCAGGCTAACTGGTCTATAATTTCCTTTCTGCTGCCTTCCTCCTTTCTTAAAGAGTGGAGAGACATTTGCAATTTTCCTGTCCTCTGGCACCATCCCAGAGTTCAATGATTTTGAAAAGATGCCTTCACAATCTCTACTGCTTCCTCTTTCAGAACCCTAATTCAGCCCAAAACTTTGACAGTACTCTTTTCCATAGATGCTGCCTGGCATGCTGAGTTCCTCCAGCATTTTGTGTGTGCAGTTTGAAATTTTGCACCTTCAGCTGATCTCTACTACATTCAATACATTCATAAATGATGTTGATAATGTTGTTAAAATCAATGCATTATAATACCTTGAAAATAACATTTAGTTTGTAGTTAATTTGTTGCAGCAAACTATCTAGATGATTCACATAAAAGTTAGTTAGTGAAACACCCAATCTATCTACTGATACAAGTTACAGGCTTAATTTAGAGATCTTGAACAAAAAACAAAAGGTGAAGAACAACTGTTTCGGTAATTCAACGATTACTTGTGGACAAGAGAAACTAATTAATTTGGGGCATTTCCTACTTCATCACACAGGATTATACAGAAACCTATATCGACAAGAAAATCTGTTTTGAAGCTGAAACTGTTGCTGGAATTTTCCAAAATTACACATAATAGACAAAACAAGGAAACTGACTTCAGTCATGAATACTAAGACTAAGGGATTACATACTGTCCCTGAAAAACTGCTAAACATAGAAAATAGCTCCATTAACAATATAAAAATTCTATATAATTTATGGGAAAATAGAGAATACATGGTAAATATTAGACACATCTGCATCTGATCAAGTAAAGAATGTCAGATTGAAGAAGATTAATACTTGCACTGCAGAATTACGGCTTCAAGTCAGGACCCATCAACAGAGCAGAGTGCACTCATGACTCACACACAATTATCTGAGGTTCCCTTACTAATTACAAGGGATAAGCAAGTACTTTAATGCATTTTGTGAAAATTAACTTAGACATATTTTATTGTTGAATGTGTTGGAATATTTCCGTTACAAAGGGATTTTAATGTTACCAGTATTCAAAGGCAGAGATTAAAACTGGAATTTATAAATCAACGCAATTAACTAGAGAGAAGCCAGTGTCCCATATAAATCTACCTTGAGCTTTTTTTAAATACACACATAGTGCCGATAAAAAGTACTCACCCCCCCTTTAAGTTTTCATGTTTTATTGTTTGACAACATTGAATCAGTGGATTTAATTTGGCTTTTTTGGCACTGATCAACAGAAGACTCTTTCATGTTAAAGTGAAAATGGGTTTCTACAAAGTGATCTAAATTAATTAAATTATTAAACACTAAATAATTGATTGCATAATTACTCACCCCTTTCAGGTCAGTATTTAGTAGATGCAACTTTGACAACAATTGAGTCCGCGTGGATAGATCTCTATCAGCTTGGTACATCTGGACACTACAATTTTTTAACCATTTTTCTTTACAAAACTGCTCAAACTCTTGTCAGATTGCACAGGGATTGTGAGTGAACAGCCCTTTTCAAGTCCAACCACAAATTCTCAATTGAATTGAGGTCTGGACTCTGACTTAGCCACTCCAGGACATTAACTTTGTTGTTTTTAAAGCCATTCCTGTGTAGCATTGACTTTATGCTTGGGGTCATTGTCTTGCTGGAAAACAAATCTTCTACCAAGTTGCAGTTCTCTTGCAGACTACATTAGGTTTTCCTCCAGGATTTTTATGTGTTTTTCTGCATTAATTTTACCCACTACCTTCACAAGCCCCACAGAATGATACAGCCACTATTATACTTCACAGTAGTGATGGTGTTTTTGATGATGTGCAGTGTTTGGTTTACAGCAAACACTGAGTTTAGTCTAATGGCTGAAAAGCTCAATTTTGGTTTCATCAAATCATAGAACCTTCTTCCAGCTGACTTCAGAGTCTCCCACAAGCCTTCTCGCAAACTCTAGCTGAGATTTCATGTGAGGTTTTCCCCCCAACAGTGGCTTTCTCTTTGCCGCTCTCCTATAAAGCCGTGACTGGTGAAGCATCCAGGCAACAGTTGTTGTTAGCAGTCTATCCCATCTCAGCCACTGAGCTTGTAACTCCTCCAGAGTTGTCATAGGTCTCTTGGTGGCCTCCCTCACTAATTCCCTTCTTGCACGTTCACTCAACATTTAAGGATGGCCTATTCTGGGCAGATTTACAGCTGTGCCATATCCTTTCCATTTACTGATGATTGACTTAACTGTACTCCAAGGGATATTCAGTGACTTGGAAATTTTCTTGTATCCATCTTCTGACCTGTGCTTTTCAATAACCTTTTTGCAGAGTTGCTTGGAATTTTCTTTTATCTTCATGGTGTAGTTTTTGCCAGGACACTGACTCACCAGCAGTTGGTGCTTCCAGACACATGTATTTTTACTACAATCAATTGCAACATGGTGATTGCACACAGGTGATCCACATTTAACTAATTATGTGACTTCTAAAACCAATTGGCTGCACCAGTGACAATTTGGTGTGTCATTTTAAAGGGGGTGAATACTTAGGCAACCTTTTTTGTTTTATATTTGTAATTAATTTAGATCACTTTGTAGAGATTTGTTTTCACTTTGACACAAAAATATCTTTTTCTGTTGATCTATGTCAAAAACAAAACAAATTAAATCGACTGTGATTCATTGTTGTAAATCAATAAAACATGAAAACTTCCGGGGGGGGGGGGGGTGAATACATTTTAAAGATTTTAAAGACACTATATACTTTCACCTTTAGAATCATAATCTGAATCTGGTTCAGACAGGTAAGACTGAGGCAATTGCATCTGACAATCGATAAAGATACTCGCGAAATAAGTCTGGAAACTTTCAATACAAGTCCTGATGGTATAAATTAGCTTAAATTTGTAAACCCTACTCAGAGTGCAGGAAATGGAAACTGTTCAGGTTTTGGTTAGAGGTAATCTTCGAAGAGAAAGGTGCATCTAATTGCTGGTACATTACAAAATAACTCCCATTAAATTCTAGACATGAGTTGAATATTCAGAATCTGCCGATGTGTTAAACAGCAAAGTGCTTTGTTACTGCTGTCATATAGAACATAGAACAGGCTCTTCAAAGCAAGATGCCTGTGCCAACCACGAAATTGAGTGAAATTAATCCCATCTGAAGGCACATGATTCATCTCCCTCCATTCCCTTCTTGTTCATGTACAGTATCTGTTTAAATGCCTCTTAAATTCTGATTTCATTTATCTTTTTAATGTTACAATTTGCTTCCACCATCACCACTAGAAGTATGTTCTAGGAACCTATCAATCTGTGTAAAAATTTGCCCCATAGATCTCTCAAACTTTCCTGCTCTTACTTTAAAACCTTTCTCTCTGGTATTTGACATTTCTACTCTGGGAAAGAGAACATCAACATTATCCACAGCTCACATAATTTTATAAACTTCGATCAGATCTCCTTTCAGCCTCTGATGTTCTAGGGAAAATCCATATCTGTCCAACTTTCCTTGTAGCTAATGGTCTAAACCAGCAATCCCAGTAAACCTCTTCTGCACCCTTTCCAAATATCCAAATATTCCACATCCTTCCTGTAAAGGGGGAGGAGGGGGAATCCAGATATGAATACAATACTCCAAATGTGTCTGAGCCAAAGTTTTATATAGCAGCAATATAACTTCCTGACTCTTATACTCAATGGCCTGATCAATGAAGGCAAGCATGCCATGCGTTTTCTTTATCAAACTATTGACTCATACTGTCCTGGACTCCAAAATCCCTCCCCTCAGTATGACAATGCCCCTAAGGGACTTGCCATTCACTGTGTCTATTCCTTTCACATTTCAGAGTTGCCCAGATTAAACTCCATCTGCCATTTCTCGCCCATGTGTGCAACCCAGTTCAGTTCAGTTTCAGTTTATTGTCATTTAGAAACCACAAATGCAATGCAGTTAAAAAAATGAGACCACGTTCCTCCAGAATGATATCACAAAAGCACATGACAGAACAGACTACACCAGAAAATCCACATAACGTTTGGCAATCCCCAAATCCAGAGTCCGGAGAGGCTGCTGCATATTAATATCGTGCTACCGTCTTAGCTCAACTGTTTTACATCCTGCTGTATCATTTAGCAACTTTCTTCACCGCCCACAACTCCACCAATTTTTTTGTTGTCTACAAATGCATTATATGGTACAACTGTACAGACACAGCTACAATTCCCCACTCTGCAATAACAAGAGCATGCACTTGTGTCTTAGATTAACACAAACCACATCATCCATGCAGTTTGGAAAAGATCAAATAAGGATTCAAAATATATCAGAGCTGATGGAAATTTAAGTATATAAATCAGAAATGATCTACTTTCTTTGATATAGAAAAAGAGCTGCTAACTGTAGTGACTTTAGTATAAGTGCACAAATGGCACCCCACGAGAAGATACATGGTCATTTATGTAAGAACCCCATTCCCATTCAAAATTAGTCAGTCCAACATAAGAGTACAATCCACAAAAACCCCACATTAAATGAACACTTTAAAAATGCATTTTTTTAAATATATTTTAACATCGTAATGGATATTTGAAAAAAAATACCCTGGTGTTGAAAACGGAGTTTTGCTTCAGCTGGATAACCAATACATGTTATGTCCTCAGGATGTCCTGAGGCATCCAATATCCAGCAAGTGACTTTTGAAGTGGGTTACATCTGCTTTATAATGCTCGTCAATTCTGAGATAAACAAGGCAAAATGTACACAGAGTGCAGCAATCCTAAAAATGACAACTAAGATAAATGATCAGATAGGTTTCTGCATTACAGTGAATGGCAGCCAGACACAAACTGTAAAGCTCTCATTTCTTCACACGCTAAAGAGGATTTTTAACTTCCACCTTAGCAGGTAGATTTTCTTTTTAAAGAGTCTCACAGAAAAAACCGTAGCACTGAAAAAATAGCTTAAAATGTAATGATAAGGCCAGTGATGCCAATCTGACAAGATGACTAGTGAATTAAGCACAGTCAACATAATAAATCTCATGAAGACCTCTGCTTATCACAGAATTAAAGGGAATCCGTTATCTAACTGCCTTATACTCAGCTGCTCTTGGTAATAATTATGAAAATGAAAAAACAACAATAGTAACACTCTAAATATTAATTTGTTAAAACAGGACACCAAAACCATTGCGTGGGGGGCGGAGGGAAGTTGTCATAGGACAGCTAGGATATATAATTGGACAAAAGTACTTTAGCAGAAATCAAAGAAAATAGTAGATAAATGGAAGGGAACATGTTTCCACAGCAGGTGTTTTAGAGGCTCTTCAAAAGGTAAATGGATATGCAGAGAATTGAGGGACATGGGCATTGTTTAGGCAGAGGAATTAATTTACTTAGGTATTTACTTACTAGTTTAATTAGTTTGGTACAATATAGTGGGCTGAAGGGATGTTCCTATAATGTAATGTTCTATGTTCATTCCAGACCAGTCCTGAATTATTTTTTGGCTTATTCAGGATGCATGGCTTCTGAACAATGAGCCAGCTAATTGCAATTTTCCAGGCATCGGAAACATGGGACTGGCTCGACAGAATTCCTCACTGCCATTTCTCAGCTTCCTATGTTGAACCTCATCTTGATAAGTAAAGCTAAGAAATGTAATGAGTAATGCAGACACAACATCCATTCACTTTAGTTTAACAAAACTGCTCTAACATTGACAATCAACTATAAACAGTGCTTACTTTCACGAACTGATTACTTTAGCATTCAGTTTAATTTATTTATTGAGATACAGCCCTTTGAGATGGGCCCTTTCGAGCCCCACCACCCAGAAATCTCCCGATTTAATCTTAGCCTAATCACTGGACAATTTACAATGACAAATTAACCTACCAGCTGGTACATCTTTGGACAGTGGAAGGAAACCAGAGCACCAAGAGGAAACCCAAGCAATCACGGGGCCAACGTGGATACTCCTTTCAGGCAGCAGTGGAAAATGAAACTGGGTAGCTTGGTACTGTAAAGTGCTGTGCTAATAACTATGCCACCCTATTGTACCATTTAAATATGCCGTACTTTTCACATATCCACTACATTTAAAGCTTTCTACAATTATATGCAGCTTAACTATAATTAAGTGTATACTCCTCAAATGAACATACATAAAATGGAAGTAGTCTTTCAAAAATAATTCAGAATTTTGAGTTGCACAATAACTGTACTGTTGTTGGGAAGTAAAGAATAAATGAATCTAAAATGTTGCTGAAGGGAAGGTAGTGGTTGGGTGACACTGCTAAAGGAAAAAGGATTTATTTGTCTTCACTGACTACCACAAGGTAACCAAGCAACATCTGCATTACATTGAGAATATGCAATCAATCGGGTGGTTTGCTTTAACTATTTGATTGGATATGCAAATATAATTAAAATCAGATGTGCACATTTTCTTGATACTGGGTTAAATTGTTACAATGTTTATGTTAATACACAGGCTTCACTCTTCTTCAACCTCACTTATCCTATAAGTGGGAAATAAGTACATTATAATCAAAATGTATTGGAAATTAAATAATAATGTTATTTGATATTCCTTTGATGTTAGTTCAAACTGTTATATTCCAAAAGGTAGATGTTAAAAGAAGGGAATGCAAGAACATAAAAGGCTGAAATTGTTTTTGCAGAGGCCAGAGCAATAATCTCCATTTCCTCTTGATCACCCTGAGCATTCCTCAAACATCCACTTTTGTGTTGCAGAATCCTGGCTCCTCCAGCAAACAGTATTTAGTTACAACAATACAGCTTCCTTATACATTTATCTGTAAATAATAGGATACAGAACTGACAACACGGCAAGAAAATCTGATACCTGTTTATTATAGCAATAGTCATTGGAAGCAAAATAGAAAAACTTGCACACATACTTTAGACACTAATGTTACATCAAATGTAGATAACAACAATCAATTACTCATGGAATGGGAATTCTTTCAACTTAGTATGCCATATTCACTGTTCATAATTGGAGGACAAAACAATATAACCACATTTCAGATTTCAAATTATGAACACAACTCTGGAACTTTTGACCAGCCCTCACTTTATTTTTCTGACCTGTTCCCATTATGGCTTCTGTGTGATTTCAACAAAGCTCACCGATATGTATACAAAAGAAACACCATCTCACCTCCTAGGCACATTCCTAGCCTTCTGGGCTCACAGTTAAATTCAAAAAATTCAGTTACCTCTTCTGTTATTCCATTATCATTTCTTGCTCTTTGAATTATCCCATTACTTTTACATGATGAGCTCTATCTTCCTCTTTGTTCTGTATCTAAAAGTTGTTTCATCTCAAGCTCTTTCTGGTATTGATGAAAGAATTACTTATTCCATGAATACAGCATGACCCCCTGAGCAATTATAGAAATTTCTATATACAGTACGAACTTACATCAATAGTATTTTGCTTTTTTCTAGCCAATAACTTGATGTCTAAAGACAACATTAATAAAGCCTAAGTCAAATTAAAGTTACAGTTGAGAGTTTTCTCTACAATACTTCAATTTGCCATCTTTGGTTGGAAAGTGCAGAACAGCAGACAATGACGAGAAACTATCCACTTTGACAAACGACTTTTGGAATCCTGATAACTCTATCTCGGTTTCCCTTTCCCAGAGCTCATAATTCCACTTGCCCTCTTTTATTTCAGAAATCACACACATTTTTGAATCAATTTATATGCAAGAAATAAAAAGTTCATTAAGAAAGTTTCAAAATTTAGTTTTAAAGTAAGTTAAAATAAGTTTAAAAAGTTTTAAAATTTATTGACAATACATGTAAAGTGTCAGGATTAAAATGCAGGACTTACTGTAGAGACTTTAACATAATCTCCTTACTATTAAAATATTCTGCACGAGATTTTTCAGTGCTAACACTGTAACTAGAATAACAAAAACTGTATCATAACATAAAAGAATGCCCTACTGATGTAAATAGTAAATGATATACAGTACAGTATATTACGTTGAAATATGTTTCTTAATATAGCACCTATAATATGAAAAAATTCTCAATTTCAGAAAAGATATTGACTACCATATCTAATTTTTCAATCAATTGAAAAATCAATCATTAAAAGGAAAAAATTACTAGAAACAAAAGGCAAATTTAATTTTAAATGATCAGTTGGTGCAATTCATATAATAAATTCATCAATTATCAACAGCTCTTGCTGAAGAAATAAGATTAATATTTACAAAAGATTATTGAAAAGAGTCTAAATACATGATATCATAAAATAAAAAGTTGTCTTTTAGTGCAACTCTATTCCACACACATTAATATTATGTGAAACAATGCTGACATACATAATGATTCATAAATCATTATTTTTTTAAGATGGCCACAGTTCAAGTAACACCATTAAGATTATGTTTATTGCCTGTTCCTCGTCTTTGAAAGACTTGCTAAGTTAACTCACAGTACATTTAGTGTCACTTATGTAGTGGGGAAGTGGAGTTATACACAACTCAATCCACAAGGGCATATCAAGGTGATATGTGATACATTAAGTGATATTGACACAGATTGTGTGTCAAGAACACTGGATTTCTTGCTGTTATTATGAAATAAATCAAACAGCAGTTTGTTGTTTTGCAATGCTCAGCCACAACACGAAAATCTGGAAACTGCTATCACTGATACAAAACCAGTACAGCAATACTGCTGACAAAATTTTCTAATTCACTTATCCTGATTCTTACCAGTCTCACCCTCCCAACCCTAACTGCCAGAAAGCAGGATCTCCCAGTGGCCACACATTTTAATTCCACGTCCCATTCCCATTCTGATATGTCTATCCATGGCCTCCACTACTGTCAAGATGAAGCTACACTCAGGTTGGAGGAACAACACCTTATATACCAACTGGGTAGCCTCCAACCTGATGGCATGAACATTGACTTCTCTAACTTCCGTTAATGCCCCTCCTCCCCTTCTTACCCCAAACCTGATTTATTTATTTCTCCTCCCCTTTTTTCCTTTCTTTCTGCCCATCATTTTCCTCTCTTTCTGCCCATCACTCTGCCTGTTCTCCATCTCCCTCTGCTGCTCCCCTCCCCCTTTGTTTCTTCCTCAGCCTCCCGTCCCATGATCCTTTCCCTTCTCCAGCTCTGTATCACTTTTGCCAATCACCTTTCCAGCTCTTAGCTTCATCCCACCCCCTCTGGTCTACTCCTATCATTTCGCATTTCCCCCTCCCCCCACTACTTTCAAATCTCTTACTATCTTTCCTTTCAGTTAGTCCTGACGAAGGGTCTCGGCCCGAAACGTCAACAGTGTTTCTCCCTATAGATGCTGCCTGGCCTGCTGTGTTCCACCAGCATTTTGTGTGTGTTGTTAGAAGAATAGAGTAGAGCTTTGTACTCCGGATCTACACTCTGATGGTAGATTGTCAGTGGCAGCCGAATCATACTGCTTCATGCATTGTCTGCAGCAGCCGGGCCTCAAGACTGTTTGGAACTGATAAGCCATAAATGGCGTGTGTGAACATAGAAGCTGAGGGACAACATGAGGAGCTGGATGAGAATGGGAAACAAAATATTTAAAGACAGGCAACACACACAAAATGCTGGTGGAATGCTGCAAGCCAGGCAGCATCTATAGGAAGAAGTACAGTCGATGTTTCAGGTTGAGACCCTTCGTCAGGACTAACTGTAAAAAGAGATAGTAAGAGATTTGAGAGGGGGAGGGGAGACCCGAAATGGTAGGAGAAGACAGGAGGGG
Organism: Hemitrygon akajei; assembly: GCF_048418815.1. Taxonomy (NCBI): domain Eukaryota; kingdom Metazoa; phylum Chordata; class Chondrichthyes; order Myliobatiformes; family Dasyatidae; genus Hemitrygon; species Hemitrygon akajei. Next base: position 138,902,937 of record NC_133131.1, read on the forward strand.
GATGGATGAAGCTAAGATCTGGAAAGCTGATTGGCAAAAGGGATACAAGGCTGGAGAAGGTGGAGTATCATAGGATGGAAGGCCTTGGAAGAAAGAAAGGGGGAGGGGAGCAACAGAGGAAGATGGAGAACAGGCAAGGAGTTATTGTGAAAGGGAAAGAGAGAGAAAATAAAAATATATATAATTTAAAAATAAAATTAAATAAATAAATAGGCATGGGGTAAGAAGGGGAGGAGGGGCATTAATGGAAGTTAGAGAAATCCAGATGGAATATAAGGTGCTGTTCCTCCAACCTGAATGTGGCTTCATCTTGACAGTAGAGGAGGCCATGGGTAGACATATCAGAATGGGACTGGGACGTGGAATTAGAATGTGTGGCCACTGGGAGATCCTGCTTCGTCTGGCGGACAGATTGTAGGTGTTCAGCGAAACGGTCTCTGTGTCTGTGTCAGGTCTCACCAATATATAAAAGGCCACACCGGGAGCACCGGACGCAGTATACCACACCAGCCGACTCACAGGTGAAGTGTCACCTCACCTGGGAGGACTGTCTGGGGCCCTGTATGGTGGTGAGGGAGGAAGTGTAAGGGCAGGTGTAGCACTTGTTCCACTTACAAGGATAAGTGCCAGGAGGGAGATCGGTGGGAAGGGATGGCAGGGACGAATGGACAAGGGAGTCGCATAGGGAGCAATCCCTGGGGAAAGCAGAAAAGGTGGGAGGGAGCTGTGCTTGGTAGTGGGATCCCATTGGAGGTGGCGGAAGTTACGAAGGATTATACGTTGGACCCAGAGGCTGGTGGGGTGGTAGGTGAGGACAAGGGGAACCCTATCCCAAGTGGGGTGGTGGGCAGATGGGGTGTGGGCAGATGTGCAGGAAATAGGAGAGGTGTGTTTGAGAGCAGAGTTGATGGTGGAAGAAGGTAAGCCTCTTTGTTTAAAAAATGAAGACATCTCCTTCGTCCCGGAATGGAAAGCCTTATCCTGAGAGCAGATGTGGCAGAGACGGAGGAATTGTGAGAAGGGGATGGCATTTTTGCATGAGACAGGGTGGGAAGAGGAATAGTCCAGGTAGCTGTGAGAGTCTGTAGGCTTATAGTAGATATCAGTAGATAAGCCGTCTCCAGAGATGGAGACAGAAAGATCAAGAAAGGGGAGGGATGTGTCAGAAATGGACCAAGTAAATTTGAGGGCAGGGTGAAAATTGGAGGCAAAGTTAATGAAGTCAACGAGCTCAGCATGCGTGCAGGAGGCAGTGCCAATGCAGTTGTCGATGTAGCGAAGGAAAAGAGGGGGGCGGATATCTGTATAGACTTGGAACATGGACTGTTCCACAAAGCCAAAAAAAAAGGCAGGCACAACTGGGACCCATGCGGGTGCCCATGGCTACACCTTTGGTTTAGAGGAAGTGGGAGGAGCCAAAGGAGAAATTATTGAGAGTAAGAACTAATTCCGCTAGACGGAGGAGAGTGGTGGTAGAGGGGAATTGGTTAGGTCTGGAATCCAAAAAGAAGTGGAGAGCTTTGAGACCTTCCTGGTGGGGGATGGAGGTATATAGGGACTGGATGTCCATGGTGAAAATAAGGTGGTGGGGGCCAGGGAACTTAAAATCATTGAAAAAATTCAAAGCATGTGAAGTGTCACGAACATAGGTGGGAAGGGATTGAACAACGGGGGATAAAACAGTGTCAAGGTATGCAGAAATGAGCTCGGTGGGGCAGGAGCAGAATTCACTATATTCACTTCGCTACATAGATGACTGAATTGGTGCTGCCTCCTGCATGCATGCTGAGCTCGTCGACTTCATTAAATTTGCCTCCAACTTTCAACCTGCCCTCAAGTTTACCTGGTCCATTTCCGACACATCCCTTCCCCTTTCTTGATCTTTCTGTCTCCATCTCTGGAGACGGCTTATCTACTGATATCTACTATAAGCCTACAGACAGCTACCTGGACCATTCCTCTTCCAACCTTGTCTCTTGCAAAAATGCTATTCCCTTCTCACAATTCCTCCATCTCCGCCGCATCAGCTCTCAGGATGAGGCTTTTCATTCCAGGACGAAGGAGATGTCTTCCTTTTTTAAACAAAGGGGCTTTCCTTCTTCCACCATCAACTCTGCTCTCAAATGCATTTCTCCCATTTCCCGCACATCTGCCCTCACCCCATCCGCCCGCCACCCCACTCAGGATAGGGTTCCCCTTGTCCTCACCTACCAACCCACCAGCCTCCAGGTCCAACGTATAATTCTCTGTAACTTCCGCCACCTCCAACGGGATCCCACTACCAAGCACATCTTTCCCTCCCCCCCTCTTTCTGCTTTCCGCAGGGATCGCTCCCTATGCGACTCCCTTGTCCATTCATCCCCCCCATCCCTTCTCACTGATCTCCCTCCTGGCACTTACGCTTGTAAGCGGAACAAGTGCTACACCTGCCCTTACACTTCCTCCCTCACCACCATTCAGGGCACCAGACAGTCCTTCCAGGTGAGGCAACACTTCACCTGTGAGTCGGCTGGTGTGGTATACTGCGTCCGGTGCTCCCGGTATGGCCTTTTATATATTGGTGAGACCCGACGCAGACTGGGAGACCGTTTCACTGAACACCTACGCTCTGTCCACCAGAGAAAGCAGGATCTCCCAGTGGCCACACATTTTAATTCCACGTCCCAGTCCCATTCTGATATGTCTAACCATGGCCTCCTCTACTGTCAAGATGAAGCCACACTCAGGTTGGAGGAACAACACTTTATATACCGGCTGGGTAGCCTCCAACCTGATGGCATGAACATTGACTACTCTAACTTCCGTTAATGCCCCTCCTCCCCTTCTTACCCCATCCCCGATATATTTAGTTTTTCCCCCCCTCCTTTTTTTCCTCTCTTTCTGCTCATCACTCTGCCTGTTCTCCATCTCCCTCTGGTGCCCCCCTCCCCTTTTCTTTCTCTCTAGGCCTCCCGTCCCATGATCCTTTCCCTTCTCCAGCTCTGTATCCCTTTTGCCAATCACCTGTTTGGCTCTCAGCTTCACCCCACCCCCTCCGGTCTTCTCCTATCATTTTGCATTTTCCCCTCCCCCTCCTACTTTCAAAATCTCTTTCTATCTTTCTTTTCAGTTAGTCCTGATGAAGGATCTCGGCCCGAAATGTCGACAGTGTTTCTCCCTATAGACGCTGCCTGGCCTGCTGCGTTCCACCAGCATTTTGTGTGTGTTGCTTGAATTTCCAGCCTCTGCAGATTTCCTCATGTTTACCCTATTCTTCGGTCAGCTTGTTGCTATCAAAAATATACTAACTCTTTTTAAACGTCTTTGATAATTAGAGACATTTAAAAGCAATTTCAAATGGATTTAAATAATTAATTAATTAAAAGAATACTACTTCAATCAAAGTCAATGATCAATGGCTTAAAGCTCAGTGGTCAGATGTACAATATTTGTCCTCTTTCTTTAGTGGTGAATAAAACACTACAGCAGAGCATCCAATATGGAGTTCTCCAATTTGTCTCTGGCTATAATGTTATAATGTACAAGTGCAGACACAAACTGAACAGCAAACAGAACAGCTGCAGTTTCTGAGGAATGGCAGGTTAGAAGTGAGTATGCCACAGGTCTTTTTACATTACTGTGTCTTAATCAGGATTATTTACTCTGGTACAAAAGTCAGTAGTTGCTCACACACTGTGGGATTACTACAGAGAGAGGAGAACTGGATCAAATTTGAATGAGCACGTTGCATTGTAAAGTCTACTATCCAGAAAATGTCAATAATTAATAGATGACTGAAAAAATCTGTTGTAATTGTTATAAATATGAGAAGTCTTGCTGATGCTGAAAATCGAGAGTACACACACAAAATGCTGGAGGAACTTAGCAGATCAGGCAGCATCTATGGAAATGAATAAACAATCAACTTTTCAGGTTGAGTCCCTTCTTCAGGAAGGGGGAAGGCATTATCCAGCTTAGATTGTACAATAATCCAATGGATTTAAATTTTTTCTTTGGCTGAATTATTAGGTCTATTGAATTCCATTTAAAATTGGCCAATAATAAGATCTGATCTCATGACTTCTGAATTACAGTCCCACTGCCATAACTATCACTATATATATTTTATAGTCAATTGAAATGAATATTAATGCAAAGTATACACAGAACTAGAAACCATGGAATATATTTTTACAAAGCCAAATGCACAAGTGAATAAAGGATTTATTCGCAAACACTCAACTAAGATTTTAAAAAAATAGGCCTCAAGTGCTATTGAATTGAAAGGTTTCTGAAACCCAGCTGCCTTTACATTTGTTCTTTAAATTCAAAGAACATCAGTTGAAAGTATAAGATATTTGCTCTTTCTTTCATGATTATCAGTGGAGTAAATGCAAATTGTCCAATCTCCAAAACTCAATATTTTACCACAAGTTGCCACTCAAACGTTCCTGCAACTTGCAATATATGAAATTGTTTATAAATCAGTCCAGAGTTTGAGCATTTTTCCATTTGAAAATTGCATTCATATTTCTTTGTACATTGAATAGTGATGATTTATCACAGTTTTAACACATTAACTTAAGAAATAACTTTTAATACAGTACATAAAAAGAGTTTTGCACAAAAAACTTAGTGTATGATCTTCCTTGAAGGACAATAAAGAGTTAGAAATGACAGAAACCCACTGTAATGTGCATCAGAGAAAGAGATTGCTTTCTACCTTTGTGCTTTTCACTTTACAAAAGGTTGTGGAAACTCTATATCCATTGAAATAAAGTTTATGCTTCAAATTCCTTGATATTTTCCCCCAGTCCTCAGTCTAAGCAAGACACACTTTGCTTGTTTTCTTGGTTATTCTTTTTAATAATTTTCCTACCCCATTCACTAAGGTTCTCTTGTATCTTTTTGATGGACTAGAGAGGATTAGAAGATTATGGTTAGCTCTTCTACAATTTCTATTGTCACTTCCTTGAATTGGGCTTGTTAGGGATAGCATGGTTTTGTGCAAGAGCAGTCCCGTCTCACAAATCTGATAGAATTTTTTGAGGAAGTGACAAATAGGACTCATGATGATAGGACTGTGGATGTTGGCTTCATGAGCTTTGGTAAAGTCCTTCATGATAGCCTGGATCAGAAGATTAAATCACATGGGAATCATGGTGAGTTGTGTTCTACTGACTGGCGGTCTGTGACCAGTGTGTTCCATAAGGATCAGTGTTAGGATCTCTGTTGTATATTAATTACTGTTTTGAAAATAAAGGTACTTTGATTAGTAACACACACAAAATGCTGGAGGAACTCAGCAGGACAGGCAGCATCTATGGAAACAAATATACAGTCATCATTTTGGGCTGAGACCCTTCAGCAGGACTGGAAATGAAGGGGAATGATGCCAGAATAAAAAGGAGGGGGGGGAGGGGAAGGAATAAAAGCGAGAAGGTGGCAGGTGAAACCAGGTGGGTGGGAGAGAGGGATGAAGTAAGGAGTTTGGAGGTTATAGGTGGAAAAGGCAAAGGGCTGGAGAAGAAGTAATGTGATAAGAGAGAAGCGTGCACCCTGGAGAAACAGAAGGAGGAGGGGAGCCGGGGTAAGTGATAGGCAGGTGAGAAGAGGTAAAAGGGCAGAGTGCGGAATAGATAAGGGAAGAAGGAGGGAAAAAATTACTGGAATGATAAATCAATATTCATGCCATCAGGATGGAGGCTACCTGGACAGAATATGAGCTGTTGTTCCTCGACACAGATAGTTGCAAAAGAGGGGGTCATGGGAATGGGGATAGGAATTAAAATGGTTGGCTATCGGATAATTCCACTTTTTACAGATGGAGTGGAGGTGCTTGACAATTCATGTCAGGTGTCACCAATGTAGGGGAGGCCACATTGAGAGCACTGGATACAGCAGACAACCCCAACAGATTCATAAGTGAAGTATTTCCTAACTGGAAGGACAATTTGGTGCCCTGAACAAAGGTGAGGGAAGAGGTGACTGAGCAGGTGTAGCATCTCTGTCATTTGCAGGGGTATGTGCCAGGAGAGAGATTGGTGGGCAGGGACGAATAGACAAGGGAATCCCAGAGGGAGCATTCCCTACGGAAAGCAGAGAACGGAGGTGGAGGGGAGGTAGAGATGTGTTTGGTGGTAGTTTAATTAGTAAGTTTGCAGACAACACAAAAATACACTCTGAAGTCCACAAAAATGAAAATAATGCAATCAACAGGGTGCTGATTCCCAATTGCAAGTTTTGTGTTGGTCCAGGACAAATTTTGATCCAGGTCCTGCTTTAATCTTGCACTGTTATGTGATAATTAGAAAAGTGATATTTGGCCATTTGCAACTCATCTTACTAACATCAATATTTCTTTGACCATTTGCAACAACTGTATACAGTAAGAAGTTCCAGGCCATTGAATACATTGGCAAAGACCATTGCTAACCTGAATTTAAAACATCTGAATTTGGATAGTACTTTCATTTCTAAACTCAACTGTTCTGTTGTTTCTAAGAAAAAAAAATTAAAAGTTAAGAAAATTCATTTACAAAATAAAATATAAAGAAAGTTTGAAACAATCAGACAAACAGAAATTGACTGAGTTTCCAAATGTTATGCACTGTTATAGACAAAAGATTTGACAATTAAGAGAAGTTCAGAAATAAATGATATCATGAGCTGTGTCTATTTGCTCACCTATATAGAGTCCACTGAAAAGGTCACCATATTCAGCATCTTCTGGAGAAAGGATACAAGCATAATGAACAAAGGCAAGAAAAAGAAGCAGAACAGTTAAGAGGCTCAACCAAAAATGCAGACAGATACAACATAAGCCATCAAGACAAGAGCTCCAGTTAACACTGACTTAGAGATTTCAAGTTTTCAATTTGAGGTGGATTCCTTCTTTTGACTCTTTCATATAATGCTTTGAAAAATACATTTGCAAACATTTTAAACAGAAGAAAAGGCATAAACATATTATAGCACTTCATAATCAATTGCATTTATAAACTTACTTAAAAAGGCACCACTTTGAGTTCTGAGAGATTTCAACATTAAAATATATCACAGCCAATGTTTATGCCACTACTGTGTTTTTCAGTGAGAACTATTCAAATACCCGGTTATTGATTCTGGCTTCACTGGCCAATTTTCAACAAACCACGAGCATTTTAGTTACTATTTTACTTGAAGTTTTGAGGATTTTGCTTCAATTCTGGATTTAATTTTATGAAGAACATCTGTGAAAACTTGGCCAATTTTTTATAACAAGTTCATACATCCATGAGATAAAAGTGGCTTTGCAAACACTTCATTATTGCAACTTCAGTCTCAATTCTTAGTATCAAGGCAATTAACGTATTGCTACCGTATTAAAGGATAAGGCACTTGCTAACAGATCCTGGAAAATACTTTGATAGCTGGCTAAGCTGTGCCTCTTATCTAAACTACGTAGGTTTCCAAATGTTCTATTAAAAAAATCTTAAAATCAAACAACTAAAATATTGTAAAAATTTGCCTGAAAATTAAAAATCACAGAAAACTGTATCAAAATAATTGATATGATAAGTATTCTCTTTTCATTTCCAATTCATGTTACAGAACGAACAATGAAAACTACAGTCAGTACTCAAAGGGTGCTCATATATCGCACATGCAGCAGGACAAAACAAAGATGGAAGGGGTAGGAAATAATATTTCTGCTCCAAAATGCATTTAATTCATCAATATAATCTGGTCAAGAACACAAGTGTTTTAGACAACTCTGTGACCTATGAGAGGACTATGTGATGGATAACCATGCCATCTTTAAAGGGAAGAAAATAATTGAGTGTGTAACACAACATTTGACAATGTTAAATCCTACTGCTCAGAACCGAATTAAAGATCACTTAGTAATAGTCTTATTCTATGTAAGCAAATCCATTTATTTTTATGAAGCATTTGCAGACAAGCTGTGCAACTAATGACTTAAGTTTCATATTCCTGAAGTTGCTAACTTTACTAACATATAAATGCACTGTCTGCTTTTTCCAGTCATTAAATAAATAAATCAACATGCTATCTGAGAAATTTGACTTATTTTGAGGTTGAATCAGCCCACTCTAAACCTTTATAGACGAAAAACTGGGCTATTGATAATTTACATGGCATCGCTTTCTACCAAGATGTTTACCAATGGCAGCTGCTACACAATTGATTTTAAAATTCTAAAATGTAAATTAAAGTCTAGTTATTTTATTTGTCTGTGTTTCCACCATCTACCTGTCAAACAAAGTTGTCCTAGTTCCATGAATGGATGACCAGTCCAAATTCAAAATACTTGCCATGATTATTGGTTTAGATTTTCCAACTAGGTTTCATTATTATTAGAGTGTAATTTGAATAGCAACTTCCACAGTCCAAGCTTATTCAGGTAAACACAGAAGTGATTTAGGAGAAACAAGAGACTACCGATGATGGAAAGGGAAGCAAAAACAAACTCCAGGAAAAATATAGTGGGTCAAGCGACATCTGAAATAAAGGGACGTTCAGCATCTTGGGCCAAGGTGCATCAGGACTGCGAATAGAGGGAAGAAAGCTAGTAAATAGAAGTGAGAGGCAGGGGTAAGACACAGGCTATTAGGTGAGAAGCAAAATCAGATGAGGTCGGAGAATGATGGGTCAATAGAATGAGAATGGGGAGGGGGAGGGGGAGGAGGAGGGGGAGAGGGGAATATTGAGACAGAGGCTGATGGAACCAGACTGAGGAGAATATAGAAAGGGTGAACAAAAGAAGAAATTAAAAGAAGACCAGATAAGTGATGGGCAGATGGAACCAGAGAGGGAAGGGAGAAGAGTCTTGGTAATGAGGGGGCAGAGATGGAGAAAGTAAAGAAAGGCAGAGTTCCTGGGTGAACTTGTGGGAATGGGACTGGAACATAAGGAGTATTGTTTACCAGAAATTGTAATATTCATTGTTCATACCACTGGGCTGTAGAACATCCAAGAGAATATGAGCACTGCTCTTCTGGCTGTGTTTGGCCCCAGAGGTGGAGAAGGCCAAGGAAAGACAGGTCAATGCAGGAGTGCAATGGGGAACTGGAAGATCAAAACGTGTTGGGGGCAGAGTGAGGAACACAAGAGTGCAGAAATCAGTAAGCTGCTGTTCAATTTTCTCTATTCATCTACATTTCTTTCATTATTAGCTTCTGGAAAACCTGACACTCAAACAAGCACTGGATGAGAAACTGCTATTTCACACACCCATACTCCAGAAAAAAAAGAACATCCTTCAACTTCATGTGGATTCTTAAAGGCATCTCGAAAGTTTTAAACTAATGGACTACAACATACATCGCTGAGATATGTTCCTCTCTAATTAGAGCTGTGTTGCAGTGATGTTTGAATCTGTAGTTAGCTTTTGTGCAGCAACATAAGATCTGTTTACTATAATCAAACTAATGGATGTTCAACCATCTAAATTACTGCCAATTTTAAAAGTTAACCCAATATTTTTATACTGCACAGGATTTCCTTTCATCCCTGAAGTGTAGAGTTGAAAAATTTGTAATAGTAAGGTTTAAGGAAACAAATATTTCTATCTTCCAAGTAATACAGATACAAACTGAGGCTCAAACATTTGCTGTGAGGAAACGTTTAGATTCCACAATTTAAAAATAAAGTAAATGATGTCAAAAGAAAGGATTTGGTTAACAGCAGATGGACAAAGAATTGACTGAAATTTAACTTCAACATATGAGCCATGAGAAGGAAACAAAAGAGGTTACTGAACCAAGATAAAGACACAGGTTAAAATATACATTCCAGAGAGTGTGACAGCCCGTAGATAAAATTCCAAAAAGTCCATTTTCATTTTTGCAACCCAGGCTGCTAATGTCGAAAGGATTGACAAATTTGCAGAAGGCCATGGTTAGGCCGCAGTTGTAACACTGTGTGGTTTTTGGGTTGCCAAAGTGCAATGAAGCTTAAAGAACATAAAGCACATTCTGTGGGATGGATCAGCTGGCTGTCATACTGTGGAGAAAATTAAGACATTAATATAATTTTATAAAAATAATACTTAATGAAGGGTTTGAGGATAACAGAGATAAAATTACATCTCCGGTTTAACAGTTTGGAAATATCAGATAATTAAAAATAATAAACTATAATAAAGACAATTAAAAAGCAACTGCATAAAATATGAAGTTAATGAAGCAAATCACTGGACCTTTAAAATAATAAAATAAGATAAACAATTGAAAAAGTGGAAGATGTGGGATATCCAGAACCCATCACAGCCAGCGATGTAATCAATGATTACAAAGGATGCACTTTTGCAATAATGATGCATTCCAATTGTAACACATATACCTGTGTGTATACATAAGTACTGATATGCTGTTAAATTTTGTGGAATTCAAGCAAACAGCTAAATTTGAATACTCAATGGTGACTGATAAATGTAACAAACTCTTGATAATACCTGCATTGTATTTTATTTCCATTCTATCAACAATGGAAGGTCACTGTTTAAACATCTTTAAACATCCAAGTAATTGTCAGCCATGGACTTGGGCATGAATGGACAACATTAGCACTACACTCTTGACTGTTAATAATGTAGAGAAGTTAATCAAATCTAACAAAATACACTTAAACAACACACACAAAATGCTGGTGGAACACAGCAGGCCAGGCAGCATCTATAGGGAGAAGTGCTGTCGACGTTTCAGGCCGAGACCCTTCGTCAGGACTAACCGAAAGGAAAGATAGTAAGACTTAATCTGTTTATCTTCCCTTTCATAAGCTGCACTGACTGAAATGTTATTTTCTCCTTAACTTTAATGCATTCCAATTCTGCTTCACTAAACAACAAATAACTTGGCCTGAGGAGTCCAAAATTTTATTTTTATGAATCAAATGGTCTCATTTTATAGTCTTCCCATTTGGGAGAATCTTCCGTCAAAACAAGGGATAGCCAGCAAACTGAAATATCTACAAGTCATATCTTATACATCAGGGGTCACCAACCTTTTTTGCACCGTGGACCTGTTTAATATTGACAATATTCTTGTAGACCGGCCAACCGGGGGGGGGGGGGGGGGTGAGGTGGGTGTTAATCACAACCGGAATATAGCTGATAAGTCAACTATGAGTCACTTATAAGTGGCTAATACACTCAATTTCGTTTCTAAAAGGGTTTATCTAACAAATTTAATATTAAACACACAGCGCATATTTTCCTCGTATGAACATATAAAATCATTGTACCAGTGAGAGGACAATGTAAGGGCCGGAGGTCCCCGTACCGGGGCTGTGGCAGTCGCAGTCCGGAGAGAACGGCCGACAGAAGTTTGGCTCGAGGGATGGCTTTCAGTAGATCGCAGCGAGGTAGCCGCTCTGCTACTTACGAAACCCTGAGCCCGAATTAGGATGTCTGCGAATATTTTAGCACCAGGTTCCCGACGAACATTTGGTGTGCTAAACAGGTTTAGAGGCGGCGCCCGTCTGTCCGTGCTCCAGGCCAGTAGCAACAGCACTTCTTGCCAGCCGCGCGAGGCAGCCGGTTACCCGAGGGCAACCAGTGATCCCTGGCGTGAGGGCATCACTGCATTTAGGCGACTGATGACCTCGCGTGCGTTCAAGTTCAACAGTGGGCATCACAGGGAATGAGGAAAGGTACCGCTGACTCATATCGTTTCATACCGCCAAATCATATAGTTTCCTTGCGTGCTTGGCGGCCCGGTGGTTGGGGACCACTGTTATACATATTGCTCAACATGGAAATATCAAAATTGTGTTTTGTTCTTATAGGTTTTCGAAAATACCTTTACGAATTTGACTTAATATGCTAATAAATGGGCCACCGGACATACTAAATGAAATCCACATCACAAAGATTTTCTGTTAGTGAAATTATCATTAAAAAATCATAATGCCAAATTGCATATTATTCTTTTCTTTAATTTCAGAATGTTTTAACAGTAGTCCAGTAAACGAAAGGTAAATAAACTATTTAAGGGCCAGTAGGTTATTGAAGTATGTATCTCATGTCCAACTCTGTTATCTAAGTTCTCTACACATCAACACACACAAAATTAACAAAGTGCTTTTGCATCTTAGCATTTTACTTTTAATATTACAAATCAATTTAGTTCTGTATATAAATATAAATTCAAATACCTTCAATTTCCTCTGAGAAGCAGTAAAAAAAATTGAGAAAGTACAAAATTGAAATTGTTGGAACTAGACTTTCAAAGTGCGCAATTGTATTCAAAAAGCAACGAAAATTAACCTACCACTCTCAACAGTTTCCTCATCTTAGAACAGCCAACAAAAAGGAGGAAGAAAAAAAGATATATTTTTCTTTTATAACTATCAACAAGATTTAAGGATGTAAGCAAATTCATATTTGTACACGGCAGTATTAGAAAACATTTCATCTATAATTTTGAAACAATCAGGTACTATATTTCAACGCAGCTGAATCCCAGAATTTTCCAGAACATGGAGATTCAAACATGTTTTGGGATTGAAGTGCTTGTTTAAGACCATAAGACATGTATATTATTTAACTGAGTTAGTTTAACTTGATGCTATCAGAGTAAAACCTCAAGGCATTCACTTTATGACATAGTATAAATGTTACTATTACAGAATAAAATTAGGTGATATGACAACTAACTTAAGTTTCCTTTCAGGAATATTGGGATTGGGTTTCTGTTTATTTGCATTCATATCATCGAGGCAAAATCAGTCAAGCCAACATTTCAAAAAGACAATTGTAAATCAAATACTTTATTCTCAAAGCCAATTACATTTTGGTTTTCTGAAATCTTTTTCAATGGTTTTGGAATTTCATTTCAAATGTGCTTACTTCTCTAGGTATGCATAATTTAGTAAGTATTTTAAAACATTTCTATGATGATAAATAAGACTAGAAATCTTCAATAAAATAACTAGAAGTAATAAAATGCACAAGGTTATTACTCTTATGAATATCAATGAATCATTTCCATTAAAATAAAAAGAAACAATTATGCTTGACTTGTGTTGATTCGTACACTACCTTCATTTGTGTAAAAGCATTTGGTAGAAAATTACACGGGAATTTAGAAGAATGAGAGGGGATCTGACTGAAACATATAAGATTATTAAGGGATTGGACACGCTGGAGGCAGGAAGCATGTTCCCGCTGATGGGTGAGTCCAGAACTAGAGGCCACAGTTTAAGAATAAGGGGTAGGCCATTTAGAACAGAGATGCGGAAAAACTTTTTCACCCAGAGAGTGGTGGATATGTGGAATGCTCTGCCCCAGAAGGCAGTGGAGGCCAAATCTCTGGATGCATTCAAGAGAGAGTTAGATAGAGCTCTTATAGATAGTGGGGTCAAGGGATATGGGGAGAGGGCAGGAACGGGTTACTGATTGTGTATGATCAGCCATGATCACAGTGAATGGTGGTGCCGGCTAGAAGGGCCGAATGGCCTACTCCTGCACCTACTGTCTATTGTCTATTGAAATAAACTGTAACCTAACTAGCAAAGTTTCAAGCACATTTTGTGTACAATTTCTGATTAAGGAAAACCAGAACTATTACCCTAGTTTCTTTATACTTGCACTAAGTTCCAGATACAGTGCGGAGATCAAGGGACAAGTACTAAATGACATATGATTTGCTGTGGTGATTCTTATAAGCACCACCTTGATCTAAACGTGCATGCAATTCCTGTTCTTAGTCACCAGCTTACGCCTCCAGTCTAAATGATTTGAGTGCTTGATTTACACAAATGGTGATAAAAGCTACTAATTATTTAAACTTTGGTGTGTTTAAAGTACTCAAGTTAATTAGATAAACTGATTACGAGAAAAGTCTGCAAGAAGTTGCCACGACAGACAAGGTTCATTACTGCAAGATGTAAGATTATTTGCAAACACCTGGTTTAGATTATTTTTAAACTTTTAGCCTTTCAAAATTGGTACCATTCACAATACATTCTTTCTTTTGTCTCAGTTCAAGTTCAAATGCAACTGAAAATGGTACCACAGTTGAGAGACAAAACTTGCCAGTTAAACTAGGTTACATCTTGTTCAAATGAATAACATTTGGATGCAGTTAAAAACTTCCTCTTGTTCATGTGGTCTTAATTCCAAAAATCAAAAGCTGAATCAAAATTTTAAAAAAATTAAAGCTATCCAAGCTAGTGGAAAACCTAACAATCATTTTACAAGTCATGCTGAGTTCTGAAATAATGGCCAAAATGTTTACAGCAGCCCAAAATAGAGGGGATTGATAGAATTCATTCATGGAAGATGTAAGTTTGAGACTACGACTACCCAATTCAAAAACACATTAAATTAGTACAGTGGTGCTCAATTTTTCAAATCACATAAGAACATTCTTACGAATGGCCTGTATATCTAACTGACTTCTGCTAAACTTCTTACGTGTTTGAAAAATAACCTATTATGACTCATCTAGCTCTGGAACATGGATAAAACCAGAGATTATAATAAGAAAATGCGATAGAAGTGCACTTAAAGCAGTCTTTCCAATTTCAAGTACTCTCCAAAGCTCTGCTTAGCTGGGTAAAATCTCCAAATTAAATCTCAATCATAGTTTTGTCAATCATTTAAAATAGTTACCATTTCACGAGGGAACTTTGCCATTCTCAGAAGTGCCACAGCCTAGCATTTAACTATAATTAATTTAACTGCATTTAACACTTCATTTAACTGTAACCATGGCTCATGTGCCAATTCAAGTAACAGCATGAGCAGAGAATCACAAGTGCAGACTTCAATTCTCCTAGAATGGCATGCTAAAGAGAACAAGAGAAACTGATAGAAATATTCTAGGTTAATGGTGCTTCTTTGCTCTTGGGACAGAGAAATAAGATTTTTTTAAAAATTATCATGCAATTTATTGACTTACATGATCTTCTATTGGAATTCCTTTGCGGCTGAACAAATGCCACAGGTCTCCGAAGTGCAAACCTCCTGCAAGAAGCCAATTACAGAACTGTCAACAGTGGAACCAGCGGCTGAATAGAATACAAAAACCTTTGACAAATATTACAGCAGCATTTTAATCCAAAGCAATATATTTTGTTTTGCTGTAGACAAAATAAATCCATAAAATTTCAAACTTTGGTTAGTAAATCCAAAAACAATTGTGTTCTTTGTTGCACATCAAATTGTTTTCCACGTTTTTCCAAACTAGAAGAGCCACTGTGATACTCTTTACTGCCAACTACTTCAAAGAAATATGAGAAAATATAAAGAGCTTTGTATTCACTTTTGCTATTTCCATTGAGCACACATGGATGTAGCTGGTAGAACTGGACATCCTGTGCTGAATGGAGTTTGCATATTCTTTCTGTGATCATATGGGTTTCCTCCAAGGGTTCTGATTTCATCCAAAGACATGGCTATACTTTAATTAGCCATTGTAACTTACCTCCGAATGTGGAGGTAAAAGGACCTGGGGAAGGTTAATGAAAGATGACCTGAAATGTTGACTCTTTATTTCTCTCCATAGATGCTGTGTGATCTGCTGAGCTCCTCCTGCATTTTGTGTGTGTTCCTCTGGATTTCCAGCATCTGCAGAATCTCTTGTGTTTATGAATAAAGTGAAAAACGTAACTTGAAGCTTAGTAGTTGCCACGGACTTGTTGGGCTGAATGGTCTGGCTCACTACTGCATGCCATTCCAATGCGCATTTTTAACATAGACATTTGCTTATGAAGTTTACTGTGCTTTGCAACAGCCTCAAGGCTGTTTATTTGGTTACCTCTCCTGGAACTGCTTTGATGGGATTAATCCCGCTCTCAGATTGGCATCACACTCTCGTTTGGCTTGCCACCAGGTTGCATCATCCTGGCTGACGATCTGAAGGACATCTCCCTTCTTGAAAGAAAGCCCAGCTTCTTTGCATGGAATAGCTTTATCCTCATTAGGGTCATAATCAAATAAAGTCCTGACAAACATCTGTGAAAGAAAGAAAACAATCATTTTTTTATAGATATATAAATATAGATTCCAGCAGTATCTTCCATCTGTGAGGAGACTGCAACATATAAAGAAGCTGTTCATTTGTGAGTTTGGGGAGAGTGAAATAATTTCATAGAATTTTTATAAATTAATCTGGTAACAGAAAGTATAGTCAGGCATCAAACCATTGAGAAGAAATGTTAAAAGTTAAAAAAACAATAATATGGAGCTCAGCAAAATTTAATGCAGTTTAATCTATACATTCAGTCCCCTCTGTGCAGAGGCAAATCTCGCTCATTGTAAAATAAAAATCCTGCTTACATGTGCGAGAAAATGCTGCCAAATTAAAAGGTTGTTGCTGTTCCTTTAAATCAGAAAGTCCATGAATATTTTGGGAAAAAATGATTAAAGTTGTTCACTACTATTTTACAATAGAAAGGATGGCTGAACATTGTCAATGGAAAGATATAGAGAGACAACAGGGCAAGTAATCACCAATCATAACCTAACAACATCACTTGTTTATTTCATTGATCAAGTACTATAACCCTTTTATACACACAGTATTTGAAAGCAACATTTAAACATGGATAACCTCCAAAGTAAGTTTATCCTGACAGGTGCTAAGCTATTTATAAATAGAGACCTGAAATCAATCATTTTGGCATTTAAGCATTTGACCACCATGCAGTTAATAGGCTATTTCCGCCACATGTTCAATGGCGATCACTGGAAATAAGAGCTAATTTTGATTCACAGTTCTTCCTAACCTCAGTCCTCATTTAATGTTTCTTTAAAAGTCACTGACTTTTGATAGTTTATTAAAGTAAAAATTCCAGTGATTTAAATGTCCATTTTCAATTCACAGTTGACAAATGTTGTAAACTGTCAAGGATTTTGTGATTAATGGATTATTTCATATGGAAGATAAACATTGAAGAAAGGTCAAAAGGGAAAGATAATAAAGGACAAAGAATAAAAAAATACATGATGCATAATCCACAGATTACTGTGGAGTTACTACTGTCCTCTGGCATTCAGACCAACCTACCCAAAATCAATTAAGTGATTACAAAAGATCAAGGAACTCTGAACTCAAAGTACGAATTATTCCAGGATAAACCAAGATTCCACAATCTTTTGTTCACCAACTAAACTGATCACAACCAGAACTGAATTAATTGCAAACATTTGTGTTTCCTCAGATGGCTAAATGGCATCATTTTTAAAATGCAGCTTTTCAACTTAATAACAGGAAAACAACCATACACCAGAAAAGAATACAGAGCATTGTACCATCACGACTAAATTATGGCTCTACAGATACAGAGGCCCAAAGGATTAAGAAAAAAAGCAGGAATTATAAAGTCTAACTGTACCTTTCCATTGGCAAAGTTCAGCAATGTTCAGAAGTCTGACTTATGAAGATGAGTATAACAATATGCTGCCTTCACCCCCTATCAACCTGTGTTGCCACCTTCAGAAAACTATGGGCATAAAGCCCAAGTCTCTCTGTTCATCAGCATTCTTTATCAGCCGGCTATTTATCCTACCAGTATTTGACTTCCTAAAATGTATCATCTCGCACTTGCCTGGATTAAATTTCACCTGCCAATGCTCTGCAAAATTTTTCATCTGATCTGCATCTTGCTGTAGCCTTGCACAATTTTCCTTACTATGCAAAGCACCTTCAACTTTCATGCCATCTGCAAAATTACTAATCATTCCCCCAACATTCACATGAAAAGTTGCTTATATACATATATGTATATATCACAAACATCCTAGCACCAATCTCTGCCAGTCACAGCTTTCAAATCAGAAAAGCAACCTTGCACCATTATTCTCTGGATTCTATCAGCAAGGTAATTTGGGATCCTGTCAGCCAGGTTGTACTTCAGGAATAGGTGCAGTGCACATACCTGTGTACATAAATGGTGCAGAGGTTGGGGCTCAACAGCTTCAAGTTCTTAGCAGTGAACAACACCATTAGTCTGTCCTGATCCAACCACATAAACACCATAGTCAAGAAAGCTCACCGATGTCTCTACTTCCTTGGGTGTGGTGTGTCCCGTCGACCCTTACAATTATTTATCATTACACCCTATAAGAAAACATCCTGTCTGAATGCATTATGGCTTGGTATAACAACTGTGACTGCAAGAATCTGGTGAGAGTTGTCGACAGAGTCCACCAAATCATGAAAAACAGCCTCCCCTCCATAGACTATGTCTTTACTTAAGTCTTTGTATGCAGAACTGCTGTGGTCTAAGATTAACACCTGCTTGAAATGGGCAGCAATCATCCTGGTGCCCATGGAGAGTAGGGTAAGTCACCATCATGACTCACAATTGAATTTAATTGAATTAACTTTATTTCTTACATCCTTCACATACATAAGGAGTAAAAATCTTTACGTTACATCACCATCTAAATGTGCAAGGTGCAATCATAGTAATTTATAATAATTTATAATAAATAGAACAGTCAATGTAATATAGAGTACATTCACATCAGTGTGAGTTCATCAGTATGATGGCCTGGTGGAAGAAGCTGTCCCGGAGCCTGTTGATCCTGGCTTTTATGCTGCGGTACCACTTCCCAGATGGCAGCAGTTGGAATAAATTGTGGTTGGAATGGCTTGGGTCCCCAGTGATCCAACAGGCCATTTTTACACACCTGTCCTTGTAAACATCCTGAATAATGAGAAGTTCACAACTACAGATGCACTGTCTGGCACCACTCTCTGCAGAGTCCTGCGATTAAGGAAAGTACAGTTCCCATACCAGGCAGTGATGTAGCCAGTCAGGATGCTCTCAACTGTGCCCCTGTAGAAAGTTCTTAGGATTTGGGGGCCCATACCAAATTTCCTCAACTGTCTGAGGTGAAAAAGGTGCTGTTGTGCCTTTTTCACCACACAGCTAGTGTGTACAGACCATGTGAGGTCCTCGGTGATGTGGATGCTGAGTAACTTGAAGCTGTTTACCCTCTCAACCCCAGATCCATTGATGTCAATACGGGTTAGCCCGTCTCCATTCCTCCTGTAATCCATAACCAGCTCCTTTGTTTTTGTGACATTGAGGGAGAGATTGAGAATCAGAGGGTTGGAGGTGAGGGAGCCCACTCTGACAACCTGCTGGCGATCTGACAGGAAGTCCAGGATCCAGCTGCACAAGGCAGGGTCAAGGCCGAGGTCTCTGAGCTTCTTGTCAACCCTGGATGGGACTATGGTGTTGAATGCTGAACTTGTCCAAGAACAGCATACTTACATAAGCATCCTTCTTCTCCAGATGTGTAAGGATGGTACGTAGAGCAGTGGCTATTACATCATCTGTCGATCAGCTGTGTTAGTGGGCGAACTGTAGGGGGTCCAGTTTGGGTGGTAGCAAGGTGCAGATGTAATCCTTGGCCAGCCTCAAAGCAATTGCTTTTATTGAGGTGAGTGTGACAGGACGCCAGTCGTTCAGGCATGTTACCCTGGTCTTTTTTGTTACAGGGACAATGGTTGATAATTTGAAGCAGGAGGGCACTCTACACTGGGAGAGGGAGAGATTAAAAATGTAAACACACTTGCCAGTTGTGCTGCACACATCCTAAGTACTCGCCCTGGGATGCTGTTCGGTCCTGCAGCCTTGCGACTGTCCACTTGTTGGAAACATCTGCGTACTTCAGCCTCAGAGATGACCAGGTTGCAGGTTCCTCGGAGGCTCTGAGTTAGCGACATCCATTGAGCTCATCTGGGAGAGAGGCTGTGATGTTGGCAGCACCACAACTTCTGTAAGGAGGTGCCTCATGAGGCTGGTTATGATTAGAATTAACTCCTGCCTGAGCAAAGAACAGGACCTACAGTTGCCTACTGCGCAATGGTCCACAGAGGACGTAATCTCACTAGCTCTCCACTCTGCTTTGGAGCACTTAGATAACTGCAAAGTACACCTCAGACTACTGTTTATCAATCCAACTTGGCAGTTGACACCATCATTTCTTCAGTACTAATAATCAAGCTTGAAACTCTAGATTTCCATTCTTCCCTCTGCATCTGAATCCTTGAATTACTTAGTGAGAACTGCTTGTTGATTCGCAGCAGCTTCTACGGGGTCAACAAAAGGCGCTCTGTCCATTTAAAAGTATTCCTAATGATCGCAAGATCCTGCTGTACATTAAGTTAAAGTACTGTAGGTTTACACCATTAGCGAGTTGCTCACTGACGGAGAAAGTGAAGGAACTGCCCAAAGTGCTGCTGCCTGAGCTAATGGAGGCTTACAGTCTAATAGCAAGTGGACAGTCATGATGCTCAATCAGCTGAGTTTCTTTGACAGATTGTTTGTTACTCCAGATTCCAGCATCTGCAATCTCTCATGATTCCATTATCACAATACATGTGATTCTAGTTGACAAGGCCTGAGACTTGCCCTCATCAACAAGAATTTATTTTAATGTTCAACAGAGATACTTAATGTGCAGTTTCAATGGGCACCTTTCCTAGAAATTTTCATAGTTCGAAGTGATTTCTAGCAGAAGGCTCGCCAAAGTGCATAGTGAGGTCTGTGAGAATGAAATGTGAAGTCTTGAAGGTTAGTTATAAGGATGAGTAGCACAGTGATTTAATTTTCTTTGATCTTTCAATAAAGTTGGTGAAAGTATATTCACACTGCCTTTAAGTCAGTTAGCAATCATTGATAGATAGATAGATAGATAGATACTTTATTCATCCCCATGGGGAAATTCAACTTTTTTCCAATGTCCCATACACTTGTTGTAGCAAAACTAATTACATACAATACTTAACTCAGTAAAAAATATGATATGCATCTAAATCACTATCTCAAAAAGCATTAATAATAGCTTTTAAAAAGTTCTTAAGTCCTGGCGGTAGAATTGTAAAGCCTAATGGCATTGGGGAGTATTGACCTCTTCATCCTGTCTGAGGAGCATTGCATCGATAGTAACCTGTCGCTGAAACTGCTTCTCTGTCTCTGGATGGTGCTATGTAGAGGATGTTCAGAGTTATCCATAATTGACCGTAGCCTACTCAGCGCCCTTCGCTCAGCTACCGATGTTAAACTCTCCAGTACTTTGCCCACGACAGAGCCCGCCTTCCTTACCAGCTTATTAAGACGTGAGGCGTCCCTCTTCTTAATGCTTCCTCCCCAACACGCCACCACAAAGAAGAGGGCGCTCTCCACAACTGACCTATAGAACATCTTCAGCATCTCACTACAGACATTGCTTAATAATCTATAGGTAAACAAACAGGAGACAAGTAGAAATTGGGAGCAAGAGATATAAACTCCCTCCTGGACTGCTGGCACTGCAAATGCAATAAAAAAGCAAGAGGTTCAAAGTTCAAAATAAATTTTACTATCAAAGTACATGTATTTCTGGAGTGTAGAAGCCAACAAACTGTGCAAATGCAAAAAGAAGAAACATTAGTATAAATAAATAAGCAATAAATACTGTGAACATTATATGAAGAGTCCTTGAAAGTGATTATATTGGTTGTGGGAACATTTCAGTGATGGGGGCAAGTGAAGTTGAGTGAAGTTATCCCCTTTGATTCAAGAGCCTGATGGTTGAAGGGTAGCAACTGTTCCTGAGTATGGTGGTGCAAGTCCTGAGGCTTTTGTACCTTTCTCTTTATGACAACAGCAAAAAGAAAGCATGTCCTGGGTGTGGAAGTCCCTAATAATGAATGCTGCTTTCCTGCAACAATGTTTAATGTACAGTAGATGTGCTTTACCCATGATGAACAGGGCCGTATCCACTACTTTTTGTAGGATTTTCCATACAAGGGTGTTTGCATACCAGGTTGTGATGCAGCCGGTCAATATATTCTCTACTACACATCTATGAACTTTTGTTAAAGTTTCAGATGACATGCCGAATCTCTACAAACCCGAAGGAAGTAGAGGTGCTGCCATGCTTTCTTCATAATTGTACTTACATGATGGGCCCAGGACAGGTCCTCCGAATTTATAACATTGAGGAATTTAGAACTGCTAACCCTTTCCACCGCTGATCCTCCAATGAGGACTGGCTCATGGACCTCTGGTTTCCTTCTAAAGTCTATAATCCGTTCCTCGGTCCTGGTGACATTGAGTGAGATGTTGCTGTTATGACACCACTCAGACAAATTTTCACTCTCCCTCCTAGATGCTGACTCATTGCCACCTTCAATTTGGACAATGACAGTGGTGTCATCAGCAAAATTTTTGGAGCTATGTTTAGCCACACAGTCTTAAGTGAAAAGCAAGTAGAGCAGGGGACTAAGTACACAGCCTTGTGGTGCACTTGTGCTGATGGAGATCTTGGAGGAGATGCGGTTGCCAATCCAAACTGATTGGGGTCTGCAAGTGAGGAAATCCAGGATTCAACTGCACAAGGAAGCATTAAGGCTAAGGTCTTGGAATGCATTGATTAGTTTTGAGGGGATGATGGTATTGAATGCTGAGCTAGAGTCAATTAAGATCATCCTGATGTATGCATTTTTGCTGTCCGTATGTTGAGTGAAGAGACAAGGAAATAGTATCTGCTGTGGAACTGTTGCTCCATTAGGCAAATTTGAGCAGATCTAATTTGCTTCTCAATTAGGAGTTAATGTTTCATCACCAATCTCTCAATAGCAAGAATGGATGTAAGTGCTACTTAGGCAGGTCAGCATGCTCTTCTTGGACATCAGTATAACTGAAGTAAGTGGATACCACAAGCCACCAAAGCAAGAGGATAAAGAACACACCAGCCAGTTGATCAGGACAGGTCTTTAGTATGTGGCCATCTGGGCTGGATGCTTTTCATGTGTTCACCCTGCACATTGGCTTGAAACTGAGATCAAGACTGAGATCATCAGGAAACGTGGAAGTTTATGATGGTTCCTCCATGTTTTGATGGTCAAAGCAAGCATAGAAGGCATTGAGCTGATCTGGAAGTGAAGCTCTGTGTCTCCCATGTCACTTGATTTAATTTTATGAGAGGTGGTAATATTCAAGCCCTGCCACAACTGCTGGGCATCATTCTTTGATTTAAATTTGGTCTGGAATTTCTACTTTGCCCTTGAGATTGCTTTCCAGAGACTGTACCTGGACCTTCGGTAACTTTGTTGGTCACCAGATTTGAATGCCTCTGATTTAGCCCTCAGTAGATTTCAGATCTCATGGTTCATCCAGGGCTTCTGATTGACAAAGAGTGTGAATGATTTTGTGGGGACACACTCATTTACAGCTGTTTTAATAAAGTCTATTACAACAATGGTGTATTCATACAGATCCTCAGATGAGTGCTTGAACACGGCCCAGTCCACTGACTTGAAGCAATGCTGTAACTGCTCCTCTGCCTCCCACTACCACCTCTTTGCTGTTCTAATCTCTGGACCTTTGTTCTTTAGCCTCTGCCTGTATGCAGGTAAGACAGCCAGGTAATACGATTTCACCGAAATGCAGGCTGGGCATGGAACGATAGGTGTGGAGGGAGTTCCATTAAAGCAAGTAATTGGAATTGAAATCCCCCATGTTTGCAACAGAGGCAGCAGAGGCCGCTTTGTGAGAAATGCAGAAGTAGCGACAGTTAGTCTGACCTTGCTTTAGCACTCCAGAATCAGAATCAGATTTAATATCACTGGCATATGTTGTGAAATTTGTTGTACTGCGGTAGCAGTACATTGCAATATATAACAATAAAAATCTATAAATAAGTAAGTGTGTGTGTATATATATATATATATTCTGTGCAGTGGTCCCTCTATACCAGACAGTGACACAATCAGTTGGTTTGCTTCCATGGTACATCTGTAGAAATTTGTGAGTCTTAGGTGACGTACCCAGTTTCCACAAACTACTAATGAAATATAGCTGTTGATGTGCGTTCCCTGTAATTGCATCAAACTCTTGGGTCCAGGATAGATCTTCAGAGATGCTGATAGTATACTCTGTTCTCACATTATAAGACATAAGACCATAAGACACAGTAGCAGAATTAGGCTATTCGGCCCATCGAGTCTGCTCTGCCAGTCCATCATAGCTAATTTTTAAAATCTCTCTCAAGCCCATTCTCCCGCCTTCTCCCTATAACCTCTGACACCGTATTTAGTCAAGAACCTATCAAGCTCTGTCTTAAATATATCGAATGACTTGGCCTGCACAGCCATCTGCAGCAAAGAATTCCATAAATTCACAGCGCTCTGGCTAAATAAATTTCTTCCCCATTGCTATTCTAAGGTTGTGCGCTCTGGTCCTAAAGAAAACATCCTCTCTAAATCCACTCCATTTAGGCCTTTCAGTATTCAATAGGTTTCAATGAGATTCTTCAAAACTTCACCAAGTTCAGGGCCAGAGCCATTATTCACTTTCTTCCCTGGAGTTATTCTCCTGAAATTCCTCTGGACCCTCTCCAGTGCCAGGACATCTTTTCTTAGATAGGGAGCACAATACTCCAAGTGCAGTCTGACCAATGCCTTATAAAGCCTCAGCATTACATTCTTGTTCTTATATTCTAGTCCTTTCAAAATGAATGCTAACATTGCACATACCTTCCTTACCACTGACTCAACCTGCAAGTTAACCTTAAGGAAATCCTGCAGGAGGACTCCCACATCCCTATGCACCTGATTGCTGAATTTTCTCCCCATTTAGAAAAGAGTCCTCACCTTTATTCCTTCCACCGAAGTGTATGACTATACACTTCACTACACAACATTCCATCTGCCACTTCCTTATTGATTCTCCCAGTCTGTCTAAGTCCTTCTGCAGACATCTTGCTTTCTCAACATTACCTGTCCTCCACCCATCTTCATATTGTCTGCAAACTTGGCCAGAAAACCATTAATTCCTTCATCCAAATCTTTTACGCACAATGTAAAAAGAAATGGTCCCAACATTGACCCTTGCAGCATGCCACTATTCACTGGTAGCCAACCAGAAAAGGCCTTCTTTATTCCGACTCATGCTCCTGGTCAGCCAATCTTCTATAGATGCTAAAATCATTCTTGGGCTCTGATCTTGTTAAGCAGCCTTATGTGTGGCACCTTGTCAAAGGCCTTCTTAAAATCCAAATAGCCAACATCCACTGAATCTTCTTTGTCTGTTATTTCCTCAAAGAATTCCAACAGATTTGTCAGGCAAATACATTTGTAGTTTTCCAACCCTCCGAAACCATTCCAGAATCCGGTGATTCTCGAAAGATCATTATTAATGTCTCCGTAATCTCTTCAGTGACCTCCTTCAGAACCCTGGGGTGTAATCTATCTGGTCCAGATAATTTATCTACCTTCAGACATTTCAGCTTCTCAAGCATCTTCTCCTTAATAAATAAGCAACAACACTCACTTCTGCCTCCTGACATTTCTGTATTTCTGACATTCAACTAGTGTCTTCCACAGTGAATATTGATACAAAATACTTATTTTGTCCACCATTTCTTTGTCCCCCTTTACTGCCTCTCAAATGTCAATTTTTCAATGGTCTAATATCCACTCGTTTTTCTTTTACTCTTTATACTGCATATCTGCTGTGTATCTTTATACTGCTTATACGTCTCTGCCAATGGAGGTGTATGGTGCTCCTTCCATTCGTTAGCCTGCAGGTTATCCTTGGCAAAAATGTAGCACCACTTGGTGCCACCCCCCACCGATTAGGGTGACATGAAGTCATGAGAGCAGGGTGGTGGATGGTTGATAGAGCAGCTGGTGCATATCACAAGTCCTAGTTATTTGACCACTGGCACCAGGAAGATAATCTCTGAAAACTATAGATAATGGCCGGGGTCATGCATCTTGTAAAAACATTGCCCAGAGAAGGCAATGGCAAACCACTTCTGCAGAAAAAATTGCCAAAAACTATCATACGACACAGCACATAACAATGATGACTGTATATTTGAAAAAAACTTTTTGTATCCTTTTTTATATAATTGGTTAGCTCGTTTTCATATTTAATCTTTTCTCTTTTATGGCTTTTTTCACATGCCTTCTGTTGGATTTTAAAAGCTTCCCAATCCTCAACCTCCCCCTAATTTTTGCTACATTATATGCCCTCTATTATTATGTTGTCTTTGACTTCCCTTCTCAGTTACAGTTGCCCCATCCACCCTTTAGACTACTTCATCTTTGGGATGTATCTTTCCAGTGCCTTTTGAATTGCTCCCAGAAAATCCAGTCATCGCTTCCAATCAACTCTGGCCAGCTCCTCTCTCATGCTTCTCAATCCCTTTACTGATACATCCAATTTTAGCTTACCTTGACAAACTGCAGGGTGAATTCAATCATTTCGTAGGTATTCTACAATTTCTTTCTCTTGCGATCCAGCACCAGCCTGATTTCCCTAATCTACCTGCATTTTGAAAGTCCCCATTACAATCGTAACATTGCCCTTGTTACATGCCCTTTCTATTTCCTGTTGTGATCTGTAGTCCACATCCTGGCTACTGTTCGGACATCTGTATATAACTCCCATCAGGGTCTATTTACACTTGCAGTTTCTTAACTCTACCACAAGGATTCTATATCTTCTGATCTCATGTCACCTCTTTTGAAGTATTTGATTTCTTTTTTTTTAAACCAACAGAGCCACCCACCCATCTGCTCATCCTTTCAATACAATGTGCATCCTTGAATATAAAGCTCCCATCAATGATTTTCTTCCAGCCATGATTCAGCGATGCCTTCAACATCATACCTGCCAACCTCTAACTGTGCTACAAGATCACCTTCCTTATTCTGTATACTGCATGCACTCAAATATAACATCTTCTGTCCTGAATTCATCACCTTTTTCAATTTTATTCCCTTGTTACACTTTAACTCATCCCACTGACTGCAATTTTGCACCATCATCTGCCTGTCTTTCCTCATAGTATCACTACACACTGCACCTAGTTGTAGACCAACTTGCCCCATCCTCAGCCCTATCATCCTGGTTCTTACCCCCCTGCCAAATTAGTTTGAACTCTCCCCAACTGCTCTAGCAAACCTGCCTTCAAGGATATTGGTCCCCCTCAAATGCAGATATAACAAACTGGTCCTTTTTGTACAGGTCATACCTTCCCCAAAAGAGACCCCAATGAACCAGAAATCTGAAACCCTAGCCTCTGCACCAATTGTTCATCCACACATTCATCTGCCAACTCATCCAATTTTTACCCTCACTGGTGCATAGCATAAGCAGCTATCTAGAGATTGCTGCCCTAGAGGTCCTGCTGAATTAACTCCCTATATTCTCTCTTCAGAACCTCCTCCTTTTCTTGACCCACGTCACTGGTACCAAAATGTACCACGATTTCCGGCTATTCACCCTCTCCCGTTAGAATACTGTTGACCCAGTCTGAGACATTTCTGACCCTGGCACCTGTGAAGCAATATACCATCTGGGTGTCACTTTCAAGTCCACAGAATCTGCTGTCTGCTTCTCTAATTTCAACTCTTTAGACCCCCAGCGCATGTGGCATGGCATACAGATTACAGTATTACAGACTTCAAACCACCTAGTACTGTGCGCCCCTTCCAGCTCTGCTTCCCTCTCTGACGAACTTAACTACTTGTACGCTCCCTTTGATCGAAGGAACAAGGAGATCACCCTCAAAGCGGATCTCCCACCTGGTGAACTGTCTCTCTCATTTTCCACCTCCGATGTTTGCGTCACCCTGAGCAGGGTGAATGTACGGAAGGCAGCTGGTCCGGATGGAATACCTGGCTGTTTGCTCAGAGTCTATGCAGGGCAGTTGGCCAGGGTCTTCATGGACATTTTCAATCTGCCCCTAGCCCAGGCAGTTGTCCCCACAAGCTTCAAGATCGCTATCATCGTGCCAGTGCCGAAGCATTCCACTGCCACGGGCCTGAATGACTTCCGCCCAGTTGCACTCACCCCCATTATTGCAAAGTGCTTTGAGAGACTCGTTCTATCACATCTGAAATCCTGTCTGCCCACTACTCTGGACCCCCATCAATTTGCCTTTCGCACCAACAGGCCAACAGAGGACACCATTTCCACGGCACTTCACTCTGCCCTGACCCACCTGGACAGCCCCAACTCTTACGTCAGAATGCTGTTCATTGACTTTAGTTCGGCATTCAATACTGTGACCCCCTCCAAGCTGATCGCCAAACTTCGCCAGCTTGGTATCAGCTCATCCCTCTGCAATTGGACCTTGGAGTTTCTGACTAACAGACCTCAATCTGTTAAGTTAGACAACCTCTCCTCCTCCACTCTCACCCTGAACACCGGCGTGCCTCAAGGCTGTGTGCTGAGCCCTCTTCTGTACTCCCTTTTCACCTATGGCTTCATTCCTGTAGATGGTTCTAACTTCATAATCAAGTTCGCAGATAACACCACGGTGGTTGGCCTGATCAGAGGGGATAATGAGATGGCCTACAGGGATGAGGTCCAGCACCAGGCAGCGTGGTGTGCCAACAACAATCTGGCCCTTAACACCCAGAAGACCAAGGAGATCACTGTGGACTTCAGGCATGCTAGGTGCCACACTCCTGTCCCCATCTACATCAATGGAGCTGTAGTGGAGCGTGTATCAAGCTTCAAATTCCTTGGTGTCCACATTTCTGATGATCTCACTTGATCCCTGAACTCCTCCATCTTGATCAAAAAGGCACAACAGCGCCTTTATTTCCTGCAGTGCATCAAGAAAGCGCACCTCTGTCCCAGGATACCGACGGACTTTAACCGCTGTACCATTGAGAGCATACTCACCAACTGCATCTCAGTGTGGAATGGCAATTGTCCCGTGTCAGACCGCAAAGCACTCCAGCGGGTGGTGAAAACTGCCCAGCGGATTACTGGCACCCAATTGCCCACCATTGAGAACATCTACCATAAACGCTGCCTGGGCAGGGCGAAAAGCATTATCAAGGATGCATCTCACCCTAACCATGGACTTTTTACTCTCCTCCCATCCGGTAGGCGCTACAGGAGCCTCCGCTCCCTCACCAGCAGGCTCAGGAAGAGCTTCTTCTCTGAGGCTGTGACCCTGCTGAACCTCACATCACAGCGCTAAGCAGTATTGCACCCACATTGTACTGTCTCAGTACTTTTATATTTATGTGCTGTAGCACTTACTTTTTATTCAGTTATTTTGTAATAATACTATTCTTTTGCACTTCTGGTTAGATGCTAACTGCATTTCATTGGTTTTGTATCTGTACTCGACACAATGACAATAAAGTTGAATCTAATCTAATCTAATTATGGAATTGCCTATCACTAAAGCACTCCTCTTCTCCCTGCTTCCCTTCTGAACCACAGAGACAGACTCGGTGCCAGAAATCAGATCACTGCGGTTTCCCCCAGTAGGTGATTCGACATCCCCCCCCCCCCCAATGCTTCCAATTATGAATAAAAATGTCATGCTCTGTACAGTCAGGGAGGAAGTGTGAACCATCTTCTTCCATTTGCAAATGAAAGATTGATCAAACTAAACATGTTTCTGTTTGATTTGAAGAATAGATGAGTGACAATGATTCTTTTCATTATAAAGAAGTAGATCTTCAAAAGCATGGGTTCTAAGTCATTTGTGCCTTCCTCGTGTGTTGGAAGTAATTATGGAAGGAAGGGACTAAGAATGTTGACACTGGAAGGAATGTAGAACATAGGTACAACACAGGTACAAGCCCTTCGGTCTACAACGTTGTGCCAAATTAATCCAATTTGCGATCAAATGGCAAACCAATCTCTTCTGCCCACATAATGTCCATATCCTTCAATTTTCCTCACATTCACATGCCCATTTAAACGTCTCTTGAAAGTCCCTAATGTATCTGCCTCTACTACCACCCCAGACAGCGCAGCCCAGGCACGCACCACTGTCTGTATTAATAACTTGCCCCTCACATCTCTTTTGAAATTACCCCTTATCTGCGTATTAGACATTACAACTCCGGGAAAAAGATACTGTCTGTCTACTCTATCTATGCTTCTTATAATCCTACAAGGCTCATAGGCCCCACCACCCACAGAAGAAGCATTACTCAGGAACAGACCCTTTGGCTGAGGACACCTATTGAACAGGCAGGTGAAATGCTGACAATGTCACAATTCAGGGAAATGTCAGAAAGTGAAAGGGTGTTATTTTTCTATTATAGAGAGGACTAAAAAGTACCTGATGATAATACATCACCCAACCAGTGATGACGATAATTGTTTTGTTGAAGGCCTATGTATGCTAGTATAACCGTTGGACACAAGCATGAAAGATAAGAGTGAAAATCTGCACTAATAAGATGCTTCCATTCAGTATAGGTTCAGCATTAATTTTGATCCTAAATGTTGATTACTATAATTCAATCATTTATAGAGATCATAAAACAAACTAGTCTTAAACAAAGCAGCCTTACACACAATTCCCACTGATGGTGTGTAGAACATGGAATACAACAGTAAGTTTCAGCATGACTGTGAAAGGCCATAGAGGCATTCAACAATGGTCAATGTCCAGAAAAGGCAGGATACCCATTGCTTCTGGAGAGAAAAGAATCCACATTTGACATGTCCACCTCTCGACCTCTTGCAGACAAGTTGGTCCCCAAACAAGACAAATGGTCATACTCTTTGCTCTGATAACTTGAATACAACAGCGCTGTGGTCATTTGTTTTAGGTAAAGTTCCCATTGACATCCAAAATCAATACTTATATCTACTGCTGTAAGTTTGCATGAGAGCTGGTCATTTTCACTTGCCATCATTTTTGCTGTAGAAGCTTTAAAGTATATTTTTATGTTTCTCACTAGATTATATGCTAGTTTTCTACTTTGTCTCCTTATCAATCTTAAACCTCCTTCGCTGAACAGTGAATTTATTTTATAATTATTGAGCGTATTGCTTTTTCTTAGCAACATTGTAAGCCTTTTCCTTTGAACTATTACCTTTAATCTCATTTCCACAGCTGGACCATCTTTAAGCTGGTTTGTTATACCCTGGAAGAGAACCATGTCATTAAGGAATTGCAAAACTGCTTCTGAGGATGGCAGGTTTACTATATGAGGTGAAAATGAGTAGATATGGTCTGTATTTTCTGGGGAATGGGGTAGTGCAAGATCTCATGGAAACATAAATTTCTTACAGGGTTTGATAAGGATATGGTTTTCATTGGTCAAGTCTATTACCAAGGGTCACAGTCTCGGAATAAGGGAGAGGCAATTTAGTACTGAGATGAAAAGAAATTTTGTGATTCAAATGTCATCATTCTTTAGATCCTCTGTCTCAGAGAACTATGGAAGCTCAATTATTGTCTTAATTCAAAACAGAGATAGATACTTTCATTGCAAACCCATTTTAGTCCACTGAATGAAAATCCACCACATTCAAGATGTTAGTATTTGAATAAGCAATGCTGCATCACCTGTATTGTTTTTCAGGACTATTTGCAAGATTGCTTCACATGAGATCTGTGATAATCCCTTGTGGGAAAGTAACTCCCACTTGGGGTTACTTCTGAATGCCATACCATATTTTGTGCTTTGTTAATTCCAATAGTTAATTATGCCAACATGATGTCAATTTTACAACCTGAGGACCAAGGCATTATTAAGATTTACAAGTTCAGTGGAGAAGTACAAGAGTCAAGGAGTCATATAATAATGCAGCACCTATACAGACTCTTTGGCAAAATTAATCTATGCTGATCAGCTTAGCCCTATTTCCTGAATTCATCCCTCCACCTACCTATCCAGAGTTCCTCAGATTTTACTAATATACCTGCTTCAACCACTTCCTCTGACATCTACTCAACAAAATCTGTGCGAAAAGGTTGCTGTTTTGGTGCCTTTTAAACATTTCTCCTCTCACCCTAAACCCATGCCCCCTAGTTTTAGAATGCCCTACCAAGGGAAAAGACAATCAAGTTGAGATTTAACAAGGGGAACAGAGAAATTAACTATGTAATTGGATAAGTTAATGGGACTGAAGAGCATGAGCTCCACAGGTCATGACAACTTATATCTAAAGCTTTTGAATGAGATGGCTGTGAAGAAAGTGGGTGCATTGCAAAATTCTATAGATTCTACAATAATTCTCATATTGGAGTCCTGATGAAGGGTCTTGGGCCGAAACGTCATCCGTTTATTCCTTTTCATAGATTCTGCCTGGCCTGCTGAGTTCCTCCAGTATTTTGTGTGTATTGCTCCAAACTCCATGATCACCTCACTTTGCAACTGGATGTTTGACGTCCTGACCACAAACCACAATCAGTGAGGACAGGCAGCAACATCTCTGCCTTAATAATTCTCAACACTGGTGTACCACAAGGCTTTATCTTCAGCCCTTGCTCTGCTCCCGATTCAGACAGGACTGTGTGGCCAGATTTGGCTCTAACTGCATCTCCAAGTTTGTAGATAAATCAGTGACCTCCATTTCAAATAATGCTGAGTTGGAGTACAGGAAGGAGCTAGAAAGCCTAGAAGCATGATGTCAGCAAAACAAAAGAGCTGATCATGTCTTCAGAAAGGGGGGCTGTGTACCTGCTCCTGCTTACATCAGTGGTGCTGAGGTCAAGAGGGTTGAGAGTTCGAGTGAACACCATGATCCAAACACATAGATGTCATGGTCTAAAAGGTTCCCCATTGCCTCTACTTCCTCAGGAGGCAATTATTTCGGACCCAGAAAGTCTCCCCTAGGAAATAAGATGATGATGCATGATGTTCCTACAGAATAGCTACAAGGTCAAGGAAATCAATCGAGCCCTTAAAAGGGCCGACAGAAAAATCAGCAAACCTAACAACAAGGAGGAACCCAGCACTATCTCCTGAGTTCCCTATGTTTCCAAGGTTTCTGGAAGTTTCGCTAGGATCCTTAAGAAATACAGGATTAATACCATCCGCAAACCCATAATGAAGCTCAGATCACAGCTTATGTGGGTCAAAGATGATCTGGGACTCAGGTTGGCTGCCGTTTACAGGACTTCCTGTGAATGTGGAGCAGTGTATATCGGCATGCTGGAACCCTGCATCAAGGAGCACTGGAGGTGCATCCCTTTGGATTCCCTAGAGAAATTGGCCGCAGCAGAACACTGCATTTGTAAAGACCAGAGGACTGACTTTGATGGCAAACTGCCGTGCCAATAGCTTTTGGAACCGCCAGGTGAAGGAAACGATTGAGATAAAACTAGAGGAAAAGAATTTTAACAAAGACAAAGGTCTTGCTCTGAGAAAGAACCAGAATTCAATAGTAAAGAAGGTGGGAGACCTGAATTCTGATTGGATGAGGACTAACCAATCAGGGAGGGACAGGCTACAGGGGTGTAAATACCACCTTACCAGACATGCCTAGGCATCATCCCTGATGAAGATGGCGGAGTCTGTCATTGAAACGTTGGTTATAATCAATACTGGTTCCCGGCTGGAAGCTCAAGAAGAATTTATCTATTATATAAGCTGGGAAAGCACTAATTCCTTTTTTAAACTACTACTTCAATTAGAACAACACTTCATTCCAGAGAAGGTGCTGCATTGTTATAAAGGACTATTTCCTAGTTGAAAAAAAATCAGAGTTCTTTTCTGCTTATTCCAGGCATAAGAGGTTATTAGATAGCACATGAACTTGCAGAGAATAGAGGGATTAATATAATTAACATTTAATTATTGAGTTAATTAGTTCAGCACAACATTGTGAGCCAGAGGACCTGTTCCTGTATGGTACTGCTCTTTGTTTAAAAAAAAGCTCAGGGTGAGTGAAAGACGAAAAAGTGAAGTTCTTCCTGAGACATGGCGACCCTTTAACATCACCAAAGTCATTATACAATTTGTATCTGATCAGGCACCTTTGCAGTGTTTGGGGGATAATGCTATGTGCACGTTGATTTCTGCACTTGTCTATTTGTCAACATTTTTCAAAAATTGGGAAGTGCTTTGGAAGACATCAAGGTTGTGTAAGGTGCTATTTAATGAGCTTCTTCCTCCCCATATTACAAAAGCAACTTCACAGGTACTGTACAGGCTGTAAAACACTTGAAATAAGTCTCAGAATTCTACATACCCAAGAGGTTATATAATTAAAAATCTTCCTTTGATCGATGACAAAAAAAAGGTCTGTGACGGGAAAGTGGAAAGATTTTAAATATTTCCAAAAATATTACAAAAGTCCATTTTATGCAAATGAAATTTCTTTCTACATCTGGTTGGTATAGGGCAAATAAGTCTATTTATTTACAAAGCATTTGAGAAGCAATAAAAATGTTTTAAATAAATGCTGAATGTGGGAACTTAGACAATGGGATCAGGAGTAGTTTTCTGCAGAGCACTGGAAGCGAGGTTGGGTGGACAGTGGTTGGTTGTGTGCTCAATACTGTGAATTTACATTCATACAACATTCCATTGCTGTGGCTTTATTTGTATGTGGACAATATATTGTAGCAATCATTTTCAAATTTGCTGTAAATTTCAAATGATAAATGTGTGGTAAAATAACGATAGGCAGTAGCACTCTTTGGAGGAGAAGCCAATTTTTCTGATGCATTTTGTTAAACAAAATAAAGTTGACAGTTTTTAAATGTTTACTGATTCCAAGCTACTATGCATTCCACAAAAAATGTAACTGCTGATTTTATTCTGTTAGGAGCAAAATGTGATGTGAAAACTGGCGAGATTCATTGACCGTATACAACACTGTCAATGTAAATGCATTCCTGGCATTTCCATAGTACAAATGCACAATTCATAAATCTTTCAGGCATGTTTGATGGAAAGTGAATCACCTTTTCACCTGCTGTGGAGAAACAGCACAAACCAAGTCTTATTTTATGATCCACTGTAGATAATGTGACTTAAAAGTATGGATTTAGATAAATATTATCATTTGGAATAATAATGATTACATTTTTGAAAGATAATTTAATAAATCCTACTTAGTCAACATTCCAATTTAAGTGTAATATTAAAATAACATATTTCAGAAAGCATACCAACAGATTAATTCAGTTTTATAAAAAAAAGTGGATATTGGCTGCAACAATTGGATTTAAATTCAAAAGAACAGCTTCATAGTTATGTTTTACAAGTTTTTGTTTCACATTATAAAAATGTTCAATGTTAAATATTATTTTGGAGCAAACTGTGCATTCATGAAGATTATGCAACATTATAGGATGTTGCTCAAACCAAAATTAGATACTTAGATGCAAAGAAACTTATTCAATATAGTTAGTTGCTTTAAAAAGCCATGTGTTTTGAGAATTGCAAACCATTCTGATGCACAACCACACAATTACCCAATTAAAATGGCCACAAAGTTAAAAAAGAAACAACAATCTGCTTGAGGGCCTCTGTGAGTTGAGGGCAATGAACTGTTGACACTTTGGATTGAGGTCCCTCAAATAAGTACTTTATTTTATTTAGAGATACAGCATGGAATTTGTCTCTGCCCTTTAAGCCATGCTGTCCAGCGAACCCCGACAACTCTGATTTAACCCTAGCTTAACCATGGGACAATTTACAATTACCAATTCATCTACCCAGTACTTCTTTGGACTGTGGGGAGAAACTGGAGGACCCAGAGGAAACCCACACACTCCACAGGGACTCTGTACAGAGGACAACGGGATTGAATTCCTAACTTCAATGCTCCGAGCACTAATCACGACCCTGCTGTGGAGCCCCTAATGTCATGCAGTGTCAAACAGGCCCTCAAGCCCAACCTGTCATTGCTGACCAAGATGTACATCCTAACTGGTCCCATTTGCCAATGTTTATCTCATATCCTTCCAAACATTCCCTATCCATGATCTTGTCCAACTGCCTTTTAAAATCAGTTACTCTATCTGCCTCAATCACTTACTTCCTCAGAAACACCACCCTATACAGTCTTTCCCCTCTCACCACTCTCACCACTAGTTGATTTTCCAACCCTGGGAAAAATACTCAACATTCTTCTTATTTATGTCCCTCATGATTTTATACATCTCTAAAAGATCACCCCTTATTCTCCTACATTCTGACAACTACACAATGTAAAAGCAGACAGAAATGAACAAAATAAACATTGTCAGCCTTGATAAGGATGAATTTTCCATCAACGTTAACATGAATTGTTTTACTTGACACTTTTAAGGCACTTGATATGTTTTCATATGAAACCATCAACACTAATTCTTATACTGGAGCATTCCAGTGAACTATGTCCTTAACATTCTAACTCCCTGGGTATTGGCCAAAGTTAATACCTAATTTTTAATTTCAGGCCATGTTTGAAGAATTTTTCTCAAATTTTGTTGAAAAAGTCTTGCCTCCTAACTGACTAGAGCCCAAGAAAACAAAACAAGCCAAAATATAGCTTTGACAGTAACAATATGAGACTCTAAGCATAGCCAATGTCAGAAATGGGCAAAAAAAATACTCAACAGAGAAGCTCTCCTCAGTTTGGAGTCAAAACATAATGTGGATGACAGCGTGGGAGCTCTGCATACCCATGGTGTTCTTCTAACAAATAGCATTTTGTGACACGAATAGGAATTTCCTACAGCATTTACTGATCACAATCACCAGTCAGTGGTTACACTTGGTCAGTCTTTTGGACAAGGACATAGTATAGGAAACTGCGCAGTTCCTGCTTCACTCAGAATCAGAATCATTGATGTCATGAAATTTGTTGTTTTATGACAGCGGTATAGTGCAAGACATAAAAAATTGCTATAAGCTACAAATTACAAATAAATAAAAAGTACAAAAGTGGAATAATGACCTAGAGTCTACAGACCAATCAGGAATCTGACGACAGAGGATAAAAAGCTGTTTCTAAATCATTGAGTGTTGTTCTTCAGGCTCCTGTACTCCTTCCTGAAGGTAGTAATCCAGCATTTCAAGAAAAATCATTCACAAACTGAGGACACCCTTTGTGGAACAGTCAATAAATACTGGACTTCACAAGTTTATAGTGCTTCACCATCAGTTTATGTGAAGGTATGCAGTGCCATTTACTTTGGAGTTCTGTGATCTTGAGGAGAATTTGCAAGTTCTGATGTTTCTACATCCTTTTGGGTCTCGGAGGTCAGGATTAAGGTGTCGAAGACTGCCTTATCAAGGAAACACAGAGTGCAAACACAATGTCATGGTGATGGAGCAAATAAGTGGTTGGGTGGTGAATATGGTGTGGGTTAAATGATTAATTTTGTTATGTATGACACTGAGATTCTGTATAACCTTTAGAGCAGTGCTAATCCAGAATGGTACAGAATATTTCATCATGCTCCTCTGACCTGTTCTGAGAGAGAGAGTGTAGTTGTTTGACTTTCCATTTAAAGTACTGAACAATGTTGTCTAATGGAGGGAGACTGAACAATGCTATGCTATCGTAATGTACAGGTGGTTGGGTCACGATTTGTGATGGTCAACTGCTTCCACTGGTATAGTTTGCTATTTGAGTTTGAAAACTGACAGGTCTTTTGCAGTCAGATACAGTAGACTGTTTTATTTTCTAAGAAACTGCAAATGGAACTGTACAGTACCACAATTATCTGCCCTTCTGATGATGAAGAATACATATGCTTGAGCACTGAAATGAAATGAAACATACTGGAAATGCACATTGTCTGTGGAATCTGGCATGCTGTCCTGGGGCTGAGACTAATCTTCAACCATCAAAGCAAATTTCCTTTTGTACAAGATAAGACTTCAGTCTGTGAAGTTTTCTGGATTTCCATTCCATTCAATCACCAGGAGTCCTTGATATATTTGGTTTAGAAACTCTTGATCTCAAGGAAGGTTAATCTCAACACAGCTCTTTTGTTAGCATTTAGATTGTGAGTGTAATGAAGTTTAGAGCCATACACTTTGACTGGAAGCTAAAATTAGCACCAGTTAGCAGGTATAGTTTGATAACACAGTCAATTACATTTTCCATCAGTTTGTTGTGACAGAGTAGACTGAAGGGGAGTAGTTAGCTGGATAGTATTGTCCAACGGATATATTAAACTGGATTGATTTTCCAGTTCTATACCTAAACTATTAAAATCTAAGGAGTCCAAAAGCTTTCCAAATTATTTTGCAGTGAAGAAATGTGAGAAAGATGAACAAGAGTATGTTATTTGATCCTTCAAGTCTGTTCTGTAATTCAACAAGACAATAGCTGATTCACTACTTCAAAATCATTTTCCTGTCCTATTCCCTTAATCCCCGGATCCCTGCATTAACAAAGGTATCAGTCTTGACTACAAACATAATCCATGACTGAACCTGGCTCTCTTGGTTAGAAAATAGCAGAGTGAAGAAATTTATCTTCTTTTCAGATCCATATGGCCAACCATTTATGTTGTTATTGTGACCCCTCTAATTCTAAAACTCCATCCCCAAAAGAAACACCCTCCCCCAGAATACTGCATGCTTCAATGATGTCATGTTTCAATCTTCAAAACTGAAGAGCTTAGAGACCTAGCCTATTCAATCTCTTCTAAAAAAAAACACCTGGGGTGTAAATACGTCTTATAATTACAGGAAACGTGACATGACAATTATAGGAAATCTAATAATATCCTATTAGGAAATGAGACCGAGTATGTGACAGAATTTGTGTAGGGGAACAGTTTGCATCTAGTGATCATAATGCCAGTAGTTTCAAGATAATTATGGAGTAGGATAGGTCTGGCCCTCAGGCTGAGATTCTGAATTGGAGAAAGGATTGTATCAGAATGGATCTGGCAAGGATGAATTGGGACAGGCTGTTTTCTGGTAAAGGTGTACTTTTCTATGACTCTCCTGGATGGGAGTAGGCGGTTTAAATGGTTCAACAAGCACCAAGTGGGTCAACAGGCCTGGTTCTCTGCTGTGTTTTTCTATGACTCCACTTGGTAAATTGGAGGCTTCAGAAGTGAAATTTTGAGAAAACAGTTTGCTTGTTCCTGTCACAATAAAAAGCAAAGACAACAGGTTTAGGGAACCTTAGTTTGAGAGATATTCAGGTCCTGGTTAAGAAGAAGAAAATTCATAGCCGGTATAGGCAGGAAGGAACAAATGAGGTATGTGTAGAGTATAAGAAATGCAAGAGAACACCTAAGGAAATCAGGAGGACGAAAATAGGACACGAGTTTTCTCCAGCAGACACAATGAAGGAATATCTCAAAGCCTTCTTCAGATATATGACGACCAAAAGAATTGCAAGGGACAAAATCCCAAGGGGATGAATCGATCAATGCAGATGGAGTTCCGATGCCTGTACAACTGACCTGAGAGTGAGGTTGGATTGCGCTGTAAGGAGGAGTTAGGTCCTGGGCAGAGATTTGATTTCGATGCTCACACAACTGGTCTAGGTGTGAGGTTGGATTGAGCTGATTTGAAGAGTTTGAGAGCAGATGAATGCTGGGTGGCCAAATCTGGGCCTGCAGTGAGTTGCTGGGTGGCATGGTGTAGTCCCGGGGCCCTTCGCAGCAACGGTGCCTGTGTCCTAGTGTAAGGTACCTTACACTGTTTAGACAATTTAAATGCCAACGCAGATTGGAGGAGAGAGCCGATTTCACTCGTTCTCTGTGATCCTCAGTCCTCTCTCCAGGGTGCCGGAGCTTTTCACCGTTCTGTTGCTTGGTCAATTTAAACACTGGCCCAGGTAGACCGAAAAGACAGGTGTTGGTCAGGACAAGAGCCGATTTTGCTTATTCTCTGCGATGGTTATCTCCATGGTGCTAAGACGATAAAGAATGCTGTGCTCTGTGCCTGCTAATATGATGCGCTGGTAAGTGAGGCTTTGGACCTACTCTGGACTGCTCCGAGGTTCAGATCTGAAGACTCAATTTTGGTTCAGAATGCTGTTGTTCAATTCCATTGTTTGCATGATTTATATTTCTTTCTTTCTCTTGGGTCATTCATTTTTATTTATTTTTTCTTAATTTTGGGTTTCTTGCTTTGTGGCTACCTGTGAGCAAGCAAATCTTAAGGTTGTATAATTTAAACATTACTTGATAATAAATGTACTTGAAACTTGCCCTATACAGAAACAGAGATGGATTTCCTGACCAGGTCCTAAAGCTATTCCACTACATTTTTCAAATGATGCAAGTTGTTTTTATCACCTGGACAACACCAGTTCCTCCACCAATAACATGTTAACAGATTACTTTGGTGTGGAACTTGTCTTTTACAAATAATCTTTTACAGTAGTTGTAATATATTACAGGATCATATAGCAAATCAAACGGTTTCTCTCTTCCTTGTGCCAATTTGAAGGATCTAGTTGGTTGCACTACTTTGCTTTCTCCCCATAATTTTGCAGAGGAAATTTGTAATTTCTTTTTTACAAGAATGCCATGGACCACAATTTTGCTCAGTTAATCCTGACAAACCTTTTCTGTTCCAACAGATTCACAGACGCCAGCAAGACTGCATGGACATCTTCAGATACCCGAGCACTTAAGACGGGAGATCTGCCTGCATAGACTGACCCAGGTATAATCTGACATTGGCTCATAGACCCACTGTTATCAATGCAAAGAATTGGCTAGCCGCAGAATAGTACTTAGAAATAAATGCTAGAGATACTCAAGCAAGTCAAACAGCATCTATGAGGAAAGAAGCAGAGTTAATGTTTCAGGACAATGCCTTTTCTTTAGAGTGGTGCAAAAATTATATTCCCTTTGTTTAATTTAAATCTACTAATTTTTTTTTGAAGTGCTTTAACTTCAAGATATTTTAATATGGCTTGAAAGACTTTGAATATTTCTAAATATCGAAAGACATTCACAAGCATTCAATTATGATTGAGAGCTTTTTAGCCACTGGGGTCAGGTGATTATTACAGCAATACAGGGCAGGGCCCAAAACTCACACAGGCACTGCACTGCAGTTAACCTCTTCAATAAGCCTGGAGATCACTGCTAGCAGAAGACTGTATTTGGCAATTAAATGCAATACAGTATGATCCAAGGGCAGAATACCTGTAGGCACATGTTTTGTGCATACCAACTGCCATACCAGGGTGGCGACAGTAGCATCGTGGTTAGCACAATTGCTTTAATACACCAGAAGATCACTGATCAGGGTTCAAATCCTTCCACTGACTGTAAGGTATTTGTATGTTCTCCCTGTAACAGCAGCTGCTGACAAAAGTGGAAATTGAATGCAATAAAGTTGGACTTCACCTAAACGCTAAAAAGACAGAGTTCATGGCGTTCAACTCCGACGAAGGCACTCTCAAGACCGTAAAGAATGATACTACTAAGAAAGTCTTAGACTTCAAGTACCTCAGGTAAAGAATGATGAGTTCAGAGAAGGACATGAAGATACGGAAGGCGCTGGCGTGGAGGGCTATGAACGACATGAAGGAAATCTGGAGGTCGAAGCTGACCAGAGGGCTCAAAAAGAGGATCTTCATAGCAGTCATAGAGTCCATTCTCACATACGGATGCGAGACGTGGACACTCACCAAGACCATGAGAAGTCACTAGATGATTGCTATACACGAATGCTCAGGATGACTCTTGACGTTAGTTGATAACAGCACATGGCGAATGTCGAGCTCCATTATGACCTACTGATGCTCACTACTAAAACTGAGGTGAGAAGACTGCAACTAGAGGGACACTGTCAACGCCACCCTGAGCAACCTGCCAGCCTACACATGGGAGCCCAAGCATGGGAGGATGAACCCTGGGCACCCTCCCAAGAATATGGTCAACACGCTCCTAGAAGATAGCGGCATGGCTAGTGTAGATGAATTGACCACACCCATGAGGGAGAGGGAGGAGTGGAGAGTCCGTCATCGTGCCTGACGCCGCCCCCCAGGCCTGAGTCGACGTAGTAGTTGTAGCCCTCGTAACCACGTGGGATTCCTCCCATGCTCTGGTTTCTTCCCATATTCCAGAGACTTAAGAGTTAGTGTTTGCAAATTGTTGGCATGCTATGTTGGGCCAGAAGCGTGGCGACACTTGTGGGCTCTCCACAGCACAAACTGTATTTGTCATTGACATAAAGTACTTATGCATTTCACTGTATGCTTTGACGTACATTTGACAAATAAAACTCATCTCTTATATTTACCAGATTTTCTAATAGGTTTTCTTTCTTGAAGACACTGGAACCTGGAGCAACACAAAAAATACTAAAGGAACTCAGCAGGTCAGGCAGCATTTCTGGAGGGAAGTGGACTGTTGGCATTTTGAGTCATGACCTTCATCTGGACTCCATAGTTTTTCTTTCTTTTTAAATGAGGAATCGATGGGACCCTTGATTGAGTCCAACGAATTTTCTCCACTTCTGGTCACACTCAACATTTACTTTTTCCTCGCCTCACCCAATGAACAATGGTTTTCTCCCCTTCTCACTCAATGAACAACCTCTCCATTCTCAGTACACCTGCCCATTCCGGTGCAGGAGATAAAACAACAAATCTCTCTGGGCTACAACAAAATTTATACATAAAACAATGATATGCACTCCAAGCACAGAAAATAACCATGAGTTTCCAGAAACCTGCCATTTTATTTCTCTCTCATACTTCTATTCTACCCTCTCTCTCAATTTCTTGCACAATAACAACACTCATTACACACTTGAAATAAAGCACATTTAGTTTAATAAGTGTTTGTAGAAAGCATCTTTCCTCTGTATATCACAGACTTTACAAAACAAAAATGAGCTCAACAGATTACAGATCATTGTTCCTGTTCTGCCTCTGCAGGTGATGTTTTGTACAAACACATCTTCCTGTTGGTGAGCTGTTTTTGGACTGCCAACACAGATGCCTTGTGCAGGAAGGCACAGAGTCGACTGTACTTCCTTAGAAGGTTGGCGTCATTCAATGTCTGCAGTGAGATGCTGAAGATGTTCTATAGGTCAGTTGTGGAGAGCGCCCTCTTCTTTGTGGTGGCGTGTTGGGGAGGAAGCATTAAGAAGAAGGACGCCTCACGTCTTAATAAGCTGATAAGGAAGGCGGGCTCTGTCGTGGGCAAAGTACTGGAGAGTTTAACATCGGTAGCTGAGCGAAGGGCGCTGAGTAGGCTACGGTCAATTATGGAAAACCCTGAACATCCTCTACATAGCACCATCCAGAGACAGAGAAGCAGTTTCAGCGACAGGTTACTGTCGATGCAATGCTCCTCAGACAGGATGAAGAGGTCAATACTCCCCAATGCCATTAGGCTTTACAATTCAACTGCCAGGACTTAAGAACTTTTTTTAAAGCTATTATTAATGCTTTTTGAGTTAGTGATTTAGATGCATATCATATTATTACTGAGTTAAGTATTGTATGTAATGAGTTTTTGCTACAACAAGTGTATGGGACATTGGAAAAAATGTTGAATTTCCCCATGGGGATGAATAAAGTATCTATCTATCTATCTATCTATCTATTTCCTGCAAGCATTAATTTGAATTCCAACTTGGAGCAAATATATCCATCTCCACCCATTTTTTACTTGCCCTTGAGACAGTAATATCTGTGAGTCTTAAACTTTCTTAATAGTGGTAAACATTTAGCAGATGTACATTGAAGGAAGTATTATGTTTATCATTCATAGCTATTAAGATATCATTGCACCACAAGTTCACTCCAGTCCACAGCATAGCTATAGACTGTTGCACATGTGTATTAACTTGTTTAATACTAATCGTGAGAATAATCTATAGGAATATTCAGGCGCGCGATGATTTTGCATTGAATCTAATATGTGTTTTTCTGAACTTTTCTGCAGTTTCACCAAGTTTTCTCTTTAAAAACCCTGAAGAAAGCTTCAAGCTTGGGTGATTTGTGAGGAGGTGTTTAACTCCCTGACTATCTTTGTACACAATGCATTGGGGGGGGGGGGGGTGGCAGTAGAGTTCCATAAGTTTATTTATATCTTGCCCTAATTCATATTTTGTTTCTTTACATACTATATAACAACAGACTTGCCCATCTGCCAGTTAGTCAGGTAATCTCTTCTGCCCCTCACCCTATCAGATCATAACTATTCCCTTTTGTTCTTTATTCCCAGCCCAGCTGAAATACACTTAGCTTTAATTTTTCTCCAGACCGAATTAAAGTTCACTGACCTAAAATCGCAATTGTTTCTCTTTCCACAGACACAATCTGATACACTCAGTACCTCTCGTGTATTTTGTTCTTATTCTTGATGATCTTAGATAGATAGATAGATAGATAGATAGATAGATACTTTATTCATCCCCATGGGGAAATTCAACTTTTTTTCCAATGTCCCATACACTTGTTGTAGCAAAACTAATTACATACAATACTTAACTCAGTAAAAAATATGATATGCATCTAAATCACTATCTCAAAAAGCATTAATAATGCTTATGGGTTGCACTAAAATCAGAAGCCAGTCTTGCACATTGCTATTGTTGACTACAGTGATGCTGGTGGTGGACGGAAAGCGAGGTGTGATCTGATGAACAAAGTATCTAACTTGAACTCAATATTTTGCAATTAAGTTAAAAAACATATTCATCATCAAGAACATTGATGCTGATCAGTGCACCAATCCATTTGGTAGCCTGTGCACCAGATTACTAAAAGACCATAAGAGAT
This sequence comes from Hemitrygon akajei, assembly GCF_048418815.1. Classification (NCBI taxonomy): domain Eukaryota; kingdom Metazoa; phylum Chordata; class Chondrichthyes; order Myliobatiformes; family Dasyatidae; genus Hemitrygon; species Hemitrygon akajei. Next base: position 138,947,319 of record NC_133131.1, read on the forward strand.
AGAAGCAGAATTAGGCCATTCAGCCCACTGAGTTTGCCCTGCATTCCATCATGAGTGATTTATTATCCCTCTCAACCCCATTCTCCTGCCTTATTTTATTCTAATCAAACATCTAGAATATAACTTTTTATAAATATACCTATGTATTTATACATGAACCTTAATTCTTCATCTTCTTTAAATAATACATAGCTTCAATTAAAATAAGTTTCAAATAATTTCTAACATGTCTCACAGATGCCCTGCAATTGTATCACCAGAAGCAGTGTAAATGATGGCATTCCCAGAATAAAATCTGTCGATTTCATTATTTTTAACTGGCAGACGTGCCTACCTTGCTTTCTTTAGTTGGAGTCTCCTCTTTAATTCCTGGTATAATTTTAAAAGTTATTGCTCCTTGTGACTGAGCCTAGAGAGAAATGTAAAATGCACATATTAATTGATAAGGTTCTTCTTCAGTAAGGAAAAACATCAAAAGAATAATGCAAGTAATTATATTATGAAATAATAAAAGAATCAAAATTAATGCAACACTATTTCTGGTCCTTCAGTTACATTTTTCCCTCAGTGGTTCTTAAGAGCGAACCATGAACCAAAAGTTACAAACCTAATTTACAAAATGTGTATGTTTAATCAAGCATGCATTTTAGTTATTTTGATTTTGCAGTTGTGATGACAACAAAATTGACTGCATTTACCATTATTACATTGCAAGATTCTTGGAGTACACATTCATTCAGCTCAATGTGGAAAGCCAGAGATTGATGTCTGTGGTTTTGTTCTCCTCAGCAGATTGCTCTGTTTTGTAATTTTTCCCCCAGAAATAATGAATTGATAAAAATGTTTGATATATACAGACTATTTTCACTACAAAATACCCAAGAGAGTATAACTAGAGGACAACTGTAACTTTGCAATCTCCGTAGCCCTAAAATGAAATACGCATGCTTGGACTACAATTCTTTTTGATAAATACACTGAACAGATTTTAACATAATAAACCACTTTCATATACTATATACACTGAATTATTTTTTTTCTCTTTCTGGTACTGTGTCTGGGATATATTTTTTTAAACCTGCCTTGCTTCTGAATCAGTTTGATGACTCCTCTTCTGCTGAAGCCCTTGAACTGGATCTTGAAAATGGGCAGCCCAACATAAAGTTTACCAGATGTCAGATCGATGACCAGTGATCATTTTCTTTTGTAAATAGTGCATAATATATGAACCACATGCCACAGCAAGTATGATGCATGATAAATAAAACTAAATAATAGGTTAGTTGTTTCGTTTAAGTATTGTCTTTGATTTAGTTCAAATATCTGCCAAACTGATAAATCACATTCATCTTTCTCCACTTCGTTTTCTGTCTTTCATTACTTATGTGCATCAAAGAAAAAGCTAGCTCACATAACTAACAGTACTCTTAGACTTTTAGGAGTTTTAGTGCAAAGGACATAAGTGATTTGCTAATATCACTATTACTTGTTTACTTGTAGGCTGGAAGGCAGATTTACGGCATTGATAAAATATATAAAATATTAAAGCCAAACAGCTTATGGAGACCTAAGGTGTGGTCCATGGATAAAGTCAAGCCAAAAGGAATTCACTTAATAGATTTATCAACTCACAGAATATGAAATCAGAGATTAGAACAATTCTAATGTTCCCACTGACATACATACCAATATCTGTATGATTTCCTCAGGCCTTTTATCATCAACTGCGATTCCATTAACTTCTCTCAGTTCATCTCCAATATGGATTAGACCTATTTCAACAAAGATGCTTCAACAATATTGAAAATGACCACTTATTTTTTCCATTCTAAAAAGGACACACTTTCAGAGAACATAATTGTAAATGAGTTTGTACCACTTCTGTCTGCAGCTCCTCCTCTCATTATTCTTGCCACAACAATAGCACCAGTGTGCTCATCTCTTCTTATTGTTGCTCCCTAATAACCAGAAAAAGCAAATGAACAAGCATCCTTCACAAATGTGCAGGTATAAGAAAAAGTTTTACACTAAGTCAATATCATAAAGTTAGTTTTCAAAATTAATCACTAGTCAAAACTGATTACATGATCATTGTATGAACAGTTGAAATAATAAACACAAGGAAATCTGCAGATGCTAGAAATTCAAACAACACACACATTTTGTTTGTGTTAGTTGAAATAATATTTGAGATAAAATCCCATTATGAAAAAACTTGTTTTTAATTAGACACAATATTGTCCTCAATAATTACATTATATTTTATTAATTAACATTGTGACTTTTTCTTCATCGGTAGATTAAAAAAAATGCTATACTGAAGGCTCAATGACATGTGGTGGCACTTCATGGAATGGGTTTTTAGTGTTAAAGGTATTTACTGTGTGCATTGCAGTAATGCAGAATGCATCATTTCAAATGTTTATACAATGAGCTGAGTGCATCTGATATAAATTATAATTTGAAACAAGTTATAAAAAAAGAAGTTAATCACTGAGATTGAAGCTAATTGAATGGAAAAGGAGCCATGATAGAGTAAAACAGTGAAGTTCATATCAGTACTGGGGTAATTTACCCAAGTCATCAGTTATGATCCATTTATCCATTTTAACTGCAAAGCACATAGGAATATGTTTTAATTTTTTGTAATGGGATACTATAAATACCATCAAATTTATTTTTGATTAGCATCTCATTTAAAAATGCATATTACTGCTTAATGATCTCCAAAATTAGTATCCTGTCTGACTGATGTGCAAGAAGCAGAGTTTCTTGGACCAGCCACAGAAATGCATTTAAATCTCCCAATACAGACCAATTTTGGGATTTAAAAGAAACATGAATTTACACGGCATCCTTAAAAATACCCAAAAGTTGATAAAAACTTCTGTAGAGCCAAAAAGATTTATTAGAAAGGTAACCAATAGATTCACCATAAAGCATAGGTTTTACGGAAAGTATTAAAGAATCAGATTTGGCCAAGATCTCTGGAGCTTCAAAGTCAGATGGCTGATTTATGGGAATACTGTGTCTAAGTAGCAACCCCTTGAAGGCTTGAAAATAAATATTGTACTCTAACTCTTGTACCAGTCACCAGTTAATCAATAGGATTAATTGCAGTTATAGACCAGAATGCACCTGACTACACAAGTAAAGTTCTGCATCCATTTTGCCCAGCAATGCTTTTGCAGTAATGTGCAGGAATGTTACGGGGGGGGGGGGGGGGGGGGGAATGAAAGGGGTGAGATTGAGGGTGAGAAGGTGCATCCCTGAAGTAGATATAATGTCATCAGCAACAGACCAAAGACAGATACTGCGATTTGTTTAAATGATACTGATATGCAGTTTTAAAAAGTGCACAATTTAGTACAGGGCTTTTTTGCAGGTCCAAAAGAAGTAAGACATTATAATCTTAAGTGTATCACTTTACCAGAGGCTCTTTGTTTTTAACAAGTCGAATAATTTTTACTGAATCTTCATCATCATCAAAATCATCTGGCATTGGGGGTAATACAGGATCATAATTCTTCGTAGCCACTGTGTCATGAACAGACAGTAAAGCCTGCAAAAATCCAGTTAATAAACCATCATGTCAAATAAAGTAGGTTTTAATGATGACAGTTAAGTAGAGAACAGTATGTTACTAGGTTCTGGAGGTTCACTAACTGTTCACATTTCATTTTATAACAAACCAGATGTCTTTTATTTTGAAAGAGTACCAATGACATGCAAGTCCATATTTTAACTATTTGAGGTTTAATCATATCCCAAACCCAACTTCAGACCTTATCCAAATAGATATTTCAATTAAACCGATATATTTGATTCTCATGGAATTTATGGAATTCTTTGCTACAGGCAGCTGGAGACCAAGTCTTCATGTATACTTAAGACAGAGGTTGATAAGATTCTTGATTAGTTAGGGCATGAAGGGATACGATGAGAAGGCAGGAGACTGGGGCTAAGAGGAAAATTGGATCAGCCATGACGAAATGGCAGAGCAGGCTCGATGGGCCAAATGGCCTAATTCTGTTCCTATACCTTATGGTCTTATGACTTTCCAGAGCACACTGCACCAGAAGCAGGATATGTACTCTGGAACTGCACTGAAAATACTGGAGAAACTCAGCAGGTCAGGCAGCATCTATGGAGGGAAATGAACATCTGGCACATTTATTACCAAATCAGAATAAATTCAAAACACTGGATGAAAATTTTAACATGGTTAATACAATTTAAACCAGAAAAAGACAGACCAAAATAAAAATACTTCTCAAAAATCAAAAAGCCTGCCCATGCAATGTTTCAATGGCTTGAAATATTACTTCTCTTCATCTGCCCGTCTGTCTGGAGAATGCTGAGAACTTTCAAATGTTTTGAAAATTTCTTGTCTCCCCCAGATTAGAATTTGCTTGAAAGAATAATAGCTAAGAGATCAAGGTTTAGGCACTAGTGTCTGCAAAACAGATTTTGTAAGAACCAGATGGAATGCACTGGCTCAAAAACAATTCCAAATGGTAAAAATGAATCTTAAAAATTGCAAAATTTGAAATAATGGAAGCAAACAGAGAACTCTTCTCATGAAGGATCCTCAACCTGATATGTAACATATGTTTATTTTTCCACAGATGCTGCCTGACCTGATGAATATTTTCAGAATTTGTTTTTACCTCTGTATTTTATATACTAACTACAGAATCCAGTTACAAAAATAATTATAGCATTCAAACTTGCCAGATATAAAAAGGCAAAACACTGCAAAGTAAAGCATTGGTAATTACTTTTTATAATGTCTTCAGCTAAACAGCTCAAATATAATATAAAATGCAATGTCCAAACGGAAAAGCAATTGTTTACAGTCTGTTGTTGTGAGTCATCTGATTACTTTACGGCCATTAGTCACCAGGATAATTCTGGCTGTTTGGATAAAGACATCAGAAGTAAATATTTATACAGCATTAGTAACTCAGTAAAGAGTCAAAAAGGTGTCAGTAAAAGCTTCAAGAACAGTGCACTACAGGAACAGGCCTCCCTGCCCACCAAGACTATTGTGCTGATCTAATTCATACCATCTGCCTGCGTATGATCCGTGGCCTCCTATTCCCAGCCTGTTCATGTGCTTGTCAAAACGCCTCATAAATATTGCTATCATATCATCTTCTACAGTTTCCCCTTGCAGTACATGCCAGGTAGCTACTGCTTTCTGTATCAAAAATAACATGCTTTGCACGAATTTAAATGTTCCATCATGTAAAACTGATGCACTCTAATATCTGACATTTACACTAAGTGGCTGACTATTTACCCCATCTATGCCTTAAATAACTTTATATACTTCTATCAGGTTGCATACTGCTCATCCCCACACTCAGCCTCAATGCTCCAGAGAAAGCAATCCAACTTCGCCCAAACCCTCCTGTTGCCTAATACACTCAAATCTAGGCTCGTCCAGGTGAATGTCTGCACCATCTCCAAAGTTTCCACATCTTTCCTTTGGTGTGGCAAGCAGAACGGCACACAATAATGCAGTCTAACCAATGTTTTGTAAAGCCACAACACAATCTATCAACTATGAAACATAATACAACTATTAAGGGAAGCTGTGGCATTCCTTGCTACCTATAAATGCTGTATTTTTTGTGCCATCTGCAAATTGTCCACCTATATTACCATCCAAGACACTAATACATATTTATAGAACATAGAAGAGGAACAGACACTTCAGTCCACAATGTTGTGCTGAACTAATCAAATACCAAACCAAAGTAATCCCCGTGCTTACACAATGCCCATATCAGAATCAGATTTAATATCACTGACTTATGTTGTGAAATTGGTTGCTTTGCAGCAGCAGTACATTACAATATATAATAATAAAGAAAATATAACTGTAGTGAGAAATATACAATGGATTTGGGTTAATCGGGCCATCGGTTAATCGGTGTAGCCACTTATTTTGGACAATTCTTAAAGAATGAAAACTAATCAAGAAATATCAGGGATTCCCTTCTTTATTTTGGGACAGTACACCACTTAATTGGGATGTAAGACTGTTGTCAAATATCTTCTAAATAGCATCAGTTGTGTGCACTTGTGTTCAAAAAACAGTGATTTTTGTCACTGATGGTTGCCAAGAAATAAGCAATAAGACAATTCAGAACTGTTTTGTTCACTGTGGCTTCATCCCAGAAATGGACACAAGTAAAAATGAAACAATTTTACTACTTCAACAAGTTAGGAACTGTGAAGAATTAAGGTACCAACAATCAGCTTGAATGTTTATGTGAAAATGAAGAATTGGAGGATACAATCAAAGAAAACATTGTATGAAGGCAGTCCATTATCTGCACTAACTCTGTTCATTTACAGTCAATCAGAAGAACACAGTGGCGTACACTAGAAGAATTCCTCCATCAATAACTAATAAAGTTTAAATTTAATTTATTAAAGTACATATATGCCACCATATATAACCAAGATTCATTTTCTCGTGAGCATATTCAATTAATCCATTATAGAATAATAACCATAAGAGAAGCAATGAAAGACCACAACAACTTGTGTGATCAACCAGTGTGTATAAGACATCAAACTACAAATACAAAAAGAAACAATAAATAAATAAATAATACCGAGAACATGAGATGAAGAGTCCTTGGAAGTGAGTCCAAGGTTGTGGGAACATTTCAATGATGAGACAACTGAAGTTGAGTGAAGTTATTCCCTTTATTTCAAGAACCTGATGGTTGAGGGTTAATAACTGTTCCTAAACCCGGTGGTATGGGTCCTAAGGTTCCTTTGCTTTCTTCCTGATTTCCGCAGTGAGAAGAAAACATGTCGTGGCTGGTGGGGGTCCTTGATGACTCTGCTTTCCTGTGACAATGTTTTGTGTAGATGTGCTTAATGGCAAGGTGGGCTTTACCTGTGAAGAACTGGGCCATTTCCACTACCTTTTGCAGGATTTTCTGTTCATGGGCAATGACGTTTCCATACCAAGCCATAATGGAACCAGTCAAAATACTCTCCACCACAAATCTATAGAGGTTTGTCAAAGTTTCAGTTGACATTACGAATCTTTGCAAACTCTTAAGGAAGGAGAGGCGCTGCCATGCCTTCTTCATAATTGCACTTACGTGCTGGACCCAGAACAAGTCCTCCGAAATAATAACACTGAGGAATTTAAAATTGTCTGACCCTCTCCACCTCTAATCCTCCAATGAGGACTGGCTCATGGACCTCTGGTTTCCTTCTCCTGAAGTCTATAATCAACTCCTTGGTCTTGCTGACATTGAGTAAGAGGTTGTTGTTATGGTACCATTCAGCCAGGTTTTCAATCTCTCTCCTATTCATCACCACCTTTGGTTCAGTCTACACAGCGGAAAACAAAATATGGTAGCTAAGCTGTGCTTAGCCACGCCGTCATTAAGGGTAAAGTGAGTAGAGCAGAGAGCTAAACACACAGCCATGTGGTGCACCTGTGCTGATGCAGATTGTTGAGGAGATGTTATTGCCATCCAACCTGATTGGAGTCTGCAAGTAAGGAAATCAAGGATCCTAATGCTGAGCTGTAGTTGATAAAGAGCATCGGGATGAATGTAGCTTTGTTGTCCGGATGTTCCAGGGTTGAGTGAAGAGCCAATGAAATGCATCTGCTATGGACCTGTTGCTCCAGTAGGCAAATAATAGTTTTATAGTACTGTAGTTTTGGTAATGTTTTAATTTGCTCTGTACTTCATTTGTAGGTAAATACGTAATTTGTAACACAGTTAAATGGTAGTTTGTCTTAATATACCTTTTAAATTATTTCCAGGAAATGAGCTAATTGAGACAGCCACTTAATTGGGCCAAAATGTACTGATCCTGAAGTGTCCCAATCAATTGGAATCCAATATACATATATATTAAAAAAATTAATTCGTTTAAAAAGAGAGCAAGAGAAAAAAATAGTGAGATGGTGTACATCGATTCATGGTCCATTCAGAAATCTGATGGTTGCTGGGAAGAAGCTGTTCCTGAAATGTTGAAGGTACTAGGTGTGGGGGCTTCTTCTTGATGGATATTGCCTTTTTGAGGCATCGTCAAAAAAGATATCCTTGACACTTGGGAGGCTAGTGCCCATGATGTAGCTGGCTGAGTTTACAACTTTTTGCAGCTTTTTCCAATCCTATGCAATGGCTCCTTCATACCAGATGGTGATGCAACTGGTTAGAATGTACTCCATGGTACATCTATGGAAATATGTGAGAGTCTTTGGTGACAAAACAAGTCTCCTCAAGCTCCTAATAAAATGTATAGCCGCTGTTTGCCTTCTTTACAATTGGGCCCAGGATAGATCTTCAGAGATGTTGACTCACAGGAACTTAAACTGCTCACCCTTTCCATTGCTGATCCTTCGATAAGGACTGGTGTGTGTTCCATCGACCTCCCCTTCCTGAATTCCACAATCAATTCCTTGGTCTTACAGATGTTGAGTGGAAGGTTGATGTTGTGACACCACTTAATTAGCTGATCTAATTAATCACTCCTAAATGCCGTTTTGTCACCATTTGAAATTCTGCCAGCAATAGTTGTGTCATCAGCAAATTTATATGTAAAGGGGGTTTCTTCTTTTTCTTTGTTACTGTGTATGTAATCAAAATGGCGTCTTTGTTTTGTTAAAAGTAGGAATGCTGGCGCCTTTGTTAAAAGTAGGAATGCTGGCATCTTTGTTATGATAAGTGCTGGAAGCTTGTTTGGGACTGTAAACTGATTGTTGGCGGGGATTTTGGGGAGTCGGCGCGATGGAGTGAGAGAGAGAGGACGGGATGCTGGAAGCTGGGCGACGGAACGGAACCCGAGCGGGGGTCCCCGGCCCAAGGTTTTCGGTGAGGAGAGGAGACGGAGACAGAGGAGTGTGGAGCGTCTGGTCGACCACCGTGGGTGGTCCCAGGAGGCGGGTCGAGGAGTTCGGAGGGGATCGAATGCCAGAAGACTTCAGTAATTGAGCTCCAACGGTTGTGCACGACGTGGTTTGGACTTTGATAAGTTTGGCGCCTTTTCTTTTTTTTCTTCTTCATATATACTGTATCGTTAGTAATCGCTTAGTTATAGTAATCTTTATAAATTGTACTCATTTAATCGCATAAGGTGTACTGTCTGTTTTTTGGGCGAGGTGGGGACATCACACAGCATCCACACCAGCTGATTACCCAGTTTGGCAGGGCCGAAGGCTGCTCCCCCTAGACTAGAACGAGTTTGAGCGATGCCTGAGGCGACCCAGGGGTTACATTGTGGGGGTGCTCGTCCGGGATTGATTTCTGTGGAAGCTGTGTGATCGCCCTCTTTAAATTATGTCTGCGGCGAAGAGCTGGTGTGCCTTTGTGGGTGTGCGATTGCCGGTTACCTCTGCATGTGTGTTGGGTGGGGTGGCTGCTGTTGGTAGCCCGGAGGTCGTTGTTCGAGTTCCGACTAGCGCTGACGAAAAGGTGGTGGGGCCATGGGCTGTCCATGCTATTAAGAGAGCGAGGAAGGACTGGTTGGAATGTTTCAGCAGTGGTAGGCTCCGCCCGGTTGTTGGAATAATGTCCAGCCCTAAAGGGGCGTTGACGTGGGCGGAGCGGACCTCTCAGTTGTTGGGTGAGTGGCAGTGCTTGGCTGAGGGAAAGCGACAGGGATTGGTTGAAAGTTTGAGTAGGCGGGCTGGTAGCGTTGTTAGAACTGTCGGGCGCAATTACCTCGAAGTGACAGCTGCCAGTTCTGGGAAAGTGTGGGAAAATGCGTGTGGTTCGACTGGAAGTCAAATGCCGCAGCTGGGGGGCTTATCATATCCGTGGCAGGAGATTGGTGGGAAGTTTTTAGGGTATCCCTTTTGGTTAGGAGGGCAGATAAATTGCTTGCAGAGACAGGGGGATCTGTCAAGGGGATCAGTTGTTCCGTTGATCCGAGAGGTGTCGGGAAACTTAGAGGAGGCCCAGTGGGGAACAGCTTGGGGTCTCTGGGGGAGCACGTTCCCAGCAATGTACCAAGGAACTCCCGCAAGGAACAGACCCTATTCCTGAAGGCTTAGAGGGACCACGCACTCAGGTGTTGTTACGGATGGATGGAAGTCAAGTTAAAGCCATCCTCGGCACCGAGGCACCGGTTAAGTTGCTGTACAGTTTGTTTTATAACCGTTTTTGGAAGCCTTTACCCTTGACGGCACTGGAGATTTGGGGTACCAGTGCCGGTGATTATAAAGACGACGGTTGTTGGTCAGTGAAAATGGAGTTCTTAGAGGCAAATGTGGAGGTGACTGAGGTTCGTGAATCGTTAATGCTGATGTGTCCGGACACTGTTGAGATGGGCAGCGTTTCGGTTATGGAGAGAACCAATATCCTGTTGGTGCGCTTGGGGGCCTGCCTGGAGGAGGCGGGTGAGCGCTGTTTGGAGGCATTACCGATGCACCCAGAGTTTTGAGCTGCTTGTGCGGACGTGTGTAGCAGCATTGGGCCGATACCGAATTCAAACAAGAGCCGGTGGGGGTATGGCCTGGAGGAGTATCTGAGGGTGAGACCCTCTTAGTGGACGCTGTGAAATACCACCAGGGAAGGGAGTTGACTGCTGAAGACACCTTGGTGAGGTAGAGGTTGCGGCGACTGGCCCCTACAGCCGTGGCAGACGTAGGCAGCGTGTGTGTGGATTATATTGGGCCGTAGAGGCGATGGCCTATCTGAGTGGTGCGAAGAGGTTTAAGGTGCTGGATCTGAGGAGTGGATGTTGTCAGATCCCGATGAGTGAGGCCGACAAGGAGAAGACGGCGGTTATAAGTTCCCTAGGAGTCTTCCGGTCCTAAAAGATACCACAGGGTATCTCCAGAGCCCTTGCAACCTTCCTGCAGGGCATGTGGAAGACCATGGGGGTGTGGAGGCGTTTGGAATTTTGACGTATGTGGATGATCTCTTGGTATTTGGATTTGCCTCAGGAGAATATGAAGTGAGGGCGTTGCAGGAGCGGCTGAGAACTACAGAGTTAAAGTGTTTTCTGGACACGTGCCAGGGCTGGCGAAGGTCGCAGCTCGTGAGTGTCTGTCTCTACGGAATCAAGTTTGAAATGAAGACTGAGAGACCGGAGAGAGTGATCTGGAACCATTTGAAAGACTTACAAGTTGGAGAGAATGAAGAAAGTTGTTTGACTGAGGGCCACAGCAAACTGAGAGCCTGGAGAAGGGAGTTTGCGGAGGTGAAGAAATTGCGGACAAATCTCAGAAGGGGGAAGCGGTAGCTTGAAGGGAACCTGAAGATGACCATCGACAGTTCAAATGAAGTGCAAAACCTGAAGGTTGATCTGGAAGAAGTCATGAGGAGAAAAAAAGCTGGAGAGAAGTGCAGTGAATACTGAACTGGAGGGTGACCAATCTTTAACTGCTGCTTTTCAGGTCGGGTGGAAGAAGCTGTTGAGTAACTGCATTCCAGATTGAGATGGCCGGGATGCGGGAGTCAGAACTGCTGAGCCAGGAGCCAGAGAAGATGATAATCTCAATTGCAGGAGGCTGAAGAGACTGCAGGAGCAGTGCAGGCCACGTGTTTCCGTTTGGAGAAGATCAAACAGCAGCTACCGATCAAAGAAATGAGGAGGAATACGGATTCAAAGGCTGATGTGCTGGATGTGTGGTACATGCTGCCTTTTGCTGACTTTCCCTCGATTGAGGAAGAGACCTTTGGCCCTTCTTCCACTGAGTCAGGTGTAGTGGGGAGGGTTAGCTGTGTGCAGTGTGGGGCATGAGTGAGAGGTTGAAAGAGGAGTTGGTAGTGGTCCCAAGGTATCCCCAGCTGTGTCCTAGCCTAAGGGTTTAGGTAAAGGGGGTACGGAGGTCTCAGAAGGGTTAGGGAACGCCCAGATAGTTGGCCTATATAGCGCCTAAGGAACAGGGCGTGAGGTTTACTGTGTGGGGAGGAGATGTCACTGCTTGTGCTTGGGTTACGGTGTGTTGGCAGGAAAGGTGACCAGTTATCTAATAGTCATGAGGACATGACTTTTATTTGGTGGGGGGAGAGTGTAAAGGGGGTTTCTTCTTTTTCTTTGTTACTGTGTATGTAATCAAAATGGCGTCTTTGTTTTGTTAAAAGTAGGAATGCTGGCGTCTTTGTTATGATAAGTGCTGGAAGCTTGTTTGGGACTGTAAACTGATTGTTGGCGGGGATTTTGGGGAGTCGGCGCGATGGAGTGAGAGAGAGAGGACGGCATGCTGGAAGCTGGGCGACGGAACGGACCCCGAGCGGGGGTCCCCGGCCCAAGGTTTTCGGTGAGGAGAGGAGACGGAGACAGAGGAGTGTGGAGCGTCTGGTCGACCACCGTGGGTGGTCCCAGGAGGCGGGTCGAGGAGTTCGGAGGGGATCGAATGCCAGAAGACTTCAGTAATTGAGCTCCAACGGTTGTGCACGAAGTGGTTTGGACTTTGATAAGTTTGGCGCCTTTTCTTTTTTTTCTTCTTCATATATACTGTATCGTTAGTAATCGCTTAGTTATAGTAATCTTTATAAATTGTACTCATTTAATCGCATAAGGTGTACTGTCTGTTTTTTTGGGCGAGGCAGGGACATCACACAGCATCCACACCAGCTGATTACCCAGTTTGGCGGGGCCGAAGGCTGCTCCCCCTAGACTAGAACGAGTTTGAGCGATGCCTGAGGTGACCCAGGGGTTACATATAGGTGGCATTTGAGCTGTGCCTAGCCACACAATCGTGACTGTAGACAGAGTACAGTAGCGGGCTAAGTGCACATCCAGTGTTCAGTGTCAGCGAGGAGGAGATGGTATTTCTGATCCACACTGATTGTGGGCCCCTGAAGACGAAGTTAAGGATCCAGTTGCAGAGGGATGTAGAGGTTCATGTTTTGAAGCTTGTTGACTAGGAGTGAGGGTATGATAGTGTTGTACGTTGAGCTGTGGTCAATAAACAGCAGCCTAACATAAGTATTGTTATTGTCCAGGTGATCCAAGGCCAAGAGGAAAGCCAGTGAGATTGCATTCCCTGCAAGCCAATTGTGGTGATAGACAAATTGCAGCGGCTCCAGATCCTTGCTCAGGCAATAGTTGGTTTTGGCCACCACCAACCTCTTAAAGCACTTCATCACTGACGCTCTAGACGTGAGTGCAACTGGATGACAGTCAAAGCAGCTTGTCCTGTTCTTAGGCACCAGCATGACTGTCGCCCTTTTAAAGCAAGTGGAGATTAAAGATGTCTTTGAACACTCCTGCCAGTTGGCTGACATAGATTTTCAGTGCCCGATCAGATGCACCATCAGGGACTGACACCTTGCAAGGGTTCATACTCTTGAAAGATGTTCTTATGTCAGCCTCTGACACAGAGATCATGGGGTCACCAGATGCTGCAGGGATAGATAGATAGATAGATAGATAGATAGATAGATACTTTATTCATCCCCATGGGGAAATTCAACATTTTTTCCAATGTCCCATACACTTGTTGTAGCAAAAACTCATTACATACAATACTTAACTCAGTAATAATATGATATGCATCTAAATCACTAACTCAAAAAGCATTAATAATAGCTTTAAAAAAAAAAGTTCTTAAGTCCTGGTAGTTGAATTGTAAAGCCTAATGGCATTGGGGAGTATTGACCTCTTCATCCTGTCTGAGGAGGATTTGCACAGGACAAGTTTTACTTTCCCTTTCAAAGCATTGACTTCATCTGGGAGGGCATCACAGCCATTCATGATGTTACTAATGGCCTGTATACCCTGCAAGAGCTGACATACATCCAATTCTGTCTCCAACTTCAATTGGAATTGTTTTTCATCCTTAAAGTAGCCTTCCATTTTTATACCTGGACTTCTTGTAAAGCTTTTGATCACTGGTCTTGAATGCCACAAAACTAGCCCTCAGCAGACTACTAATCTCCTGGTTCATCCACAACTTTTGGTTTGGGAATGTCTGGTACGTTCCGAAAGGCAAACACTTATCCACATGGGTCTTGATGAAGTTGGTGATAACTGTGCTGCATTCATTCAGATTTGTAGACTAATCCCTGAATATTGTTCAGTCCACTGACCCAAAAGAGATTTGGTGTGTCAACAAATACACTCAAAAACTGTTGTACCGTGGAGCACATCTGACAGGCTGCATTACTGTCTGGAGGGGCTACTGTACAGACCGAAAGAAGCTGCAGAAGGTCGTAAACATAGTCAGCTCCATCTTGGGTACTAGCCTACAAAGTACCCAGGACATCTTCAGGGAGTGGTGTCTCAGAAAGGCAGCGTCCATTATTAAGGACCTCCAGCACCCAGGGCATGCCCTTTTCTCACTGTTACCATCAAGTAGAAGGTACAAAAGCCTGAAGGCACGCACTCAGTATTCCGGAACAGCTTTTTCCCCTCTGCCATCTGAATCCTAAATGGACATCGAATCTTTGGACACTACCTCACCTTTTTATAATATACTGTATTTCTGTTTTTGCAGGTTTTTTAGTCTATTCAATATACATATACTGTAATTGATTTAGTTATTATTATTATTTTAGTTATTATTAATGCTATTATTTTTTCTCTGCTAGATTATGTATTGCATTGAACTGCTGCTGCTAAGTTAACAAATTTCATGTCACATGCTGGTGATAATGAACCTGATTCTGATTCAATGGAATCCTTCCATTTCATGTACATTCATGCTGTATGTCGAAGAGCTTCTTGAAATTCTGTATCATATTTGCCTCCACTGTTATCCAGGAAGCATATTCCAGGCAGCACCACTCTCTGTGTAAGAAGAATTGCTCTGCATATCTCCTGTGAACCTACCCCCTCTCACCTTGATTGCATGCCAAGTGGCATTAGACATTTCAACCATGGGGAAATGATACTAGCTGTCTACTCTAACTGTGCTCCTTATAATCCTCTATAGATCTCCCCTCAGCCTCCACTGCTCCAGAGAAAAACAGCCCAAGTTTGTCCAGCCTCTCCTTGTAGCACACACACTATAATCCAGGCAACATCCTGATAAACCTCTTCTGCCCCATCTCCAGGGACTCAACATCCTTCCGACAATGGACAACCAGAAATGGTGCAGAGTTTTACAAAAATTTAACAAAATGCAGCAATTTCTTAACTAATAAAGGCAAGCTTGCCAGATACCTGCTTTATCACTCTAGCAATCTGTCTTGCCACTTTCAAGAAGCTACGGATTTGGACTCCAAGATCCCTCTGCACAAAAAACTGTCCGGGATCTTGCTATTAACAGTGCACTGGCTCTTTACATTTGATCTCCCAATGTATAACACTCACATTTGGCTGGGTTAAACTCTATCCTGAAACATATCCTGTTATTTCTGTTGTCTGGCTTCTCTGCTATCCATAACACCAGCAATCTTCATATCGTCCGCAAACTTACTAACCCACCCAACCTAGATAGAAGATACAAAAGCCTGAAATCATGTACAACCAGCCTTAATAAATGATGGCTTCTACCCCACTGTTATCAGACTCCTGAACAGACATCATATAAACTCTTCTCAGGCTTCAGGCTGGGTATAGGTATTGATTATAACCTACGTTTAGAAGACAAACTCTTCATGAAGATGGCAGAGCTTGTCATTGAATGTTGGTCATAATTGATGCCTGTATCTGGCTGGAAGCCCGAGAAGAATTTATTAGTCATATACGCCAGGAAAGCACAAGATCCTTTTTTTTGACATATTGCATGATAAAATGGACTCTTGGCCTCACAATCTGCCTCATTATGATCTGGCACTTAATTGTTTACGTGCCTTTCACTTTTTCAGAAGCTTTTGCACGTTATTCTGCATGGTTATTGCTTTACCTTATTCTACCTCAATCTCAATGTACTGTGTCATGGTTTGACGTATATGAACAAGCTTTTCACTGTATCTTTGTTTGTGTAAGGTTTTAAGTGGAGTGAGGGATTGTGGGAGGATAAGTAATGAACTCAGACAAGGGAGGCAGAATAAACTGAGATGGATGCTGAAGTCACAAACATTAAGAATTTCAGTATGGAAGCAGAAATGAAAGTGCTGCCTTGTGGCTATTGGTAGGAAAATGAAAATGAGAGTTTTAAATAAAGGAAGAAAGCTGGATTAAGGCAAAATATGTAAAGCAAAAGGCATGAAAAGAAAGCCAGCCTTGATTTCGTGTCACATTACCAGTATGCCATTTGGGTCAGGCAAGTAATGGATGACTCACTCACTGAAGTGGCGATGTCAGAAGGCTTCACAGGTGTCAAGTTCCGATCATGTAATTGACATCATCATTGACAATAAGTTTGGGGAAGCTTGCACAGAAGTGTGCAGTCTATGAAATCAATTTTGTGGGGATGAGTGTTAGAATATGACTAGAGTTGATGGGGATGGAGGAAAGTAGCAAACAGGGAAAATTAGGTTGGAGTTGGGATTGGGATTGATTTGTGAGCCAACATTGACTTGGTGAGCCGAAATACCTTTCTTCTATGTTGTGAGAAAATCTGGAATGATGATAAGAACAGTTCATGTTATATAAAGGGTCTCTGGATGGGAAGTTTAGTGACAGGAAGATGAGAGCAGTTGAGGTTGCTGCTTCAAGCTTAAGATCTGTAGCAGAATTTGCATTATGGCTGCCAGATGTAGTTTTTAAAATATCCAGTAATATAGCAAGGCAGCTATCTATGAGTCCTTTCTCACTATGACAAATTACAAAGCAAAATAGTTAATGAAGGAGGTCAAGGTAAGTATTAAATCAAAAACAAATGCACACAAAATCAGACAAATACAAAGTGGTGAGTGCTAGTGAATAGGAAACTCTACAACAACCAGCAATGCAAGACTAAGAAGTTAAAAAGGAGGGAGAAGATTGATTAGAAGAGAATTTAGCCAATAATATTTTAAGAAAAACAAGGGTTGTGATGGACATACAATAGAGAGAGGACAGCTTGGGTATAATTCATCAGATAGTTGGGAAATAACACCAGAAAAAATGGAACAGTGGTCTAATCAATATTTTGCCTTTCTAACCACCAGCACCTGCCTACTAAATCACCTTCATGGTGAAGTACATTGTAAGCATCTCAAAATTGGGCTAGTTTCAAGCAGCTTTCAAGAACTTACAATGATCCTTATTAAGAGGTGCAAGGATTTGTAAAACTAATAGGACTATAGACAGAAACAAAAGAAAATCTGCAGATGCTGTAAATCCAAGCAACATATACAAATGCTGAAAGAACTCAGCAGGCCAGGCAGCATCTATGGAAAAAAAAAGTACCGTTGACATTTCAGTCCGAGACCCTTCAGCAGGAATGCAGGCAGACAAGTCATCTGGTCCCGATGACCTGTACCTGGAATGTTTAAGATAAATGAGGCTGCTGAGATAATAGACCCATTGGCTGGAGTTTTTCAAAGCCACTCAGATTCAGGAGTGAAATGGCAGAATGGTAAAGGACAAATGTGACTCCATTTTAAGAGAAGAGGAAGACAAAGAAGTATATAACTGTAGGCATATTTTCTTAACAACTGTTATTGGCAAGATGCTGGAAACTGTAATCAAAGATGAAAATAGCTAGTAATTTAGATGCTTAACGTAATTAAAGTCAACATGATTTCCAAAAGGTAAATGTGTTTTTGATGAATTTGCTTGTGTTCTTCAGGTATGTTATAAATAAAGAGGAATAAGGATATAATGTGCGTTTGGTTTTTTCTGAAGGTATTCGATGAGGTGCCACATGAAAGGCTAGTGCACAAGTGGCCATGGTGGTTGTATGGGGGTTTGGGAGAAGAAAGGAGGTGTGCTACTGTATTTTGGAGACTGGTTATCAACTGGAAAAGAAAGCCTGAATGAACAGCTTATTTTCATGTTGGAAGCATGCTCACTAGAGTGCCCCAAACATCAATACTTGTGTCTCAATTATTTGCAATTTATACTAATGACTCAGAGGATGAGCCAAAATGCAAGGTGTCCAAAATTGCCAATGACACAAAAATAAATGGGAATGCATGTTGTAATGACGATAATTGGATGTTACAGTGAGTAAGATGAGCAGGCAAAAAAAAATTGGCAAGTGGAAAAGTTGGCGAAATCATACATCTTAGTAAGAGGAATTTAAATGTAGACTGTCATCTAAATGAGAAACTCTGCAGATGAAGTACAGGGGGATGTGGTGCACAAAGAGCAAAAAAGTTAGCAAGCAGGTGTAGGTGGTCAGAAAAGCAAAGAGCATAGTGGCCTTTATTCCAAGCGGGTTGGAATTTAGAAAGAGGGACATATTGTTACAAGTGGGGTAAAAGCTGGAGTAATTGGCATAGTTTTAGTCTTCTTAAAAATGGCTATACAGTGGATCCTGATTAATTGAGCCATCAGTTAAGTGAGGCAGATGCTTATTTGGGGCTATTCTTAAAGAACTAAATCTAATAGAGACATTAGCTGGGATTCTCTTTGCTTAATTGGGACGCAATGCCACTTAACTGGGACAGGAGACTGTTGCCAAACAGTTTCTAACTATCATCAGTTGTGTACACTTGCGTAGTTGTTAGACATAACACCATGTTTCGAGCGAACAGTTTTTAGCATTAGTTGTGTATGCTTGTGTTTGAAAAACAGCAATTTTTGTCACTGATAGATGGCGAGGAATAAGCAACAAGGCAATTCAGAATTCTATTGCTCACTGCGGTTTTAAGCATTGAGGCTTGGAGATAACCAGAAACAGCCGGGAGTGAAAATAAAACAATTTCACTACTTCAACAAGTTAGGAACTATGAAGAACTTGAAGGCATCAACAATCATCTTAAAAATTAGAATGAAAATGAAGATGTGGAGGATGCAATCGTTGAAAGCATTGTATGAAGGCAGTCCACTACCTGCACCAGGAGTTCACGTGGATTTTGTTCATTTACAGTCAATCAAAAGAACATAGCTGTGTACAATCGATAACAATTAGGAACTAATAAACAGTTCTATAGTACTGTAGTAGTATTGGTAGTGTTCCAATTTGTTGTGCATTTCATTTAAATACATAATTACTCAATTAAACATAAGTTAGCTTTAGTTAGTTTCTTTAGTATCTTTTAACTATTTCTATGGCTTTGGCTAATTGAGACAGTTGCACATTGGACCAAAATGCACTGGTCTAGGTATGTCCCAATTAAGTAGAATCCACTGTACTGGCATTGGAATCAGTCCACTGGGCTAACCCCTGGGATGAGAGGGTTTTATATCAAACAGCTAAAAGTAAAATTAGGTATATATTCTTTGAAGCTTAGAAGAATGTATCGTACTCCTGAAGGGGGGGGCGGGTCAGGATGGATATCACAATATTGTACAGCAGACGTGGCTATAAGACGAGGGGACAGTCATTAAAAGCTGAGGTGTATGGTAATTTCTCATAGAGAACCTCCAAATTTCACTCCTCTAGGGGACTGTGGAGACTATATACTTGGGAGGATTTAAAGATGAAGCAGTTTAATTTTTTAAAGATCAAAGAACTGGGGCTATGAGGAGCTGGCAAAGAAGAGGGGGATGAGGAATAAAATAAATCAGGCTTGAGGCACCAAGGGGTCTACACCTACAGCAGGATCTTAAGTTCTTATGCTGAACTCTGTGGATGTTCTGCTCTCAGCTCGGTAGCAAGTGGACAGTCCAGCAGATAATATTTGTTTACAACATCGATAAAATGTTGATGCAATCTTTTCAAGATGAATTGAAAAAATATTCTTGTCATTATTCGAGGGGAATTTTTGCTGTGTTCTGGGCCTTTGACAAGTTTAATATTGAGCAATACCACAAAAAGTATAAAAACTAAATTACTGGAAATATCAAGCAGGTACTTAGTTGAAAGCTCCAGCATCTGTAATGTTCTGCTTTGCCACATTGATAAGAGACTGCATGGTCATGTTTTCCAGTTTGCAGGATCTTAATGTATCTCTTCTGCATTTTTTTTCTAAGCGATAAGAGATGACACTTCAAAAAAGGGTGCAATATTCTGATATCATGAAATATACTGAATACTTTCACAAACATATTTTATAATTAATTTTCTGCAAAATCAGGATTTACTTCCAGCTCAGGGAATTTTCCAAAATAAATATACTGACTAGTCAAACTAAAAGCAAATTTTCCAGCAAATTATACAACACCAAAATAAGCATGTCTAATAAAACTGATTTCATAATCTTCAATGAACAGTTTAAAAAGAAATTTGAAACAGTTGAGTATTTCTTGACTAGACTGTAACAGTTAAAACATTAAATTACATGTCCAATCACGCAGTCTTAGATGATTTGCAAAATACATCAAAAAATACAGATCCCCAACTCTTTCAAGTCTACACAAGGTCAGGAACATTACGCCTGCTATGTTTACAGTGGATCCTGCAGCTCATGAAGTATTTTCATCTCACACAAGAACATACTTCTTTTGGCTCTGTAGAAGCTTCTGAATTAACTGAAAACACATGTATTATATTTATTTT
This sequence comes from Hemitrygon akajei, assembly GCF_048418815.1. NCBI lineage: Eukaryota > Metazoa > Chordata > Chondrichthyes > Myliobatiformes > Dasyatidae > Hemitrygon > Hemitrygon akajei. The sequence continues at coordinate 138,967,741 of NC_133131.1, forward strand.
CCAAGAATCTAAACTCTAAACCCTGTTATAAGCATAGACCTTACTTGCTGTTTTAGAATATAATTATCATCAAATACCATCTTACAACCACAAAACCCTTTCTTTTCAGTGCAGACAATAAATCTCCCCATCTCATGCTCACAATGGATGCATACTTATTTTAATGAAATCTCAATAGAGAGCAGTGAAAACCAATGCTATCTACTCTCTGTTTTAGAAAACACAGATATAACTTCCTTCAAAAAAGTGGTAGTGTAGAAGAGAGCGAGGAATTTTATTGAAATTGCAATGCCTTATTGATTCAATGATTTCTGAACTACTATTAATAGGAATGAGTTCACAGTTACATACTTCATCAAGCATTCTTGCTGGAACCCAATTATTATTCAACTACACAAACTGCTATCTATTTCAAGGAACAATAATAGCCTTAGGTTAGCAACATCTGACTATCCTCGCACTACTGTTGCATTTTTAACACTGCACAGTCAATACAGAAAGAATGAACAAAAACTGAAAGTTACAAATTATATTTTGAAAACATACATTGTGCAACAGATGAGAAACTAGCAAGACTACTGAAAGACACTACTGCAAAACTCTGATGTTCTTGCATCCTTAGTACAGTACTTTGCTGCGGCAGGACTAGTGGATTTTCCACATTACTGGATACAATTTTATTAATGCATCAACACACTTAATTCACCTGTTTTTAAATGTGCATTTGTGGTTCAATAAATTTTCCAGTCAACCAGATGATTTTAAAGTAAGCAAGACACAGTGTGTTCAAGGCATGCACTTTACAGGTGCTGAGCCATTGGGATCTCCTAACAAGCTGGACAGCTATATGTAACATAGGACTGCCTGTGTGCTAAACCATTGGTGGGAAGGCACTGCAACACGAAACTCTCAAAGTCATGGTGAAGACATACACATAGTCAGCACACCTGATGGCGCCACATAGTACAACAGTGCAATACTATTATAGCTTATGGCATCAAAGTTCAATTCCGGTGCCGCCTGATAGGAGTTTGTATGGGATTCCTCCCGGAGCTCCAGTTTCCTTCCACAGTCTAAACATGTACTGGTTAGTACATTAATTGGTGATTGTAAATTGTCCTGTAATGAGGCTCGTATTAAATAGGTGGGTTGCTGGGCGATGCAGCTCATTGGACCAGAAGGGCCTGTTTCATGCTCTACCTCTAACTAAATAAATACCTTCCCAAAAGCACAAGGCACAAGGTTGAAATCTATCAGTATGCTCTCCATCTACCTAGACGTCTGTTGTTCCAAATGCAACAACACCCAGGATGAAGCTGTCCATTTACTGGCTGACCCATCTATCACATCCAACCACTGCAGCAGTACTATATGCCTACAGCGAGAATCATTAATGGAAAGCACTATAATCATTTGTCCAGAGAACTCCAACAGCATCTCCCAGATCTGTAACCTTTACCACTAAGAAAAACAAGGGCAGCAAGTGTGCTTTTCTCTGCAAAAGCAGTGTGAGAGAATGTTTACCAAGGTAAAACACGGCAGCTCACAACCACCTCTCATGGATCATTGAGGAAAGGTAACAAATGTTGACCTTGCCAGTGTTAGTCTTTTCTACTAAATGACTAAGTTCAATAAAATGATCTCTTTTATCTGAAATTGGAAAAATGGTGGACAAAAGGATTTACTTAGTGCTAAGCAAAGATCATATTTGACATTATATACATGCTGACATAAGATAATTACTTAACCCCCAACATACCCATCAACATTAGTTTTAATGGCGGTCAGCCTGCTTTAATTTGGCTCCTGTCAGCAGGAAAATAATATTTAGAAAATTTTGGCAGGTTTTCAACCATGATGGTACCCACAGTCAATCTTTCAACATTAATATAGCTATAAAAACCCTGCTTGGGAAAGGCTGTAAGTATTTGTGAAACTGTAACTAAACATACGTATTAAGAAGAGGTAAGAGAAATATGTATGAGAACTTGAGAACACAGTGAAAGAGCAATTGAAAGAGAAATATATATTTATATGCTTACCATTAAACGCAAAAAAGAAAATTGGGCCACGGTAAGTCACAGAATGAAAATAACTCTTAACTCTCTTTAAATTCAACCCAAGTCACTCATTATGCTTTAAAAGGACTTCAAATATTTTGAAATAAAGATTCATATTTCTAAGATGGAATTACTCTTGAGATTTGATCTTGAAATATGCTCTTAAAATTTCACTACATTTATTACTTCTTCCATTACTTTGCTCAAGAGTTAAACGTTAAATACAAATTAATTCTCAGCACTTACAATTTCACAAGATATAATGACCAAAATACCCACTTTTGTAACTACCACATTTAAAGAACTGCTGTAATTTTTTTCCAAGTCCTCGATTCTTTGACAACAAAGTAAAATTGCATGTTTTTGATATTCAAGGTGTTCTTCGTGACACTAGAAGCATATCAGCACATTGGGTCCATGTGCAGTCCCAGAGCATTCCCATCAGGACTATTCCTGACTTCCCACTGAGATATAGTCCCATGCTGTATATTTCAATTAATTTTGTCCCCACCCCCGATTTTCCTGCCACCCAAGTACTCCAGAGATGATCTGCAGAAATTAATCTAGATTAAGATATAAAGCATGTCTTTATGATGTGGGAAGAAAATGGAGAAGTTTGAGGAACCTTATGCAATTACAAGGGCAATAAATGAACCCCATACACTAGAGTTCAGTTCCGATCACAGACGCCGAAGACCATGTAGTAAAAACCATGTAGCATTCAATACTATCGTTCCCTTAAAACTAATCAATAAGCGTCAAAACCTTGGCCCCAATACCTGCTTGTGCACAGAGTCCTCGATTTTCTCACTTGCAGACCCCAGTTAGTTCAGATTGACAACAACATGTCCTCCACAATCTCCATTAGCATGGATGCATCACAAGGCTGTGTGCTTAACCCCCGCTCTATTCACTTTATACTTCTGACTATGAGGCTAAGCACTGCTTCAATGCCATATTTATGTTTGCTGATGACACCACTGTCATTGGCTAAATCAAAGGTGCTAACAGATCAGCATATAAAAGAGAGATTGAAGGTCATCAAGACCAAGGAGCTGATTATTGACTTCTGGAGGAGGAAACCAGAGGACAATGAGCCAGTCTTCATGGGGGGACAAGAGGTGGAGAGCGTCAGCAACTTTTAATTCTTCAGTGTTATCATTTTAGAAGTCATGTCCTGGGCTCAGCACACAAGTGCCGCTACAAAGAAAGCACAGCAGCATCTCTGCTTCCTTAGGAGTTTGCAAAGATTCAGCATGACATCTAAAACTTTGACAAACTTCTATAGATGTGTGGTGGAGAGTATATTGACTGGCTGTATTACAGTCTGATATGGAGACATCAATGCTCTTGACAAGAAAATTCTACAAAAAGTAGTGGAAATGGCCCAATCCATCACGAGTAAAGCCCTTCCCACTATTGAGCACATCTACACAGAGCATTGTCACAGAAAAGCAGCATCCATCATCAAGGACCCCCAGCATCCAGGTCACTATTTCTTCTCACTGCTGCCGTCAAGAAGGTAGTACAGAAGCTTCAGGACTCACACCAGCAGGTTCAGGTACAGTTATTACCCTTCAACCATCAGACTCTTGAACCAGAGGGAATAACTGCACTCAGCTGCACTTGCTGAACTTTTCCCACAACCTATGGGCATTCAAGGACTCTTGATCTCATGTTCTTGATATTTACAGATTTTTTTTTCTTTTTATATTTGCAGTTTGCTGTCTTTTGCACACTGGTTATTTGCCTTGATGGTGATGTATTTCATTGATCTATTATGGTTACTAGATTTCTTGAGCTTGCTCGAAAGAAAATTACTTTCAGGGTTGTATTTGGTGACATATATGTACTTTGATAATAAATTTACTTTGAACTTTGAAACTATTACTAGATTGCATACTATCATTAAATTGCCTGCTTTGAGGAAATCAGAAGTGTACGTTGATACATCTCACTCTGGTCCCCTGCCTGCTCTGGATCTTTTCATCTCTAATTGTCGACATCAACTGGCTTGAGTTCAGCACTCTCTCTTCCTTGAACTTCACCCCCTCTGAACCTTCTCTCTCTGCACCAATCCCAACTTCACATTCTCTCGATTTCCTCAAAAACTTTCGATTACCTGGCCCTGAGCACCTCATTTTCATCATAGATGCCCAGTCCCAATACACTTCTATCCCATAAGAAGGTCTTAAAATTCTCCACTTCTTTCTCAACAAAAGATCCAACCAAAAGAACCCCTCCACCACCGCACTCCACTGTCTGGTAGAACCGATCCTCACCCTCAACAATTACTCCTTTGGCTCCTCCCACTGTCTCCAAACTCATGTGGCAGCCACATGGGCCCCAGCTGTGGCTACCTTTCGATGGCCATGTAGAACAATCCGTGTTCCAGCCATCCCTGGTAATGCTCCCTAACTTTTCCTGTGCTACATTGATGACTGCATTGGTGTTGCTTCATGCACACATGCTGAGTTTGCCAAATTCATCAACTTGTCTTCAACTTCCACCATGCCCTTAAATTCACTTGGTCCATTTCAGACACCTCTCTCTTGTTTCTCGATCTCTGAAGAAAAAACTAAGTACTGACGACTTTAATAAACCTACCAATTCCCAGGGCTATCTTGACTTTACCTCTTCGCACCATGCCTCCTGTACAAATAATATTTCTTTTTCTCAGTTCCTTCATCTTCTCTGCATCTGTTCATAAGATGAGGGCTTCCTTTCCAAGACAGCAGAGATGACCCCTTCTTCAAAGAACAGGGTTTCCCTTCCTCCACCATTGACTCTGCACTCACCCGTATCTCTTCCATTTCCTGGGCATCTGTGCTCACCCCATTTTCCCGCCGCCTTAATAGGGATAGAGTTCCTCTTGTCCTCACCTACCATCCCATGAGCCTCTGCATCCAACACATGATTTCCGCCATCTTCAATAGGGTCCTACTAACAAACATCTTTACCTCCACCCTCTCCCATCCCCTGCTTACCAAAGGGAGCGCACCATCTGATTCCTTTGTCCATTTGTCCTTCCCCAAGAACCTCCCTCCTGGCACATATCACTGCAAGCAACAGAAGCACTACACCTACCCATTCACCTCTTCTCTTACGTTCATTCAGTCCTTCCAGGTGAAGAAGCACTTCACCTATGAATATGTTGGGGTCATCCACTGTATCCAGTGCTCCCCATTCGGCCTCATCTGCATTGGTGGCTCCCGACATCAATTTGTTGACCGCTTTGTCGAGTATCTCTGCTTTATCTGCCTTAAGTGGAATTTCTCAGTGGCCAACCATTTTAATATCGTTCCCCATTCCCATTCCAACATGTCGGTCCATGGGCTCCTGTTGTGTCACAATGAGGACACCCTCAAGTGGAGGAGCAGCTTTCTGCTTCTATTCCTTCTGTGTAACCTCCAAACTGATGGCATTAATATCAATTTTTCCAACTTCCAGTAAAAAGATTCCTCCCCCCACTTTTATTCTGCACTCTGTCCTCATCTTTTCTCACCTGTCAATCATCTTCATGCCCCTCCTTCCCTTTCTCCATGGTTTACTCTCCTCTCCTATCAGATTCCTTCTTCACCAGCCCTTTACCTTTCTCGCTCACTTGGCTTCACCTGTCACCTTCCAGCTATCCTCGTCTCCCCCCAAAGTTTTTATTCTGGCATCTTCCCCCTTACTTTCCTGTCCTGAAGGGTCTCAGCCCGAAATATTGACTGCTTATTCATTTCCATAGATGCTACCTGACCTGCTGAGTTTCTCCAGCATTGTGTGTGTGCGTTACTCTGGATTTCTAGCATTTGTGTGTGTTTGTGTGTGTTTATAACGAACCTCAATTTTCTTTTTAAAAACTAGGTAAGATCATCTCACTTAACCATGGAAGGTATGACTCATAATTATGACTGCCCATATTGCAAATTTCTGAAATATTCAAGGCCATCATAGGAAAACTCACAGAACCCTTCCTCAAAATTAGGTGTACTGGAAGGAAAGTTAACGTAATCAACTCATTTCCTTTATTGGTAGGAATTCTGAATAAAACCTATTGTAATTTCTCCAGATTTAGCAATGAGTTGGGAAGTCACAGCAATACAACATTATACAATTCAACAATGAGATATTTATTAAAAGGAGAATTTTGGTCAGAATACTGATTATTCTCTAATATTGTTTAATCAGTTTCTTTTACCTCAATGTGAACAGGAAACTTGGCATTCACTGGCTTACAAAACAGAACAATCTCATCAATGCAGGTCAGGCAGCATCTATGCAAATGAATAAACAGTCGAGGTTTCCATCTTCAGCACTGGGAAGGAAGCATGAAGGCACCAGAACAAGAAAGTGGGGGTAGGGGGAGAAGGATGATTAAAAGGTGAAGCCAGGTAGTTGGGAAAGGTAAAGGACTGGAGAGAAAGGAATCTGATGGGAGACGAAAGTGAACAATATGTGAAAGGGAAGGAGGAGGTGATAGGCAAGTGAGAAGCGGTAAGAGACCAGAGTGGGGAATAGAAGAAGAGGGAGAGGGAGGGTAACTTTTTTTAACTAGAAGTTGGAGAAATTGATAGCCATGCCATCAGGTTGGAGGCTACCTAAATGGAATATGTGCTGCTTCTCCACCCTGAGGGTGGCCTCTTGGCACAAGAGGAGGCCATAGACCAGACAATCCCAATAGCTGCTCTAATTTATTTTAACCTCATCCCACACCGTACGCTTGACCTACACCCCTGTAGAGCGCATGACCTACTGCGCACTCTCTACGGTCCTCGACAACAGCGGCACGCACCAGCTACCCGTCTGTCATCTAAGAAGCGAATCTGTCATCTAAGCGAATTGTTACCAGCAGTAAGTCACAACCCTAAACCAAGAACAACATGACCTGTGCAAAAAAGCGCCAAGTTGACCAGGAAAACCGTCAGTTCAAATCTGACTGGACTGATCAGTTTTGTTTTATTTAACCGGACCATGCCAATGCTAAACCGACATGCTTAATATGCATGCAGTCCATAGCTGTCTGCGAATCAGAAAATCTACAGCAGCACTTCAACACTATGCATGCTGCCAATTTTAAAGCCAACTACCCTGCAAAATCAGATCAACGCAAGCAAAAAATTGCAAATATGATAACATCATACAAGCACTCCATTTCTACTAACTGTAAGTCAACATCTGCACAAGAGAGCGCAACAGATCCATCATTGCATGTGGAATACAGGCCCGACATCAGAAGGATTGCCTCATCCCATCGCTGTCACTTCTCTTACTGATCGGTGAGTGAATCAATTTACTTTTGTTCATTTGTCAATCTCATTGTGGTATAATAATACTGATAATTTCAGAACGAAGAGTAAATGAGAGAGCAGAAACAGTGGAAAAGGCAGTACTACTAAAACTCTTTGTGTGGAAGAGAAGTGGTGAAGGGTGTGTGTGTGTGTGTGTGCGTGTGCGTGTGCGTGTGCGTGTGCGTGTGTGTGTGTGTAGTCCCAGATGAGTTCTCAATGTGACAGCTGACAGTTGTGATAGCTGGGTTTTGAACTTATTTTGTTTGAAGAGTGCATTTTTTTTCTTCTGTGACCCACAACACAGGCTTTGAAAATCCCAGGCCTAAATTATTACTACTACTACTACTACTACTAATAATAATAATAATAATGCTAATAGCAGCAACAACAACATCTACCCATAAAACAACTTACTGCTGCAATGAAAAAAAGCCCTGGACGCTTTGGCCCTTGGCTTGGCATGTTTGACATAATTTGGCCCTTGTGGAAAACTAATTAGGGAACCCTGCCATAGACTGACAAGTTGGAACAGGAATGGGAATGGGAATTAAATTGTTGGGCCACTGGGAAGTTCTGCTTTCAGCAGTTGGAGTACACATACTTGATGGTGTTCCTCTAGAAAGATGTTAGAATGCTCAATCTCCCCCCTCAAGTGTAGACACTGCTGTGCCTTCTTGACTAGTGAGGAGGTGTTGAGGGTCCAGGTTAGATCGTCTGTTATGTGCACACCAAGGAACTTTATGCTCTTCACTCACTCCACGGTAGAGCTATTGCTGTGCAATGGAAGACCTGTGCCTTCCTGAAGTCCGCAATCATCGCTTTTGTCTTGTCCACAATGAGACTCAGGTTGCTGTCCTCACACCACTTGACAAGCCTCTCTGCATGCTGACTCATTATTGTCGCTGATTAGCCCCACCACTGTAACATCATCGGTGAACTTGATGATGCGGTTTGAGCTGGATCTGACAGTGCAATCCTGAACAACATCGGGCTGTGTGCACACCCCTGGGGGCACCAAGGTTCAGCGTGATAGAGCTTCAGATGTTGCTGCCAACTCAGACTGACTGGGGTCTTTCCATCAAGAAGGCCAATTACAGACAGGGTGTTGAGTTCCAATGAGGACAATTTACCCACCAGCCTCTGAGGGATAATCAAGTTAAAAGCCGAGTTGAAGACAAAGAACAACATCCTGGCATACAAGGATTGGTTTTTTTGGTGGGACAGGACAAACTGGAGGGCCAAGGCCACGGCATCATCAGTGGACCAGTTTGAGTAGTCGAGAAACTGGAAAGGGTCTGACGTGGCTGGAATGTGGGAATTTACATGATGCATTACCCGTCACTCAAAGCATTAATGACACTGGGATGTAATCATTTAGGTCAGTTACAGTTGCTCTCTTGGACACCAGAACGATGGTTGAAGCTAGCAGGGACCGTGGACTGTTTCAAAGAGATATTAATGATATCTGTTAAGACCTCAGTTAGCTGGGTTGCACCATCCCTCAGCACCCGACTAGGGATGTTGTCCAGCCCCACAGCTGGCTAGGATCTTCCTCGCCTCAGCAGTGGCCAGAGAAGGTGCCAGAGGAGGAGAAGGGGCTTTCCTCCATGCCACATCATTCAATGAATCAAATCATGCATAGAAGGCACTCAGCACGTCAGGGAGGCAGTAATAATTGAGTGGCCATTTTAACAAAGAGTGCAACCAGTGAGTTTATATGATTAAGAGGAAGCAAGCTGGGAGGGTTCCTGTTCAGAGGAAAAGGTACGGTTTGGGGGGGGGGGGGTGAGGAAGCCAAACCCCAAAACTCTCTTTGGGGAGGAGAGTGGCAAGGCAGAAAGAGAGTGGAAAATGCAGGAGCTGTTACATCAAGGGACAGAAGTCAGGCTCACAGGTGTCCATGAAGATAGGAGCCCAAGTCTCCAACAGTAGTCAGTGGTCATGGGTCAGGCATTCCTCATCTTCCTTGGAGTTGGTATGGCCTTGAGCATTGCTTTCAATGAGTATTATTCAGTTAACTTTCAGCTTAATAGACCACCACCCTTGACTCACAGGGGACCTCAAAAACATGGAGTGCAGAGGATAGGCACATTTTTTGGTGTGTTTAAGTATTTAAGTATGATAAACATTGTTTAAGCAGTTTTTAATTACCAGTTCATGCATTCATCAAGTTGGTTAAGGAATGGAGTTGCATCAAAGTAGCTGAACCAAGCCTATAAAAGGACTGAAAGAAAAAAATCAATATAAGCATGAGGACCATCCTTGTTTCTGGACAGTTTATTTAGCAAGGAATCCATATGTGTGAGAGAAAAACTTGTACACCATCATTTCATGAGTGAATAACAACCACTGGCCCACTCAAAGTTACACACAGATTCACTGAAGCCAATAGTAATTTGCTAACAGCTAACAACTAAAGATTAATTTCACTCATTAGGGTAAGCACGGATAGGCAACCTCTATGCAAACGGCTGCAATCACAGATCAGGTGCAGAAAAAAGATGCCCAGTGTTTGCCAGACTGTTCATAAAGTATGGCTCACAACAGAACATGCTCAACTGGTGTTGGAAATTCTCATGTGCAGGGAAGTAAATGTGACTGTTTTAAAGCAAGCATTTATACATATTAATATTTATCATCTTGCACTAATTATAAATCAATACTTTAATGTTTCAATTGTATTAATTATAACTCAATTTGTTAATCAAGTGAAAAATTCCACATGGAAGCCAGGCAGGAAGTTGCATCTTGGAGATCTGGGTCAGCTCATTCCCTAGAACTGTCCCCAAAGGTGCAGTATAAGGGGAACATTGTGCTTTTGTTAATTCTTCTGTTTTCATAGCTGGAGCCAATGATCTGAATGTCTGAGGGTCAGTTAAATGCACCAGTTTCAGGTATGTCCAGGAGGAACAGACATCCTGTGTTATAGTATATAAAAGCAGAAACTCAAGATCTAGAAGACTGGATGTTTCTTTGGATATCATATTTCCCCTTGTACCACTTGTTATGATCCCAGCCCCCTCCTTTGTGAGAATCGCAAGAGCCCTAGTGAAGGGGGGGGTCAATGACCCAAGAGAAGAGAGAGATACGTGCGGTGTCCCTCGTTTCACGGCGAGGCAGAAGCTGGTGACTGTGGTCATTGTCTCATGGCGACTCCTTTGTGAATTGGGAACTGTACTACGTGTATACCCTCAGGGCAACGTGGGTGGAGAGATGGAGAGAGATTGCATCATCCCAACCTGATTGACATCTGAGAACCCGTGAGTTCAGATAAGAGGGGTTGTAAAGACGGCCCCCCAGACGCACCAGAAGACACGCTAGAAATCCTGTGACAGCGTTTAATAGCGACAGCCGGTGGCGGGGTTCGTGTGCGTCTTTTCCTTGCCTGGGATTGGCGACCTCACCACGAAAGAATGGCTTTAGCTACAGGAGAGGCCACAAGTGAACGGCCACCCCCCAACGAGACTCCGACGGATCGAACTCATAAAGGTTGGAAAAAACCCGCCGGGTAACTGTTTCATTCAATCTCTATCTCTCTCTCTCTCTCCAACAAAAGTGCACCACCGCGACACCCCAAAAGACGGCAGCTGGTGGAACTGCAGTGAACGCAAGAGACTTTTAGATATACAGCGGACAATATATAAATTACCCCTAGACAACGATAGAGCTTATTTCTTATTGATTATTACTATACCTGCGCTTTAGATTGAGTATTGACGATGTATATTATCTGAATGTTTGTATTAACCTTATTTTTGTGCCCCTTTATAAATAAAACCATTTAAAAATGGTACCATCAGACTTCAGCGGACCTCTCTATCTTTGCTGGTAAGTGATCCAGTTACGGGATACGTAACAACTTGGGATTCTCGTCTCGGGATTTGACAAAATTGGGAGGCCAGTGAATTGGGCTTGTAAGTCCAAACTTGGATCTGGTTGCGCAGGTAGCCAGACGGGAAACCAGCAAAGATGGACGTGGGTGAATTTATGAAAAACCCGACTGTGGAGGCGCTAAAGGCGGCCACCAAATCAGACTTGTTAAATTTGGCGAAGGGATTGGACCTCACAGAAGTGAGGTCGTCCATGAAAAAGCGGGAGGTGCGAGGGGCCATAACTCAGTATTACATTGGGAAGAAGGTGTTCGAAGCTGAGGTATTGGAAAATATCCCTGAAAAGGGACCAGCTAGTGGGACGGCTCAGTTAGAGTTGGAGAAATTAAGGTTGGAACATGAATTTAAAATAAAGCAGCTGGAAGCAGCTGAGAAGGAGAAAGAACGGGCTGAGAGAGAGAAAGAAAGGGAGCAGACGTTCCACATAAAGGGGTTAGAGGTGCAAAAAGAGCAGGACCAAGCTGAAAAGCAAAGACAGCATGAAATTCAGCTAAAAGAGCTAGAAGTAGCCGAGAAAGAGAAGGAACGAGCCGAGAACGAGAGGGAACAAGCCGAGAACGAGAGAGAACAAGCTGAAAAGCAAAGAGAGTATGAGGAGAAACAGAAACAGAGGGAACATGACTTGGAGATGGAGAAGTTAAAGAAAGAGCGAAGAGATCTAGGGTTAGATCGAGAGGAGAGGTTTAATGTTAGTCGGGAGTTGAGGGTAGTACCTCCATTCGAAGAGTCGGATGTTGATAGTTATTTCTTGCTTTTTGAAAAGGTGGCAGTATATCAGAAGTGGCCCAAAGAGCAGTGGGTGGCGTTGTTACAAAGTGTGTTAAAAGGGAAGGCACAACGAGCATATGCGGCATTGGTCGTCGAGGAAGGGGAAGCGGAGAATTATGCCAAAGGAGGCCATTCTCCGGAGTTACGAGCTAGTACCTGAAGCTTATAGACAAAGGTTCAGAAATTTACGAAAAGGGTGGAATCAAACGTATACCGAGCTAGCCTATGAAAAGGGTGTGCTCTTGGACCGTTGGTGCACCGCGGAACAGGTGGACGGGGATTATGGGCGTATCAGGGAGTTATTTTTGATTGAGGAATTAAAAGGGTGTGTTCCGGAGGAGATCCGGATGTATTTGAATGAGAAGCCGAATAAGTCCATCTCGGAAATTGCTAGGTTCGCAGATGAATATGCCCTAACCCACAGGACAAAGTTTTCCTCGCCAAAAGGTTACCCGAGAGACCATGGGAACGACCGAGGAAGTCCGCCGGCTGAGGCAGAGGTCCCACCGGGAGCTAGTGGTAAGGTTAAGGGGGAAAGGCCAGGCAGCCCGAGATTTCCGGGCTTGACCTGTTTTAATTGTGGGAAGGGAGGACATATTGCCTCTAGGTGCTTTGCTCCGAGAAAGGAGCCAGAAAAAGGGATAGCAGCGGTCCCTATCGGGTGTGCCGTGGTAATCAGTAAATCGACGAGAGAGCCCCGGGTAGACAGAGTACGAGAGGGGTCAGAGACTTGGCTGTCACCCGGAACCGTGTCCGTGAAGGGGGGAGACCCACCCATTCCCGTCCTAATCTGGCGAGACCCTGGGGCGGAGCTGTCGTTGATCTGCCGTGAGATACTAGATTTCGGTCGGAGAAGGGGAATGGTCGCCGTGAAGGGGATAGGTACAAGAATAGAAATGGTGCCCCTACATCAGGTAATTATGGATTGTGAGCTGGTATCTGGACCAGTCGAAATAGGGGTGCCATCAGAATTCCCGAGAACTGACGCGGACGTCCTTGTCGGAAATGATTTAGCCGGGGGGCAGGTTTGGACAAGGATGACACGGCCCAAACAGCCTGTGAGGATTGCAGCCCCGCCCCTCGCATCTCCAGTCTGTACCACAGGCGCGAGCATTCACAGCCTGTCGAGAAAGGCAGCTGAGAAAGCAAGCAGTTTAAATCTGGCCAGTATTGATTTGGCCGAGACGGTCCTACCGACCCTGTACCACGAGGGTTCTGAGGGTGGTAAACCGAAGAGTAGTAAAGTGAAAGGGGTTAAGGGAGAGGAGCTAGATCTGCCTTTAGCGGAGAGAAAGGTCCTAGAGGTAGGAAATAAAGATGAGAAACGGAAAAAGCTGTTAAAAGGTCCAGAGTTGGACATGGATGATCTGTCGGGGGTGGCAGCCCTGTTTGAAGAAGTTAGAGTTATCAAGGTGCTCCCGATAATGAGATGAAGGCAGTCCTAGATGAAAAGGATGCCATTACATTGGAGAGGTCTGCTGGGTTGGCAGACGAGGTTGTTTCAGCCCGCGGGGTTGAGTTTACTCCGGAAGGGAGTTGCCCAGAGAGGAACTGGGAGGATCAGGGGAATTTAGAATTTGAAAAGGGTACCGGGTATTGAAAGCCTGGAAGAGGCAGTTGTCCCGTTTGAGTGTGTCCAAGATGTGGATGCACATGGTACTGAACCTAGTAATGGAGCTCAGAAAAATTCTGAGGTATTTGATTCAGTTGAAAAGGAATGCAGTCCCTGTGGGTCAGATGGACTGGGTTCAGTGAAGACAGGGTTAACCTTGGTAATTGGGGGAAGGGAGGGTTCCCAGGTGTTGGTACACAAAGGGGTGGTGAACCTTAAAGTGGAACTCGACCATTGGGGGATAAACATTATTATTGAAGGGAACGGGAAGTTTGTAGTTCCCAAATCGAATGAAGAAAATTTAAAGTTTAGATTGGTGTCAGAAGAAGCAACCAAGCTACAGAAACGAGGGCTTGGTAACGCGGTGCCTGCACATCGATTACAGGTTGATATGGAATGTAAAGGTGCCCCATACGCTGTTGTTATTCAAGAGAGCGCTGTGAAAAAGCCGAAATTTAAATGCGGCCTGAGGGAAAGGTTTGAACTGAAACCCATCAGCCTGCATGGTCTTGACAAAAGGGTTAGCTACCTGTGTAACATTAAAGAATTGGGTGGAAATTCACACGATGATGTAAGTTTGGGACACAGTGTTGAGAGAATAACCCTTGTGGAACGGAAAGGCAGGAGAGTACCTCGCCAAATTACCCAGGTCCCCCACGCAGAAACTCACCAGAAAAGAGGTGACGGCTAATGGGGGGTGCCATTTTTAAATAGAAAAACCGGCTGTACGGGATTTTGACAAAGCATGTGAATAACAAAGACAACCCCCTTGGAACCCTGCCTGTTGAAATCTGATGCTACCAGCCTTTAGTCAGGGTCAAGATGTTACCATATTAAAGGAAGTGACACTGTAATCGTTAACTGTTTAGATGCTGAAAAATGTATGACGGTACAGCTCTGTAGTTAAAAGAAAAGCTTTTGTATTATGTTAAATCCTAAAACCCTGTAAGACTCTGTACCACTCCGTTTTAACCGCTGGTAAAAACGTTTTTAAGAGGGGAGGTGTTATGATCCCAGCCCCCTCCTTTGTGAGAATCGCAAGAGCCCTAGTGAAGGGGGGGGTCAATGACCCAAGAGAAGAGAGAGATACGTGCGGTGTCCCTCGTTTCACGGCGAGGCAAAGCTGGCGACTGTGGTCATTGTCTCGTGGAGACACCTTTGTGAATTGGGAACTGTACTACGTGTATACCTTCAGGGCAATGTGGGTGGAGGGATGGAGAGAGATTGCATCATCCCAACCTGATTGACATCTGAGACCCTGTGAGTTCAGATAAAAGAGGGGTTGTAAAGACGGCCTCCCAGACGCACCAGAAGACACGCTAGAAATCCTGTGACAGCGTTTAATAGCGACAGCCGGTGGGGGGGGTCCGTGTGCGTCTTTTCCTTGCACGGGATTGACGACCTCACCACGAAAGAACGGCTTTAGCTACAGGAGAGGCCACAAGTAAACGGCCACCCCCCAACGAGACTCCGACGGATCGAACTCATAAAGGTTGGAAAAAACCCGCCGGGTAACTGTTTCATTCAATCTCTATCTCTCTCTCTCCAACAAAAGTGCACCACCGCGACACCCCAAAAGACGGCAGCTGGTGGAACTGCAGTGAACGCAAGAGACTTTTAGATATACAGCGGACAATATATAAATTACCCCTAGACAACGATAAAGCTTATTTCTTATTGATTATTACTATACCTGCGCTTTAGATTGAGTATTGATGACGTATGTTATCTGAATGTTTGTATTAACCTTATTTTTGTGCCCCTTTATAAAGAAAACCGTTTAAAAATGGTACCATTAGACTTCAGTGGACCTCTCTATCTTTGCTGGCAAGTGATCCAGTTACGGGATACGTAACACATTAATCAATCTTCAACTATAATTTTTGAGTCATTTGCAAATTTACTCATCCTACTACAATATACACACACACACACACACACACACACACACACACACACACACACACACACACACACATATATATATATATATATATAAATACACACACATACATACAATAAAGCAAAGTCATTGCATCAATCCCTGAAGTTCACTATTTTATAGAATTCCAGTCAGAAGAACATCGTTCCGTGACTACCTTCTGGATCCCTCACAGAACTCTGTCAGCGTTATGAGAAACAATCTGCCTGCACAAAACTGTGCTGACTTCTCCTAATCAGTCTCTGCCTTTCCAACTGAACGGAAATGCGGGGGTGGCATGGTAGCATAGTGGTTTGCATATGACTATTACAGTCCCAGCAACTCGGGTTCAATTCCACCGCTGTAGGTAAAGAGTTTTATGTTCTCCCCATGATCACATGGGTTTCCTCCAGGTGCTTTGGTTTCCTTCCACATTCCAAAGATGTAAAGGTTAGTAGGTTAATTGGTCACATGGCTGTAATTGGGAGGTGAGGGTTCACTGAGTCGGAAAGGATGAAAATCATGCGGGTCTTTTGATGAGGCCAATCCGTTTAGTCGGGGGAGTTGGTTCCCCGTTGTTAGTTCAAGAAAATCGTTTCTGTGGTACCCGCCACCGGCTCCCAGGCAAGGGAACCGAACACACGAGGCTTTCTTCAAATGGCTGCCCGCTATTACGGGATCGCTAGCGTCTCTTCTGGTGTGTCTGAGGGGGCTGTTCCTACAGCCCCTCTTTTATCCTGACTGGCAGGATTGAAGATGTCAATCAGGTTGGTGGATGATGCAATCTCTCTCTTAACCCGCCCACGTTGCCCGAGGGCTTGCACGTAAACTAGTCCCCAATCCACAAATGTGTCTCCAAGGAACGAGGCATCCAGCACGTCTCTGTCCCATTTCCTGGGTCCACTGACTCACCCTCCCTTTAGTGCTCTTGCGATTCTCACAAAGGAGGGGGCTGCGCACATAACAGTACATTGTCTAGGTTAGGGCAAACATTCAAATTACACCAGAGTTTTACATAATATATCATCATGAAAGACGGGAAAAAACACAATTTATATTCTCAGGTTTTTTGATAAGGGTTGATCTTCTCAAGGTGTGAAAAATGCAGCGTGTGGTGTAAATGTCTGTAATGGTGGGAAGAGAGACCCCGAAGATGTTCTCAGCTGACCTCACTATCCGCTGCAGGGTCTTGCGATCCGAGATGGTGCAATTCCTGAACCAGGCAGTGATGCAGCTGCTCAGGATGCTCTCAATACAACCCCTGTGGAATGTGATGAGGATGGGGGGGGGGGGGGTGGGAGATGGACTTTTCTCAGCCTTTGCAGAAAGTAGAGACACTACTGGGCTTCCTTTGCTATGGAGCTGGTGCTGAGAGACCAGGTGAGATTCTCCACTAGGTGAACACCAAGAAATTTGGTGCTCTTATCGATCTCAACGGAGGAGCCATTGATGTTCAGCGGAGAGTGGTCACTCCTATGTCACCTCCCGATCCTATGTAATCCCTTTCGGATGATTTAATATTATTTCTTATACACAGGGCCACGTCACCCCCTCTGCCTACTAACCTATCTTTCCAATACACCATACATCCTTGAGCGTTCAGCTCTGAATGGCAGCCATTCTTTAGCCAAGTTTCAGAGATGGCCACAACATCATACTTGCCAATCTGTAGCTGAATTTCAAGATCGTCCATTTTATTTCTTCTGCTACATGCATTCAAATATAACACTTTCAGTCCAGTATTTGTTGCTTTCTGTTTTAACTGCACCATGCCTCTATTGCCCTGTAACTCTTCCCACTGGCTGTGATTATGCCTCATCACCTCCCTGTCCTTTCTATCATCTCTGTTGCACGCTATCTTTGATTTATTTTTGTTTTCCCCTTCCTCAGCCCTTTCACTCCGGTTCCCATTCCCCGCCAAATTAGTTTAAACCCTCCCTAACAGCTCTACTAAATGTGTCCGCTAGGGTATTAGACTCCTTTGGGTTCAGGTGTAACCCGTCCTTTTTGTACAGGTCGTACCTCCCCCAGAAGAAGCCTCAGGAACTCGAAGCCCTGCCTCCTACACCAGTCTCTCAGCCACGCGTTAGTATGCTTGATCATGCTATTCCTGCGCTCATTAGAACGTGACAGTGGCAGCAATCCTGAGATTACAACCTGGAGGTCCTGCTTTTCAGCTTCCTACCCAACTCCCAGAATTCTCTCTTCAGGACCTCCTCCCTTTTTCTTCCTATGTCATTGGTACCAACGTGTACCAAGACTTCTGACTATTCACCCTCTCCCTTCTGAATACTCTGCACCTGATCAGAGACATCCCATACTCTGGCACCTGGGAGGCAATACACCATGCGGGTATCTCTATCAGGCTGACAGAACCTCCTGGCTGTTACCCTCACTATTGAATCCCCTGTGACTACCATATTCCTCATCTCCTTCTGTCCCTTCTGCACCATGGAACCAGGTTCAGTGCCAGAGACCTGATCGCTGTGGTTGTCCTCTGTCAAGTGTCCCCCCCCCCCCCCACCAACAGCATTCAAAATGAGGTAATGATTACTGAGAGGGATGGCGAGAGGGGTGCTCTCTACTATCTGAGCTCTTCCCATCCCTTCTCTGACTGTCACCCACTTACCTAACTCCTGCAGCTTTGGGGTGACTAACTCCTTGTAGCTCCTCTCTATCTCCTGCTCACTTTCCCTAATAAGCTGCAGGTCGTCAAGCCGCAGCTCCAGATCCCTAACATGGTCTCTCAGAAGCTGCAGCTCCGTGCACCTGGCGCAGATGTGGTCAACTGGGAGGCCGGAAGAATCCCAGAATTCCCACATCTGACATTCAGGGCAAAGTACTAACCCTACAGACATGTTCTCTATTCCTCCGAGAAAAAAAAGCAAGGGGATAAAAACAATGATGTCCACCTATCCACCTACCTCGCTGAAGCCCGAATGAGTCAAATCCCTACTACTCTGCCTCAGACCACTCCTTTGATGACCGCCCCACTAGGCAGTGTCTCCCTTTTATGCCCGAATCTTCCCAGATCTCCAACTCACAATTAGTGCGCCATTTATAGCCGAGTTCCCGCAAAGCTTTCTCCTTTTAAACTTTGCTCCAGGAACTTCATTTCAATATTTTCATTTTGTTGCTACTCACATACAAGACTAGACCAACTTAGAAAGTCTCGACAAATTTTCCAACGTAAAAATCGATGTTGGGAACACTGCCCTAACCAAGCAGAAGTATCAACATTGGACAGTTAGTGGTATTTTTGAAATTTACAAAGAATTCATTTTTCACCAAATTCACTGGAAAAGACCACAACTGGATCTTAATACGACCAGACAAAAATATTCCCTTAGATTGCACTCTATAGACTAAGCAAAAAACTATCTTCAAAAATGTGCATAAATGGTACTTCTGGAAACAACATTTCTGGTTTTCCAAGTAACTTGTTTGAAGCACATTGCTGTTTACCTCCATGATTCCCTGTCCAGAGGTTTCACACGTTAACATTGGCAACATGTTCAATTATTACTTTGGAATACTTCACAGTTGTAAAGAGACTGTAGAACATAATAAGAGAATAAAACAAAATATTCATTCTTTTAAGTCTTGGTTTTTATTTCCTTTCTTAATCTGAACTCCACCTCACTTCCTGGGATAATACATTGTCTTTTAAACTGAAGCGATTAGCTGAGTATCAATCTATTCCTGCATCTCCAATATTCGGTGCCAAAGAAAATTTGTTCTTCATTTCTTTTATCTATTTTGCAACTGTTTGAAATAATAATCAAAATGTGATGTACGTTCCCAATTATTTGCTGCAACGATATGTTAAACTTGATGAGTACCATTCACATGCAAATCCCCAATATTTTGCATTATCATTTAAACCACGTTCTACTACACAATTTTTCTGAAGTAACTTCATTTTCGCATTTTATACCTCACACCTTTTTGCTCCTGCACAATTAATCTGTCGATGTTACTCATTTCCATTCCACTGCAAACTCTGCATCCACCTCATCCCTTCACTTTCCTGAGCTGCGAATGACTATTGAACTTTTCCCATTCATTTTCATCATTTGTAAACTGAGGCTGTTCTTTAACTCTTGAGATACCATCCTGAAAATGACCTGGTTCATCCTATGTTTTTCAGCCTCAAAAAAACCCACACTGAATAACATTTGCTCTTTTATAACAAATTTGCAAGCACGTGTAATAATACAAACAAATTTCTTTTGCTAATCCCCCCCTTAACTACCCAGTCCAATAGCTTGTCAAACACTGTTGTCTTTTTAAAAAGATTTAACTATCTAATCACATTGTAATCTTTCAGTTGCTCTTTCACTGCATTCCTGCTAATAGATTACAGTGTACACTCAATGGCTACTTTATTAGTTACAGGAGACCTATTGTCTTCTGCTGGTAGCCCATCTGCATTCAGAGATGCTCCTCTGCACACCACTGTTGTAATGCATGGATCGAAAGAAGGAATGAAGAAATATATATCATAGATAGATAGGTGGGTTAGTAAGTCTATAGCTGATAATTTAGTTAGCTAGTTAGAACTTTATTGTCATTGTGTGGTTAGCGCAGAAGACTGCCATAGGATACAGAAGGATATAGATCCAAATATGGACAGAGAAAAGGCAGATGGAGTTGAACCCAGCCAAATATGAAGTGTTATGCTCTGGAAGATTAAATGTAAGGGACCAGTACACTGTTTATGGCAAGATCTTTAACAGTGTTGACATGCAGAGGGATCTTAAGGTCCAAGTCTGCAGCTTCCTGAAAGTGGCTGCACAAATTGCTGGAGTGGTAAAGGAGACATAATCAAGGAACTGAGATCAAGAGTTGGGCAGTTACACTGCAGCATTATAATACTCCTTTCTTTCTTACGTCAACTCAGGCCTAGGGGGCCAGTGTCAGGCACAATGACAGACTCTCCACTCCTCCCTCCCCCTCATCGGTGTGGTCAATTCATCTACATTAGCCGCGCCGCTATCTTCTAGGAGCGCGTTGACCATATTCTTGGGAGGGTGCCCAGGGTTCATCCTCCCATGCTTGGGCTCCCATGTGATGACTAGACTGGCAGGTAGCTCAGGGTGGCGTAGACAGTGCCCCACTAGTTGCAGTCTTCTCACCTCGACTTTAGTAGTGAGCATCGGTAGGTCATCAAAGAGCTCGACGTTCGTCATGTGTTGTTGCCAACTCACATCAAGAGCCATCCGGAGCATTCGTGTATAGCAACCATCTAGTTACTTTCTCATGGTCTTGGTGAGTGTCCACGTCTCGCAACCATACGTGAGAATGGACTCACTATAATACTCCAGTGGCAAAAATAAACTGGAAGAGTATAAACAGGGGAGCAGGAACACAACTTCAGATCTGTACAATGATGGTTTCAGAAGGATAGTAACAACTGGGGGATATCTGAACAAAGTTCATAGAACATGAGACTGGCCTGCTGAAGAGGGAACAGGGTTCTTGTTTTGCAACAAAACTGTGTCCTCAAGTATGCAGTTAGGAGGATGTCGGTCCCCTCACTAGCAATGGAAGAGTGCAAAAGTTTATCGCATGATTAGTAAACATCAGATATAGCCTTCATGAACAATAGAAATTGTAGTCCCAAATATATTCAGGGAAATCAGCCCAGAAATTGAAAAACCACAAACTGCAGAATCAAGGGTTGCGTGTGGAGGCCATGTGGTCACTGGAAAAGGATTTGTTGGTTCTTCCTAAGTCTGGGGAAATCCTTACATTTCAATGCCCAGCCTTCAGCTACTCTCTTATTAAAATCAAGACCAGCTTCTACTGAATTCTTTCTCAAGCAACCGTGCCTCAAACCGGAACATGCCACTTAAAGTCACAGCTTGTTTCAAAGGTGGTGTAAGGTGTTGTGAATTTCTGAATTATCAGAGATAGCAACTTTTCCAACCCTGTAGTAATCCAGAAATTCTTTTGAACAGACTGAACATTGAAATAAACCCGACTGAAACTACCAAACTCATAAAGAATACGATAATATTTTTAATGCTAGATCAGGTCAAAAGCTTTCACCCTCACACTCCAAATTTGACCAAGTGTGGAACTTGCAACTAACTTGTAATAAAGCTGCTTGCACCAAAGGAAATTAGTCCAGATATTAGTGTCATTCTGATTACAGCAATGGGGGAGAAGACAGTTCCCTGCCCTGATGACAGCCTGCGCCCAATTTGGTTAAATGAGTTCCATGGCAGATTTGACTCATAGATCACAGTTCCAAGACCTCTCTAGTGCCACTCCGCTAGATGATCACCATTGCTGCACACCCTTTGTTGTCGAGGAAGAGGAAATGAGAATGCTACTCAGTAAGCAAAATATCAACAAGGCTGCTGGTCCTGATTCCGTCTCCCTTTAAACACTGCACTACCCAGCTATCACAGTCTTCAGACATTTGCAATCAGTCTCTCAAACTATGCACAGTCCAGCATGCTTCCAGAAATCTGCTGTCATTCCAGTCCCCAAAAGATCAAAGATCACTGGACATCAGTGATTATAGGCCAGTTGCTTTCACATCAAACATAATAAAGACTTTTGAAAGGCTGATCACGTCAATTTCTCAAATCCATAACTCAAAAATTTCCTAGATCTGCTGCAGTTCACCGACAGAGCCAACAGATCTGTAGATGATGCAGTTAACATCTGTCTGGACCTCATACTACAGCACCTCAAATCACCTGGTGCCTATCGTCAGGATTCTCTTTGCCAATTTCAATTCAGCCTTCTATCATCATCCCTGAACCTCTGCAAGAGAAGCTCTCCAAATTTAACAGCCAGGTTCCATCTACAGGTGGGTCACAAATTGCATCTCTTACAGTAGGCAGTATGTGAGATTTGACAGGCACATCTCCACATCCCACTCAATCAGCACTGGTGCACCACTTCTCTCCCTTCTTCTCGTTTCTCTAAACGCCAATGACTTCATTTCCAGTGATCCACTTGTTAAACTGATAACATTTGCAGATGACGCCACTGTCATTGCATTAATCACCAACAGCAACAAATCCAAGTACCACCAGGAAGGAAGCAAGTTAGTGTTCTGGTGATTTCCTCCTCCCTTCCCAGTCCTGAAGAAGGGTCTTGGCCCAAAATGTCAGCTGTTTATTCCTCTCCATAGATACTGCCTGAGTTTCTCCAGCATTTTGTGCACATTTTATACTGTTGTTTACATTGTAAATACATGCTGGTATTTATGTACTTATGCACATTTTATTCCATATCCGTACTTCTAACATTATTTTTATATAATCATTATTCATCATAATTGTTCAATGATGTTTTTGTTGCATGGCATGCCAACACGCCACAGCAAATTTCTAACACATGTACATGGTGAGCAAAGTTGATCCTTGATGTCTGGCACCCAGCAACAGTGATGCTGTCAAACAGGCCAAGTTAACAATCACATTGAAGATTACTTAGACAGCAATCTATAGTGAATAAGATTTAATGTTTTAAAATTTTCAGGGTATGAAATAAAAATTGAGAGACACAAGACTAAGACTGTAGGTAGTTAACTAACAATTTTATAAAAGGCAAGAATTTGACTTATTTTTAAAAATAGGAGCTTTTTGATTACCAGGAAGAAGGCATCAATTCTGACTTGGTATGTCATTAAAAACATAAGTAAAATAGACCAGAAAATGTGGAAACTATCAGATAGAGATCAATTTTAGAATGCTCATCATCTGTGAAGCATCTGTGGATCACTGACAGCTACTTCTGGATTTCTGTACTTAGCCTTGTTTAAGTTCAGTCAGGTTCATTTCACTCTATAGATTAAAAAAAAATTGTGAAATATCTGCATCAATTTGATTTGAATGCAGAATAAACTAATGACCACCATCAATTCGAAAATTAGAGTTCCCAGTTGGGCTGTAAGAAATGAATCTTGATGTTGTATTTCTGGACTGGCCATTTGGTCTTGAGTGTCCTCTGCCTTTCACTAAGATAGTTACTGATTTGATTGTAAGCTCATCTTCAGATTGCCACCTATTTTCAGTAACCCTTCATCCACTTCCTTTCTGATCAAGAATCTACCAAAGTCTGCCTTAAAAATATTCCAAGACTTTGCTCACTTTCCTTTTGAGGAAGAAATTTATATGAGATTTAGATTTAGTTCAATAAAAATGCAGTCATACACCATGGAAACTTGTCCTTCAGTCACTGACCATCAGGCATTTATTTACACTATTCGTATATCAATCCCATTTTATTCTCACCACATTCCCATTAACTGCAGTTAGAGTTTGTTACTCATCTACACGAGGGGCAAAGTATCTCAGCCAATTGATCTGTCAAATTGCACATCTTTAGCATGTGGGAGGAAAATGGAGCACATGGAGGATCACAGAGTGAATGTACAAACAACTCTCACACACAAAACTGGAGAATGGATTCGAGACAGCACTGGAAAGGTTGGTCACGTATGGAATTAATTCCTGTCTGGCACAATAGGTCTACTGCAGACGCAGTCTCACTGGCTCTCTACTCAGCTTCAGCGTACCTGAACAACAGCAATATATATGTAAAGCTGCTGTTATCGATTACAACTCAGTGCTCCAATGCCATGTCCCCTCAGTACTGCTCAACAACCTTTAAAACCTGGGCTTCTGTAGTTTCCTCTGCAACAGGATCCTTGATTTCGAAATTAGAAGTTCAAAGTAAATTTATTATCAAAGTACATATATGTCACCATATACAACCCAGATGCTCATTTTCTTGCAAAACATTCACAATAAGTACAAAGGAACACAAAAGAATCAATGAAACCCTGCACATCAAAGGTGGTAATGAAGCAGCATATAGGAGGGAGATTGAAAATTGAGCAGAATGGTGCCACAACTACAACCTCTTACTCAATGTCTGCACGACCAATGAGTTTCTTATTGACTTCAGAAGGAGAAAACCACAGGTCCATAAGCCAATCCTTATTGAAGGATCAGCGGTGCAGAAGGTCTGCAACATTAAATTCCTCAGTGTTATAAAATTTTGGAGATAAATAGGAATGGTATGGCTCTTTAATGGTACATCTCCAAATTTAAAATTAAGAAACTGCTGATGCTGGAAATCTGAAATAAAACATCCTAGAAACCCTCAGCAGGTCAGGTAGCATCTTGGAAAGAAAAACGGAGTTAACACCTTGGAACATGTATTTCCAACCTTGGTTAATGGTAGGGGTCCATGGCATTAAAAAAGGTTGGAACCCCTGTCTTAGTTCAAAGATGTTCTAACCTTTCTTAGACAGAAAGTATTGATTTTTTTGCTCTTTGCACAGATGCTGCCTGATGTTGTTCAGTGTTTTCATTATATTTTGCTTTGATTTCAAATTTAAAATGCTTGTTTTCCTAATATCAATGCAAAGTCTTTTGAAGCTAAATGGCTACTAAAGGCAGAAATGTGTAGCAATAGCAAACTACTAAATCAGATTTTTTTTAACATACAATTCTACCCAAATCGCAATAAACTCTTCTTGATGTTTTATGTTCATAGACTCTACATAGGTTTCATAACTATCACAAGTTGAAGGAGATTTGAATGTTAAAAAATGCATGTCTGGGTGATTCGATTTTAAGTTTGCAACCCCTGCTTGTGTCCAACCACCTGTAACAATACAACTCTAAAGATTACCTGTAGGAGAAAATCTGCAGGTGCTAGAAATCCAAAGCAACACACACAAAATGCTGGAGGAACTCAGCAGGTCAGACAGTATCTATAGAAAAGAATTGACGTTTTGGGCCAAAACCCTTTTCGGGACTAGAAAGATTACCTGTCTTTTCATGCTCATAAAAGTACTCACCTTGAGATGCGGATGCATTAGCAGTTTCACTAGCTCTCTGATCTCACTGTTCATTGGTGTGTTGTGCAGATCCTCTGTGAGCTATTAAACAATGAGTAGAGAAAACAGCAGTTAAATGTTGATTCCTCTAGTGGAGTAGTGACATTTGAGAATTGACCTTGTTATAGCCATTATTTTCCATGCTGTTTCAATGAAAGACAACAAGAAAGAAAACAGACCATTAATCTCTTTTATTCTAGCCCTCAGAGAAACAGCTTTGGCAGGGCCCTTCAGAACACTTTATGGTATATAGGATCTCTACAGCAAGATCATGATCTGATTTATTAGAATGTTGAGTACCTACTGCACAGAAAATCTTACAAAGAAAACAGGTTTCTGAAGTGGAGCATTTGTCAATTACATTTACTTTGCATTTGGCTCTCGGTGTTATGATAAAATCATGAACCAGATGCACTTTTAAAACTACAGATCAGTTTGCTTTATTCACCCTCACTCACGTTTGCTACACACTGCAAATCAGATGTATAATAAACACTATTCTATTAGCACTGGTTCAAAGCCAGCAAAAGTCAACGCATCGTGAATTTCTTGTTAACCCAGTTTTCATAGCTGCAATTTACAACATCTACAATCCAGTCTCCACATTGTTAAATCAAATGAACAAGATCCATTTTTGTATAAGGTGATCATTTCAGGGTACTTAAGAAATTTCTGAATAACTGGCATTGGATTTCTAGCAGGCAATTAATTAGACTTTGTCAAATAGTGCAAGCTGAATCATCTGCAGCTCAACATCAGCAAAACAAAGGAGATGATGATGGACTTCAGTAAGAGTAAGTCTGCACTGCTCCCTATTACTATTGATGGCGAAAATGTGGATGTGGTGAGATCCTACAAGTACCTGGGGGTGTACCTGGATGACAGACGTGAGTGGAGGATCAACACAGAGGCTGTGTACAAGAAGGGCCAGAATCACTTCTATTTCCTGAGGAGACTGAGGTCCTTTGGAAAAAACAGGCCTCTCCTTCACATGTTCTACCAGTCTGTTGTTGCCAGTACAATCTTCTATGCGGTGGTTTGCTGGGGCATGGGTGATGCCAACAGGCTCAATAAACTGATGAGAAAAGCTGGCTCTGTTATAGGAGTCAAACTGGACAGACTGGAGGCTGTGATAGAACAAAGTACTCTACTGAAAATCCCGGCAATTCTGGACAGTTTCTCACCCTGTGTGCCATCTTGGCTGAATAGAGAAGCACTTTTAGTAAAAGACTAAAACAACTGTGCTGTTCCAAAGAGCATTATATGAGGTTATTCTTACCCTTGGCTATTAGGCTCTGTAATGATTCAGCCTATAGCTGGGGAAGTGATGACGCCCCTCCTGTTAGACTGTATGAGGTAACTTATTTTTTATTCTTTCTTACTTCCCTTCTAATATTTGTATATCTGTGCACTTGTAATGCTACTGTGAAACTGTAATTTCCATTGGGATTGATAAACTTATTAAACTTAATCGATAAACTTATTAAAGTTTCAGATCTCAAGTAACTACAGTTATTGTAGCTGTGTAAGTCAAAGTATAAAGCACATTGCTTAGTGTCAAAACTGGATGTACCATCAACAATACAACTTAAGCGATCCCATACTCAGTTCTGAGCTGCTATTTCCTCTGTCACTTCACAGCACCTCTGCATTCACTGCATCCATAATAACCATTTTTAGTAAAGCCAATTTTCTGACCTAGCAACTTCTCCTGGATCAATATGGTTGATAAATTGCCTGCTGACACCAAATGTTGTTTTCTTCCCTTCAAAAATTCCAGAATCACACTTTTCCTTTACATGCACTAGTCTTTGCAAATTGCTGTCCAATTTCAATCTTACCTCCTATGTCTAAGTTATTGAATAAACTATCATCTCTCAAACCATTTCCAATTTTTCTCACAACTGCATTTTGAATTCATCAGATCAACTTTAACTTCTGCAACACTATTGAAAGAGGTTTTAATGGAAGTCAAAATGTATAAATTGGCCAAGGTTAATCATTCATTCTTTTGCTTCTTAAGCAACTGCCACTTTCAGTGCAGATGACCATTCCATCCTCCCCTATCCATTCATCCCTGGAGAAGCACAAGTCTCTTCCTACTCATACAGCTTCAACACCAGAGTCTTTCAAAAACCCATCCTTGGCCTTCTATATCAGCTTCCCCTTTGGTATCCAGAAGTACATCATACATTACACGTGAAGACACTTGTCTCTACGTCATCACCTTCCTTAATGCTGCCAGTGCCATTAATTCATCAAATTTTTTGACAAAGGCCATCATGAATGATGGGTGCCACCATTAATATGATACAATTACAGCTCAGGGTGTCAGAATTTGGAGTCAATCCCACAAGCCCTCTGTAAAGAGTCTCTGTACATCCTCCCTGTGGAATGCGTGGCTTTTCCCTGGGTCTTCTGGTTTCCTCCAACAGTCCAAAGACTATTGGGAATATTAAATGGTCATTGGAAATTGTCCTTTGATTAGGTTAAGGTTAAGTCAGGCTTTATGAGGGTTGCTAGGTGGTACAGCTCAAAGGGCTGGAAGGGCCGATTCCATACTGTATCTCTAAATAAATAAAGTAAATAAAATATTGCTTTGGCTAAAAGTAGAGAATAAATTCATAATGTGGACCCTGCCAAGTGTTCAAGGCAGCAATCCATACTTTTTCCAGGCCAACCAGATATTCAGCATGTTCCTGTTGACGCTCACCATTTTTGATAGCTGGATCATGGAAATCATCATTTCTGGATTCATTTCAGTTTAGTCAACTGCTCTGCCCAAGACCACAAGAAACTGCAGATTTGTGGACACAGCTCAGCACATCACAAAAACCAGCTTCTCCCCCTCTGAATGACTATATTTTTTGCTGCCTCAGAAAAGCATTCATCGTCATCAACGGCTCCTCCTTTTCTCCCCTCTTCCATCAGGCAAAAGATACAGAAGCTAGAAAACATGAACCAGCAGACTAATGACAGAGTCTATCCTACTGTTGTAAGACTCTTGAATGTACCTCTTGTACTTCATTGATGAACTCTTGACCACAGTTTGAGCTCGGGCATAATTGGTTGGGATGGGGTGGTCACAATGGCCAGCTATTCATTTAAAGGCCTACAAATATGTTTGATAATACCAGAAGGCAGATTTACAATCAAAGGAAATCTGCTTCCTTAATCCAATCAATATCCCAAATACATGTCTAATAAGTCTCTCATAGGTAAGAGTAAAATATTTATGACTTTGCTTTGACAAAAGATGTAATCTAGAACTGAGTTTCACAATCTATTGAAGAGCTGTTAAGAAAAACGATGCATAGAATGTTTTGATTTTGTTTTCTCCACCACAATATTTAACCAGTGTGGAAAAAAAATCTAAATCTGGCCAATGGATCATTTTTATTTCATATTCCGATGTAGATGACACACAATTCTAACTGATTAATGTAACTGCAATACAAATTTTAAATTTGATCTCTCCCACCCAAGAGAGAAGTCAGAAGAGTTGGTGAGGCACTAAGAGGGTGAAGGCTTCCTACATCATTTGCAGTAACATTTACAAGTTGACGTACAAGTGTTAAGAATGGATAAAGTAGTGAAACACAGCCAATATTACCTGTTAATATTTTTCAAATAAACCAACTAGCAATGTACACATACCAAGGATAAAAGTTTTGCTGATGCTGTTTCATTGGGACACAAGATACACTGTGCTACAAATGTTGGGAGAAGGGGGAAGGGAAATTAACTCAAATTAGGTCATCAATCCTCATTTTTTGATTTGTTTATATTACCACTGTGCATTCAGCTTTGGCAAACAGCTTATTTTTCAAGCCAATAAAAACCAATTCCATGGCAGGCAAGCGATGCCTGTGTTGTCATCATGACCAACTAAATTATACCATAGAATTAATAGATGTCAGTTTAATTTTGCACAAAACGTAAAATAAACTTGTTTTCCTTCTCGTTTGCTAATTGTCAGACTCTTTCCGTCTTGGCTAGTGTTCCATCCTGCTCCCTTAATTTTCCCTTCGGCAACACTGTTCAGTGGTAATTCCTTTTATTTTCTTCATCCTTTACACTTAATAAAAACCCTCTCACATAATAAATGCCTCTCTTGATGCACCTCATTTTCTAGGGTTTGGTGGTGCCAGTAATTCCCCAATTCATCACAATTGCACACAGATTTTCTATGAGCTTTGGCACTGCAAGCCCCTGTCAGCAATCGATCCAGGAGAAAACCATGCAAGCAAATGAATATCTTCACACCAGTCAAACAACTGCTGAACATTCGTATGTGACAGAACCAGGAAATCCACACATCATATTCAAATAAGGAGGGGAGGGAGAGGGAAAAAGATGGAGCGGGGGGACTTAGCGGGAAGGAGAGGGGGGAGAGGAAAAGGGGAAGAGGAAAAAGCTGGTAGGGAGAGGGTGAGCGGGTGAGGGAGGGAAAGGGAAAGGGGAGGAGAGGAAAAGGTGAGAAGGAGAGGGTGAAGGGGAGGAGGGGAGGGTGGAGTTGAGGGGGAGAGGGAAAAGGGGAGAGAATGGAGGGGGAGAGGGGGAGTGGGGAGGGAGGACAGGAAGAGGGGGAAAGGAGAGGGTGGTGAGGGGGTTGAGAGGGGTGCACAGGGGAGAGGGGGAGCATCGAGGGGGAGAGGGGACAGAGGGGAGAGGGGAAGAGGGGAAGAGGGGAAGAGGGGGCAGAGGGGGTAGTGGGGGAAGAGGGAGGGGAGAGGGGGAGAGAGGTGAGAGGGGTGAGGGGAAAGGGAGAGGAAGAAGGGTGAGAGTGGTAGGGGAGGGGATGGGATGGAGGGGGATGGGGAGGAGGGGAAAGGGAGAAGGTGGGGTAGGGAGAGGGGATGGGGCAGGGGTTGGGACAGGGGTTAGGAGGGGAGGGGGAGGTGGGAGGGGAGGGGAGATGAGAGGGGAAGGGGAAGGGGGTAGTGGGCAGGGGTTGGGACAGGGGTTAGGAGTGGGCGGGTAGGAGTGAGGGTGTGGCTATGTGGGTGAGATAGGAGAGTAGGGAGACTGGGAAGAGGTAGAGGTAGAGGGCAGAGTATTTAAGAAACAAAGTCAAAATTTTATTTGGGCCTTAAAAATCTCTCAGATAATATTGAAAATCTATGAAAATGAGAGTACTTGTTAAAATTACTTTCTGGTGCCTTCAGGTACTTTCATGGCTTTATGTCATGAAAGGGAACTTACAAAGCAATAGGCAATAGGCAAGCCCCAATGTTTCTGGCAAGCTTTATGCTCATTAGTTAAGTTAAGTGAAGCAGCTTTGTTTCCTGGCAACCTCCCACCTTCACACATAGCACAGCAACCTGCAGAACAGCTCTCTGATTTCTAAGTTTTATTTTGCTTATCTGACTGCTGTACGTTGACACAATTTATACATCAATGACTATGAGAATTATTAGCGTCAGTATCTGTGTTACTCAAAATTAAATTCCCCTTCCCATCTAGAAGTAATCAAAGAGCCCAAAGTAGAAACACTGTAATTCATATGCATCCTTTTTAGGGGCAAAAGCTGGATGCCTGTTCTATCTTGCCTTGGGATGAGGAAATGAGAAACAAGATTGCAGTTCAAGCTGGAGCATTTAGAGGCCCAGCATTTACATTCAGTTTAAACAGGACAAAAAAAATGTACCTCAATATTCACAGATATTATCAATCAAATATTATACACACAGGAATGAGGGAGATCAATTACGAATTATTCTAATAATAAATTAAGTAGTAATCTAATAGTTAAATTTTGAAACCCCAGAATGTCAGT
Organism: Hemitrygon akajei; assembly: GCF_048418815.1. Taxonomy (NCBI): domain Eukaryota; kingdom Metazoa; phylum Chordata; class Chondrichthyes; order Myliobatiformes; family Dasyatidae; genus Hemitrygon; species Hemitrygon akajei. Next base: position 138,998,921 of record NC_133131.1, read on the forward strand.
AACCATTAATGTGTATGAGAAACAAATGAACAATACTGACATTTTTACACATATATCTATTTATTCCAATTTTCATTAGAGATATAACATAATAATATTAGGACAAACTATATACATCATTACAAAATTCAGACACTAGAACCAAGAAAACCTTTTGAAACAAAAATGCACAGCTTTTTAATGATCCATTTTGAATTGTACTCTATTTGGAAAAGTCAAGGTAATACTATAAGACCAATAGATTCTGTAATCCTCATTACATAATCAAACCTTACATTTATAACTAACAAATTGCAGATCATAAGTCAAATGTCATTTTACAACACTGCTCTTTGAGAATAAACCTCACAATGAGATACCAGACAGACAGCAATGATATAATTCAGTATTATACAGAAAAAGTACAGCACAATACAGGCCCTTCGGCCCACAAAGTTGTGCCAAACATGTCCCCGCCTTAGAAATTACTCGGCTTACCCATAGTCCTCTATTTTACCAAGCTCCATGTACTTATCTCAAAGCCTCTTAAAAGACCCTATTGTATCCGCCTCCACCACCATTGCCAGCAGCCCATTCCACGCACTCAAACTTACCCCTGACATCTCCTCTGTACCTACCCCCCAGCACCTTTAACCTGTGTCCTCTTGTGGCAATCATTTCAGCCTTGGGAAAAAGCCTCTGACTATCCACACGATCAATGTCTCTCATCATTTTGTACACTTCTATCAGGTCACTTCTCATCCTCCTTCGCTCCAAGGAAAATAGGTCGATTTCACTCAACCTATTCTCATAAGGCATGCTCCCCAATCCAGGCAACATCCTTGTAAATCTGCTCTGCACCCTTTCTATGGCTTCCACATCCTTCCTGTAGTGAGGCGACCAGAACTGAGCACAATACTCCAAGTGGGGTCTGACCAGGGTCCTATATAGCTGCAATGTTACCTCTCAGCTCTTGAATTCAATTCCACGTTTGATGAAGGTCAATACACCATACATCTTCTTAACCACAGAGTCAACCTGCACAGCGCTTTAAGCGTCCTATGGACTCGGACCCCAAGATCCCTCTGATCCTCTACACTGCCAAGAGTCTTACCATTAGTAATATATTCTGCCATCATATTTGACCTGCTAAGATGAACCACTTCACACTTAACTGGGTTGAACTCCATCTGCCACTTCTCAGCCCAGTATTGCATCCTATCTAATATCCCGCTGTAACCTCTGACAGCCCCCCACACCATCCACAACACCTCCAACCTTTGTGTCATCAGCAAACGTACTAACCCATCCCTCCACTTCCTCATCCAGGTCATTTATAAAAATCACAAAGAGTAAGGGTCCCAGAACAGATCACTGAGGCACACCACTGGTCACCAACCTCCATGCAGAATATGACCAGTCTACAACCACTTTTTGCCTTCTGTGGGCAAGCCAGTTCTGCATCCACAAAGCAATGTCCCCTTGGATCCCATGCCTCCTTACTTTCTCAGTAAGCCTTGCATGGGGTACCTTACCAAATGCCTTGCTGAAATCCATATACACTACATCTACTGCTCTTCCTTCATCAATGTGTTTAGTCACATCCTCAAAAAATTCAATCAGGCTTGTAAGGCACAACCTGCCCTTTACAAAGCCATGCTGACTACTCCTAATCATATTATACCTCTCCAAATGTTCATAAATCCTGCCTCTCAGGATCTTCTCCATCAACTCACCAACCACTAAGGTAAGAATCACTGGTCTATAATTTCCTGGGCTATCTCTACTCCCTTTCTTGAATAAAGGAACAACATCCACAACCCTCCAATCCTCCGGAACCTCTCCCGACCCATTGTTGATTGAAAGATCATCACCAGAGGCTCAGCAATCTCCTCCCTCGCCTCCCACAGTAGCCTGGGGTAAATTTCATCCGGTCCCAGTGACTTAGCCAACTTGATGCCTTCCAAAAGCTCCAGCACATCCTCTTTCTTAATATCTACATGCTCAAGCTTTTCAGTCTGCTGCAAGCCATCACTATAATCACTAAGATCCTTTTCCATAGTGAATACTGAAGTATTCATTAAGTACCTCTGCTATTTCCTCCGGTTCTATACACACTGTCCCACTGTCACACTTGATAGGTCCTATTCTTTCATGTCTTATCTTCTTGCTCTTCACATACTTGTAGAATACCTTGGGGTTTTCCTTAATTCTGCCCGCAAAGGTCTTCCCGTGGCCCTTTCTGGCTCTCCTAATTTCCTTTTTAAGCTCCTTCCTGTTAGCCTTATAATCCTCTAGATCACTAACATTATCTAGCTCTCTGAACCTTTTGTAAGCTTTTCTTTTCTTCTTGACTAGATTTACTACAGCCTTTGTACACCACGGCTCCTGTACCCTACCGTTACTTCCCTGTATCATTGGAATGTACCTATACCGAACTCTACACAAATATCCCCTGAATATTTGCCACATTTCTTCTGTACTTTTCCCTGAGAACATCTATGTCCAATTTAAGCCTCCAATTCCGTGCCTAATACATAATTCCCCTTACTCCAATTAAACGCATTTCTAACTCATCTGTTCCTATCTCTCTCCGATGCTATTGTAAAGGAGATAGAACTATGATCACTATCTCCAAAATGCTCTCCCACTGAGAGATCTGACTCCTGACCAGGTTCATTTCCCAATACCAGATCAAGTACAGCCTCTCCTCTTGTAGGCTTGTCTTCATATTGTGTCAAGAAACCTTCCTGAACACACCTAACAAACTCCAGCCCATTTAAACCTCTTGCTCTAGAGAGATGCCAATCGATACTTGGGAAATTAAAATCTCCCATCACAACTCCTCTGTTATTATTACACCTTTGCAGGATCTGTTTCCCTATCTGCTCCTCAATATCCCTGTTAGTATTAGGTGGCCTATAAAGAACACCCAGTGAAGTTATTGACCCCTTCCTGTTCCTAACCTCCACCCGCAGAGACTCTGTAGACAATCCCTCCATGGCGTCCACCTGTTGTACAGCCGTGCCACTATCTCTGATCAACAGTGTCACGCCCCCACCTCTTTTGCCTCCCTCCCTGTCCTTTCTGAAACATCTGAAATCTGGCACTTGAAGTAACCATTCCTGTCCCTGAGCCATCCAAGTCTCTGCAATGGCCACCACATCATATCTCCAAGTACTGATCCACGCTCTAAGCTCATCCGTTTTGTTCACAACACTCCTTGATAGGTCTTCAATGTGACATAAGATATAAGACATAGGAGCAAAATTAGACCATTTGGCCCATCAAGTCTGCTCTGCTAGTACAGCCTTTAGTCAAATGAGCTTGGTCTATTAAGCAGCAATGAGTCCTGCCTTCAAAGATGCTTCTAACCCATGCATTATATACAAAAGGCCTCGAGGCTCTGGAAAGAAGCCACTATGACTGTCTCTGTACAGTCCTCCAAGTCCATTGATATATTAATTTGTGTCAATGTCCTCACCCAGTCCAACAACACCAACACTGAGGATTAAATAGCACTCTATGAGCTCATTTCGGCACTTTTACTTTATTTGCATGCCCAATGCTGAACTCCCAAAATGGACACCCTCACCTGTGCTCTCACTGCATTTATTCAGCAGTCACAGAAAAAGGTTCAAGGGTTGAAATGTTTTTGGAAATGCGAAAGAACCCACTTATTCTTGGAACTCTGATGCATGGCAAATCAATAAGCATTTAAATAGTTCTGAGATATTCATGTTGATGCATCAAGAATACAAGGATCCCTCCAAAAATGCAGAAGAAAGACTCCACCCACCAGTCCCACTTGTAGGATAATCCAAGTTTCTAGTGATCTCATTAGTCAACTCACAAAACCATAATGGAAACAAATTATCACTGTTCTCAAAGAAATGCTGAAGATAAAAATTATGCATTCACTGTCTCTACTTTTGCAACTAAACCCATGGCTTAACCTCTCTACAATATCAAGATCACCTGAGGAGTGTGGGAGCAGTTTGCTGAAAATGAATTTCAGCATAACAGCATTTCTGATCTAATATTGCAATTCCTATTTATACTGAAAAATAGACCTGAACTGAGCAAATGGACTGCTCAAATGGTCTCGGCCCAAAACGTCGACAGCGCTTCTCCCTATAGATGCTGCCTGGCCTGCTGTGTTCCACCAGCATTTTGTGTGTGTTGTTATTATTTTGATCATCATATTACAGCTCCTCTATTGATTTCTCTAAAAATTGTAATCTTACATCATGCATTATGTAAATCTCACACCCAATTCCAAGCCCAACATGGATATATTTACTCATGAAACTTTCTCTGTAATTCACTGTCAGCCTGAGATCATTTGTTATATTCTAATGTGTCGGAAAATTGCGAATTTAGCTCCACTCAAGAATTAAGCACATAATCTAGACTGCACTTCTGTAGGAGTATTGTAATGCAGGTGTTTTTTTTGGTGAAAGGTGAAACACAAGCACCATCCACCTACACAGCTGGATGTGAAAGACCCCATAGCGCTTTTTGAAGTGGAACATGGGATTTCTTAGTTTTCAACTCAACATATTCCCTTACATGCAAACACCAAGAACAGATTAACGCATTGTTCGTGATGAGTATGCTGTGCATATTTTGAATGCAAGATCTGCCAATAAAAACTACAGTCAAAGCATTGACAAGCGCATTTATATGGAATAGCTTTCTGATTAAAAGATGCCAAGTTATTTGCAACAGGGTGCCAGCTTTTGACATGCTCTTTTGGGCACTATTTATATAGCTGAGTTACAGGTGTTAATGATTGGGAACTCGGCAGTGACGATGCCCTTGTTGAAGAAGCTCACTTCATTGTATTTCTGTAGCAGGAATGTTACTTGTCACATCAATTACTAGCCCATGCCTGAACATTACATTGTACTTGCAACGTGCCAGCCTGGATCATGTCATTTTTAGAGTTGTGCTTAGAATTGAACATGGCGCAATCCTCAGCAGGCATCCCACTTCTGACCATGATGATGGAAGTGAAGTAATTGATGAACCAATTGATCCCAGCCAAAGAACTCCTGCAGTGACTGGGGTGATAGAATTCCAATAAACAATGCCACTTTGCTTTGTGGGTTACAACCAAACCATTGGAGTATTTTCCCCAATTGCTTTTTTTTTGTCATCTAGCTACTTAAGATACAGGTTCTCTGTAACTCTAACACTTTATTCTGCATTCTGCCATTGCATTCCCTTGTACTATCTCAGTGCACTGCTGTAATGACTGGATCTGTATGGAAGATATGCAAGACAAATGTTTCACTGCATCTTGGTCCATAAGAAAATAATAAACCAATTTACCCAGAGCCTCATTTCAAAATGCTACAGCATCTTCTTGCTTCATATTCTACAAAAGCAAAAATTACCTGTATCACTACAACATTTGTTTCTTTCCAAGAGTCATGCTGTTCCCTTAATTCGGCTGCACATTACAATTCATTTTAACAAGTTAAAAGATTTCAAATTGCATATTTTAATAATCTATCGCAGTGTCAGTTAATGTATCTGTAACATCAATCAACATGAAAGAGTTTGTTTTAAATATTAAGGAATTATAAAGTTTCATTAAAACCATTTGGGCTTGAGCGAACTGGGTAACCAATTAGGAAATTTCCAGCTTCAATCATGGTGCTTGGTAAGTAGATTTCATCCAAGCAGAATGTGGGCATGCATTGTGGACTTAATCACAGATGGAGGGGCTGGGTTTGGTTGGTGGGTGGTAAGGGATGAAGGAAAGGTACAGTGATAGGGTCAGGAAAGAGATGAGATAAAAACCATAAATGTGAAAGCCCTTTGCAACACACAAAATGCTGGAGGAACTCAGCAGAACAGGCATAATCTATGGAGGAAATAGTCGATGTTTTTGGTCAAACCCTTCATCAGGATTGGAGAAAGCCTTTTGGATTTTGACAAAAAAAGACAAAAATCATATATTACCCTTCAACCATCAGGCTCCTGAACCAGCATCGATAATTTCACTTATCTCAACTCTAAACTGATTGCACAACCTATGGACTCATTTTCAAGGACTACAAGATTCAAAGTACAAAGATTCAACATGGCACCGTGACTAACAGCGACACCTTGTAGACAGTTCACAAAATTACTACTACTCCTTTTTAATATGCTTCTGCTTCTAAACTCCATTGGTTGGAGCCTGTAATTTATGTTTTCATGATATGTATTTTGAGCTGAGTGATCTGGCACATTTGCTGTCTCCGTGAGAATTCAATGAGGTTGACATTGTAAATTGGGGCCTAATGGCAGACCATGAACCCATTTTTGGCACTATTACTCCTCACCAATTAGTGTCAAGCAAGATTAAAATTGACGAGAATGGAAGGCGAGTAGGTGTTCAGCTCTTTCTGATCTGGACCTAACATATCGATGCAGCTATAAAGAAGGCAAGACAGTGGCTATGCTTCATTAGGAGTTTGAGCAGATTTGGTTTATCACTTAAAACATTCGCATATTTCTACAGATCTACTATGGAGAGCATTCTAACCAGTTACAGCACCATCATCTGGTATGGAAGTGGGGGAGGACACTGCACACGATCGAAATAAGCTGCAGGAAATTGTAAAGTTAGTCAGCTCCAACATGGGCACTAGCTTTCATAATATCCAGGACGTCTTCAAGGACCGATGCCTCAAAAAGACAGTGTTCATCATTAAGGACCCGGACCACCCAGGACATGCCCTCGTCTCATTGCTACCATTAAGGAGGAGGTACAGAAGCCTGAATGCACACACCCAGCAACTCAGGAACAGCTTCTTTCCCCTGCCATCTGATTTTTGAATGGACATTGAACCCACAAACACTATCTCACTACTGTTTTAATTTCTTTCTTTTGAACCACTTATTTAATATAACTAGTTTATATATATATTTACTGTAATTCAGTTTTTTCTATTATCATGTATTGCATTGTACCGTTGCTGCAAAGTTAACAAAGTTCACAAATTATTCTGGTGACATTAAACCTGATTCTGATGACAAGTTGTCCAAATAAAAAAAAAAAAATTAATACTGAGAACAAGTTGCAGAGTCCTGGAAAATGAGTTCAAAGGTTATGGAATCAGTCCTCAAATTTTAAAAAACGAAGCTATAATAATGAGAAGCATTAATGGCCATTTCTCCTACAAAAAGTATTGAAGAATTCAGTACTCATTCCAGAAGGCTTCAACACGCTCAGATAGAAATGAGGTATTGTTCTTTAAGCTTACATTGGCCTCAATGATATAATACAGAAGGCCACAAATAGCTCAGAATGCTAATGGGAGGTGAAATAATGTGGCAAGCTCAGGGTTACTACTACAGACTGAAATATGTGCTCCAAAAAGTAATCACCCAGTCTTCACACACAAAGTGCTGGAGGAACCCAGCAGGCCAGGCAGCATCTATGGATAAGAGTACAGTTGATTTCAGGCCAAAACCCTTAGGCTGTACTCTTTTCTATAGATGCCACCTGGCCTGCTGAGTTCCTCCAGCATTTTGTGTGTGTTGCTTGGATTTTCAGCATCTGCAGATTTTCTTTTCTTTGTGATTTGCTTTCTTGAATGCAGAGAAGGCCACGATGTGAACCTGGAGTTCAGTACATGTTTTGGAAGAAGTGCACGACAGATTGATTGAATCCATGGATGATGGGAAGGGAAGAAATGAAAGAAAAGCTTTCAGCCTCCAGCAGTTGCACATGAAAGTGTTTGGTGGGGATGGAAGAACGGATTAAAGTGCTGTGAAGAGAGTGATCCTTAGAAATGCTAAAAGGTGAGGAAAGGGGAATATGTGCCTGGTGATGGAAATTGTGAAGATGATCCGTTGAATGTGGAAGCTGTTGGGTAGAAGCCAGGTCCCAGGGGAACACTGGAGACATAAAAGACTGCAGATGCTGGAACCTGCAACAACGAAAAACAAGTTGCTGAAAAACACAGCAAGCCAGGCAGTATGTGTGATCGACTCTTTGGATCTAGGTTCTGCATGAGGACTGATAGTGTAGAGTGAAGATAACCAGTATAAAGAGGCGAGAGAGGAGGTAGCTGGCAGGTAATTGGTGGGACCAAGTGAAGAATGATGGTCGTTCAGAGACAGATGGGAAAGTATGGGGAGCTGCTTAGAGACAGAAGCTGGTAGGTGACAATTGAAAACAAAAAAAATTATATTCCAGTGTATGTAATTTCCTCTTCCCATTCCCAGACTAATTTGTCCTCTGCATTCTACATAGTCATGGAGAGGTCAAACAAAAACTGGAACGACAGCACATATTCCATTTGAGTAGCCTACAACGCACTGGTCTGAACACTTAATTTTTCAATTTAAGGTAACCCACATTCCCACTGTTCTTTCTCTATTTCAACTGGCCTTCCCTTGTTTACCTTTTGTATTCCTCCTCCCTCCCATCCAGCTACCTAGATTATGTACTCTACCCCATCTGCCCATTATGCCAAAATCTAACCTCCTTGTTTATTCTGCCTTGGCCTCACCTTCCCAGTCCTCTATCTATCACCACTCTCCTATCCAGTTTTGCATCAGCTTTCAGCCTTCCCCCTCCACTTCCAGCTCCATCTGACAATTTAATTTTTACCCTTATCTGTTTGTATCCATCTCTTACTCAGAGGTACTTGTGAACAATGTATCATCAGCAAAGCAAATGTGGCAGTGATAAAAAAGAACGAGAAGAACGGAAAGCAGTCCTTACGGAATCCAGTGTGGAAAGAAACATAGTCCGGATAATTTTGATTCAGTAGGGTTATGGATATTGGTGATTCACCATTCACAGATGGAGAGATGCAGTAAGTGAAGTCATAGATGAAGTAGGTGAGGTTGAGGGCAGGATGGCAATTGATCACTTCAGTGTGGGGTAGAGTAGTGGTTGGCTCATTGTTTTACAATGGCAGCCATCACCAATCAGGGTTCAATTTCCGGCGCTGCCTGTATGAAGTTTGTACATTCTCCTCGTGACCATGTGGGTTTTCTCCACATTCCAAAGACGTACGGTTGGGATTAGTAAGTTGTGGACATGCTAGAAACTGACAGACTGATCAGCAAAGTACTCATTGATTTGAATTGATGCAACCGATACATTTCACAGGAAGTTGCATCAGTCATTGATGAACAAGCAAAAGTATCGCAAAAAAGCACTGGAGTGAAACTGTTCTATGCATCCCACAAAAAGGAAACATAGTTTGGGTCTATGCAAGTGTCCATAACTGCTACACCTGTGATCTGAAGAAAGTGAGAAAAATTGAATAAATTGTTCAAAATTGGGGTAAGTTCATCAACTTTTAATGTTCAAACTGAAGTGCTGAATTGAATGGAATTAATTATCAATATCCTCAGGATTTGTACTTGAGCAAAATTATCTTGTTGGATGATTGCCATCCTTTGTGAAAATAGGTTTCACAAATTGCTACTTCATGTTGAGGCAAAAGGTGGTGAAATTAAAAAAAAAACGAAGGAACAAAGACAATGAAAATGTCAATTCTATCCAAAACAAAGGGCAGGCTTAAGTCACATTACAGTAGTGCTTAATGACTTGCATTAATCAAAAATATTTGATTAACACCCAAATATATAATTGGTCCTTTTCCAAGGTTTATTAAATTTTTCTGAATTTGTCTTCTGTAGTAGAATGTGTTTTAAATGTTCCCATGGACTGAAAGGCATTAAATGTGCCAAATTGAAATCTGTAATGCCAATTGTTTGGTGATATGAGGGTTACTTATTTAACAAACTGATTTTTTTAATTTCAGAAAATGCATGAAATTAATTTTTAAAACTGTAAACACTTGGTCAAATGAAATTTTAAAAATTACAGATATAACCCTTATATCCCAAATTGTTTTAAAATTCTGTTGTGGTCAAGTTCAAAGCTGTATGAGGAACTGGGCATGCAGCAACATTAGTGATGAGGCCACACTCAGGTTGGAGGAACAAAAACCTTATATTCCGTCTGGGTAGCCTCCAACCTGATGGCATGAACATTGACTTCTCTAACTTCTGGCAATGCCCCCGCCCTTCACCACTCCCCATCCCACTTTCCCTCTCTCACCTTATCAACTTGCCTGGCCATTGTCTCAATAGACAGTAGGTGCAGGAGTAGGCCATTCGGCCCTTCTAGCCAGCACCGCCATTCACTGTGATCATGGCTGATCATACACAGTCAGTACCCCGTTCCTGCCCTCTCCCCATATCCCTTGACCCTGCTATCTATAAGAGCTCTATCTAACTCTCTCTTGAATGCATCCAGAGACTTGGCCTCCACTGCCTTCTGGGGCAGAGCATTCCACATATTCACCACTCTCTGGGTGAAAAAGTTTTTCCGCATCTCTGTTCTAAATGGCCTACCCCTTATTCTTAAACTGTGGCCTCTAGTTCTGGAATCACCCATCAGCGGGAACATGCTTCCTGCCTCCAGTGTGCCCAATCCCTTAATAATCTTATATGTTTCAATCAGATCCCCTCTCATCCTTCTAAATTCCCTCCGGTACTCTCCCCTTTTCTTTCTTCCATGGCCTTCTGAACTCTCTTATTAGATTTTCCCCTTCTCCAGCCCTGTATCTCTTTCACCAATCAACTTACCAGCTCTTTACTTCACTCTTTCCCCTCCCAGTTTCACCCCATCACTTTGTGTTTCTCCCTCCCCTCCCCCCACCTTTTAATCCTACCCCTCATCTTTTTTTTTCTCCGGTCCTGCTGAAAGGTCAAAGCCCAAAATGTCAACTGCCCTCTTTTCCATAGATGCTGCCTGGCCTGCTGAGTTCCTCCATTTTGTGTGTGTTGCTTGGATTTCCAGCATCTGCAGATTTTCTCTTGTTTGTGATGCAGCAAAATTTGATATATTTTTAAATCGTGTGGAAACATTGCTCCTTTAATATAAAGTATGACATTTAAAACCAGTTTTGCTCAAAATCATGCCATCAGTTTAATTCCAAATAGCTGATCTGAAATAAAAACCCATGTGATCTGTTCAATTATGCATACAAGTAGTTGAAGTTCAAATGTAACTATTTTAGTTTGTAATATTGCAGGATACACATTAATCAATAAAAAGAGAAAATTTAATTAGATTTCTTGCCACACTTTTAAAGCAGGCAGTCTTTCAAACTGCTGAAAAAGCTGTTTCAGTTTGAAATAGTAGTTCACACAAATGACAAAGTTGCTGACTTGCAGTTTAAGTAAAAACGCCTAATATAAAATACTGTTGCAAAGATTGAAACACTCTTTGCTTTAACTTCAGAAAGAATCCAAAAGGAAAACTGAAGTACCTGTCAGATAATGAAGTATGAAATGTATCATAGACAATGAATATAGGACAGAAAATTGTCAAGTGAGTATTTCCAGTAGGAAAAATGTTCAGAGGTGATGAGCAAATTGGAACAGTACAATTTTCAAGGGAGCAGGACAAGCAGAGAATGATTATTTAAACTTTCATCACAACTCTGTGTGAATAAATCTACGGCGCTTGACCTGGTAAAATTTTACAAGTGAGTACTTTGACTTTGGATGCCTAGTGTTTATACTTCATTAGTAGTTAAGTCAAGTCACTTTTTATTGTCATTTCAACCATAACTGCTGGTACATACACAATAAAAAGCGAGACAACGTTTTTCAGGACCATGGTGCTACATGAAACAGTACAAAAAGTACACTGAACTACGTAAAAACAACACAGGAAAAAAAACTACACTAGACTACAGACCTACCCAGGACTGCATGAAGTGCACAAAACAGTGCAGGCATTACAATAAATAATAAGCAAGACAATAGGCTCTAATGTCACTAAGGGTACAGAGTGCAAAGGCAAGGCAGTTAAATCAAATCTTCATAAAATATTGTGTTAATTCTAAGGTTGCTTTCCATTTGTGAAAGTGTGTGCAAATGATAAAAGGCATGCTATGTGGAGGGCTGAGAAAAAGCAGTGCTTTCACTTTCAAGTTGACTTAACTGTTTGTTATTCAACCAAACACAAGAATATAGCCAAACGAATCAATGTTTCTCCAGGGCCAAGGTGCAAAAACACAGCACCAACAGTCATGAACAGCACACAGAACATATAGCACATATAACTATGATAGCCGAAAAAAACTGTTATAACATAAAACATTATATATTGTTACGTAACCTCGTAACCAGGCAACTTACCAGCAAAGATAGCGGGATCAGCTGAGTCGGATGCTACTATTTTCAAACGTTTTATTCAAGAAAAGGGGCACAAACGTATGGGTAATACAAAACATTCAGATCATATACATCGTCAAAACTCAATCTAAAACACCGGTGTAATAATAATCAATCAGAAATAAGCTCTATAGTTGTCTAGGGGGTAATACTGAGTCCAATTGAAATATAAAGAGTCACTCAGAAGTTTGCAGGCTTTTCCCTTTTGGGAACCGCTGGGGTTTCACGTTGTGGAGAGAGAGAGATGGTTGAGAAAGGATAAACACTTGCCCGTTGTCTTTACAGAGCAAATCCTTGGAATCAGGGGAGCAGGCTTCCCCGTTGTTAGTTAAAAGTGATCTTCCAAGGTTCTAGCCACAGATTCAAAATTCGGAATCTAACGCACGTGGCTTCCTTCAAAATGGCTTCCCGCTCCCACGGGAATCGGTATCGTGCTTCCTTGGTGTCTCCTTGGTGCGTCTGAGGGTTGTCCCCCCCTCAGACCCTCCTTTATACTTCTTCACGGGATCGCAGGTGTCAATCAGGTTGCAGGTGATGCGATCTCTCTCTCAACCAGCCCTCTTTGCCCGAGGGCTTTTCACGTGGTCTTCATGAGACAATAGTCAATATCGCCTTTATTCTGCTTCTCGGGAGAACGTGGTCTTCCGCACGTCTCTCTCTCTCTCTCTCTCTCCCATTTCTTGTGTCTATTCAGCACGTCTCTCCCCCTCTTGGGTCAGTTGACCCCCCCCTTGACTAGGGTTCTTGCGATTCTCACAAAGGAGGGGGCCGAGGTCATAACAATATATAATATAGCCTAAGTGCCTAAGAGTTGTGTTCTGTAGACTTATGGTGTATGGATGTTGTCCTGGAAACATTTTTCTGTATGAATAAGCCCACAACAGTTGTCACATCGTACAAGTGCCCCCAGAGACGAACACAATCCTGTCTGTTTTCCACTGAATGAACACAGGGCAGCACCAGTGGGAGGGGTCAGCCACCAACTCAGTGGAGAATCGAGTGGCACACAGCCAACTGCAACGCCTCCTTCCTGATGCCTGCAACTGGCAACCCCAAAAGTCAGGGAAGTATCCCGTCAGCTGTTTGAGTTGAAATGCTATGCTTGAGGTATAGAGGTGGTGAAAGTTTCAAGAACAACTTTTGAAAATGAGTTGCCTAAATACTCACAAAGGAAAAACTGTGTTAAGAAAAGTCAGAGAACATTTTTGAATGAATTGGGACCTACAGAATAGGTTGAAAGCCTCAATGTATTTTATGAATCTTCTGTATCAGGTGCCACTCATCCATGAAAGAGGCCAGAAGCACTCAGATGAAATGTCCAAAATGAATGCAGGAAATCAAAGGGAACCTTGAAGAGCAAGAAATCCATAAATGGACAAAGAAGAACAGGATTAAAAAGCAAAATAAGAAAGTAAATTAGTCTGAGAGAAGATCAAGAAACAATATAAATAAAAAACTGCCAGGAACAAAGTATTAAGACCGGGAAAAAGGTCAAATTATAAATATTCCACCAATGCTGTACAATTGCACAATTAAAGCAGAGAAGTGGAATAATAACTTCCCACCTCAACGCATTTACATTTGTGTAAGTAGAAGACTTTTAAAAGGCTGAATGAAACACAGGCAAAGAAATGAAAGTGAGCCTAAAGGAAAAATGCTATATCGTAATACAAGATTCACAGCTGTACCATATTAACATCTCCAGCAAGTTTCTATCAACTGTCAACACCAAAGATTGACTAAAGGGCTATCTATCTTCTGTAAGTATTATTACTGTGTACACTACTGAACATGCGCAATACCATAAGTCAAATCCGTTTACACTGCACTGCGGAGGAGAAACAATATGCCACCAAGTAAAAGTAGCCATACAGAACAGAGCATGGTAAATTTCAAAACGTTGTTTGCAAGTTATAGTTTCTTTATTATACAGGCAAAATACATAGAAGATCCATGTGTTGTGAATTATGCAATGAGTGGCTTAGTCATCTCTTATCCATATCAGTACTTTTACCAATTATAAATCATTTCTTACTACTCTAGACTGATGTGGAGAGGAACAAGAAAGAGTAGGGGAGAACGCTTAACAAAACAGAGCGAGGTCAACAAAGGTGTTGGAATGATGAATGAGAGGAAATAGGGAGGAATGAGAGGAAATAGGGAGAAGTGGGAGGAAAGAGGTAAGTGAGGTAGTGTTCATGAGTTTAATGGCCATTCAGAAATTAGATGGCAGAGAGGAAGAAGCTGTTCCTGCATTGTTGAGAGTGTTCTTTCAAGCTTCTGTACCTCCTTCCTATTGGTAGCAATGAGAACAAGCCATGACCTGGATGATGGGGGTCCTTAATGATGGACACTGCCTTTTGAAGCATCAGTCCTTGAAGATGTCCTGGATACTACAGAGGCTAGTGCTCATGATGGAGCTAAGTTTACAATCTTCTGCAACTTGCTTTGATCCTGATCAGTTACCGCCTCCTCCCCCCACCCACCATACCAAACAGTGATGCAGCCATTTAGAATGCTGTCTATGGTACGTCTGTAGAAATTTGTGTGTTTTTGGAGACATATCAAATCTTAAAACTCCTAGTGAAATATAGCCACTGTTGTGTCTTCTGCGTAGCTGCATCACAATATTAGGCCCAGGTTAGATCCTCAGAAATTTTGACACCCAGTAACTTGAAATTGCTCATTCTCTCCACTTGGGATCCCTCTACAAGGTCTGGTGTGTGTTCCCTTGTCTTATCCCTTCTGAAGTCCACCATCAGTTCTATGGTCTTACTGACATTGAATGCAAGGTTGTTGCTACAACACCACTCAACTAACTGAAATATCTCACTCCTGTATACCCTCTCGTCTCCATCTGAGATTCTACCAACAATCGCTGTATCGTCAGCCAATTTACAGATGGCATCTGAGCTGTGCTTAGCCACACAGTGTAGAGAGAGAGAGTAGAAAACAAATTAGGGACTTAAAGATGCAAAGATTGCGTTCACTATCTTGATTGAATTAATTGAAGGACATAACAAGGAGGCTTCATGGGGAAATGCATTTAATGGAACCCATCTGGATTTGATGGAGAACTAGGTTGTACATGCCAGGCCAATCAAAGACATCATCCCCATTTCTGTCCAGAATCGAAACAGGGTGATCATGAAGTGATCAGGAGCAAGCTTTAACTAGCTACTAGCTACAGTTCGAGTACTGATTACAGTTACAGTCAACGGATTATGGGAAAGATGTGATTGGGCTGGTAAAGTGAAGAGGAAATACATAATGATGTTGCCATGACTGGGAAATTATAGCAAGATTGGGTAAGTAGGGATTTTGTTTTTAAATCAGAACAGAGATAGCCAAGGGGAGACTTCAAGGCTTCTCATAATTTTGTACAATTGAACTAGTATGCAGGAGAAATACATTTCCTTTCCACTAAAGTGTCAATATTGGAATTAATGTATTTAAATTAATTGGTTGAAGGATGAGAAGGGAAATGAGGAAAAATTACATTTCACCCATGGGGTAGTCGGGATCTGTAGCTCATTACCTGCAAAGGATGGCAAACACAGAAATGCCATTTAGTTTAAAGGGTACTTTGATGTATCCTTAGAAGGTGAATGTATCCAAAGAAAGTCTGCTAACTTTCTTTCATTCATTTCTAAGAGGAAAGAAAGTGTGTGGAAATGGGAACATAAAGGGTATGGAGGAACACAAGGACAATGAGGATAGCTTGTGACTGCATTCCAGTGAAATTTCAAAACAAGTACTACCCCCTAAATTCCAGGCATAGGCTGTATCCTCCTTGATGGCATGCACTGGGTGCATCAGTTGCCTTGAAGGATACTGCAATATCTTGCAATTACTGTAACTTAAGCATTCAAAAATGGAGAAAAAATAAAAAAAATTTTGAAAATCAATGCAAAAATCTTCACATTTCAACCAATAATATGCAATAGCAGATTTAATTTTGTGATTAAAATACTTAAACGAAAGTCTAATTGCTTCGATGGCACAGCAAGCTGGGCTTATTTTCCTTAATTATCCATTTTTAATAGAAAGCCCTTTTAGTAGATGGGACAATAAAAAGTAAATTTGGTGCAAATAGCTCCATGTACAAAACCAGAAATGAACAAATTCTCATCCCTGAAGAAGATGGCAGAGTCGTCATGAAAACATCGGTGCAAGTCAATACCTGTACCCAGCTGGAAGCTCAGGAAGAGTTTATTCATCAAAAGATTATCATTTCATTCTTTGCATTGGTCACAAAACAGTGTCCACTATCAGGGGGATCTGGCCATTTGTGATTCACTCACAGGAACAATTCATTCAGCAATATGTACTATGAGCAGATGATTAAATGAAGGGCCAAAATGTCTTTGCGCTTTCATATGATGTTCCAACAAGTAACATTGAATGATTGATTTTTTAAAAACTCCTTCCAGGCCACATAACTCTAATCTTACATGATCCTGAATGGGATTCATGACCTTGCTCAACTCTCAGGCAACAAAGAATGGAGGGGAAATATTAAAAGATAAGCATCATTATTTTATCAAATTGCCACGAGGTAACTCCATAGCTGGAATACCTAGTTTGCCGGTACTGTTAACGTCACACTGTGGTATTTTCCTCCCTTAAGAGCAACAATCAACACTATAATTATGCCATTTACCAATGTCTACAGAATACTAATATTTTGCCCTAAGGACTCTTAGAACACTTAGTCATACAACATAAACTAGACACTCCAGGAAGCAGAATAATGAGTTTTAGTTCAATGTCAACAGTGCTGATCAGCAAGTTACAACAAAAATAAAGTAGTCTGCAAATTTCAAAGCCGACATGAAACAAATTGATATTTTTAAAAAAAAAACAAAACGGAAGTGAACAATAGCAGAAAATGATCAAGTATTATAAGTTCAGAGAGTTGATTATAGGAACTGGAATAACATTGAATAGTAACTGGTACTTTTCTTCAATTTCAAACAGCAATATTTCTACTCCCACAAACTGCAGGAGAGGATATACAACACTCATTGATTGAAGTGAGGGAAAAGAATCTTCCTTGCAAAGAAAGCATTTGGTATCCATCTTTTTTCTTAACTGTGAGAATGAGATTGACATACTGAGCAAAGGAGAGACGCCTATTCTCAGGCATTGATCAATTTTCAGTTTGCCCAGGTGCACACAACAACAATGCCAGTTTTTTTTCCTGCTTTCAGTAATCAAAATTATCCATATAGAAATATAACATCTTCATGTATGTGCTCTGCATCCTAAACTTTCCCATTTTTTGGTGCTGTATTTGTGCATCACCCTGCTTCAGCATTATTTGCATTTTACCTACAGTATATACAAAGGAGAACTGTGATAAGATAGTAAGAATATAATTACATAAATTGTAGAAATGTGCTCCGACAGATCTGCGCTTTTGTACATGAAATATAAAATTCGTATGCAAGCAGAGAAATTAAAAGAAATGTAAGCTATGAAGACATCTACAATACTGTGTACGGATTGTGTGTCCTTATTTCAGGAAGGATATACTTGCTGGGTAAGGTTTGCATTCGTGCTCATGAGACTGATTTCAGGATGTG
Source organism: Hemitrygon akajei (assembly GCF_048418815.1). Lineage (NCBI taxonomy): Eukaryota > Metazoa > Chordata > Chondrichthyes > Myliobatiformes > Dasyatidae > Hemitrygon > Hemitrygon akajei. Next base: position 139,016,701 of record NC_133131.1, read on the forward strand.
GCTGTCTTTTAAGGAAATGTTGAACGGAACAGGTCTGAAGTTATTGAATTCCAGAGAGAAAAGAGATAATTGCACAGAAATATCAGTACTTCAAGAAAGCTTAATAGAATATATGCTGCAAAAATAAAAAAGCAAAATATGCTTGAAAGACTCGGGAGGTTAGGCAGTATTTGTAGGAAGGAAAGAGAATTAATGATTCCTGTTAAAAACCCGACAACAAGACTGGGAAGGAGGAAAACATTTTAATTTAATGTTGCAGAGAAGGTGGTGGGGAAATGGAGGGTAATGGATAGGACTAAGAAAATTACTCCAATAGAGTCTTGCCAAGGAAGCTCAGAGGATATGATACTGATGGTAGAGAGAGGGAGTGAGAGAGTGGAGAGAGGGAGTGGGGGAGACGGTGGAGAAGAGGGGGATCAGGGGTAGAGGGGAGAGGGACACACGTGGGAGAGACATGGAGATGGGGAGACAAGGGGGAGGAGATGTGGGGGGCATGGGGGGAGACACAGGGGGACACGCGGGGGTGCCAGACATGGGGGACAACTAATCATGGAAAAGCTGATGGAATGTCAGGTTTACCCTTTGATGCACCATCAATAACTCTTGGAGACGTGAGACGAGATATAGGCTTTTATTGGCTGGAAGAAAGAACAAGCAGCAATTGACCACCACACTGCATCCTGGAGACTGAGACCGGGGCGGTGTCTTCAATCGCCTTTATACCGGGGTCCGTGGGAGGAGCCACAGGAGCAGTCAGCGGGGGGGTGTGTCCAGACAGGTATATATAGTTCACCACACCCTTTGAAAAGGAAATGCCTAAAAATTTTATAGAAGAGGACACTTCCCTTGATGGCAGAGATAATCCAAAGGGAAGCCAGAATAGACCCCAAACTGTCTCTAGTCTGCATGGCAACGCAAAATGGCTGGAATGGCAGAAGCTCCAGCTTCTCCAATTTTACCAGCACCGGGATAACTTTGAACTTGATGGACATTGCCTTATATGGTGATTGAGAGTTGTGGTACCACCCAAGCTGAGAGCTTAAGTGTTGAAGGTGCAACATGCTGGTCATCTTGGTGTGGTCAAAATGAAAGTATGGCTCGAAGCTTTGTCTCGTGGTATGAGATAGATCAGCAGATCAAGCAGTTTGCCATGCACTGCTTGGGATGCCAACACATCCAGAAAAAAGGTGTCCTGAGTTGTCAGATCCATTTTGTGCAGTCCCACAGTCAACTCCTACAACTACCAGAACCTGGAATAGTTTCACAGTGACAAATCTCACCTGCCAAGCAGAGTTTTTCCCTGCCCCCTTGTCAGAAAAGACGTTATCCCACAAGAGCAAGAAATCCTCCACAGTGATTAAATCTTCAGACTGAATGGGATAATTTAAAATTTACTATGCTGTGTATGTCTATATAGTAGTTGCATTATATAGTATACTGCGTATATAGAAATTAATTTATTTGTTTAAGTTGAGCTGCTTTCTATATTGATTTGGAGTTTATAGCTTATCAGGGAGGTGTATTGTGTATTTAATACTTCAGTAATATTTGAACAATATATCATTGATTAAATATTCTTTGTTGATTACATAATGCATTGCAGGTTATATGTAAAAGTAAGTGAATGGCATACATCATCATGTCACTACATCATGTACACGTCTCGCTGAAAGTAAAAGTAGTAGATATGCATCTCCCGGCTCTTTGTTTTCCTTTCAATTACTTTTATGTTTTTGAGTTAAAAAACATAACAAATACTGTACATAGGTTTAAGGAGAGGGACAATGGAACTTCTCCCTGGAAAGCAGTCTGGAGCCAAGGCCAAATGCCTTCTTTCTGAATTATAATTAAGTCAAAAAAGGTAACTGTATGGCTTTCTCTTGCTTCAGCTAATATATATCTTTTTGATTAATTCTTGCTTATACTGGGAAAGCACTTTGAATCCGTCTTCAACATCTAGGATATGTGAATCACAGTATTAAGTAATATCTTTGGTAATATAAGTAGTGAATCAAAGTTAACAATATTAATACTTCACAAAAGCATGGTCAATTTACTAAAGAAAACACCAATAAATCAGCCAAATATTCCAAGTAAAGCTTATACAAGTTTTAATGGGTGGTTAGCATGACGCTGTTACAGCTCGGGGAAGAGATCAATTCTGATGTCATCTGTAAGGAGTCTCCATGTCCTCCCCATGGAATGTGGGGATTTCCTCCAGGTGCTCCAGCTTTCTGCCACATTTCAAAGATGTACTGTTTAGCAGGGCAATTGGTCATTGTAAATTGTCCCATGATTAGGTTTGGGTTGAATCAGAGGTTGTAGAGTGGCACCACTCAAAGGGCCAGAAGGGCCTATTCGGCACTGTAACTCTAAATAATAAATTAATAAAATACTGCAAGCATTCATCGTGCCTGGCTCCTTTAACTATGTTTGTATTTCACTCAATTTAGTACATTTTAATAGGTCTTTATTTTGGTCTGTTTTTCATGTCCTGCACAGTACTTTCACAGTTCTCCCTGTTCCTCCCATAAGATTTTAAATGTGCTTTTTAAATTAAACAATACTCGTACTTAACATGCATCAGGCTTTTGATTTCCCTAGTTTTACAACTGACATATAATAAAACAGGAGAATAAAATGTACAGTTCCATCGTAAAAGAAAGTGACTGATCTAAGTTTTAATTCCATAAGGACACTAGATGTGTTTATACCCAATGATCTCACCATGAAGATGAAGGACACTTACATCATCTGCCAAAGTGGCTGCGTTGTGAAGAACGGGTGTTGGGCCCTGCCTTTCATAATGCTGAAGTTTTTCATGGATCTGGAAAGTAATCACAGAAAGTTTAATATATCAAGCACATAGGAAGCAAAGCAATATGATCTTACTGAACCAACATAATAGTAGTTTCTGGAAGAAAAGAAAAAATATTCATGGTAACCTAAAGAAGCTGGACACATAATAGCAATTCATCATAAATTTTGCCAGTGGAAATAAAAGTTTAGCGTACATATACAAATCACCTGGAAAAAATGTGGAGAATGCAGTGTAATCACAAATGAATTTTACAAGTTACAATACATCCATCCAAAAATTATTTGAGAGCCATTTGAAATAGCTTGAAATATTGAGGACATATTTTGCACCGCAGAATAATAGGAAAATCCCATCTTGAAGTTGTCATGTCCTGCCTGGACTCATTTGAAAGTTGCTGGTTTAGCTGCAACACTTTTGTCGATTTTGATTATATATGTAACTGCTGAAAATAAAGTCTGAAAGTTACAACTGAACTAGCATCTTAACAAAAATGCATGGAATTAACAGAATTTAAATTTTTATTCCTAATTTTTTGGCAACAAGCTAACAGTCCATTACAGTAAATGACATCTGTAGTAGTATTTTGAATACATCTGGTTCATTGCTTTGGAATTTACTGCTTAATCGGAACCCAAGGATTTTTGTCTTGCTTCTGCAGACTTTAATAAAAAAGGTGGTACACTAATAGTGTAAATGATAGCCATGCAAGCAAAATTTTACATTGCACTCTTTCATTTACAATATTGCATATTGCAGATAAAAGACAAGACTATTTTATGCATTCTGATTTAAATCTTGATGCTCTATGTATTATTAGCACAAGTTAAATCATGTCTGGGAATTAATTAATAGCAGCTGATCCTAGCAAGCCCACATCTCCAGAATCTCTACTGTATCCCCTGTCTGCCCCCTCCTGCCCCCAAAATAACATTTCTGAGCATTGGCTCATGCTTTACCCCAAGAGGCATTCCAACTGCAGCTGCATTTCTGTTATGGTCTCTCCTCTTTTCAGCTACTGGACTGCACAGTTCCTTACAACTGTTGATCCATGTCAAAATAAATCAGGGACTCCCTGGAAATCATCGGGGATTTTGTTGATGCATGCAGATGATAGAAAAAAATAGTATTCTACCAATTTTCAATGGAATTTTGAGTTTTTTAAGAAAGAGTTATTTCAATTAAAATGATCAAAATATTGAAGAGAATGGCCAATCCTGGTAAATTAATCATTGAAAGTACCAAGGGACTAGAGTTAAAATTCTCAAGTTAGTAAAATTACAAGTTAAGTGAAGAAATATTGTAGATTTTAAGCCAAACAGTACGAACCTCATGGAAAATGTTGATTGGTAGCAACTGCAGGTATTTGATTCATAAGTGAAGAGAAGCTGATAAACAATTTAATTATTTTCTAAAGATATTGCAAAATATCTTTAATGACTGACATTGGTTTAGATTTCAGTTTTACTTGTGGATGCCCCTTGGATTGCTTTTTTGGTTAGCAGAAAAGCAAGTGGGGCAAACACAAGAGTGTATCATTGCAATATTTGAATGTGTTCAGCTCACAGGGAGCAATGAGCAAGGAAGGACTGAAATCGGAATTAGAATCAGGTTTAATATCACTGGCATAGGTCATGAAATATGTTGTTTTGCGGAAGCAGTACTTTGCAATGCAAAGAACTACAAGTTGCAATATAAAAAAACATACACATACATATATTCATAAGAAGTTGATGCCACAGTGGACTCACTTTCAAAAACACTTTATACCACGTTTTTGATATTTATACCTTATTTATTTATTTTTAGTATTAGCACAGTTTGTTGTTTCTTGCCACAATACCTACCTCCTACCCAATGTCACCAAGTCCAAGGAGCTGATTATCGACTTCAGGAGGAGGAAAGCAGAGGCCCACAAAACAGTCCTCATAGGGGGAATCAGAGGTGGAGGGGGGTCAGTAACTTCAAATTCCTGGTGTTATCATTTCAAAGGACCTCTCCAAGGCACAGCATGAAAATGCAATTATGGAGAAAGCACAGAAGTGCCTCTACTTCCTTAGGAATTTCTGAAGATTCGGCATGACATTTAAAACTTTGACAACTTCTAAATGTGTTGTGGGGAGTCCATTAACTGACTGTATATGGAAACACCAATGCCCTTGAATAGAAAATCCTCCAAAAGTAGTGGATACTACCCAGTCTATCATGGGTAAAACCCTCCCCACAACTGAGAACATCTACACTGAGTGTTGTTGCAGGAAGCATCATCCATGATCAGGGACCCCATCACCCAGGACACACTCTTCTCACTGCTGCTATCAGAAAGATGGTACAGGAGCCTCAGAACTCACACTACCAGAACAGTTATTACCCCTCAACTATCAGGCTCTTGAACAAGAGGAGATAACTTCACTTGCCCCAGGGGTGTCAAACTCATTTTAGGTCATGGGCCGGATTGAGCAAAATGCAGCTTCATGCGGGCCGGATCAGTCGGACGCGTGCGAACGCAGCTTTCGTTGCCTCCATTTTTTCAGCCTGCTCTCATGTGTCTCAGTCTCTGCTATAACTACAAAGTGTTTCACTTTACAAATTCCATTTCTTATGAAGAAGACTGCTGAGCAAGACTGCCGAATAAACACTAAAAACCCTGAAAACCTGGTACCTGAATAAACTCAGCATTAGCCATATCATACGCCATAGGCGCTTCGATTACTGGGGCCAGCTTTAATAGTAATTAGATATTATCTTGCGGGCCAAAGATAATTCCACTGCGGGCCGGATTTGGCCCGCGGGCCTTGAGTTTGACATATATGAATTGCCCCATCACTGAACTGTTCCTGCAACCCGAGAACTCACTTTCAAGGACTCTTCATCTCATGTTTGATAATTGTTGCGAGTTATTTTTTAAAATTTATTTATTCATTCATTCATTCGTTTTATATTTACACAGTTATCTTTTGCACACTGGTTGTCCGCCCTGTTGGGTGCTACACCTGCCATCTACCTCCTCCCTCACTTCCGTTCAGGGCCCTATAACAATCCTCCCAGTTGAGGCAACACTTCACTTTGGAATCTGCTGGGGACAGCTATTGTGTACAGTGCTCAAGATATGGCCTCCTCTACATTGGCAAGACCCGTCGTAAATTGAGGGACCACTTTGTTGAGCACCTCACAAGCAGAACATTCCAGTGGCCAAATATTTTAATTCCAAGTCCCTTCTCTTTCTGACATGTCAGTTCATGGCCTCCTCTCATGCCAAGGTGAGGCTATCCTCAGGGTGGAGAAGCAATACCTTGTGCTCTGTCTGGGTAGCCTCCAACCTGATGGCATAAATATTGATTTCTCCTGTCAGTAAACTAAGTTTTCCCCCCTTTTTCTATTCAACACTCTGACACTTTACCTCTTCTCAGTCCTGAAGAAGGGCCTCAGCCTGAAATGTCGACTGTTTATTCATTTCTATGGATGCTGCCTGGTCTGCTGAGTTACATAGAAACATAGAAAACCTACAGAACAATATAGGCCCTTCAGCCCAAAAAGCTGTGCCAAGCATGTCTCTACCTTAGAACTACCTAGGGTGACTCAAAGTTCTCTATTTTTCTAAGCTCCATGTAGCCATCTAGGAGTCTCTTAAAAGACCCTATTGTTTCTGTCTCTGCCGCTGCCGCCAGCAGCCCATTCCGAACACTCACCACTCTCTGCGTAAAAAACTTACCCCTGACATCTCCTCTGCACTTACTTCCAAGCACCTTAAAACTATGCCCTCTCGTGCTAGCCATTTCAGCCCTGGAGAAAAGCCTTTGACTATCCACATGATCAATGCCTCTCCTCATTTTGTACACCTCTATCAGGTCACCTCTCATCCTCCCTCGCTCCAAGGAGAAAAGACCGAGTTCACTCAACCTTTTCTCATAAGGCATGCTCCCCAATCCAGGCAACATCCTTGTAAATCTCCTCTGCACCCTTTGCATTGTTTCCATATCCTTCCTGTAGTGAGGCGACCAGAAATGAGCACAGTACTCCAAGTGGGGTCTGACCAGGGTCCAGTATAGCTGCAACATTACCTTTCGGCTCTTAAGCTCAATCCCATGATTGATAAAGGCCAATGCACCATATGCCTTCTTAACCACAGAGTCAACCTGTGTAGCAGCTTTGAGCATCCTATGGACTCGGACCCCAAGATCCCTCTGATCCTCCACACTGCCAAGAGTCTTACCATTAATACTATATTTTGCCATTATATTTGACCTACCAAAATTAATCACACATATCTGGGTTGAACTCCATCAGCCATTTCTCAGCTCAGTTTTGCATCCTGTCAATGTCCCGTTGTAACCTCTGACAGCCCTCCACACTATCGACAACACCTCCAACCTTTGCATCATCAGCAAACGTACTAACCCATCCTTACACTTCCTCATCCAGGTCATTTATAAAAATCACAAAGAGTAGGGGTCCCAGAACAGATCCTTGAGGCACACCACTGGTCACCGGCCTCCATGCAGAATATGACCCGTCTACAACCACTCTTTGCCTTCTGTGAGCAAGCCAGTTCTGGATCAACAAAGCAATGTCCCCTTGGATCCTATGCCTCCTTACTTTCTCAAAAAGCCTTGCATGGGGTACCTTATCAAATGCCTTGCTAAAATCCATATACACTACATCTACGGCTCTACCTTCATTAATGTGTTTAGTCACATCATCAAAAAATTCAATCAGGCTCATAAGGCACGACCTGCCTTTGACAAAGCCATGCTGACTATTCCTAATCATATTATGCCTCTCCAAATGTTCATAAATCCTGCCTCTCAGGATCTTCTCCATCAACTTACCAACCACTGAAGAAAGACTCACTGGTCTATAATTTCCTGGGCTGTCTCTACTCCCTTTCTTGAATAAGGGAACAACATCTGCAACCTTCCAATCCTCTGGAACCTGTCCTGTCCTTATTGATGATGCAAAGATCATTGCCAGAGGCTCAGCAATCTCCTCCCTTGTTTCCCACAGTAGTCTGGGGTACATACCATCCGGTCCCAGTGACTTATCCAACTTGATGCTTTTCAAAAGCTCCAGCACATCCTTTTTCTTAATATCTACATGCTCAAGCTTTTCAGTCTGCTGCAAGTCATCCCTACAACAGTTCGTCCAACTTTTGTGTGCGTTGCCTAAAATGTTGTTGTCTGTAACTCAATTGAAAGTACTAATGTGCATTAACACAAAAGTAGAGATAATCAAGGAAGAAGCAGAAAAAAATTGGAGAGATAAAAATCAAAACTGGACTACTAGAAAGGCTAGGAGGAAATCACCTCACCTGGATACAAGATGCTTCCATGAAAATGAACAGACAGTGTAAAAATTCCATTAATACAGGTCAGAATGCAGGTGTAGCAATTATTCTTTTTGGTAGAGAGTAAACCCAGAGGTTATACTGCCTAGAGTTTAACATTGACTTTAAAGATAAGGGAAAATTTGTCAGCAAATCGGATGTGTATGTACTAACAAAGTCCAGAGACCTCTAATGGTAAATTGTGTATGACCAACTGAACTGAACTTTGATGAGGATCAGAGAGTGTTAATGAGGAAAGTGGAGTTGATATTGTATCGGTGGCTTTTTAATATGTGCTAAAGTATCAGTTATTTGACCTTCCAACAAAAATTGAACTTTCTGGCAAAAAGAAAATAAAATAGGGTAGAAATTACCTAATGGATCATAAACAGTTATAGGTCACAGTCATGTTTTTGGACTTTATGGAGGATATCGGTAACTTCATGGAGGATATCAGTAACATATCTCATGTTTCTATTCTAGGGCTAGTACAGTATGTTAATGACCTTTACAACATAAAATTTCTATGTCTAACAACCACCGTGGAAGAATGGAATAGAGCAGGAGGACAAAATCAGATTTGTATAAATACAAGTAACAGCTTAATACATAGCTGATAAAATTTATAACAAAAAAAAAGGTAATAATTTTAGATAAAAGAATGAGAATATACCAAACATATTAAATGCACAGTTTCAAATGAACTGGAAAGACAGCGATTAGTTACTGTTTCTGTGCAAAGTTGACAAGCCAGGTTAAAGGAAGAAGCAAATCACAAAGATTATTGTTTTTTTTTAAATCAGTTGCATGTAGAAGAAATGGAGTTTACTTTAAACATCAGTTCATTCTTGGATGGTGTACTGCATCCAATTTTGGACACCGCCCCTCAAGAAGAACATAAAAATTCTGTAGGAGGTACAAAAATATTTACAAGATGAGTTCATGGGATAAGAAATACAGTTATACAAACAGAAGAGAAGCTGGCATTGTTCACATTGGAGTTAAGGAGCTGAAAAGATCACTTGATAAGAAATCTTTAAAAATCATGAATGAATCAGACGACGAAAGAAAACTCTGTTTCTAAAGGTCCAGAAGTTCAAAGCACAATTGCTGAAAGGACCAGAAATGACACAAGGACAAATTGTTTCATACAATAAGTGGCTTGGAGTACATTGCCAGGTGATGGTAGTGTATTTACATTCAAGGCAGCCTACACATGTAAAATATTTGAGGGTGAAAACATTTCAAAGATTAGGGAAATGTGCAAGGAGCAGACCTAAGTCAATTGTTCTTCAAATGAACACTGTAAACATGACACCCCAAAAATGCCACCATGGTTGCATTGATTCCATATTTCCACCATACTTATGTGAAAATAAAATGGTTTGTAGGTCACATGATGCAAATTGATTTATGAGTGATGCAATATACAATCGCATATTACAATCACACTGTATATTGTATATTACAATTGCATACTGTATATCAAATGGAAAATGTAGTTCCTAATAAGTCATTCGTCAAGTGGCACAAAGAAAACCAGGCATTAGTGTAGATACTAATTCCCAAACTATTTACAGTTTCAGAGAACATCAGATTATGGATGATACGGTGAGAGTTAAAGCAGCACTGTGGAAAATAAAAGTTGCTGGATAAATGCATCAACATTTTTGTCAGTTTAAAAAAGCATCTTGCCTTGCCAAGTAAGAAGAATTGGAAATCTACTCAATATTTTCAGTAAGAAAGCCAACACATCATTTTAAACTGGAAAATAATATCTACTGTTTTTAAAAATGTACTCAAATGTAATAATAATGTCAGCAATTTCCACAATTCAAAAATGTTTGCCAAAAAGAAAAAAAGGGTTTTGTATTTCATGTACAGGTTGTCTACCCCTATCCAAAATGCTTGGGGCCAGAAGTGTTTAGGATTTTTGAATATATAATGAGATAGTCTGGTTTACCATCATTTCCAACTCTGAACTTATGTACTACCAGTAAGCAGTCTTTGTTTTACACATGTTCATCACACATATGAACTAAATAGTACAAATTATTACATGCTATTAACATAATGAAAATAGAATGTGTGCAGAGTAACAAAAGCAGCAGAGTAGTATCAGGGAAATACCTGAATCAGCTGCTGAACAACAAACTATAGCAGGCTTTCAGTCTTCACCTATGATTCTGTGTTTTGATTAAAAGATTACAGTATACTCGATTTGTATTTTACTTTTTTAGGTTTTATATAAAATATAAAAATAACTAGCATGGTAGATTTGTTCTGGGGTTGGATATTCATCAGTAATCTTACCAATGCTTCATGATCAGCAGGTGCTTTCTCTTTAGAATTTTAAAAATCTTTAAACATTTAATGCTGTGCCTCACCTTAAAATGTTTGCAACCAGCCTGCTGAATATTCACAATTATCTTCCAATTTCAGTTTGTGTGATAGGTCTTTCTTTGTTTCATGACCAGCTTGCCATTAAATGGCATATGTTCACTCCAACGCTGAACTCTTTCAATACACAATCCAGATCTTTAATTTTTTGCTCCATGCAGCATTTTTCTATTTTTCCTAAACTTCTGCTTATTACATATGTGATGCCCCTTCTCAGAACTGTCTGTGATGTGCAGAGACCTGTACATCGCCAGGGAACCTTGCTAGTGCTTTGTGGAATTTTCTATTGGTGACGTTATGCCAATGATCAAAATTTTAAAAAATAAATTGGATTTTGTAATTTCGCATAAGGGGTACGCAACCTGTATTGTGTTTATTGCTTTACAGGTGCTGCAAATGATTGTTCTCTGTAAAACAATCATCGCATTGTAACAAGTCTATACAATTGCACAAAGCACACAAATATTTCTTGAATTAAAGTAACTTCATTTATTTTTCATGTCCTCACAAAAGAACACACCAGAATCAGTTACTTAGGGACCATCATTTTGCAGGGGAATGATCATGACATATCATGCAGAGAAAAGCAAACCTCAAAAATCATAGATGAACTCCAGCAACAAAATTAACAGTCACAACATAATGCATTAAGTTATTGTACCATCAAATAATATTTCAAAATAGTTTTTAAGAGTTCAATGGAAATCATTGCTTCAAAACTTTAAAATAGGTCATTTAGTATTAGTTGCAGTTGATTTGCATAAAGTCATAGTGTAAAAAGAGTGTATTTATGGAATTAAGGAAGGTATCACTGGTCTACGAAACCCATTTTACGTATAACCAAAACCCTAAGTTCCAGCAACAAGGCAAACAACTGGGACTCATGGGACAGAAGCCAATCTGTGTGGTGATTGATAATATCTCCTCCTCGCTGACGATCAACACTGGCACTCCTTAGTGATGTGTGCTTAGCCCATTGATCTACTCTCTTTATACCCATGACTGTGTGGCTAGGTGTTGCTGAAATGACAACTATAAATTTGCTGATGATACAACCATTGTTGGAAGAATCTCAGATGCAGATGAGAGAGTGTACAGGAGTACCAGTTAGTTGAGTAGTGTCACATCAACAACCTTGCAATCAATGTCAGTAAGACTAAAGAGCTGATTGTGGACTTCAGGAAAAGTAAGATGAGGGAACAGGAAACAATCCTCAGAGGGAATGAGAAGTGGAGAGTGTAAGCAATTTCAAGTTCCTAGGTGTCAATATCTTGGAGCATCTAACCTGGTCCTAACATATCAATGCAGATAAAAGGAAGGCAAGACAGTGATTATGTTTCATTGGGGGATTGAGACTTGGATTGTTACCTAAAACACTCGCTTCTACGATGTAGTGTGGAAAGCATTCTGACTGGCTGCATCACTGTCTAGTATAAAGTTAGTCAGCTCCGCCTTGGGTACTAGCCTCTGTAGTATCCAAAATATCTTCAAGGAGTGGTACCCAGAAAGGTGGCATTAATTTTTCAGGACCCCTATCAGTCAGGACATGCTCTTTTCTCATTGTTACCACTGGGAAGGAGGTGCACAAGCCTGAAGACACCCTTACAACAATTCAGGAACAGCTTCTACCCCTCTGCCATCTGAGTCCTAAATGGATATTGAGGGAAGCAAAACTCTGATGTCAAACCTCCGCTGCCTTGTGGCTATACCCACTCAAGGGGAAGACTTTGGGAGTAAACCCCCAAGAGAAAAATCTGGAGCTGGAGTCCCTAACACAGACCTACATTGAGTTCAATGCTGACTGGCAACTCTTGTGATGGTTCTGGTGCCAAATTGTTTTGGTCTCTGCCTTCATTTGGGTTCATCAGATGCATGGAGAGGGGGAACTCGCTCTCCATATCATACTACTCAGACTTTCAAATCAAGACAGCTAAACGCAATATCCATGGTCAACTCTGACCGACAAAGGTCTCAGAATTGACTTATTTATTTATTTACTATATTATCACGTATTCCATTGTATTGCTGTTGTTAAGTTACTAAATTTCACGACATACGCCAGTGATATTAAACCTGATTCTGATAAACGGAAAAGCCTACGCTATTTATACAATATATAATTTGATACACGAAGTGAGTAACCAAATGAATGCAAGCAGTCTTTACAAATTGTCATTGTAATCTGTATTACAATTTGAGGCTTCTGAAGAATGGAAACAAGATTTTAGTCGAAGTGTGGCATGGTGGCACAGTTGTTCCCTTAATTCCAAGAATTTAGGTTTGATTCCTGCCTGTGTGGAATTTCTGTATTGTTGTAGCAGCCACAAGGGCTTCTGCTGAATAATGTTGTTTTCTCCCATATCCAATGACATGCATGCAGAATAATGAGCTACTTAATGTGGAGAGTTGGCAAAAGAATTAAAAGAGAGTTGGTGAGTCTGTGAGAGGACTACAATGAAGGAAAGGGCATCAGACTGGTGGGATTGCTCCATTAAATTGGCTTCCTCCGGTGCTGTAATTATTAAGTTGCTAAACCAAGGCCTAGCTGCATTTGATTAAAATTTAAGGTAGTACATTAAAAAACCTGAAGAATCCACTGATAAAATTACATTAGTGTACTTATCTTTCAATGACATTTGTTAGGATTCTCCAGATATACTAATGAAGAATTTTGTGAATTGCCAGGTAATAATACGTTAATTCTTCAACTTGGGTTACTTTCCATATAAAGATCAAAGACATCAAGATAACATGGACCAAGAAAGCATAATCTATCTGAACCTTTGTACTGACAAAAAGGCAGAATCTTCCACTATCTCAACATAAAGAAATGTCAATCAAATCTACATGACTCAAACAACCAGATCATGAAATCAAGTTGCTTTATTACTTTTATACAGATCTCTCATTCTAGCACTTCTATTTGAAACTACTAAAACATTTCTGATCCAATAAAAATTCTCTCCGGTTTTTCTCTGCATCACTGGCACTGAAGGCCAATGAAATAACCTTGTACAATCTTTTGCAACCCCCTTAATCATGAAATTGTTCCTTAAAGTATGGTGATATCCTGAAAGAAGGAGAATCTTACCTGCAGGCTGAGAATAAACGGGGAAGACATGAAACAATTACAGAACTTTTGCTACTTAGGAAGCTGGGTGACATCAGATGGCAGGTGTGGCATGGACATCAAAAGAAGAATAGGGATGGCAAAAGACACCTTTACAAGAATGAAGAGTATATTGTCCAACACTAAACTAGGCATGACAACCCACCTCAGAGTACTGAAATGTTACATTTATCCAGTTACGTTATATGGCGCAGAATGTTGGACAATATCTAGTAACATGAGGAGGATGCAAAGAATATCATGGATGAAAAAAGAATATCTAACAATGATGTCATGAACAGAGGAAGCACAAAAAGAGAAATAATGTATGAGATCATGAAAAGGCAAGGTAACTTCATAGGATATGTGATTAGGAAAGAGGAGTTAGAATGCACGGTAATTATGGGAAAGATTGAAGGGAAGAAAGCAAGAGGAAGGCAAAGACAAATTATGATGGAGACTGCAACAGAGAACTGGAAATGAATACTAACAAATTGATTCACTTGACCCAAAACAGGAGTGTGTGGGCCATGGCAGTCAAAGCTCAAACTGGGCATGGCACCTGATGAAGAAGATGATGATGAAAACAACAAGCATTAATAGTCTTCTTCTGCATTGATTCTCAGTAAATTAGTTAATTAGGCATGTCACCACATAATCCTCCAAGGAAAGATAAGTGGAACAATATTAGTGTCCTACCCCAGGCAGTGAGACCGCAGTTGTATGCAGTCTGCTGAGGTGTGCAGGCAAAATCATCGGAATCCCCAATACCAGACTTCTACAACAGCTACATTGCTTTGAATTCTGTTGAGTGAAGAAATCATCAGGCAGAGAAAAAGGTCAAAAATTATCTTGAAAAAAACAGCAAGATTTTTATTGACTTCTGGGACCCATTGGCTCATGACTATTCAAAATGAAGCAGCAGTATTCAGGATGGCCTTGATACCATGCATTTGATGTAGCAAAGAAGCCTTCCTTAAGCAGAGGGATGCACCATTCCCCCAAAAGCCCAACTAAACAGATAACCCCCACACCAATTGTGGAAAAACTTGGGAAAACCTGCAGATGCTGGAAATCCAAGCAACAGGCACAAAATGCTGGAGGAACTCAGCAGACCAGGCAGCATCTGTGGAAAAGAGTATGGTCAACGTTTCAGGCCGATACCTTTCATCAGTGTTGTGGAAAAACCTGCATGTCCTTGCTGGTCTGACCAGCAAGATCAAAACACAAAAAATTGGAAGGTCAAAGTCAAAGTAAATTTATTATTGAAGTTCATATATGTCACCATATATGACCTTGAGATTTATTTTCATGCAGGCATTACAGGAAAAAAGTACAACAGAACTTATGAAAAAGCTGTACTGAAAAAGACTAGCCAATAACCAACCTGCGAAAGACAAATTGTGCAAATAATAGAAAGTATCTAAATTTAATATTGAGAACACGAGTTGTAGAGACTTGAAAGTGAGTCAATAGGTTGTGGAATCAGTTCGGTGTGAACTACTTCTTGTAAATGTGCTCAGTGATGGGGAGGTCTTTGCCTGTGATGGAATGGGCTGTGTCCAGCACTTTTTGTAGGCTTATCAATTCCTGGGCATTGGTGTTTCCATCCCAGACCATAATAAAACCAGTCAAGATACTCTCCACTGTCCATCTATTGAAGTCGCATATTGAAATGGAATTAATTTTCTTCAGTCATTGGCTAGCACTCCACCAGATATTTTCTTATTTTGGTTTGTGCTCCCCAAATATACTCCCCCAATCTTCTTTGAAATAGTCTACTTTGTCTACTTTTTTCCTCATTCAGATAAACTAGAACCCAAGTGAATCTTTGCTATACTCCTTCTAAACACTTGAGCTTTCTGATTAAGGAAAGCAAAACCATGCACTTTGCTCCTAGCAGTCTCATCAGCTTTACATAACTGCACTACGATAACTTTACAAGAAAGACTACAATATCACTTACCCTCCTAACTGCTCACCACACTTGCATGTTGCCTTTCAGTGACTTTTGTACAATAACTATATTTCTCTGAACATGTTAGCTAACCTCATAGCACTTAGAGTCATAGAACACTACATCACAGATGCAGGCCCTTCAGCCCATCTGGTCTGTGTCAAAGCATTAATCAGCCTACCCCATCAACCTGCACTTGCCCTCCATACTCCTCCCATCCAAACACCTATCCAAATTTCTCTTACATGTTGAAATCGACCCCGCATCCACCACTTGGTACCTCGTTCCACACACTCACCACAGAGTGAAAAATAAGTTAGAATAAGTTAGGACTTTATTCACTAATTTAAGAGGGGAAATTTGATCGAGGTATACAAAATTATGAGGAGTATAGACAATGTAAATGCAAACAAGTGAATGAGGTTTTTCATTCCAGAACTAAGGAGATGTCCTCCTTCTTCAAAGAAAGGGGCTTCCCTTCTCCCAGCAGCAACACTGCCCTCAACCGCATCTCTTCCATTTCACATACGTCTGCCCTCACCCCATCCTCCCGCTACCCCACTAGGTTTCTCTTGTCCTCACCTACCACACCACCAGCCTCTGCATCCAGCACATAGTTCTCCATAACTTCCTCCATTTCCATCTGGGTCCCACCACCAAGCACATCTTTCACTCTCTCCCACCCCCACTTTCTGCTTTCCACAGGGGTCGCTCCCTATGCAACTCCCTTGACCATTCGCCCCTCCCCCTGATCTCCCTCCTGTCAGTTATCCTTGCAAGCAGAGCAAGTGCTACACCTCCTCCCTCATTACCATTCAGGACCACAACAGTCCTTCTAGGTGAGGCGACACTTCAACTGTGAGTCTGTTGGGGTCATCTACTGTAACCGGTGCTCCCAGTGTGACCTCCTGTATATTGGGCAGACACAATGCAGATTGGGAGATCGCTTCACCGAACACCTACCAGAAAAAGGTGGGTCATCAGAAAAAGAGGGATCTTCCAGTGCTCACCCATTTTAGTTCCACTCCTCATTCCCAATCCAACATGTCAATCTATGGCCTCCTCTACTGTCACAATGAGGCCTCACTCAGGTAGGAGCACCACCTTATATTCTGTCTGGGTAGCCTAAAACCTGATGAAATGAACATCAATTTCTTGAATATCATGTAAAGCCACCCCTCCCCCACTTCACCATTGCCCATTTCCCTCTCTCACCTCATCTCCTTACCTGCCTATCAGGCCTCTCTCTGGTGCTCTTCCCCTTTTTCTTTCTTCCATGGCGTTCTGTCCTTTCCAATCAGATCTTCCCTTCTCCAGCCCTGTATCTCTTTCACCAATCAATCTCTCAGCTGTTTACTTCACCCTTCCCTCCCAAACCCGGTTTCACCTATCACCTTGTGATTCTTTCTCCCTTCCACCCAACTTTCTTACTTTGATTCCTCCTCTTTTCACGGTCCTGATGAAGAGTCTCGGCCCGAAACGTCAGCTGTACTCTTTTCCATAGATGCTGCTAGGCCTGCTGAGTTCCTTCAGCATTTTGTGTGTTGCTTGGATTTCCAGCATCTGCAGATTTTCTCGTGTTTGCATTTACTCTGTCTATGTCCTGACAATTTTGTATACCTCTATCAAATCTCCCCTCACAAGTTAGAGAATAAAGTCCTAAATTATTGCAGCTTTCCCTATATCTCATGTCCTCAAGTCTGGGCAACATCCTTGTAAATTTCTCTGCACTCTTTTGATCTTATTTACATCTTTCCTGTAGGTGTGTGACCAGAACTGCACACAATACTTGCCCATTTTTCCAACTGATGCAGATCGCACTGCAAGCCAAGATGACCTTTCTCACTGTGAACTGCACCACCAATCTTGGTGTCATCCGCCAATTTGCTGATCCATTTTGCCACATCATCCAGATTGTTGATACAGATGACGAATCAATGGACCCAGCACTAATATCTGCAGCACACCACTAGAAATAGCCATCCAGTCAGAGAGGCAACCATCTACAACCACTCTCTGACATATTCCACAAAGCCAATGTCTAACTTAATTTGCTACTTTTTCTTGAATGCTAAGCAATTGAACCTTCATAGCCAAGTCCATGTAAGATCATGCTAAAGGCTCTGTTAAATACCATGTAGGCCACAGCCACTGTCTTGCCTTCATCAACTTTCTTGGTAATGTTCTCAAAAAACTAACATTGGTCAGACACAACTTACCATACACAGACATGTTGACTATTCCTAGCCAGTCCCTGTCTATCCAAATACTTCCATATCCGGTCCTTTCCAATAACTTTCCCACTACTGGTGTCAGGCTCACTGGTTTGTAATTTCCCGGCTTATTCTCAGAGTTCTCTTAAACAATGGAACAACATTAGCTATCTTCCAATTTTCTGGCACTTCAATCATGGCTGAGGACGTTTTAAATATCCCTGCTAGGGCCCCCGTAATTTCTGTACAAACCTCCCATTGGGTGTGAGGGAACACATTGTCAGGCACTGGGGATTTAGCAACCCTAGTTTACCTCAAAACAGCAAACATCTCCTCCTCTAATCTGTATGGGATGATGACCAACCCCCCCCCCCCCGCCCCGCTACATTGGCTCACATCTAAATTCTGTGTCCATCTTCAGAGTAAATACAGATGCAACAAAAATCCACTGAAGATCTTCCCCATCTCTTTCAGCTCCAGATTAACACTCTGATAATCCAGAGGATCAATTTTGTTCCTTTCTATCCTTTTGCTTTCAATATATCTGTAGAAGCCCTTAGGATTCTCCTTCACTTCATCTGCTAGTGCAACCTGTGTCTTCTTTTAGCCCTCCTGATTTCCTTCTGAAGTGTTCTCCTGCATTCCTTATACTGAAGTAACTCATTTGTTTCTGCCTGCCTATACCTACTTTGCTTCTCCTTTTTCTTAACCAGGGCTTCAATATCTTTTGAAAACTGAAGTTCCCTACACCTGTTATCCTCACCTTTTATTCTGACAGGAAGATACAAACTCTGTACTTTGAAAAATAAACCCTTTCAAGGCCTTCCGTTTATCAAGTACACCTCTCCCAGAAAACAACCTGTCCCAATCCACACTTTTCAGATTCTTTCTGATACCATCAAAATCAGGCTTTCTCCAATTTAGAATCTCAACCAGTGGACTACACCTATTTCTTTTGCATATTTAACTTAAAACTACTAACATTGTGGTCACTAGATGCAAAAGGTGTTCCTCTACATAAACTTCTGTCACCTGCTCTGTCTCATTCTCTAAATGCAGATCCAGTATCATGCACTTTCTCATCTGGACTTCTACATACTGATTAAGAAACTTTCCTCAACATATTTGGCAAACTCCTTTGACAATATATGAGTCCCAGTCAATGGGTGGAAACTTAAAATCACCTACTATCACAACCTTATGTTTCATGCAACAGTCTGCGATCGCTCTACAAATTTGCTCCTCTAAATCTTGCAGACTGTTCAGTAGTCAATAATATAACTATTAATGAGGTCATACCTTTCTTATTCCTCAATTCTACCCATAAGGCCACAATAGATGAGCTCTCCAGTCTGTCCTGACTAAGTACTGTTGTTACATTTTCTGTGAATGGTAAGGCCACCCCTCACCCTCTGTTACGTATAAAACAATTAAACTCTGGAACATTGAGCTGACAGTCCTGCCCCTCCTGCAACCAAGTCTCTCTAATGGCTACAACGTCATAATTCCACATGATGATCCATGCCCCAATCTCAACCGCCTTTCCTACAATACTCCTTGCATTGAAGTATACACAGCTCATAACATGAATCCCACCTTTCAATTCCTGACTTTGTACATAGGCTTTACAACATCCTCCTACACTCTATTATCTGTTTGGGTACTCTGGCTCCCATCCCTTGCAACTCTTATTCAAGCCCCCCCTCAGCCCCGTGCAGCACTCGCAAACCTTCCTGCTCGGATATTAGTTCCCCTCCAGTTCAGGTGCAAACCATCCCTTCTGTACAGGGTCCCATGTTCCCTGCAAGAAAGCCCAATGATCCAAAAATCTGAAGCCCTCCCTCCTGTACCAGCTCCATAGCCATGTAGTCTCTCTCGCACGTGGCACGGGTAACAATTCCAAGATTACAACCGTAGAAGTCCTGTTCTTTAAATTAGCACCTAACTCCTGAACTCACTTTGCAGGACAGTGTCACCCATCCTACCTGATTCATTGGTACCGACGTGAATCAATGTTCCCTCTAATTTGTAATGACCAGTGTGTGCAAAAATCTTGTGGTGTGCAATTTTTTGCCCAGTGACAACAACATGTGTACACTGAATATTTCTTCAATAAAAACAGTATAAATATACCAGTTCAAAAATCTGCAAATACTCGCAAACTCCATGTTGTCAATACTCTCCACATCAAAAACCGGAAACAGAAATGTGATTGTGTACGATCATGAAATATACTTAACATACCAATATGGTAGTGGGTGACCTTTTGCACACAGTTTAAATTCCTTTGTCCACAAGTAGCAAAGACGTGTGCAAGCTCACACACGCTCAGGAACATTGTTGTGAATCACAACCTCACCCTCTCAATTCAGAAAGCTTTTACTCAACCCGGGATGTCACTGACCTGGCACTTGAAAAAGTTTTTCTGTTTTCTGCATCAAAGCGAATAACTTCACACTTGCTGTAATATATTTTACGCACTATTTTCTTGCCCATTCACTTAGCTTGTCTATGTACCTTTAAAGACTCTTAACATCCTCCCCCCTTTCTTACAATCCTGGATTTAAGGTATAAACAAAGAGGTAAATTGGTTTATTATTATCATAAATACAGAAGTACAGTGGAAAAACTTGTCTTGTGTACTGTCCTTGCAGATTATTTCATTATAAAAGTGCATTGAGGTAGTACAAGGGGAAAAAAGTGTCAATTGTAGAGACCGTGCAGGCGCAAGCAGTAGGGTACAAGGCCATGGCAAGGTCAATTGTGAGGTCAAGGCCACTCACATTGTAATGGAGACTATCCACTAGTCTTATAACGGGGATAGAAGCTGCCCTTGAGGATGGTGCTTTGTGCTTTCATGTTTTGGCATCTTGCAAATAGTTCAGTGATGAAATGCAAGTTGGGACACTGCCTGATGGGATTGGTTGAGGGGGTTAAGAAGAGAGAATGTGCTGGGTGGATGGACTTAATATGTTCTTCCCCCAGCTCAGATGCTGGCGTATATCTTGAACAGTGGGCCAAGCATTGACATCCACTCAGTACCCCACTAATCACGACCTGCCAATCTGAGAAGGCTCCATTTATTTCCATATTTATCTTTCTACTTGATAATTGTCATCAATCCATGTCAGCACATTACCCCCAAATCTGGATGCTCTAAACTTGTTAGTTAACCTCCTGCATGGGACCTTGTAGAAAGACTTCTGAAGATCACAATATCCCTCATTCAACAGTTCTCCATCTACTAAGCACAGTTTCTAAGAATAGCCGTTGCCAAGTCTCTCACAATTTTATTTTCATAAATCCATGTTTGATCCTATAATTATTTTCATCATAGATTTTAGCATTTTCCTACTGCTGAAGTAGCTCCTCCTCTTCCTTAAATAGTAGGATCACATGGTATCCTCAAAACCACAGGATCAATTAGAATCTGTAGAACTTTCACTCACATTATGGTCACCTTTAGCACAAGATTTACAAATCATCAGGCCCTTGGGATTTATTAGGTTTTAGTTTCACCAACTTCTTGGTAGCTGTTCTTTTTTAAAACTAATCCTTTTCTTTAGTCAATTTTGAATGCAAATTGACAATTAAAATGTAATGTTATCCATTTTTTATCTTAATTTGAGCAATGGCACAGAAAATTATGTGCTTTTTACAATATCGCTTCACTGAAGTGCTCTTTCAGGAATCACCGTGCAAGGATTTGTGCTCCCAACTTTGCATGCCTTTAAATGTGACTACACAATGAAATTCTGTTTTATCTACTCAGATGATCTGCTCATCTGAAGAGTCTTCTCTTTCACCTGTGCAAACAGCAACAGAATTTACAATATAAAGCCATGTTCCAATGGAACTTTACAAGGAAGGGTTGTAAACCTTTGAGCCACACATGGACATAAATCAGCTTTTTTTTTGGTTGAAATTTTGGTTGAAGGAGCCAAAGCTGAAATCTGCTTCCAGCACCTGAAATATTTGACTCTCACAGAAACACACCTGATCTAAGAAATAGTTAATGAGCAAAAATGACCAATGACAAAGTCCTGGAGTACTTAAGGAGTAACAAGTAATGTGTTAGGAAAAGGCAAGACATACAGAATATGCTGATCATGGAAAATTGAAGGAACAGATACATCTGTTGATCTTATAACTGAAGTCATTCTTGGGAAGTGCATGGAAATTCCCAATGTAAAAAAATAAATTTCAAAGTCAGGGACGTCAGAAATCATTGAAAGGGGCCCAACCATATCTGTTAACTTATCAACACCTTTTGGAATATCAATTGAACTTCACCCAAAGAACAAATTTACAATCTCCAAAGAATCCTTTCTTAAAAGAAAACACTGCAACAATGAATTTAAAATGGAATCTTGTAAAAACTCTGCCATAGAAGCCTGGACAGACTATTCACTTGAGAAAGTTTCTCTAGAGAGTACAAGTAGTTCACTGGCATCAAGCTATGCAAGAAAATGGCATTATATTGTCAGTCAAAGGTTTAAATAACCAAGCATACATATGGAAAAGTGGATTATAACAGATTAAACAGCGATATTGTATTTCTGCAAAAAAAAAAGAAAAACATCAAGTATGGAAACGTAGTGTCAATGTTCTGCTAGACAGATTATTTTGACCTCCGTATATTTTCCAGCTGTGGTTTTTTTTTTAAAATAAAGAGTATCACATTTCTTTTGTGGACAAGATGATTATTTATAATGTGCTCAGCATCAACAATAGACAGTTTAAAGTGAAAGTTAACTATTTGTGTCACTTGTGAGATTACAAATACAGTGCAATTAAAATGTATTTATTTGACTTTTATGTCCTGAGGATTTCAAATATACAGACTTACTAAATATTTAACTGAAAAATTTTCTATATTATTCCAACAAAATTATTTTCAGAATCTTCAAATTCATTTATGATGACGAATTATGATGAATTAAATGAACAAACTGTTTAATATACAGTATCAATGATTCAAATCAAATGATGCCTGAAAGTTCATTTTCTCCTGGTACATATATAGTGAGATAAATAATCCTCATATGAACCTTAAGGTTACTTAAAGAAAGCTCTGAGGGGTAATAAGTTTTGTCTTTTTTAACAGACACAAAGTGGTTGCTAACTGGTAGACACTGCCAGAGAAGGAGATGGAATTAAATACATTTAGAAAGACGGTTAAATAGACAAAGCACCGAAAGCAGGGAAGAAACATGGGTGTAGACATGGCAACTTGAAGGGATTGCATCTCAGCTGCATGGTTCTATGACACAATTACAAGACGACAGGAAAGCAACACACGCAAAATGATGGAGGAACTCAGCAGGTCAGGTGTTTCAGCATCTTGTGTGTCTTGCTTGGATTTCCAGCATCTGCAGATTTTTCCCTGTTTGTGATAAGACTACAGGAAATGTATCCTTTATCTCAGCAAATTATCATTAGCTAGGCACGTGGCTCTGTGTATTTCTATTATATTCATAATGTAGTAGGGAGTCTGAAGCAGAAGAGCTGCATTGCCTTGATTATTGTGTGGCCCAGGTCCTCATACCACGGCGTTGACTGATAAAGGGGAGGAGGCACCAGAAGCAGTGTATGAGAAAACTGAAGTACAGCAAAGAGTGCTAGAATCCAAGCTAGGTTATAAGGCTACCCTTGCAGGCCAGCTCTCCCATCAATACTGTTCTCCACTGTTAGTTCCCTAGAAAACAGACTGGATTACTTTTGTCTACAACTGATCAAGCACGTGATGAGGAACTGCTGAGTGCTCATTCTTACAGAGACATGGCTCCAAGACAACATCGATCTTCAGTCCATGCCAGTCAGGGACTTGCGCTAATATTACTGCATTGTGCTGTATCATAACTATTTGTGCTGTGTGTGACTACATTTACTATGCTTTGCACCTTAGTCCCAGAAGAACGATGGTTCATTGAGTTGGATACGTGTGTTTGGTTGAATGCCAGTAAACCTGAACTAGTAAGAACAATGCAAAATGCACCACAGGAATATTCAATGGAAATTTGTCACTTAGCAACTCAAAAAGACCTTGGAGCACATCATCCTATCCTTGAAAAAAGCATGGCGAGAGAATAAGGTGGTCAAGACACACATGAAACACTATTCACTTTTGGCCATGATAGGGGACCTGACAACTTGAAAAGTTTCAAAGCAGGTCCAGATGGTGAGGAGGCTGAAATCTTCGACAAAGATATACAATTCTAAGATATTAGAAGGAGGCAGAGCGGAGTGATAATGGTGCTAAACGGCGACTCCTTTGCTTGCATCTTTGGAAACAGCTCTATTTCCTCTTTAATATCTTTATTTTTCCTTTTCAGGGTTCTTATGAAGACCCTGACCCGGAATTACACACTGACCATGGTTCTTAGTGGGTACGGGGTTTCAAAACCAGCCGCTGTCACTCGGCACGTCAAGGGCTCGGCCCAAGTATTTGGCTGGGCTTTGGAAGCTGAGGATCTCGGGACTCTGGAGATGGACGGATTCAGGGTCGGTGTCACGACAGGAGACCTGTGTGTCGTCAGGGGAGTCGGAATATCTGTGGCTGTGTGCTCAGAGGCTCGTGATCATGAGCTTTGGGCACAGAGCTCGAAAAAAAGCGATGTGGCAGACTTTTAACCTTGTAAACCAGAGTTTTTTGTTATGTCTCCACGCTCACTGTGAAAGCGGAGACACCTCTTTCTCCCTTATTAGGGAGGGAGGGGGAGGGGGAGAGAGAGAGAGAGAGAGAGGGGGGAGGAGGGGGGCAGGGGGGGAGAGAGAGAGAGAGAGGGGAGGAGGGGGCAGGGGGAGAGAGAGAGAGACAGACAGCCTGTGATATGTTGAATGCCCGGTGAACAATGCAGTCTTTGGGGTAACTGCAAGTCTGTTGCTCACGCTTGAGTGCTCGGTGGTGGTGCCAATGCTTTTTTCTGCCGGTGGGGGAGGGGAGAAACATTGCTTGTTGCCGCTTATGAGTGGGGTGGGAGGGGGGACTTTGGGGTTCTAACATTTGACTGTCGTTCATTCTTTGGGGCACTCCTCTGTTTTCGTGGATGGTTGCAAAGGAAAATCATTTCAGGATGTATACTGCATACATTTCTCTGACACTAAATTGTATTTTTGAACCTTTGATATTAAGCCCTTCCATCCTCTATCTTTTCTTCTACACGATGCCTTAGCTGACCTTTAACGTTATTCTAAATACCAAAAATATGTTAGCTGTTTTAAAAAAGTCAGCCATGATCTTAGTCATACGAGGTGGCACAGCCCACTGCCTATCAGGTCCTTGCTGACAATCTTATTGAATGGCACTGCAGACTCATGAACTTGCTCCTCTTCCCATTTCATAAAATTATGTTCTCAATCATCTTTACCCCACATTATTAAATACTTGTTAACAAAAGCTTAGCAATCTGAAACTTGAAACAATTGGCTTAGCACCAAATATCTCAATTAAGTATTTCAATACACCATCTTTCTTTGTCTGGATCCTAATTCCTCTCTAAAAAAAATCTTACTGGAATTTTTTGGCTTTGTCCCATGGTCTTAGTCTGTCAAATCAGAATTAATTTTTCTTGAATTGCCAAAAGGTATTTTTCCTTCATGTCCTAAAAACCATTAAATCACTGCTTAAATAGTTTAATTCCAGAAAATAAAATCCTTGGATTTTATAATCTCACATCACAAAGCAGGCACCATAATTCACATACCACGCATGAGAGCATGTAAACTAAATACACATCTAGATATAAAAGCCAACACTGCATTTTTAAGGAGTAAAATGCCCTGGCCATATACAGAAAATAATAATAGCAAGTCTTTGGTCTCAGCTTCTCATCATTTTGAGTACATTGATCCATCCTCTGAAGATTGATATAGATAAACTCACACATAACTATGTTTTTCATATTCACTCAGAACATGAAAGGCATCAATTAGCGTAATGCTATTACAGCTCAAACAAGCTGAGTTCAATTGCACCATTGCCTGTAAGGAGTTAGTACGTTCTTCCCAGGCCCATGTTTCCTTTAGGCGCTCTCGTTTCCTCACGTTCCAAAGACGTACAGGTTAGTTGGTTAATGGATCACATGGGTGCAACTGGCTTGGTGGGCTGGAAGGGCCTTTTACCGTGCAGTATCTCTAAAATAAAACAAAAACCTATGAAAGTAAAAGTAGGAGCCTCAAACTGGCCCTGCCATTCAATGTGATCACGGCAAACCTGTCTCCAATCTCCTCTTCTGTGCTAGTTTCCTATAGCCCACATTTCCCTGATCTTTCAAAAGACTATCCACCTCTACATAAAATAGTATCAACAATTCAGACTCCAAAACCCACAGGGAGAGGGAATTTCAGGGAATTCCCATGCTCTGCACTCAAGATTTAAATGACCACCTGTTATTCTTGTACCCATGTCCAATTGTTTATCATTTTTCTACTGATGGAAATATTTTGGCGTCTACCATGGCGTGCCCCCCTCCCCCAGGATCTCAGATGCTTCAATAAAATTATTCCTTCCTTGTTATTCTAAACAATGCAGATCTAATTTCTAAGGCTAATTTACAGTTTCCATTCCGAATCATTTGCTGCACTTAG
Organism: Hemitrygon akajei; assembly: GCF_048418815.1. NCBI lineage: Eukaryota > Metazoa > Chordata > Chondrichthyes > Myliobatiformes > Dasyatidae > Hemitrygon > Hemitrygon akajei. The sequence continues at coordinate 139,043,110 of NC_133131.1, forward strand.
CTGCTAACTTGTTGAAATTTGTGCACAAGATCATCTAAAACCCTCTTGATAATAATTGTAGGAAGCTTTCCCACATTAAGACACAAATTTGTGTCTTCACCCACAAATTCAACCAGTTGCAGAATCCAAAGCATCTCTGAGCAATATGCTCTTCCACCCATCACTTGTGTCCAACTTAGATACCTCACACTCTGAAACCTTCACCATGTTTGTTTTATGTATGTAAATAACTTTGGAGTTTCATCTTGCCTGCCTGAAAAAGGCCTGTTCATTCTGACCATCTTCAATTTAATAATTAATCTTCAACCCACATTAACTTATCTTCCTGAATACTGTGATCTCTTCTTGTGCATCGGCCTTAGATGACATTTTGTCAAAAAATAATCAGCCAATTGAGAGAATTTTGCAAGATTATGCAATCAAAATGCTGGAGGAACTCAGTGGATCAGACACTATTTGTGGATGGAAATGGACAGCTGACATTTCAGGTCCAGAACCTTCATCTGGATTTGTTATGTTTCTGATAATATGTTCTTCTAATAATATGTTTACATTGGGGACTTTGAAAAGACATTTAGACAGGCACATGAATGTGAGGAAAATCGAAGGATATGAACATTATTTAGGCACAAGGGATTAGTTAGATGTCCATTTGATTAGTAACCTCCTTGTTTTGTCAGAACATTGTAGGCCTATATTCTACTGCATATTCCAAAACACATTTAAATCATAAACAATTCTCCTTTGGCTCCTCCCACTTCCTTCAAACAAAAGGTGTAGCCATGAGCACTTGCATGGGTCTCAACTATGCCTGTCTTTTTATTGGCTACGTGGATTAGTCTATGTTCCAAGCTTACACTGGTGTCCGTCTCCCACTTTTTTTTTACTGCATTGGTGCTGCTTCCTGCAGCCATGTTGAGCTTGTCGACTTCGTCAACTTTGCCTCCAATTTCCACCCTGCCCTCAAATTTACCTGGTCCATTTCCGACACCTCCCTCCCCTTTCTCAATCTCACTGTCTGTCTTTAGAGACAGCTGAACTACTGATGTCTATTATAAATCCACAGACTCTTACAGCTACCTAGACTATACCTCTACCCACACTGTCACTTGTAAAAATGCCATCCCCTTCTCTCAATTCGTCCATCTCCGCCACATCTGTTCTCAGTATGAGAGTTTTCTTTCCAGAACGAAGGAGATGTCCTCCTTTTTCACAGAAAGGGGCTTCCTTTCTTCCATCGTCAACGCTGCCTTCAACCGCATCTCTTCTATTTCACGCATATCTACTCTTACTTCATCCTCCTGCCACTCTACCAGGGATAGGGTTCCTCTTGTCCTCACCTACCACCCCAGCAGCTTCTGCATCCAGTACATAATTCTCCGGAACTTCTGCCATCTCCAACGGGATCCCGCCACCAAGCACATCTTTTCCTAACCCCACTTTCTTCAGGGATCGCTCCCTACACAACTCCCTTGTCCATTCGTCCCTCCCCACTTAGCCCCCTCCTGGCCCTTATCCTTGCAAGCAGAACAAGTGCTACAACTGCCCCTACACCTCCTCACTCACTACCATTCAGAGCCCCAAACAATCCTTCCAGGTCAGCTGACACTTCATCAGTGAATCTGTTGGGGTCATATACTATGTCTGGTGCTCCCAGTACGGACCCGTGTATACCAGTGAGACCTGACGTAGATTGGGAGACCACTTTGCCCAGCACCTATGCTCCATCCAGCAGAAGAAGCAAAATCTCCAAGTAGTCATCCATTTTAATTCCACTTCCCATTCCCATTCTGCTATGTCTACTGTCATGATGACACCACACTCAATTTGGAGGAACAACACCTTATAATCCGTCCGGGTAGACTCCAACTTGATGGCATGAATATTGATTTCTTGAACTTCCAGTAATGCCCCCCTTCACCATTCCCCATCCCCTTTTCCCTCTCTCACCTTATCTCCTGGCCTGCTCATCGTCTCCCTCTGGTGCTCCTTCTCCCTTTTCTTCCTTCAATGACCCCTATCAAACTCTTCCTTCTCTGGCCTTGTCCCTCTTTCACCAATCAACTTCCCAGCTCTTTACTTTGCCCCTCCCCCTCCCAGTTTCACCTATCACTTTGTGTTTCTCTCTCCCATTCCCCCACCTTTTAAATCTACTCATCTATTTTTCTCCAGTACTGCCAAAGGGTTTCTGCGCAAGCATCATATATATTTTTTTTCCATAGATGCTGCCTGGCCTGCTGATTTCCTCCAGCATTTTAAATCACATCCCTTTTAAGTTTTCATATTTGTTGCTTAAAGCTCATGCACTCTATTTTGCCACCCTATGTTACTTCTGCATTGCTTTGAAGCAGTACAATATCCCTTCATTATTTTATCAACCAAGTTCAACTCTTCCCAAGATGGTTCTGTATCACAGAAAATGTGTCTTTTCTCCTTGTAAATGCCTAGAAGAAAATAAATTTACTCTAAACTTTGAAAAGGGAGGATGCCAAATATACACTGGATGAGAATTGTCTGGTAGCACTACATCTACAGAAGCTAACATAGTTCTGAAAGCTGTTGCTACCAGGTTGGCCCAAAGGCTGGGCTACTTGGGTAGCACCTCTCAAACCCAAGGCTTCTATCACCAAGAGTAAAAGGAGCACTGTAATGCCAACACCTATTGGTTACCCTCCAGCATCTGAGGTGATTTAATGTTTCCACGTTACTTCTGGGTGCCTGATTATTCATTTTTGACAATGCAGGTGTCATTGAATTTTCTCGTCATTCCTAATTTTGTGAAGATTGTGTGTGGCCACCATCTTTAACTGTAGCAGTCTTTTTAGTCTTTGGTGTATTTCAATAGTTAAACCCAGGGATGATGGGATGGTGACACATTTCCAAGTCAGCTTAATGGATACATGAGAAAACAGCCTTCACGTCCGGTAGAACAGTTCCCTAAATGAAAGTAATTATGTCTTCAACTATTTGGTTGACTTCATTGAGATGCAAGGCTCCTGAACATCTGGAAGATCAGGAGCTAAAAGTATAAAGAAACATCAAGCATGTAGTCAACCACAACCCAAAAGCAGTCATCACAGAAGGAGGACACAGAGAATACTACAACCTAAAAATGAGCCTGGCAGCTCATCTTGCACAAATACCATCCAAGTTCAATACTAAATTATTGGTATTGAATCTAACAAGCAAACACTGTGTGTTAAATGCATCATAAAGAGTTATGGGGATTAACTGAAAATCCGCATTATACTCAATGTTATTGTCCCACCATGTCAGTTGACCCAGGCGAAGGTAGGAGCAAGGCTTATATTAAAATGGGAGCAAAGAAGTACATGAATCAGACCACCTTCCAGAGCACAGTAAATTGTAGGATCGAGGTATGCAAGTCTTCATAGTTTCCTTCAGGGAATACAACATGCTGTGGAAAGACCTTGTCTTGGCATTAGTCACCCAAGGGAAATTAGCTTTCTTATCATGGGCTCATGTTTTATGTCTATGGCACCTCACCATTTTAATCAACTTGCCAGGTATAGCTGTTATCGACACTTACGATGTGCAGTACCAGGAAAAGCATGTCATTTGGGGATCGAAAAGTAGCTTAGCCTTCAATAAGACCAACCAGATGTGGTCACATCATATAATGGTTGTCGAAATTATACTATAAATATGTCTAGAAATATGCCTGCCCATTATGAAACCTGCAAGTTCACCAGAGCACTAATACTTTGAAAACCAAAGAATAGGGCCAGTGAGAAAAGTATAACAAAAAAACCCTAAAACATTAAATATTCAAATCACTAAGTAAAAGAAAATGTATAATGAATGCAAAATGGCATCCAAACTTCAAGAATAAATGAATTATCCCGAAAAGTTTTCCAGGTATAATTTACAATTTTCACAAGAGCACTAATGCAAAGTGACTCAAAATATTTGGCAGATGAATGTTGATAACTACCATATGACCCCACTGTTTCTTGTTGTCAGATTAACAATTTTTTTCACTAACATTATTAAATGCTTACTCTGCAGGTTTGTAAAGGGTTCAAAATTTATGAGCTGATGCATAGTTTCAAGTGCGAGTTTGATAAAACCCAAATGAATCTTTTATGTGTTGTGTAGGTCAATGGTCACTAGCCACAAAACATATTACAACTTAATGTATCCTTCAAAGAAACTGCAGCTGGGTGTGTAGTGCCGAAGTCTTAAAAATGGGCCACATTGATATCAAAGTATTACCCGGAGAAGTGTAATTGGTAATCAATGATTGAACCTAAACAATTCATATCAGCTGAGAAGATAGCAAGTTTTAAAGAAAGAACTACCTGTTATAACACAAAGTACACTGCAGATGCTGCGGTCAAAGCAACACGTACAACCAGCTGGAGGAACTCAGGAGGTTGGGCAGCATCTGTGGAAATGAGCAGTCAATGTTTTGGGCCGAGACCCGAGTTCCTCCAGCTTGTTGTATGTGTAACCTGTTTTATAACGTTTGTTGCATTGAGTCTACATACAAGACAAATGGAATACTGCGATAAAAACTTAGCACATACACGAACACTCTTTAGAGAAGAATACCGGACATCTTTACTTTAACTGAAATTTCACAAATATAAAAGAAAGAATTTGATTGATTTTTACAATATATGTTTTTAACTGAAGTTGAAATGCAAACTAAACACTGGAAACATCTAAGGTCAGGCAGAATCTGTGAGAAAAGAAATAATGGCAACATTTCATGTGGAAAGTCTTTCTTCAGAACTGGGAAAAAGTCGATTAGCTCAGGAATTTTATCTTGCTATCCATCAGCATGCTCTGGTATGCTATTTGCAAAACATTACACTCTTTATTATTCTTGAAGTGCCTCTTTAACAACAGTAACCCTAACCTAACCCTAAATATCAACCTGTTACCTATTGACTTTCCACACTTTCTTCTCTGCATCTTGGAAGTACACTTCTGCTTTCTTTGCCAGTTCAATTTAATATCAGAGAATGTATATAGTATACAACCTGAAATTCCTACTATTCACAGACATCCACAAAACAAGAAACCCCCAAAAAACGAATGATATATCATCAGATCCCCAAAGCCCCCAGCCCCTCTCACGCACAAGCAGAAGCACTGACCCTCCCCTACCTCCACTTGTGCCAGCAGAACCCCCACCCCCACCATGCAAGCAATAGCAAAAGTCCCTCCCCCACAAAAACCCTGAGCTAAAGTCCATCAAAAACTACAGCACTTCCGTATCTGAGACAGGATTTCTCTATGACTGAAGCATTAACTTTGTTCGTCTTTCCACAAATGCTGCCTAACCTGCTGAATGTTTTCACCATTTTCTGTTGTTGCTTTTGCAGTCTATGTTTTTCATTCTCTATGATTCCAAAAGGTGACCCAATGTTATAACCTGTACATACTGCTCCAGGCAGTGCACTTCTGCCTCTTTTATTTTATGACTTAATATTAGTAGAATGTAGCATACTGGAAAAAAAACAAAAACTCTGATTATTTTTTCCAGCAACCATTAGAAATAAAAAAAACAATTAATGAACACTCAGAGATAAGTATACAGCCATACCTACAAGAGTTTAAACACGCTGACTGTATTATAACCTTTGCAATACATGTTTCAGTTTCAATATCTTCTGATCAATTTGCATTCCATAACAAGCTAAAACAAATTGCACTTAAATTGCAATTAAAATTAATGTAGCAGTGATGTTCATGAAATTGTGGATTACACACACACAAACACACACACACACACACACACACACACACACACACACACACACACACACACACACACACACACACACACACACAAAGTTTATAGTCTGCAATTTAGGATTTGATCCCCTGTCTAAACTGAGGTACAATTAAATTTGTCCTGGAACAAATTACTGTTTTATTTTAAGCTGGAAATATCATTGAAGTGACTGGATTAATCAAGGGTAGACAGGACTCCAGACTGCTGTGATACATAAAGCAACTACACGAGTCAACAGTCATTATGCATCCAGATTACACAGACCGGAACAAATAACTAAATAGACCCAAATACTAGCAAAAGAAATGCCCTAAGATGTCTTTCAAACCTTCTTGAGAAATACTTATACTTTAAAATTGGAATAGTATACTGCACAAGAAAAACCTGAAGCTGTGATAGATGACCCTTGTCAGAAACAGTAATCATTCTGTGCTCAAGCAGTTTGGAAAAGCACATTTTTTTAAAAAAAATCAATTCAAAAAGATTTCATGAAACACTAACTACAGATCCTAGGTACAAAGGTTAGCTGGCTCTTCAAATATTTTTCATGTTTCTGAGTATATCAGGTGGTTTTCATAAATCTTCTAATATTGTACTTGCACCAATTTTAAATCCACAAAATTTGCAGATCAGTTCATCATGCAGTCAGGTGTTAATGTCTTTGGCAGCCCAAGTGAGTGACCTGGGCTCTTGGATCAATCTCAGATTTCAAGATGTGAAGAAATGCCTTTTCAGTTGTTGCAGCTGAAAAACAGCTATGTGAAATATTTTCTGTCACTGAGGTCAACAATCACCTTGCAAGAAGAGAGGCAAGCAGTGTATTGTTCAAAGTATGCTCATTCAGTTTTGTTATTTAACCAATTTTCTTTCTTACTTTTACAACATAGGTGGTAGCCATTCAACTCCTGAGGTCCATCCAGAGCTCCCAAAAGAGTAATTCCATCAATCTCATTCCGTCTCCTTTTATTTCCCTGTAAACTTGCAAACTATTCTTTCCTACATGCCCATCAACCCACTTTTGATTCTTTTGACATTAAGACACAAGTTACAGTGGTGAACCAACCTACCAGCACACTCTTAGGACTTGGTAGGAAACTGGAGTGTTCAGTGGAAACCCACACTGTCACAGAGAGAACATGCATACTCATATTCACAGAATTTTGCCCGGGGAGAAGTGGGGGGGAGTGGGGAATAGATGTAGGTTGATGTAGGGGCTGTCTTTGGGTGCAGAATTTGAGATCTTTGAAGGAAAAACTACATTATTCAAATCAAGTAGAATAATTCTACCAAACACATACAAGTAGTATTTTGATAATTTTTCTGAACATAAAACAGGCTCTTTGACCATAATACCAAATTAATCCCACCTGCCTTCACATGATCTATATCACTCCATTCACTTCTTGTTCTTGCCCTTGTCTAAATGTTTAAATCAGAATCAGGTTTTTTATCACTGACAAATGTGAAATTTGCTGTTTTGTGGCAGCAGTACAGTGCGATATATAAAAAACTGCAAGTTACAATAAGAAATACATAAAAAATAAATAAGTAGAGCAAAAGGGGAACTTGATGGTGGAGGGGAAGAAACAGTTCTTAAAGTTGAGTGTGTGCCTTCAGGCTCCTGTACCTCCTCCCTGATGGTACTAATGAGAAGAGGGCATATCCTGGGCGGTGACGATGCTCAACAATGTTTACTGCCTTTTTGAGATGTCGCCTTCCTCAAAGGTGGGAGGCTAATGCCTATGAGGGAGCCAGCTGAATTTAATTTTTAGCTGGCTGAAATTAGCTGCAGCTTTTTTTCCTGATTCAGTGCTCTGGTGCCTCCATACCAACCAGTGATGCAACCAGTTAAGATGCTTCCATCACTTCCTCTAGCAGCACACTCCATGCACCTGTCATTCTTTAAAAGACTTGCATCAAAAATCTCCTTTAAACATTCCCCTTCTTACCTGAAAACTCTGCCCTGGTACCTGACATTAGCACCTTGGCACAAACACTGACTACCGACCTTACCTCTACCTCTCGTAGCTTTATAGCACTTCAGTCACGTCACCCCTCAGCCTCTGACGCTCCACAAAAAAAAACAATCCAAGCTTGTCCAATCTCTCCTCAGCGTCAATATTCTCTAATGCAGGTAACATTCGGCTAAATCTCACCTCCACTTTTCCAAAGCCACCACATCGTTCCTGTAATGTGACAACTAGAAAAGCACATATTACTCCAAACGAGGCCTAATCAAAGTTTATACAGCTAGACCTTCCTGATGAAGGGTCTCGGCCCAAAATGTCGATTGTACTCTTTTCTATAAATGTGGCCTGGCCTGCTGAGTTCCTCCAGCATTTTGTGTATGTCGCTTAGATATATAGATAGATTATTGATCCCAAAGGAAATTAGTATCACAGTAGTATTACAAGTGCACAGACATACAACTATTAGAAGAGAAGTAAGAAAGAATAAAAAATAAGTTACTTCAAACAGTCTAACAGAAGGGGGTCATCTCCGGCTATAGGTTGACTCAGTATAGAGCCTAATGGCCGAGGATAAGAAGGACCTCATATAGCGCTCTTTGGAGCAACACAGTTGACTTAGCCTATTACTAAAAGTGTTTCTCTGTTCAGCTATGATGGCATGCAGAGGCTGTGAAACATTGCCCAGATGGCCAGGATTTTCGGTAGGGCCCTTTGTTCTATCACAGCTTCCAGTGTGTCCAGTTTGACTCCTATAACAGAACCAGCCTTTCTAATCAGTTTATTTAGCCTGATGCCATTGCCCCAACACACCACCACATAAAAGACTGTACTGGTGACAACAAACTGGTAGAACATGTGAAGGAGAGGCCTGCATACTCCAAAGAATCTCAGTCTCCTCAGGAAGCAGAGGTGACTCTGGCCCTCCTTGTACACAGCCTCTGTGTTGGTGCTCCACTCAAGTCTGTCATCCAGGTGCACCCCCAGGTACTTGTAGGTCCTCATCACATCCATGTCATCACCATCAATAATAAGAGGGAGTTTTCCTGAAGTCCATCACCATCTCCTTTGTCTCACTACTGTTGAGCTGCAGATGATTCAGCTTTCACCATTTGACAAAGCACTCTACCAGGGCCCTGAATTCATCCTCCTGTCCTCCCTTTAATACAACCACCTTTTGCTGAATTATCAAAGAATTTCTGCAGATGATGTGACTCAATGCTGTATCTAAAGTCTGAGGCATACATTTTAATGCAGCTGCAACATGAATTCCTGACTTTCATACTCAATGCCTCATCCAACACTCCTTCTTTATTACCCTGTAAACTTGAATTGCCACTTTCAAGGACATAGACACCTGGACAAAACTATACCTTTACAAGTAGTCCCCGAGTTACGAACATCCGACTTACTGACAACTCGCACTTACAAACCGAGGAAGGAGAACGCCGTCTGCCATTTTAAGTCGTTGCCGTTGACACTGTGTTGAGTGTTTAACTTTGTATTTGGCTTAAATTTTTCTTAGTAAGATTCACCCTGACCCCGCCCCCCCCCCCCCCCCACCATTCCGGTCGGCTGGTTGCGCAGTCAGATCAGCACTGGGCTCAAGAACAAAGGTTCCCGAGTTCAATTTAGTGACAGACCGCTCCCGTGCCGGGATGATGTTGATCCAGTGACTCCCGTACCATCCATGCAAGGTTGATGTCGAGCTCGCAACTCGACCTCGTAAAAAAAACACTGCCACCTCCAGTTTAAATTCCCATGCAGAATATTGTGGAGGATCAAATACCCAAACCCAGCACAGCCCCCCACTTGTCCCATTTAACCTGTCTCAGTGCGGTGCAGTTTAGGACCCAGGGAATTCAGTGCGCTGGTCCTTAGGACCCAGTGGACCTCAGGAGCCAGCACAGCTCGGGACCCACCAACCACAGTGTTTCTGTTCCATTGACGGGAAGCGATCGCAATTGAAAATAAAGTGGAAATAATAAAGCGTTTGGAAAGAGGTGAAATGTCATCAGTCATTGGAAAAGTGTTAGGCTACAGTTGGTCAACGATCGGAACAATTTTAAAGGATAACGGATAAAGTGAGAATAATTGAGCATGTGAAAGGCCCTGCCCCGATGAAAGCTACAATTATTACTAAGCAACGCAGTGGTTTAATTATTGGAATACATACATTTCTTAAGTGTTTTAAATGCATAAAGGTAAAATATATACTACATACTAAGATAAGCGTTTGAATAACTGACGCTAAATAATACCAGATATACTTGTTCCGACTTACATACAAATCTGACTTAAAGACGGACTCAGGAACGAAACTCGTACGTAACCCGGGGACTGCCTGTATACATCAATGTTCCTAAGGGTTCTGCTATTTACTGTATACTTTCCTTACATTTTCTAAAGTGCAATGCCCCACACTTGCCTGGATTTAATGGCATTTGTCCACATTTCTAATTTGTCTATATCCTGCTGATTTTTTGACAACCTTCCCCCCAATCCCCAGCTCTGCAAATTTTGTTTTTGTTATTTTTGAGCTTACTAATCAGCTAAGCTGCATCTTCATCCAAATCACTTGCAGTACATTAGAATCAGGTTTATTATCACTCTTATATGATGTGAAATGTGTTGCTTTGCACTGAAGACCTGGCTCTCACGTTTGTGATATGCCACTGGTCACAGACCTCCAGTCCAAAAAACAACCATCTACCACTATTCTGTCTACTACTGAAAATATCGGTTTTGAATTCAGTCTAGTCACCATGTATCCCACACATCCTACTCGTCTGGAGAAGTCTACCATGAGAGATTGTAAATTGAAGGAATCACTGAAATGAAAGGTTCAGCAAAGCTGTTTCTTCTAGTAATTTGTCTATGATATAGGAATATCTAAAGCTTTAGGAAAAACCAGATTCATGGATGGAGTGAGGCCATTACAGGCAATGTCAACATTTACTGACAAGGCCAAACTGCCCTTCAGAAAGTAGTGCTGAACAACCTGCCAATTTGAATAACAGCATTCCTGACAAAGGTCCTGTCAGAACACTGCTGGGTTGGGATTCCAGGATTTTGACCCAGTTGAAAGACCTTTTCACCATTAAGTATTCTTTCTTTTCTCTTATGAACAGCCTAAGGAAACTGGGTAAGGATAACAGAAGTGATACAATATTCAGGAACTTGGAAAACTCTGTTTTTCCAGAAAACAAGCAGTTGCCAGTTATTTTTTAAGGAGTGGGTGATAAAAAAAAAAGATTTGAAAGTGAGAATAGATTTGGACCTATCTGTATCTCTGCTCGTCAACTTGGTTTCGGGCCCTACCATTTACTGTCTTTGGAGTTTTTTTTTTTAAATTTTTTTTTTTTTTAAATTTCAATATAGAGCACAGAATAGGTCCTTCCAGACGTGTCACCCAGCAACTGTGATTTAACCCGAATCTAATCATGGGACAATTTACAGTGACCAATTAACCTACCTAGTAAGTCTTTGGACTGTGGGAAGAAACTGCAGCACTCAGAGAAAACCCATGCATTCCATGGGAGGACATATAAAATCTCCTTACTTACATATTGAACACCAAACTCTAATGCCCTGGGCAGTAATAGCAACTCGCTAACTACTACGCTACCGTATTCTAGAGTTATGAAATTATGGAGAGCAGATTCTAATTAATTAAAATGAGAATCAATATTTGGGTAATAAAACCTGTTCACTATTTAATGATAACTGGTATGCTAAGGTTTTTGAAACCAATCATTGGTTGTGGGACATTCTGATTCTGTACCATTGAAAATATGCAGGGGAAGATAATAAATGAATGTTAATTAGTGGTCAATGAAAATTTCAGAATGAGATCAGTGGCATCTCCTGGACTAACATATTGTTAAAGGTGTATCCCTGCCATTTCGTGCACATACTGTGAGAGTCTGTTTTGTCACTTATTATTCTGGCTAGTTGTGTATTTGGAGAACCATCTCTCAACATCGCAACAAAAGAGATATACTTCGGGTGTCTGGAGTTTGAGCTGAGATGCCCTTGGACAAGCTGTTAGTATTAAAATATTCAAAGAGTGCTGCTAGCTGGGATGTGCTACCATGTAAATATGTAATTCTGCATTAAAACTGATCACATTCAAAATGTTGAGGTAGATGATAATAGTTATTGTTATCTTCATATTTAAAAAAGTATAAAACATGTTGGGAGACAATTTTAGATTCCTCCCAGAAGATCTGTGGTATTGAATAAAAATTTGTTTTAGCTTCTAGTCAGAGCTTTAGTGTGGCTCAGTTTAGTCAGTTTCAATAACTATATGTGCCTTACCCTTACTTGACTTCTCAAAAGTGCATCACATCACACGTTATGACATTAAATTCCATTTTCCAATGTTCTGTTCAACTTTCCATCCAGTCATTATTTGCTGCAGCCTCAGAGAACCTTTTTCATTATCAACAATACTGCCAACATTCATATTATCTACAAATTTAAAAATTATACCCCTACATTGTCATCCGTTATTATTACACATAACAAACTACAGAGCTTCCTCCCGTCCCATGATCCTCCCCCTTCTCCAGCTCTGTCTCCCTTTTGCCAATCAATTTTCCAGCTCTTAGCTTCATCCCTCCCCCTCCTGCCTTCTCCTATCATTTCGGATCTTCCCCTCCCCCTTTCAAATCTCTTACTATCTCTTCTTCCAGTTAGTCCCGACAAAGGGTCTTGGCCCGAAAGGTCGACTGTGCTTCTTCCTATAGATGCTGCCTGTTGTGTGTGTGTTGCTTGAGATTTCAGCATAGATCCCTTTAGAACATCACCAATCACAGATCTCCAATCAGAACTACATCCTTCAATCATTGCCCTCTGCTTCCTATTGCCAAACCAATTTTGGATCTAATGCGTTGGCTCACCTTTGATTCAGTGTGCCTAAAGTTTCTGGGCCAATCCACCATGCAGGATCTTGTCTATGTCAACAGCAGTAAAGCATTTGACAACAACTGCTGCCTTCTCAGGAGCGTCCTCAGAAAACTCAATCAAATTAGTGATGCAGGAATTCTCCTAGACAAACCATACTTATGATCCCTGCCTTTCCAAATGTACAGAAGTCCAGTCCCTTTGCATTTTATCAGTAATTTCCTTCTACACTATTGATAATATTAATTTAAGATCTAACTTGAGGACAGGTTAGGACTTGCATTCAGTTGTGCTATCTGCCTGTGCAACTGATTATGGCCTAAAGGTCTCAAAGTCGGTAAAATAAACTAAGATTTCAGCTAAGCTGAAACAAAAACACAGAATCCTAGAAAAGATCACTAGATGAGGCAGCATCTGTAGGAGGAACTGTCAACATTTAGCACTGTGTAAGATAAAACATTATTTCTTTCCACAGTTCCTGCCTGACTTGCTGAGTTTTGCCTGTATTTTCTGGTTTTCTTCCAGATTGCCAGGATCTGATTAATTTTTTTTTTACTTTGATCCCAGATAAGCTAACCAATAAAGAACTCTGCTTGATGGCACGTTAAAAATTAATTTCCAGAAGATCCTATTTCCTTCCCACTTTTGAAACATCTGCCACCACTCACTCCTCCAAAATACAACTGGTGACTACATGGTCTTTGCAAAAAAACAAACCTCTCCAAACTTCTGAATATTGTAACACCTCTTACCAGTTTTCTCAAACGGTTTATTATAAATAATTTACTGCAAGCAGCTCTTCCAATGCAAGGCCTGCTGAATCATCAACTTGTACTTCTGTTCTTCAATACTCAGGTGAACCTTTCTCAGAAATTCTCTCTGACCTAAAGTTCTTTAATACACATAAAATCCTAAACATTGATTGGGAAGCCAAAAACAGCATCATCACATCCAAATTCTTTTCAACATAGCTTTCTAATAGATCTCTATTTATCACATTTACGTTGTATTCCCTGAAAAAATTTATTCCACAACATATAGCATGAAGGGTGATCTGTGCTGAAGGAGTGAAGGTGGTTGGGGCTAAGTTCCATTTTATAATACAGAAATACAGGAAAAAAACTATGGGTTAAAGTGAGCTGAAACTAAAAGTATTGAGTAATAGACATAGAAAAGCACAAATACATATGAAAAATAATCATAATACAATTTCAATAAATTCATTCTTCAAAACTCATGTACAAGGGATATTTAAAAAAGCTTTATGTTCTGATATTTCCCACCAGAGTAAATGTGACTCAATAATAATCATTGATTAAGTATGGTTGATAACAGCTTTAATGAATTAGGCCATTTTACACACTGTTTACAAATATACTACTTTTAAATGCAATTCTTTTCCACTTGGAAAATTTCTTGTGCTTTTCTCCTCACCTCTGAATAAAAATATTTCTGTTGTATGCTATAAACTAGTAAAAAATTGCCCAACAGTGGAATTTCAAAATATTCAAGAAAATGAACAGAAAATACCAACAGGAATTATCATGGTCTAGTCAGATAGTCATTAAAAATTCCACCTTTATCAATAACTACAAGTTTCCACAAATTCTGTAAATAGTTGAGAGAGAAAATTCGTGCCATATTGGAAATCAGGTACAAGCTTTTCTTTGATTTTAGAAAAATATTAAGAAATAAGTAATACTGGTCATGAAAGAACATTGCTGGAGAAGTGATACCAAAACTGATGCTGTGCTACTGTTCTATATTCTATGTAATCTTTTTCTCTGCACCATTTGGAAATTGTTTGTGAAAAATTAAATCTAATGAAGCTGTTTCCCTTAACACTTTGAAATACATACATCAAATTCCTTCCAAATTTCCTTCTGCCTCCACTTGTATTTATTTATACAGACCACTAAAGTGGCTTCTGCACTAACTTATGCCACATCCTTTAGCACATAGGCATTGATCGTGTTGGGGACAGACTGTGTTTTATCCCTGATTACTCTCAAGAATACAAAATCATAACATGAATAAAGTAAAACGTATGCAATCCATGAGATGATGAGCACTTGTTGAAATCTCAATCTGTTACCATAAACCAATTTCAAGCAATTTGGTAAGAGATCATTGTTGTATTGAAGCTTTAATGAGATTCTTTCCACACAATTGTAATTCAATGTATTCTATTTGACTCTTACCCCATCTTCTGGTTATAATTTATATTGCACTTGCAAATCAAATCGCGAGACACAATTCCAGAGACCATAAAACTGATATTGTTATTCCAATGTAGATTTAAACTAATGGAGAAGTACAGAGTTTCATCATAAGGACCCTTAAAGAATAAACTGTTACAAACTTTTATGGGCAGAACACAGTGACAAAGCTCCACAGCTCCAGTGGCCCAGATTCATGTCTTGTGTTCATGTCGGACCTACGCTGATGTCAGTGCAGTTTACATATTCTCCTTGGCATTACAAAAGGTTCCTCTGAAAGCTCCTGTTTCCTTCCACATCCCAAGCTTAAATAGCTACTGTTAACTGTGCTTCATCTGCACTTATACAGTAGAAAATAGAGGAAGTTTGTAAGAATGTGGGGTGAATAAAATGGAAGTAGCATAGGATTTTTCTAAATGAGTGTCTGCTGGTGCAGAATCAATTGTTATTTACTAGGGTCAGTGTCATTCATGCTAAATGAAAGTGATTCTAGTAACAATTTCCCTCTTTCTCTTCTCCCTCCTGCCATCTGGGAAAAGGCTCCGAAGCATTCGGGCTCTCACGACCAGACTATATAACAGTTTCTTCCCCCAAGCTATCAGACTCCTCAGTACCCAAAGCCTGGACTGACATCTCGCCCTACTGTCCTGTTTACTTATTGTAATGCCGGTACTGTTTTTGTGCACTTTATGCAGTCCAGTGTAGGTCTGTAGTCTAGTATAGCTTTCTCTGTGTTTTTTTTATTACGTAGTTCAGTTTAGTTTTTGTACTGTGTCATGTAAACCATGGTCCTGAAAAACGTCGTCTCATTTTTACTATGCACTGTACCAGCAGTTATGGTCGAAATGACAATAAAAGTTGACTTGACTTGACTTGAATTTCACATTGTGCTGTCAATTTTATATTTACTAATTGTATCGTAAAGATAGAAGCCTTTGATTTGCAAATTACTGAATTCATTGGTAATTAAATGAATGTCCACAATCAGTGTTGGAGCATTCTCCATTCACAAAACCTAACCAGACCATTAATATTCAAACAAAAACGGAAATAAGCTGGATGGAGTTTGAGGGTGAGGATGTAGTGAGTGGAAGAGACTTGGGCTTTGTGAAAGGAACTTCAACAGCAAGCTTTTATCACTTTGATTTTTGGGCACTCCTACTTATATGGGGTATCCTTGGTCATGCAAGCTATTTCTCAAATTACTGAACAAAAATTAGCATAAAAATAAGTACTCTCTCGACAAAGCCATATGGTCTGATAATTACAGCTACACTAAGTTCAAACCATTTAGTTGGCGAGGTTTTCTATTTAACCCACATTGCCTTGGGAAGTGCAGAGAGGGAAAGTACATTTATATGAGCACAGGCAAAAATCAGGTTGAAGTCCAAATGTCCTTTTACTTGTAGACCTTCTAAGTAGCTGCCTCAGAGGGGTTTGAAAGAAGGTGAAGATGACCTCTTGATCACAAACAGTTCATTGCTGCTGGAAGAAATTAAGGTGCAAATTCTCAATAATTTCATTGATTTTTTATATATCCCCTCAATGAACTGAATCCAACACAGGGAAAAGCCTGGCTTAATTAATTCTACACACCAGTTATCGCCTCAATGAAATATGCCACTTCTTGATTAATATTGCTCACCAATTATCAGTTTATTCAATTTGGGATGCAAATCCTTTTATAAGAACAGAAAACTATGCAAAGAGAAACAATGCTTGAAATCAAAGACCCCTATTCTTTCTACAGCTTTAAACTTTAACCCTGATTTCCTGCCTACAGATACTGACTCTCCTCCAGTGCTGCCAACCCTTTCAATTTTCATTTCAGATTTCTGACATGTGCAGTTTTTTGATTTTCACTGCTCCTTTTATGCACTCAAGCAATGTTCATCATAAACCCAGTGGAATAAAAAGCTACTTGTCTGATTAACTTAGTTGTCAATTGACCAGCTTATATCCAAAACATTTTTTCATCTGCTTTCTTGGTTAGATTGTACTGTGGTTACCTTCACTAATGAATGAAGGCTTTTTTCACCAAACATATCCCGTAGGAAGGTCAGATCTTCCTGGCTGTTCACATGTGACTGCAGCTGGGCTGGCAAGGAAGCCAACAATTCATACAGACCTGTGAATAAATATGAAATACATTAAGTAATTGAAAATATTATATTTAACTGATGGCTATTTTGTAATTGCCTGCATGCACTGCTTTCTTTTTAAAATGTCAAGGAAATACACAGCCAGTTCGGAGAATTTGTACAAAGTTGGCAGATTTTAAGTCTCCAGAGGAACACAGGGTTGCAAAAGGCACTGTCCAAACTGAGTGACATTTTCCCCGCCAACCTATAGGCAGACAGTAGCTGGCTGTTCCTCAGCAGCATAAAGCACAAACTATCCATCAGACAACAGCCATCAACATGAGTCAAAGTAATGCAGCAACAGAAAAAGCTCAAATCCTCTGGCATCGTTTAGAGTCAAGTCACAACACACGTTCGTTTTAGCAGAAGGATTACACAGGGTAAAAGGATAAACTACTTTCACTTGGCTGCAGTATACAAAAACAAGTATGTTAACAGGTTCTCCAGAAAACAAATTCATGCCCTTAAGTTTTAACCAATATCACCCATTACTACCAAATTAACTATTTTGTTTTTCACCTATTATTGTAGTTCCACTTGTGGGAAAAAGAGAGCAGATCATTAAAGAGTGGTGTAACAACAAAATCATGCTCACATATCAACACCCTGCCCCTTTACACCCCCAACCCTTTCTCCAGAATTTAATAAAAGCCCAAGCTACTGGTAACCATTGCTATAAGTTAATTGGTAAAACAACAATAAATCAGTCATCTGTAAACACGTTTACCAGTATTATTTCTTTAGAAATCATCTACAATAACATCTATTACAATTCTTTTAGCACAAGTAGATTGTCTTTATACTCAAATGACTGAACGGAATTACAGCCCAAAAGTTGAAGTCCCAGATTGAGTGTCAGTTTTTGAAAACAATTAGTAAATTAACAATCAGAGATACTGCACATTTTTGATGATTGTTTTTAGTTTAATCCTGTACTCCTGAGGGAGCAAGCAGGAACACAAGTAAATTATAGCCAACCATCGCCAACCACAGCAGTTTATTCATACATGTTAATTACCAAGCAAACAAAATCGACCGCACATATTTCACGCTCTGGTAACACAAGGTCATCTTCACGTCTCCACTTTTGCTTTGTTACGTAAATTTTAAAAAATCACCCATCTCCAATAGACAAATTAAGATAGACAAACCGAGAGGCTAGCTGTGAGCAGAATTTAACCATATGTTTAGAGATGTTACGATTTTCCAGTAAACCACATAAAAAGAAAAACAACAGTCATTGCTTACACACAATATGTTTTATATGTGCTCACATGTTTCATGAGTGCCAGCCTTAAGGAATGCTTTGGGTTCATTTCCACAGTACATGAAACCTTGCCAGTATATAATATGAAAAGTGCATTATTAATACAAGAAGAATGTCCTTGGCTCCTTTTAAACTGATTTTCATCAGTAGTAACAAGAACCATTCCATATATTTAAAAATCTTATCCTAAACCCAGTAAACAAGGCAGAGCTGGTGACTGAAGTGTCTATAATATCAAGTAGACTGAAGAATGATGAATAACTGTACATCAAAATAATTCCTGCTAATTCTCAGAAAGCTAGGAATGCAAATAAAAGTGAAGACTACCAATTATACTACAGCATCTGCCAAAGCTTTTTGACAGCACATATTAAACTCTTGAGCTGTGTTACTGAAAGGGACAAGGCCAGCAAACATATGGAAAAGTCACAACCTCCAAGTCACATCCTATTCAGACTTTGACAAGGCTTTATTAGATTCCTGGAAGTCACTACCTGACACTAACGTGAGAAAACCTGACCTATAGGGTCCGCGGTAGTTCAAGGTTATGTTCAGGACCACCTTGTCAAAGGCCATTGGGAAAATGCAATTGACAGCATTTACTATACTCTGTAAATGAATTAAAATCAATGTCATTCTCATTCAAAAGTGGTCAAAAACCTTCAAAAATTAGTGATGAAATGAAAACAAATAAAAGGAACAAAATCGTAGACATTGATTACAGACTGATAATTTTATGACTATACAATGAATGTAATTGGATAAGAATGCCTATGAGAACAATGGAACCAAAATTATGATCCACACCACATAGTAGACTAAACTTTGGAAACTTTCTTCCACTGATGATTGGCAGCTTCTCATACAGTGCTTTGCAGTTTTCTTGTTAAATTTCATGACATGCTGTCAAATTAAAAACAGTTTAATCAGTTAACTCTAATTCAAAACAGATCTTCCCCACACAATATTTCTAAATATTTTATACTTCACATTATATTCATGCTGCAAACAGAACTGATTAAAACATGTAAAAAGTACTACTATTATTCAAATTCATCTTAAGAATCATTTACTTAGTTGGAAGCATCACTAGGCTACTACAATTAGCAGGCAATTGAGGGAAATATAGGAGGAAATTAGGGAAATTTTGCTGATAAACTCTGCAGCAGAGAAGCTTAATGTTGCAGTTTTATGGTAAATGTCTACATGACCAACTTAGTATACTTGGATTTTAACTTCCTAATATATTCTTCTGAATACTGTAGCACTTTCCTTTGGGTTCTTGAATTCAGACTGACAAACTTTTCCCATTTAACATCTAGGGACATTAAATTTATTTTGAAAGGAAGCAAAATTTAATTCTGCGATTTCACATCCTATTGCAATTAAACATTTATATATTACCTGAAGCACCCTTAACATGATATCTTCATTGGTTCACATGGTGCTTATTTAAGAATTAAATTCCAATTAATAGATTTTAAAATAGATTAAACTTTTTAATAAAACACAATAAACTTTCTTTGCAGAAACGGATACATCACCGAGTTTAATAAAATCATTCACACAATTTGTCATTTACTCAGGTAGCCCTCCAGTATAAGTCCTATATTTGATTTATCAGTGGAGAACTAGATGCAAAATTAAGTTACCACTGAACAGAAACTCAAGAAGCTCTCTTACAGATAAAAATTTTGGGAATTCGTTGTGTTGGAGACTATACCCCAGTGTATCACAGTAAAAGCAGTCAGTAAATAATGTAAGTTTATAACAACTGGTGACAGGGGTTTGTTTTGACAATGTAGTCTGTGAACTCCATCACAGTTACTGAGCGAGAACACAGCCAACTAGTTCTGTATTGCTTAAGGATGTCAGGGGGCTGCTTCCAAACTGGACAGACCCCTTTCCAGGCTGTATTTTAAAGTTTTACAACTTCCATCAGATTGTAGTTTTGAGATCTTATAAACATAAGTGTTTGTTCAATCTCGACCTCAACTTTCCAAACAAATTCTCAGTCTTATTCAGACCATCTGTAAAATAGGCAAAGCCAGACGAGACGAGATAATAAAAGGAAAACAAATATATTAGCATCAAAAAATAAATGAAACTACTATATCTGTATTATTATACATAAAAATAAAAGCTACCATCAGTCACCTTTCAAAGATTTGACATTCTGTGGCCACATGAACTTTCAATATTCTGCAACAAGGTTACAAATTCAGCATATTTTTATATGTATGTGCAAAATGAGCATACTGTAGTTTCAAAGGGTCTTAGTCACTTAAATAGTTTGATATTTAGTCTTCAGGACTTCAGACCCTTTCATAGCATATTATTGCTGCAATACATTTTCCAATCCTATCAAAGAACAATACATTTTGTCTCATCATCCTGCTTTTTCCTCACTTAGCATTGCAATTTTTTCTCATTCAGATTTATCCAATTCCCTGAGAAACTTCATGTTGAATCTTCATCCATCATCCTTATCAGACAATCCAAACCCTAAATACAAGTTTCTCTTCATACTATGATTTTGCAGAATACCGAAGAAAATCGAAGTTCAAAGCTCAAAGTTAATTTATTATCAACATACAAATATGTCACCATATACAACTCCGAAATTCATTTTCTTATGGGCAATCACATAATCAATGAAAGACCTCACCAATAGGCCGGAAAACAACAAATGTGCAAATACAATGAGCAAAAAGGAAATGATAATAAATAACCATTAAATACTGAGAACATGAGATGAAAGGTCCTTGAAAGTGAGCCCACAGGTTATGGGATCAGTTCAGTGATGGGACAAGTGAAGTTGAGCGAAGTTATCCCTCTGGTGCAAGAGCCTGATGATTGAGGAGTAATAACTGTTCCTGAACCTGGTACTAAGAGTCCTGAGGCTCCAATAGCTGCAGCAAAAAGAGAGCATGGCCTGGACGGTGGGGATCCTTACAGATGGCTTCACCAGTGATGGACTTGGCTATATTCATTACTTTTTGTAGGTTTTTCCAGACAAGGAAATTGGTGTTTCCATACCAGGCTGCAATGCAACCAATCAATTTACGCTCCACCACACATCTCTCAAAGTTTGTCAGTTTTAGATGACATGCTGAATCTCCGCAAACTTCTAAGAAAGTAGAGGTGCTGTTTTGTTTCCTTTGTAATGACATGCACTGAGTCAAGGGCAGTTCCTCTGAAATGATAATGCTGAGGAAATTAAGGCTGCTGACCTTCTCCACCTCTGATTCCCTGATAAGGATTGGTCCATGAACCTCTGGTTTCTTCCTTCTGAAGTCAGTAATCATCTCCTTAGTCTTGCTGACAATGAGTGAGAAGTTGATGTGGCACCACTCGATCAGATTTCAATCTCCCTCCTACATGATGATTTTACACCACCTTTGATTCAGCCTATGATAGTGATGTTGTTGGCAAACTTAAATATGGCATTAGAGCTGTGGTTAACAACACAGTCATAAGTATAAAGTGAGTAGAGCAGGGGGCGAAGCACACAGCCCTGTAGTGCACCTGTGCTGATGGAGATTGTGGAGGAGATGTTGTTACCCTTCTGAACTGACTGGGGTCTGCCAGTGAGAAAATCAAGGATCCTGTTGCACAAAAAGGCATCAAGGCCTAGGACTAGAATCTGATTGATGAGTTTTGAGAGGATGATAGCATTGAATGTTGAGCTGTAGTCAATGAAGAGCATCCAGATGTCTGCATTTTCACATTCCAGATGTCCCAGGGTTAAGTGAAGAGCCAGTAAAATTGCACCTGCTGTTGACCTGTTATGGCAGTAGGCAGAATGGAGCAGATCCAAGTCACTTCTCAGGCAGGCATTGGTATGTTTCAAAACCAATCTCTCAAAGCACTTCATCACAGTAGATGCAAGTGCTCCTGGA
The DNA here is from genome assembly GCF_048418815.1 of Hemitrygon akajei. Taxonomy (NCBI): domain Eukaryota; kingdom Metazoa; phylum Chordata; class Chondrichthyes; order Myliobatiformes; family Dasyatidae; genus Hemitrygon; species Hemitrygon akajei. Next base: position 139,065,281 of record NC_133131.1, read on the forward strand.
CAATAGTCATTGAGGCAGGTTTCCATGTCCTTCTTAGGTTCCGGTACAATTGAAGCCTGCTTGAAGTAGGTGGGTACCTCAGACTGCAGAAGCGAGACATTAAATGTCTCAGTGAACAAGCCAGCCTGTTGGTCAGCACATATCTTTAGTATTCAGCCAGCTACCACATATGGGTTAGATGCTTTCCATGGGTTCACACTCTTGAAGGATGTTCTCATGTCAGCTTCAGAAACTTAAATCTGAAGTCTCTGTGAGAGTTTGTAAAAGTGTCTTCATGTTTTGATGGTGAGGTGAGCATAAAAGGCACTGAACTCATCTGAGATCGAAGCAGTGTTGTCATCTGTGTCACTTGGTTTCACTTCGTAGGAGGTAATAGCCGTCGCTACCTGTACACAACACATTTTATGTTAGCCTTAAAGGATGCCCTCAATTCACTTTTCACAGCAATACTAAACTTTGGTAAGTTGCTCCTCAAAAGTTCTTCCTCCTTAAATCCTTATCAGTGATCTGGTTCACGACCTGAAATCACTAGTCACAGGGCTGTTCTGGCCCCATAGGGCTGCTAAGCTCAACCTCCATCTTCTTCAGTTAGCCATTGATTTCGATGTTAACTGAGCACTGGGCAAGGTTGTATGGGAGACCGGCAGTTGCCCATGCTGCAAGTCTCCCCTCTCCACGCTACTGATGTTGTCCAAGGGAAGGGCACTAGGCCGATACAGCTTGGCACCAGTGTCGTCGCAGAGTAACATGTGGTTAAATGCCTTGCTCAAGGACACAACATGCTGCCTCAGCTGAGGCCCGAACTAGCGACCTTCAGACCCCCTTAGCCATTTGGCCACACGCCAACCTCCATAACCAGCAGCTATCCCACAAGGGTTGCAAGCCCAAAACAAGCCACAAGTTGACTTATGCCTAAAGGCATTGAAAGGATTTTAAAGTTACCCAGTCATCAAAACATGGATAATATGGTTCAAGTGAACAATTGCCTGCACCTGCCTTAAACTTCGATCAGAAACAACACATTTTTCTTCATCAGACTCGTGTTGACCATCTGTTTGCCTTCATAGATTCTGCCTGACCTGCTGTGTTCTTCCAGTAGTCTGGTTTTACTTGGCTCCATAGGTCCTCCGATAGGACTCTTACTGACAAAATGCTCACTGAAGAGCTTTGGATTTCCTTTTACATCAACATCAGCTATCTTGTCTCACAATCTAATTCACTGAATTCATTTCTCATTTTTCCTTTAAACTTTAAGATTCAGTCCAGTCTTCCTTTGCATCAAGCCCAAAAACCCAACTTCCTCCATACCTTTGTTTCTCAATACCCTGCTCTTGAGAATGTTTACCAGCTGGGATACTCTACATTCGGTTATTCTCCTCTTCCCTCTTTTAGGAATCTACCTCAACTGTATCTGAAATGATCTCCTCTCTACATGCCATTACACCTCTGCTTGTGTGCCTTTCATTTGATTTTACCTCAATCAGACCTTTGTCAATTTGTTGAAATTGGACGTCTTCCTGTTAAGCATTAAAATTCCTAACTGCTTCATTTTCTTTCTGCGTACAGGCAGAGACAGTACATTGCCATGATCTGACCAGCATTCCTGAGATTCTCAACCACTATCTGTCAGATTGAAGGATATTAATTTGAAACATCAACATTTCCTTGCTCCACACATACAACCTGAGCTGCTTAGTACTTCCAATATTTTGTGCTAAATTTTAGATTTCCAACATCTGCTGCATTTTACCCTTGAACTAATTTCAGCAGTATCTTCTTGTTGAATGAGGCATATTCTGGTGAAGAAAATTCACATGAACACATCAGAAATTCCTCTCCTCCTCTGCTCTGAATACAAACACTGACTTATGCAATATTTCAGTGATCAGTTTACCATCATCAAAACATACCTCCAAATAATACCAAACCTCCACAAATATCTTAGAATGGGCAGAGTTTGTGGTCCTTTTCTTAACAAAATATGCCTTCCTCCATTCTCCATCAGAAAAGTACCAACAAGCTGAAACAACTGGTGATTTATCTGCAATGCAATCTATCTAAGCCTTGCCTCCAAGTTCTATGGCCAAGTTATTCCTGTCTATATTTGGGTTCTTACCCATAAAAGGTAACAGATTATATAAATTAACAATAAATCTGATATTCAATACAAAACTGAAGTGAAGACATAAGCAGATGCACAGCATTATCCACACACACTGACTGGCTTAGTTCCTCCAATAGGAGCCGCTGGGTTCGAGGGCCCCCTCCCCTCAGAAAGGCCGCTGAATTCAAGCGGTTGCTCTCAGATGCTCTCAGAAATGTAATCAAAATTTTGAGATTTATGGATTGGATTGGAGCTCATATTGGCCCCTTCCAATTCCACATTTTATTTCATGTTTTCGTCCATTCTTGCTGCCAATTTGCGGGCTGGGGGTTTGGGGTTTGATGTTCTTGTTCATGTTTCCTTGTGTGGGCAACTTGCTAGTTTTTTGTGTGCAAGAGAGGGGGTTTGAAGTTATTGTCACTGTTTTTTTTTCCTGGTGGGTGACATTAGTTTTATGCAAGGGAGGAGGTTTGGGGTTTGCTTGATTTTGTTTCTTTTTCTTTTCATGTGGGGGTGTTGATATCTTTTCTTTCAATTATAACTTTAATTTTTCTGTATTTCATGGCTATCTGAAGATTTCCAGAAACTGCAGAATCTCTTGTGTTTATACACAGCATTATCATGTGTTTTCTTAATTACAGATGCTGGAAAGTATTAATAATGCCCATTGCCAATTTACTCCACTATCACTCCTTACTGGTAGCAATAGTTCTTAATGGGCAGCAATCCGAAAACTTCAAACTGTCTTGTCGAAGTGGCCATACATCATGTGTGGACTCAAACATGCGCTGCTCATTCATTATTAGTCTGAAATGGGGTAAACATCTCATCTTGTATGTTAACTTGAGAATTTTTTTTATTTACTGTACTTGATCTGGTATTGGGAAAGGAACCTGCTCAGGTGTCAGATCTCTCAGTGGGAGAGCATTTTGGAGGTAGTGACCATAACTCTCTCTCTTTCACCATAGAGCTGGAGAGGAATAGGAGCAGACAATTTGGGAAAACATTTAATTGGGATAGGGGGGAATATGATGCTGTTTGGCAGAAACTTGGGAGCAGAAGTTCTCAATGAAATGCAAAGCAGAAATGTGTTCAGCATAGGTATGTTCCACTGAGGCAGGGAAAGGATGGTAGGGTTAAAGAACCATGGTGTACAAAGGATGTAGAAAATCTAGTTAAGAAAAAAAGCTTACGAAAGGTTCAAAAAACTAGGTACTGTTGGAGATCTAGAAAATTTACCAGGTTGTTAGGAAGGAGCATAAGAATGGAATTAGGAGAGCCATAGGGGGCCATGAGGAGTCCTTGGTGAGCAGAATTAAGAAAAAGGCCAAGGCATTCCACAAGTATGTGAAAAGCAAGAGGATGAGCTGTGTGACAATAGCACCAATCAACAGAGATAGTGGAAACATGTGCAGGGAGTCAGAGGAGGTAGCAGAGGTACTTAATGATTACTTTACTTCAGTATTCACCTGAGAAAAAGACCTTGGCAATTGTGGGGATGAATTACAGTGGACTGAAATGCTTGAGCATATAGACATCAAGAAAGAGGATGTGCTGGAGCTCTAGAAAAGCATTAACTTAGATAAGCATAAGATATACCCTAGGCTGCTGTGGGAAGTGAGGGAGGAGATGGCAGAGCCTCTTGCAATGATCTTTGCGTCATCAATAAGGATGGGAGAAGTACCGGAGGATTGGAGGATTGCAAATGTTCACAATCAGAATCAGGTTACTTATCACCGGCATGTAATGTGAAATTTGTTAACTTAGCAGCAGCAGTTCAATGCAATACATAATCTAGCAGAGAAAAAAAAACATAATAATAAACAAGTAAATCAACTACATATATTGAATAGATTATTTAAAGAAGTGCAAAAACAGAAATATTGTATATTAAAAAAATGAGGTAGTATCAAAAAAGGGAGTAGAGATAACCCAGAAACTTATAGACCAGTAAGTCTGATTTCAGTGGTGGGCAAGTTGTTGAAAATCCTGAGAGGCGGGACTTATGAGCATTGGAGAAACACAATCTGATTAGGGATAGTCAGCATGGCTTTGTCAAGAGCAGGTTGTGCCTTATGAGCCTGATTGAATTCTTTGAGGATGTAACAAAACACATTGATGAAGGCAGAGCAGTTGATGTAATGTACATGGATTTCAAAGAAGCATTTTATAAGTTCCCCTATGCAAGACTCCTTCAGAAAGTGAGGTGGCATGGGATCCAAGATCCTTGCTTTGTGGATCCAGAATTGGCTTGCCCACAGAAGGCAAAAGGTAGTTGTAGATGGTTTGTATTCTGCAGCAAGGTCAGTGACCAGTGGTGTAACGCAGGGATCTGTTCTGGGATGCAGCCTCAATTTTTATAAATGACCTGGTTCAGAGGGATCTTGGGGTCCATGTCCATAGGACAGTCAAAGCTGCTGAGCAGGTTGACAGTGTGGTTAAGAAGGCGTATGGTGTGTTGGCATTCATCAACAGTGGGATTGAGTTCAAGAGCTGTGAAATAATGTTACAGCTATATAAGACCTTGGTCAGACTCCACTTGGAGTACTGTCTTTAGTTCTGGTCACATCACTACAGGAAGGACGTGGATAGTATAGAGAGAGTGCAGAGGAGATTTAAAGGATGTTGCCTTGACTGGAGGGCGTACCTTATGAGAATAGGTTGAGTGAACTCGGCCTTTTCTCCTTGGAGCGATGGAGAATGAGAGGTGACCTGTCAGATGATGAGAGGCATTGATCATGTGGATAGCCAGAGGCTTTTTCCCACGGTTGCAATGGCTAACACTAGGAGGCGTAATTTTAAGGTGCTTGGAAATAGGTACTAACTGGATGTCAGGGGCAAGTTTTTTTTTATAAACACAGAGAGTGATGGGTGCATGGATACACTAAGGTCTTTTAAAAGCCTCTTAGATAGGTACATGGAGCTTAGAAAAATAGAGGACTATGCACTAGGGAAATTCTAGGCAGTTTCTAGAGTAGGTTACATGGGTGGCACAACATTGTGGGCTGAAGGGCCTGTAATGTGCTGTAGTTTTCTATGTTCTATGTACTTATTAATTTTGTGTTATCTGGGCAATAGTGGCAGGGCCAACATTTAGTGCCCATCTTGTATTGCCTTTGAGAGACAAGTCGTTCAGCTGAAGATGCTCATACTTTGCAGTTGGGAAGAGATATTGAAGGACTGGTGAAATACTTCCAAACCAAGATGATGTGATGCTGTTCTGCGCTTGTCTGAATAACCTGGGAAAGCAATACCTGTGCATTTGCAGACAGCAGTCATTATAACCACTGAGCTCCAGTGGTGAAAGGAATGCAATGCTTAGGGTAGAGTAGTGGTCACCAACCTTTTCAAGCCCAAGATCCCCTACCTCGGCCTTAGTGAAAGGCGAGATCGACCCCAGATCGATTAGTTACACGCATGTGCACCGGGGCAGAAAAGACCGGAAGTAAAACCCCGCAACCCGGAAGTAGAAATAATGTATGAACACCAACGGTACCCACCTTTTTTTGCACTGCAGACCGGTTTAATACTGGCAATATTCTTGCGGACCGACCGGCCAATGGGTTGGGGAGGGGGGGTGGTGTTAAACATGACAGAAATACAGCGGGACCGGCTGACGGGGGGGGGGGGGGGGGGTGTTAATCATGACGGGAATACAGCGATACTCGAAGCAGGTTCCTTATGCCCAGTCTATTCCGCAATTTAGTTTTTGCGGCTCTCGGCACTTAGCTTCTGTCCCGCTTGCTCATGTTTTTTCTGTTCACAAAACTCAACAGGTTTGTCTTTAAGTGCAGGGTGCTTGGACTCAGAGTACCGAAGCAGTTTTGAGAGCTTCATTGCCTCATTAGACAACCTTCCGCCCACCCGCTGCCAGACGCCCTGGCCAGGTGCGGCTGCTTGTGGGTGGGGTGAGAGGACAAGGTCAGGGCCAGAGGTCCCCGTACTGGGGCCGCAGCGATTGCAGTCCGGAGAGAGCGACCGACCAAGCCAGGAGTGCAACAGGGCCACCCCACCCCCCTTGTAGGATCTATCGGCTGACAAAAGTTTGTTTCAGTAGGTCGCAGATGGCAGCTGCTCTGCTACTTATGAAACCCTGAGCCTGAATTAGGTCGTCTGTGAATATTTTAGCACTGGGTTCCCCACGAACATTCGGTGTGGTAAACAGGTTCAGAGGCGGCGCCCATCTGTCCGCACTCCAGTCCGGTAGCAACGATGCTTCTTGACAGCCGCACGAGGCCAACCAGTGATCGCTGGCGCGAGGGTATCACTGTGCTTAGGCGACTGATGACCTCGCATGCGTTCAAGTTCAACAGTGGGCATGACAGGGACTGAGGAAAGGTGCAGCTGACTCATATCGTTTCCTCGCGGCCGGTGGTTGGGGACCACTGAAGTTCAGTGTGTATTGCGGGGCGGGGGAGCTACACGCATGCCCACTGGGCAGAAAGAACGGAACTAAAACCCCGCAACCTGTAAACAATTTCTCAACAGTAATTGTGTATTTATTTTTCTTCTTTTTTTTTTCGGGATCTACTGGGAAAGTCCCAAAGATCGACCAGTTGATCGTGATCGACGGGTTGGCGACCACTAGGGTAGAGGATAGTGTCTCAACTAACTTGTCCTGGATAGTGTCAAGCTTCACACATTGTTGGAGCTACAATCATCAGGCAAATACTGAATATTCCATTACACTTATTTCAGCCTGGATGGTACTTGAGCAGCTTGTATTGGCCGTGTTTTTTGTGAGCAAGGTATACCGAATCAGTCAGGTGTTATGGCTCCACTGGAACAAAGAAACTAACGCACTCAGCACTTCTCATACTTATTCCTTGATCTTCAAAGCTACTGTTTCCTGATAAGCTCAAGGATGAAATGCTAACAGGTAGCGTTGTTAATCATAATCAGAGGGTATACAGTACAAGATCAGCTGAATTTATTAATGCAAAAAGAACCAGCATTCAAATACTCAAAAATGTTATGCACAGGCAGCAATTGTTTTTAAAATCAGGAAAACAACTGCCCATGACTGTGAAGGGAGTAGGTTGCAAGATCACAGAAATGAGGCCACTTAAGATACATTTTGGAAACTATTCAAGACAACATTTGATCTTTCAGAGACGCATTAAGACAGCTGCTAAATCTTGGTGAAAAATCAAAGATAATATGCCCGTGAGACACTTTCATCTGCACTGACCAAATATACAGGCTACAGGATTACATTAATTGTACAATATCAAAAGCAAGGCACAACTACACTGAGAAAGTGCAACATCCAATGATAATGAGAAACAAGTGAAAATTTTGGCAACAACTTGAAGTACTTAGATATTTTGTAACAAATGTAGAATGGGTTCAAAGCAGTTACCAGAGTGGCTATATTGAAACCCAGCACATATGGTCATATTTGACTAATCAATATTGGGGGTGTTCATCTACTCAAAGAGCCATCCCTACTAATACTGTGCTTAAAAGGGTGTATTGGATATTTTGATTTTGGCCTCTTTTTTAATATATTAATGTGAACCACCTTGTCTCAAAGTGTGTGTGTGTGTGTGTGTGTGTGTGTGTGTGTGTGTGTGTGTGTGTGTGTGTGTGTGTGTGTGTGTGTGTGTGTGTGTGTGTGTGTGTGTGTGTGTGTGTGTGTGTGTGTGTGTGTGTGTGTGTGTCTCTTCGCTCATTAATATATCTTTCTATGGAACTCTTTATATTGAAGTCATCTGCGAATTGTAATTAGTGAAACAATACTTGACCACCTGCTATTATATTTGTACCTAAAAACATTTTGAGTTCAGGTAAGTTATTCTACCTGGTTTTCCTTTTGTGCTTTCTTATGAATAAAAACTTCCTTCACCTACAGATCGAGTCTTAAACGCACTTTGAATAGTTACAGTGAGAAAGCGGAGTTGAAGTGACCATCTGATTAGCTATGATCGTGTTGAACAACAGAGCAGGATCAACGGTCCAATGCCCTATTCTCCTCCTGATTCAAATGCTTATTTTAATCCGTAAATTAATCGAAGTTATAAACTCAAAATAAAATAATTCTGCACATTAAGCAGCAAGCCAGCATCTTTGGGAAGATAACCATGACTTTCAGATTAATAACTTTGCAGCAGACCTGACAAAAGTAAAAAATAAGAACATTTATATCAGAGAACGAGGGAGGTAAGGACAGAACAAAAATCTATGAAAGAGCAAAGATCAGAGCAGATTTAACGACAATTCAATGCTCAATCCATAAAATGTAGAATCAGTGCAAATCAAAAGATCAGGTTATTTTGCATTATGTTCAGCCTCACAGGAATAGTACAGGATGCCAAAGATGAAGTGACAAGTCATTAGAAGTTCTGAGTTGCAAAGTGAACAAAGATATGGCAAAGCAGTTATTCAATCAAATCACATTTTCCCAATGTCAAGGTGATCATAATGTGAGATTGATGACAGTATATAACAATTTAAAGTCCTATAAATGAATTGCTGCTGTTTAGGGGAATTGAGGGTTATAAAGAGAAGGCAGGTAGGCCAGATCAGCCATGATCTTATTGAATGGCAGAGCAGGGCTCGACAGTCCAGATGGCCTAATCCTGCTCCTATTTTTTATGTTCTTATGGATGGCTTTAACTAAGTAAAAGTTGCATCACCTGCAACAGCATTCAAAATGTTCTGTGAAAAAAGAATGCCAATGGAAACGGGAATGTTGCATTTGCTTTCTTTCTAATTTACACACTCTCCAAGCAGATTTCAGACATCAAATTCACAATTTCATGCATAGCCTGTAATCAAGCTCATTGATGTCACAGGCATGCAGATACACCCATATTTCCTGAACACCTGCACTCACCCATATCTTCCTGCCACCTTAACAGTGATAGATTACTTCTTGTCCTCACCTACCACACCCCATGAGTATCTACATCCAACACATCATCCCCCAGAACTTCCACCACCTTTAATGGAACCCTTTCATTATCTCTCTGTCTCTCCACTTTCCACAGGAATTGTCCCCTCTATGTTTCCCTTGCCCATTTCTCCCTCCACACTAATCTCCCTCACAGCACGCATCCCTGGAAGCGGCCAAAGTAGTACATCTATCCAATCACCTCCTCCCTCACCTTCAAGCAGGTCCACAAACCTAAAACAGGTCCTTTTCAGGTGAGGCCAACACTTCACCTGCAAATCTGCTGGAGTCACCTGTTATGGCCCAGTGCTCCCAATAAAGCCTCCTCAACATTGGTCAGATCGGTCATAAATTGGGGGACCGTTTCATTCGAGCACCTCCACTCCATCTGCCAAAAGCAGAACTTCCTGGTGGCCATTTTATTTCCAATTCCCATTCTGACATGTCAGTCCATGCCCTACTCTTGTGCTATCCTCAGGGTGGAAGAGCACCAAAAAACTTGAAAAAGCAGCAAGTTTTTCAACTGGAGTCATTGACTGGAGTACTGCGTAGATGCAACAGGAGCGATCCTGTGCAGGTCCAACAAAGATTTTCGACGGGAAACCCAGTCTCTATTAAAGAGAGGTACCACCTAGTGGACTGGTCATCATCAGCATAATCTGAGGCACTACAGTCAGGCTTTGGCTCAACAAGACCAGCGAGGACAGTCCAAGGCAAGGTAAGTAGGTGAGTTCATTCCTTATTTAAATCTTGAGAGAATAGTGGTTATGTCTACAGAGCCAGTGTTCTGTTCTGTGTGTCAGATGTGGGATTTCCAGGAGACTCTCACCCTCCCCCATGGTGCACCAGGTGCATCGAGATGCAGCTCCTTAGAGACCACGTTAGGGAACTAGAGCTGCAGCTCAATGACCCTCGGCCTGTTTGGGAAGGTGAAGCAGAAGGGAACAGGAGCAACAAAATAGGGAATTCGGTGGATGCGAAAAGGAAACACGGATGGTAGTTTGCCTCCCAGGTGCCAGGGTCCAAGTTGTTTCTGGGCATGTCCAGAATATCCAGAAAAAGGAGGTGAGCAGCCAAAAGGTATGAAGAATACAGGGAGTTAGGAAGGAAGCTGAGAAGCAGGACCTCAAGGGTAGTAATCTCCGGACTGCTGCCTGTGCCACGCGACAGTAAAGATAGGAATAGAATGAGATGGCAGATAAATGCATGGCTGAAGAACTGCAGCAGGGGGCAGGGATTCAGATTTCTAGATAATTGGGAACTCTTCTGTGGCAGGTGGGACCTGTACAAAAGGGACGGGTTGCACTTGAATCCGAAGGGAACCAATATTCTTGTGGGCAGATTTACCAGAGCTGTTGGGACTGGTTTAAACTAATATGGCAGGCGAATGGGAACCAGTATGATAAGAGCCGAGGATGAGCCAGCAGGTTTACAAGTAGTTAATGGATGTAACATGAATGTAAGGAAGGACAAACCACTGACTGTGTACAAAATGCAGACAGAGCAAAGAGTTGAACTGTACCACAGAGGAAAAGATCATAAAGGCAAAGAATGCAGGACTGAAGGTGCTGTGTTTAAATGTGCATTCCGCATAAGGTGGATGAACTCGTGGCACAATTAGAGACTGGTTGGTATGACATTGTGGATATCACTGAGTCTTGACGGAAAGGCGGCCATAGTTGGGAACTTAACATCAAAAGATATACTTTGGATCGAAAGGAGAGGCAGGAGGGCATGGGCATGGTGTGGTTCTATTGGTAGGAGATGGAATTACATCTTTAGAAAGAGGTGACATAGGGTCAGAGAATACTGAATCTTTGTGGATGTCATTAAGAAATTGCAAAGATAAAAAACACCATTATAGAAACTGTACATAGACCTCCAAGTAGTAGCCAAGACACAGGGTTGAGATTGCAAAGGGAGCTGGAAAGGGCATGTTATAAAGGTAATGACACAACTGTAATGGGGCACTTCAATATACAGGGGGATTAGGAAAATAGGTTGGTGTTAGATCGCAAGAGAGGGTATTTGTTGAATGCTTAGGAGATGGCTTTTTAGAGCAGCTTGTGCTTGAGTCTACTCAGGGAAAGGCTGCCTTAGATTGAGTGTTGTGTAATAACCTAGATCTTATAAAGAAGCTTAATGTAAAGGAAACCTTAGGACATAGTGATCATAATATGATTGAATTCATACTGCAATTTGAGAGGAAGAAGCATACGTCACATGCATTCATCATGTCCCTTCAAGAATTTCTTGACTCTGACAAGGTCTCAGAGGACTGGTAGATTACAAATGTCACTCCGCTCTTTAAAAAGGTAGGAACGCAAAATAAAGGAAATTATAGGGCAGTTAGTCTAACCTCAGTGGTTAGGAAAGTGTTGGAGTCTATTATTAAGGATGAAATTTCAAGGTACTTGGAGACTAATGATAAAATAAATCAAAGTCAGCATGGTTTCTCTAAAGGGAAATCTGACAAACGCATTTAGAGTTCTTTGAGAAAGGAACAAGCAGCATGGACAAAGGAGAGGCAATGGATGTCATTTACTTGGATTTTCAGAAGGCATTTGATAAGGTGTCACATATGAGGCTATTTAAGATAAAACCCTATGGTGTTACTGGAGAGATACTAGCATGGATAATATAATGGCTGACTGGCAGAAAGCAGCAAGTGGGAATGAAAGGAGCTTTTTCTGATTGGCTGCTGGTGACTAGTGGTATTCCTCAGGAGTCCGTATTGGGACCCCTGCTTTTCACATTGTTTGTCAATGATTTAGATAATGGAATTGATGGCTTTGTGGCAAAGTTTGCGGATGATACGAAGATAGGTGAAGAGGTAGGTAATGCTGAAGAAGCAATGCGATTGCAGCAGGACTTAAGTCAAATTAGAAGAATGGGCAAAAAAGTGGCAGATTGGATACAGTGTTGGAAATGTATGATAATGCATTTTAGTTAAAAGAACAATAGTGCAGACTATTACCTAAATGGGGAGAAGGTTCAAACATCAGAGGTACAGGAGTCCTTGTGTAACATTCCCAAAAGGTTAATTTACAGGTTGAGTCTGTGGAAAAGAAGTCAAATGCAATGTTGGCATTTATTTCAAGGGGAATAGAATATAAAAGCAAGGAGATAATGCTGAGCCTTTACTAGTCAGGCCCTACTTGGACTACTGTCAGCAGTTTTGGGCCCGTATCTCAGAAAGGATGTGTTGTCACTGGAGAGAGTCTAGAGGAGGTTCACAAGGATGATTCTAAGAATGAAGGGATTAACATATGAGGAGTAAACACAAAGTACACTGCAGATGCTGTGGTCAAATCAAGACGTACAAACAAGCTGGATGAACTCAGCAGGTCGGGCAGCATCGGTTGAAATGAGCAGTCAACATTTCGGGCCGAGACCAGAAGTCCTGACGAAGGGTCTCAGCTCGAAGCGTTGACTGCTCATTTCAACGGCTGCTGCCTGACCTGCTGAGTTCATCCAGCTTATTTGTACGTCAACATATGAGGAGTGTTTGGCAGCTTTGGGCTTGTACTCACTCGAATTTAGAAGAATGCTTGGGGATCTCATTGAAACCTACCGAATGTTGAAAGGAATAGATAAGGTGGGTATGGAGAGGATGTTTCCTACAGTGGGGGCATCCAGAACTACAGTGCACAGCCTCAAAATTGAGGGTGATCCTACAGCCAGAGAGTAGTAAATCCGTGGAATGCTCTGCCACAAACTGCAGTGGAAGCCAAGTCTGTGGGTATATTTAAGGTGAAAGTTGATCATTTCCTGATCGGTCAGGGCATCAAAGGATATAGCAAGAAGGCAAATGTATGGGGTTGTGAGAGATCTGGAATCAACCATGATGGAATGGTGGACCAAACTCAATGGGCAGACTGGCCTATTTCCGTTCCTGTCTTATATTCTATCTGGGTAGCCTCCAACCTGGTAGGATGAATATAGCTTTCTCCTTCTGGTAAACAAATCCCTCCTCCGCTCCTCTTCCCCACTCTGGTTCTTACCTCTTTCTCAGCTGCCTATCACTTCTCTCTGGTCCCCTCCACTTTCCCTTTCTTCTATGGTCCACTCTGCTCTATCTGATTCCTTGCTCTGCAGACCTTTGCTTATCCTTCCTGCCTGGCTTCACCCTTCTAGCTAGCCTACTTCCCCTCCCTGCCTTGTTATTCTGGCTTTCCCTTCCCATCCAGTCCTGAAGGGTATCAGCCCAAAACACCGACTGTTTATTCATTTCCATGGATGCTGCCTAACATGCTGAGTTCTCCAGCATTTTGTGTTATGTTGCTTAGGATTTCCAGCATCTGCAGAATTTCTCATGTTTGGATAGCAGTAACAGGATCGGTCCGAGTCAGCATGGATTTACGAAGGGGAAATCATGCTTGACTAATCTTCTGGAATTTTTTGAGGATGTAACTATGAAAATGGACAAGGGAGAGCCAGTGGATGTACTGTACCTGGACTTTCAGAAAGCCTTTGATAAGGTCCCACATAGGAGATTAGTGGGCAAAATTAGAGCACATGGTATTGGGGGTAGGGTACTGACATGGATAGAAAATTGGTTGGCAGACAGGAAATAAAGAGTTGGGATTAACGGGTCCTTTTCAGAATGGGAGGCAGTGACTAGTGGGGTACCACAAGGCTCAGTGCTGGGGTGGCAGCTGTTTACAATATACATTAATGATTTACAAGAAGGGATTAAAAGTAACATTAGCAAATTTGCAGAAAACACAAAGCTAGGTGGTAGTGTGAAATATGAGGAGAATGCAGCGTGACTTGGACAGGTTGGGTGAGTGGGCAGATGCATTGCAGATGCAGTTTAATGTGGATAAATGTGAGGTTATCCACTTTGGTGGCAAGAACAGGAAGGCAGATTACTATCTGAATGGTGTCCAGTTAGGAAAAGGGGAAGTACAACGAGATCTAGGTGTCCTTGTTCATCGTCACTGAAAGTAAGCATGTAGGTACAGCAGACAGTGAAGAAAGCTAATGGCATGTTGGCCTTCATAACAAGGGGAGTTGAGTATAGGAGCAAAGAGGTCCTTCTGCAGTTGTACAGGGCCTTGGAGGGGTGAGAGCACACCTGGAGTATTGTGTGCAGTTTTGGTCTCCAAATTTGAGGAAGGACATTCTTGCTATTGAGGGAGTGCAGCGTAGGTTCACGAGATTAATTCCCGGGATGCTGAGACTGTCATATGTTGAAAGATTAGAGCGACTGGGCTTGTATACACTGGAATTTAGAAGGATGAGAGGGGATCTGCTTGAAACATATAAGATTATTAAGGGATTGGACATGCTACAGGCAGAAAACATGTTCCCAATGTTGGGGGAGTCCAGAACCAGAGGCCACAGTTTAAGAATAAGGGGTAGGCCATTTAGAACAGAGTTGAGGAAAAACTTTTTCACCCAGAGAGTTGTGGATCTGTGGAATGCTCTGCCTCAGAAGGCAGTGGAGGCCAATTCTCTGGATGCTTTGAAGAAAGAGTTAGATAGAGCTCTTAAAGATAGCGGAGTCAAGGGATATGGGGAGAAGGCAGGAATGGGGTACTGATTGTGGATGATCAGCCATGATCACAGTGAATAGCAGTGCTGGCTCAAAGGGCCGAATGGCCTATTCCTGCACCTATTGTCTATACATATAGAGGGTATAAAGGCTACAAAATCAGCTTTATTGCAGTAGCAGCACAGTATATTACAAGGGCAAACACAGATTAACATAAATGTTAATTAAGTCGCACTTTATTACACATGTACAAAATAAACAATGGCACCACTTCAGGACTTAGGTGAGAGAAATTAGAAGTTGACAAACCTTCAGGTTGGAAGCAGTGACTCTGTAGTATTACCTCTCTCAGTCACATTAGTTACTGTGTGTAGTAAAGGCACAAATGCAAGATCAGAGTTCAAGTACATGCATGTCACCATATACTACCCTTAGATTCACTTTCTTGCAGGCATTCACAGTAAATACAAAAACAGAATCAAGGAAATGGCACACGCCAAATATGGACAATCAACGTGCAAAAGACACACTCTGCAAATACAAAAAAACAAAAGTAATAAATACATACACAATAATTATCAAAAACATGAGTTTATACAGTCCTCAAAAGTAAATCTATTGATTTAACTATCTAAATATTAAACAGGTTTTAATTTCAAAATAAAACAAAATTTTATTTTTATTCAAATACTAGAAAGAATTTTCGTTATATCTGCCAAGATGCACTTTAAGACAGAAAAACTGTCAAATCCCATGTGCTAATAACATTAAAAAAGATGCCTTCCCAATGTTGAACTGGTTTTTTTGAAAGATTTAACTGCTCAAGACTTTATTTGATCTGAAGCACTGCATGGAAAGTTTTTAGTAGCAAGAGAATAACTAAAAATTGATAAAATGTTCCTGCAGTGAGCCATGCACTCACACAGCAGGTTCCAGATGTTCAACATTTTTGACAGCAGTATGGAAAAATTTACTGTTAGTCTAGAGAAATTTAATATCGCCATTCTTGTCATTTCCCTCATAGCTATTAGAAAAGGGCTGCCTAAGTTATAAAGCAGGGTTTATAATTTTAAAAAAGGCATAATATCGACATTTGTCCATGACTGAAATTTTAGATGTTTCCATATGGTTTTGAACAAAGGAGGCAAAAGAAAACATTATGTTCACATAAACTATATTTTAATTAATTTTATAAAATGAAATCAGAACCACAGAGCACATATTTATTGGATTCCGAGAAACCAGGAAACTAATGGTGCAGCTAAACTATGGTGTTAATAAAACACAAACTTACAACATGTTCTAAAATTCCATCTCACATGTTTAATGCAATGCACAATATTTGGCTGCAAGTTTGTGATGCTATTCTCGAAGTTTTCCAAACAAAGTAACTTTTTATAAATTCTCACCTCAGACAGGAGCTGGCCACAATTTCTGGCATCAGGTAAGATTATGTGGCATCTGAAGAATAATTCTCAAACTGGATACAAATTTGCTTTTACTTTCTCATTTGAAAAAGTTGCAATTATTACAACTTTTAATAGGAAGAAATGGTACTTATTGAAAGCAACTCATCACAATTATTAGATAAAAGCTGCAGCAGCCATCACAAACTCAATTGAATTACTCAGCTATTTAAAGGATATTTAACAAGAGTAATAATACATATAATTTAATGTAAAAGCTACAGTTTAAATAGTTGAAGATTTTTTATTTGTACTTATCAGTTCAGTTCAACAAACAAAGTATCACAGTGGGTCAAGAACTACACTTCAGCAGTAAAATAGAAACAAAATGCTGGAAGTTCTCAGTAATTCAGTTCATGGCTGGTTCTGTAATACCACTTTGACCAGTGAAGTTCACATTGCAAGCTGTGACATCACACCTGAACCGGAAGTGTGCAAATGGCACAATGGCTTGATCATTTGTAACAGACTTTATATTCCTGAAATGCATAAATTAGGATCCAATGGTCAGCTTTTAAGCACTAACTGAAACACAAGTGAAAATAGCTCAGTTCATTCAATCAGATCTTGAATTACCCGTTAGAAATACTCCACTGCACTGCAAGTAGGATTGATCACCCCATCTCACCCCAAGCATTCATGTTTTGGTCATCCAATCAATCTGGCCAAGCAGCTGGAGAGAAGCATAAACAAGGCCTGAAGATTGATGAGGTTTCAGAATCGATCTGACACACACTTTGGATGCATCCAAATTTTAATTTAATATTCAATTGCTTTCTGTATTTTTAAAGGACTTTTCAAGTTACAAAGCAGAACAAGATTTATATTGTGTTCATAAGCCTGGTTTGTTGCTTCTGGAGAACTATCAGTTATTTGTTTAAATTTATTTTAAGTTATTTTGAAACACACTTAACATTTGCTAAAATTTGCCCTAATGCATGTCAAAAATTCTTTATGAAATCCAATGTACCCATTCTGCGTATCAAACTGTGCTGTTCAATTCCTTTCCGATCAGGAAGAACAAGTTAATGCATCCTACTTGAAGAAAATATGTATTCTAGTGCTCATAATATATGCATACTTAAATGCATAATGCATTCAAAATGAAAATGAATCCTATTTACATTTAAATTTCATCAAATCTGATTAAGTGAAGAGGGTTGAGAAGGCATCACTGAAATGTTACCAATTGTGTAGAATTTTTAGAAATAAGCACTGGTTAATTTAAGTATTTAAACTGGAAATGGATTATTGATGTAAATTAATATGTGCAACATCTTCTATTTCAGCACTGGGGAAAAAAACAAAATAGCAAATAAGCATAGTCCCATACAGACAATGGTGACAGAAATTAAAGTAGTAAGTGAAAATCTGGTTGAACTTTTATACTTGCGTTCATTACAGAAAAGAATTAGAAATGAAGGAGGTACAACTGCCTGAAGTACCTTAATCATCAATATCACTTCAGAAGATAATACAGAAATTGAAGAGAATTAACTGGACAAGTTCCCCTGATCTGATATCCTGTATCCACGGGTTCTATAAGAGGTGGCGAGAGATAGTGCTCGCTTTGTGATGAACTACCAAATTTTCTCAGATTCTGGAATAGACTCAACAGGAAGCTGGCAAATGTTGTATTGTTATTTAAGAAAAGAGAATAAAAGAACCAAAGACCAGTTAGTTTGACATCTTCTGGCAGCAACGTTCTGGAATCCATTATTTAGGACAAAGCAGCAAGGCACTTGGAAAATTGTGGTCTGATAGAGTCAACATAGCCTTCTGAAGGGAAAATCATGTATAACAAACCAAATATTTTCAAAGCGTATAACCCTGGGGATAACTAATGGGTAAACAGTATTGGTAATGTATTTGGATTTTCAAAAATTATTTGAAGGTGGTTTCACACAAACAGTTGCTGCATAAAGACTCAGGGGACTGGGCTGGGAATAACATAATGGTAGAGTGAGGATTGGTTAAACGACAGGAAACAATCAGAATAATAGATCGCATTCAGCAGACACCAGTCCAGGACTTTCGCATCACAATTTAAATTGATGATTTGAAATGAAAAGATTGTATAATGTATCCAATTTTGCTGATATAACAAAACTAGATGGAAAAGGAGCAGCAGGGAGAGTGTGAGGGTCTGCAAAAGATTACAGTCAGGATATATAAGTAAGCAAGGTAGTGGCAGATAGAGTGTAATGTGATGAAAATGGAGAGGGCATATGTTTTGATTGGGGAAAAAATTAGGAAAAGTTTAAACATGGAGAAACTAGTAAAATGTTGGTGAACTGGGGTATTAATTTGTGCTGGTTGTCCAGGAGGAGAAATTAAATATGCAAGAAATTAGTATGACAGTGGATAGGAGGTAGGAAGGATCTGGAATACAAAAGTAAGCAAATCTCATTGAGACCATACAGGGCTTTTGTATCATCCCTGGATACAGTACTCAATAGAAACAGCATGTACAATTTTTGCCTCTGCATCCAAATGAAGATTTTCTTCCCGAACACAATAGATTTATGAGATTGATTCCATGGTTGGAGGTCGGTTCCTATGAGAGATCAAATTACATTGTACCATTTGTCATGGAGTTCAGAAAAACAGATTGCCTCGTTGAGATATGCATGATTCTGTGAAGGGTTGACAGAACAGATATCCCTGTATAGGAGGGAGAATGAAATTTGGGTTGAGACCTCTGTCTCAATGTCAGCAAGACCAAGCAGCTGATAATTGACTTCAGGAGCAGGAAACCGGAGGTCCATGAGCTAGTCCTCTGAGGTGGAAATGGCAAATTACTTTAAATTCCTTGCTGATATTATTTCAGTGACCCAGTCCAGGGCCTAGATGCGAATATAATTATGAAAAAAGCATGGCAGCACCCCTACTTCCTTGGAAATTTGTGAAGATTCGGCATGACATCTCAAACTTCGACAAACTTCTATAGATAAGTGATGGGGAGCATACTGACTGACTGAATCATAGTCTGGCATGGAACTGCCAATGCCCTCGAACAGAAAATCCTACAAAAAGTGATGGAAACAGCCCAACTCGTTACGGGTAAAGCCCTTCCACCAATGGACACACCTCCACAGAGCACTGTCACAGGAAAGTAGCGTCCATCATGGACCCGCACCACCCAGGTCATTCTGTCTTCTCACCGCTGCCATCAGGAAGGTGGTACAGGAGTCTCAGGACTCTCACCAGCAGGCTCACAAACAGTTATTACCCCTCAAACATCAGGCTCTTCAGCTTAAGGTAATAATGTCACTCATCTTCACCTACCCCATCATTAAAATGTTCCCACAACCAATGGGCTCACTTTCAAGGACTCTTCATCTTACATTCTCGACACTTATTGCTTATTTATTCAATTACTAATTTCTTTTTGTATTTGCATAGTTTTTTTTTTGCACACTGGTTTAATGGCAAAGTTGGTGCAGACTGTCAAATATTTTATTATGGTTATTATTCTATCATGGATTAATTGAGTATGCCCAAAAGAAAATGAATCTCAGGGTTGTATATGGTGATGTACATGTACTTTGATAATAAAAGCAACACACACAAAATGCTGGTGGAACACAGCAGGCCAGGCAACATCTATAAGGAGAAGCACTGTCGACGTTTCGGGCCGAGACCCCTCGTCAGGACTAACTGAAAGGAAAGATAGTAAGAGATTTGAAAGTAGGAGGGGGAGGGGGAAATGCTTTCTTTCCTTTCAGTTAGTCCTGATGAAGGGTCTCAGCCCGAAACGTCGACAGTGCTTCTCCCTATAGATGCTGCCTGGTCTGCTGTGTTCTACCAGCATTTTGTGTGTGTTGCTTGAATTTCCAGCATCAGCAGATTTCCTTGTATTTACTTTGATAATAAATTTACTTTGAACTTTTAACAAAAGACCACGTTTAGAATGAGGAAGTCAGCCATATTTGACTGAAACAGAGGAGTAAACTGTTCACAGGGTTGTAATTCTTTAAAGGCCTTTGAATACTCATTCTGCATATTTGAGCCTGATTTTTTTTGTTCCGAAATATTGTCCATACTTTCTAATTGTTGACATCAATTTTAAAGCATCCCAACTTTGCTCTTCAAAAGGATTTTCTGAGGCAAACCCTTTGCACAATGCTTCCAAGGGTTTCATGAACATCACACATAGAAGGTCAGTGGAAAGAACTGTGCACATCGGTACGATCTGCACCAATGCTTCTATATTCTGGTCATATATTTTTAAAAATTAATTCCAATTTTCAAAAACTTGAGTATGGCATAAATTTTTGATTCTGCAAACTTGTGAAAGCCTAACTTGGATGATAACGCAACCTGCTTTTCATTATTAATCACTACAGCACTGGTTACTATATCTATTCATCACTCATACATTACTGAGTAGAAAATCCTTTGATAGGGGAGATTTTCAGCTATTTTGATCATATGATTAACTTCATGTTTAATTCCTCCTTGCAACATCCCAAATACTCAAAAACGCCTCACTAAATGTTCATGAATCCTGCCTCCCCATCAACTAACCAACCATGAAGTAAGACTCACTGGTCTATAATTTCTATAATCAAGTTGGAATAAACAAGTTATTATCAGGCTAATGTGATCTGAGTGCAGGTATGTAAGTTTGAGCCCCAATCTGTCTGAGTGAATCAAAGTAATATTACCAAGTCTGTTGATGCTTTGAAGCTATGGGAATGTGAGTAATGGACATACATGAGGCTTCAAGAGACTATTAAGGAGTTAAACAAGCAGAAAACAATTTGGCTGGACTACAATGTGGAAAATATGAGCATATCTGCTTCAGTGGATAAAAGCAGAAGTGCTGGGTATTTTTTTTTAAATGGCAAGGCATTGGGAAATGTTGATGTTGACTTGGACAGGTATTCTTGTACGCAGCTGAAAGCTAACATGCAAACACAGTCATCAATTAGGACTGCAGTTGATTACCTGATCGTTATTGCTACTATTTTTGCGTAAATGAACAATTAATACAATTATGAAGGCCTTGAAGTATTGCTTTCCAAAGGAGAATATATTTGCTACAGAGATAGGGCATAGATTCTTCAAAATGGCACTGAAATGCCAAGTCTATAATGTCAGGAGAGATTGGGTCGGCTAGGTCTCTATTCTCTAGAGTTAAGAGCAAGATTTGAAAGATTGTTCTAGTAGCTGAAAACTACAGAATTAGGGTTCACTATATCAAAGGAGACACAAGGGACCACAGATGCTTGAAACTGCAGCACAAATAATCTGCTGAAGGAAATCAGGTCAAGTAGCATCTGTAGGAGGAAAGGAATTTTGGATCGATACACTACTTCAGGACTACGAGGAGACACACACACACACACACACACACACACACACACACACAGGTGCCGCTAGATGAGCAGAATTCCTCCAGCATTGTTTGTTGCTTCAATCTGTCGAAGTTAGGCGAAGACCAAAACAGGAAGCAGCACCACCAGCCAGATGGTAATAAATCTCTGGAACTTCTGACCTGAAAGAGCTGTGCAAGTTCAATCACTGATTGCATTCAAAACAGAGATCAAAAGATGTTTGAATACTGAAAGAATCAAAGAAATGAACATTTTGTGAAAAGAGGTTAACCAGGAAAACATTGACATGAGGAGCAGACATGAACAGCCAAATGGCCATCTTCAATGAGACCCTACCACCAAACATATCTTTACCTCCCCTCCACTCTCCCTTGGTATCACTTCTGTGATTCTTTTGTCCAGTCATTCCTCCTGGCACTTATCCCTGCAAGCAGAAATGCTACACCTGTCCATTCACCTTCTCTCACACCTCCAAACAGGACCCCAAACAGTCCTTCCAGTCGGAAGGCAGTGCGTTCGATTGTAGCGACTTCTTCAGGGTCAACCAAAGGTTCTTACTGTCGTTTTTAAATGGATTTTTTATGATCACAAAACCCTGTTGGACACTGTTAATGTAGAATGCTGCAAGTCCAATTCACTGATTACTGCTGGATGAGAGGGGAGCTGTGTGGCCTTGGTCGTAGTGAGGATTTGGCCTCAAGTTGAAGTGTCGCCTGTTTAGTCACCCAAGAGAGAAGTATCGGAGTCAGTGCACTCCACTGGAGGTGGTATGGCACTGTGTCCAAGCTACAATCAGTGCCAGCCCCCACGATCACTCGGCAGAAGACAAGCTGTATTGTATTCAACTGCAGACTGCTGCAACATTCATGGACCCAGGGTATTAGACTATTTTCTTTGTGACTGTATTTTACTGCTACCTTATATGTGCTTTCTATCTTATGTGTGCTTGTTATGTTATATTTACCTTGTGCTGTGTGTGACTGATGGTACTGTGGTTTGCTACTTGGCCCCAGAATAATGCTCTTTCGTTTAGCTGTATTCATGGGTATTCCTGTATGGTTGAATGACAACTAAATTTGAACATGAAGCAGGTGAGGCAAAGCTTCATCTGCAAATCTTTTGGGGTCATCTATTATATCCAGTGCTCCTGATGCTGTCTCTTCTACATACGTGACATAGATCGGAGAACCGCTTTGTCCAGCAGCTTCACTTCATCCACAATAAACAGGATTTCCCAGTGGCCAACTATTTTAATTCCAATCCTCATTCTGACATGTCGGTCCATGGCTTCCTCTTCTGCCATTAAGAAGCAACTCTCAGGTTGGTGTAGCAACACCTCACATTCTGTTTAGGTCGCCTCCAACCTGATGCTATGAACATTGATTTCTCCAGCTTCTGGTGATTTGTTCCCCTCCTCTTCTCTCCTCTTCAATTCCCCACTCTGCCCTCCCTAACCTGTTCTCCTGACCTGCCTATCACCTCTTCCTTCCCTTTCTCGGTGATCTACATGATCATGGTCCACTGTTCTCTCCTATCAGATTCCTTCTTCTCCAGCTCTTTATCTTTTCCACCCATCACCTCCCAGTTTCTTATTTCATCACTCACCTTCCCCACCTACTTGGCTTCACCTATTACCTTCTATCTTGTACTCCTTCCCTCTTCCACCACCTTCTTATTCTGCCATCTTACCTCTTCTTTTCTAGACCTGATGAAGGGTCTCAGTTGTCTATTCATTTCCATAGATGCTGCTGACCTGCTGAGTTCCTCCAGCACTTTGTGTGCGTGACTCAGTCCTGCTCTCAGATCTTTTGATAGGCGGAATCAAAGGCCCACGTGTCTCTGAACATCTTTACATGTAAACCTCGGTACTTCACTTTTGCAACAATGATAAAGATGACTCCTACGTGATCTTTGTTTTGTAAAGACCAAACTCAGCAAGAACAGTGTACACTTCCTTTCAATTACTAAATTTTATTAAGAGATGAGAATTGTGCACTATAAAATTAACAACCTTTCTTTAGGGAAGTACACAATATGATTTTCTACATTAATCAAGTTTGCTTTTATGGATGTTAAATATGATCAAGAACTTAGAATCACTAGGCATATACATTTTCACTATGACATTCATCAAGAAAATGAGATATCCCCAGACACCTTTTCAAGCTTTTAGCTGCTGAAGTAGATAATATGGAGTGGGAGCGGGTGGTTGCTGGGGAGAGGAAAAACATTTCAAACAAGTTGCAAAGATACATAAAGCATAAACACTCAAGCTCTACGGTGTCCTGGGTATTCTTGAATTGATAGCTAGGTTACTTTCACATCTGTTAGAAATGAACCTTGATCACAAAAACATTTTACAGAAACCAAAAGAATTAATAACATTGAACTGCAAAGGGAAAGAAACCCCAAAGGAAGCTACTGAGAGCATCACATCACTTCCTATACATCTCAGCAATTCAATGCAGTTTATTCTCCATGGCTTGGGCCTGATACAATCAGGTGCAGACACCTATGACAAGTCTGCAAAACAGATGTCAGGTTTCCTACTAAAGAAATGGATCCCCCACTGCATTTACTATAGCAGTAATCCTTAACAATTTATTTTATCACTGGTCTACACTTTCTCCTGGCACATAATGCAAAATTGACACCAATAGCAATCAGAGGAAAATGCAAGAGTATTCTCAGTCTCAAACAAAGTTACAATACCTGAATCATTTCCAGAGCCCGTTGATAATGCCGGCATGATTGCCTCTGCAAAAATGTCACACAGGAATGTCAGGACACCTGCAGGCCAAGTGATTCAATGATCTTCTCTTTGCTCAAGCCACGCTATGCCAACATGTCAATAAAATTTTGCCATTTGTGCCCTAGATGGAAAAATACTGCAATTAAAACAGGTTCCATATCTTAACTTTTCTACCATACATGTCAAACCTCACTTTGAGATGATCTCGCAAAGTGAATGCTTGCAAATGAGCACGTGGGTAAACCAACACTGGTCACAGATAACATGAATGGTTTAGTGAAGACTGTAGCACCAAGCTCATAACTTATCTTACTCTAAACCATCAATTCTATTAAAATAATTGAATCTATCTTCATTTAACATGTACAATGATTTTAACAATCTGCACAACCTGACTCTCAAAACCTATCACAATATCAACTTAATAACTGATAATGCATTCATTCCACTAATAAGTCTACGTCAACCAGTGTATATCAAATCAATACCATAATTTCACCCGCTACTGCTATTTTCTGCAGTTTCATTTTCTTAGATTTGAATGGACACTTGCGCATTGTATATTGTGGCCACTTTGCTCAGTTAATGTATAGCATTTATGATTTAATTCTTCAATGTTCAAACAATGGAATCAAAGGAGGACCTGAGTATTTCTGTCTGTATAGAATTATTTAAGTTCAGGGATTTTGGGACTCTTCAGTCACAATATTAAGATACATAAGCAAATATAAATTCAATAACTTTGAAACACAGCGTTTTGTTTATAAGACAGTTCCTCCTGCTGTACAAATTCATGATTTTAATTATAGTACATTCTTCCAAAATATTGACACATGAAATACCCACCACAGCTATTTGACAGAGATTAGGAAAGAATTTGAAAACTCATACAAAGAAAACATCAGAATTAATGATATTCCAGATGAAGAATGCATCCTGGCAAAAGATAATTTTTGGCATTTAACAAACATGGAAATTCCAAAAGACATTCAGTACCTAAAATGGTTAATCTGCACAATTTCATTTTCGTAAACTATGCCACTGGCAAAACAGTTGGTTTCGATTTCTTTTGAAATATATTTTGCAGTTGTTTACAGCTTCATACATTATATAGCTATATATTATATAAATCCCATGTGTAAAAATTGAAGGTTAAATTAAAATTTTTAAAAGGTAATCATAAAATGAATGCAGAACTGATTTGCAGTCTCTTTATAACTAATGGAGGTCCATAATATTAAACAGAAACTTACTCAATCTCCTGGATTGTTCAGAAAAAAAAATAATGTGCCCTAACACAAAATTTGGCAAAATAGCAAAGAGCAAAGAAGAAAAAATCTAACTGACAAAATGGAAAAACATGTAGAAGTGCAGCAAAAAGTCTTCATTTTAATTAAAGGTCTGCATTTTAGGAGAAAATATAAAGAGAGCAACATGAAATAGCACATTGTTTAAACAAAGGCCCCAAAAGAAAACAAATAGTATATTTTCTCATGTTTTACTGTCCATAAATTGGAGAATCCTTTTCAGAAAGAACCTTCAATTCTACCGCAATTTTTGTCAAATTTACTTTTAAAAGTATAACATTAAACTACTTCATCATGTATTGTCATTGACCTTTGCAATTGATTGTACCTGTGCAGCAGATCAATTTTTTTTGGTATGCAGACATTGCCAGCATTTATTACCAATACAAAACAGCATTTGAGAAAGCAAAAGTGAACAGTTTAATCTCAAACTGCTCCATTCCTCAGGACTATCTCAGGATAGAGGGGCATCCATTCAAAATAGAGATGCGGAGAAATTTCTTTAGCCAAATGGAGGTAAATTTGTGGAATTTGTTGCCACATGCAGCTGTGGAGGCCAGGTAGTTGGGTATGTTTAAGGCAGAGATAGGTTCTTGATTGGGGATGGCATCAAAGGTTACATGGGAAGTCTGGGAAATGGGGTTGAGGAGTGGGAAAAGAAAGTATCAGCATGACTGAATGGTGGAGCGGACTCAAATGGTCTAATTCTGCTCCTACATCTTTTGGTACTTCTGTGCATGGTACTCTCATTAGGTATAAAGTTACAAGAAATGGACCAGCTGAGATGAAGGATTAGCAATACGTTTTTAAGTTAGAACAGCAGACAACATACAAGTGGTAGTGTTCCCATGCACCAACTGCCCTTGATGTGACAAAGGTAGTGATAAATTGGCATATAGCAGGGAGATAGAAAATCCAGTTGAATGGCACCACAATAACGACCCCTCACTCAGTGTCAGCAAAACCAAAATCCTGGTTATTGATAGCTGCAGGTCCATGAGCCAGTCCTCACTGGAGAATCAGAGGTGAAGGAGGTCAATATCTTTAAAATTCCTTGGGGTTATCAAATCAGAGGATCTATTCTAAATGCCATCACTGTCATGCCAAATTTGGCATGTCATCTAAAGTCTTGATCAACTTCTTTAGATGCCCAATGGAGGGTATCCTGACTGGTTGCATCACTGCCCAGTACAGAAACACTAATACCCAGGAATGGTGGATACAGCCCAGATCGGAGGCATAGTTCTCCCCAACATTGAGCACATTTACAAGGAGTGTTACCACAAGAAAGCAGCACCCATCATCAAGGACCCCCACCATCCAGGCCATGCTCTCTTCTCACTGCTGCCATCCAGGTGGTGGTACAGGAACCTTAAATCCTACACCACCACATTCAGGAACAGTTATTATCCTTCAACCATCAGGTTACTGAACCAGTATGAATAATTTCATTTACCTCAACAGTGCTCTGATTTCACAATCTATGGACTCACTTTCAAGAACTCTTGTTCACAAAATTATTTATTTATTTGCAGGGTTTGTCTTATTTTGCACAGTGATTGCTTGTCAGTCTTTGTTCATGTGAAGTTTTTCATTTACTCCATTGTATTTATTTGTTTTCTTGTGAAAGTCTACAAGAAAATGAATAGTAAAATATAATGACATATACAAAAATTCACTTTGAACTCTGATGGTTGAGATTACAGGCTTGGGAAATGCCATTGCCAATTGATTGCTATATCTTTTCTGTGTGGCACGTGCTGAAGCCACATGTACCAATGGTGGAGGAAATGATGTGTTTCCAGGGTGCCAACCAATTAAGTGGATTACCATGTCCTGGATGTTGTCAAGTTCCTTCAGTGCAGTTGGAATTGCACTTATCCAGTCCAGTGCAGAGCATTCCATCATGCTCCAGATTGTTTTACAGATGACTGAAGAGTTTTAGGTTACCAGAAGATTAATCACCTGATGCAGGATACTCTTAATCCAACCAGGTATTTTAATTTATTTAGGCATAGGGCAAGGCACAAGGGCCTTCAGCCCAAAAGGCATACACTGTTACACCCATGCAACCAACCTACCTTCTGACTCATGTCTTTGGAATATGGGAGGAAACCAGAGCACCCAGAGGAAATGCATGTATTCATGGGGAGAACATATAAACTCATTTCAAATTCATAGGTGGCAGAATTGAAACCACCTATTGTCACAATATTCATGTTATTGGTTTGGTTGAATTTCTGGTCAATCCAATGAAGCTGATGAATGGGGCACAGTAATGTTAATGCCATTGGATATCAAAGGTTCATGGTCAAGTTATCTCTTGTTGGAGATGCCCATGTGTGGCACCTTGTGCCATGAAGAGCATTCACCTTATTGTCAAGGTTTTTTTGAAGTACTTCAAGTTTCAAGTGAATTGAACATGGTGCAAACATTGTTTAACATTCCCATTCCAACCCTGTCATTGAAAACACAAGAGATTTCATATGCAGGAAATCTGGATCTTTTGGCTGGCTTCTCCCATTTCCTCCAGACCAAGGTGTAGTCATGTGGACACAGCTGGAGCCATGCGAGTGCACCTTTTCATTGGCAATGTGGAAAATGCATATTCCAAACCTACACCGTTAATGCTCCTTAACTCTTTCTCCACTACATTGGTGCTGCTTCTGTACCCATGTGGCACTCACCAATTTCATCAACTCTGCCTTCAAATTCAACCTTGCCTTCATATTCACTTGGTCATTCTCCAACACTTCTCTCCCCTTGGTTGAGCTGTCTCCATCCCTGGAGATGTCTACCAACATCTTTTGCAGATGTCTACCAACATCTTTTTCAGAAAATCACATCTCCTCCATTTCCTATGTTTGCCCTCACCCCATTCCCCTATATAGACGGAGTTCCCCTTGTCCTCACATACGAACCCACAAGCCTCCACATCCAGCATCATTCTCTGCAACTTCCACCGTCTCCAATCGGATCTTGCTTGTGCCTCTCCTCACAACTGTCCACGGGGATCACTCTCCGCAACTCCCTTGTCTGCTTGTCCCTCCCCATTGATCCCATTCCTTGCAATTAGTCCTACAACCGTACCTAATGTTACACCTGCCCCTATCCAATGCCCTTACCACCATGCAGGGCCGTAAACAGTCCTTCCAGTTGAGGCAACATCTCACATACAAATCCATTGGTGTGATTTACTACATCTGGTGCTCCAGGTGCAGGTTCCTCTACGGTGAGTCCCAATAGATTGTGGATCACTTCATTGAGCAATGTTGCTCTATCTGCTGCAAAAGCCAGAATCACAGTGGCCAGCCATTTTAATTCAAATTACCATTAAGACACTGACAGGTCTATCCATGGCCTCCTCTATCTTTACATTGATGCCAGACACAGACTGGAAAAGCCTTGATAATCCATTTTGGTCATCTCCAACCTGATGGCATCAACATGTATTTTTCCAGCTTCAAGTAACCGCTTTCCCTTGCTCCCCCTTTGCTTTTACTCATCCCAATGGCTCTTCTGCCCCTTGTTTTCCCCTCCACCTGCCAATCACCTTCATTTTACGACCCTCTGGTTTCCCATCTCCTTCCTTTTATTCCATGGTTCATTGCCTTATATCAGATTCCTCCTTCAGTGTTTTGCCTCTTCCACCTATCACCTCCCAGCTTCTCATATCATTCTCTTTTTTATTTCCTCCACCACCTACTTACCATATCCCTCCTACTTGAATTCACCTGTGACCTGCCAGTTTGCGCTCTTTACCCTTCTCCTATCTTTTGATTCTGAATTCTCCCCTCTTCCCTTCTAGTTGTGAAGGGTCTTGGCCTGAAACATCAACTGCTCATTTCCCTCAGGTGATGCTGTTTGAACAAAAGTTCTTCCTGCATTTTGTGTGTGTCCACAAAGGACAATTCACCTGGATTACTGTCTTTTGTGTGTGTTGCTTCAGTTAATGAAGAAGCTATTTAGGATGGTTAGGCCTTGGACACTGTCCTGAAGTCTGCAGTGATATCCTGGGGTGGGGATGATCCAATTCCTGCAATCACAACCATCTTCCTTGTGAAAGATAAAATTAGTGGAGTGCTTGCCACTTGATGCCCAGTTATCAGATGGAACCCCGTTTCCCAAAGTTTAACAAAAAAAGAGAATGCAATAACGGCTCAATAGATTTAATCCTGGATCGTGCTTATCTTATAAGAAAATTCAGAGGCAATCTCATTAAGACAGTAAATTTTAAGAGGCTTGATGCAGGAAAGTTATCCGGATGGGGTACTAAGAATAAGATTTTGAGACTCAAGGCAAGGGATTGACCATAGACACAAGAAATTTTGCAGATGTAGGAAATCCAAAATAATACACACAGAAAACTGGAGGAACTCAGCAGTTCAGGCAGCATCATGGAAATGAATGAACAATTAACGTTTCGAGCCAAGACCCTTCTTCAAAACTGGAAAGGAAGGGGGAAGATGCCAGAATTTAAAAATCTTCCTGCCGCATTAACAATAATAGGGTTCTTGTCCTTACCTACAACCCCCTACATCCAATGGATCATTCTCTGCAACTTCCATCATCTGCAAAGGGATCCTATCACCAAACATATCTTTACCTCCCCCGCTCCGCTTTTCGCATGGTTCACTCCCTCCATGATTCCCTTGTCCATACATTCCCACTAACCTTATCTTCCTCCCAGCAAGCATGCAAATTGCTACACTTGCTCTCTCAGGTCAATTCAGGGCCCCAAACTGTCCTTCCAAATGAGGCAACACTTCACCTGCAAAGTGGGTCCCAATGCAACCTCGTCTATATTGGTGAAACCCATTGTAAATTGGGGGACTGCTTTGTTGAGCACCTCCACGCCATCTGCCAAATGCAGAACATCCCAGGTGGCCAAACATTTTAATTCTGATTCCCATTCTGACAAGTTGATCCATGGCCTCCTCTTGAGGCCACCCTCAAGCTGGAGGAGCAACACCTTATATTATTCAGTCTGGGTATTCTCCAACCTGATGGCATGAATATCCATTTCTCCTTCCAGTTTAAAAAAAGGTCCTTCCCCCTCCACTCTTTAACTATTCCCCACCCCTTCTCACCTGCCTCCACCTCCCCCTGGGTTCCCTCCTCCCTTTTTCTCCTATGGTCCATTCTCCTCCCCTATTAGATTTCTTTCTCTTAAGCTAAATACTTTTCCTACACACCTGGCTTCACCTATCATCTTATAGCTCTCCTCCCTCCCTTCCCCTCACCTTTCTATTCTAGTGTCTTCCATTTCCTTCCCAGTCCTGGAAAGGAAGCAGTCCGATATGCTGACGGCTTATTCATTCCTATAGATGATGCGCGACCTGCTGAGTTCCTCCACCACTTTGGGTGCTGCAAAGGATTGACCATTCGTATCTGGGAGGGGAAGAAATTTTTACACCTAAACAACAAAAATATTTGACATTCTCCATCCAAGTGAGCTGCAGAAGCTTTGTTGCCAAGAAAAACCAAGACAGAAATCAACAGAGTTTAGGATAAGAAGCGAATGGCACGAATGTAAAAAAAAACCTGAATGAATGTGCAGTAAGTTCAAGGGGCCAAATGGCCCAGTCCTTTTTCTATTGTAGACTTTCAATTTTCCCAGGAGCCATCAAGAAGCCAAATTTACTTTGTTTACATTATGGGCATTCACTCACAGTTCGCTTTTTGAATTCAGTTCTTAGGTCTAAGCTTGCACCAATGCTGCAGTAGAGATCTGGAACAGAATGGTCCTCAAGAGAACATTATTAGAGATTAAATGCTATTGCATAGCATTGATGATGATACATTCTATCAATTTTCTGATAATTGAGAACAGATTAAATTGGCAGTAAATAGCCAGATTGTATTCATCCTACTTTTATAAATAGGAGTGACCTGGGCAATTCTCCACATTACTGAGTAGATGCTACTGTTCTAAATATATTGGAATAGCTTGGCAAGATGCTCAGTTAATTCTGAAGTGCATGACTTCAGTACTACAACTGAAATGTGAATGATTGTTTCACTTTCAGGATTCACATGCTGGGCCAATCATTCTTGAAGTTACCTCCTCCAGTTAGTTTTTTTAATTATCCACCACCATCTATCATTAGATGTTACAGAATATATATGACAGACACACACACACTTCAGGTATTGTTGCTGCATGCCACTCTATTCCTCCATAATGCAGGGTTAACTCACTGGCTTGATTGTCATGGCTCAGTGAAGAATATGCAAGATTATGAGGTTACAGGTTATGGTAGTGCACTTCATAGGCACACAATTTTGATATGCAATATTTGTTCTGAGTGTATGCATTACAAGACCAAGAACAAGTAGCAACTCAGAACAAGAGTACATTCTCTCAGTATAAAAATGGGATTTTACTGCCACAGCATCTCTGCAGTGGTTATTATTACCAATTCTGGAATACGTACGTGCAGCTGGCAAAGGTAGATGGGTGATCCCATTGGTTAATCCCTAGTGTTAGTTAGCTCACTGCCTGCTACAGACCCATCATGTCTTTCACATCTTTGCCAGCTCAGTCAGTGGTGGGATTACCAATCTACCTGATGGATATGAAAGTCCCACACCCAGAATAATTTTCTCTGCCTTTGCTATTTTCAGTGCTTTCAAGTATTATTCAATACAGAAAAACACTAATTCATCAACTCAGATGACTGCAGGTAGATTACTGTCCCACTGTTTGACCTGATGCCACATCAGCATTGACGACACACAGGGCTCCTCTTACTCACCTGCACCACCATTTCTGATCAGTCAGTCCTGCCAGAGGGACAGGACATATCCAGGATTTGCAATCAAGGTGTCTTACGCCAGGCTGACTGACAGTCTACCAATTTAGACACCAGTCTCCAGAGGGGGGACTTTGCAAAGTCATTCAGGCAAATGGCAATCATGTTATATTTCAGTGCAATATTGTCAATGATGTGTTGTCCGCTGTTTTTTATGTTTGTTATTGCAACATACAGCAGAAGTGTGTGGTTAGGGGCACTTTGAGGACATTGAGTCAGCTGCATTGCTGTATGCCTGGACTTACAACTAGTCTCCAACAGACTCATGTCTCTGTGTTTCTACACTTGACAGAAGGTACAAGGAAAACGTAGAAAAAGGTAAAACAGACTCAAGTTAAATAAAGATACAAGGGACTGGCAGGTATTGGAATCTGGAGCAACAGACAAAAGACCACAACTCCACAGATGCTGTCTGGCTCGCTGACTTCCTCCAGCAATTGGTGTGCTGCTCAAATTAACTATAACTCTGAACATGCATTGTCTGCACATTAAAGTCAGCAGAAGAGTAGACGAGAGGGTAGCTAACATTATGAAGAAAAAAAATGTATGAATAATTAAATAAATTGAACACAGTAAGACACAAGAGATTAAGTGGGCAGGTTAAGGAGTTACAGACATTATGTGTAGTTTGCAACTGCCTTCTCCATTATACCATCAATTCAAAAGAGAAAAAAAAGGGGGGCAAAAAATATACAAGTTCCATCAAAACCAGCTACAGGGTTAATCAACGATGGACCAGAAGTAGAGCGCACAATAAACAGCAAGATGAGATAAATAGAAAAGCAAATATTCTGACTTAATGTCTGATACATTGGGAGATATACTTTAAAATGTTACATTTTTCATTGAACCAGTATAGATAAGCAGAATTGTAACAGAACAGTAATTTTCTGCAAACACAAGTTAACCAACAAAAGGAGTTAATTAGGTCAAATATAGGTTAAAAAAAATTCAAACAGTTGAGAGAATGCAGAGGTGGTGAAAGGCTACGCTGTTTGCTTCAGTTTTCATAGAAGAGCAAGGAGTGGAAATTAAATATCACAAGAGGCATTAGCTAGCCTTACTGTACATAACAATATAATACTGAAACCAGTGGTGGTGTTCCAAATGAATAAAGGCACCACCCTTATGGAACAGAGTCTGGAACAGCAAGGGAAGTCAGGGGAAAGAGAGGTTCCAAATACAATCTTTCAAACTCTGGATGTGTAAGTTGTGCCAAAGAAATGCAGAAATACCAATATAATACCCTTGCTCAAAGAGGATAAAGAAATACATAAAGTTAGCTGTCAACCGTTCAGCAACCATTAATACAGTAAACAGTCTGTCCTACACTTGCCCGTCACGTATATGCACTGAAGCGTATTAGTTTCAACAGCAATGATCTTGGCAAACTTAATGAATTTCTCTGCTGCTTCGAGACGAACAGATGCTTTATCACCACAAATCTTTTAAAATTTTATGCTGTGCCTTATCTTAAATTTTTGCAACCAGTTTGAATATTCACAATTGCCTTCAATTTTCAGTTCATCGTGATAGATCTTTGCTTTTTTCATCATCAACATACCATTAAGTGACATGTTCACTCTGATGCTGACAAATCCACTCTTTCAATACACAATCAAGATCTTTATTTTTATATTTTACGCAGTGTTTTCCTATTTGCCTTTAACTTCTATTCATTACATATGAGAGATCACTTCTCAGAACCATCTGCGGTGTGCAGAGACCTTGTGGAATTTTCCATTTGTCAGCCCTCAAAGAAAAATCTGGATTTTGGAATTTTGGATAAGGGGCATTCAACCTGTAGTAACTTAATTTCCAGAAGCTATATTGCTTAATGAAATTCTAAATGAGACAAATGATTGTTAAAGACAGCAAACAAAAACTAAGGCAAGTTATATTTGACAGATTGTTTTGAATCAAATGAGAAAAAAAGAGCACATTGATAAATGAAATGCTGTGGATGCATTCCTCGAGAAAAAAGGTGAATTTTTGAAAATCTGCAGACATTACAGTGAACGACTAACCAAAGGGGAGGGGACACTTGACTCTATCATAGCTTTTTTTTAAAAAAAACAAATATTTCCCCTTCTTCAAATGTTAGGGTTAGATAAAGCATAAAAGACTAGATAGCTCTTTGAAGAATCAACACTAATGCAATCTTCTCTGTAAACTCAACTTCTGGCCACTCAAGCTTTACATCATTAAGATCAATGAAGAAAATATCAAATACTGAGAGGAATCCACATTCTGAAAACCAGCACATAAAACATAAAGCAATCTCATCTTGGATCCAATGTTAAATGCTCTTCAGTGTAATTTTTTAATCGGCGTATCAATTTCTAACATTCGCAATACACTCCCTCATTCCAAAGATGTATGAGTTAGAAGGTTAATTGGTCACAATTGTAATTGGGTGGTGTGGGCTTGTTGGGCCAGAATGACCCACTGGCCCATTATAGATCTGCACCTCTAAATAAATAATTAATCCTTCAGTTATTGGTCACCATTCGTCAGTAATGCAATTTGCAATTATGGTAAACTACTAACAAGGTATGGATTCTACATTTCATTACTCAGGTGCTTAGATTTCAGTTAAAGAACAATTACAAAACTTATTTGTTACAAAGAGTTAATTAAAAACATTCTAGCAACTTCATGATATGTCACATTCCTGAATATCAGGTTTAAGGATTTTCCCGACATAAATTATATTGTACTGCAATCAAAAATTTATGGCCCATCTGCATTCAATTCATCAATGCCCCATGGAGTGTAAATCTAGACCTAATCCAAAGTCCACATGCTGGTCAGTATGATGTGTTCAGTGGTCCCCAACCATCGGGCCGCAAAGCGTGTGCTACCGGGACGAAAGGAAACGATAAGATTTGGCAATATGAAACAATACGAGTCAGCTGCACCTTTGCTCATTCCCTGTCACTCCCACTGTTGAACTTGAATGCTTGCAAGGTCATTACACACGCAAGCTCATCAGTCGGTCATTAACCTACAACTACTCAATGAGTAAAAAAACAAACGTCGCTTGAGAGTTTCTTTGGAAGAGGTGGTAGGGGACATAAAAGGCCTAACGATGATGATAGCACAGAGACAGCAGAGGCCGAAACTGCAAAGAAAAGAAAGCTTCCTCCAACAGAAAATACGACGAGTCGTACATAAAATATGGCTTTAATGCGACCGGTGACTCGCACGCTCCAAGCCCTGTGTGTGGTATTTGGAGACAAGCTGTCTAATGAGGCAATGAAGCCCTCAAAACTGCTTTGGCCCCTTGAGTTCAAGCACCCTGCACTTAAAGACAAACCCGCTGAGTTTTTTGAGTGGAAAAAGCGTGAGCAAGCGAGACAGAAGCAAGTGCTGAGAGCCACCACCTCCACAAATGCTGCTGCTCTGACAGCGCCGTACTTAGTGGCAAGCCGTACTGCTAAGGCTAAGAAGCCTTTCACTGTTGATGAAGAAATGATTCTGCCTGCTGCCAAGGACATGTGCCGTGAACTGTTGGGAGAAGCTGCAGCTAACAAGATAGCATAGGTTTCTCTTTCAGCTTCCACAGTTTCAAGCAGAATCGAAGATATAGCAGAGGACATAGAAGCACAGCTGTTGGAACGGCTTAGTGAGTCACCATGATATGTTACCCAGGTCGACGAGTCTACCGATGTCAACAACATGGCAATACTGCTGGTTTATGTGCGATATATATCTTTCAAGACGATGTGCACGAGAATATGTTGTGCGCATTGCCACTGCCAACTAACACAACTGGGGCAGAACTATTCAAGTCTTTGAATGACAACATGTCAGGCAAACTGAACTGGTCATTCTGTGTTGGAATATGCACAGACGGGGCTGCAGCTATGACTAGACGGCTGTCTGGTTTTACTACTCGAGTCAAAGTTGTTCCTAAATGCCAGTCTACACATTATGTCATACACAGGGAAATTCTGGCTAGCCAAAAAATGTCACCTGATCTTAACAGCACATTGAGTGACATTGTTGAAGGTATCAATCACATCAAAGCAAAAACCCTTTACTCACGTCTGTTTGAGCAGCTTTGTGAGGAAATGGATGCAGAGCACAAACACCTTCTCTTACACACTGAAATCAGGTGGCTATCGAGGGGCAGAGCCCTGGACAGGATTTTTGAGTTAAGAGAGCCGCTACAGAGATTTCTTTCAGGAGAAAAGTCACCACAGGCAGTACACTTCAGTGACGAGGAGTGGATAGCAAAATTCACTTAACTGCGTGACATCTTCAACCTGCTCAATTAACTCAATTTGTCACTTCAGGGGAGAATGACAACTATCTTCAAGTTGGCAGATAGAGTGTCTGCTTTCAAATCCAAACTGGAACTGTGGGGACAGCGAATGGACAGGGACATATTTCACATGTTCCCAACAATAGCTGGGATTTTGGGAGAGACTGAGACTGCACCGTCCTTCTCACAGTTGGTGCACGATCACCTATCTTCGCTGTCGACAGAATTCAAGTACTACTTCCCAACTGCAAATGACTCAAGACATGCAAAGGATTGGGTCTGTGACCCATTTGTGAATGTCCCCGGTGAATCATCCCTATCAGTGCAGGCAAGAAGCTCAACTCCTTGAGCTTGCAAATGACGGTGGGCTGAAAAGTATGTTTGACATAACATCTCTGCCGGCATTCTGGATCAAAGTCAAGGCTGAATATCCTGAGATAGCCACAAAAGCACTGAAAATGGTGCTTCCACTTCCAACATCATATCTCTGTGAAGCGGGGTTTTCTGCAATGAATGCAACAAAAACTAAATTGCGGAATAGACTGGGCATAAGGAACCCCCTTCGAGTATCGTTGTCTCCCATCACCCCTCGATGGGACCATCTTGTTTCAGGGAAACAAGCCCAGGGCTCCCACTGATTCAGCGATATTGGTGTGTTGCAATCATTTTATATGTTCATACGAGGAAAATATGTGCTATGTGTTTAATGTCCAAACATTACTTAAAACGTAATGATGCTATTGACTTATAAGTGACTTATAATTGACTTATCATTATATTCATGCGAGGAAAATATGCGCTGTGTGTTTAATATTAAATTCGTTAGATAAACCCTTTTAGAAACGAAATGGAGTGTATTAGCCACATAGTTGACTTATCACCTGTATTCCGGTCGTGATTAACACCCCCACCCCCTTGTCGGCCGGTCCACAAGAATACTGTCAATATTAAACAGGTCCGCGGTGCGAAAAAGGTTGGTGACCCCTGTTCTAGATAATCAAACTTTGCATTACACCATAGTGTAATGAATAAATTATGAGCAGAAAATAATCAAAAAGGCATATACATGGCCATTTATCAGTCCCGTAAATATATTTAATTTGTAATAGATACCAGCTCGTTCTGTTTAAGTAAACATAATGCTTCCTTCTGTAATTATGTAAATAAGTCACTGGAAACAAATATTTATTTGAAAAATGGTTAAAAATTACACTTATATGGACTAAATGTTATAGCAGATTTTAGCTGGTAGAATTTGAAGTTCTTAATTTCTATTTTAATTTCAAACATTTAGAAACTATAATTTGGAAGCTAATAAAATAAACTTTGATATCTTTTTTAGCACTGAAGGAAATATTTTTAAGTAATTAAATGTTAACAGTTTGATATGCAACTACACAAGAATAAAATGCAATTTATAAAATAATGAGCTAAAGAAGCAAAGCTTCACAAAGTTAAATCTTCTATTTTTAAGTTTGGATCTTGGACCACCAGTTGAAACTGGGATTTATGGGTCAGCATTTAATGTACATTCACAAAGGCTGTGTGAGAGCTATACTCTCAGAGGGTTTATCAGCTGAGACATTAAACTGAAGTCCCAACTTCCAGTGACTTAGCTGCATTCCAAATAATTCCACAAAACACTTTCAACAGTAGCAGAACTCTTGTAATGTTCTGACTTATCTCACACCAACATAAAAAAATCATTCATCTCATGGTTATTGGTCAGATGTTGTTTGTACAAAAGTGACTGCATGTGAAGACAGCATTAAGATACAATGAGACATTCATCATATAAATCAGTTTTGTTTTCTCCTTCCCAGGTCACAACTTAAATGGTAGCCAAAATGCTCTCCAGGTTTTTATGGATGTTTATTTATCTGGATGCAAGGTACACTCAAGCTGCTGCAAGTGACTTTTCA
This sequence comes from Hemitrygon akajei, assembly GCF_048418815.1. Taxonomy (NCBI): domain Eukaryota; kingdom Metazoa; phylum Chordata; class Chondrichthyes; order Myliobatiformes; family Dasyatidae; genus Hemitrygon; species Hemitrygon akajei. The sequence goes on from NC_133131.1 coordinate 139,103,654, forward strand.
GTCAGGGTCTCTTAATCACTTCTGCTCCATTCCCAAAAATTAATTCCTAGATTTGAATCTGAAATATTTTGAGGTGATACAACTGTTTAGCAGTATGGAAAATGAGTCTGCACTCAACTGTTCTTCAATGATCCACACTGGTGGACCCACATGCTATGTTGCAGTTGCAGTTAGTTCATCTCCAATATATACTACAAAACCACACAACAGATGTCACAGCAACACGTTATACAATAAAGTTACTGTCAAATTCTGGCTCCAATTTTGGTCTGTATCCAACTTGCAATAAATATTATTTTAAAAACACTTCACTGAATCTGAGAAAATTTAGCTGCAAATTCCAGAGAACAGGAATAAATAAAGGGTGTAGACTGCAAACGATCTCAATTATTGACCGTCAGTTCAGAAAAATCTGTGCTCAAATAACTTACAACAACATGCGTCTCTGAAGCAACCTGAATTTAATGCATCTTTTTATGTATTAAAATGTTACATAATATTTCAACAGTAGGCTTGAGTTGTTTAAAACATTTTGCACGTTCCAGTAAATGGAAGCAACTGGAATTCCTGCAACCCTAGTGTACTTGCTCACAGGGGCTCAATTACACCAGAGAAGAGATTCCAAATACATCAACCCCGAAGCTCAGGTCCAAATTCCAATCAGAAGCTGCCGTCCAGAAGACTGGAAGTTATGCCAGATGTGGCACAAACTCAGTTGGACAAGAATTCAGATTGGAACTGCATGTTCCAAGAGGAGGACTGGGAGTGCTGAAATCTGCATTAGAAAATCGCAAGCCAATTCAACAATGTCAGAATGATCAATGCTTTGGGGTGGGAATTATTGGTGCTACAATTAAGAAACTGAGCAGAAATCACAAGAACTAGAGGATAAGTAATTAATTCTGAGTGCAGAACTATTATAGTTCAAACTGTTGCTGCTTATTATTTTAAAAGAGAGCAATCACGATATTCCCAGCCAAACTACAAACACTGACTTTTGAGGCTATGGAAAGTATGGAATGAAAATCTAACCAAATACAGCACTGAAATACTTTTGGGCCATTTCAGCAAAACCTTTTGTAGAATGGACAGATATCCCATTGTGCAGAACGCATTTCGTTAAAAACAGTTGACTCTAGAGCGAAATGGATTCAGACCAACTACAAAAATATACTTGTCTCTCTTTTTTGAAACTTTTGTATAGAAGATTTTCTGGATTGGGTGGAAAGTGAACACAAACTAAAGAGATTTGTGGCATAAAACAGATTTGCAGATTCATAAGCTTGGAGCATACAAACACTGCAGTGATATCTGCTTCCAGCTGCACCTTTTTTTAGTTTTCATTTATTTGAAAAATAAAGTCACTGAACATATCGTTTGCTTAGGATTCCAGTACAACTCTTGGGCAAATGCCACATTACATTTGCTGGTTTATTGAACCTGACAATTTCAGAAAAAGAGTATTTCTAAAGACATCAAAATGTTTGAAAAAGATCATTAAAATACAAGCAGCTCAAAAGTAAATGAGTTATTAAGTGTTCATTCACAATGTAGTTTTTAAGATCATTTAAAAATATTACAACTGTGATAGTAGATTCCACATCAAGACGCATCTATGTTCACACAAGGGAACATGACTGTCAACGAAACATCAGGTGCCAGCTTCCAAGAAAATGGGCGATTCCAGCGCAAATAATTTTTTGATTATGTTCACACTACCAGAGATTTTTAACCCGTGGAATATTTCTGGACATGAGAGCCTTCAACACTTTGTTGATTTATTTATTTATTTACACAGTGAAGGCTGAGAGCAAGCAAACTTTTAATCTAGCACATGTATCTACTAATGGTTAGACACCAATGGAACCATGAAGCAATGGAATCGATTCTTGCTTTTCACAAATAGCACCTGACAAAGTCACATTCTTACTTGTTCTCCTTGGCACTGATATATTTCTTTTTAAGTTAATCTTGGAGTACAAGTGCCACCACTGCGAGGCTAAGGAGAAGCAAACACACTAAATTTTTAAAAATCAGACAGAAAAAAAAAACGCAGGACAAATGAAAACAGGGTTAGATTATGATTCAATAAATAAATGGAGCAAATAAAATGATGAGGAGCAGACTGCATCAAACTGACAGTGCCTTTAACAGTGATGTGGCATTCCACAAATACTCTTGTCAGAATCAGAATCACTTTAATGCCAGTATGTGAAACCTACCAGAACTGACTGGGATCTGGCCAAGCATAAAATACAGGACAATATCATAACAGACAACAAAAAAGCAACCAACAATTTACAAGACAATACTGCAAACAGCCATGAGCTATCAACAATTGCTGCAAATGTCAATAACCAAAAATAAATATAAACATTTGAACAGATCAGCAGAACAAGGAGAGCAGGAAAGGTCATTTAATGGATGTCATGCAGGGACAGTTAAGGTATTACACCTGAGTGAGTTTTGTTGAGGAGCTGGAGAGCTACGGGAAAGAAGCTTCAAAGATTATGTATAGTCCTGGTGGTGAAGGATTTGTACAGTCTTCCAGATGGCGGTCACAGAATGCATGTAAAAAGGGACGAAATCTCAGCAGGCAATAAGGAGGCATACAGGATTGAAATAGACACCATGAGTGGTGTCACAACAACGTCTCAATGAATGTCAGTAAGATCAAGGAATTGATTGTGGACTACAGGACGGGGAAGTCGGGAGGACAGTTGCTAGTCCTCACTGAGTGATCGGTGATGGAAAGTGTAAGCGTCTTTATGTTCCTAAGTGTCAACATTTCAGAGGATCTGCCCTGGGCCCAACATATTTATACAATCATGAAGGTATACCTGTGGCTCTACTTCACTAAGAGTTTGAGAAGATTTGAAGTGTCACCAAAGACTCTTGCAAATTGTGATAAATGTAGACAGCATTCTGAATGCTTGATATGGAGATTCCAATGCACAGGATCGCAAGAGGCTGTAGAAGGTTGTAGGCTCAGAAGGTAGGGAGAAGGAAGGGGACAATACCAGGTGGCAGGTTCATAATAAACTTCTGCTTTATAATAACAAAGTTATTAGTGGCAGCACCCTTGCCTGCACTTGAATTCCCATTCTACTTCAAACAATCTGAATATCAATGCAGCATCGGGGTATGCTGTGCAGTCAAAACATTTTTGTTTCCATTTTATTAAGGTTATACAGTTTGAAATATGCCATTCGGCCCACCATGTCCACACCAGCCTGTAGGCACCCCTTTTGTATTAATCCCACCTTCTAACACTTAGCTCATAGCCTTTGCTGTCTAGGTGTTTCAAACACTCAATTAGACACTTCTTATATGCTACTAGCGCCTCTACTGCCACACCAGGCAGTGTATCCAAGGTATTCACCGTGTTCCAAGTGAAAATGATCTCTCTCAAATTCCCTCTCAATCTCTTAAACCTCATCTTAAAGCTATTGACTGATATAGGGAAGTTTCTTTCATTCCACCCTGTCTGTACCCTTATTATTTTATGTACCGCAATCATGTCCTCATTTAATCTCTTCCACATTAGGGAAAAGCAACTAAGCCTCTCCCATCTCACCTCATTACAAAAACATTCCATGCCAGGCACCATTCTGGTGAATCTTCTCTGCACCCTCTCCAGAGCTAGCACATTTTCCCTTGTACAGTGACTAAAACCATATGCAGTACTCTAGCTGAGGCCAGACCATTGTTTTACAGAAGTGGAGTATAACTCTTGTGATTTTTGTGCAACTGACTAATGAAGGCCAGTAACATACACCTTCTCAACCATATTCCTGTGTCACTGCCTTCAAGGATCTTTGGATTTGTTCACCAAGGTCCCTCTGTTTCTCAATACTCCCTGAAACCCTAACATTTCTGGAATAGGGAGCATGCCTTGGTCTTTAATACTAGTATAACTTTATCACATTTATCTGGACTAAATCTCATTTATCATTTCTCAGCCTATTTTATCAATATTACCATGTACTCTAACAACACCCTCCACACCATCAACAACTCCACCAATCTTTTGTCATCTACCAAACTTACTGATAATGTATCCCACATCCAAATCATTCACATATCTTAGAAATAGCATGGATCCCTGTGCAGTTCCACTAGTAACATGCATCCAGTCACAATGCTCTACCATCACCCTCAGCCTCCTATTGCCAATTTAGGGAACCAATTTACCAACATTCCCTGGATCCCATGGGCCCTAATCTTTTGGTCCAGTCTCTCAAGTGGGACCTTGTCAGGGGCCTCACTGAAGTTGATATAAACTACATCATACATTGCTCTCATCTTTGTTAACTCTTCAAAGAAATAATTTCAGATTGGATAAAGTTCAAATTCAATGTAAATATATAAAAGTACATATATGACCCCATAAACAAGCCCGAGATGCCTGACAACACCATGTTGGTTATCTTTAATTAGTCCTTGCTTTTCAAACTTATCATTAATCATGCCCCTCAGAATTGTTTTCTGATAACTTCCCTGCTAAGGCTCACAGGTTTGGAATTACCAAGTTTTTCCCTGGTAATAAATCACAGCATTTTGAAAGCGAAATTATCACATTGTGAATTTTGTTTATTTTACTTCATATCACACTGCCCTATTTCTGCAAAGCCTTGTCAAAAGACAGCTAAACAATCTTCTGAAGTGATTGTAACTGATTATTTACCAGCACATTTGCCAACAGTTGTTAAAAGAACCTAAATGGAAAAGACATGCAACCATGACATGCATCCAGGCAAAATATTACATGAAAATAATTTGTACATTTTTTTGAGTAATGTATGTAGTGTTGATTTCTTGGATGTAAGTAGTTGGTTACACTGGTGAAAATGCAAGACTTAACAGCCAAGATGATCTACCAGCATAATATGATAGGAGGAGCAGTCACTAATGTCATAAATCCAAATTTTGTGTTAAAAAGTCCAAGGTAACATGACTGAACAACTGCCATCCTGTCGCACTCACCTCAATAATAACCAAATGCTTTGAGAAGCTGGTCAAGGACTACATCTTCAGCATTCTGCCACCCACAATGGAAACCCTACATTTTGTCTATCAACACAACCGATTGACAGATGATGCGACAGCCACAGCTCTACACACTGTCCTTTTCACAACTGGAGAAGAAGAATGCTTATGTGGGAATACTGTTCTTGGACGATAGTTCAGCATTCAACACCATGAATCCCTCCAGGCTCAACAAGAACTCTGCCTTCACCCTGCCTTGTGCAGTTGGATCCTGGATCCCAGCAGGTGGTAAGAGTGGGCACCCTCACCTCTGCCCATCTACATAGCTGCCTCTGAGAGCTGTGTCCTAAGCCCCCTCCTTTAGTCTCTGTACACCCATGACTGTGTTGTCATCCACAGTTCCAACATGCTCATTAAATTTGCTGACGATCGTACATTCATTGGCTGAATCGCAAATAATAACGAGGCAGCCTGCAGAGAAGAAGTCATCACGCTGACACAGTGGTGTCAAGAAAACAACCTCTCCCTCAATGTTGCTAAAACAAAGGAGCTGGTTGTGGACTACAGGAGGAATGGAGACGGGCTAATCCCTACTGACATCAATGGATCTGGGATTAAGAGGGTGAACACCTTTAAATTCCTCAGCATACACATCACCGAGGATCTCACGTGGTCTGTACATACCAGCTGTGTGGTGAAAAAAGCACAACAGCACCTCTTTCACCTTAGATGGTTGAAATAAAGCATTAAAAAGGCCCTTCTGTCCAATTTATCCATGCTAACCCAGGTGCCAACCTAAGCTTGTCCTACTTGCCCATATTTGGCCTGTATCTCTTCAAACTCTTCCTAACCATATACTTATCCAAATGAACTTCCACAATTAAAGCACAAAATGCTCAGACTTTCTTCTTATCTTCATTGCAGGAGTCAATCTTCTCTACAGGTTCATCCCTCCCTAAATATGGATGCAAGTGCCCCAGGTGCTGTCACAAAAGCACCTTTCAGAATCAGGTTTATTATCTCTGGCAGTGGCAGTTCAATGCAAGACATAATTTAGAAGAAAAAGTAATAATAATTAATTACATTATTTACAGTATACGTATATTGAATAGATTAAAAATCATACAAAAAACCAGAAATAATATATATTTAAAAAGCGAGGTAATGCTCATGGATTCTATGTCCATTTAGGAATCGGATTGCAGAGGGGAAGAAGCTGTTCCTGAATCGCTGAGTGTGTGCTTTCAGGCTTCTGTACCTCCTACCTGATGGTAACACTGCGAAAAGGGAATGCCCTGGGTGCTAGAGGTCCTTAATAATGGACGCTGCCTTTCTGGGACACTGCCCCTTGAAGATGTAATGGGTACATTGTAGGCTAGTACCCAAGATGGAGCCGCATAAATTTACAACCCTCTGCAGCTTCTTTTGGTCTTATGAAGTAGCCCTCCCACCCCCCCCCACCCCCCAAACCAGACAGCGATGCAGCCTGTCGGAATGCTCTCCACAGTACATCTATAGAAGTTTTTGAGTGTATTTGTTGACATGCCAAATTTCTTCAAACTCCGAATGAAGTACAGTCATTGTCTTGCCTTCTTTATAACTGCATCGATATGTTGGGACCAGGTTAGGTCCTCAGAGATCTTGAGGCCCAGGAACTTGAAACTGCTCACTCTATCCACTTCTGGTCCATCTATGAGGATTGGTATGTGTTCCTTTATCTTATCCTTCCTGAAGTCCACAATCACCTCTTTTGTCTTACTGACGTTGAGTGCCAGGTTGTTGCTGCGACACCACTCCACTAACAGGCATATCTCGCTCTGGTACACCCTCTCATCACCATCTGAGATTCTACCAACAATGGTGTATCATCAGCAAATTTACAGATGGTATTTGAGCAATGCCTAGCCACACAATCATGGGGATAGAGGGAGTAGAGCAGTGGGCTAAGCACACACCCAAGGTGCACCAGTGTTGATCGTCAGTGAAGAGGATGTGTTATCACCAATCTGCACAGATTGTTGTCTTCCAGTTAGGGAGCTGAAGATCCAATTACAGAGGGAGGTACAGAGGCCCAGGTTCTGCAACTTTTCAATCAAGATTATGGGAATGATGGTATTAAATGCTGAGCTATAGTCAACAAACAGCATCCTGACATATTGTAGGTGCTTGTGTTGTCCAGGTGGCCTAAAGTCATGTGAAGAGCCATTGAGATTGATTCTGCCGTTGACCTATTGTGGTGATAGGCAAAAATGCAATGGGTCCAGGTCATTGCTGAGGCAGTTTAGTCTAGTCATGACCAACCTCTCAAAGCATTTCACATGCGAGTGCTACCAGGAGATAGTCATTAAGGCAGCTCACATTCTTCTTAGGTACTGCTATAATTGTTGCCTTTTTGAAGTGGGAACTTCTGCCTGTAGCAGTAAGAGGTTGAAAATGTCCTTGATATCTCCTGCTAGTTAGCTGGCACTGGATTTCAGAGCCATACCAGGTACTCCATTGGGACCTTCTGCCTTGTGAGGGTTCACTCTTTTTAAAGACAGCGTAACATCGGCCTCTGGGACAGAGATCACAGGGTCATCAGGTGCAGCAGGGATCTTCACAGCTGTAGTTGTGTTCTCCCTTTCAAAGTGGGCACAGAAGGCACTGAGCTCATCTGGTAGTAAATCATCGCTGCCATTCATGCTTTTGGGTTTCATTTTGTAGGAAGTAATATCTTGCAAACCCTGCCAGAGCTGTTGTACATCCGATATCGCCTTCAACCTCATTCGAAATTGTCTGTTTGCCCTTGAAAACGCCCTTCGCAAGTCATACCTGGTTTTCTGGTACAGACCTGGGTCGCCAGACTTAAACGCCACAGATATATCCTTCAGCAGACAACGTGCCTCCTGGTTCATCCACGGCTTTTGGTTTGGGACTGTACAGTAAGTCTCTGCAGGCACACACTCATCCACACGTTTTAATGAATTCGGTAACAACTGCAGCATACTCATCCAGGTTCAAAGACGAATCCCTGAATACAGTCCAGTCCACCTTCAACATTATTTCAAAATGCCTGACATTTATACTTCTTATCCATTTTAGTAACGGGCAATATTCCACTAGTCTTCCGAACTACATAATGCAACTGTGTATGAGCGCTGTCATTCATGCACCAGTTGCTCTGCTCCACCTCTTCTGGACTACATTTGTAGACTCACTCACATAATTATTAATTTTTTCATTCCTCCTTCGATAGTTGATAAGCACACAGTTTCCCATGGGTTATTTCATCTGACAACTCCTTATCCACTAACTTTAGCCATCTACAACCCTTTAAAGGGTCTTCCCGCCCTCTCTGTAACTCACTTACCTTGCAAACAATAACAGATTTGGATAAAATACACTTAGCTTTTGAATCATCTTCATTATTGATCATAAACTGTTGTGGCCATTGCATGAAACCTTGCGGCACCTCACTAGTTGCTGACTGCCAATCTGAAAATGATCCATTTATTCCAACTGTTTTCTGTTAGTTGGAAGCTCCCCCAGGATTACCATGCACCACTTTATTCAGCACTGGATTCCCATGTTTAATCACGTTTGTAACATTCTTAAGAACACTCACAAATTTGTTGAACAAAATTCATATCGATTTCGCTTGATGTTCTTCTCAGGTAGTAGTGAACTTTTTTTTAAAATAACTTCAACTTGACATGATCACCAAAGTCATACAGGGTTGTGTCACCTGGATAAATTTTGTAGTGAAAGAATTCAGCTGTAGGTTTAACTCAAATCTCTGAAGCTTCAAAGTTCAACACAGTTTTTGAAGTATTCAATTCTGGATAATTAACAGAGCATTTGATTCTTCCAGCCAGATTACTCATGATTACGAGATGAATTAATACACAAGGTTACCGTAAGACATAGAAGCAGAATTAGGCCATCCAGCCCATCGAATCTGCTCTGCCATTCCATCATTGCTGATCCCATTCAATCCCATACACCTGCTTTCTTGCCATATCCTTTGATGCCCTGACTAATCAGGAAACAATCAACTTCTGCCTTAAATATACCCACAGACTTGGCCTCCACCGCAGTCTGTAGCAGAGCATTCCGCAGATTCACTACTCTAAAATCCTCCTTATCTTTGGTCAAAACGGTCACCCCTCAGTTTTGAGGCTGTGCCCTCTAGTTCTGGATACCCTCACTATAGGAAACATCCTCTCCACATCTGCCCTATCTAGTCCTTTCATCATTCGGTAGGTTTCAACGAGATCCTCCTGGATTCTTCTAAATTCCATTGAGTACAGACACAAAGCTGTCAAACACTCCTCAAATGTTAACCCCTTCGTTCCCAGAATCATCCTTGTGAACCTCCTCTGGACTCTTTCCAATGACGACACATCCTTTCTGAGATTTGGGGCCCAAAACTGCTGACAATACTCCGTATGGTCTGACTAACGTCTTATAAAGCCTCAGCATTATGTCCCTGCTTCTATATTCTATTGCCCTTGAAATAAATGCCAACATTGCATTTGTCTTCTTTACCAGAGACAAGCAGTAAATTAACCTTCTGAGAGTCCTGCATGAGGACTCCCAAGTCCCTCTGCACCTCTGATATTTGAACCTTCTCCCTATTTAGATAATAGTCTGCAGTATTAGAGGGGCATCCTTTTAGAACGGAGAAGAGAAGGATACCCCCATCATAGGAAGCATTCTCTCCACATTCACCTTATCCAGTCCTTTCAACATTTGGTAGGATTCAATGAGATCCCAAAGCATTCGTCTAAATTCCAGTGAGTACAGGCCTAAAGCTACCATATGCTCCTATATTAACCCTTGCATTCCTGGAATCATCCTCTGGACTCTCCAGAGAGTCCTTTCTGAGATATGGGGCCCAAAACTGTTGACAATACTCCAAGTGCGGCCTGATCAGTGCCTTATAAAGCTTCAGCATTATCTCCCTGCTTTTATATTTCATTCCCCTTGAAATAAATGCCAACACTGCATTTGCCTTCTTTACTACATACTCAACCTGTGAATTAACCTTCCAGGAGCCTTGCACTAAGTTCCTCTACAACTCTGATGTTTGAATTTTCTCCCCATTTAGATAATAGTCTGCACTATTATTCCCTTTACCAAAATGCATCATGCATTCCCCAACACGATTCCATCTGTCACTTTCTGTAGCACCATTACAGCACACAAAACCATGGCACACATTCAAACAATAACAGTTTGATGGAAAATTATTTCAGGGAAATGTCAAGTACTATCCAATGTAAATTTTACACCATCCAAACACGGGGCATACAATTCAGGTTTTGTACAGGTGATGTTAACGACAGGACTAGAAACATGCTTCTGTAAGCAACAGATGAAAACTACATACTGCATTGAGCAAGAATACACTTAAACACGACCCCTTCAATCAAACCAGATGCATTTTAAATCCCTTTGCCAAAGATAAAATCAATAAGTTTCTACATAAACTCATCCAGTGAGGACTGGAATATAAAAGCAAGGATATAGTGCTGAGGCTTTATAAGGCCTTGGTGAGGCCAGCCCCAGAGCAGTTTTGGGTCCCTTATTTATGGAAGAAAGTGCTGACATTAGAGAAAGTTCACAGCAGGTTCACAAAAATGATACTGGGAACGAATAGCTTATCATATGGGAAACGACTGATGGTTCTGGGCCTTTACTCGCTGGAATTCCGAAGAATGGGGTGGGAGGAGATCTCATTGAAACCTATCAAATGTTGAAAGGCCTCGATAGAGTGGCTGTGGAGAGGATGTTTCCAATGGTGAGGGGTCAAGGGCCAGAGGGCGCAGCCTCAGAATAGAGGAGCATCCATTTAGAACAGAAGTGATGAGGAATTTCTTTAGCTCAAGGGTGGTGTATCTGTAGAATTCGTAGCCACTGGTGGCTGTGGAGGCCAGGTCACTGGGTGTATTTGAGGCAGTGACTCATAGTTCTTGATTAGTTGGGGCATGGAAGGTTACAGGGAAAGACAGAAGAATGGGGTTGAAAGGGAATTGGATCAGCCATGATGAAATTATGGAGCAAGCTCAATGGGCTGAATGGCCTAATTCTGCTCTTGTGTCTTATGGTATTAAGATCAGTGCAAAGTATGAAGATATATTATTTAGTATTGAAATCTTTTACATACTCTTTGAACAGGAACAGAAAGATTTCATGTGCAAATTAACAGCCATTTATTACGAACACAGTTCATTTACAAGCTATTCCTCCTATTTCTTGTTAGGAAAAGAATCTTAAAATATTTGATTCCAACTATGCATGCATTAAATTCCAAGATCAAAGTAAATTTATTATAAAAATACATGTCATATAGAACCCTGAGATTTGTTTTCTTTCAGGGACACTCAGTAAATCCAAGAACCATAACAGAATCAATGAAAGATGTCACCCAAAAGGCGGACAAACAACCAATGTGCAAACTATGCATATACGAAAGAGAAATAATAATAATAATAATAATAATAATAATAATAATAAATAAACCATAAATAGAGAACATGAGAGGAAGAGTCCTTGAAGATGAGTCCGTAGGGTGTGGAAACTTAGTGTCACATTTGTGACTTAATAGCTCATAACTGGCAATAAATTCATAAGAATATTTATATTCAATAGACAAATCCTATTCTTTGTCAAATTTGGCATACAGCCATTACATTTATTTCACTTTTCAAGAACAGAAAATTGAATAAAATCAGTGAGAGTCCAATTTCCATTAAGTCCTTAGTCACCCTCCTGTCTCCTTTATTTCTTCTACCATCTAGTGGGCATAATAAGAATTACATCTCAGGTGGCCTTTGTCCAGTACATCAGCTTAAATTAAATGAAAAACCTGCCAGAAATTCATGCCACTCCCCCTATAGCTCTGATACATAGATGAAGAAAATTTAATTCTGGTTGCTTCAATTTACCATTTTGATTCCTCAATATATTCAAATCTTGCAATGAAAAATAACCATATTTTTTCCATGACTACATTTTTCCAGTGAACTGCATCATCCTTTTAAAATCTTTACTTTTTACAACATCCTTTGCTGCATTCCAACACTAAAGGATCTACCAAGGACTCTAGCTGGCAGGAAACATACAGAAAATTCTGGTTTCTGCCAGGTTAGCTATCTTTCAGACAAGATGATAGCAACACACTATTGGATGAACAATCTAAAGGTGGATTTCCCCATCACTTAGAACATCTAGTTTAGCGAAAAGCTATGAGAACAACTGTGAATGCAGAGATGGGAAAATAGACAAAATCTTTTTATTTCCCTACCTTAATTTCCAGCCTATATAATTTTTCCTTACCCCAGTTCAGCTGAACGAGAATACAATGGTAGGCCAAGTGGCTACTCATGTGAGAGAAGTCAGCTCACCAGTCAATACAAATTTGACAGGTCTATTCCAACCCTCAACTCCTCATCTGTGGTTGATCTCCAGAGACCTCAACTTCAATTTCACAAGATTCATCCATCTCCACTTTGAATGCTTGTAACGATAGTCTCCACTACCCTCTGCAAGATGATTTTACACACTTTAACTTTAAATGGCCAGCTCATCTTGAAAGTACTTTCTTTCATTTGAGCTACCTCCAAGTGAAAATATCTCCGCATCTCCCATTGTACCACCATGAACCGCTGTACTTTAGTAAGATCAACCTTACTCATGTAACAACAAAAATTAAACAGGAATCCAACTTGGTGAGCCTCTTAATAACCCTTTCATCCTTGGAATTGTCTTTTGAACTTCCTATACTATAATATCCTTTATTGGGTCAAAATGTGTGCACAGGTAGTTCAGGGGTGGACTAACATCCTAACATAGTCACCAGAGCGTGTACCCTCTTTCTCAACTCCAAACCCTTTTGCAAACCCCTTTCTGAACTACTTCCTGCAGTTACCTGCTTGCTCGTGATTCAAGCACAATGCCTAGATCCCTCTGTTCTTTGCTCTTGTACAATCTTTCACTCCATTGAAATATAATTTGCCTTTTGACTCTTCTTACCAAAGTGCCTGACCTCACAATTTCCACTGAACTCTATTTTCCAAGTTTTCATCCACATAATCTACCCATATCCCACTGCAGGTTCACAATATCATCACCTAATGCCTTTTAAATATCATCACCAGATTTGCCCCTTCCTCTAGATAATCAATACAAATAGTAAGTAATGGAGGGTCACACTAGATCTTTGGGTAGTTCACTATATATTGAGCTTTGCTGAATTGTTGGTTATTCTTCAATTACGAGCTCTGGAAAGCACGAGGTGAAGGATGTTGCAAACTCAGGTGGGGTAGGGGATACACAGAAAAATAGTGGAAGTGCTGATGAATAGAGAAACAGCAAGTCCAAGTTCTACAACTCCCTGAAAGTGACGATGCAGGTCAATAAACTGATTAAGGCAGAATATAGCATGCCTGTCTTCAAAGGGTCAGGGTATAGAATACTCAACTTTGGAAGGTTATGCTGCAACATTTGAAAACACTGGTTAGGCAACACTTGCAGTTCAGCGTGCACACAACTGTAAAGATTTGATGGTCTTTGAAAGTAGAGATTAATCAGGATGATGTCTGTACTGGTGGACTTTTGTTAAAGGGATGAGATTGGACAGACTGGATTATTTTGCCCAGCTCAATGGATGCTGAATGGTGACCAGATAGAAGTATACAAGATTATGAGAGGTATAGTATATAACATTATGAGAGGCATAGAGATAACTAGACAAAATCTTATTCCTATGGTAGGACTATCAAAAACAAACAGTATAGGTGCAAGATGAGAGAAAGAAATTCAAAGCGGATCTGTGAAGGCAAGATTTTTTCAAAAATGCAGAATAGAATCAAAGGGGAATTCGAAAGAGGAATATTTAAAAGAACATTTGGAACTACTGTCTGCATCCCACAGAACATCGGCGATAACCACGAGCACCATCTTAAATAAGAAAGAGAAATACTGCATGAAAATAGGCTTTTTGGCCCAACTCATACAAGCCAGCCAAAATGTCCATCTGAGCTTGCCCCAAATGAGAGCATTTGACCCATACACCTCTCAGCTTTTTCTATACATGTACCTGTCCAAATGTCATTTAAATATTGTACCTATACCCAATTTTACAGCTTCACCTGACAATTTGTACCACACACCAACCACTCTCGTGCATGGGAAAAGCTGTCCATCAGGCCTTCTTACAATCTTTCTCTTTCAGCTTAAATCTATGCACTCTGGTTTTTGACTCCCCTACCAGAAACACATTTCAATCATTCACCTTATATATACCCTTCATGATATTCCATCAGCCATTCCCTTGCCCAGCGTAGATTTTTTGTAACTTTCGACCACCTTCTTCACTAAAATATCACCAATTTCATGTGTCACTTTCAAACTTACCAATCACGCCACATATATTCTCTTCCAAACAATTAATATACTTAAGCAATAAATAACCCACTGATCAATGTTATGTACCACTGGTTACAGATTTCCAGTCTGGAAAAAAATGTCCTCTACCTTCCACCACCAAGCCAATTTTGACCTTTTCCCCTTACTGCATCACCAGCCCTCTACTCCCTCGCATCTTGCTTTCTTTGAATCGGGAAATACAAACCACATCCAGGTAACAAACACGTTTCATTTTAAAGACATCCATAAGTTAATTTTGTCCACAAGTAGGAAAATTCATAAAAATTATTTGATTTGGTAACCATGCCTTCACAATATTGTTGTGAATGGCATCAAAAGCACATAAAACTTAAGAAATTACTGGAAATCAAGAGAGAGGAGAAACTACATCATTTCTGCTACTGACAAGAATGAATGCATACAAGTGCATTAGATGTTGTTATATAATATTATGACAGCTCATTTGTACGTAGGAGTGTCCATAAGTCAGGCGTTCATAACCTGGGAATGGCTTAATAACAAGCTGAGATCTGGTTAATGATTGGAATGGAGGAACACAATGGGGAAATAAATTAACAGCTCAAAAGAACAAATAAATTTAATTACATTTAAACATGCACTTATGGCTGCAGCTAAAACTTAATTGTGGCTTTGGCTTGGTTTCCTTCTACACCTCTCAATCAATCAAAAATTGATGGGTGAAAGTTCAATTTTAGTAAAGTTAAGCCAATCAGACATGAATGAAAAGAAATTATCTGCTTCTATTCTTACAATGAGAAGTATGAACTTTCAACATTAATTCCATCTTCAATCTCTCATTACTATAGACAGAAGTTCCCACTTGTTCAGAAAGGGCAACAAATATACCAGTGCCCAAGAAGAGCAGGGCGAGCTGTCTTAATGACTATCATCCAGTAGCACTCACATCTACAGTGATGAAGCCATTTGAGAGGTTTGTCATGGCTCAAAATTAACTCCCATCTCAGCAAGGACCTCGACTTACTGCAATCTGCCTATTGCCACAATAGGGTGCGATCTCATTGGCTCTTCTTGTGGCCTTGGATAACACAAATAACCAAGTCAACTTGCAGTTTATTGACTACAACTCAGCTTTTACAGTTCCGATCAAAAAGCACCAGAACCTGAGCCTCGGTATCTCCATCTGCAACTGGATCCTCAACAATCTGTGTGGATTGAAAATAATATTAGGATCAGGTTTAATATCACCAGCATATGTCCTGAAATTTAACTTTGAGGCAGCAGTACAATGTAATATATGCAATGCAAAAACAGAAAATGTAGTGTTCATAGGTTCATAGAAACATAGAAAACAGGTGCAGGAGTAGGCCATTCGGCCCTTCAAGCCTGCACCGCCATTCAGTATGATCATGGCTGATCATCCAACTCAAAACCCTATACCTGCTTTCTCTCCATACTCCCTGATCCCTTTAGCCACAAGGGCCATATCTAACTTCCTCTTAAATATAGCCAATGAACCGGCCTCAACTGTTTCCTGTGGCAGAGAATTCCACAAATTCACCACTCTCTGTGTGAAGAAGTTTTTCCTCATCTTGGTCCTAAAAGGCTTCCCCTTTATCCTTAAACTGTGACCCCTTGTTCTGGACTTCCCAAACATCGGAAACAATCTTCCTGCATCTAGCCTGTCCAATCCCTTTAGAATTTTATACGTTTCAATAAGATCCCCCCTCAATCTTCTAAATTCTAATGAGTATAAGCCTAGTCGATCCAGTCTTTCTTCATATGAAAGTCCTGCCATCCCAGGAATCAATCTGGTGAACCTTCTCTGTACTCCCTCTATGGCAAGAATGTCTTTCCTCAGATTAGGGGACCAAAACTACACACAATACTCTAGGTGCAGTCTCACCAAGGCCTTGTACAACTGCCGTAGAACCTCCCTGCTCCTGTACTCAAATCCTTCTGCTATGAATGCCAACATACCATTTGCCTTTTTCACCACCTGCTGTACCTGCATGCCCCCCTTCAATGACTTGTGTACAATGACACCCAGGTCTTGTTGCACCTCCCCTTTTCCTAATCGGCCACCATTCAGATAATAATCTGTTTTCCTGTTCTTGCAACCAAAGTGGATAACCTCACATTTATCCACATTAAATTGCATCTGCCATGAATTTGCCCACTCACCTAACCTATCCAAGTCACCCTGCATCCTCTTAGCATCCTCCTCACAGCTAACACCGCCGCCCAGCTTCGTGTCATCCGCAAACTTGGAGATGCTCCATTTAATTCCCTCATCTAAATCATTAATATATATTGTAAACAACTGGGGTCCCAGCACTGAGCCTTGCGGTACCCCACTAGTCACTGCCTGCCATTCTGAAAAGGTCCCGTTTACTCCCACTCTTTGTTTCCTGTCTGCCAACCAATTCTCTATCCACATCAATACCATACCCACAATACCGTCAATGTCCACTTAGAACTGAATGGCAAAGGGGAAGAAGCTGTTCCTGAATCGCTAGTATAAGGGGTTTCTTCTTTATGTTACTGTGTATGTTAATCAAAATGGCTTCATTGTTATGTTAATCTTTTATGTTACTGCGTATGTTAATCAAAATAGCTTCTTGGTTATGTTAAATGCTGAGAATGCTCTCTCGCTGCTGTTTGTTTGGGCTATCCTATTGATAAGAGAGCGAATGAACCAATGGGTATCCATGCTTTTCTTCTTTGGGGTGATATGTTGTCTCATATTACTGGGAAACAGGGGCTTTTGGGGGAGTCGGAGGGGAGATTGAGAGGAAGACAGACGTGCTGGGAGTGCTCTGGTCGATCACTTCGGGTGGTCCCGAGCTACGAGTCGTGGGGTCGGAGCGGATCGTAGGGGAAGAAGGAAGGTCCCAAGCTCCAACTGTATGTGAACGAAGAAACTGAACTTTGATAAGTCTGGCACCTTTTTTTGTTTCCATTCATTCCTTTTTAGAAACATAAAAACATAGAAAATAGGTGCAGGAGTAGGCCATTCGGCCCTTCGAGCCTGCACTACCATTCAGTATGGTCATGGCTGATCATCCAACTCAAAACCCTGTACCTGCTTTCTCTCCACCCCCCCTGATCCCTTTAGCCACAAGGGCCATATCTAACTTCCTCTTAAATATAGCCAATGAACCGGCCTCAACTGTTTCCTGTGGCAGAGAATTCCACAGATTCACCACTCTGTGTGAAGAAGGTTTTTGTATTGTATCTTTATTAATCTCATAGTCCAAGTAAGATTTATAAAGTGTAATTTGTAGAATGTACATGGTGTACTGGCTGATGATTGATGTTTGAGGCCGTATCAGGTGGCATTGCACAGCAACCGACGCAACCGTGAGACAAAGTTGGGCGGGGGACGGGGTCTCCCCTAGATACGTACGAGCCGATATAGCTGAGCGTTACACTGAGTATGTGCATCCACCTCGCTGATGATCAACAATGGCGCACCTCAGGGATGTCAGCTTAGCTCATGGTTCTAGCTGAATGGTGTTGCAGCAACAACCTTGCACATAGTGTCATTGAGACCAAAGAACTGATAGCAGACTTCAGAAAGACTAAGACGAGGTAACACACACCAGTCCTTAACAAGGGATCAGAAATGGAAGTGGTAAACAATTTCAAATTCCTAAGTGTCAACAGCACTGAGGATCCATCGTGGGCCTAACATATCGATGCACTTACAAAGAAGGCAGTTGCTACATTTCATTAAATGAGGAGATTTAGTATGTCACCAAAGATACTAGCAACGCAAATTTCTACAGATGTACCATGCACAGAGCATTCTAATTGGCTGCATGACCATCTGGGGTGAGGGGGGTGGTATTGCACGGAATTGAAATAAGCTGTAGAGATTTGTAAACTTGGTAAGCTCCATTATGTACACTAGCTTCTGCAGATTTCTCTTGTTTATGTGTTTATGTCCCTAGTATCCAGGACATCTTCAAGTAGTGATAGTGATAGTAAGCATTCGGCATGAACTAGAAGGACCGAGATGGCCTGTTTCCGTGCTGTAATTGTTATATAGTTATATGGTTACATGATACCTCAAAAAGGCAGCATTCGTCATTAAAGACCTCAATCACCCACCACAGGTCATGCCTTGTTCTCATTGCTACCATCAGGAAGGAGATACAGAAACCTGAAGACACGCAATCAACAATTCAGAAACAGCCTTATATCCTCTGCCATCTGATTTCTGAATGAGCAATGAAACATCACTATTTTTGCACAACTTATTTAACTATTTAATATTCAGATTCAGATCAGATTCAGTTTATTGTCATTTATAAACCACAAATACAATGCAATTAAAAAATGAGACAACGTTCATGATATCACGAAAAAGCACAAAACAGACCACACAAGGAAAACCACATAACATTTGGTAATCCCCAATCCAGAGTGCGGAGAGGCTGCTGCGTATCGATATCGCTCTACCGTCTTAGCACGTTCCCCAGAAAGGAACTACAAACCCATCAGGCAAACCTAAAGCTACAAGACATACACAAAACCACATAGTTACATATAGTTATAGTTAACATACAGTTTCAACAGTGCAGACAATACCATAACTGTTAAAAGACTAACTGACAAAGACCACATAATTATAACACATAGTTTCAACAGTGCAAAGCAATACCGTAATCTGATAAAGAGCAGTCCATGCACGGTTTAAAAGAAAGTCTCAAAGTCCCGACAGCCCATCATCTCACGCAGACGGTAGAAGGAAGAAAAACTCTTCCTGCCATGAACCTCCAGCGCCGCAGCTTGCCGATACAGCACTTTGGGAGCTCCGACCACAGCCAACTCTGAGTCCGTCCGAAAACTTCGAGCCTCTGACCAGCCCTCCGACACCGAGCACCATCTCTGCCGAGCGCTTCGACCCCGGCACCGGCCACCAAGCAACAGGCAAAGTTGAAGATTCGGGGCCTTCCTCCCGGAGATTTCTCCGATCGCACAGTAGCAGTGGCAGCGAAACAGGCATTTCAAAAGTTCCACCAGATGTTCCTCCGTGCTTCACACGTCCGTCTCCATCGAATCAGGATTGTACACGGCCCCTACTTACAGATAACAGATATTCATTCCTGGAGTGGCCGCTGCGCGCTGCATCGCGCCGCCATCTTGGGAGTCTTAAATATAAATATTAATATAAATATATTTACAGTAATTCACAAATCTTTTCTACTATGTATCACATTGTACCGCTGCCAGAAATACAAAAAATCACGACAAATGCCAGTGATTCTGATTCGGATTCTGAGCACCGATTGAAATCAACACCAACATGTTCCAAACTCCAGTTCACGCAAGGCTCCAATGTACATTGAAAACATTTCTCTTGGATATTTTCAGACTACTCCACAAACAAGGACAAGAATATGACCCTCACCTCTGACATTCATTTCACAAATGCAGAGTTCAGATGCCAAGTACCCAAGGAATTTGTACTCCCTCTGCAATTGGATCCTTGACTTCCTAACTGGAAGACCACAGTCTGTGCGGATCGGTGATAACATAGCCTCCTCGCTGACAATCAACACTGGCACACCTCAGGGGTGTGTGCTTAGCCCACTGCTCTACTCTCTATATAACACATGACTGTGTGGCTAGGCATAGCTCAAATACCATCTATAAATTTGCTGACGATACAACCATTGTTGGTAGAATCTCAGTTGGTGATGAGAGGGCGTACAGGAGTGAGATATGCCAACTAGTGGAGTGGTGCTGCAGCAACAACCTGGCACTCAACATCAGTAAGACGAAAGACGAAGGGTAAGACGAAGGAACACATACCAATCCTCACAGAGGAATCAGAAGTGGAGAGAGTGAGCAGTTTCAAGTTCCTGGTGTCAAGACCTCTAAGGATCTAACCTGGTCCCAACATATCGATGTAGTCATAAAGAAGGCAAGACAGCGGTTATACTTTATTAGGAGTTTGAAGAGATCTGGCGTGTCAACAAATATGTTCAAAAACTTCTATAGTTGTACCACGGAGAGCATTCTTACAGGCTGCATCACTGTCTGGTATTGAGGGGCTACTGCACAGGACCAAAAGAAGCTGCAGAAGGTCGTAAATCTAGTCAGCTCCATCTTGGGCACTAGCCTACAAAGCAGCCAGGACATCTTTAGGGAGTGGTGTCTCAGAAAGGCAGCATCCATTATTAAGGACCTCCAGCATCCAGGGCATGCCCTTTTCTCACTGTTACCATCAGGTAGGAGGTGCAGAAGCCTGAAGGGACACACTCAGTGATTCAGGAACAGCTTCTTCCCCTCTGCCATCCGATACCTAAATGGATATTGAATCTTTAGACACAACCTCACCTTTTCTGTTTTTGCACTTTTTTTAATCTATTCAATATTCATAACTGATTTACTTATTTATTATTGTTTTATTTTATTATTTTTCTCTGCTCGATTATATATTGCATTAAACTGCTGCTGCTAAGTTAACAAATTTCACGTCACATGTCAGTGATAATAAACCAAATTTTGATTCAAAAGTATGTAGTTCATGCTTGAGAACTCCACAATGCAGGAAATGAAATGAGGAATAAAGTAGAAAGTGTTTTTAAATTTGATTTCTATGACATACAAATTGGACCTGATAATGCCAAGCCGAAAAAAAAGTCTACTAATTAATTCGTAAAAAGTCAAGTGTATTCCACATTAGCTTTGACATCTGTGAAAGGAAACCTCTGAGGCAACATTTACATAATGACTGCCAGTGTATTTATAGAAATTATTTCTGATTAGACAATGTAGCTGTGAATTTCAAGAATACTGTAGAGAAGGAATAGGCTATGCCAGCTATGCAACCACAAGAACATACTAACAGCAGGAATTTGATTGAATAATGAAACAAACCCAGTACTGGGTATTGTGAGAATTATGAAATGTTCCAATAACTTTGTTCATGCCATTGCCAGTCAACAGAACAAAGCCACAAAGTAACCTCAAAACCATTCTCAGAAATATTATCCTTTTTCATGGTTTATTCATTTTTGGAGATAGGGATATTGCTGCCAAGGTCTGCATTCATTTCTCAGTTTACTCAGCCACTTTTGCTTTAAAGAGTCAAGAGAATGTTGACTGGGTGGGCCTAGGTAAAGGCAACAAATTAGCTCTCAAGGTGAATTTTAATTAAATAAGTAGATTTTAAAACAACAAATTCTTTTAACAGAACTGGAATTTTGAACATAAAATTCTGAATTAGGCTAATTAAAAATTATAAGAGGCATAAATAGAAATAACAGAATTTCTTCCTATGAAACGGGTATCAAAAACAAGAACTGGGTTAAATTAAGCTTCATGTGATCGCGTTGTGGTTAGCGCAATGCTTGACAGTGCCAGCTGTAAGATCAGGGCTCAATTCCTGCCACTCTCTAAGTAGTTTGTACGTTTTCCCATGACACCATGGGATCCCTCCAGGTGCATTGGTTTCTTCCCACATTCCAAAGTTAGGGTTAGTAAATTGTGGGTATGCTGTGTTCGCACCAGAGGCATGGTGATACTGCAGGCTAACCCCAGCATATCCTGGACCGTGTTGGTCTTTGACACAAATCACACGTGCAGTGCACTTCAATTCTTCAATGTATAAATAGTAAGTAATAAAGCTGAACTTTTAACTTTACACAACAGGTGGTTAACATCTAGAATGCATTACCAAAAGAGGTGGTGGAGTCAGATACAATCACTGCATTTCAGAGATATTTCAATAGGCACTGATTAAGCAAAACACTGACTAAACCAAATCTAGTATGGGAAAAAGGGATTCGTTCAGATGGGCAGAGGTCAGCATGAATATTGTGAGCCAAAGAGCTTCATCTCTGCGCTGTGTAATTCTACGACTAAATTCCTAGGGATTGTTAGGTTATTCATCTAGTAACAACTGCTGAGCAACCACCACACACAAGTACACACAAATGTAATATCTCTTGCAATCCTGTATATTGGAGACTCCATCCTAATCAGTGAGGTAACCAATCAAAATGCTCTCCATGGTACATCTATACAAATTTGTGCATGTCTTTGGTAACGTCAAATTTCTTCAAGCTCCTAATGAAATGTATCACCTGGCATTCTTTCTTTCTGATTACATAAACATGTTGCAACGAGGCCCCATGTTCAAAGCAAAACTTATTATCAAAGTACATATATTATATACAATCCTGAGACTCATTATCTTGCAGGCATTCACAGTAAATACAAAGAAATAGTAGAATCAATGAAAGACAACACACAACATGGTCAAACAAGTAATGTGCAAAAGACCAACTTTGCAAATAAAAAAACAAAATAAAAATAATAATAAATAAACTATAAATAGAGAACATGAAGAGTACTTGAAAACGAGCCCATTGGTTGTGGGAACAGTTCAGTGATCAGACAAGTGAAGCTGAGTTATTATCTCTGGTTCAAGAGCCTGATGGTTGAGAGATAACAACTGTTCCTGAACCTAGTGATGTGGGTCCTTAAGCTCCTGTACCTCCTTGCTGATGGTTGGCCTGGACTGAGGAGGCCTTGATAATGATTGTTGCTTTCCTGCAACAGCACTCCTTGGGAATGTGCTCAATTGTGATATACTGGGCCATATCCACTACTTTTTTGTAGACTTTTCTGTTCAAGGGCATTGGTTTCCATACCAGGTCATGATGGAACCACCGCACACCTTTAGAAGCTTCCGAGAGGATGATGGTGTTGAACAGGTGGTCCAAGGACAAGTGGAGAGCCAGTGAATTAGCATCCACTCTAGCCTTACTGCAATTTGCCTATTGCCACAATGAGTCCAGGTCCTTTCTCAGGCAGGTGTTGATTCTAGCCATGACCAACTTCACAAAGCACTTCTGCAAAGTAGATGCATGTTCAACTGGACAATAGTTATTGATGCAGCTCACCCTGCTCTTCTTTGGCACTGGCATGATTGATGCCTTTTTGGAACAGTTTAGAATCTCTGGCTGCAGCAGTGAGAGACTGAATACGTCCTTGAACACTCCATCCAGTTGGTTGGCACAAGTTTACAGTATCCTGCCAGATACACCATTGGGTACTGATGCCTTGTGAGGAATCACCTTCATAAAAGACGCTCTGATGTTGGCTTCTGAAACAGATCACAGGGATGCCAAACGCTGCAGGGATTTGCATAGGTATAGCTTTATTCTCTCTTTCAAAACTTGCATAAAAGTTGCTGAGCTCATTGGGGAACCAAACATTAAGCTGTTAGTTTTGCCTTGTGGGAAGCAAACCCTGCCCCAGCTGCCTTGCTTTTGTTTGCCTCTCTAATGTCACATGGAAATGCTTTTATGGATCACTGGTCTTGAATGCCACAGATCTAGCCCTAGTAGACGGCAAATCTACAGGTTCTCCCAGGGCTTCGAGTCTGGGCATGTCTGGTATTTTTTCCAAAAGGGACATACTCAACCATGCAAATCTTGATGAAGTCAGTGACAATTACATCATATTCACTCAGATCTGAAGACAACACCCTGAATATTGTCTACCGATTCAAAGCAGTCCTGCAAGTACTTTTCTGCCTCCACTGACCACACCTTCATGATCCTCACTACTGGGTTGGTTCTCGGTCATGCCAAGAGTAGAAGTACAGCCAGGTGATCACTCTTGCCAAAGTACAAGCATAGAATTGCACCATAGGCATTCTTGATGTTGGTTTGTCTGGTGACAGGGTGGTGGTAGTTGGTCAGAGACTTCTCGCTGAACTGACTGAAGTCCCACGCAATGATCAGGAAGGCATCAGGGTGCGATGTCTCTTGATGGCTGATCGCGGTGCCCAAACTCTCCTATGCCAGCTAAATACTTGCTCAGGGGGAATGTACAATACAACCAGGATGGCGGCAGAAACCTCCCTCAGCAGTTAGATTGGACGACACTTGACCACCAGATGTTCCGGGTGGGGGGAGCAGCCCAGCCCAGCGGCTATGCTTCCTGAAACTAGGGAGAGGAAGAGTCCAGCAGCTGCACTCACTCTCTGGGTGGTCTGCAGTTGGGGTCTGCCAATAAATATAAATAATGTTTTTAATACTTGGAACAATGTTGCTTGCTGTATTGTCTGTGCCTGCAGATTTCAGCTCTCGAAGCCCTGATAACTCCCTCTGGAGCTGCAAACCACAAGTGGCCACTCTCCAGCACCATCTTCAGATCTCAGATAATCTATTTTAACTAAATTATTTAATTAAAATCTATTTTTTATTCCTCTCACTTTTGTTCCTTGCAACCGTTCCTAGCCAGTCAAATACATGGATCCTGCAACATGGCCTAAACTTGCCGATTTTTTTTAAAAAGCTACTTACTCACTGAAAGGTTTTAAGATCATAGTAATAGTCTGGCTCTTAGCCACTGCAGTCAATGAGGACTTTGATGTTGAAGAACAGATGGGGAGAAGCAACACAAAGGTTGATATCTCTGCAAAAGGCATGATATGGTCTCTCATACAACTTAATGCCAACAAATTCACAAAGACAAGACCATCCTTATTCTTATGGATATTATTCCTAAACACATAATAATGCCTCACAAATAACCATAAGATGAATATTTCAACTGATTATAGAAAATAATAGATGTTAGAATTTCAATGTTTCTATATTCAAATCCTGGCTATTTGCCCCAGGATTTAGCTACACATGGCTGATAAAATATAACATCAATCCAGAGATCTGGCCACAGTATTCAGCAATCCCAAAGTGAAGAAAAGTATTGCTGCAGTAATTCAAGTGATGGCACATTTGACTTGAAACCAGAAGTTTGCAGTTTCAAATTCCACATCTTGCCTCAGTTAGTGGTTGGAAAAGCTTACTTCAGCTTTGATTTAAAACAAGCTCATGTGAAACCCAAAACTGCATCTTATTCAAGATATTGACCATCAAAAGCAACTACAACCATTGCAAGTGATTATTTCTTCAAGGCTCAGCCAAAGTGAAAGATGACAAATTTGGATGTCAACCCAAGACTACTACGTGCAATTGGATAAATAAGAGTATACTCAAGGTGATGGACACTAAAAAATAAGACAGTTTGTTGTCTGTTTCTTCAGTTTGATTGGTTCAGAACTTAACTTTAACCTCTTTGACAGTGATGATGAGCTTCCGAACATAACACTGAGCTGCTGACTGGCAAAAATCTAGTGAAGGTACTGATAAAAGTACTGCACTTAGTAGGATGACTTCTTTTTAAAATATTAAGTTGGGTTGTGGGCAAGTTCTGCATTTATTACCCATCACTGCTTCAAAAAATGGAACAAAACATCAAGGACCAAGAGTAAATGGGAAAAATAAAAATCAATGTCTTGCCTATATTTTAAAAATCCTATGAAAAATTACAGTAAACTAGTGCTTTAAAAAAAAATCAGCTCAATGGTTAGATACCCCAACTAACAAATTCTGAAAGCTGAAAAACCGAAAGAGGTGACATAGGATCTACAAAGGTAGAACCCTGGTGCAGAGTTAAGAAATGCAAAAGGTAAAAAACCCCTGATGAGAATTATGTACAGGCCTCCAAATGGTAGCCTGGATGTTGGCTACAAATTACAATGAGAGATAGTAAATGCATACAAAGAGGGAAATGTTATAATCATGGGGTATTTCAATATGCAGGAAGATTGGAAAAATCAGGTTGGTGTTGAATCCCAAGAGGGAATTTGTAGAATGCCTACAACATGGCTTTTTACAGCAGCTCACGCTTGACCCCGCTAGCGATAATGTAAAAGAGTCTTTAGGAGGCACTGATCATAATATGATAAAATTCACCCACCAGTTTGAGAGGAAGAAGCTAAAATTAGATGTATCAGTACTACAGTGAAGTATTACAGCTCAGGGCAATCCAGAGTTCAATTTCTGTGCCATGTTTAAGCAATTTGTACATTCTCCCTGTGAATTGCATGGGTTTCCTCCAGGTGTCTAGGTGTCCTCCCACAATCCAAAGACACACCGGTTAATTGGTCATTGTAAATTAAGCTAGCATTAAACAGGAGGGTTGCTGGGCAGTGTGGGTCTTTCAAATGCAAGGGCTTGTTCTCCAATAAATAAAAACTACAGAGGCATGAGAGATTGGAAGGGGACACTAGCAGGGATAATAACAGAACAGCAATGTCTGGAGTTTCTGGAGCCAATTTGGATGTGCAGCATAGATACATATCAAAGAAGTATCAATATTCTAATTGGAGAACGAGGCAATCATGGCTGACAAGGGAAATCAAAGAAGAGGGGGCATATAAAACAGGAAAAATTAAGACCACAAGACAGTAAGACATAGCAGCAGAATGCAGTAGGCACATCAAGTCTGCTCGCCATTCCATCATGGCTGATTTATTATCCCTCCCAAACTCATTCTCCTGGCTTTACCCCATAATCTTTGATGCCCTGAGAAGAACCAGTCAACCTCACCTTTAAATATACTCAATGACTTGGCCTCCACAAGCATCTGTGGCAATGAATTCCACTGATTCACCACCCACTGGATAAAGAAATTACTCACCTCTGTTCTAAATATATATCCCTCTATTCTGAGAGTGCATGTTCTGGTCCTAGATTTACTCACAATAGCAAACATCCTCTCCACATTTACACCTTCTAGACCTTTCAATATTCAATAGGTTTCAATGAAATCCCCCCCCTCATTTTTCTTCTAGTTCTTTATCTCCATCAAGACAGGCCCAGAGCCAAACACTCATGTGTTAACCCTTCCATTCACAAAATCATTCTCATGAATCTCCTCTCTACCCTCTGCAATAGGAGCACAATTTTCTTCGATAAGTGGTTCAGAAATGTTCACAATATTCCAAGTGCAGTCTAACCAATGCTTTATAAAGCCTCAGCATTACACACTGGCTTTTATATTCTAGTTCTCTCAAAATGAATAGCAACATTGCATTTGTCTTCCTTATCACCAACTCAACCTGCAACGCAACCTTTAATCCTGCACAAGGGTTCCCAAGTCCCTCTGTACCTCTGATTTTTGAATTTTCTTCCCATTTAGAAAATAGTCTATGCCTTTACTCCTTCTACCAAGGTGCATGACCATACATTTCCAAACACCATACTCCATCTGCAACTACTTTGCCCTCTCTCTCAATCTGTCCAAATTCTCCTGCATCCTCACCACTACCTGCCCCTCCACCCAGCTTCATATCGCCCGCAAACCTGGCCACAAAGCCTTCAATTCCTCATCCAAGTCATTCACATATAACTTAAAAAGAAGTGGTCTCAATACTGATCTCTGCAGTACACAGCTAGTCACCAGCAGCAAACTCTTTATGCCAACCAGTCTTCCATCCATGCTAGTATTTTTTCCTGTAATACAGTGGGCTCTGACCCTGCTAAATAGCCTCACGTGTGGCACCTTGGCGAAGTCCTTCTTGAAATCCAAGAAAGCAACATCCACTGACTCTCCTTTGTCTGTCCTGCCTGTTATTTCCTCAAAGATTTCCAACAGATTTGTCAGTCAAGATTCCCCTTAGAGAAACCCTATTGAATTTGGCTTATTTTATCATGCGCCTATAAATGTCCCAAAGCCTTATTCTTAATAATGGACTAACAAGTCATGTCAAATCAAGTCACTTTTATTGTCATTTCGACCATAACTGCTGGTACAGCACATAGTAAAAATGAGACGTTTTTTCAGGACCATGGAGTTACATGACCCAGTACAAAAATTAGACTGAACTATGTAAAAAAACACACACAACTACTACACTAGACTACAGACCTACCCAGGACTGCATAAAGTGCACAAAACAGTGCAGGCATTACAATAAATAATAAACAAGACAACAGGGCAGTAAGGTGTCAGTCCAGGCTCTGGGTACTGAGCAGTCTAATAGCTTGGGGGAAGAAACTGTTACATAGTCTGGTTGTGCAAGCCCGAATGCTTCAGTGCCTTTTCCCAGACGGCAGGAGGGAGAAGAGGTGTATGAGGGGTGCGTGGGGTCCTTCATAATGTTGTTTGCTTTGTGGATGCAGCATGTAGTGTAAATGTCCGTAATGGCGGGAAGAAAGACCCCGATGATCTTCTCAGCTGTCCTCACTATCCGCTGCAGGGTCTTGCAATCCAAGATGGTGCAATTTCCGAAACAGGCTGTGATGCAGCTGCTCAGGATACTCTCAATACAACCCCTACAGAATGTGATGAGGATGGGGGGTGGGAGATGGACTTTCCTCAGCCTTCGCAGAAAGTAGAGACGCTGCTGGACTTTCTTTGCTATGGAGCATGTTCCCAGCCACTGAAGTCAGGCCAAATGAGTGATAATTTCCATTCTTCTGCCTCCCTCCCTTCTTGAAGAGTGGAGTAGTAACCATTCCAGATTCTGGTGATTCTTAAAAGATAGTGCCTCTATAATTTCTTCAGCTACCTCTTTCAGAACCGCAAGGTGAATTCCATTTGGTCCAGACCATTCAACTTCAAAAGCACTTTCTCCTTAGTAACAGCAACTACACTTATTTCTGCCCCCTGACACTCTCAAATGTCTGGCCTACTGCACAGTGAATACCATCCATTTCTTTGTCCCTCATTACTACCTCCCAAGCATCATTTTACAGCAGTTCAATATCCAATCTCACTCTTTTTTTTTTCACTCATTATATATCTGAAAAGACTTTTAGTATCTTTTATATTATTGACAAGACTACCTTCATATTTCATCTTCTGTCATTTTTTTTTTAAGTTGCCTTCTGGGAGTTCTTAAAAGCTTCCCAATCTTTTAACTTTCTTGCTGTATTATATGCCCTCTTTTGCTTTAATGCAGTCTTTGACTTGCCTCATTATCCAATCATCCTTATCCTTTCTTTGGAATACTTCATCTTTGGGATGTATTGATATTTTACCTTCCAAATTACCCCGAAGAAATTCCATTGAGTGCTGTCCTGCCATCATCCATGCTAGCGCTCAAAATACAAAGTTCAAAGTACTACGTACACGTATGTCACCGTATACAACTCTGAAATTCATTTTCTTTTGCACGTAGATTATTTTCAACGTAATTATGCACGTAGAACTGCCAGGTGATCTGATTTCCTGAAATGCATTCTGGGCATGGAAGTTTCATGCCGGGCATTTCAGTCTCCCCTCTTCCCTCTCTTTCCACCAGGGCGATGTACCTTCATTCCCTTAAAAGTGCCGTACCCACGTGCTTGAGAGTCAAGTCCGCCAGGTCCTTCAGAAGATTGCAAAATCGCTAGTTGAAATGAATTGAATTGACTTTATTACTTACATCTTTCACAGTAAAAATCTTTACGTTACGTGTCCATCTAAATGAGCAATTTATAGTAATTTGTAATAAACAGTATGTACAAAAGGACAGTCAATGTAGCATAGAAATACAATTCTATCAGCACAAATTAACCAGTCTGATCGCCTGTTGGTCCAGGCTTATATGCTGCAGTACCCAGATAGTAGTAGCTGCAGCAGTTTGCAGTTGGGGTGACTTGGGTCCCCAATGATCCTCCGGGTCCTTATTACACACCTGTCTTTGTAAATGTGCTGAATAGTGGGAAGTTCACACCTACAGATGCGCTGGGCTGTCCACACCACTCTCTGCAGAGTCCTGCAATTGAGCAAAGTACAGTTCCCATGCCCCTGTAATAAGTCCTCAGGATGTGGGGATCCATATCAAACTTCTTCAAATGTCAGAGGTTAAAGAGGCACTGTTGTGCTTTCTTTCATCACACAGCTGGTATGTGCAGACCACGTGAGATCCTTGGTGATGTTTATGCCAAGGAACTTAAAAGCTGTTCACCCTCTCAACCCCAGATCCATTGATGTCAATAGGGGTTAGCCTGTCTCCATTCCTCCTGTAATCCACAACCAGCTCCTTTGTTTTTGCAACATTGAGGGAGAGGTTGTTTTCTTGACACCACTGGGTCAGGATGATGACTTCCTCTCTGTGGCTACCTGATTATTATTTGAGTTAGGCCAATCAATGTAGTATCGCCCGCAGATTAGCAGACTGGAGCTGTGGGTGCCAACAGAGTAAAGGGAGGGGGCTTAGCACACACCCCTGAGGGGCACCCGTGTTGAACGTCAGCGAGGCAGAGGTGAGGGAGCCCACTGTACTCCAAGAACAACATTCTCACATAAGCATCCTTCTTCTCCAGGTGTGTAAGAATTTTGTGTAGAGCTGTAGCTATTGTGCCTTCTTTTGATCGGTTATGTCAGTAGGCAAAATGTAGAGGGTCCAGTGTGGGCGGTAGAATGCTGTAGATGTGGTCCTTGACTGGTGCGTGGCCTAATGGATAAGGCCTCAGACTGAGGAAGTGTGTTATGTCCTTGAGCAAGGCACTTAACAACACATTGCTCTGCGACGACACCAGTGCCAAGCTGCTTGGGCATAAGTGCCCTTCCATTGGACAACATCGGTGGCATGGAGAGGGGAAGGCTTGCAGTTTGGGCAACTGCCAGTCTCCCATAAAACCCTGCCCAGGCCTGCGCCCTGGAAACCTTCCAAGGTGCAAATCCATGGTCTCACGAGACTAATGGATGCCTATTTAGTCCTCGACCAGTTTCTCAAAGCATTTGCTTATTATTGAGGTGAGTGCAACAGAACGCCAGTTGTGTTACCCTGGTCTTTCTTTCTTTCTTTTTTTTTAAAAAAGGTACAGGGACAATGGTGGATGCTTTGAAGCAGGATGGCACTTTACACTGGGAGGGAGGGATTAAAAATGTCTGTAAACATGCATGCCAGCTGTGCTGCACACATCCTGAGTACCCCCCCCCCCCCCCCGGGGATGCCATTTGGTCCCACAAACTTGCAACTGTCCACTCGTTGGAAACATGTGTGTACTTCAGCCTCAGAGATGACCAAGGCGCGGGTCGCTTCGGGGGCTCACCTCAGGGACTCAGTGTTGGCGATATCGAACCGAGTGTAAAAAAAGATTCAGCTCATCTGGGAGAGAGGCATTTAGCTTTGAAGTCTGCGATGGTGTGCAGACCTTGCCATAAGCTGCTTGTGCTGTTGGTGGAGAGTTGTGTCTGGATCTTGTCCCGGTATTGTGGTTTCGCTGACTTGATGACTTTGCGCAGATCATAGTTGCATTTCTTGTGCCCCTGCTGATTTCGGGCAATGAAAACTCTGTGTCGCGTGGTAAGTGCTGTTTGCATGGAACTGTTGATCCAGGGTTTCTGGTTTCGATAGACACTGACTGATTTAATGAGGGATAACATCCTTGATGCTCCTCCAGATGAAGCTCATGACCCCTTCCGTAAACTCAGAGATATCTTCATCGTGAAAGACATTCCAGTTGATGTCAAAGCAAGTTCGTTAAGGCGGTTCGAAAGTACGACTTAAAGGGAAATTACAGGCTGCAGAATGCAGTGACAGCAACTCAGAAGTACATTTTGACATTGTGTAAGCTGCCCGCAAAACAGTGCTGTGTTTCATCAGTGCCATCTTGTTCATTTAAAAAAGGCAAAGTTACAATAGTCAAGTGGAATTTCAATACGCAGGTAGATTGGGAAAATGAGGTTGATGGTGGATCCCAAAGGAGGGATTTTGTAGAATTCCAATAAGATGGGTTTTCATAGCAGCTTGTGGTTGAGCTCACTACAAGCAAAACAATTCTGAATTGGATGTTGTGTAATGAACCACGTTAGGCAGTGATCATAATGAACCCTTCCAATCAACTTTGACCATCTCCACTCACATGCCTCTGTAATTCCCTTCACTGGGAATAACTGGTAGATCTGACTTTAGCTTTTCCCTCACAAACTGTAGGGCAAATTCTATATTATGATTGTTATTGGGATCATAATTAATAATCTTTTTATCAACAGACTCCCCACCCCCTCTACTACCTGCCTGTCCTTTTGATACAATGTGTATCCTTGGATGTTAAGTTCCTAACTATGATGTTCTTTCAGCCGCGACTTAGTGATGCCCACCATCATAGCTACCGATCTCTAACTGTGCTAAAAGATCATCTATCTTATTCTGTATATGGCATGCATACAAATACAACACCTCAGTCCTGCATTCATCACCCTTTTCAATTTTGCCCCCATGTTATACTTAAATTCATCCCAATGACTGCAATTTTGTTCTATCATCTGCCTGTCCCTCCTCAGTCTGCATCTACTTGTGTACCAACTGCCCCATCCTCAGCCCTATCACTCCGGTTCCCATCTCCCTGTCAAATGAGTTTAAACCCTCACCAACAGCTCTAGCAAACCTGCTTGTCAAGTGATCAGGATATTGGTCCCCCTCGGATCCAGGTGTAACCCATCCTTTCTGTATATGTCATACCTTCCCCAGAAGATATCCCATCTGCACTATCACCACACAAGAGAGGCAACACAGCCACATGTTAGACTTAAGCATATCAAATGGACTTATCATTAACATGGCTCAGATCCTTGACATCAGCAGATCATTACAGCATTTTCTTTAACATACCAGTAATATCTCTCATCAGAACTAAAGAGTAGTCTGTTGAGATTTTTTTTTTTAATACCACAGCGGCTTGTAAGTTTTCAAATAATCTTAACAGTGTTTACTCTAATACAGCCTAACTTGCAAATAATAAAGTAGAAAATTTCAATGCTAAACTGAAAGCAGTAGCCGAAATAGTCACCCCGAAAGACTTGTTAAGAAATCATCTACCATTGTAATACCACGGAAATCTCAAGCAGTCTGTAAACTCAAAAGAGTATCACAAGGCTGAATGTGAATGGAGGAAGAATTAGCCAGCAGTTCACTGAAATCTAGGGGGCTCATAACTACATACAATACCGCAGTTCATCTTGAGAGGTATTTGTACTTTTCTAGAATGATTAATGACAGTGCAGGTAATTCAAGAGTATTGCTTTCAGCTACTGATGTCTATCAAACCAAACTCCATTGATGGAATGGTTGCTGAAAGCAGCTGAGGCCAAAAGTGAGAGCTTTGCTATTTTTTTTTTAAAACAGAAAAACTAAATATAATCAGACGACACACAACCTATTATGCCAGGTGATCCTGAGGCTCTAAACCCTCTGGTCCTGTGTCTTATTGGCATTACAGAATAGACGAGTTTGAGTTTCTTAAAACTAATTCAGGAAAAAAAAAGTTATTTTGGTTATTGGCTGCAGTAAAAAGTGAAACTTGGAAATAAACTTGATCATCTACCCTACCAAATCAAGCCAGAAATAAAGAATTTAGGCATTGTTATTGATTCTGATCTAAATTTCAAATCACATATTAATGATATTACTAAGACTGTTCATTCATTTAAGAAACACTGCACGAGTTCGATTTCTTACAACATTGCAAGGTGCAGAAAAATTGATACATGCTTTTGTTTTTAGCTGATTTGACTACTGTGATACACTCTTTTCAGGACTGCCTAAGAAAGATACAAATTGTCTGAAGATCACTTAAAATGCAGCACCACGCATCTTCACCAAAACAAAATCTGAGCACATTTCACATTTTAGCATCATTACACTGGTTGCACATCCTTTAGAATTAATTTTTAAATACTCTTAATTGTATACACAGCTCTGAATAATCTAGTTCCTCCATAGATTTTGGAGTGTCTATCCCCTTATTTCTCTAATCATAATCTTAGATCTGCAAATACCAATTTTCTTAGTGTTCCCAGAGCCAAGCATATCAACTGGCTAGCACATGGCACTGAGAGTAATCCGGGGATTACTACCTTATGGGAGAGTCTAGGACAGAAGGCACAGCAACAGAACAGAGATGAAGAGTAATTTCTTTGGCCAGATCGGAATCATCGACTTATAATACGCATCTCTGATAATTGTAGAAATATCTATTTCTACAGTTCCATCAACTTCAAATTGTCTCAAATGATTAGAAGAGTTCCAAATTTCCCCACTTGCAACCTAGCACTGAGGTCACATTCACACACACCAGACTGCTGAACCAAGCAGTCTATTTGGAGATCCGTACAGCAAACAACTTCATGAAAATACTCATGAAAATCCCTGTTCCATGGCTGACAAACTGCACATCCCCTTTTGAGCTGATCGATGGGCAGAGAGGATTCTCTACACTGGTTGCTCCAAACCTGGTGTGCAATAAGCCCCTGCAGTTTAAGTCCTGCTGTGAAGAATTTGAGATGAAGTCTTCTGACCCATTCTTTCCTTCTGGACATTTTCTCCAACTGAATTTAATTGTACAAAAATACCCCTTTCAAGACAATGCCCTTTGTCATTCAGAGACAAAGAACATTCAAGTTATATGGCACAAAACAAGCCATTTGACCAAGATTCCCATCTAAGTTAGTTCTATTTGCCCATGTTTGGCACAAATCCCTCTAAACCTTTATTACATACTGTATGTATCTATCCACATACCTTTGAAATGTTAACGTACATGCCTCACCCACTTTCTTTGGCTGCTTATTCCATATACCTAGTTTTCTCCAGCATACAAATAGTATGTCTTTACTGCCAGATTCACATTTAGAAATTCATTGATATTTCCTTGAACAATTATTCCAAGGATCCTCATGGCATAATTTCTTCTCTTTGCACATCACTTTATCTCTAATATTGTAATTTCAGAAGTAAGTAAATCTCTTACTTTAAAATCAGGGGAAAAAAATTTATTTATTTTTTTTTAAGTACCTCTCCCTCTACATTGTGATCTCTGCCACTAAAGGAAGGCTACAACTTCATTAATTTTTAAAGTTGCCATATGTCTGCTCCAATGCCCTCCATATTTAATGTAAAGGCATACTATGTTGGAAACCAGAAACTGATCAGCATATGAAATTTCATTAACATAATGAAATCATTATTTTTTGGTGGAATATTTGAGGTCAAAGTTCAAAGTACATTATCAAAATATGTATAGTATATACAACCTTGAGATTTGTCTCCTTACAGGTAGCCACAAAACATAGAAACCCAATAGAACCCATTAAGACAGACCACCCACCCAATATTAAAAAGAAACAAATTGTGCAAACTATAAAAGTAAGAAGATAACGTTCAGAACTGAAGTTCATGGAAGTAAATCGACAGAAACTAAGCCAGTTCATCGTTGCAGCAGATCCAGGAGCCAGTTAGTTGCAGGCCACAGCTTCAGCTCAGCGCAGTTCAGCAAGCTGAACACAGGCCCATCCCTCTCCTCTGGCCCCAATACCCTGACCTTTTCAATCTGGCTTGGCGTTTAATATCGGCCAAACAGCAGGTTGCTCCTTACTGTCGGACCCAGGCTCTGCCGCCTCAATTCAGCCCATAACCAACCTTTCCAATATGGCCTAGCGCTTAAATAAGTCAAATATTTCCTTGCTCATTGCTCTTGGGCCTCGGCCCCACTGCTTCAACTCCACCTCACCTCAATTCTGCCACTTTGAATTGCCTCCGTCCATTCCAGCAACTACCATAAATTGGCTCTTTCCTCAATCTAGGGCCCTGGCCCCACTGCCTCGATTCAGTGCGTACACACCACACTGCAACTATCCTGCACCTTCCAGATTCCAGTTCACACTGCAAATGCCAGGTCGTACAGGCGGTTTAAAAACTTAATTCCAAATGAGAAGTTACAGGCTATTGATTGCAGTGGTCCTTTGAGGAAAAGTGTGATAATAAAGTAAGGTAACAGTAGTGATAGGGGATTCGATACTTAGGGGGACAGATAAGAGGTTATTTGGGAGAGATCAAGAATCTCAGATGGTCTGTTGCCTCCCTGGTGCCAGGGTCCACAATATCTCGGATCGAGTTCTAGGTATTCTCAGGAGGGAGGGTGAGTAGCCAGATTTCGTGGTCCATGTAGGGTCCAATGACGTGGATAGGAAGGAGGAGGTCCTGCAAAGATAATTTAGGGAGTTAGGTGCAAAGTTGAAGGACAGGACCTCCAGGGTTGCAATCTCAGGATTGCTACCCGTGCCACGTGCCAGTGAGGCTAGGAATAGGAAGATAATGCAGCTAAATATGTGGCTAAGGAGATGGTGCAGGAGGGCGGGCTTCATATTTCTGGACAATTGGACTTTGTTCCAGGGAGGGTGGGGCCTGTTCCGACAGGACGGTTTGCACCTGAACTGGAAGGGGACTAACATCCTTGCGGATAGGTTAGCTAGTGCTGCTCCAGGGGGTTTAAACTAGATTTGCAGCGTGAGGGGAACCAGAGTGTTAAAGCAGATGGTCAGGTGGAGGAAGATAAAGGTCATGCGAGGACTGCTTGAGTGGACAGAAATCAAAGGTTTGTATGTGACAGAAATGTGCTCAGGTGCCAAACTGAAGGGACTGGGGAAGAAGCATCTGGCTCTCAAATAGAGAAAGACAGGAGACAGCTTGAAAGGGAGGATAGGCAGGTGATAGAGAAGGGACAACCTCAGACCGAAGGTTTGAGATGTGTCTATTTTAACGCAAGGAGTGTTGTGAACAAAGCAGATGAGCTTAGCGCGTGGATCAGTACTTGGAGATATGATGTGGTGGCCATTACAGAGACTTGGATGGCTCAGGGACAGGAATGGTTACTTCAAGTGCCGGGTTTTAGATGTTTCAGAAAGGATAGAGAGGGAGGCAAAAGAGGTGGGGGCATGACACTGTTGATCAGAGATAGTGTCAGGGCTGCAGAAAAGGTGGACGTCATGGAGGGATTGTCTACGGAGTCTCTGTGTGTGGAGATTAGGAACAGGAAGGGGTCAATAACTTTACTGGGTGTTTTTTAATAGGCCGCCCATTAGTAACAGGGACATCAAGGAGCAGATAGGGAAACAGATCCTGGAAAGGTGTAATAATAAGAGTTGTCGTGATGGGATATTTGAATTTCCCAAATATCGATTGGCATCTCCCTAGAATGAGGGGTTTAGATGGGGTAGAGTTTGTTAGGTGTGTGCAGGAAGGTTTCTTGACACAATATGTAGAGAAGCCTACAAGAGGAGAGGCTGTACTTGACCTGGCATTGGGAAATGAACCTGGTCAGTTGTCAGATCTCTCAGTGGGAGAGCATTTTGGAGATAGTGATCATAATTCTATCTCCCTGAACATAGCATTGGAGAGAGATAGAATTGATTGAATCTATCTGATTGAATCTTCTGAGGATGTAACTAAACATATTGATGAAGGAAGAGCAGTAGACGTAGGGTATATGGATTTGAGCAAGGCATTTGATAAGGTACCTCATGCAAGGCTTATTGAGAAAGTAAGGAGGCATGGGATCTAAGGGGACATTACTTTGTGGATCCAGAACTGGCTTGCCCGCAGAAGGCAAAGAGTGGTTGTAGATGGGTCATATTCTGCAAAGAGGTCAGTTACCAGTGGAGTGCCTCAGGGATCTGTTCTGGGACCCTTACTCTTTGCGATTTTTATAAATGACCTGGATGAGGAAGTGGAGGGATGGGTTAGTAAGTTTGCTGATGACACAAAGGTTTGAGGCGTTGTGGAGGGCCGTCAGATTTTAGCGGGACATTGACAGGATGCAAAACTGGGCTGAGAAGTGGCAGATGGAGTTCAGCCCAGATAAATGTCGGGTGGTTCATTTCAATAGGTCAAATATGATGGCAGAATATAGTACTACTGGTAAGACTCTTGGCAGTGTGGAGGGTCAGAGGGATCTTGGGGTCCAAGTCCATAGGACACTCAAAGCAGCTGCGCAGGTTGACTCAGTGGTTAAGAAGCCATACAGTGCATTGGCCTTCATCAATCCTGGAATTGAACTTGGGAGCCGAGAGGTAATGTTGCAGCTATATAGGACCCTGGTCAGACCCCAATTGGAGTACTATGCTCTGTTCTGGTCACCTCACTACAGGAAAGGGTGCAGAGGAGATTTACAGGGATGTTGCCTGGATTGGGGAGCATTTCTTGTGAGGATAGGTTAGTGAACTCGGCCTTTTCTCCTTGGAGCGACGGAGGATGAGAGGTGACCTGATAGAGGTGTATAAGATGTTGAGAGGCATTGATCGTGTGGATAGTCAGAGGCTTTTTTCCCAGGGCTGAAATGGTTACCACAAGAGGACACAGGTTTAAGGTGCTGGGGAGTAGGTACACAGGGCATGTCAGGGGTAAGTTTTTTTACTCAGGGAGTCGTCAGTGCGTGGAATGGGCTGCCGGTGACTGTGATGGAGGCGGATACAATAGGGTCTTTTAAGAGACGTTTGGATAGGTACATGGAGCTTAGAAAAATAGAGGGTCTATAGCCTCTAGTAAGATTAGTAATTTCTAGAGTAGGGACTTGTTCAGCACAACCTTGTGGGCCGAAGGGCCTGTATCATGCTGTAGGTTTTCTATGTTTCTAAGGATATTCAGAAAACTCCTTGATCTTCCTGAAATGACAGCATGACCTTTTAATGACTATTTCAACCGGAAGACAAGCCAGGTTTAAAATAACACCTGAACAAATTATTCACAAATTGGCAGTCAAAACAAAAACTGTTTCTTAGTTTTATAAATAAAGATGACAACGAATAAATGAAAAGATTAATGAGGGAACGGATGCACAATTATGGGGAGTACATGAAATTAACACAGCAGTGGCAGACACTGGGAAATACAGATCATGGTTAGTTAGTGAAGGATAAATCAAGTGTATTGACTGTAAAAGAAAAAGAATGCAATGAAACAATTCAAAACGTTTCCATAAGAATGTTGTCTAAAATGCAGGAAATCTGAGAATTCTACTGGGGTAAGAGGGGGACAGTTTTACCTCTGCTGGAGATGGAGCAATATCTTAGAGGCAACGTTAGCTCTATGACTCTAAAAAAAATTACACCCCCATCTTACTTAGGTTCCACCTAGCACCTCTTGTCGCACCCCTCTCTATATTGCTACTCCCATCTTCTATCTACACCAATTCTGATGCAGGTCTCAACCCAGAAAGCTGACCATCCTTTTACTTCTACAGGTGCTGTTTTAACATTGTGTTCCCCCAGCAGTTAGTTTCATTAAATTCATCTATCCTAGTCGAAGAAGCAACTGTTGTCATCATTATTTTGTAAGTGAATAACCTGTGTTTTTAAAAAGTCTACAAGAAGCAACTCAATGGCTATTATACAACACAGAATCTAATTAGTACATCATAATACAAACTACAAATCAAGTCGTTGGTGCAAAAAATATATATACAATCTCTGACAGGTCCAGTACAGCAAGAGGTGATAAATCATTTTCTATTGCTGATAGGGTTAAGATTGCTCAGACAGATTCAAGAACATAATGGCCATAAAAAAATAATCAGCTTTTCTTGAACCTGGTGGTGTAGGATGTCAGGCTTCTATACCTCATGCCTGACAGTAGCAGTGAAAAGAGGGCATAACTCGGATGCTGCCTTCTTGAGGTGAACAAGCAGACTTGCTTTCTCTGCAACATGGGAGGCTGAGACAGACAGAAGAGTACAAAATGATGAGAGGAAAGACCATCAGAATATTGTTCCCAAGGTAGAAATATCAAGTACTCAAAGGCCCTATGCTGCACTACTCTATGTTGTGTGGACAGGTATTTGATTGGAACAAAGAGTAGAAGGATATGGACATTTATGGAAAAATGAAATTACTGCACATTGGCATCATTATTGGCATAAACAAGCTGGATTACAAGGGTCTGTTTCTGTGATTTTATGAAGTTTATTTTAATAACAAAAGTCAGCATTTTGATCTCTGTATTTAGAACAAAATAACTAGCACGAATGAATCTGCAGGGACGATATCTCTATTGTGAGGATAATGCAATAAAATACCAAAAATGATGATCAATGACTTTTGGTTAGACTTTGAGAACAAAAAAAATCTCAAAGCCACAGTAGGAATCAAATTCCTTCCCAGCAAATGAACGGACAAAATATCTTCCGTCTGTGCATGTAATTAACAGCAGAATATCTGTTGCATAATCCTCCTGCAACCTAAATAGTCATCATAATTACCTGCGACAGTTAATCAACTTAATGTCATGGATGACAACAGAAACCATACCCTCAAATTCACAATCAGAGGTGATGTGTGTGCAAGGCATAGCAAAAAAATAGCTTTTTATTCATTTCATGATGATACAAATGGAATGGAAAATTACTTCTTGATTACATCATGGACTTTAACCTCTGGTCCACGAATAATAACTTGGTAAAGAAAAATCTTGGACAAATAAATCCCCAAATGCGAAGTAAGCCCAGCTGGATTACATCTTAGTGTGGAAAAAGTGGAAAAACAGCATCAGGAATGTTGAAACTTACAACTCATTTAATACCACTGGGTCAGACCACAGAATTATGACAGCAAACATTAGTCTTAGCTTAGTAGCTGAAAGAATAAATCGGAGTTTGCCAGGCAGAAAGTTAAATTGGTGTATACTAATTGAAGATAGAAAAGTAAAGAATGTGTTTATTTAACCAAGCCTTGATCCAGAATAGTCATATTGTTCAATGGCAGGAAGCAGAACATTTACTCCTGGGTTATGGTTCTAGCTCAGATAGAAACAAAGTAGTCTCCAAGAGACAAAGCCATTTGAAAAACAGAGATTTCTATTAAAAATACAAAAAAATTCCATTCTACACATCTTTTTCATGTTGGCATTTATGCACTGCTCAACTTTTCATCTATGTTCACCTAACCCAACTATCAGAAAAATTTCATCCTCAGCAGTTTATCTACCCAACCTTCATACACTTCAACTACTCCAATTACTCTGTTACTTACATTTCCATGTTATTAAAATTATCTCAACACCTGTTCCGAAAAGTCCCTTCTTGATCTTAGATGATCCTTTGGGAGAAATGCTCCACCTCAGAGAGTTATCCACATGGAGAAGTACTCTGGAAAACTGTGTAATGAGGAATAGTTTAATACAAATGACTAGCTTGCTTGGCAGATAATCCCATTGGCACAGGACCGGGATCTCATTCTGCCTGGCTACCTGCGTGTCCAGCATTTCCTGTTTATTATATAATAATAGCTACCCTTCTATCAATTTTTGATCATGACTGCTTCAAAAGGGCCAGTAATATCTAATACAAGGTCTTTAATCAACTACAATTTTTTTCTCAGCAATATTTTTATTGGTTTTCAAATCAAGAAAGCATACTACAAAGGAAATTAGTGCAGTACATAACAAATGTAACAAATGTACAATTCACATCCATGGAAGAGATGCACCTATAGTACAATCATGCTTTGGTTGCCTCCCTGCCCCGACCTACCCCTCCCCACCCCTCCCCATTCCCATCTCCAAGCCATAATTGCATTAGCAAAAAGAGTTAAACAACGTTTATCCCCACAGAGCTGCATTGGTACAGAGAAGGTGTATTTTCCTAACACATAAACTGTTGTATGTTTACACATCTGAGTTCGTAGAATTTTACCAGAGAATGCTGAAAGTCAGGGAGTTGTGTGCAGAGGAAAGGAAGAAGGGATGAACCTTTAGTTTGGCTTGGAATTCTGAAAATATTCAAGAAAGGGTCCCCACACCATTTGGAACTTTATGTCCGAATTGAGAGTTGAATAATGGATCTTCAAGGTGTAGACTGGACATGATGTCCCTAAGCCACTGAGCATGGGTGGGTGGGGCAGCACCCCTCCATCTGAGCAAGACTGCGCGCCTGGCCAAGAGAGAGGCAAAAGACAGTATGTGACGTTTGGTCAGACTTAGATGCATGTCCCCCTCTCTGGAGCAGCCGAAAAGAGCAATCAAAGGGTTAGGTTCCAGACTGTAATCAAGTATTTGGGATAGAGTTTGGAAAACATCTCTCCAGTATTTTTCCAAGCTAAGGCATGTCCAGTACATGTGAATAAGGGAAGCCTCACCCCTTTTGCATTTGTCACAGCAGGGGTTAACATCTGGGTAAATGCAGGATAATTTCGTTTTAGACACATGGGCCCTGTGTACGACCTTGAACTCTAACAGGCAGTGGCGGGCATATAAAGAGGTTGAGTTAACTTGAGAACTGAATCCCATACATTGTCTGACAGTGAAACATTTAAATCTTGCTCCTAAGCAGTTTTAATTTTGTCAAGGGGGGTTCACCTCAGAACCGCTAGCTTGTCACAAATAGTAGATATTAGACCTTTGCGCAATGGATTCATGCAGAGAAACATAATTATCTTCATTTATAGATGTTAAATGGTACTCTTCAGTTGGTTACTGTGCCCTTTGACTACATGTTTTAGCCAGTATATTTGTTTAAATCTGGTCACTTTACTTATAAAACAAGGTAATAGAAGGAAAAGCTGGAAGAGATTGACTGGGATCCACCGTGTGCGTAAAATAGTAGAGCGCTGAACTTATTTTCATGGGATCCAGCCAATACTGAAAAGGTTAGTATTTACTGCCCATCCAAAATGCCCTTTAAAATAATGCTGGGTCATTTGAGAATCAACCAGTTTGGAGCACCTCGAGTGGTTCATAGACCTGAAACAGATGGCAGAATTATTTAGCCACACAAAACAAAAAAATGCAGGAACTCAGTAGGTCAGGCAGCATCTGTAGAAGGAATTACGCAGTCCACATTTTGGGTCAAGACCCTTCAGCAGGCAGTTTAATATCTTCCCTTTCAAGACATTATTGAATGAGATAGGCGATAGATTTGTGATCATTATTACAAATCATTATTGTTTTAATCCTTCTCCCCAGTTCCACACTGGTCAGTGTGGATACTAAAATCTGGTTTCTGAATTGTCAGGCCCATCAAGATCACTACCGCTCCACCCAGATCGAAACAGAAGGTCCGAAAGTTAAAAGCAAAAAGGATTTTTGTTACAAAGTTGGGCAGTGTTGTCAAGTCCAGCATGTATTGCTCATTGCTAACTACCCTACAACTTGCAGAACAGTCTTTTCTAAACTTTGCACTTCTTCTGATAAAGGTTTTCACTTAGTTTTGAGTTGTTAGTTCTAGGATTAAGAAACCTGATAAGTGTGTTAAGAATTGCTGCTTGCAGAGAGTACACCCCGTTACAACATCCAATGCTTCAAGCAATATCAGAAGGCTCAAAACAAAAATATTCCAAACACAGCTGACAAAACAATGTTGCATCCATGTAATTAGAAATACTGTAAATGCTTAAAACTACACAGTTTCTGTGAAAAGTTAGTTTAAAAAAAACCAGTGACCCATTTACAAAATCTCAGGAAGAAAAGGCAGCTCTTCTATTTTAAGATCTATGTCGGAATACTGCTTCTGGATTTCAGTTCAGCATTCAACACTATTGTCCCACAGATCATGGCAAACAAACTCCTAACCCTTGGCCCAAATATACCACAGTGAAACTGAGTGTTGGACTTCTTAACAAACAGACTTCGGGGTCAGGATGCTCTACCACTCCTCCCTCCTCATCATGGATGCCCACTCAGGGCTGTGAGCTGAGTCCATTGCTGTACGCTCTACTCAGACATAACTATATGGCCAAACCCCAAGCAATCACA
Organism: Hemitrygon akajei; assembly: GCF_048418815.1. NCBI lineage: Eukaryota > Metazoa > Chordata > Chondrichthyes > Myliobatiformes > Dasyatidae > Hemitrygon > Hemitrygon akajei. The sequence continues at coordinate 139,147,362 of NC_133131.1, forward strand.
TAGTCAAGTTCACCGATGACACAACTGTGGTGGGGTTCATAATCAACCACGATGAGACAGCCTACAAAAGTGAAGTGGAAGAACTCAAGGCCTGAGGCCAGAAAATAACCTCTTCCTTAATGTCAACAAGACAAAGGAGTTGGTTATCAACTTCAGGAGAACTTGCACCACCCATGCCCCCTTTACATTGGCAGCACAGCAGTGGCAACTGCAAGCAGTTTCAAACATCTGGGAGTGCACATCACACAAAACCTTGCATGGTCCCAGAGCATCCTGCACAGTCAAGAAAGCACATCGACACTCCACTTAGAGGACAATGAAGAGAGCTGGACTTAGCACATCCACACTCATGTCATACTACAGATGTACAGTCAAGTGCATCCCGAGAAGCTGTGTCACTGCTTGGTGTGGAAACTGTACTGTAGCGTCAGGAAGGCTCTATAACGAGCAGTCAACACCACCCAACTCATCATGGCACCAGCCTACCTGCCACCAAGGACATATACAGAAAGGTATCAGAAAGGGCCAGTAACATTATCAAGGATCCCACCTACCCTCATGGACTGTTTGTCCCATTCTCATCAGGGAGGAGACTATATAGCATCTACACCAGGACCAAACTAAATAAAAAAACTTACTTTCCACAAGCAGGGAGGCTGATTAACACATCCACCGCTACTTCTTTTATTTTCTGGCAGTATCCTTATGTACAGCCTAGCATCATTTCATGGACATATAATCAATTTATCTCTATCTTAAGGACTTATATTTATTGTGTTTCTTTCATCATTGTGTTCTTAATTTTTCATTTTTTTGTGCAACATCAGATCTGGATTAACAATTATTTCATTCTCCTTTATACTTTTGTACAGGAAATGACACTAGGCCATCTTGAATTTGAATTAACCAGCACAGCACCATCCAGTGGAGTAACATCAACACTGGTCCAAGGAAAGAAAATAAGCTCTTACAACCATTTATAATACTTTTGAAAAAACCTCTGCTGTGAAAAATGCTGGAATCAGTATAGTGATGATGTATTTGTGAGTGGAAATCATGATTCTCATTTATGTTTGCTGGGGAACTGCCAGAACTTCTGGAAATTCAACTTATTCTAGACAGACAGAAAAAAAAAGGCAAACCACTTACAATATAAAACACAGATCTTTTAGCCCACCATGTCTGTACCAACTATGAAACAAATTTAAACTAATCCCCTCTACCTGCCTATGGTCCATTCCCTGCCTGTTCATGAGTCTGCCTAAATTAACAAATGGTGCTATCACATTTGTTTCTAACACCTCTCTGGTTGCGTGTTCTAACACTTAACACGCTATGCATTACAAAAAAGTGTCATAAATCTTCTTTTAAAATTTGCAACCAGTTACCTTAAAGCTGTGCTTCTAGTTTTGACATTTCCATCCTGGGAAAAAATTCCATTGACCCTATCCACGTCCCTCAATTTTATATATTTCCATCAGGTAGTCCCTCAGCCTCTGACACTACGAAAAAAATAATCCAAGTTTATCCAATCTGTCCTCAAGGTTAATATACTCCAATTTAGGTAATGTCCTGGGGAATCTCTTCTACTTACTTTTCCAAAACCTCCACATCCTCAAAGGTTCATTTTTTATCAAAGTACATAACTCTGAAATTCTTCTTCTCCCGATAGTCATCAAACCAAGAAAGAATGGCAACACGAGCATCACATCAATCCCCGAATCCCCCTCCCCTACACACAAAAAGAGGGAGATCAGGCAAAAAACACAGAATATAAAAGAAACTGTAAGACTGAAAAAAAAGTCAATAATCCAAGTCCATATCCAAAACACAGAAAGCTTGGGTAATATTTCAGGCAGAGCGGCAAGCCTTTTCCTTTCCATAGCAGAGTGATCTCACCAGTGATAAAAAGGCAGGTAGCTGGTGCTCACCTTTCTGCATTCACTTCAATGTTTCAATCTCCCTTATTGCTTTAATCAGCGAACAATGGAAGCTTTAATCAACTGAATGGAGTCAAACATTGGCTCACACCCCCGCAGCCTTCTCACCATGAGGTTCCCACACGCTGCCTCTGCCTCCTCTTGGGGACTGCAGAGTGCTGAAACATCCAAATGATTTCCAAACTGCAAATCACAAGCTCCAACCGTTCCAGTTCCAGTTTCATGATCTATCCAGAAGATGTCAACCAAAAGGAACGTTGTACACAGGGGTCACCTTGACCGGAAGTCTTCCTGCAATGTACCAATCCAAACTGCATACAATACCCCAAACTAAAGTCTCATACAGTGCGACATGACTTCAACTGTTATACTCGATGCCTGACCGATGAAGGCAAGCATACCCCAACACCACCTTTATCAGCCTGTGCCACTTTCAGGGAGCTATGGTTTATGTAACGGTATTGTCCAGTGTTTTATTTTTGGCACTCAGCCACAATAAATTCCAGTTTGTTTCACAAAATGATTCTGATTATAAAAAGGATGTGGAAGCTTTAGAGAGGGTGCAGAGGTGATTTATCAGAACTCTACATGGATGAGAGAACATGTCTTATGAAGAAAGGTTGAGCAAGCTAAGATTTTCTCTATGAAACAAAGGAATTTGAGAGATTACTATCAGAGGTGCACAAGATAAGGGATATAGAATGACTGAACAGTCTAGAAAACTTTTCCCAGGGTAGAAACAACTAATGAGGGGGTATAATTTTAAATTGACAGAGCGAAGCATAAAGGGCAAATATTTTTCAAAATACCACTGTTAGTAGAATCTCAGTTGGTGACGAGAGGGTGTACAGGAGTGAGATATGCCAACTAGTGAAATGGTGCCATAGCAACAACCTGGCATTCAACGTCAGTAAGACAAAAGAACTGATTGTGGATGTCAGGAAGGGTAAGATGAAGGAACACATACCAATCCTCAGAGGGATCAGAAGTGGAGAGAGTGAGTAGCTTCAAGTTCCTGGGTGTCAAGATCTCTGAGGATCTAACCTGGTCCCAACATATCAATGTAGTCATAAAGAAGGCAAGACAGCAGCTATACTTTATTAGGAGTTTGAAGAGATTTGGCACATCAACAAATACACTCAAAAGCTTCTACAGATGTACCGTGGAGAGCATTCTGATAGGCTGCATCACTGTCTGGTATCTGGCATGGAGGGGTGGGATCTAATGCACAGGACAGAAAGAAGCTGCAGAAGGTTGTAAATCTCGTCAGCTCCATTTTGGGTACTAGTCTACAAAGTTGCCAGGTCATCTTTAGGGAATGGTGCCTCAGAAAGGCAGCATCCATTATTAAGGACCTCCAGCACCCAGGGCATGCCCTTTTCTCACTGTTACCATCAGGTAGGAGGTACAGAAGCCTGAAAGCACACACTCAGTGATTCAAGAGCAGCTTTTTCCCCTCTGCCATCCGATTCCTAAATGGACATTGAAGCTTTGGACACTACCTCACTTTTTTTAATGTACAGTTTTTCTGTTTTTGCACATTTTTAAAATTCTATTCAATATATTTAATTGATTTACTTGTTTATTTATTATGTTTTATTTTATTATTATTTTTCTCTCTCTGCAAGATTATTTATTGCATTGAACTGCTGCTGCTAAGTTAACAAATTTCACGTCACATGCCAGTGATAATAAACCTGATTCTGAGCTCAGTTGCCAATTGAATAATCTATCAAACATCATCATTTTCTGAGAAATAAACTTAAACACTGCTCACCAGTGGAGATACAACAAAAGTGTTTCACTCATTTCTATTTTTTTTTACTTTTTCTTTACTAAGTGAACCCAAACCAGTGTAACTATTACAAGTGTATAACATCACAGTTTAGTGATTTGCACTGGGCAAAATTTTGCTAATATCCCTATGCCTACGCTTGTAGTTGAGAGGACCTGTTACAAAGGATCCATCTTGATAAACTGAAGCATCAAGAATTTTAGTGGGAAATCAAGAACTGCCACTGCTGGAAACTTAAAATAAAAACAGAAAATGCTGAATCGATTCAGGTCAGCTCGGGAAAGAAATGCAAGACCCATTGTCAGAACTGGGAGAGAGACAAAAGCTTCTTAAACCCTGGGAGTGGAGGACATGACTAATCTGATCAGCCAGGCTCATGTTTCTGCTCTACATTTTGCAACTCGCAAGTCTTTTTGTCTATGCGCTTACTCTTGATGATACTATGATGAAGTGCTTTGAGAGGTTGGTCATGGCTAGAATCAACTCCCAAGGACCTGGACTCACCACACTTCACCTATCGTCACAGTAAGTCTACAGCAAATATAATCTCACTGGCTCTTCACTGGGCCTTAGATCACCTGGACAATATCAATACCTACATTCAGACTGTTGCTTATTGACAACAGCTCTGCATTCAACAGAATCTTACCCTCAGTTCAAAAATGCATTCTTCTGTAACTGGATCCTTGGCTGCAGTCAATACAAATCGGAAATAATAACATCTCCCTCTCACTGACAATCAACACTGGTGTGCCTCAAGGGTGCATGCTCACTGCTCTATTCACTCTACACCCATGACTGTTTGGCAAGGCATGGCTGAAATACCACCTAAAAATTTGTCAGTAACACAACTACTGTGGGCACAATTTCAGATGGTGACAATGAGGCAAACAGGAGTGAGATAGATCAGTTCATTGAGTACTGTCGCAGCGACAACCTCGCACTCAATGTCAGTAAGACAAGCAATTGCTTGTGGACTTCAGCCAGGGAAAGCTGAGGAAACACACACATCAGTCCTCACTGATGGATCAAAAGTGAGCTGTATCAAGTTGCTGGTGTCAACATCTCTGTAGATCTAATCCTAGGTCCAACATATCAATGCAGAAAGTTGTGAATTCCGACAGCTCCATCATGGGTACCAGCATCTTCAACATCAAAGACACCTTCAAAAGGCAATGCCTCAAAAAGGTATCCTCCATCACCCAGGACATGCCCTCTTCACATTGGTACCATCAAGGAGCTGGTACAGGAGCCTGAACAGACACAGTCAACATTTCAGGAACAGCATCTTCCTCTCTACCATCAGATTTCTGGATGGTCAAAGAACCCATGTAGACTACCTTAATTTTTGCACTGCTGTAATGAAACAACAAATTTCACAATATATGCCAGTGATATTAAAATGATTCTGATTCTCTAATGGCTACCCTTTACCCATTGAGCAGACATCATTCTTCACGGCTTATCCCCATGGTTTTTCCTTTTGCCTCAGAGACAATCCCCTTTCATGCATCTCTTCAAGCTTTGTTTGTCTCCTTCGCAGTACTGTTAATGGATCTTTGAACTGAAATGTTCTCTTCCAAAAGAGTGACCTGACATGATGAGTGTTTCCAGCATTTTCAGTTTTTGTTAATGAGTTCAGTGGTGTTTTAATAGTGGGTCCTATGGAAACAAAGAAAGAGCACTACTGAAACAACTCCGTGTTGCCAGATTTCTAATGGTGCTAGAAAGTTTGTGAACCCCTGTAGAATTTTCTCTATTTCTGCATAAATATAACCTAAAATGTGATTAGATCTTCACACGTCCTAGAACTAGATAAAGAGAACCCGATTAAATAACAAAAAAAAATTGTTCTTTTATTTTTTGAGAAAAATGATCCAATATTACATTTATTTGTTGGAAGTAGTATACGAACTTCTGGGGTAATGCCTTCTACAAAAACTATTTGAAGTCAGGTGCTCTAATCAATGAAATAATATTGGAGGTGTGGTAGTAGAGGTATACAGTCGGCCCTCCTTATCCACGAGGGATTGGTTCCAGGACCCCTCACGGATACCGAAGTCCCTTATTCAACCTGTCTCAATGCGGCAGACCTTAGGACCCAGCAGAACCCAGACCTTATTTAACCTGGCTCAGTGCAGTGGGCATTAAGACCCGACGGCAGAGATCTGAATCTGCAGTGTTTCTGTCCACGAAAATAATCACGATCACGATTGAAAATAAAGTGAGAATAATAAAGCAATCGGAAAGAGGTGAAACGCCATCAGTCAACGATCGGAACAACTTTAAAGGATAAAGTGAGAAAGGCTCTGCCCTGATGAAAGCTACAATTATTACTCAGCAACGCAGTGGTTTAATTATTGCGTTTTGGGGTTTCAGGTTTTTGATCCTCCACATCAGCTCGGCACGGTGGAGAGCACACTGAAACATGCGTTCTTAAGTGTTTTATATGCATAGAAATGTAAAATATATAATATATACTAAGACAAATGTTTGACTAACTGCTGCTAAATAATATCGGATGTACCCGTTCCGACTTACTTCGTAAGAGAACTTCCGATTTTTTTCGATTCCGATCCACGATAACTCACGCACATCCTCACGTATACTTTAAATCATCTCTAGATTACTTATAATAGCTAATACAATGTAAATGCCATGTAAAATAGTTGTTATACTTCATTGCTTAGGGAATAATGACAAGAAAAAAAGTCTAAAAGCTCGAACAACAAGTGCTGGAAGAGCATTTCCAGGTTTTCGTGATTCGAGGTTAGTTGAATTCGCTTGCGGAATTTGCAGATACGGAGGGCCGACTGTATAATGAAGACACAAAGTCAGGTTACTGACAGAGCCTGCTCTTCTCAAGAAAGATCTGTTTACTTGCACCATAAAGGTCAAGGTCAAAACAATCCTCAGAGGACCTCAAAAGAAAAGTAGAGGGGCATGAAGCTGGAATAGGCCACAAAAACATTTCTAAAGACCTAAGTGTTCATCAGTCCACAGCAAGAGAAGTTATCTACAAATGGAGGAACCAGTATTGTTGCTACTCTTCCTCGGAGTGGGCATCCAGCAAAAACCACACTAACAGCGCAAGGTGCAATTGCTGAAGGAGCTGGGAAAGAACTCAAAGGTAACAGCAAAAGATCTGCAGAAACTTCTAGAACTTGCTAAAGTCTCTGTTCATGTGCTCACTATAAGAAAAACACTAAACAAGAATGGTGTTCATGGAGTCCTTTGATGATGTGCGCTTGGGTTTTCAGAAGGTCTTTGACAAGGTGCCACACGAGGCAGCTTAGCAGATAAGAGTCCATGGCATTGCAGTAAAGATACTAGCAGCCTACAGGTGAACAGAATCCAACACTGGCTGATTGGCAGGAGGCAAAGAGTGGGAATAAAGAGAGCCTTTTCTGATTGACTGCCAGTCACTTGTAGTGCTCTGCAGGGTCACTGTTGGTACCGGTTCTTTGTATATGTCAGTGATTTGGATGATGGAATTAATGGCTTTGTGGCCAAGTTTGCAGATGAGATGAAGATAGGTGGAGGGCAGGTGGTGTTGAGGAACCAGGGAGGCTGCAGAGGGAATAGACAGATTTGGAAGATTTGGACAAAGAAGCGGCAGATGGAATACAGTGTTGGGAATTATACGGTCATGCACTTTGGTGGAAGGAGTAAAAGCATAAACTAGTTTCTGAACAGGGAAAATAATTCAAACATTCAAAGTGCAAAACGACTGGAGCCCTCATGCAAGATGCCATAAAGGTTAACTTGCAGTTTGAGTCTGTGGTGAAGAACGCAAACATAATGTCAGCATTCACTTTGGGAGGACTAGAACATAAAGACAAGGATGTAATGCTGAGGCTTTATAAGGGACTGGTGAGGCCTCACTTAGAGTATTGAGAACAGTTTTGGGCCATTTATCTAAAGGCTGTGCTCCTTTGCGAATGCAAAGGAGGTTGACAAAAATGACTCCAGGATTGAAAGGCTATACAAGAAGCACTTGGTAGCTCTTGGCCTGTATTTGTTGAAATTTAAAAGAATGAGGGGGGAATCTCATTGAAACATATCAAATGCTGAAAGGTTGATAGAATGGACGTGGGGAGTATCTTTCCTGTAACAGGTGAGTCTAGCACCAGAGGGCTCAAACTCAGAATAGCAGGACGTCCATTTTGAACGGAAATGAGGAAGAATTTCTTTAGTCGGGGGTGGTGTATCCATGGAATTCATTGCGCAGGCAGCTGTGGAGGCCAGGTCACTGAGTGCATTTAAAGCGGAGGTTGATATATTCTTGCTAAGTCAAACAATGAAAGGTTATGGAGAGAAGATGAAAAAATGGGGTCAAGGAGGAAATAGATCAGCCATGATCAAATGGTGTAGTAGGTTTGATGGAGCAGAGCCAGGTCATTTGGACTAAAGTCTTACAGACTTCTGAAACTGACTATGTGAAACCTCCAACTTATGGCAGTGTTCAAATGCCATTTAAAATCAATTTTTCCATAAAAGCACAGACATCAGTGGAGAATTAGGACATTCTGTCCATTAAGTCTCCTTTGCCCCTTAGATCAGGACTGATATATTTTCCCCCTCAACCCTATTCTTCTGCTTTTTGTATGCATCCCTTGATGCCCTTGTAATCAAGAACTTATCCACCTTAGCTTTAAATATATCCAATAGCCTCCACAGCCATCTGTGGCAATGAATTCCACAGACTAACCACTAAAGAAATTCCTCCTCATCTCTGTTCTGAAGGGGTGCCCAAAGATTCTGAGGCTGTGCTGTCTGGTCTTAGACTCTGCTACAATTGATAACATCCTCTCCATGTCCACTGTATCCATGCTTTTCATTACGTGGAAAGTTTTAATGAGATTATTTCTCCCCAAACTCCCCCCACACTTTCTTCTGAACTCCAGAGTGTACAGGGCTAGAGTCAAACACTTTTCTGACATTAACCCTTTCATTCCCAGGATCATTCGCATAAACCTCCTCTATACCTTCTCCAATGCCACCACATTTTTTCTTCGATATGGGGCTCACAACTGCTCACAATACTCCAAAGTGGTTTCATCAACTCCTTATAAAACCTCAGTATTACATCCTTGCTTTTACATTCTAGTCTTCTTGAAATGTATGCTTTTGGCTTCCATACAACCAACTAACCTGCAAGTTAATCTTTAGGGAATCCTGCACGTGGACTCCCAAGTCCCTTCGCACCCTTGATTTTTGAATTTTCTTCCCATTTAGAAAATAGTTTCCACCTCCAGTCCACCTACCAAAGTGCACGACCATAGACTTCCCTACACTATATTCCATCTGCCATTTCTTTGCCCATTCTCTTAATCTGCCTACACCCTTATGCAGATTCTGTTTCCTGAACACAACCCGCCCCACCCTCTATCTTTGTGTTATCTGCAAACTTGACCACAAAGTCATCAATTCAACACCCAGATCATTAACATACAGCATGAAAAGTCGTGGGTCCAACACCGACCCCTGCGGAAGACCACTAGTCACTGATAGACAACCAGAAAAGGCCATTTTTATTCCCACACTGCCTTCTGCCAGTCAGCGAATCTTCTATCCAAGGGCTCCTAAATTGCTTTGCAACTTCAAGTGCAGCACCTTAATCAAAGGCCTTCTGAAAATCCAAGTAAACATCTATTAACTCTTCTTTGTCTAATACTTGTTACCTCCTCAAATTCGAACAGATTTATCAGGCAAAAATTCCCTTTGGTACATTTTATCATGTGGTTCCAAGTACTCCGAAACCTCATCCTTAATAATGGACTCTAACATCTTACCAATGATTAAAGTCGAGCTAACTGGCCTATAATTTCCTGCCTTTTGCCTCCCTCCCAAAAACATTCAGCATCCCCCCCCCCGAACAACAGTTAAAATTTAACATATTCTACATCAACAATTAATCTTAACTGCTGATGAAAACATCTGGTCTTGACCTGAAATGACGAATACTTATTCCTCGCCATAGATATTACATGGCATGCTGAGTTCCCCTAGCACTTTGTATGTGCTGCTCTCTACTTCCATCCACCATTTGCGAGATTTGTGCTTGATTTTACTAGTCACTGAGGTGTTTACTGGAAAGAAAACAGTAGAGGGCAGTATATTCCTTCAAAGAATACACTGCATAAAGGATTTTCTGCAGTTTTACATACACTGCAACAGAAAGCAATATTTTGTTTCAAGTTCTAAAATTTCCATGGTACGGGGAAAGAAATGTTAATTGAGCACATGAAATTTTGAATCAGTTACAATCTATTGCATTTAAGTGTTCTGAAAGAGTTCTGGTTTTCTGCTTAATAGCATTCTCGATCATGACATTCAGGCAGTAACCTCTGCCTACAATACTGACAAAAGCCCTCTGCCGAGTATCTTGTCCTTCCTCATGTGGCTTATGTCCAGAAAATTTCTGTACCTTCTAATGCTGTGCTAATTGTCTCCAAAATGGGTTTGGTGTTACGTAATAAAAACTAAATTACAGTAAATATATACATTTTAAAAGTTAAATTAAATAAGTAGTGCAAAGAGAAGCAAAGAATAAGTAAACACAAGGTACACTGCAGATGCTGTGGTCAAATCAAGACGTACAAACAAGCTGGATGAACTCAGCAGGTCGGGCAGCATCCGTTGAAATGAGCTCATTTCAAAGAATAAGTAGTTAGGTAGTGTTCATGGGTTCAATATCCATTCAGAAAACTGACAGCAGAGGGGAAGAAGCTGTTCATGAATAATTAAGTGTGTGCCTTCAGGCTCCGGTACTTCCTCCCTGCTGGTAATAATGAGAAGAGGGCATGCCCTGGTAATGGGGTCCTTCATGATGGATGCCACCTTTCTGAGGCATCACTTCTTGAAGATATCCTGGATGCTGGAGAGCCTAGTGCCAATCATAGAGCTGACTGAGTTTACAACTTTCTGCAGCTTATTTCGATCCTGTACAGCTTATTTCAATCCCTCCCCCATACCAGACAGTGATGTTGCCAGTTAGAATGCTCTCCACAGTACATCTATGGAATGTGCGAGTCTCTTAGGCAACATACCAAATCTCCTCATACTCTTAATGAAGTATAGCCATTGTTGTGCCTTCTTTGAGCCCAGGAACATGAAATTGCTCACCCTTTCCACTTCTGATCCCTTGATAAGGACTGGTGTGTGTTCTCTCATCTTACCCTTTCTGAAGTCCACAAGCAATTGTTTGGTCTTACTGACGTTGAGTGCAAGGTTGTCGCTATGACACCACTCAATCAGCTGATCTATCTCACTCCTGTACATCTTCTCATCACCATATGAAATTCCAATAGTGGTGTCATCAGCAAATTTATAGATGGCATATAAGCTATGCCTAGCCACACAGTCATGGATGTAGAGAGTAGAGCAGTGGAATAAGCACACATTACTGAGGTGTGCATGTGCTGATTATCAACAAGGTGGAGATGTTATTTCTGATCTGCACAGACTGGAGTCTTCCAGTGAGGAAGTCAAGGATCCAGCTGCAAAGGGAGGTACACAGGCCCAGGATTTGGAGCTTTTTGATCAGAACTGCAGAAACAATTGTGTTAAATGATAAGCTATAGTCAATAAACAGAAGCCTGACATAGGTACTTTGTGTAGCCCAGGTGATCCAATGAGATAATGTCCACTGTAGACCTATTGTGGTGATCAGCAAATTGCAGTGGGTCCAGATTCTTGCTGAGACAGGGGTTGATTCGAGGCATAATCAAGCTCTCAAACCATTTAATCATTGTAAACGAGAGAACTACCAGATGATAGTCATAAGGCAGCTAACCCTGCTCTTCTTGAGTACTAGTATAATTGTTGTTCTTTTGAAGCAGACAGGAACTTCCAGCTGTAGCCATGACTAATTGAAAGTGTCTTTGAACACACCCACCAGTAGATTGGCAAAGGTTTTCAGAGCTCTACTAGGTACACAATAGGGGCTTGTCTCATTGGAAGGGTCCACCCTCTTGAAAGATGCTCTGACAGTGGCCTCCGAGACAGGGATGATAGGGTTCCCAAATGCTACAGGAACCCTCACAACTGTAGCTTTATTCTCCCTTTCAAAGCATGCATAAAAAGGTGTTGAGCTCATCTGGGAGTGAAGTATCACTGCCACTCAAGATGTTAGGTTTTGTTTCCTAGGAAATAATGGCCTGCAAACCCTGTCAGAATTGGCATGCACCCGATTCTGCTTCCAACCTCAATTGGAATAGTTGTTTTCCTCTTGAGATAGATCCCCATAAGATGTACCCGGCCTCTTTGTATAATCCCCAATTACCAGACTTGTATGCCATAGATCTAGACCTCAGCAGACTACGAACATCCCGAGTTATCCACAACTTTTGATTCAGATATGTACGTTAAGTTCTTGTGGGCACACTCATCCACACGTTTTTATGGTCAATGACAACTATGGTGCATTTGTTCAGACTCAGACAAATCCCTAAATATTGTCCAGTTGACCAACTCAATGCAGTCCTGTAGGTGCTCCTGTGCTTCCCTTGCCCATATCTTCTTGATCCCCTCTACTGGTGTTACATACTTCAGTCTCTGCCTATATTCAAGAAGTAGAAGTACAGGCAGGTAATCAGACTTAAAGTGTGGGTGTGGAATAGCATGGTAAGTGTTATTGATGGTAGTACAACAGGGATTGATAATTGCTGTTTATACATCAACTTGCATGTACGTACACTGTAGGCAGTGAGTTGGTGTGATTAGCATAAATTGGAGGTGTTAACAAAGTTGCCCGAATCTATATCAGGATTTCAATCAGATGCAAAGTTGTGAAAATCTTTGACAGATGGAATCTCATCCCAACAAGTTTAAGGCGATGTATTTTGAAGGTCAAATAGGACTGAGACATCAATAGTACATTGTATTTTGATGAGTATAGGGACCTTGGTGTTCAAATTCATGATTCCTTGAAAGTGGATCAAATGGTGAAGGCATACAAGCTCACCACTCCAAGAGTAAAACTAATGAAACCCCATTAGTTTCCTTGGCTGTACAAGCCTAGGGAAGACAGACTACAGTCCCACCAAATCCGTGAGATTGAGATGGCTCTCCCACACCAAACCCCGGTTTGTGTGGATGCTGTGTAATTTGCGACCCTGTTACAACTCAGTGCCAAGAACTAACAGACAACACACTGCATATAACTAATAGAATAATATTTATGAAACTTACTTAACTAAAGCACAACCACTGAGCAAATAACACTAATACACGGGTCATCTTGCTGTACTTCCCAAGGGCTCAATTACGGCAACTGCTTTGTATTCAGAGCAGTCAGGTTGTGGAATGGCACCATCAGAAGCTCCCAAATGATCTACCACTCGATTCTGCCCTTGCCTTCCCTGTGATGGAAAACTGGCACATAGTTTTGACTCCAGGGACAGGAATGTTCTCCCATTCTCTGTCCCTGTCCAGCCCTTTATGTGCACGTTGGGACAACGCATCGGCATCAACTTTCTGACTCCCCGGCCGGTACTTCAGGTTGAAATTATAGGCAGACAATGCCGCAAACCATGATGCCCAATTTCGCCAAGGTCAGGATACAAGTTAATTGGCTGTTGTCCGTCCTCACCTCGAACTTCGTACCATATAGACACTCACTCAGCTTATTCACCACAGCCTATTTCAATGCCAGGAACTCCAATTTGCACATGAGGTAGTTTCATTCAAAGCGTGACAGACTCTAGCTGACAAACGCCACAGGTCTCAACTCTGTGCCCTGATTCTTGTACAGTATTCACTCTGAGCCCTCTCTGCTGGGACCTGTATGCAATACATACAGCAACCAGGGATCTGCAAAAGCCAGCATAGGCGCTTTCATCAGCAGCTCCTTCAGCAACAGAAAGGCATCTTCACATTTCACATCCCATCTCACTTTAAAATGCTCCAAAGGGCTAACATAACCTTTACCAACCTCTCCCTTTTTGTCCTCCCTTTCTTCCCCAAGGGAGGATAACCACACAAAAGCTGATTTAAAAGGTGACTCACTTTAGAGTAGTCCTTCACGAACCTCCAATAATACCCACAGCATCCAAGGAACGAGCACAAGGTGCTCACAGTCTGTGGCCTTGGCCATGTGGTCACCACCTCTGTCTTGGAAAGATCCGTAGCTACTCCATCCCATAGGACTATATGCTCAACACAGTTGACACACGTCCTGCAGAACTGGGACTGGTCCAGCTTTCAAGCTGCCCAGCACCTTCAGTAGCCTTGCTTCATGTTCTTCCAAGATGGACTCGAACACCAAGATCATCCAGGCAAACCAATACCTCAAACAATTTCTTATCCTCCACCACTTTCTACATGACACACAGGGGCTCCCAATATGGCCTGAGGCTTCCTCTCAAACCGGAAGAATTCCAGTGGACATATGAATGCACTCTTCTCTTTGTCAGCCTCACTCATGGGGATCTGATAATACTCACTCCTTAAGTCCAGCACACTGAAGCACTTCATACCACTAAGACAGGCCAGTACATCCTCGATTCTAGGGACTGTATGCTGGTCAGGGACTGCACGCTTGTTCAGAGTCTGACAGTCCACACACATCCGTACCTTCCCATTCTTCTTCCTGGCCACCACTATACTTATACTTTACTTTATTGTCACCAAACAATTGATACTAGAGTGTACAATCATCACAGTGATATTTGCTTCTGTGCTTCGCGCTCCCTGAAGTACAAATCGAAGTAAATATAATAAAAATTTAAATTATAAATCATAATTAGAAAATAGAAAAGGGAAAGTATGGTAGTGCAAGTCAGGTCCAGATATTTGGAAGGTACAGCCCAGATCCAGGTCAGGATCTGTTCAGCAGTCTCATCACAGTTGGAAAGAAGCTGTTCCCAAATCTGGCCGTACAAAATCTTCATGCTCCTGAACCTTCTCCCGCAGGGAAGTGGGACAAAAAGTGTGTTGGCTGGGTGGGTCTTGTCCTTGATTATCCTGGCAGCACAGCTTCGACAGCATGTGGTGTAAAGTGAGTCCAAGGATGGAAATTTGGTTTGTGTGATGTGCTGGGCTATGTTCACGATCTCTTGCAGCTTCTTCCAGTCTTGAACAGGACAACTTCCGTACCAGGTTGTGATGCACCCTAGAAGAATGCTTTCTACGGTGCACCTATAAAAATTAGTGAGGGTTTTAGGGGACAGGCCAAATTTCTTCAGCTTTCTCAGGAAGTAAAGGCACTGGTGGGCCTTCTTGGCAGTGGACTCTGCTTGTTTAGACCAAGTCAAGTCATTTGTGATATTCACCCTGAGGAACTTAAAGCTTTTGACCTGTTCCACCTGTGCACCACCGATGTAGATGGGGTCGTGTGGTCCGCTACTCCTTCTGAAGTCAACAACCAATTCCTTCGTCTTGCTGACTTTGAGGGATAGGTTATTGTCTTCGCACCATGCCACCAGGTTCTTAATTTCCTCTCTGTACTCAAGACACATCATTACCCAAGATACGGCCTACAATACGGTGTCATCAGCAAACTTATATATTGAGTTTGATGGAAACTTGGCTACACAATCATGGGTGCACAGTGAGTATAGCAGAGGGCTAAGTACACAGCCTTGTGGGGCACCGGTGCTCAGAGTGATTGTAGAGGAGAGCTTGTCCCCTATTTTTACAGCCTGGATCCTGTCTGTGAGGAAGTCGAAGATCCAGCTGCAGATCTGAGTGCTAAGACCCAGGTTCCGGAGCTTAGGAATCAGTTTATTTGGAATGACGGTATTAAAGGCAGAGCTGCAATCAATGAAAAGGAGCCTTATATACGTGTCTTTATTCTCCAGGTGTTCTAAGGAGGAATGTAGTGCCAGAGAGATGGCATCTGCCATTGACCTGTTGCTCTGGTAGGTGAATTGCAAAGCGTCGAAGTTGACCGGCAGGTTATGGTTGATGTATGCCATAACCAATCGCTCGAAGCACTTCATAGCAATTGATAGCACTTCATAGCTATTGGAGGCATACAAGGGATTTTGGACTCTGTGATGATCCCAGCTTCTTTCCACTTCCGCAGATGCCGCCGAACATCCTCCACCACTGTAGGCAGCAGTCGTCACGACCTTTCTCTGAATGGGTGTCCTTCATCACCCAGATGGTGTGGTGAGTGTTCTTGGAGCAACCCACATCAAACTCATCTGTAGTAAAGACATCTTCCAGCTTCAGCATTTTCTCTATCAACCTCTTCTTCTAACCTCCAGGTACCAATGGGTCCCCAATGTTGAATGACTCAGCAGTCACCTTTCTTTTTTTGAAGGGAGTTTCTCCCTGGCTTGCCTCTCAGGGACACTAGACATTACCATCACTGAAAAGAGGTGAGCCATTAGCATCCCCCGCCTGAGAGTGACCTCTCGCTCCAAAGTGTTCCTGACAATCACTGTCATCCTGTTCACCTGCACAACCAAGGGCTTCTGCAGTTCGGCCCTCACCAGTACCCCAGCAGGTAAGCATGACTCTTCCTCGTGGTCCTCCGGAGCATCCACCAAGAGGGACTCTGCATCAGGCTCTCTGGGAAATATGGGGTTTCCCATCAATCTCACTACATCCCCAGGCCATAACATGACCAGTTTGGACTAGATGTACCACACAGACCCTTGTTTATGCTCATCATCACTTGCTCAAAAGCAGCTTGGAACACAGGGTGAATGGACAATGTTTTCAGAAAGCTCTCTCCAACTTTCTCCTTGCAGGCTCCCGCTAACCTGCTCACAATAGGAGTATTCATCCCCACAAGAATTGAAGCTTTGCCCCTCTTGACTGGGTCCGGACAAACTAACACTAATGTATCAAAGACCTCAGCTATTCCCACATCTGCCTCCAAAAACTCCAGCTTCAATGACAAGTAACCATCATAATAATTATCTGCACTAAGACCCCAGATCTCTAACACAACGAGTGGTGTCAATGGTAAATGCGTCAAATACCGGTTGTAAAACGAATGGTACAGCAGAGCAACCTGAGAGCCGATGTGAAGTATGGCTCTAGCATAGATACCCTCTATCTGTAGCAATACACTGGAGCTTGGCCCCACTAAGCCTTCAGGAATAGGGATTTTTGCTTTTGGGCGCTCCTTGATATATTGTTGGGAATGTGTCTGCCCCGGACACCTGGCCATTCCCTCACTGGGTCTCTCCACTTAGCCATCTGGGGGCTCACTCTCTGAGGGATTTCCCCTATCCTTCACACTCCCGCCTGAAGTGTCCCTCTTCACCACAGTTACAACAGACAATAATGACTGCTCCCCTTCTTGTGGGACCCTGTTCACTAGCAGCCCTCTGCTTAGTCCTTCCCCTCAGGGGTCCAACTTCCTGTCGACTTTATTGTGCCGGGTGGCCACACCCACCGATAACAACCGGGACATCTAGGCCCTCAACTCTGCCAAGGGCTCCTTCACCACTCCTTAGGGTGGGTTATCAGTGGTCACCTCAGCCAAGGAGACCACTACCGAGGAGAGTACCCTGCTGATGAAGGTGTCCCTTACCTCCTTCACATTCTCCTCCCCTCTTATTTCTCCGATCAGCTCAACCAACTTGCCGGGGGGGGGGGGGGGGGGGGGGGCACTCTTACGGAACATTTGGAGACCCCAAGTGATCAGGTCCTGTGACTGGGCACCTTTCACCACTTGGTCCATTCTTCGCCAATTCACTTCAGCCCCCCTATGCCACAAGCATCTCGGCTACCTCTCCAGCCGAAAAATGTAGGGGGTTAAGTTTACTCTCCCTTCTCCTGAAACATGTTCTAAAACTGTGCCACAAGCTCCATCGGGGTTTCCGTCACACCAGAAGCATTTTCTAGTGCTTGCATGTAGCCCACAGAGGTAGCAAAGGGGCTGTGTCTTTAAGGATCTCACTACGTCAGCAGCCGGCCTCTTCAAACTCTCTACCATCCCTACTTTTTATGTCATCAGAGCACTACCACTCATCCAGCACCTCAGAGGTCTGCTCTGCCCAAGTCTCACACTCCTCTTCCCCTTTAGCGGTGGGCTTCATTCCCGAGAACATGCTGAGCCTGTGACAGCAGGTACTTTGATCCTGGGCATTTTTAAAAAAATTATTCAGGAGGTAGGGGCCGCTACCAACTCAGAATGCTCACCCCTCATTAGAGGATTCATAAGACCTTCCACATCAGACTAATCCTTCCCCTCGTTCCGCAGAAATGAGAGCAACTTATCTTTAAGGTCTCCGCCCTCAACTACGGGAAACTCGATTTGGCACATTCACCCAGACTCCCCTCCTCCTGGAAAGTATGGACAGCCCATGGCTCCTCCTCTCCCAGGGGCCCAATGGTACCAGGCAGATCCACTTCCGTTACATCAGCGTTAGTCTGAACTGAAACAAAGTCTTTGCCCACCATTTGGTCAAACTTCCGCTCAATCCCTGCAGTGTCTATAACAACTTATCTTAATCACTTTACTGGACAACAGCTTAACACCAGCTTAATCACACAAGTCATCGATCAATGCTCAGGGAAATCACACAGCATCCAACAAAATTGATTCCAGACAAGACCCCACAAATGAAACACTGCTGGTTTCCTTGGCTGTGCAAGTCTAGGAAAAACACACTCCGGTTGGTCCTGCCAAACCGATGAGATTGAGACGTCTTTCCCACCCCAAACCCCGGTTTGTGTGGATGCTGTGTAATCTGCTACCCTGTTACAACTCAGTGCCGAGAAATAACAGACAGCACACTGCGTACGACTAATAGAATTATATTTATGAAACTTACTTAACTAAAGGGTTAGTAAAGGAAGAAAAAAACCAAAAAGGGCCCATTATAATTAGACAGTCAAATGTGCACAAGTTGGGGCTTATTTTGAACTTCTCTGTCACTCATGTGCTGGGCCCTCGGTCTACATGGACGCCCACACCACCTTCCAAATATCGCTCGCAATCCAAACAGGTCTCCCACTGTGTCATATCCTACAACCGGTTCTCTCTTCATCTCCCACCAAACAAAAGCCCCAAGACCAACCTTAGTGTCCCTCAACTAAAAACCCTCCCCCAGTTCCACCATCCTAGTTGGACGGCACATATTCATCACCTTCATCTTCAACAATAACCCAAACAGACTGCTCTTACAGAACTGCTAAATGAAATACCTACAGTATAACAGTAAAGATGTGAACCAGGGCATTATAATTAAAAACAAGGAGGCAACAGTGGAACTTGAGGGGAAAGAGTCTTAGAGATTTGGAGGATAAGTTGTTTTTTCTAAACTGCATGGAGCAATTGATATCTGGAATTTGCTGCTTAAGGAGGAGGAGGAGGAGGAGGAAGAATCAGATCAAATCATTACCCTGAAGATGCATTTATACAGGTACTTGAATAGCCTATATAATAGGATTCAGACTTAATGTAGGTAAATGAGATAAATGTATATGGACATAATCAATGTGGATGCAGTGGGCTGAATGATCCATTACTATGCTGCACGACTATGATTCAACATCATAAGACACAATATTCCACATAGCTATCCATAAAAGCACACAAAGGATCATTCAGCCAAATCTCAATGCTCACTAAATAATACTGACGAGTTACTCACTGAGTTTAAGTCATTATAGATTCAGGGCTATTTGTGTTAACCAAAACACTAAACCACATTAAACAAAAAAAAGACTGTGAAAAAAAAACTGTCACATTGTGGCCAACCGTTTTAATTCCTATCCCCAATCCCCTTCCGACACATTGGTCCACGACCTCCTCTATTGTCATAATGAGGGCACTCTCAGGATGGAGGAGCAACACCTCATATCTCATCTCGGTGGCCTCCAACCTGATGGCATGAGTATTGATTTCTCCTTCTGGTAATTTATTTTTCCCTGCCCCCTTTTTCTATTACCCAGGGGCCTCTTATGACTTCTCATCTGCATATCACCTCCCCTAGTGCCCCTTCCTTCTTCCCTTTCTCCAATAGTCTACTCCCATCTATCAGATTTCTTCTCCTACCCTTTAGCTTTCCGACTCAGCCTGCTTCATCTATCACCTTCTAACTTGTATTCCTTCCCCTCTCCGCAACTGCCTCCCCCACCCCACCCCCAACCCCCCGTCCTTTCCTGCCCTGAAGGATCTCAGCCTAAAATGTCAACTGTTTATTCCTTTCCTTAGATGCTGCCTGACCGGCTGTTCCTCCAATATTTTGTGTGCACAACTCTGGATTTCCAACATGTGCAGAATCTCATGTTTATAATTAGCTCATATTTCAATTGTGTTTTTCATACAAAGTACAAACAGCAACTACTTCAATTGAGAAGTCACCACTGAATGCAAGGTACAATGGTAGATACCATACCTGACAATGTGGATGAAACGCCACAGAAAATGTAAACTTTGAGATGAAGAACAAGCAAGCTTCTTCTGGATTCCAAGCTTTTGCCTTAATATCAGCCCTGAAGGGAAATGAAGAGACATTTTGAGCTGCTTATTGCTAGAGCCTAAACATAACACTACATCAAAATAACTGATAACATCTGGTACCTGGAAACAGAAGTCTTAATAAAACAAAGCTGTCTACTTCTTTCTCCACCACAATTTCAAGATAGTCAGTTTCAGATTAAACTTTGAAACTATTGCATTTAATTTCCTAAAAATAGTGCATTACAAACCTGGAACCTATGACTATTGCCTTTCCAGGGTTATCTGGTTGATATCAAAACAAATGCTATCACTAATTTTATGGTTCATTCATAAATCTGCAGTACATGCAACTAACTGTCAAGCACACCCATGTGAAAAAAGTAACTTAGCATTTGAAAGGGGACACAAGATGCAGCCATCAAAACTGTAATTAACAAATACAGATGGGTCTCTTTTTCATCTGCATGGAAATGACTTTGTTCCTGCTTCATTTCTCTAAAATCTGACTATTTTTTAAAAATGTATTACCCGAACAAATTTGGTCTGTGATTTATCACACTGTTCTCTCACCTTCCCCCACATGCAATAAAAAAACACTTCACTTCTTTTACTTGTCCTCTCACTTTTCCAACTTGAAGGTCACTTGACCCATAAGGTCAGCTTCCTATTGATGCTCCCTGATCTGCGAAGTGCTTGCAGAATTGACTGTTTATTAAAAAAAAATGCATTAATGCTTAAATTAATTATTCCATTGCTTTACACAGATAGCTCCGATCTTAAGTTTATCCATCTCCTACTTGGATTTTTTAAAAATTTGTTATTTGAAAAAATACAAGCAGGATATTGATATGCCTAAAAAAAAATCCTTCTTGATTGCTGTTGTGACTGTGAATGGAGTCATTGGAGATGCTGAGGCTGGCTGAGGAAAAAAATCGTCAGTCATCAAATCCAGCAGGTATTCTCCAGGAACCCTCAACAGAATACCCTGAATTTTGAATACATTAAGTTTTTATATTCTTAAGAACATAAAAAATTTAAATTTTTGAGAAATTTCAATAGCTAAAATGCCATTGTTTACTTGAGTACTTGAGAATGACAAATGAATCATAATCAGGTTTATCATCATTTATATAATGGGAAATCAGCTGTTTTCAGGGTGCAGTACAGTGCCAAGACAAAACTATTATTAATTACAAAACAGAGTACAAAGGGAGGAATAACGAGGAGGTACTTCAAAGATCTGAATACAGAAAGAAACATCTTGAATCATTTTCTGTACCTCTGCCTTGAGAGTAGTAAAGAAGAGGGCAAGGACAATGCTGCTGCCTTTTGGGGATGCCTCTTGAAGATGTCTCTGATAGTAAAAGGTTGTGCTCATGTCTAGCCGCATCCACTACCCTCTGCAATTTCTTGTGATCCAGAGCACTAGAACCTCAAAACCAGGCTGTGATGCAAACAGTCAGAATGCTCTCCCCAGTACATCTACAAAAGACTTTGGTGGCATACCAAATCTCCTCAAACTCCTAATAAAGTAGAACCATTTGCATACCTTCTTCTTGACAACATTAATGTGCTAGGTCCTGGTTAGATCCCTGAAACTTGAAGCTGCTCACCTTTTTTCCACCAGTGACCCTCAATGAGGCCTCACTTTCAGGAAACCAAGTCCTTTGCCTCCTAGATTCCTCCATTACTCCTTGGGGCCTTATCATTCACTGTCATGTTTGTATCTTCTCATAGTGCAAATCTCACAAATCTGAATTAAACTGTAGCCACCTTCTGTACAATCCAGAAATAAATAAGTGCTGCTGTAAAAGGCAATATGTACTGAAAATGTTACACTTGGCTGCAGTTGAGAACCTTAGCTAGCACACCAAGCCACAATTACTGCTTTGCAACTTCCCATAACAACAAAAAAAATCCTCAAATAATTCAAATCTGTTTAAAATAAATAGTTATTCAGATAAAAGTAAGGCATCTCTCCCTCCCCAGATTAATGTTACAAATGAGGTCCTCTAAAGGGGGGGGGCAGAGACAGGGGGCAGGGACAGAGAGAGTAGTGGGGATGAGGAAGAGGATGAGGGGGTAGAGGGGGGATGGCAATGAGGGCTGGGGGGTGGCTGGGTTAAACTGTCAAAATGTAATCGGCAACTGGTTGTATTGAATGTAATTTGTTGGTGTTGCAATAAAACTTAGTGATAAAAATAATTAAATATAGTTATTGATGACATTCCCGTATTTTTCCACATTTCTTTGCTATAATTATTTTCATGTCAAATTAAACAAAATCTTAGTTCATTGTGCCTTTTACTTCATGAGAACTTTTCAATTGCTCTGCCCATTGGAAGGCCAGTAAAAACCCCTTATAGTTGAAAAGTGGCACAGCAAATCTCCAGATCCTTATAAAACCATTTTAAGAGCCATCAGCCTGAAGTAGTAACCTTCCATGGGTGCTACTAACATGCCATATCCTATAATTAGTGACAACATTTCTGCATTTGGCTGTTTTTTTTTAAAGAACATTTCTTTCTGAAAATACCAGACTTAATAAGTTTCCAATGCAATCTGTTAATACCAGCAAAGTAACATAACCAATTTTTAAAGAGAAAAACATTTTTAAAATCATTGATGTTTTGTTTACATAATGGAATGTTTCAAATTATCAATGTATTTCACAAATATATCAAGAAATTTCATTATTAACAATGCAGCACATTGAGATTAAGTGCTGCCCCAAAGAAAAATTGATGAAGAACACTGTCAATTTGAGCTGATTTCTCAAAGTTTTGCAGCTTCAGTAACCTGCATGTGATGCTTCAATCAATATCATTTTATAATTGAACAAACTTGTAATATATTTGTCTACAGAAATAAAATAACAACTGCATCAACCATGTAGAACTGTTTAATTCTCAAGCAAGTCATTTAAAAATGCTCTAAAATACCAAACAAGTGCATTTAACATTATTAGGATATTTACCAAATCACTTGCCTTAACAGATATTTTCAAAGCTGTTGACCTTGAACACTAAGTAGTCTTGATCAAACCCTGTGATTGTGAAAGTCGAGTCACATACTCCAAACAGTTAAGACTGAATGCTTCTTCAGAATTACTGGGAATCAAAATACTAAGAGTCCTGACAGAATTTCAGATTACAGTCATTGCAAACAAAGCCAAATACTGTCAGTTAGCTGAATGGAATGCCTCATGATGAGCTCTCAACATCTATCCTTGTTGGCTGATTCAAGAAAAACATGAGGCTGAGCAAAAAAATCTCCATTGACACTGACAACCGTAACTAAAATTCTTCAGTCACAATTTAGAGAAGCTGGGTCAAGGCTTTGAATTACTAATAAGTCATAGCTCTAGCTGTAGCATCAACATAAGTTTAGAGGCTCTCTTGTGCTACAATAGCTAGATTATCTCAAAGCCTACCCAAAATCTACATGGGTTAATCCAGGAGCATGACACACACCTGGCTTGGTACCGCCAGAAATGTGGTTTAAACGCAATAGCACAACATAATCAACTCTCCACTATACCACAACAGCAGACACAGAAACCAGTATCAAGATGACCAAGGTGCCTCAACACCAATTCAGAGCTAATTTCCAACAGAGCACGGATAAGACCATTTTATGAAAATTAGATATTGAAAATACAAGTTTCCCGAATAAAATATTCAAGTGAGTGAATATGATGCAATGGAACCAAGGAGAGCAGCCTTGTGAAAGGAGAATATTTTAATGCACAGCATCTCTAAAATCATGGAAGTACCAAACATGAGTACTACGTTAAATAAATCAAGTTTAATTCCACCCTCCCCACCCCCGACACTGAATATTCAAACATGACATTGTTTTTAAAGAGCAAACACGAGGAAATCTGCAGATGCTGGAAATTCAAACGACACACACAAAATGCTGGTGGAACACAGCAGGCCAGGCAGCATCTATAAGGAGAAGCACTGTCGACGTTTCAGGCCGAGACCCTTAAAGACATAGTATACTTAAGTGATAGTTACAGGTATAGAAAATATTCCTCATATGAGACACAACAAAACAGATTAATCAAAAGGATTTGATTACTGTGTAATAAAACCTTGGCACTCAACACAAATAAGCCTTTTTTTATATTTCTAATTTGAATCTATTTACTTATTTATCATTCTTCAAGACACTCTGCTTTTTTGAAAGCAAACCTGAAACTTCTAATTAAAAACCTCAAATTAATTGACTTAAAAGCCCTTCAAAAATATTCTGTGTATTGCACTTCACAAAAATTCTATTCAGTTTAAAAGCTTCTCTACTACAACACAATAAAACAATATAACATTTGTGATACAACGGACGTCTTTAAAGTCAATTACCTGACAAAAACAGAGGATCCCATTCAACAGCTTTATCTTAATTTCATTGATTCATTAGACACCACATACTGCAAAGCTTTTCGTCTGCTGCCAACAAAGCTTTCCCTGCCAGCAACAGTGCTTTAAATTCTTGTCAAGCAAAATCCAAGGTCAGCTTTATAAAGAACTTGTTTTAGCTGGAACATTACTGCCAACAAAATTCGGACGAAAAAACATTTTGCCCAAAATGCAGACAAGGCAGTTCAAAGCAGCATGTGATCTTACAGACTGTACATGGTACTCCAAAACCAAAGGCTATGGAATTCAAAGATTAAGCAACTCAAAGTTATCCCTCTCTGACAGCATGGAAGACAGAAAGCAGAGCTGGAATTCTACTGACACAATGGACATCAAGAGGAGAAAATTATTTTTTTTAATTTAGATATCCAGTTCCCTAAAAAAAAACAATTGTTAAAGTCAGCCAAAACTCGAAAGTAAGGAAAGGCAGACCTTTTAAATACCAAGCATCCAACTTCATGTCAGAGGACACTGACAATATACCCATTTGGACAAATAGGCTATTTTCAAACAACATGGTAGAACTTGTAATAAATTACTGAAACAAGGACAAAGTAAAGTGGTTTGTTATTGTCACATGTACTGAGATACAGTGAGAAATTCATTTTGCAAGCCACCCATACAGATTTCATTGTAACAGTACTTTGAGATAGTACAAGATAAAGTAATAACACAATGTAAAATGAAGTTACAGTTACAAAGTGCAGAGAAAGGTCATGGCAAGGTATATTGAGGTCAACAGTCCATATTAACTTACTAGGGGAATGTTCAATAATTTTAAAACAGCAGGATGGATGCTGTCCTTGAGGCTGCAGTACTTGCTTTCAGGTTTTTGGAACTTCTGCCTGATGGGAGGGGAGAAGACAATGTCTGAAGTAGGTGGGAGCCTTCAACTATGTTGACTGCACTACCAAGGCAGCAGGAAAGGTAAACGCTGTGATGTACAGAGCCACGTCCACAACTCTACAGTTGTTTTTTTGCAGTCTCTGGCAGACAAGTTGCCATATTAGGAAGTGATGCATTTAACAGGATGCTTTCTGTGGTACAGTCGGCCCTCCTTATCCGCAGGGGACTGGTTCCAGGACCCCTCACAGATGCCAAAAAATGCGGATGCTCAACTCCCTTATTTAACGTATCTCAGTGCGGTGGACTTTAGGACCGGGCGGAGCTCTGGGGCTTATTTAACCTCAGTGTGGTGGACTTTAGGACCCAGCAGAGCACCGGACCTTATTTAACATGCCTCAGTGTGGTGGATTTTGGGACCCAGCAGAGCTCGAGACCTGCCGCCCGCGGCTGCTGCTGATTACACAGTGTTTCTGTTTCGTTAACAGAAAACAATCACGACTGAAAATAAAGTGGAAAAAATAAAGTGATCGGAAAGAAATGTCATCGGTCATTGGAAAAGCATTAGGTTACAGTCGGTCAACAATGGGGACAATTTTAAAGGATAAAGTGAGAATAATGGAACACATGAAAGGCCCTGCCCTGATGAAAACTACAATTATTACTAAGCAACACAGTGATTTAATTATTGAAACACATACATTTAAGTGTTTTATATGCATAAAAAGGTAAAATATATACTATATACTAAGACAAACATTTGACTAACTGACACTAAATAATACCAGATGTACCTGTTCCGACTTACATACAAATCCGACTTAAAGACTGCCTGTACTTCAAATCATCTCTAGATTACTTATAATACCTAATACAATGTACATGCTATGTAAATAGTTGTTATACTGTATATTTTAGGGAATAATGACAAGAAAAAACATCTGTACAAGCTCAAACAATGAGTGCTGGAGAGAGAACTTCCAGATTTTCCCGATCTGCAGTTGTTTGAATCCGGACATGCAGAACCCGTGGATAAGGAGGGCCAACTGTACGTGATTAAAAATTGGTGAGGATTTTTTTTTAGCCTCCTGAGGAAGTGAAGGTGCTAGTGTTTTTTTGCAATGGTATTTATATTGTACCACAATGTTCACCTCTAGGAACCTGAAGCTCTCAACCCTCTCAACATCAGCACTGATGATCCAAACAGGAGCATTTACACCCTGAAGTCAATGATCAACTCTTTTGCTTTGCTGACATTACGGGAAAAGCTGTTGTCATGTCCCTCTTTCTTACAGCTGGACTGAGTTATTTGAAATTCAGCCCCATAGGCGGTATCACCTGCAAACTTGTAAATGAAGTTAGAGCAGAATCTGGCAATGCAGTCGTGATTATACAGGGAGTATTGTTTAGGTTGAAGGTGCAGCCTTGTGAAGTACTCGTGTTGAGAATAATCATGGTGGAGGTGCTGTTGCCTATCCTTACTGACTACAGCCTCTTAATCAGGAAGTCGAAGATCCAGTTACAAACGGAGATGTTGAGTCCCAGAGCTAGGGAGTTTGGAGATGAGTTTGCTTGAATTATGACATTGAAGGTGGAGCTATAGTCAATAGATAAGTCTAACATTGGTGTCTTTATGGTCAAGATACTCTAGAGAAGAATGTAGGACCAGAGAGATGGCATCCACCATGGACCTGTTTCAGCAGTGGGCATATTACAGTTGGTCAAGATTATCTAGGAGGCTGAGGTTAATCTGTACCATGAACAACCTCAAAGCACTTCTTGTCAGAGGATGTCAGTGCTACCAGCAGTAGTATTTAAGGCACAATATCTTATTTTTCTTAGGGAACAGGATGATGGTTGTAATCTTAAAGCAGGTGAGAATTTCAAATGAAGCATAGAGAAGTTTAAAATGACTGCAAATTCCCCAGCCAGCTGACCTGCACAGAATATGAAAGCGACGAGATGCACTCGCCGGCTATGAAGGAGAGTGCTTCAAGCATCCTCCTTCAAGGCTATTGATCACAGAGAATAGCTAACCGAGTGCAGGCTTCATGTTAGCAATGGGGTGGGATGTAGACTGCTCTCAAGATTGCTTAAGCGAACTTCCCTGGCAGGTAATATGGGGCAGCACTTCACTATTGGATATTACATATAGAAGCTGTACAGAAAGTGCATACCACCAGGTTCAAAGACAGCTTCTATCCCACTGTCAGAGTCTTGAACAGACCTCTTGTACAATAAGATGGACTCTTGGCCTCACCATCTACAGTAGTGTGCAAAAGCTTACGGCACATTAAAAAATTCTGTAAAGCGAAGATGCCCAAGACTTCTGCACAGTATTGTACCTCATTATGATCTGGCAATTTATCATTTACCTACACTGCCCTTTTTCAGTAGGGTTTACACTTTATTTTTCATTGTTACTGTTTTACCTTATTCTCAACACACTGTATAATGATTTGATCTGTATTATCAGTATGTAAGACCAGCTTTTCACCTCATCTTGGTACAAGTGCCAATTATAAACCTATTGCAATATTACACAGAACTCATCAAAACAATCATGTCATTTAACACAACAGTCATGTCTAACTATACCAGAGATATTTGTTAGTGGGAGAGCTCTGAGTGAGTATGAGATAAGAAGAGGTAATGTAAAAGCAAGATGCAGAAGAACTTCTTCCTGTGGAGGAAGGCAAAATCCCAGGAATTATCCACTGGCAGGTCGTAAAAGTTAAATCATTAAAATTATTTAAAGTATTTCAAAAGGCAGGTCAACTTTCAAAGTTCAAAGTAAATTTATTATCAAAATACATACATGCTACCATATACAATCCTAAGATTTATTTTCTCATAGGCGCACTCAATAAATCCACTAACTCTAATAGAATCAATGAAAGACCGCACCAACAGGGGAGACGACCAGTGTATAAAACACAAACTGTGCAAATACAAAAAATAATAAATAGCAATAAATATTAAGAATGAGAAAGCGTTCTTGAAAATTAGTCCGTGGGTTGTCAAACAGTTCAATGATGGGGCAAGTGAAGGCTATGTAAAAGGAGTTGAGGCCTATAGCAGATCAACCATGGTCAAGGTACTAGAGGAGACAAACATCCTGCTGTTGTTTCCATTTTATGTTCAAAACAGACCTGTTTTACAGCAATCAAAAAGGCTTCTAATTTTCAGTCAGTAAGAAATGCTATCACTTAATTACTGCCCAAAACAAAAAGTCCCTCAGTTATAATCCGGAAGTGTAACAAAAATTGGATTAAATCACTGATATTCATCAGAAGAACATTATAGACATTGAAATAGCAATATTAAACCCTCATGAAAAGTGAGATAATGGGCTTTAGCTTTCAATATTCAAAACTGGGTCTTTTTTTAAAAAACAGATCAGTTAAGGAACAAAGGACCGATTTTCAAATGTTGAAGAGCGCAGGTACAAAACAAATAAGCATGCATATCAGCTTTTTGAAGGACAAAGTTGGAAAAGTGTTAATTGCAAGAGCTATAACACATCTTACCTTCTAAATTAAGTCTCTCAATTGTGCCTGAAGTTTCATTAAAATTTAACTGCTTAGCATTTGCAGAGAAAAAGTGCAAGAAAAAATCTAAAATATGTTGCAACTCAAGTAATTTCAGAACAAACAGAACACAAATGCATGTCTCCTTACATGGGCTCTTTCAGAGATGCTTCAGACCCAAACACCACCTACATGTCCATTTTCCACCACCACACAAAATTAATTTTTTTCCTATGTACTCCTGGAACTTTTCTGATATCACATCTCTTTTTACTTCACCCATCAAGTCCTCTAACCTGCTGAATCCAACTGATGGAGAGGTGCCGCAGCAACAACCTGGCACTCAACGTCAATAAGATGAAAGAGCTGATTGTGGACTTCAGGAAGGGTAAGACAAAGGAACATATACCAATCCTCACAGAGGGATCAGAAGTGGAGAGAGTGAGCAGTTTCAAGTTCCTGGGTGTCAAGATATCTGAGGATCTAATCTGGTTCCAACATATTGATGTAGTTATAAAGAAGGCAAGACTGTTTGAAGAGATTTGGCATGTCAACAAATACACTCAAAAACCAAAAACTTCTATAGAAGTACCGAGGAGAGAATTCTGACAGGCTACATCACTGTCTGGTATGGAGGGGCTAATGCACAGTACTGAAAGAAGCTGCAGAAGGTTGTAAATCTAGTCAGCTCTATCTTGGGCACTAGCCTACAAAGTACCCAAGAAATTTTTAGGGAGCAGTGTCTCAGAAAGGCAGCATCCATTATTAAGGACTCCAGCACCCAGGGCATGCCCTTTTCTCACTGTTACCATCAGGTAGGAGGTACAGAAAACTGAAGGCACACACTCAGGAATTCAGGAACAGCTTCTTCCCCTCTGCCATCTGATTCCTAGATGGACATTGAATCCTTGTACACTACCCCACTATTTTTAAAATACAGTATACAGTATTTCTGTTTTTTGCACATTTTTAAAAAATCTATTCAGTATTGCTGGTTAGAGAGGAGATTAACGCAATAGAAAGGAAGGACATTAGCCTGGAGGATGTGGAATCGATATGGGTAGAGCTGCATAACACTAAGGGGCAGAAAACGCTGGTGGGAGTGGTGTACAGGCCACCTAACAGTAGTAGTGAGGTTGGGGATGGCATTAAACAGGAAATTAGAAATGCGTGCAATGAAGGAACAGTAGTTATAATGGGTGACTTCAATCTACATATAGATTGGGTGAACCAAATTGGTAAGGGTACTGAGAAAGAGGATTTCTTGGAACATATGCAAGATGGTTTTCTGAACCAACATGTCAAGGAACCAACTAGAGAGCAGGCCATCCTAGACTGGGTATTGAGCAATGAGGAAGGGTTAGTTAGCAACCTTGTCGTGCGAGGCCCCTTGGGTAAGAGTGACCATAATATGGTGGAATTCTTGATTAAAATGGAGAGTGACATAGTTAATTCAGAAACAAAGGTTCTGAACTTAAAGAAGGGTAATTTTGAAGGTATGAGACGTGAACTAGCTAAGATAGACTGGCAAATGATACTTAAAGGGTTGACGGAGGATATGCAATGGCAAGCATTTAAAGATCGCATGGATGAACTACAACAATTGTTCATCCCAGTTTGGCAAAAGAATAAACCAGGGAAGGTAGTGCACCAGTGGCTGACAAGGGAAATTAGGGATAGTACCAAGTCCAAAGAAGAAACATATAAATTAGCAAAAAAAAAAGCAGCACACCTGAGGACTGGAAGAAATTCAGAGACCAGCAGAGGAGGACAAAGGGCTTAACTAGGAAAGGGAAAACAAGATTATGAGAGAAAGCTGGCAGGGAACATAAAAACTGACTGTAAAAGCTTTTATAGATACGTGAAAAGAAAAAGATTGGTCAAGACAAATGTAGGTCCTCTACAGTCAGAAACAGGTGAATTGATCATAGGGAGCAAAGACATGGCAGACCAATTGAATAACTACTTTGGTTCTGTCTTCACTAAGGAGGACATAAATAATCTTCCGGAAATAGTAAGGGACCGAGGGTCTAGTGAGATGGAGAAACTGAGGGAAATACATGTTAGTAGGGAAGTGGTGTTAGGTAAATTGAAGGGATTAAAGGCAGATAAATCCCCAGGGCCAGATGGTCTGCATCCCAGAGTGCTTAAGGAAGTAGCCCAAGAAATAGTGGATGCATTAGTGATAATTTTTCAAAACTCCTTAGATTCTGGATTAGTTCCTGAGGATTGGAGGGTGGCTAATGTAACCCCACTTTTTAAAAAAGGAGGAGAGAGAAACCGGGGAATTATAGACCGGTTAGTCTGACATCGGTGGTGGGGAAAATGCTAGAATCTGTTATCAAAGATGTGAAAACAGCACATTTGGAAAGAGGTGAAATCATCGGACAAAGTCAGCATGGATTTGTGAAAGGAAAATCATGTCTGACGAATCTTATAGAATTTTTTGAAGATGTAACTAGTAGAGTGGATAGGGGAGAATCAGTGGATGTGATATATTTAGATTATCAAAAGGCTTTTGACAAGGTCCCACATAGGAGATTAGTGTGCAAACTTAAAGCACACAGTATTGGGGGTATGGTATTGATGTGGATAGAGAATTGATTGGCAGACAGGAAGCAAAGAGTGGGAGTAAACGGGACCTTTTCAGAATGGCAGGCAGTGACTAGTGGGGTACCGCAAGGCTCAGTGCTGGGACCCCAGTTGTTTGCAATTTATATTAATGATTTAGACGAGGGAATTAAATGCAGCATCTCCAAGTCTGCGGATGACACGAAGCTGGGCGGCGGTGTTAGCTGTGAGGAGGATGCTAAGAGGATGCAGGGTGACTTGGATAGGTTAGGTAAGTGGGCAAATTCATGGCAGATGCAATTTAATGTGGATAAATGTGAGGTTATCCACTTTGGTTGCAAGAACAGGAAAACAGATTATTATCTGAATGGTGGCCGATTAGGAAAAGGGGAGGTGCAACGAGACCTGGGTGTCATTGTACACCAGTCATTGAAGGTGGGCATGCAGGTACAGCAGGCAGAGAAAAAGGCAAATGGTATGTTGGCATTCATAGCAAAAGGATTTGAGTACAGGAGCAGGGAGGTTCTACTGCAGTTGTACAAGGCCTTGGTGAGACCGCACCTAGAATATTGGGTGCAGTTTTGGTCCCCTAATCTGAGGAAAGACATCCTTGTCATAGAGGGAGTACAGAGAAGGTTCACCAGATTGATTCCTGGGATGGCAGGACTTTCATATGAAGAAAGACTGGATCGACTAGGCTTATACTCACTAGAATTTAGAAGATTGAGGGGGGATCTTATTGAAACATATAAAATTCTAAAGGGATTGGACAGGCTAGATGCAAGAAGATTGTTTCCAATTTTGGACAAGTCCAGAACGAGGGGTCACAGTTTAAGGATAAAGTGAAGCCTTTTAGGAGCGAGATGAGGAAAAACTTCTTCACACAGAGAGTGGTGAATCTGTGGAATTCTCTGCCACAGGAAACAGTTGAGGCCGGTTCATTGGCTATATTTAAGAGGAAGTTAGATATGGCCCTTGTGGCTAAAGCTTGTGGCTAAAGGGATCTGGGGTATGGAGAGAAAGCAGGTTCAGGGTTCTGAGTTGGATGATCAGCCATGATCATACTGAATGGCGGTGCAGGCTCGAAGGGCCGAATGGCCTATTCCTGCACCTATTTTCTATGTTTCTATTTCTATACATATACTGTAATTGATTTATTTATTACTATTATTTCTCTTCTAGATGATGTATTGCATTGAACTGCTGCTGCTTAATTAACCAATTTCACATCACATGCCAATGATAATAAACCTGATTCAGATTCCTCAACTCAACTCTGGCAGGCCTCCTATCCTGCATTATCTCGGACAGAGGCTCTTCATGGATGAACAGTTTCCTATTGTTCCTCTGTAGCACCCACCAAAGGGCTCATTTTAAAATGTGTTAGTTTCCTTTCAAGCACCAGTCTCAAACACCACTTTTTTCATCTCATGAGGGAAAAACTCATGAAATGAAATGTCCCATTAAAGGACATGAGGGAACCAGGTGAATGGTCAGTACAATCCAGTCAATTCATTGTTGTCATTACTAAATTATTGCAATCTGTGCAACTTCAGAATTAAGTAAAGGTTGTCTATTCCACAATTTTTCCCCAACACATTTTACCTCAGCTCACCTCCTGCTAAAACCAACCTCTAAGCGTTTGCCAAATTTTAGTTCAGGTTCAAGTTCCAGTTTATTGTCATCAACCACATACTGTAATGTATACCGCCAAACAAAACAATGTTCCTCGAGAAGCAAGGTGCACAGAGGACATATAACTCACACATAACAAAATAATATTACCATAAATAATGAAATAGAATCTAAAATATTGACATTTGATGTAAGGAGCATTTACGACAAAAGTTTTTTTAAAAAAAAAACACTGGCATTTCATACATTACCCTGGTGATGGCAGGGATTTTAAAGATTGGGAAGAGAAGGATCAAATGCTTTTTTAAAAAATCTCAATGAGAAAAATCCTACAAATATTTAAATTTAAACTACTTGAACAGAGTGAAACACCAGGATTGCATGAGTATTGAACAGCAGAAAACCTA
This sequence comes from Hemitrygon akajei, assembly GCF_048418815.1. NCBI lineage: Eukaryota > Metazoa > Chordata > Chondrichthyes > Myliobatiformes > Dasyatidae > Hemitrygon > Hemitrygon akajei. Next base: position 139,180,882 of record NC_133131.1, read on the forward strand.
CTTGACGAAGAGTGGGAAAATGAAATTTGTAACCTGATCCTTGGCCAGTCCAATTTAGAGAACAACAAGCATCAATTAAAACTTTCATTGAATCTCTGTTGCCTTAAACAATTAGGTTTATCGAAAAAAAACACTTAACAGAGACAGAGTCTGAATGAATTTAAGATCATAAAAATATTGGCATTAAAATCCAAAAATTGAAAACGTTATATGCATGATTTTCTGAGTACTTACCATTTCCACCTAAAGGCAAACAGAAAATCTCCCTGCAATGTATGTCAGTATTAAATATAAATGGAAATGTAAAGGATATCCCTGTCATAAATTGCGACATTCCCAACAATGGACTCAATTCCTAACAATACAGTGTCAGGTGTGGCTCATTTAGTAGCATTCTTGTCGAGTTGGAAAGTTCCGGGTTAACCACAATTCCAACTAAAAAAAAACAAACTGGACAGGCATTCAGTTTCAATTCTGCTGGCGGTACTGTTTTTGGATGAAATGTCCAACTAAGCCCGTTTACTTCAGTGAGCCAAAATGATCTTGAGGTGTTATTTTCAAGAGATTTTTGAGCCAATACTTACCCCTCAATAAATATTACTAAAATTAATGATCCAGTTTACCCATACTATTGTTTGGGGGAATTTGCTACCTGCATGCTAAAGATTTGCTACTTTGCAACAATGACGATCCTGGGGCTTTTAAATGAAAATGACTGGCAATAATTCCAAGTTTCCTGTCATTTCATTTTGGAACTTTTTGACTAATCTTTCCTAAAGGATTTGGAAGAGAATTATTTTTAAAAATCAATTTTTAAACTGGCATTGTGATCTTAAAATGAAGAGAATTTTTTAAAAGAACAAATGCACCTGTTAACTTCGAGCAGAAGCCAGATTAAAGACTCTTAATTTAAGGGTCAAGAGCAAGGAGCCCAGAGCAAAAGAAAATATGTTCAATATTTAAAGCTCATTTAGCTAATGGTGCAAATTAACTTATTGGGATTATACAGTAGTTGAACTGAAACTACTTTATTCCATCATTCATCTACCTAATCTAAAGGATGCAACAGTACAAGAGCAGAGCAATTCAATCAGATTGTGTGCTTAATAAACATAGGCTGTACAGCAGTTAAGTTCAATGACCTTCATCCAAGCCGCACTTTGAACCAAAAGTTCTTTTAAAAAAAACCCAAGATTTTAATTTTGTCATTTCCCAAGACTTATTACTAAGTTAAATAATTACAATGTTCTTCCAATGACCTGCAAATTAAGTTTTCTTAGATACTGAGCAATAGAGACCCCCCCCCCCAAACCAACTTTTCTGGCTGTGAACCCAACTGTTTCAGACTCAGATCTGGAAACAAAGCCTGAAAGACTAGCTTTCACCATGAAAATAAATTTAGCATGCACAGGATGATTAAGTAGTCCCAAACAATAAATTGCAGAACAGCAAAGAAATAGCAAAGGGAATCATGCTAAGTTGTGCCATTCAGTGCCACTGCCAGCATGATAAATCCATGCTACAAGTTGGCCTGTGAGGAATGCTATTACCCATAATCTTCATTTATGGACAATCTAATTCACATGCTCAACCTCGCTCAGTGTACTCTTGCAGCCACATTTCAAAGATGGCACAGATTTTGCGCAGTAAGAGATCCATAGCAGATTCAACTAGTCAAGTCAAATTTATATATACGGTAGCACATTTAAAAACTACTGATACTCCTCACTGCTTTGCAGGAAAAGGTAAAACATGAATGCATGGAACAGGAAGCAATTAGAGGGCTTCCTGGCATCTGTGGGTTTTTAAAAACATTAGTGGTGCAGCCCAAGGTACCATCTTGATTCATAAGATGCATTTGATAAGCTAAACTAATCTCAACTCACAGAACTAAACATTCCCTTTTTCACTTAAGACAGGCAAGAACTGGAAAATTACCTAACAAAACAGTAAAAGAAATTGTAAAGATTAAAAACAAATTGGCTCCAATGAACAATTACAGCTCAAACTCTCAACTAGCAATTATAATAAAAAAGATAAAGGAAACACCTGCACATTGTGAAATACAGGCACAAATGCACAGGGTGTGCAGTAGGAAGAAAGGAAAGCATAGGTGTTAATTTGCCAGCAGAGATCACACACTGTTTTTGGGCAGTCAGCTTTGAGTTACTGATGAATGATGCACACCAGCAAGTTTGCACACAGATATTAAGGAATCAAAAACAAGCTTGCCTCATTAATATATACACACATCACCTTCATCTTTGAGCATGGAAATGGATGGTCACTTTTAGATACAGACAAATTAAAAACATCCAATACAGCATTTTAAGATAACAACAGATGCAGCAGAAATAGCTATCAAAGGTCTTCTAATGTTAGACCACCATCATTAGTTCTGAATGCAACACAACAGACCTTCAAGGTAATCACACACTTAATGGAGATCTTTGAACATAAAAACCTATTGCCTTGGGGTGACGTGCATCCCGACTCAAGGACTCCCCTCCACTATTATCTTTTTCCTCAATTTTGAAATGATTCAGAATTGGTCATCTTGCCCAGCAGATGTCTAGTAAAGAGAAGGACTTCCCACTACAGAGACCGTAAATGAACTTACTTCAATTTATTTTACATAGTGATACAGCATGGAGTAGGCCTTTCTGTCCCTTCAAACCATACCATCCCAGCAAACCAATTAACCCTCACCTAATCACAGAACAACTTACAATGGCCAATTAACCTTCCTGGTACATCTTTGGACTGTGGCAGGAAACCAGATCACCCACAGAAAACCCAAGCATTCCACAATTAAGGAATTGCATGATGATATCTTGCAGTCCAACAACCTGATGGCAGTGAAGAAAATTCCTTTAAACTGTTCCCAAATATACCAAGTTCAAATTTGTTGAAATAAGTAAGCACAAGCAGAATTCTGTGCAAGTTTTAAATGTCACTCAATACCTCTTTTGACTGGTGTTATTTCAACTGTTAAATCAGTTGTAATATATGTAATTCACAAATGGTCCACATAAACAATGTTATGCATGAAATAATGTTTATGGACAGCAGCAATGTGGAGCTGAAATTCAGAATGAGGTTGGATCACACAATTGCATGCACAAAATATGCATTATTAAACTTATCATACAGGGAATCCAGCAGTCCAGCTTATTGTTACAGGCAGTCCCTAGGTTACGAACAAGTTCCGTTCCTGAGTCCATCTTTAAGTCGGATTTGTACACAAGTCAGAACAAGTACATCTGGTATTATTTAGCGTCAGTTAGTCAATCGTTTGTCTTAGTATATATTTTACCTTTCTATGCATATAAAACACTTAAGAAAAGTATGTATTCCAATAATTATACCACTGCATTGCGTAGTAATAATTGTAGCATTCATCGGGGCAGGGCCTTTCACATGCTCCATTATTCTCACTTTATCCTTTAAAATTGTTCCGATCGTTGACCGACTGTAGCCTAATGCTTTTCCAATGACCGAAGACATTTCACCTCTTTCCAAACGCTTTATTATTTCCACTTTATTTTCAATCAATCATGACAACTTCCCGTCAATGGAACAGAAACACAGCAGGCGGCGGGTCTCCAGCTCCACCGGGTCCTAAGGACCACCGCACTGAATTCCCCGGGTCCTAAAGTCCACTGCACCATGACAGGTTAAATAGGACAAGTGGGGCTGTGCTGGATTTAGGTATTTGATCCTCCATAATATTCTGCGTGGGAATTTAAACAGGAGGTGGCAGTGGTTTTTTTTTTTTACGAAGTCAAGTTGCGAGCTCGACGTCAACCCGGCACAGATGGAGAGCGCGCTAGGGAGCGATCTATCACCGGATCGAACTCGGGAACCTCCGTTCTCGAGCGCAGCGCTGATCTCACTGCACCACCAGCCGACCGGAAAAGTGGGGCGGGGTCAGGGTGATTCTTGCCAAGAAAAATTTAAGCCAAATACAAAGTTACACACTCAGCAGTGTCAATGGCAACGACTTAAAATGGCAGACGGAATTCTCCTTCCTCGGTTCATAAATACGAGTTGTTCGTAAGTCGGACGTTTGTAATTTGGAGACTACCTGTATTTAACTATACATGTACATAATGTACATAACCATATAATGTATATAGAAATGAGACAATGTTTCTTCAAACCAGGGTGTAAAGCACAGTGGTACACAACACATGATATCTTACGAAAATAAGGATAAAATCTACAGATGAATCATACATAAGTAACAAACTGAAGTGCATTAACATTGAATATTGTAAGGTATGGAACAGATTAACCAGTGAAACTTCGAATACGATGCGGCTGGGAGTTCAGAAGCCTAATGGCCTGGGGGAAGAAACTGTTTCTCATCCTGACCATTCTTGTTTTTATGCCTCAGTCTCCTGCCTGATGGTAGAAAGTCAGTGAGGATGGATGGGATCCTTAATAATACTAAGGGCACTGAGTATTGTTATGAATGCGAAGCAACTCTGAGGGGCCGAAGGGTACAAAGTCGCCCCCTCCTTTTTGAGAATCACAAGATCGCTATTAATTCGGGTCTGGGACCCAGGAAATGAGAGAGAAACACGTAGAATACACAAGATTTGGAATGTGTCCTGGCCTCAGCGGAACGGAACCACTGATAATGGTCATTGTCTCTTGGAGACGGAATTGTGTATTGAGTACTGTACTATTCATTGAAACCCCTCAGGGGACAACCTGAGTGGTCTGGTTGAGGGATTGCATCATCCCAACCTGATTGACATCTGAGACCCCATGAGTAAGGATAAAAGAGGGTCTGGGGAACAACCCCTTTAGACGCACCAGGAGAAACGCTGGAAATCCAGTGACAGCGTTTATAGCAAAAGCCGGTGGGGGCTCGTGTGAGTCCTTCCCTTGCCTGGGTTGGCGGGCTCATCACGGAAGAACGGTTTAGCTAAAGGAGAGGCCACAAGTGAACGGCCATGACAACGGGACTCCTGACGGATCGAAATCATCAAGGAAAGCCGGCAAGTTTTTCTCCAAATCTCTCTCTCTCTCCAACAAATTGCAACACAGCGGTCCCCAATGGCTGCAGCCTACATGAACTGAGTGAACGTTATATTTCCATCGGACAATACATTATCCCTTAGACAACGATAGAGCTTATTTCTTATTGATTATTATTATACCCGCACTTTTAGATTTAGTATTGCCGACGTTTATTATCTGTATATTTGCATTGATATTATTTTTGTGTATTTTTACTAATAAATACTGTTAAAAATAGCATCATCAGACTTCAACGGACGTCTCCATCTTTGCTGGTAAGTAACCCAGTTACGGGGTTCGTAACAGTATGCAGCGCTCCTGATAAATATCCCCGATGAATCGTAGGGAGACCTCAGTGATCCTCTTGGTTGCTCTCTTTGTCCTTTGCCGCAGTTTCACAGTCACAACAATAACTTTCTCATCGGTTGAATCTAACATGCGCACAACCCGAGCTAAAATATGATGATATGAGATGGTATAAATTTCATACTGCTAAATGGGTCAAAGTGAGAATTAATGAACTATCTCATTCTTTTATAGTAACATTGCTTTTTCCAAGCAATTCAAACGCAAATGTTAACAACTCCTTTAAAGAGCAATTATAATTTTTACTAAGATGAAAAATTGTAAGCTACTTCATGCACAAAGCATCAATAAAATCTCCCACAAAGCTTCTTGACAACTTGAGTGAGCATAGAAGCACTACAACTGTTGTAAACTAATTCCAAATGCTTTTAACTATTTTCAGGCAAGCCTCCAAGCTGTTGGGGGTAACTCTGCACAATGGGTTTAAAGAACAGAGCACTGACTGGCATTCACATAAATGATTGTCATGTTGAATACATTGAAGATTAAACAAGTTGAAGCTGACAGAAAAATAACACTTCAAATTTAAAGTGTGCATTTTATGGCACACATACTGTCCTACCAAGTGTAGACTTTGCTACATTCCCCTCAAGCTACTATTTCATTGGCTCTTCACTCAAATCTGGAATATCTGGACAGCGAAGATGCATACATCAAGCTCAGCATTCAATGTTATCATCTCATCAAAACTAATCAACAAGTCCCAAGACCTAGGTTTCACTACCTCCTTATGCAACTGGATCCTCAAATTCCTCACTTGCATACACCAGTCAGTGCAGATTGGCAATACCTTCTCCAAAATCACAACACAGGTGCACCACAAGGTTGTGTGCTTAGCCCCCTGCTCTTCTTGCCAACAAAGCCATATTTGAGTTTGACGATGACACCACTGTCATTGGCTGAATCAACCAGGTGAAGAATTATTCAGCTTATAGGAAGACGACTAAAAACCTGGCTGAGTGGTACCACAGCAACAACTTCTCACTCTATGTCAGCAAGTCCAAAGAGCTGATGATTACTATGGGAGAAAAACAGAGGTCCATGAACCAGTCCTCAGTGGGGTATCAGAGATTTAGAGGGTTAGGAACTTTAAATTCTGTGGAATTATCATTTCAGATTATCTGTCCTGGGTCCAGTATACAAGTGCCATTACAACGACACAGCAGTGCCTCTACTTTCTTAGAAGTTTGCAAAGATTAGATGTCATCTAGTTGTCATTTAAAATTTTAACTAACTTCTGTAAATTGACTGAATGCATCATGGCCTGGCATGGAGACACCAATGCCCTTAAACGAAAAAGCCTATGGAAAAAAAAAAGTTGATACGGCCCAGTCAATCATGGATAAAGCCCTCCCCACAATAGAGCACATCTACCTGGAATGCTGTTGCCAGAAAGCAGCATCCATCATCAGGGAACCCCAATATCCAAGCTATGCTCTCTTCTCACTGCCACCATCTCTGAGGTACAAGAACCTCACAAGCCACACCGCAAAGATCATGAGTAGCTACTGCCCCTCGTCCATCAGGCACCTGAACCAGAGGGGATAACTTCACTCACCCCAACTTTGAACTGATCCCCCAATCTATGGGCACACTTTCAAGGACTCTTCATCTCATGTTCTCAATATCTATTGCTTATTTATTGTTATTTTGTTTAGTTTTGTTTTTTCCTGTTTCTTTGTATTTACTGTGAAATCCCACAAGGAAACTAACTTCAAGGCGACATAGGTAGCTTAATAATAAATTTACTTTGAACTTGGAACTTTGAAACCTAATTAAATTCAATCAGACCTACAGTTGAAGTGATGAATGTACTTGCAATGATATTAAGTGCAAGTCAATACACATGTAAGTCAAGATGTCTTGTGATAAAGTTCTCATGCATCTAATATATTTGAGCTTCTTATTGAAGAACAGTGGCCTATACCAAAGAAGCATGATAAAATATGCTCTGCAGATAATTCATAACTTAGCCAATTGCACAAAAACATCATATGCCTGGAAACTGATAAAGCTGCACCAGTTTTCTGTGATGAACTGGCATATTTGTGAATACTAACTTATTGTTTGCCTCCAGCTGTTTATGCGCTTTCATGCCAACATTCCTCAAAATACATGTTTTTGCAATATCATCATATATCCAACCTCCAGAATTTGACTTCCTTCTTTATTGTTTAGTTTTGTTACCTTTGGTCTGAACCAGATTTCTGAGTCAGTGGCGAAAATGGAATTCCTTCAGCAAAGAATTAACTTAAAGAAAAGGTAAAAAAAACACTATTCAGACTTTTTTTTAAAATATAAAGTTTGTTCACCTCTAAAGAAATTCTCTAACTGGAATTGGGAAGAAATCAATGGTCACAGACAAGACCATTTCAGAACAACATACATAAAATGCTGGAGGAACTCAGCAGGAGGTCAGGGAGCATCAATGGAGAGGAATAAACAATTGACCTTTCAGGCTGAGACCCTTCATCAGCACTGTTTCAGAACCTTGGTCTTTGCCAGTTTTTTTTAAAAAAACTTCCTCACACTAGTATTCCAAGAAGGGAACATTTGCAGGTTTGTGTACCCAAGTTGACTTCTTATCAAGGATATATTTGGTGGACAATGGTTGCTTTGTTAGGAAACAAATACATATGATTCTGCATGTGCCAACATTGTACTTTGATTATATTCCTAACAATGTACATCATCTGGCTCCTCTCCTAAAGTCACTGGCAAATACCTAGACTTCTCTCATGGTTGTACATGCATGTACTCTGTATCTTCTAGCAATTTTATAGGTGACCAGTGAAAAAGGTGCTGATACCTCCAAGCATGTAAACATACAACACAACTTTGGTGTGCCAGTGACTGAAGGTTTCTGATGGTAGGTAGAATAGCAAACAGATTGCTTGATACCAAAGGATGCCAGCCCTACTGGGTGCAGACTTAACTATGAGTGGCACTGCAACACTGGCTTAAGAAACATGCCGTTCAAGCTCACTATATCTATGACAGTGCTTGTCATGATGCCGATCCAAACTAATCCCATCTGCCTGTACATGGTCAATATTCCTCCATTCCCTGCCTGTTCATGAGCCAAAATGAAAGTGCTAATAAAAAGCTTTGGAGAGATGCAAGCTGAACAATATCATGCTTCTGACTGTGGCTTATCCAAGTAGGTTTCCGGTCAATGGCGACACAAACCCACCATCAACACCGTGAGATACTCGCAACATGTCAACACTAGGTACTGTATGCTTCTATTCTTTCAAATGTGCTTATTGCCAGGCACATGTAAGAAAAATGTTACTGTGAATTTAAGCCAAAGTCCAACTAGTCCCAAGAGTTGCTACACGGCACAGAACTGGTTATTCCAGAACCAGAGACTGTACTCAAAAAAAAAATCATGTAGCTTCATGATAGAGACAAGGTCATGGAGGAAAAAAAGTTTTAGATGGTTGTTAGTGTAATGCTTTACAGTGCCAGCTGTCAGATCAGGGTCCAATTCCCACTGCTGCAAGAAGTCTGTACATTCTCCATGACTGCATGGGTTCCCTCCGGGCGCTCCAGTTTCCTTCCAGACTCCAAAGACAAATAAATTAGTGTTAGTTAGTTGTAGGCATGATATGTTGGTGCCAGAAGCGTGGCAGAACTTGAGCTTCCCTCAGCACATCCTTGATACACCATGTGTTTCAATTTTTCAAAGTACATGTGACAAACAAAGACCTTTAATCTTACAACTACCTACAGTCATTGGCACCACAGAGCTCAACAGAATCTATCAAATGCACTCTTGTAGATTGAAACCAGTTGATTGACTACCATGCACTAAGTTTGTGTTCAGAACAAGGTAACTTTCATTGCCTTCATCATACTGCATTTGAAGAGCAGAGGGAAAAAAAATCCCTGATCAAGGAACATGAGGCATCATAACTTTGCCATACATGTCTGATGACAAAAGTATTTGAAAAAAAATGCAATTGCGTGCTCACCTGTTTCTGTAAGAATGGAACATCAGAGGGTTACTATTTTATTGAGCTGTCTATGTTACTTCATGAAAGCAACTAAAATTTATACAAAATGAGATTCAGTTCCAAATACATCACTGGTCATTTTGAAGACAGATTTACTCAAACACATTGCACAAAATGGTCTACACTGGGAGTGAAACTTACTTATTTACAGGTAGTCCCCGGGTTATGAACGTCTGACTTACGAACAACTCATACTTACAAACAAAAGGAAGAACGCCGTCCACCATTTTAAGTCCGATCACGAAGCCTTCCTTCATTTTAAGTCATTGCCGTTGACACTGTGTTGAGTGTGTAACTTTGTATTTGGCTTAAATTTTTCTTAGCAACATTCACCCTGACCCTCCTCCCCTCCCCACCCCTCCTCCTTTTCCGGTCGGCTGGTGCCATAGTGAGATCAGCGCCGGGCTCGAGGACGGAGGTTCCCAAGTTTAATCCAGTGACAGACCGCTCCCGAGCGCGCCGGGTTGATGTTGAGCTCGCAACTATACCTCGTAAAAAAAAAACACTGCCACCTCCTGTTTAAATTTCCACATGGAATATTGAGGAGGATCAAATACACAAACCCAGCACAGCCCCCACTTGTCCCATTTAACCTGTCTCAGTGCGGTGGACTTTAGGACCTGGGGAATTCAATGCGGTGGTTCTTAGGACCCACCGCCTGCAGTGTTTCTGTTCCATCGACGGGAAGCAATCGTGATTGAAAATAAAGTGTAAATAATAAAGCGATCGGAAAGAGGTGAAATGTCATTGGTCATTGGAAAAGCATTTTGCTATAGTCGGTCAATGATCGGAACAATTTTAAAGGATAAAGGATAAAGTGAGAATAATGGAGCATGTGAAAGGCCCTGCCGCGATGAATGCTACAATTATTACTAAACAAAGCAATGGTATAATTATTGGAATACATATGTTTCTTAAGTGTTTTATATGCATAGAAATGTAAAACATATACTATATACCAAGACAAACGTTTGACTAACTGATGCTAAATAATACTGGATGTACTTGTTCTGACTTACGTACAAATCCAACCTAAAGACAGACTCAGGAATGGAACTCATTCGTAACCCAGGGACTGCCTGTATTCTACTGTAAACAAAGTTACATTCAAGAGCATGACACCAACTTCCCATTCATTTCCACAGATCTTCATCCAAAAATCAACAATAATTATTTCTGCATTTCTCTTATTATAGAAACAATACTTTGAAAGGCTTCAAGACTAATTCAATTAAAAGGATAAAAAAAAACTAACGCCTTAGTTTAAAAGTTGGTTTTACACTTCCTCTTTAAGAGATACAGAAATGGAGACATTCAAGAGCACAATTTCAGACCTTGGCTGGACTACTAATTACACTCGGGTATGGTCAAGTACCCAGATTCATAACAGTATTATAGGATTGGACATAACAGAGTGCACATACAAGAGCAACAAAAAATTTGAAGGATGACAATTTCAAAACATGCAACATGAGCCACTGTGTGTTGAAGTAATCAAATCTAGAAGGTGAATGTGGCTTTCAGCAGCAAATGAAGAGTCAAGGTAAAATTGAGTTGAAAAAATATCGAATCAGTTTGGAGTCAAACATCTGATCCAGAACACAACCAAACTTAACAGCAACTTTATGATCGGTGAATCTCACCAGATAATTGACAGAGGGAGAGGTGGAAATAATGTTTACAGTGCTGCTGGGACACAACTCAGCATCTGATCAACCATGGCAAGCTTGCCTGGGTGAGGGTATCTGATGTTGGAAGATCTGAAACACCCGATGACCTCAAGTTACATCATTGCTGATGTGTCCCAGTGCATCCTAGAATGTATTTCAGCATCGTAAGCTCTGGTTCAGCCAGTGATACCCAGAAACAGTCTGAGAGGCAACAATAACAGGTTGCTGACTACTGGAAAAAGTTGACAGCTTGGAATGATGGCAATCCGAGGCACAAAGGATTAGCAACCTAACTTCTGTCTTGAGGGGAAGAAATCCTATAAGCTATAGAGAGAGCTACAGAGATATACCCTCTCCCGAGACATACCCCCAGAGTAGACTGGGGGTGGGGGGGGGGGGAAGAGAGAAAGTGGATGAGCACTACCAGGACAGACCCAAGGATGTCAACCTTTGCAAACGGATTATCTGCAAGAACCTGTGTGGCCCAAGATAAAATTCCTGTAGCAGGAGGGTAATGCAGTGCTCAGGAATCACTCCTGGTGAGACACAGGAGCAGCCCAACCCAGAGTCACCCCACAATGCCCAGAACCCCCAAGCATCAGACACTCTCACTTCAAGTAGAGTAGATCGCCAGCCACTCTGGATTCATCAAGCAACTGCTAGGATAGAATCACAGGTGGGCACTTTGCACACTACAAAGAGCAGATGGATCTGCACTTTCAGAACTCCTTCAGCAACTCAGGAGGAGGCTGGGAGCTCAGACATTAAGTGCCCCAGTAAAATCTCCTCCTCCTATGGTAGACCTCAATGGCAAGGAGCACAGCCGGAAGCAGGTCCTGGAAGTATTCAGAGCTGCCAGAGCTGGTTCTGCCCCTGGTCACAGTGGAGTACCCTACAAAGTGTACAAGCACTGCCCTAAGCAACTCCAGCTACTCTGGAAATTTCTTTCAGGCAATCTGGTGTCGGGAAAGGTTACAAGCCACTGGAGGTGTGCAAAGGGAGTCCAGTTCCCCAAAGAGAATTCCAAGGGCATTGAGCAGTTTAGGTACATCTTGCTGCTCAATGTGGAATGAAAGGTATTTTTACATTATCGTTTCTTAATGCCTGACTGAGCTTCTCCTCAAAAATGTCTACACTGATACATCAATACAGAAAGGATGGATTCCAAGAGTGCCGGGATGCCTGGAACACATGAGCACAGCCTCCTAGCTGATCAGGGAAATGCGCAGAGGAAAAGGAGACCTAGTCGTACTTTGGCTGGACATTGCCAATGCATACAGGTCACTACCACACAAGCTGGTGGAGATCGCACTGAGCTGACATCATATTCCAAGGAAGATACAGGACCTCATCCTGGACTACTACAGGAACTTCAGACTGAAAGCCTCCTTAGGAACAACCACATCAGGCTGGTACCGGCTTGAAAAGGGCATTATTATCAGATCTACCATTTCAGTGATCCTCTTCTCACTCATCATGAACATCCTAGTTAAGGCAGCTGCAGTAAAGCGTAGAGGCCCTTTGACTAAAACAGGCTCGCATCAGTCTGCAAACAGATCAATCATGGATGACCTCACAGTGACAATTACCTCGGTCCCAGCAGTCAATGATCCTTCAAGAGTTTGAGAGAAACATTACATAGGCAAGATGAGCTTTAGGCGAGAAATCCAGATCCCTGGTGTCAAAGAAAGGCAGACCAAGGACAAGTTTTGTTTCTCCTTGGATGATATTGCTATCCCATCCATCTTTGAGAAACCAGTCAAGAGCCCAGGGAAGGACTTTCACTGCAGCCTGAGAGATGTGGCTGCCATCCAGAAGACCACCAAGAAGTTAGAAATCTTCCTCACCAGCATAGACAAGTCAGGCATACCTAACAAGTTCAAGGCCTGGATCTACCAGCATGGCATCTTCTCCTGAAACTCCTGGCTAATGCTGGTATTACGAGGTACCCATGTCAAAAATTGAGGCTTTTGCATGAAAGGTTAATGGCTACCTTCAAATATGGCTGGGTCTCCCACTAGACATAGCACTACTTCTCTGTACGGGAAGAATAAACTGCAACTTCTTTTCAGTTGCCTGATCAAAGAGTTTATGGCTTTCCATACAACAGAATTACTACTGTGGAGATATTCTTGAGATCCCAAAGTCTCAACAGCAACACTGAGGTCCAGACAAGCAGAAAGTGGAAGGCCCAGGACTCAGTGGAGGTGGCTCAGTCACATCTGAGGCACAGGGATTAGCTGGAACAATAGTGCTTGGTCACATGAGGCTGGCCAGCTTCCCTTTAACCCATTTCAACTGAGCCCTGAGCAGAAACAGACACAAACTGATTTCAGGAAGAGGTGCTGAGGAAGTGCATACCACCAAGATGGTAGGAATAGGGAAGCAGAGAGCTTGGATGAGGTAGGAGGGTGTGCGGAACTGGAAGCCCTCTTGGTCCAACATCTGGTAGGCAGAACTAGTTCATGATTCAGGCTGTGTACAACATCCTGTCTAGTGCAGCAAACCTTGTTTCTTACAGCAAAAGCGAGACATCGTTTTGCCCTCTTTGCCCTGGCAAGAGGGACCCGAGAGCACATCCTCAGCAGCTGCCCAAAAGTTCTGGGAGAAGGCTGCCACCACTGGCACCATGACCAGGTGCTGAAGGCAGTGGCAGAAGGTATTTCCAACCATTAACAGTAAGCACCTCTGCCAAGTGTCTGAAAGAAGAACAGTGTAGCACTTCTGAATTGTGTTGATTTAGATGAACTTTTGGGCACAAATGGTCAGCAATCATGAAGTATCAGCAAATATGAAGTTGTGCACCGGTCAACGTGATACTGAGATAGATCCAGGAATGGTCTGGGTCACAATTAGTGAGGTAACCTGGGGTCATTGGGTGTTTCAGGACAGTCAACATCAGACATTCTCCCCAGGCAACCCAGCGAAGGTTGATAAGGCCCTGTCACAAACAAGAGAAAATCTGCAGATGCTGAAAATCCAAGCAACACACACACAAACTGCTAGAGGAACCCAGCCGGTCAGGCAGCATCTACGGAAAAGAGTAAACAGTCAACATTTCAGGCCAAGACCCTTCATTGGGACCCGGGGTTCCAAAAAAAAGTTGAGGAGTCAGAGTAAGAAAATGAAGGGAGTGGAGGAAGAACCACAAGGTGACAAGTGAAACTGGGAGGGGGGTGGAGTAAAGTAAAGAGCTGGGAAGTTGATTAGTGAAAGAGATACAAGGCTGGAGAAGGGAGAATCTGATTGGAGAGGACAGAAGGCCATGGAAGAAAGAAAAGGAGGGGAGCACCAGAGAGAGATGATAGGTAGGTAAGGAATTAAGGTGTGAGAGGGGAAATGGAAATGGGGAATGGTTGAGGGGAAGGGAAACATTACCCGAAGTTCAAAAAACCAATGTTCATGCTATCAGGTTGGAGGCTACCCAGACAGAGTACAAGGAGTTGCTCCTCTAACCTGAGTTTGGCCTTATCACGTCAGTAGAGGCAGTCATAGCCTGACATGTTGGAATGGGAATGGAAAGTGGAATTCAAAATGGGTGGCCACTGGGAGATCCCACTTTTTCTGGTGGATGCAGCAGAGGTGCTCAGCGTAGGGTCACCCAATCAGAGTCGGGTCTCAGCAAAATACAGAAAGCCACATTGGGAGTACCAGATACAGTAGATGACGCCAACAGACTCACAGGTGAAGTGTTGCCCCACCTGGAAGGACCGTTTGGGGTCTTGAATGGTAGTGAGGGAGGAGGTGTAGGGACAGGTGTAGCACTTGTTCTGCTTGCAAGGACAAGTGCTAAGGGAGAGATCAGTGTGGAGGGATGAATGGACAAGGGAGTCACAGAGCGATCTCTGCAGAGAGCAGAAGGGGGGGGTGAGGAGGGAAAGATGATCCTGGTGGTGGCATTCCACTGGAGGTGGTGCAAGTTATGGAGAATTGTGTGCTGGATGCGGAAGCTGGTGGGGAGGTAGGTGAGGACAAGAGTGACCCTATCCCTGGTGGGGTGGTGGGAGGATAGGGTGAAGGCAAGATGTGAGCAAAATGGAAGCGATGCAGTTGATGACAGTGTTGACGGTAGAGGAAGGGAAGCCCCTTTCCTTGAAGGAGGACATCTCTTTTATTCTGTAATGAAAGGCCTAATCCTGAGATCAGATGCAGCAGAGACGGAGGAATTGAGAGAAGGGGATGGCATGGGAAGTGGTTTATTCCAGGTAGCTGCGAGAGTCAGTGGGTTTATAATAGACATCAGTAGATAAACTGTCTCCAGAGACAGAGGTGGTGGAAATGGACAAGGTGAGATTGGTATTGGAGAGAAGTGAAGTTAGGACAGTTGATGTCCCATTGGTAGTTAGCAATAAAAAGATCATTCCAATGGGGATCTGCCTTCATTGCATTTAATGGTCTATGGGTCACACCTCATGATCCATAGCCATTTGGAGGTATACTCAGCCTCCTGTGATGATACGGATGACTCTTCTCTTTGCAGCCAGGAGAGTATATTCTGTACAGTGAGCAGTCAGCAAAGCATCTATACCCCAGCTCTATAGGCTCACATCAAGAAATTTCTTCACACACAACCAAGAATTGTGGTGATTCTGTAAAGATTCATTCAATGGCAGTTAAAAAACAGTAGGCTCATAAATACTATGTTTATAGTATTCAGCCAGCACTATTGGTTGTGATCTTTATGAGGCACTCTTAGCAATGGACACTGCAGCCCTCAATCCTGACTATATCTTGTGTTCTTGCTTCTCTGTGCTTCTAAGTATTTTTCAGACTATTAACTCATGGCTAAGAGGATAGCAGTTGATAATCATCGATGACCAAATGATCTGCATTCAATGTTAAAGCTCAGCCAAAGTGATTTGACTTGCTCATCCTTTAACAACTCCTTTCATTCAGAGAAAACAGATCATCTCACACTTCATGCCATTGACAATGGACACTTAGAATTCGCCTAGTGCATTTTGGCTTTCCAAAGTAACCAACCTGAAGATTTTCTATCTTTTGAAAATTTTAGCTTTGGTCCACATTTATCAAGTTACAGATTATAATAGAATACAGTACTGAAAGCGGCCCTTTGGTCCATGATGTTTATAGCAATCGCGATGCAGTTTAAACTGCATATCGGCATGCACATATTATATAATTCCATTCCCTGCCTGGTCATGTCTGACTACATGTCTCTTTAAACTCTGCCATTGTTTCTGCATTCATCACTTCCCCTGGCAATGTGCTCCAGGCACCCACCACTGTATAAAAAAAACTTCCACCTTCCATCTTAAAGCTATGTCCTCTAGTTTTTGAAATTGCCACCTTGGGAGGAAAATTCTGATGACTTAGCCTATCCATACTCATCATTTTATGCACTTCTATCAGGTTGTCCCTCACCCTCTGACACTCCATAGAAAAAAAAAGATAGCCCAACCTCCCCTTACAGGTAATATTCTCTAAACCTCTTCTGCAGTTTAAAACCTCCACATCCTTTCTGCAATAGGGCAACCAGAACTGCAAATATGGCCAAGCCAAAATTTTATACAGCTGCACCATAGCTTTGAATTACGTAGGTAGACTTGGCAAATTTTCTCTTGATATTCCACATGTATTTGCAATAATTATTAACTGTTAATACAATGGCAAATAACATTCTTCAGCCAAAGAGCCAAGATAAATAGAATATTTTTCGAACTACTGCAGCATCTTAACATTGTCATTTACCTGTTCTCTTCCTTCAATACCAAATACAGAACCTAAATTGAACAGTAGAAGAACGTGCCAAAAAGTGACTTAAGTATTATCTATTGTGCCTACAAATCTTGGAAATGGTATTTGCAAAAACATAAAAGGGTACGAATTATTTCCACAAAGCTACTGGAGGTGGAGTTAAGATGGCACTAAACAGTGACTCTTTTGCTTGCATCTTCGTAAACACCTCTATTACCATCTTTAATATCTTTATTTATTTCCCTTTCAGGGTTCTTTTGAAGACCCTAACCTGGAGTTACACGCAGACTTCAGTTCTTTCCAGGAATGGGACCCATTCTCAGGGTTTCAGGACCGGCCACTGTTCGGCACACCAAGGGTTCAGCCTGAGAATCCGGCTCAAATTCGAAAGCCTAAGGTCTTGGGGCTCTGGGGACAGGCGGATCAAGGGTTGGTGTCACAGCAGGAGAGTCGTGTGTTGTTTGGGAGGCGGGAAAATCTTTCGCTGTAGGCCCAAAGACCCGAGATCTTTGCGATCTTCAGGCACAGAGCTCATAAAAGGCGACAAAATGGACTTTTTAACATTGTAAAGCAGCTGGTTGTTGTTATGTCACCCGCTCGGTGTGAAAATGGGGGACAGCTTCCTCTCCCTTATTAGGGAGAGAGAGAAGCTGTGGTTTGTCAAATGCCAGATGAAATGCGAAAGTCTTTGGGCTAACTGTAAGATCTGTCTCTTTGCTATCGCCCAGCTCACGCTTGTGCTCAACAGCAAGTGTGCTTTTCTTTTGCTGGGGGGTGGGGGGAGATCATTGCTTGCTGCCACTTACATGCAGGAGGGGGGAGCTGGGGGGGGGGGGACTTTGGGATTCCCACATTTAACTGTCGTTAATTCTTTGGGGCACTTCTGTTTTCGTGGATGTTTTGCGAAGAAAAAGCATTTCAGAATGTACACTGTATACACTTCTCTGACATTAAATTGGACCTTTGAACCTTTGAGATGAAACTTCAAACTGGAAAAACTGCAAGTTAAGAGTCACTATGGTTTGTAATAACTTGAAGCAGAAAACAAAACTGTACATTTCTCAAATATCTGTACTTGTGTAGGATGAGGAAACAAAGCTCATTGCTGTTTTTCTGAACTCAAGCTCCAGAAAATAGGAACTACCCACTAACATTTCTAGAAAGCAAATCACATGCGATTCTTAACAGAAGCCCATTCTACAATTTGCCAGAGATTTTACTTTGCATCTTTCTTCCACATTTACAATGTCATCCTTAGCTTGCATCTTTGAACTCAAGATACACTGAATTCATATGGTACTAACATAAAAGCGAATTCAACCCCAAGAATTTCCGATAATAATTTACATAATTTATTTGGCTGTGATGGAATAATTTCAGTCATCCAGATTTCAAAACACTTGTAATTTCCTTTCCCTGTCTGCTCTCTCAGATTGGCCAAGACTGTGTTTCAGCCCTACACCCACCAAGTTTATAACAAAACCTCATTTGTTTTTAAAAAATATTTTCCTGGAAATGAAGCGACTGAGACAAGACAACATTTGGAGCAGAGTAGTACAGCACATAAACAGGCCCTCTGGCCCATCTAGACCATGCCGAAACCATTTAAACTGCCTACTCACATCAACCTGCACTATAGCCCTCCAAATCCTACTATCCATGTACCTATCCAAAATACTCTAAAACATTGAAATCGAGCTCGCATACACCACTTGTGTTGGCAGCTCACTCCACATACTCAATCCTCTGAGTGAAGTTTCTCCTTATGTTCCCCTAAACTTCTCATCTTTCACCCTTAACCATGACCTCTGGTTGTAGTCCCAGTCGAAAAAGCCTTACAGCACATTACACTATCTATACCCCTTAACTTAGTACATCTCTATCAAATCTCCTCTTAAATCTTCTACTTTCTAAAGAATATAGTCCTGATCTATTCAATTTTTCCTCTTAACTCAGGTCCTCCAGACTCGGCAACATTCTTGTGAATTTTCTCTGTACTCTTTTAACCTTGTTTACGTCCTTGCTTATGTGGTGACCTAACAGTTCACAATACTCCAAATCAGGCCCCACCAACATCTTTACAACTTCAACATAACATTTATTTATCATTCACCTCTAACACAAAACTTATTCCATTCTTTCTAACTTGGACTTGAAAATGCTCAGACCATCTGAATTGATGTTCATCAATGACATCTACAAGGCATTTAGGCAGTGCACTATGACACATTTCTCAGAATTCGCAGTTTTGAACAAGATGTGGACACACTAATGTAAAATTTCAGTGTGACAAGTACCGTAATATTCATTCCCCAAAGTGCCAAGTAACAATTATTTCTATTAGACATGTTAATCAGAATTCAGAGTACAACTTATCTTCCAGGCTCAAGACTGCAACGCCTACTGATGAGTGGATTTTAATATATTCACATTTAAATCAAAGCAGAATTTTGAAGAATGCATTGAACTCTCAAAATGAACAGTCCATAACTAGTATTCTTTCACAAAAATAAGAGTCCAGTCACTGAAACCATGTCAACCAAATAACAATTGTAACACCATCAACACCATAGACAACTTAGTTTCACTTCTAGACAAAAGGATTAGCAATTTGACTGAAATTGGAGTTTATCTTTCCAGTTTTATCATCATAAATCCTGTTAATGCATTTTTAAATCATACTGTATTTATAAATTCAAGTATCTTTTGTTTCAACAGCTTTATAAAATTGCTTTTATTTTCAAAAATGTCTAAATTCATTTCTTGGCAATAAGAAAAACACCTCTTAAAAACACAAATGACAGTCCCCCTATTCAGAAGCAAAGAAACTCTGCAGATGCTGGAAATCCAAGCAACACACACACACAAACACACAAAGTTCTGGACGAACACAGCAGGCCAGGCAGCATCACTGGGGGAAAAAAAAAGAGTACAGCTGACATTTTGAGCCGAGACCCTTTTTCAGAACTGGAGGAAAAAATGGAGTCAGGATAAAATGGTGGTGGGGGGGTGGGGGGGGAGAGAAGGAGGAAGAAACGTAAGGTGATAGGTGAAATTGGGAGAGTGTGGGGGGGGGGAAGGGATGAAGTAAAGAGCTGGGAAGTCAATTGGGGAAAGAGATGCAGGGCTGAAGAAGGGGGAATCTGATGAATAATTATCTGAAGGGGGCCATTATCAGAGGTTTGAGGAATTGATGTCCATGCCATCAGGTTGGAGGCTAGCCAGATGGAATACAAGACGTTGCTCCTCCAACCTGAGTGCGGCCTCATCGCAACAGTAGAGGAGGCCATGGCCTGACATGTTGGAATGGGAATGGGAAGTGGAATTAAAATAGGTGGCCACTGGGAGATCCTGCTTCTTTCTGGAGGTAGCTGGTTGGGTGATAGGTGAGGCCAAAAGGAACCATTTCCTTGGTGAGGTTTCTATTATAAACCCACTGGTTCTTACAGCTACCTGGACTACATCTCTTCAGACCCTGCGACTTGTAAGAATGCCATCCCCTTCTCTCAATACTTCCATCACCGCCGCATCTGCTCTCAGGATGAGACTTTTCATTCCAGAATGAAGATGTCCATCTCCAAAGAAAGGGGCTTCCTTTCCTCCACCATCAACACTGCCCTCAACCACATCCCTTCTATTTCACACACGTCTGCCCTTATTCCATCCTCCTGCCACCCCACCCAGGGAAAGAGTTCCTCTTGCCTTCATCTACCATCCCACCAGCCTTCAGCTCCACCACATAATTCTCTGTAACTTCCACCATCTCCAGCTGGATCCCACCACCAGGCATATCTTTTCCTCTCCCCCCATGTTCTGCTTTCTATGCAACTCACTTGCCCATTTGACCCTCCCTCCTGGCACTTATCCTTACAAGCACAAGTGCTACACCTGCCCCTACACCTTCTCCCTCACAAACAATCAGGGCCCCAAACAGTGCTTCCAGATGAGGCAACACTTCACCTGTGAGTCTGCTGGGGGTCATCTACTGTATTCAGTGCTTGCAGTGTGGCCTGTTGTGTATGGGGGAGGAAGACCTGAAGTAGATTGGGAGACTGTTTCATTGAGCATCTATGCTCCATGCACCAAAAAAAAAAGTGGCATCTCCCAGAGGCCACTCATTTTACTTCCACGTCCCATTCTGGCATGCCATTCCACAGCCTCCTCTACTGTCACGATGAGGCCACAATCTGGTTAGAGGTGCAACACCTTGTATTCTGTTTGGATAGCCTCCAACCTGATGGCATGAACATTGATTTCTCGAGCTTACATACAAACATAAGGAATAGGAGCAGGAGTAGGCCAACCAGCCCTTTGAACCTGCTCCACCATTCAATAAGATCATGGGTGATCTAACCATTGGCTCATCTCCACCTATCTGCCTTTCCCCCATAACCCTTAATTCTCCTACTATGCAAAAATCTATCCAACCTTGTCTTAAATATATTTACTGAGGTAGCCTCCACTGTTTCACTGGCCAGAGAATTCCGCTCTTTGGGAAAAGCAGCTCCACCTCATCTCAGTCCTAAATTTACTCCCCCAAATCTTGAGGCCATCTCCCCTAGTTTTAGTCTCACCTACCTGTGGAAACAACTTTCTTGTCTCTATCTCATCTACCCCTTTCATAATTTTATGTTTCCTTTAACTTCCGGTAATGTCCCCCACCTCCTTCACCATTCCCTTTTCCTCCCTCACCTCATCTCCTTACCTGCCCATCACCTCCCTCTGGTGCTCCTCCCCCTTTTCTTTCTTCCATGGTCTTCTGTATTCTGTGATTCCCCATTCTCTAGCCCTGTATCTATTTCACCAGCTTCCCAGCTCTTTACTTCACCCCTCCACAGGGTTTCACCCATCATCTTGTCTTTCTTCCTCCCTTACCCCCCATCTCCCAACTCTTGACTCCTCATCCTTTTTTCTCCAGTCCTGATGCAGGATCCTGGCCTGAAACGTCAACTGCACTCTTTTCCATAGATGCTGCCTGGCCTGCTGAGTTCCTCTAGCATTTTGTGTGTGTTCCCCCCCATTCAGAGTTCAAGTTCAAAGTAAATGTATTATCAATTTACCTGAGATTCATTTTCTTGCAGGCATTTACAGGAGGAATTAATACAATAGAATCTATGAAAAACCAGACATACTCAAAGACAACCAATGTTCAAAAGACAAACTGCAAATATAAAACATGCTGAGAATAAGTTGCAGAAGTGCTCTTGAACGTGTGTCTATAGGTTGCAGAGTTAGTAGGAGTTGCGGTCAGTGAAGCTGAAGTTACCTATGCTGGCTCAGGAGTCTGATTAGGGTAATAACTGTTCCTGAATATTATGTGGGACCCAAGGCTTCTGCTTGATAGCAGTCATGAGAACAGGACATGGCCTGGGTAGTGTGGGTCTTCGATGACGGATGCAACTTCCTTGCAGCATCACTTCGTGTAAATGTATTCAATGGAGGGCCGTGGTGGACTGGGCAGTATCCATCACTTCCTGTGCTCTTCCACTCCTGGGCATTGGTGCATCCATAACAAGCCGTGATACTACAGTTAAGATACTCTTCTTCACTGTGCATCTATAGAACTTTGTCAAAGTTTCTCTGACGTGCTGAGTCGGCACAGACTTCTAAGAAAGTAGAGGCACTGTTGTCCCTTCTCTCTGTGATGACATATTCATGCTAGTCTCAGGACATAGCCTCTGATATATTATCATCAAGTAATTTAAAGCCATTGACCCCCTCCAACTATGGTCTTTCAGAAAGCCTTTGATAAGGTCCCACATAGGAGATTAGTGGGCAAAATTAGAGCACATGGTATTGGGGGCAGAGTATTGACATGGATAGAAAATTGGTTGGCAGACAGGAAACAAAGAGCAGGGATTAACAGGTCCTTTTCAGAATGGCAGGCTGAGACTAGTGGGGTACTGCAAGGCTCGATGCTGGGACCACAGCTATTTACAATATACATTAATGATTTAGATGAAGAGATTAAAAGTAACATTGGCAAATTTGCAGATGACACAAAGCTGGGTGGCTGTGTGAAATATGAGGAGGATGTTAGGAGAATGCAGGGTGACTTGGACAGGTTGGATGAGTGGGCAGATGCATGGCAGATGCAGTTTAATGTGGATAAATGTGAGGTTATCCACTTTGGTGGCAAGAACAGGCAGGCAGATTACTATCTGAATGGTGTCAAGTTAGGAAAAGGGGAAGTACAACGAGATCTAGATGTCCTTGTTCATCTGTCACTGAAAGCAAGCATGCAGGTACAGCAGGCAGTGAAGAAAGCTAATGGCATGTTGGCCTTCATAACAAGGGGAGTTGAGTATAGGAGCAAAGAGGTCCTTCTGCAGTTGTACAGGGCCCTGGTGAGACCACACCTGGAGTATTGTGTGCAGTTTTGGTCTCCAAATTTAAGGAAGGACATTCTTGCTATTGAGGGAGTGCAGCATAGGTTCACGAGTTTAATTCCCAGGATGGTGGGACTGTCATATGTTGAAAGATTAGAGCAACTGGGCTTGTATACACTGGAACTAGAAGGATGAGAGGGGATCTGATCAAAACATATTATTAAGGGTTTGGACACGCTAAAGGCAGGAAACATGTTCCCAATGTTGGGGGAGTCCAGAACCAGAGGCCACAGTTTAAAAATAAGGGGTAGGCCATTTAGAACAGAGTTGAGGAAAAACTTTTTCACCCAGAGAGTTGTGGATCTATGGAATGCTCTGCCTCAGAAGGCAGTGGAGGCCAATTCTCTGGATGCTTTCAAGAGAGTTAGATAGAGCTCGTATAGATAGCGGAGTCAAGGGATATGGGGAGAAGGCAGGAACGGGGTATTGATTGTGGATGATTAGCCATGATCACAGTGAATGGCGGTGCTGGCTCAAAGGGCCCAATGGCCTACTCCTGCACCTACTGTCTATTGGTCCTCTAACGTGTACTGGTTCATGAACCTCCAGTTTCTTCCTCCTGTAGTCAAGAATACGCTCTTTGGCTTTGCTGACATTATGAAAGGTTCTGAAGGATCCTCGTGAAGTCCTAAGGTTTATCGTTCCCTGTACACAAATATAAACCCTGAAATAAAACATTGTCAAAACACTTATCTATTCCATGCTTCTCTCATGCTGATGCTGTTTCTTCCCTTAGCTGTCCTGTTTTAGTCCAGATTCTCATATTGCTTCCTCTTCTTGGCTGTAATAATAGCAATTTTCTACTTTATATGGAACACATTTCAACTGCACACAAACATACAGCAATAAACACTCAACTTCACACTGATCCATCACCCTACCCTCCACTAATTAGCCTTTAACAGTCTTTTACTTGACTGGAAAGTACAATTAAACTCACCATTACTTTCTCCAATCCTCTGGCAAACTGCCCCAGACTAAGCTGCTGTACTTTACGAAAACTTGCACATCAAATATAACCTTCAGATTTATATCCTGAATAAATGATTTACGATTTAATCATTATCAAATGGGCAGGTATGATCCAAATCACATTTGCAGATCTCAACCGGTAAAGCAAAGCAGTTCCCATCAGCTAGATAGAGCACTATTCCAACAAAGCACAACCAATTGAACCATGATGAATATTTTAGGTCAACTTTGTGAAGGTTGGTGGTGGGGGAGAGTTGGTGAGGGCTCGAGGTATTGCAGTGATTTTTAAACATCAAAAATTAAAGTAAAGCTAAACTCATTTGAAAATCTTTGGCAACTATATCAAGTCTGTAACATTAATAGACTAGGGACCAGCCAGTTAACTCAAGGTGGGTGAGCCTCAGGTCAATAATAGGGAAAATACTGGAGTTCAGCAGGGAGAGGCAGCATGGGTTTGTCAGAAAATATTGCCTTAATGTGTTAATTGAAGTTTTTTTTTTAAAAAGCAACTAAGACTGTTGAAGGGACAGTCATTATAACAGCAGGCTGATCCAGAAGGTTAAGGCACACAGGATCAATGGCATAGGGTAAACTAGATTCGAAGATTTGGTAATAAGAGGCAGATGGGAGTGATGCAAAAATAATTCCTTAATTGTAAGTCTGGGGCAGTGATGTGCTGCATGGTATGAATGTAGGAGCTAAGATCATTGAGTTTGCAGACGAAACAAAAGTTAGGGGGATAATCTGGTTAAAAAGGTAGGTTATTGAAGGCTGCAGGAAAATGTACAGTACATCAGATGGAAAGGTAGGCAAAACGTTGGCAAATCTAATCTAATCGAGACAAGAGTAACGCAATACACTTTGGGAAGTCAAAAAGAATAAAGAGTTAAAGTTAGTTAATGCCACTGAGTTTTGTTGATGAACAGAGGATCACTAGGAATTAAAGTTCATATAGGAACAGGTTTATTATCACCGGCATGTGTCGTGAAATTTGTTAACTTAGCAGCAGTTCAATGCAATACATAACAGAAGAAAATAATAATATTAATAAATAAATAAATCAATTACAGTATATGTATTTTGAATAGATTAAAAATAATGCAAAAAACAGAAATACAGTATATTACAAAAAAGTGAAGTAGTGTCCAAGGGTTCAATGTCCATTTAGGAATTGGATGGCGGAGTGAAAGAAGCTGTTCCTGAATTGCTGACTGTGTGCCTTCAAGCTTCTGTATCTCCTACCTGATGGTAACAGTGAGAAAAGGGCATGGCATGAGTGCTGGAGGTCCTTAATAATGGACGCTGCCTTTTTGAGACACAGCTCCTTGAAGATGTCCTGGGTACTTTGTAGGCCAGTACCCAAGATGGAGCCAACTAAATTTACAACACTCTGCAGCTTCTTTCCGTCCAGTGCAATAGCATCCCTCCCCATTCCAGACAGTGATGCAGCCTGTCAGAATACTCTCCATGGTACATCTACAGAAGTTTTTCAGTGTATTTGTTGGCATATCAAATTTCTTCAGACTCCTAATGAAGTATGGCCACTCTCTTGCCTTCTTCTAAATGGCAAGACAGACTGATAGGGAACTAAATGTGGCATGTAGAATGCTGGCTTTCATAGGCTGAGCATAAAATATAAAAAAATGGGATGTTGTGTTGAAACTTTACAAACCGCTGGTTAAATCAATGGAATATTAAGTGCAGTTCTGATTGCAACACTTATGTTAGACATAGGATGTCCTTAAGGAATTATGAGAATATCAGGCATTATACAACTTCTATATGTGGCGCGGCACACGGCAGCAGCGGCCTTTCGGATCTGGTGCTACTTTAATTTAGTTTTCTAATTTAATTTTAAGGCACAATTTGGGTTTAGGGCAATGGATAACAGAGTGACTATCTACCATCGCCAGATACTGCTACAGTACAGAGATCAGCCAAAAACAAACCTTCATGAAAATCTGCTGGTTAGATTGTACAACCTCGGCTTGCTGAGGGAATCGGGCCTGCAGTCCTCGGAGTCGCCTGATACCAGTGGCCAGAGTTGGGGACATTTTAAGCGGTGTGTGAGGAAGCGGAAGCGAGCGGGCAGGAGTCCATGCCAGGAAAAAAGCAAGCCCTAACCGACCAGCTCTCCCGTCCATTCTGCTCTCCAATGGACATTAAATTGGACTACATCTGTGGCAACGAAATACTCAGAGGGAGTACAGAAACAGACGGAATCCCAGATGCCACCATTCAGCTGTTTATTTATGTAACAGATTTTCCCCCAAGCCATCGGACTACCAACCTACTGACCTCCGCTGTGCCTATTGTCTTGTTTATTATTTATTGTAATGCCTGCACTGTTCTGTGTACCTTATGCAGTCCTGGGTAGGTCTGTAGACTAGTGTAGCTTTTGTGTTGGTTTACATAGTTCAGTGTATTGTTCATGTAGCACCATGGTCCTGAAATACATTGTCTCATTTTTACTGAGTACTGTACCAGTGGTTATGGTCGAAATTACAATAAAAAGTGACTTGACTATAGTTGTACCGTGGAGAACACTCTAACAGGCTGCATCACTGTAGAGGATGTAGATGTAGAGGCCGCCGCACTGGGAGCAATAGATTACCCCAACAGACTCACAAGTGAAGTGTTGCCTCACCTGGAAGGACTGCTTAGGGCCCTGAATGGTGATAAGAGAGGAGGTGTAGGGACAGGTGTAGCACTTACGCTTGCAGGGATAAGTGCCAGGTGGGAGATCTGTGGGGAGGGACGTATGGACCAGGCAGTCGCAGAGGGAACGATCCCTGCGAAAAGCAGAGAGGGAAAGATGTCCTTAGTGGTGGGGTCCTGTTGAAGGTGGCGGAAGTTGCGGAGGATAATATACTGGATCCGGAGGCTAGTGGGGTGATAGGTGAGGACAAAGGGGACACGGTCCCTGTTGTGGTGACGGGAGAATGGGGTGAGGGCTGAAGTGCAGGAAATGGAGGAGATGCGAGTGAGGGCATCATTGATGATGGCAGAAGGGAAACCACGATTCTTAAAGAAAGAGGACATTTGGGATGTCCTGGAATGGAAAGCCTCATCCTTGGAGCAGATGCGGCAGAGACAGAGGAACTGGGAATAGGGAATAGAATTTTTGCATTTGGCAGGATGGGAAGAGGTATAATCAAGGTAGTTATGGGAGTCAGTGGGTTTACAGAAGATGTCAGTGGACAGTCTATCTCCAGAGATGGAGAAGGATATAAATCTAGTCAACTCCGTCCTGAGTACTAGCCTACAAAGTACACAGGACATCTTCAAGAGGCAGAATCTCAGAAAGGCAGCATCCATTAAGGACCTCCAGCACCCAGGGCATGCCCTTTTCTCACTGTTACCATCAGGTAGGAGGTACAGAAGCCTGAAGGCACACACTCAGTGATTCAGGAACAGTTTCTTCCCCTCTGCCATCCGATTCTGATTCTGAGATTCAGTCTTTAAAAATGTTCAAATGCAAACCAGAGGTAGTAATCAGTTCTGACATTGAAAGCACAGCTAAGCAAACAAACAGTACTGCGTAAGGAGCACACAGGTTATTGACCCACAGCAGGAAGCCACTCAAAAGATAAAGAGTTTGTGAACTGACAAGGAAATATTCTCACTTGCAGGCAGACAATGGAGCAATGTCAATTGGTGTACATCAGAACTTCAGCAGAGCTGTTTTTCACTAGTGTGGCAGAGATCAAGGAAGGTAAAAGTTCATCAGAGACCGTTTTAAGAGTTGCTGCTTATTAACAATTAGAATATTTGTGTATCCAGAAAGTCAGTCCTGTGAATTACTTTGTCCCAGTAAAGATGTTTGAATATTCAGTCAGTTGCTATGTGTAAGAATATGTAATTAACTGAATGTAATTAAATGGAACAATTTCTTGACATTCTAAATAATGAACTAAGTACTGAGGCCAAGCACAGCTCCAATGCCATGTTTAAGTTTGCTGACAAGTCCACTGTTCTTGGCCAAATCAAAAGTACAGACAAATCTACAACAGAACAAAATGGAAAATCTGGTTGAACAGTGCCAGATCAACCACCTCTCACTCAATGTCAGCAAAATCAAAGAGTTTATTATTGACTACAAGAGAATAATCCAGAAGTCAATGAGCCAGCTCTCATTAAGGGATTGGAGGAGGAGAGGGACAGTAAGTATAAATTACTTGATGTTATCATATCAGAGGTTCTGTCCTGGAATTAGCGCAAGTGGGAATGCAAAGGAAGCATGGCAGCTCCTATTTTCTTAGAAGGTTGTGCGGATTCAGCATGTTATCTAAAACTTGGATAAGGCAGAGATAAGGAGGGATAATGGCGCCTAACAGGAACTCCTTTACTTGCATCTTTGGAAACAGCTCTACTTCCACCTTTACTATCTTTATTTTTCCCTTTCAGGGTTCTTTTGAAGACCCTGACCTGGAGTTACACGCTGACTTTGGTTCTTTGTGAGAATGGGACCCGTTCTCGGGGTTCCACGACTGGCCGTTATTCAGCATGCCAAGGGTTTGGTCTGAGAATCTCGATCGTGTTCAGAAGCCTAAGATCTTGGGTCTCTGGAGAGGGGCGGATCTGACATTAAATTCGACCTTTGAACTTCTATGGATGCACAGTGAATATCCTGAATGGTGGCATCATGGCCCAATATGGGGAAAAAATCAATGCCCAAGGATGGAAAAGCCTACAAAAATAAGTGGATAGAGCCCAATCCATCACAGCAAAAGTACTCTCACCACTGAGCACATCAACAACAAACACTGCAACAAGGCGGCAGCATGCATAATGGCCCCAGCATCCAGGCCATGCTCTCTTCTCACTGTTCCAACGGGGAGGTGGTACAGGAACCCGAAATCCAACACAACCAGGCACAGGAACAGCTATTACTCTAAGCATCAAACTCCTGAACCAACAACTTCATTCACCCCAATACTCAGTTGATACCACAAGCTGTGGACTCACTTTCAAGCAATCTACAATCCACGTTCTCAGTGGGTTTTTTTATACTTGTAGTTGTCTTCTTAACGCATATTGGCTGTTTGTCAGTCAGTGTGTAGTTCTCATTGATTCTGTTGTATTTCTTTATTGCTACAAATGACTGCAAGAAAATAAATCTCAGGGTAACACATGGTGACATATACTGTACACATTTTGATAATAAATTCATTTTTGACTGTTTTGGTGCCTATCGCAATTATATTATTTATTTCTGGAAGTATAAAAACTCAATGTGTTTTGAGCTTAGGGAGCTTGTACTGAGTTTCTTCAGGGAGATTCTTGGACCAGGTCACCTCCTGAATATTGAATTGAATTGACTTTATTTCATACATCTTTCACATACACAAGGAGTAAAAGTCTTAACATTATGTCTCCATCTAAATGTGCAATTTATAGTAATTTGTACTAAATAGTATGTACAACTGGGCAGTCAATATAGCACAGAAATACAATTCTATCAGCCTGGTGGAAGAAGCTGTTCTGGTGCCTATTGGTCCAGGCTTTTATGCTGTGGTACCATTTCCCAGATGGTAGCAGCTGAAACAATTTGTGGTTGGGATGACTCAGGTCCCCAATGATCCTTCGTGCTCATTTCATGCACCCGTCTCTGTAAATGTCCTGAATAGTGGGAAGTTCACATCTACAGATATGCTGGCCTGTTCACACCACTCTGCAGAGTCCTGCGACTGAGGGAAGTACAGTCCCCATACCAGGCAGTAACGCAGCTGTCAACTATGCCCCTGTAGAAAGACCTTATGATTTGGGGACTCATGTCAAACTTCTTCAACCGTCTAAGGTGTGTTATGATCCCAGCCCCCTCCTTTGTGAGAATAGCAAGAGCCCTAGTGAACGGGGGGTCAATGACCCAAGAGAAGAGAGAGGGATACGTGCGGTGTCCCTCGTTTCACAGCGAGGCAAAAGTTGGGGACTGTGGTCATTGTCTCGTGGAGACACCTTTGTGAATTGGGAACTGTACTACGTGTATACCCTCAGGGCAACGTGGGTGGAGAGATGGAGAGAGATTGCATCATCCCAGCCTGATTGACATCTGAGACCCCGTGAGTTCAGATAAAAGAGGGGTTGTAAAGATGGACCCCGAGACGCACCAGAAGACACACTAGAAATCCTGTGACAGCGTTTAATAGCGACAGCCGGTGGGGGGGTTCGTGTGCGTCTTTTCCTTGCCTGGGATTGGCGACCTCACCACGAAAGAATGGCTTTAGCTACAGGAGAGGCCACAAGTGAACGGCCACCCCCCAACGAGACTCCGACAGATCGAACTCATAAAGGTTGGAAAAAACCCGCCGGGTAACTGTTTCATTCAATCTCTATCTCTCTCTCTCTCTCTCCAACAAAAGTGTACCACCGCGACACCCCAAAAGACGGCAGCTGGTGGAACTGCAGTGAACGCAAGAGACTTTTAGATATACAGCGGACAATATATACCTTACCCCTAGACAACGATAGAGCTTATTTCTTATTGATTATTACTATACCTGCTCTTTAGATTGAGTATTGACGACGTATGTTATCTGAATGTTTGTATTAACCTTACTTTTGTGCCCCTTTATAAATAAAAATGTTTAAAAATGGTACCATCAGACTTCAGCGGACCTCTCTATCTTTGCTGGTAAGTGATCCAGTTACGGGATACATAACAACTTGGGATTCTCGTCTTGGGATCTGACAAAATTGGGAGGCCAGTGAATCGGGCTTGTAAGTCCAAACTTGGATCTGGTTGCGCAGGTAG
Source organism: Hemitrygon akajei (assembly GCF_048418815.1). NCBI lineage: Eukaryota > Metazoa > Chordata > Chondrichthyes > Myliobatiformes > Dasyatidae > Hemitrygon > Hemitrygon akajei. The sequence continues at coordinate 139,211,801 of NC_133131.1, forward strand.
CCAGACGGGAAACCAGCAAAGATGGACTTGGGTGAATTTATGAAAAACCCGACTGTGGAGGCGCTAGAGGCGGCCACCAAATCAGACTTGTTAAATTTGGTGAAGGGATTGGACCTCACAGAAGTGAGGTTGTCCATGAAAAAGCGGAAGGTGCGAGGGGCCATAACTCAGTATTACATTGGGAAGAATGTGTTCGAAGCTGAGGTATTGGAAAATATCCCTGAAAAAGTACCAGCTAGTGGGATGGATCAGCTAGAGTTGGAGAAATTAAGGTTGGAACATGAATTTAAAATAAAGCAGCTGGAAGCAGCTGAGAAGGAGAAAGAACGGGCTGAGAGAGAGAAAGAAAGGGAGCAGGCGTTCCACATAAAGGGGTTAGAGGTGCAAAAAGAGCAGGACCAAGCTGAAAAGCAAAGACAGCATGAAATTCAGCTAAAAGAGCTAGAAGTAGCCGAGAAAGAGAAGGAACGAGCCGAGAACGAGAGGGAACAAGCCGAGAACGAGAGGGAACAAGCTGAAAAGCAAAGAGAGTATGAGGAGAAACAGAAACAGAGGGAACATGACTTGGAGATGGAGAAGTTAAAGAAAGAGCGAAGAGATCTAGGGTTAGATCGAGAGGAGAGGTTTAATGTTAGTCGGGAGTTGAGGGTAGTACCTCCATTCGAAGAGTCGGATGTTGATAGTTATTTCTTGCTTTTTGAAAAGGTGGCAGTAAATCAGAAGTGGCCCAAAGAGTTGTGGGTGGCGTTGTTACAAAGTGTGTTAAAAGGGAAGGCACAACGAGCATATGCGGCATTGGCCATCGAGGAAGGGGAAGCGGAGAATTATGCCAAAGTAAAGGAGGCCATTCTCCGGAGTTACGAGCTAGTACCTGAAGCTTATAGACAAAGGTTCAGAAATTTACAAAAAGGGTGGAATCAAACGTATACCGAGCTAGCCTATGAAAAGGGTGTGCTCTTGGACCGTTGGTGCACCGCGGAACAGGTGGACGGGGATTATGGGCGTATCAGGGAGTTATTTTTGATTGAGGAATTAAAAGGGTGTGTTCCGGAGGAGATCCGGATGTATTTGAATGAGAAGCCGAATAAGTCCATCTCGGAAATTGCTAGGTTCGCAGATGAATATGCCCTAACCCACAGGACAAAGTTTTCCTCGCCAAAAGGTTACCCGAGAGACCTTGGGAACGACCAAGGAAGTCCGCCGGCTGAGGCAGAGGTCCCGCCGGGAGCTAGTGGTAAGGTTGAGGGGGAAAGGCCAGGCACCCCGAGATTTCCGGGCTTGACCTGTTTTAATTGTGGGAAGGGAGGACATATTGCCTCTAGGTGCTTTGCTCCGAGAAAGGAGTCAGAAAAAGGGAAAGCAGCGGTCCCTATCGGGTGTGCCGTGGTAATCAGTAAATCGATGAGAGAGCCCCGGGTAGACAGAGTACGAGAGGGATCAGAGACTTGGCTGTCACCCGGAACCGTGTCCGTGAAGGGGGGAGACCCACCCATTCCCGTCCGAATCTGGCGAGACACTGGGGCAGAGCTGTCGTTGATCTGCCGTGAGATACTAGATTTCGGTCGGAGAAGGGGAATGGTCGCCGTGAAGGGGATAGGTACAAGAATAGAAATGGTGCCCCTACATCAGGTAATTATGGATTGTGAGCTGGTATCTGGACCAGTCGAAATAGGGGTGCCATCAGAATTCCCGAGAACTGACGCGGACGTCCTCGTCGGAAATGATTTAGCTGGGGGACAGGTTTGGACAAGGATGACACGGCCCAAACAGCCTGTGAGGATTGCAGCCCCAGCCCTCGCATCTCCAGTCTGTACCACAGGCGCGAGCATTCGCAGCCTGTCGAGAAAGGCAGCTGAGAACAAGACCAGTTTAAATCTGTCCAGTATTGATTTGGCCGAGACGGTCCTACCGACCCTGTACCACGAGGGTTCTGAGGGTGGTAAACCGAAGAGTAGTAAAGTGAAAGGGGTTAAGGGAGAGGAGCTAGATCTGCCCTTAGCGGAGAGAAAGGTCCTAGAGGTAGGAAATAAAGATGAGAAACGGAAAAAGCTGTTAATAGGTCCAGAGTTGGACATGGATGATCTGTCGGGGGTGGCAGCCCTGTTTGAAGAAGTTGAGAGTTATCAAGGTGTTCCCGATAATGAGATGAAGGCAGTCCTAGATGAAAAGGATGCCATTACCTTGGAGAGGTCTGCTAGGTTGGCAGACGAGGTTGTTTCAGCCCGCGGGGTTGAGTTTACTCCGGAAGGGAGTTGCCCAGAGAGGAACTGGGAGGATCAGGGGAATTTAGAATTTGAAAAGGGTACGGGTATTGAAAGCCTGGAAGAGGCAGATGTCCCGTTTGAGTGTGTCCAAGATGTGGATGCACGTGGCACTGAACCTAGTAATGGAGCTCAGAAAAAGTCTGAGGTATTTGATTCAGTTGAAAAGGAATGCAGTCCCTGTGGGTCAGATGGACTGGGTTCAGTGAAGACAGGGTTAACCCTGGTAATTGGGGGAAGGGAGGGTTCCCAGGTGTTGGTACACGAAGGGGTGGTGAACCTTAAAGTGGAACTCGACCATGGGGGGATAAACATTATTATTGAAGGGAACGGGAAGTTTGTAGTTCCCAAATCGAATGAAGAAAATTTAAAGTTTTCTCAAGAAAGATCTGTTTATGTACACACCTTGATCAAAACAATTTTCAGAGGACCTTCGAAGAATTGTATGAGATCCATGAAGCTGGAAAAGGCTTCAAACGTATTTCTAAAGACCCGAGTGTACATCAGTCCACAGAAAGAGAAACTGCCTACAAATGGAAGAATCTCAGTATTGTTGCTACTCTCCCTAGGAGTGGGCATCCTGCAAAGATCACACCAAGAGCACAGTGTGCAATGCTGAAGGAGATGGGAAAGAACTTAAGGACAAAAGACCTGCAGAAATCTCTAGAACTTGCTAAAGTCTTTGTTCACGTGTCCACAAGAAAAAGACTGAAGAACAGTGTTCATGGAAGGACACCACAGAGGAAACCCTGCTCTCCAGAAGACAACATTGCTGCATGTCCCAAGTTTGCAAAAGACCATCTGGATTTTCCACAACACTTCTAGGACAAAGTTCTGTGGACAGATGAGACAAAAGTTTAACTTCTTGGCAGAAGTACACACCACTATGTCTGGAGGAAAAAAGAGCATTGCACACCAACACCAAAACCTCTTCCCAACTGTGAAGCATGCTGGAAGTAGCATCATGGTCTGGGGCTGCTTTGCTGCCTCAGGGCCTGGACAGCATTGTTGAGGGCACAATGAATTCAAAATTGTATCACAACATACCACAAGAGAATGCCAGGGACCAGTCTTTCACCTGAAGCTTAATAGAAGTTGGATAATGCAACATGACAATGATCAGGAAGACAAAAGTAAATCAACAACAGAATGGTTTAAAGAGAAGAAAATTTGTATTTTGGAATGGCTGAGTCAAAGCCCTGCCCTTAATCCTAAAGAAATATTGTGGAAGGACTTGAAGCAAGCAGTTATGCAAGGAAGCCCACAAACATCCCAGAGTTGAAGCAGTTTTGTAAGGAAGAATGGCCTAAAATTCCTCCAAGCCGATGTGCAGGACTGATCAACAGTTATTAGAGATGTTTGGTTGAAGTTATTGCTGTACATGGGAGTGCCACCAGTTACTAAAAGCAAAGGTTCACATACTTTAAAATAAATACATGTAATATTGGATCATCTTTCTCAATAAATAAATGAACAAATATTATATCTTGTGTTATTTAAGTGGGTTCACTTTATCTAGTTTTAGACTTATGTAAAGATCTCATCACACTTTAGAACAGAAATCTATGTTGTGCCAACCATGTAACCTACTCTAGAAACTGCCTAGAATTTCCCTAGTGCATACCCTTCCTATTTTTCTAAGCTCCATGTACTTATCTAAGAGTCTCTTAAAAGACCCCGTTGTAGGGTCTCTGCCACCATTGCTAGCAGTGCATTTCACTCACCCACCACTGTGTAAAATACCCTGATATCCCTTCTTCCCTTTTTCCAAGCACCTTAAAGCTGCGCCCCTTCATGTTAGCCATTTCAGACCTGGGAAAAAGCCTCTGGCTATCCACACTATCAATGCCTCTCATCACCTTATACACCTCTATCAGGTTACCTCTCCTCCTCCGTCGCTCCAAGAAGAAAAGGCCAAGTTCACTCAACTTATTCTCATAAGGCATGCTCTCCAATCTAGGCAACCATTTTTGGCCACCTTTATGAAGAAAGAGAAAATTCTACAGGGTTCACAAACTTTCTAGCATCACTGTATAGTCTCTGTGTGGTTTATTCATACACTATAGGAATGATGTGGTTATATCAAGGAAGAGTGCAGATGAGATTCATCAAGCTGTTGCCTGGATTGGAAGTCTTGAATTATGAGCTGAATTTGTTTTCCTTGGAACAATGGAGACTTGAGTGGTGACCTGATAAGGGTTTAGAAAAGAGGTAGATCGGGTAGGTCGTCAGTATCTTCCTCCAGTGGTAAGGAAAACATTGATGCACTGAGTGGCAAAACAATAAATTTTCAGATACATATTAATGACAAAAACCTGATTCTGATACAATCCTAGCATGCGTAAATGGGATTAGTGTAAAATGCAAAAATGTTGGCATGGATTCGTTCGTGTGCTGTACAGCTCTGCATCTATGTCTCCATGACATGCAGATTAATTAAGCGCACAAAGGAATGGCAATTACCAGTTTAAAATTAATAAGTGAAGTAACATTTACATGGGGACTGGAACAAATGAAGCAGTGATCATCTTTTGCATAATTTTTTGTTTAAAAACAAAATCCAATTGAACATTGCAGACTTTGGATAACCAAATAAACTGCATACATCACAATGGCTTCTATGTTGCTATTAATAAGAATGATATCTTTGAAAAAGAACTGGGAACACTGAATAATGAAACTACATAGTTTAGATTGATCTGGTATAGCTTCAGAGCCATTATTGTAAGAAGCATTATTGTAAGTGGGGGGGGGGGTAGGGAGCAATGACTGATGCTTAAGAGCAAGGAAAGATTTAATTTAATTCACAAAATTTCATTTAAGGCAAACAAAGCATGTCCTGTTTCCAGAACAAAGCTGAGAAACCAACGATACTATCTCATGGATTTTTGCTGTGGAAATCCTAGGATCTCACGCCACATCAGCCAAGGCCAAAAGATTTTAGCACGAGGAATGTGAATTGAAGTAGTGTTCTTCATATTCTAAGATCAAAAAATCGGGACGTGTGGATTCAAAATTCACATGAATGGTAACCATTTAACTGCAGATCTGTCAGTTTAACATGCAAGTAATTTACTGAAATTACAGGGGCAACCTACGAGTATAAATGGCTCTGAGCCAATCAAAGAGTCAGGATAGATCTGTGTTGCTCATTTTTAAGTAAACCGACAGCTTCTTTTTGGAATTGAGAGTAAGCAATGTCTTGATAACAAAGAATTATAGGAACTTTATGACAGAGGTGGACATTCAGACCCTGTCTGTCATCTATAGAAAATCCAAGCTGACGTCCAGATCACATTCAAGTTCCACACAAGTATTATTGCAAAAAACAAATACAGAACATTGGGAATATCTGTATGATTCAGTAATTTGAGATGCATGACACAGAGCAGTGATTAAGGGAACCTTATCCAAATTTTCTCCAGATTATGAGTCTTCACCACATACTCACTGCATTGCCACCACTTGTCACTTCCTCTAATTTCCAATCAATAACAGACATTACCTTTTGTTCTCCCCACCCCTTCATCCTTGGCGATTTAAAATATTTCCACCTTCTCTCAATTCTGAACAAAGGTCATTGACCAGAAATGTTAACTGTTTTTGTTTCCTGCATTTTCCATTATTACTACACATTTCTAGCATCAGCAACCTTTTGATTTTCATTTACTGTTTACAGTTGACCTAAAGTAAATAAAAACTGTTATTTCTCAGCAGGTCAGGCTGGGACAAGAAAGAGGGTCACAATTTCATTATTGTCAGAACCAAGAGCTCTGATCAGAAATGTTAACTGTTTCCACTTCCAAAGATGCAGCATGACCTACTGCTATTTCCAACATTTTCTCTTCAGATTTCTCATATCTGCAGTTTCTGTTTTTATTTTTGGTTTTCATTTACCATGTTTAGTTATTGGCTTTGGTCAATTTAAAAATCAACAGATCCATCAGACTGCATTCAATTACTGAATCAAGTTGCATCAAGTTGAAGACAGAGGGACTATCTAATGATGATGTTTAATAAACAGGATGTGGACTAAGTAAAGAAGAATTATTGACACCACTAAGGAAAAATAGAGTCTTCAAATTGGAACTACACTTTGTACACAAATCAAATAGCGCTTCAATTCACCACCTCCACAAGGTCAAAGTGAACAAGAAATCAAAATGCTGAGTGCCAGATTGGATGGTATATGTCAGGCATAACATTACTGAATGAATGACACTGTTTGCAGTGAGTAGAGCTGCTTCCTCGTAATTCCAGCTGTACAGGTTTGAACTCTGGTAATCTGTGGGGCAATACTTGCTTTCCTCAGTAGCCTGGGATAGATCCCATCAGCCATTTGGGCAATTAGACAAACATTTAAATAGGAAAGTAATAAAAGGATATAGATTCAATGTGGCAAAAGGCATTAGTACAGATGGGTAAAAGGATAATCTGTCACTTTGAGAATTTGGTAGTCCCAGAGAAGCAAATCTTCCAGATTAGTTATTACTCTTATCAACGCACCAACACATTTTATTTCTATTTAGATATTACAGATATAGAATAAATTAAAACAAAATAGTGAACCCACTAAGTTTAAAGGCCACAAGGGTTATACAACCTGGTGAACCACACACCAAAGCATCAAGATTTAGATGATCAGATAATAGGTTATCAGAATGTTAATTGTTCCAAATGTGTCACATTTCACTGGTTGATACTCTGAGTATCTTTGAATGCAATGAACATAATGTGCTGGAGGAATTCAGCGGGCGAAGCAGCATCTATGGAGAAAAGTACAGTCAACGTTTCGGGGCGAGACCCTTCGGCAAGACACAATGACCGAGTCTCACACAACTACCCGTGTCAGCAGATCTTATAAACATGATATCCCAGGAAAATACAAACTACTCTAGCACATAATTACTCAAACTGGAAGTTTATCATGATCACAATATCATTTGACAAGAAATAATGAAATCATTATCTGATCTTAGTATGCATTCCACTTCCTCCTCTACCCCCAGTGGGGTGTGCAGGGCACAAGGTGATCAAATAGGTCTGGAGACATTTAAAATTACTTATCACAAGTTGACCTTTACCTGATTGACTCAGAGCTAATGAGTGTTCATACATTGGATGGCAATAGTGAAATACTATATGATGTTTCTGGTGACATATAAAAATGTTCTGGACAGTTAGGGAGCATGTGAGAATCTCTACCTGGGAAAGTAAATGATCAAGTCTCCCTCCAACAAGTATGAGATCAACCAAAATGCATGTACTCTATTTGGCCTTTGAACACAGTCCTGTTTCTCCATACAAGAGATCAAGAATGTGAAAACTTCATTTGAATGCTACAGTCTGAGGATTTTAATTTACATATGGAATGGAAAAATCTAAGGATAAATGTACTTGAGACAAGCTCAGTGCAAAATTTTGTAACAGGATAGAATTAAAGTCTCAGTAGAGAACCCCTGGAGTGGCAGTGACCAAAAGAATTGATAAAAACATTTTTAAACACAATGACATTAAGACACAAGAGTAGAACCAACTAAAATGAACTGGCAAACCTCATGAAATGCTCAACTGAAACACAATAGCAGGCTTTAAGTGGATATTTCAAAATGTACAATAGATTCATTTCAATAATGCAAGAATTTCAAGGAGAGGACCCTCAACCTGTCAACCACAAGTATCAACTTTGAAGTATGGGGATGGCCCCATAAAATCAGAAAACAGCAAATAATTTCTTTAAAAATGGAGGAAGATCTTAAGGCAAAGATCCTTGACAAGCAAAGAGATGAAAGGTTATCACAGTTTCAAGAGATTGTGAAACTACAATAAGCATCAGTGGCTATTCCTACATCTATTTTGTCTTTAACCTTATTGGGACAAACCAAATAAATAATTTTATTGGAAGACCAGGTCAAACATTCTAAGTCATGACTCAGCTCCTTATTCTCCAGAGTCTTTTCACCACCTTGATGGGACAGTCATGAGACATACTTGGATTACTGTCGTGCAAATTATATTTAATCTCAACACTGCTCAAGACTGAACCACTCATTTGACTTGCACATCATGCACTAATATAAATCATCACCTACATGCATATCTTGGTCGTACCGTTTAAAACTTGCCTTTGCTCATCTTTGTCAATCCCGCAATACTGATGGATGACTTACTTCCAGTCTGGTTCAGCAGGCTATGAGCTAATCCACTAAACCAATGCAAGAACCTTCAGTTCGTGCACAGATAGGGCAGGAAAAGCATGACCGAGTAGGTGAGCGGATTGTTTGAAAGTGATGCACTCCTTTTGCTGCTTACACAGGGCTTCTGCATGCTTCTGATAGATTCCAGTGTTCCTCTGCACACCTCACAGTCACCAAGTATAAACATTACAGCAACGGGCAAATGAACTCTTCTCAGACCACTTCATAAGGATTGTACATTTCCTAATTTATTTTCATAGGGTAAATAAGCACTAGCTGTTTTCTGCCCACCTCCCAATAATAGCAGTGAAAACCTCTTGCAGTGAAGAAATCCAGCCTTAAACACAGTTGTGCAAGCCTCCGGATTAAACACCCAGCTCCAGCGCCCAAGACTGCACCTCGTATATTTAAATAAATCTGCCTGGTTGCATCATGCAAATTAGCAACACAACAGCACTAAAATCCCCATCACCTCTACATTAATTCCAAACATAGTTACTGCAAGCTATAACAAGATGCATAGTTTCATCATGACAAATTTTTGTCTGATGAACTGACCCCTGATAAGCCTTTCAGGCAAACTTTGAGAACACAATCATGAGGAATACAATGCAAAAAAGAGCTTACAATTATACGCTCCAAAAATTACTACTGCCAATAGTAAAGTCGCGTCTTTAAGGACTCAGCAGCTTCCAACTTTAACACAACTAAATGTCAGTTTGACTCCTGATAGCATTCACATTGAAAAATCGCATTCCAACACATTGATAGGTATATATGGGTACCTTGGCTTTTAGCAATAAAAATAATGCTGCATTTTTACTTCCTTATTTGATAATAATCAGGTTGTTCACCTGATCAGGAAAACAAAACATGGGCCTGCTAAAACCAGGAAATTATCCTCAGACCCACTACATCAACAGTATAAATTTACAGTTCTTTGCAGATTTCTTTGTCCATGGTAATTTGGCATCTTGAGGGAACTAAAACATGGCAAAATAAATAATGAAAAAGGTTGTAGCAAAATTCACTAATGGTCTATCTGACAGCAACAAGCCTCCACCCCCAATATGCTGAGATTTGGACTACTAACAGCAGCACTTTAAGGCGTTGTAAGGATATCATTTTTTTCCTCTGGGAAATTTGGAGGAATTTGTCCAAGAAGCAGCAAACCAGTGATCTCCCAGGCCATCACTGCTGTAATGAGATCTTAACTGTGGAGAGATCTAGATCAAAAACAGTCGAGCACAAGAACAGACCCTTTTGCCCATAATATTATGCCAAACGAATTAAGCTAATGACACATAATCCCTTCCGTCTGCACATAACTCACATCCCTCTACTCTGTGTATACATGTGGCCTACCAAACATCCTCTTAAGTTCTTCATAGACATGCTTCCATCACCAGTGTAAAAAAAAATGCCCTCTTTCACCTTAATTCATGCTCTCTAGTACCAAACATTTTGATCCGGGGGTGGGGGGGGGGGGTGAATATTAATTATCAACCATCTAGTCCCCTCATAATCTTACAAACATCTGTCAAGTCTCCCCACCTCTGCTGCTCCAGACAAAACAAACCTGTCTGTAAGACATGCCCTATGGCGTACAGGTCCAAAATGAGCTTCCCTGGTTCAAATCTTTAACATTGGTTAACATACGTTGTACATTTATTACCACTGCAATTCATAATATCCAAACCACAGTTATGGAACCTGAGCTGAACTGTCAAGGGCAAATTCTTGCAGGTTATGCTCATTTATAAATTCCACAATATCATAGGACTATTTTATTGCTTCATTGACCTCGACTAAAAACATCAAAGCAAAAAACAAATGCAATTACTTCTATCTTTCTCCTTTCTGAAAGAAAATTGGCAGAGCAAAAGCTGCACCATTCCACTGATGCCAAACTGGAAAAAAAAAAGAGAGTAACTTGCCATTTTGAAATTTTTGCCCATTCAAAATTTATCTCTATCTCACAAATCAAATATGATTAATGTGGAATACAGCAGAGAAACAGTAATCAGCATATTCTACTGCAGGTTTGCAACCAGTTATTGCAAGAGCAATTTTAGACTTCTCTACTCTACACTGTGGCCATCCAAATTATCAATATCCCTTATGATTTTTCCATAAGGTCACCCCAATAGATCCTATGCTCCAGCGGATAAAAAATAGTCCCAATTTATACAGCCGCTCCTCATTACTCAACACTGCTAACAATCTCAATTGATCTTTGATGCAAATATTCAATTAATGTTTCTTCTCATTATTAATACCATTTTCCCTACACTTAGTTTATGGAGAATGTAATACACAAACTAACAGATCAACTGATGGTATTAACGTCTACAGTTCAGTATATTTTAGCATTTAACTTTAAGAATGGGAGGAAATTATTACAGTGAAACCTCTTCCTTCCTCTTCCCCAACCCAAACAAACATTTACACATATGCAGAAAAGCACACACGCTTAACATGAAGCAACCAAACTGCTGAAGAGCCATTATCTCCACTGAAGAGCAGAATGAAAAGGAGAGGGGAAAAAAAAAATCACTGAACATTTAAGGAGAACATTTCAGAGCTGGACAAAATATGACAGTGAAAACCATAATCAAAATAAACAGCAGTAAATAAACATGTGTTACTTGAGCAAAGGGTATATAATTAAACATGCACCATGCTGGAATTTACCATCTCAGCAAATTAACAGGTTAATTACACATTATAGAAATGTACAGCAGAACAGGCAATTACAATTAAAATAAACATATATTGCAGTCTTTCATTATCAAGTACACTGCAGTTAGCTATGTTAATACACTTCCAGATACGTCCTCGCCCCGGCCCCCACCCCTACCATCACAAAGGGACAGGAAGAAAGGAATAGAAATTAATGAAATACAACAAAGACTTTCTCCACCGCTACCCCACCCCCACCACCTTCAAAGAAGAAATATAATACACAGCCAAAATTAGTAATAATCTTTCAAGAATCACAAGATTCTGGAATGGTTCCAGAAGGCTGGAAAATTGCAAATGTCACTCCACTCTTTAAGAAGGGAGAGAGGCAGAAATTAAGAAACTATAGGCCAGTTAGTCTGACCTCAGCAGTTGGAAAGATACTGGAATCAATTATCTCAGGGTACTTGGAGGCGCATGATAAACTAAGCAATAGTCAGGATAGTTTCCACAGGGGGAAATCTTTCCTGACAAATCTGTTGGAATTCTTTGTAATAGTAACAAGCAAGATAGACAAAGGAGAACTGGTTGATGTTGTGTACTTGGATTTTCAGAAGGCCGTTGACATGGTGCCATACATGAGGCTGCTTACGGTATTACAGGAAAGATTCTAGCATGGATAAAGCAGTGGCTGATTGGAAGAGTGGAAATAAAGGGAGCCTTTTTTAGTTGGCTGACGGAGACTTGAGATGTGCCACAGGGGTCTGTGTTGGGACCAATTCTTTTCACATTATGTCAATGATTTGGATGATGGAATTGATAGCTTTGTTGCAAAGTTTGCAGACGATATGAAGATCAATGGAGGGGCAGGTAGTTTTGAGGAAGTAGGGGCGCTACAGCAGAACCTAGATAGATTAGGAAAATGGGCTAAGAAATGGGAGGTGGAATAGTGTCAAAAAGTGTACGGTCATGCCCTATGGTAGAAGAAATGAAAGGGGTGACTATTTTCTAAATGGAGAGAAAATACAAAAAACAGAGGTGCAAAGGGACTTGGGGGTACTTGTGCAGGATTCTCTGAAGGTTAATTTACAGATTGAGTCTATGGTGAGGAAGGTAATTGCAATGTCAACATTCAATTCAAGAGGACTATAATATAAAAGCAAGGATGTAACGTTGAGACTTTATGAGGCCTCACTTGGATTATTGTGAGCAGGTTTGGTGGAGCAGACTCAATGGGCTAAAATGGCCTAATTCTGCTCTTATTTCTTGTGGTCTTAAAGTAACAAATCCATCATTCCACAGCCTCATGCTTAGGAAGAAGAGGTTGACAATACTTTTAATTCATAGAAGCTGCTCACTGAAAGCCATACAGTTAGACCTCAAGGTGCCCCCACTGAAATACATTGGATTCCAGTTATAGAACATACTGGGATCAGTATATTTTGGCCCAAATAAGCAGCTGCCCTAAATAGCTGAAATTTCATGGAAATAAAGATATTTAAAAAACAAACTACCATAAATTGAGTAACAAACTGCATATCTGAATGAAATATAGAACAAATTAGACTACCAATACTACTACAACAGTACTATAAACTATGTATGGTCTCTTAATAATTATTGATGGAGGAATTCCTCTCATGTGTGTTGCCATGTTCTTTTGATTGATTGTAAATGAACAAAATCAACTAGTGCAGGTAATTGACTGCCTTCATACAACGCTTTTAACAATTACGCCTTCCAAATCTTCGTTTTCATTTTAACATTCAAGATGAATGCCAATACTTTCAAATTTTTTATAGTTCCCAACTTGCACTAGTGAAATAGTTTTATTTTCACTCTCAGCCATTTCTGGCTCCTCCAAGCCTGAATGCTTGTTTATTTCTCGCCAACTATTAGCAATAAAAATTACTGATTTTTTGAAAACATAGGCAACTGACACTATTTTTAAAAACTGCTTGCTCTAAGCACCATGTAGTCTAATCGCCACACAAGTGAACAAAACTGATGCTTGTCAAGCTATTCGGCAATAGTATCCTGTCCCAATTAAGAGGCATAGTGTCTCAAATAAACTAAGGGAATCCCAGCTATTTTCACAGTCAATTTTAGTTCTTTAAGAGTTGCCCTAATTAACTGATGGGACAATTAACCAGAATCCACTGTACTTCACTCAACCACAACTGAGAAATCACATCAGTGAGCAATCATAATCATTTCAAACAGGCAACAACGCAGTCATCAAATCTTTCTGTTGTGAGTAATTCATTTGACCTTGTGTTTTCCTAAACTCAACTACTTCAACAAGTCATTCATTCACTATTGAAAAAATGTACAAGCTCTCAGGAGGTGCATTTTATAGGCTGACAGTAAGATCATTAAAATACATGTAAAAATAAACACTTCAGAGAGTCATGAACACACCTTAAATGCCTTGTGTGTGTGTTCAAAACCAGAAGTGGCACGTGCTTAGAGGTTTTGCCAAAAATCTTTGCTTAAAAGTTTTGCACTATAGAACATCCAACAACTCCTGCAAATAAAAAAAAATGCAACCTACATTTGTTTAAAGAAGGCCACACTGAAAGAACTATATGCAATCATGATTCCCATTTGATAAAATTGTAATGAAGCCAATGGAAATTAGAAATTTGGACCTGTGGATTCAACCTTGTTAGCAAAACACACATGATTAAACATTTCCCAAATAGAAGTATTACATTCACAATAACTTACCATAAAGGTGTTAATTTTTGTTGAGCTTTCATTAATATCTGGCAGAACCACAACTGAAATAGCTCATCTATTTGTGGTTGCCACATCCAGGAAGGATCTGAATATCCTTTATAGAGTGCAGAAGAGTTTTATCAGAACTGTCATCATCTTAAGTAATTTTAGGCTAGATGCAGAGAGATTAGCTTCTTTAATTTTAAAAAACCTGGAACCACGATCGTTCAAAAAAATAAATACATAATTAAATTACAGATGGTCTCAGAAGATAAGTGTAGCAAATATAATGCCTCCATTCAAAAGAGGAAAAGAGCAAAGATGGAATTCTGAATTCCAGAACGCCATTCAGTTGTCGCTTGCACCTAAATTGGAACCAAAACAAGAGAACATGCCCTGGATTGTGAAGGCTCTTAATGATAGATGCTGTCTTGTTGAGGAATCACCTCTTGAAGATGGTGGGGAGGGATGGACCCATGATGGAGCTGGCAGTCTACAGCTATCTGTACCCTCATTCATTCCAATGTATTCGAGCCACCATGCCAGGATCTCCTCCAACACTAATCTACAGAAGTTTATAAGAGCTTTTGGTGACTTAGCAAATAATAAAATAGAACCACTGGCTTGCCTTCTTGGTGACTGCATCCATGTGCTGGGCCCACAATAGATCCTCTGTGAGGTTGACACCTAGAAACTTGAAGCTGCTCATCTTTTCCATCGCTTACCTCTCAATAAGGACTGATGCATTCTCCTGAACTCCCCTTCCCAAAGATCACAATAAATTCTTTAGTCTAGCTGACAAAGTGTGAAGTTGTTGTGACACGACTCACCCAGCTGATCTATCTCATTCCTGTATTCCTCATTGCCGTCAAGATTTTACCAACAAAAGTCATTACATACAAACAAGCTGGATGAACTCTGCAGGTCGGGCAGCTTCTGTTGAAATGAGCAGTCAACGTTTCGGGCCAAGATCCTTTGTCAGGACTGAAGGAGGAGGCAGGGGCCCCATAAAGAAGGTGGGGGGGGGGGGGGAGCGTGGAAAACCAGAGGAAAGATCAAGTGCTGGGGGAAAAGAAAAGTCATCCCTGTTTGGTGTAATTTTCATAAGAAGAACTAGTTAACCCCTAACTCTGAGTGGAGTCATTGGGACGCTGTCGTGATGGCTTTTTTTAAAGTAAGCTTTCTTATCTTTATGAGGCCGAGTTGCTAGCTCAACGCTCAACCTGCGCAAGGGAGCCGGCTGGATTTGAACTCAGGAGCCTTCGCTCCGAAGTCCGGTGCTGATGCCACTACACCACCAGCCAGCTATTGGCTAGATTAGAGGGTTAAATTGGATGACGTTTGCAACCTGCTCCTCTACCAAAATGTAAACTTTGACTGCATTGTTTTTAAACACTTCTTATTTAAAAAAAAGTACACATTCAAACGGACTGGGATTTGTGAACAACTGAGTGAATAAAATGAAGCCAACATCCCACAGTTGCAACACTTGAAATTTGTCCTATTCCAAAGCAACTTCATTTGTGCAAACAAGTAAACAAAAGAACTCATCTTAACATTAAGGTAATTAAATGAATAAATTGCTTAATTTAGTGAATAAATTCACTTTTCACTTCTTGAATGAGATTCCACTGATACTGGATACTGAATGTTTCAGTTGACAAGTGGGGGAAAAATATTAGGTTCTATCAATGGATATAAAGATGATATTGTACACATCAATAATCCAATTAGGATTCAAAAAAACCTGAGAAATAGAGCATATCCAATGTTAGTTAAATAAATGAGGTAATTTCTAAGTAGTCCAAGGACAGCTTCACTACCAAAAACAAGATTTGAAAAATGAATTGAGAAAAGATAAAATGACTGCAGCAGTTAACCTTGAGGCTTCAAAAGGTGATTAGTGAGTTAAGAGAAGATTTGGAAGATACAACATCAGAATTATTGTTCAAAATACATAATATCAGTGAACCAAACATTACAAATAAATGATTACCGTCTTTTCATTCAACATTAATCAAGGATCGAATATTTATTTAAGAAACAAAACCAGGAATAAGCCAATAAACCCTTCAAGCCTTCTCTAACATTTATATCATAGGTCAAATATCTCAACATAACCTTCTGACGTTACCCCTTATACAAGTACTTAGAAAAATATTAAACTGAACACAAAGGACACATTATGATAGTAAAATCCATTATAATGAAACAAATAGATCCTACTAACTTCAGCTCTATAAAGAACACTCCATATGAACTAGCATGAATATGGCTTATGGATCAAGGCTGGAATTAGAACCACAATATTAAAATACAAAATCAAGTACAGTATAGGCATGGCGGGTGCATTCTCTACAAAGTTCAATTGAAAAATACATCGTTGGTTATCAGAGCTGAAACCCAAAAGTGGTAAAAACAGAATTGCTACGGACATCTTTAAATTCAGTCAACCACTCTATGCCAAAGTAGTCAGTTTACTTTACCTTTGCCTTATGTTGCAACAAAATACAGGGTTTCCAAATAACATCAGGTGGTTTCTGCATAACTGCACAAGTCCATTTAATTTGACCTTGTTTGTCAAAGAAGGTCAATATTGCAAACTGGCTGCTCAGTTTTATTTTCTTCACCTCATTCCCTGCCAAGACAGTTGGAAGATAAGCAACCCTCTGGCTTCTAAACTCATATCAAATGAACAGAACTCTGCCAATAAATGAACAGCACACAATGCCTTCCTCTGCAACTAAATGTCTTTTTCCTATCATGCAGTACTTGGCCTTAACTTGCTTCATGAAACCTGGAGTTTTAACCTAGATATTATGATTAGCCCCACCTCATTTCCATGGTCATTAATTATTTCAACGTGGAGTAAAAGAGCTGGAAATGGAACTAGGAACTGTCAAGAGGCAGAAACAAATTAAGATGCTGAAAGCATTATATCATATTGCCTGCCATATTACTTGATACAAATCATTTACAACAGGCGAAAACTTAATAATATGTTGACTAACAGAAACTTACTGCTCAATCTTTGGGTGATAAAGCAGACCAGAAAATGAGTGGCTTTCTTTTAAATGAAAGCATCACACAAAATAATTGGCTAACACTGCAGTGGCAATGAATTCCAAGGAACTGAGAAAGTGCAGATGTCATGCTGGTTTACAAAACATTAGACGAGTTCACTGGTTATTGAGATTATTTTTTTTTGAAATTTATCTACTCTAAATTCATAATGGAAATCTTCCTAAGAATTTACTATGCTATGACAAACTGACAAAATACTGTGTTGCTTTAAGTTTGATATTTGCATGGTTACATTGTGTGACACGGATAACAGTGGGACCACTGCTTAGGAATCCACACTTTAAAATTTCAAAGTACAATCGATTCCAGTTAATTAAGACATATCACAAACAACACATCTTAACTCTAAGTGGCTGCTCCAATGAAATGAAGTTTCATGGAAATAGTTCAGGGTACAAATAAAGACAAACTACTATTTAACTGAGTAACAAATTATGTATTTAAATAAAACACAGAACAAATTAGAACACTACCAATACTACTCAGCATTATAAAGCTAACTATTTCCCAATTATTATCAACAGAGGAATTCATCCATGTCATGTTCAAACTATAATTGAACAACATCAGCGCAGGCACCTAGTGCAGATAATGAACACCTTCATACTGTGCTGTCAACCATTGCATCCTCCAAATCTTCATTTTCATTGTAACATTCAAGATGATTGTCAATACATTCAGATTCTTAGTTCCTAACTTGAAGTAGTGAAATAATTTCATTTTCACTCCGGGCCATTTCCGGCATCTCCATGCTTGAATGCTTGAAATTGCAGTGAGTAAAACACTTCAGAATTATCTTATTGCTTATTTCTTGCCAACTATAAAAAATGCTTTTTTTAAAAAAAAACACAAACACTACAAATGACACTATTTAAAGACTGTTGACTCCAAGCACAGTGTAGTGTCTAATAGCCAAGCAAGTGCATGCGATTGCTGCTATTCAGAAACAGTTCAGCAACATTCTTCTGCCCTAGTTGAGTGGCATAGCGTCCCAAACAAAGGAAGAGAATCCTGGTTATTTTCGCAATTAGCTTTTGCTCTTTCCTCTATGTAGTTTTTGATTAGAGTTGTCCCCATTAACCAGCATGCACTGTAGTTTATTCACAAAAATGTCTCAGGCTTATAAACAAAGAACATTGAAGTCAACATTTTCACAACATATTATCCTACTTAACACTACCACATCAGTTATCCATTTATAAACAATTTTAAACCCATTTTCATTTTGTGGCAGGAGGATTCTCAACTCCTGCACTTCTTTAGTGTTCCTGACTGAACAGCCATGCTGACAACAATCATGTGTAGTGTCCAGGATGTGAATTACACCGGGAACTCAATGAAACAATGTTCCATTCATAAACATTAGTAACTAAGTTGCTTCAAACTTATGAAATATTTATTATTGCATTTAAAACATTTCTGTAACTTGCGCTTTGTTTTCTGTGTTAAGAAATGAGAACTGAAATCCATCATCTTCAAGCTGCCATGGCTGCTCCATGCCAAACAATTCAACTAACTGCATGAACTACATTATGAACTTAACCTCTGTCTCAAAAGCCTTGCCTGATAAAATACTTCTAGGATTTACAATGGCCAACCTCGGTTGCACATATGGCAGATATATTTCATCACTTCAATCATGTAACTTTGGTTTTGTAGGGAAGTGCACTAAGTGTATCTTAATTGGTAAAAATGATTACAATATAATATTTTAACAGTCTCAAAAGAAAGTCTGCTGCAATTGGTGTATTTCCATCTTTTGTAATGGCAGATAACAGCAAGTATGCCAATCACATTCTCTAAATTAAAGCAGCACTAAAAAACTAACAATATCAGAAATGTACAAGGATGAGAGATCAAATGTTAAGGTTTGATGCTCAATCAAATAGTATGGAAACAGATCCCTCTAAACCAGGGGTTCCCCACCTAAACCTTTCCTATCCATGTGCATTTCAAATGTAATTACTTGGTAGTGGGTTTAGATTCTTTTTTTCTAATAAAATTATTACAATTTCAAATTACAATTTAATTAATATATGTATTTGATTATGAATATAGGGTACTGCGATAGCAAATGCAATTTCAATATAATGAATTTGGTACTGTATCTTTTTTTGATTCATAATATATCCTCATGTACTCTGTATTCTTCCATTTGAAATTAATAAAAATATTGAAAAAGACAAATGTAATTACATGGTGACTTAAATGAGGGATTCAAGATAGTAAGAGGCATAGATCCAGTGGACAGCCACAGACTTTCTCCCTAGGGCAGATATAGCTTAAACGAAGCAGCATAATTTTAAGGTGATTGATTAAAAAAAACAATTTTGTGTGTGTGGGATGCACTGCTAAATGTGGTGGTAGAGGAAGGTTGATGAGGGGCATCGAAGAGACTCTTAGGTAGGCACATGGATGATAGAAAAATGGAGGGTTATGTGGGAGGAAGGATTAGATTGATCTTCTTGCTGAGAAACTAAGTCATTAACCTGACACAAAACACTCTGCTTGCAAATCACTAAGCAACATCTTAAGAATCATTCTAAATTGATGCACGTCACAATGACTCCATTCTGACTAGTTAGTACAAATATCTTTTTCCATTCAACTACTTATCCAGAACAAATGGAAATACCATAACGTATAGAACAGCACCAAAGACGACTTTTTTTTTTTTTTTAAAAAAGGACAGATTCTGATATACATATAACACCAACTTTTCAAGCCTGTACCTCAGTAAGTGTGAAATTTGAAAAAGACTAGTTTTTTTTGGCTGAATTACCCAAGACTGCTTTGAGTCCAAGAATAATGAACGGCTGGTGGGAAGAAATGAATCTGTTCTAAAGTATAGATGGAAACATTAAATGTGATTGGAAACCCAACTTGGGGTCAAATATCATGTTGGATTACTGATTTTGCTGGCTTGAAGTGAAAAATACATTCAATTTTCACAATGATTAACTTAGTGGAATTTCAACTTCTCCAGCACAAGCAATATGGCAGCAGAGAACCGTGAACAGTGGTTAACGAGGAGTACTGGACAACAATAACATACATGATCCTAAAGCTGCTTTGTAGAGCTCAAGTTGCAGTGCAAAGGCCACTGCTTAACAGATTGCGGTGAATGCTGCTTATATGATGCTATGTGTCTGTGATGCTGCTTACAAACTTTTTCTTGTACCAGTGCTTACATGTATTTGTGCATATGACAATCAATTCAGCTGACTTTATAGCTGAGTTATAAACTGGATAAGTGTATCGAAGTGGATGACAGAAGGCCAACATTGTTATTGCAAAAATCTGTCGCACACATTTGGGAACCAACCCAACTACAAGACAACAATGTTGACCTTCAAACAAAAGGTGAATCAAAGCAACTCACATATGTATAATGCTGAGGAGTCATAATGAAACACCATCTGGAGTATTGTGCAAAGGTCTGTTCTCCCTAACAGATATAGCTGTGACCAAAGCAAAGGAAATTTCCACCTCAGATGGTGAGTTTACCATGGAGTTTTAACAATCTGTACTCAAGTCTAGAATGATCTCTAGCGATTTGTTTATGAAACATTCTAAATTATTAAATGTGCTTCAGAATCCATAAGGCCATAACAAAGAGGAACAGAACTAGGCTATTCAGTCTATCAATTATATTATTCAATCGTGGTTGATTATTCTGAACCCCATTCTCCCAACAACCCTCCCCCCTTTAACAATCAAGGATGTGTCAACCTTGTGTCTTACAAACACACAAGGACTTGGCCTCCACAGCCCTCTATGACAACAAGTTCCAATATCACAACACAAAAGAAATTTCTCATCTCAGTTTTAAAGCCATGTCCTTTTATTATGAGACTGTGCCCTCAGATTCTAGACGTCCCTACTAACGGAAGCGTCTATGTCCAGTCCATTCAGAATATGGCAGGTTTCAATGAGACATTTCCTCATCTTTCAAGTACACGCTGAGAGGCATCAAACTCTCCTCATAGGTTAAGCTTTCATTCCTGTAATCACTTGTGAACCTCCACCAGACCTTTTCCAGGGCTAACACATCTTGCCAAAAAATCTGAATTCTTTTATACAGCTGACATTCTTTCACACTGGTGTATATAGAAACAATGGTTACTGTCTCAAAATAGGTAGCCATGCGTGGCAAAGTTCAAGAAGAAACTTCTTCACAAAAGCACCATAGATTAGTACAGCACAGAAACAGATCTTTCAGCCCACAAAGCCTGTGGCATTCCCTGCCTTTCATGTATGTCCCTAAACTCCTCTAAATGCTTGCTATTATGCCTGTTTTCACTACCTCAACTGGCAGTGCATTCAAAGCACCTAGCACGCAAGGTAAAAGGAAATGCCTCAGACAGGTGTGGGGTGGTGCATACAGTAAATGGCAAGACTCTTAGGCATCAATGTACAAAGGGATTTTGGGGTGCAAGACTACAGCTCCCTTAAAATAGGAACACAATGGATAATGAACCTTTGTTCCACCAGCCAAAGTGCTGCAATTGTTTTGGAAATTTAAAATAGAGATTCATAGACGTTTAAATATTCAGGGGTATGAAATGTGTAGCAAGGTGGAGCTAACATAGCAGAACAGATAGTAAAAATAGGAGTATACCATTCATTCACTGCTAATAAGACCACTTCTGGGTCTTCTATCTCAGCATTTTCTGCCCCCTCTCTTGTAAGAGTATTATGTAGATACAGCAGATATTAACTCAAATAAGAATCAGTATTCAATTCTTAATGTGAATTGTAAATTGCAATAAGATAAAAACTCACCCTTGCAAATAAACAGGCTGGCCAATGGACTAAAAGATATCACTGAGCATTAAGACAATGGGGTTGTGTTAAATTGGCCTGCATCAAACTCAACCAAGCCTATGGGCTAAATTATTTGCACAACTGTGACTTGAGGTCAAGCTGACAGACCAGACTGTTGTTATTTAACATGTGAAACATGGTCACAGTAGCAATGTTTTGTAGCTCTAAAACTTAAAACTAATTGAAAGAAAAAACACAGGAGCAAGATGTTGTATCTCTACTTTTAGTTTTGCTTTAACAAGGTGCGCACTTATGACTTAGTGCCGTAATGGCAAATGCCATTCACATCCTTTTACATATAACCGGCAATGAATTACGTAAGCAACAAAAAAATGCTTAATCAACCAACATATATACAAGATTACTCAATTATTGAAATACTAAATACACATCTCCCTGCTTAGCTATAAACCCCAACTCAATATAGAATGCATATATATGCAACTACTGTATAGACATCCACAGCATAGCATATTTTAAATTGTCCCATTCAGGTCTAAAGATTAATTGCTGTGAAGGATTTCTTACTCTGGTGGGACAAAAGAGGGTATCAAAAGTTTATTTCAGATTTATAAAGAATAAAAGAGAGGTGAGAGTGGATATCAGACTGTTGTAATATGATCCTGGAGAATTAAGTACCGTAATGGGGACAAAGAAATAGCAGTCAAACTTCACAAGTACTTTGCATCAGTCCTCTCTGTGGAAGACACCAGCAGCATGCAAGAAATTCAAGTGTTAGGGGATAGAAGCGCAGTTGCTATTACTAAGGAGAATATGCTTGGGAAGCTAAAAGGTCTGAAGGTAGATACGTCACCTGGACTGGATGGACTGCACCCCAGGGTTCTGTAAAGGCTAACTGAAGAGATTGTGAAGACATTAGTCACAATCCTTCAACAATCATTAGATTCTAGGACAGTTCCAGAAGACTGCAAAATTGCAAATGTCACTCCATTCTTTAAGGAGGGAGGGAGGCAGAAGGAACAAAATTATAGGCCAGTCAGTCTGACTTTAGTGGTTGGGAAGCTTTAAATGAAGTTTACAGGTACTTGGAAAGCACATGATAAAATGGGCTGAAGTCAGCATCACACACAAAATGCTGCTGGAACGCATCAGACCAGGCAGCATCTATAGAAAGAAGTACAGTTGACGTTTTGGGCCGAGACCCTTCATCAGGACTAACTGAAAGAAGAGATACTAAGAGATTTGAAAGTGGGAGTGGGAGGGGGAGATCTGAAATGATAGGAGAAGACAGGAGGGGGAGGGATGAAGCTAAGAGCTGGAAAGTTGATTGGCAAAAGGGATACAGAGCTGCAGAAGGGAAAGGATCATGGGATGGGAGGCCTAGGAAGAAAGAAAGGGGGACGGGAGCACCAGCAGGAGATGGAGAGCAGGCAAGGAGTGGTCAGCATGGTGGCCTTAAGGGAAAATCTTGCCTGACAAATTCTTTGGAATTCTTTGATGGACAAAGGAATCAAAGGATGCTGTTTACTTGGATTTCCAGAAGGACTTTACCAGGTGACAGACATGAGACTGCTAAACAAGGGAGGAGCTCGGTGTATACAAAAAAGATACTAGCATGGATAGATTAGCTGACTGGCAGGAAACAAACAAAAAAATGGGAATACAGGGACCCTTTACTGGTTGGCTGCCAATGACTCATGGATTCTGTAGGGGTTGGTGTGGAGTCCACTTCTACTCACGTTCTATGTTATTAATCTGAATGACAGATTTGATGGCTGCATGACCAAGTTTGTGAACAATACAAAAATAGGTGAAGGGGCAGTTAGTGTGGAAGAAGCAGTGAAATCGTAGAAGGACTTGGACAGATTAGGAGAATGGACAAAGCAGCTGCATCACAAAAGGGAAATATATGTTCATATACATTGGTAGAAGGAATAAAAGAACAGAAAATTTAAAAATCAGAGGTGGAAAGGCATTGGGTGTCCTAGTGCAGGATTACTTAAAAGTTAACTTGTAGGTTGAGTTGGTAGTATGGAAGACAAATGCAATGCAACATTCTTTTAAAGAGGAGTAAGAGCAAAAGTGGAACGTGTGGCTTTATTAGGCATTGGTCAGGCCATACTGGCTGTATTGTGAGCAATTCTGAGCCCAATATCTAAGGTTATGCTGCCACTGGAGACAGACCAGAGGAGGTTGACAAGAATGATCCAAGGAATGAAAGGGTTAACAGATGAGCACCCGCTGATGGCTCTGGACCTAAACTCAGTGTTGGGAAGAGAGAGGGAATCTCTCTTAAACCTAACACATATTGAAAGACCTGCATAGAGTGAACATGGTGAGGATGTTTTCAATAGTGGGAGCCTCAGATGAGAAGGCAGAGCCTCACAATAGAAGAACATCACTTTAGAATAGATTAGAAGGAATCTTGAGGGTGGTGAATCTGTGGAATTCATTGCCACAGACAGCTGTGGAAAGCAAGTAATTGAGTATATTTTAGAGGTTGACTGGTTCTTGATAAGAACATCGAAGGTTAAGGGGAGAAGACAGATAATAGACAATAGACAATAGGTGCAGGAGTACATGTGTAATAAAGTGCAACTTAATTTACATTAATTTGTGTTTGCCCTTGTAATATACTATGCTGCTACTGCAATAAAGCTGATTTTGTCAAATTTATACCCTCTATATGTATAGACAATAGGTGCAGGAGTAGGCCATTTGGCCCTTTGAGCCAGCACCGCCATTCACTGTGATCATGGCTTATCATCCACAATCAGTACCCTGTTCCTGCCTTCTCCCCATATCCCTTGACTCCGCTATCTTTAAGCACTCTAACTCTTTCTTGAAAGCATCCAGACAATTGGCCTTCACTGCCTTCTGAGGCAGAGCATTCCATAGATCCACAACTGTCTGAGTGAAAAAGTTTTTCCTCAGCTCCATTCTAAATGGCCTACCCTTTATTCTTAAACTGTGGCCTCTGGTTCTGGACTCCCCCAACATCAGAAATATGTTTCCTGCCTCTAGCATGTCCAATCCCTTAATAATCTGGTATGTTTCAATCAAATCCCCTCTCATCCTTCTAAATTCCAGTGCATACACGCCCAGTCACTCCAATCTTTCAACATATGACAGTCCCACCATTCTAGGAATCAACTTCGTGAACCTACGTTGCACTCCCTCAATAGCAAGAATGTCCTTCCTCAAATTTGGAGACCAAAACTGAACACAATACTCCAGGTGTGGTCTCACCAGGGCCCTGTACAACTGCAGAAGGACCTCTTTGCTCCTATACTCAACTCCTCTTGTTATGAAGGCCAACATGTCATTAGCTTTCTTCACTGCCTGCTGTACCTCCATGCTTACTTTCAGTGACTGATGAACAAGGACACCTAGATCTCATTGTACTTCCCCTTTTGCTAACTTGACACCATTCAGATAGTAATCACCAAAGTGGATAACCTCGCATTTATCCACATTAAACTGCATCTGCCATGCATCTGCCCACTCACCCAACCTGTCCAAGTCACCCTGCATTCTCCTCACATCCTCCTCATACCCAGTTTTGTGTCATCTGCAAATTTGCTAATGTTACTTTTAATCCTTTCATCTAAATCATTACTGTATATTCTAAATAGCTGCAGTCCCAGCACCAAGCCTTGCGTACCCCAGTAGTCACTGCCTGCCATTCTAAAAAGGACCCGTTAATCCCTACTTTGTTTCCTGTCTGCCAACCAATTTTCTATCCATGTCAGTACCCTACCCCCAATACCATCTGCTCTAATTTTGCCCACTAATCTCCTACGTGGGACCTTATCAAAGGCTTTCTGGAAGTCTAGGTACACTACATCCACTGGCTCTTCCTTGTCCATTTTCATAGTTACATCCTCAAAAAATTCCAGAAGATTAGTCAAGCATGATTTCCCCTTCGTAAATCTATGCTGACTCGGACTGATCCTTTTACTGCTATCCAAATGTGCCGTTATTTCATCTTTTATAATTGACTCCAGCATCTTCCCCACCACTTATGTCAGGCTAACTGGACTATAATTCTGTTTTCTCTCTCCCTCATTTCTTAAAAAGTGGGATAACATTGGCAACCCCAACCCCCCCCCCCCGGCCGTCAACTTTAGCTCAGTGGGTACTTCGTTCAACATTGGCTACCCTCAGGAACTGATCCTGAATTTATAGAACATTGGAAAATAATTACCAATGCATCCACGATTTCTAGAGCCACCTCTTTAATTACCCCGGGATGCAGACCATCATGCCCTGGGGATTTATCAGCCTTCAGTCCCATCAGTCTACCCAACACCATTTTCTGCCTAATGTGAATTTCCTTCAGTTCCTCTATTACCCTAGGTCCTCTAGCCACTATTACATCTGGGAGATTGGATGTGTCTTCACTAGGGAAGACACAGACAAAGTACCTGTTCAACTCGTCTGCCATTTCCTTGTTCCCCATAATAAATTCACCCGTTTCTGCCTTCAAGGGCCCAACTTTGGTCTTAACAGGACAAATGGGTTGAAGGAGAAAAATATGCCAGCCATAATTGAATGGCACAGAAGACTCAATGGGACAAATAGCCTAATTACGTTCCACTGTTGTGGTCTTACACCAATATGTGCATCAAATGCTGCTGGAAGCTTGTCAACTCAGCAAAAGCCTTTAGCCTGCCCAAAACCAGCACAGCAAGATATCCAAAGGAAATGCTGCCAACTGGCACAGGCTGCAGGAGGTGCATGCTGTGGAATGCATGGAAGCTTGGTGAAACTAATGCAAAGGGTCTGTGGGGAAGGACCACAGTTTAGGCTTCTTCCACTACCACTATATGACAGAGGGTTTGAGTTGGATGAGGAGGTTCCTCAAAAAAATGAAAGGGTCAATCACTCCGGGGGCCATACAAGTGCCAATGGTACGATGACACTACTGAATGCATTGACCATGAGCTTAGAAGTATGAACTGTTTCTTCTCTCATGTTTTTTTAGAAACACAGTGTACTTTTAAAATATAAAGATGTTGTATGCAGATCCTAGATTTTGTTGGATACGTTAAGGTACAGGGCTAACAAGCAATTAATCTTCAATGTCAAAGGAGCATTAAAGAAGAATTGCTGTCTGAAGTGATCATGCCAGTGATTCGTTTACATCAATTTTCTTTCACAAATAACCAAATCATTGCAAGATCACTTCCACAACAATAAATTTCAATTACAAATATTCCTGGCAAGGCTCATGCCACTTGGCATTAACAGTGCTCCCTTGCCAATGACAACACCCTAACCCACCCCATTCACACAGTTATCTCAGAACATTTAACTTGAAACAATGCTTTGTATCTGAACTAATGGAGTATATACAAATCAAAACAGTTTCTCAAATATTTTCTTTGGATTTCAGAAATGTTGTTGAAATAACAAATGATTGTATTTCACTCAAATTTAAACAGTATATAAAATTTAACTATACAAAAAGGGATTAATCTGTTGAAACTTCAGCCAAACAGATCACAAAACTGGAATTCAAGATCACTTTACAAATGTACCTCACTCCAAATATTGGAATCCATTTACAACTGACGATATTACAAACAGGTCAAAGCAACACATTTTTTGTAATTTAGTAATTTTGTGTCTTTGTATTGTACTGCTGCAGAACAAATTTCACAAAGTCAGTGATAATAAATCCGACTCTGAATAAACAAATGTTTCAATAAATATTCATATTTTTAATGCTACATCAACGGAGGAAACACCCCATTACACTTCCAGAGAAACACATAAGGGTGATCTCAAGAGACTGGTCTCAAAATTCTGACTTAGTTCTTCAACAAGGATACAGAGATAAATGGAAGTGCTGCTTAATCTATAAAAACAAACTGAAGTTACACATTTTTTTTAAAAAAGTAAATGTTATTTTCAAAGTTCTTTTTCACATGTATAGCCTCACCTGATGGATGTGCAAATGAACTTCATTGTACAATTTATGTTACAGGCAGCCATCAGAAATTATAAAAATTGCTGAGCATACAAATTGAAAATGCACCAACACAAAACATTCACCAAGAGCGTTAATGAAAGTGATTTAATATAACAATGTGCATACACACAGTGCTTTTAATATTGATAGCAGTCCAAGAAAATTGCACAGTTGTCATCAGGGATATATTCAAGGAGCCAAAGGATTAGAATTGCTAATTCAGAGTTAACCCAAAGCAGTTTTGAAGGAAGTGGAAAAGCAAATTCAGGAAGATAATTCCAGATCTCCTATTTAGATGGCTGAAGGCACAATATTGCAAAAACAGCAACTACACCAACTAAAGAATGCAAGGGTCCAAGAAGTTGAAGGACTGTTGGGAGATACAAAGGGAATAGAAGGATCATAATCAGATTTGAATATTTATTATTTATCGAGATACCTTGTGGAAGGGGCCCTTCTGGCCACAACAACCCACCAACTGGTAGGTCATTGGTTTGTTGGAGGAAACCCACGCAGTCAAGGGGAGAACTTACAAACACCTTACAGGCAGTGGCGGGAATTGAACCCTGATTACAGACTGCAGCGGAGGCCAATTCCATAGGTATACTTAAGGCAGAAATTGATTGTTTCCTGTTCGCTCAGAGCATCAGAGGAAATGGTAAGAAGGTAGGTGTATGGGCATCACTGTACGAACATAGGTGGGAAGAGATTGAACAAGGGGGATAAGACATACGAACATAGGTGGGAAGAGAATGTATGGGGTTGAGTGAGATTCATGATCAGCCATGAAGGAATGGGCTGAATTCTGCTCCTATGTCTTATGGTCACTGGTACCGTACAGCATTGTGCTAACCACTACACTACCATGCACCCAATATGAATGAGGCTTTGGATTTCAAAATGAAACAATGTCAGACTAAGAGCTCAATCATGATGGCTAGATAGAACTTGGATACTCAAGTTCTTAAACTCAGAAAACTACTTAAAGTAACAGCCGAGCAGTGCTGAGTAAAATGGAATTTGGAATTTAGCAATCAATATGTTTTGGTATAGATCGAGTCAAGTGATACTGAAGTTAAATCACAAATGGTTTAGAAACAGTCCGAATTGGCCCGAGACAACAGTTGAAGAAAGCAACGAATTCAATGTTCGGAGGGAATCCAGGGCTTAATGTATCAATGATTTACTCAACTTACATTTTTTGTATCTTAGCAATTTGTGATCGAACATCCATATAAATGTTAAGACATGATGTAGATTATACATATCAATACTTAACTAGAACATATACAATTAAACCTTTACTTGTAAATTCTGCTGTTGCACGTCGCTCTACGTTTGCAATGTTCAAGACATTTGAGAAAGGTCCCTGCATTACCTCCACCCCTTAAAATGGTGCGAAATCGTTTCAGAATTTTCCTGGCCTTTTACCTCCTCGGACAGACAAAAATGTCTAAATCAACAAAAACATCCGATTTGCGAAGATCTAGAATTAACTTTACAAGGACCGTCTCAATCAAAGATTATTCCAGAGTATCGCAGGTTATTCGCCCCTTAGAAATGAAGGCGCATCGCAAAATACAAGCGTAAGCTTCGGTCAGATTTTTTTTAAAAGGTTAATTACCTCTGAACCGAGTCTAAGGCGGCTTAGAGAAGGTTACATCCAAAGAGAAAAGCTTGGCGGTGCATTCATTTCGCCTCGAAATCTTACAAATTAAAAGAGAGGGAAGGGACGAGAGTATAAAACAACAACGGCTGCCCCCAGCTGCCACTCCTTCAGTAGCGTGTGCGCGCAGGAGCCTACGTTAGGGTTGCCGCACTGGTTTACACCGCTCCAGGTGTAAAGGCTTGTCGGCTTACACGCTCGCTGACTCGTCGTGCCGCGTTCCACCCTCCCCCGGGAATGAAACCAACGCGACGAAGCGAGGTGAACCGAACCGTCCCCCTCCACTTGTTCTGGGCCACCCACCTCTCGCTCCGATTCGCTCGCTGCTGCGGCTGCGCACTGAGACTCCGCCCGGCGCACAGGGCGATGACGTCACGCGCCGACCAGCCCGTGCGTCGCCGGGCAACCAATAACGTAAAGCCGCGGACTGGTCATTCATTCACCTTGGCAAGTCGAGAGGAGGCTAATCTGTCCATTCGGACCAAACACGAGTCAAATAACACTGCCCTTCCTGGAAATGTGCTGAACGTACTTTGTAACGCAGGTAGCAAAAGTGGAGCAACAACTTTCGCGATCGATGGTTCAGATTCGAGGCCATTAGGATTTAGGTATTGATTTCGCAACGTTTTTAAGTTCTTCGTTTCCAGGATGACACCCTTATTTCAGAGCACTAATCAGCGTTTTCCCCCAAATTATTGTTAAATTAAGACAAGCCAAATAAGGGTTTCGGGGTGTCCTAAGCAACAAACTAATTCTAACCCCGTTGATCTTTAACTTCTATTCGGAACTCCGTTCCCAAACCTTTAATTGATTCTTCAAGCTAGCAACTGGATGAAACTAAACCATGGTGTTCGCATTATCGTACTTGACTCTAGGATATGCTTTAATAAGCATTTTCGTGCTAACACATTGTACAAATTCAACTATCTTTTGTTTCATCTCTTCCACTGCTGGAACGACATCCCATGTAATTGTCAATTCCGACTGTCTGTTCCAACTAATTCCCCAATTACCTCTGCATTCTACTCGGCGTCAGTTTGATGTCGGGCTGTGCTTGTCAGCTTAAGTCGGCTCCCGGTTAATTAAGACACACACCCATGTTATCAAATCTTTCCCGGTCTCCTCCAATTAGTTATTTTCCATCCTTATAACCGATTAAGGTATCTGTATTCCTCAATTCTGACCATTTGATCGCTCTCTCACCTCTCACAATCCAGTGATCATTAATGGAGAATGTGTGGAGCAGGTTAAGACCTACAAGTATCTGGGAGTACAGTTAGACGAGAAGCTAGACTGGACTGCCAACACAGATGCCTTGTGCAGGAAGGCACAGAGTCGACTGTACTTCCTTAGAAGGTTGGCGTCATTCAATGTCTGTAGTGAGATGCTGAAGATGTTCTATAGGTCAGTTGTGGAGAGCGCCCTCTTCTTTGTGGTGGCGTGTTGGGGAGGCAGCATTAAGAAGAGGGACGCCTCACGTCTTAATAAGCTGGTAAGGAAGGCGGGCTCTGTCGTGGGCAAAGTACTGGAGAGTTTAACATCGGTAGCTGAGCGAAGGGCGCTGAGTAGGCTACGGTCAATTATGGAAAACCCTGAACATCCTCTACATAGCACCATCCAGAGACAGAGAAGCAGTTTCAGCGACGGGTTGCTATCGATGCAATGCTCCTCAGACAGGATGAAGAGATCAATACTCCCCAATGCCATTCGGCTTTACAATTCAACCGCCAGGAGTAAGATATGTTAAAGTGCCGGGGTTAGGACTCAATGTATTTAAGTAAACTACTTAAGAACTTTTTAAAAGCTATTATTAATGCTTTTTGAGAGGGTGATTTTAGATGCATATCATATTTTTACTGAGTTAAGTATTGTATGTAATTAGTTTTGCTACAATAAGTGTATGGGACATTGGAAAAAATGTTGAATTTCCCCATGGGGATGAATAAAGTATCTATCTATCTATCTATCTACCAATATCATCACCTAGAATAAAAGGTGCGGGAGAAACAGCAGGAAAGCAGTACTAAGTCCAGATGAAGCATCTTGATGAAAGGTCCTGCTTGAATCTCTATGGCTCCTTCTAGAAGTGACAGAGTAAGTTGTGCAGATGCTTCCCGGCTCTAGTGATCGCTTTCAATACAGACCTCTGGTGCTGTCTGTTTGGAGCTTTTTTTCATATACTCCTTGGAATACATTGATTTTGCCATGTGCTCTGATTTCTTCTGAGTGATCAAAGGCATGCTGGTCAGCACGTTAATTGGCTGATATAAATTGGCCCAAGTGCAGAACAGTGACAGGAGAATCAAAGTGCTGTGATCAGCATGCTATAGAAGAGATTATAGGGGAAATAAGTGGTGTAATGGGATCGATTGAATTGTTCCGAGAGCTCAGTTTCCTCTTAAAATGTTATATGAAAATATAAAATATAGAATTTATTGTTCTTGATTGATTGATCCTCGCTACATTTTTCTGGATTAAAAATTATAGTTTTGCTGCAACATATGGCTGACAATGAATTTTCTTCCCATGGATGACTATCTCTTGGGAGATGAAGTGATCTTTGCTAAGTCACCTCTGCATTTTCAATACAATTTCAGGATTGCAGTTGATATAAAATAGATGTGATGTTGGCAATAGAGTGCACTTGTCATTCATAAATGTCAACAGTGAACAATATTGCACCTTCTGACACTGAGGGGTTCTTTATATTAGTGGGTGGGTGTCATCTCATGATAACATCAAATTATGTTAATTAGACCATTATACTGGTACCAGCACTGTGAAAGTTAACTAATTAATCTCAGATCCACCCCAACCCACCATCTACGTATTTCACATTTTAACCTCTTCGAGTATCTATCTGATTCTCTCTTGGAAGTTAACGTTGCATTTGGATCTGGATCCGCACGTAAAAGCACCGTATTTCATATTGTTACAACTCAGTAAGACAATATATCTCCTTATTTTCCTTCTGATTCTTTTGTTAAATAGTTTAAATCCACATCCTTGGGTTACTGATACTTTGGCAACAGGGGATTAAATATTCTAAGTCTCTCAGAGAACTTAATATTTTTAACATATTTGTGAAATCTCCCCTTTACTTTCTCTCCACTCCAAACCAATCAACTGTAGAGGACAGAGAGCAATGCTGTTGTAAATACACACGTCCACACCTCTTTCAAGATCCCCAGTCGGTAGACACTTAGTAGCCCCTCCAGAAATACATTCTAATGTTATGGATTGCTCTTACATAATCACGTGCCATATGCTGTACTCGCTGACTCAGCTCTCTTGTTAATGGCTTGTACTAAACATATGGGACCATCTCCACACTCTGCTGATGATTTATGTGAACAATGGCTATCAACAAGTAAGCAAGTATTTTATGAGATCCAGTCTGAGCAATTACAACTATAAATTTGCCCCTAAGCTCAACAAGACAGACGTGTGCCTGAATAACCATTGGTTCTGTGAAATGTTGCAGTCGGAGGTTCCCACCTGTTTCAAAAGGCTGACATTCATACCAGTGCGCGAAAAGAGCAAGGTGAGCTGCCTCAGTGACTTTTGCCCAGTGGCGCGCACATCTACTGCGATGAAGTGCTTTAAGCGGTTGGAATCAAGTCCTGCCTAAGCAAGACCTGGATCTGCTGCAATTTTCCTATCGCCTGTACGTCTACAGCGGATGCAATGTCATTCACTCTCAAAGCAACCCTGAACAATAGTGATACCCACGTCCGGCTGCTGTTTATTGACTACAGCTCAGCGTCCAACACAATCATGCCCTCACTTTTAATCAACGAACTTCAAAACCTGGGCCTCTTTACCTGACTCTGCAATTTCCCCAACAAGAGACTAGTCAGTGCTGATCGGAAATAGCATCTCTTCCTTGCTGACAATCAAAACTGACACACCTCAAGCAAGAGAAAATCTGCAGATGCTGGAAATCCAAGCAACACACAAAAGTGCTGGAGGAACCCAGCAAGCCAGGCAGCATCAATGGAAAAAAAAGTACAGTCGACATTTCAGGCCAAGACCCTTCAGCAGGACTGGAGAAAAAAAGATGAGGATTAGATATAAAAGATGGGGGAGAGGAGAGAGAAACACAAGGTGATTGGTGAAACTGGGAGGGGGAGGGATAAAGTAAAGACCTGGGAAGTTGATTGTTAAAAGAGATACAGGGCTGGAGAAGTGGAGTCCGCTAGGAGAGAACAGAAGGCCATGGAAGAAATAAAAGGGGAGAGGATTACTAGAGGGAGGCGATGGCAGGTAAGGAGATAAGGTGAGAGTGGGGAATGGTGAAAGAGAGGTGGGGGGGGGCATTATCAGAAGTTCGAGAAATCGTTGTTCATGCTATCAGGTTGGAGGCTGTCCAAATAGAATATAAGGTGTTGTTCCTTCACCCTGAGTGTGGCCTCATCGTGATAGTAAAGGAGGCCATGGATTGACATATTGAAATTGGAAATGGGAAGTGGAATTAACATGGGTGGCCACTGGGAGATCCCACTTAATTCTGGAGTTTAAGGATGTGTGCTTATCCCACTGCTCTACTCTCTCTGCACCCAAGAATTAGTGGCTAGGCACAGCTCAAATGCCTTTTGTAAATTTACCAATGACACAACTATTGTTGGCAGAATTTCTGATAATGATGAGCAGCTGAACAGGAGTGAGGTAGATCATTTGGTTGAGTGATGTCACAGCATGTCATTAGGACCAAGGAATTGATTGTGGAGAACACACACCAGTCCTCATCAAGGAATCAGTAGTGGAAAGAGTGAGTAGATGTTCCTGGATGTCAACGTCTCTGAGCATCTTTCCTGGGCCCAGCATATTGATGCAATTACAGAAAAGGCACAACAGTAGCTATATTTCATTCCCAGTTTGAGGAGAATTGGTATGTCACCAGACACTCACAGATTTCTACAGATGTACCATTGTCAGCATTCTAACTGGTTCTATCATTATATGGTTTGGATGGCCACTTCACAGGTTTGAAAAAGCTGATGAAAGTTGAAAGCTCAGCTAGCTCCATCACGAGGATTCCCAGGTCCTTTTGCACCTCGGAGCTCTGAAAGTTTGGAGAGGATGGAACTTTATTCAGGTCCACCGCCCGCAGGAGTGGTTCGTGGCAGCGTAACAGAACTTTCACCAGAAGCCAATGGGTGTTTGGGATGAAAGAGCAAATTAAAAGAAGGCAGGGGCTGTCATCTGAATGGACAAAATCAGAGTTTAAATCTTAAGGCTTTATCTCTTTGAGGCTTCTGCAAAGAAATGCTTCACTCGGAGAAAGCAAAAGAAAGAAAAGCTCAATTTTTTCCCCTCCTTTATATTTGCTCAGCTAGGTAGAGATGACAGGCAGGATAGTGCAATGCTCCTCTA
The DNA here is from genome assembly GCF_048418815.1 of Hemitrygon akajei. Classification (NCBI taxonomy): domain Eukaryota; kingdom Metazoa; phylum Chordata; class Chondrichthyes; order Myliobatiformes; family Dasyatidae; genus Hemitrygon; species Hemitrygon akajei. The sequence goes on from NC_133131.1 coordinate 139,246,553, forward strand.
GAGGAATGTGGGAAGGCAGGGCGACCTCCAGGGTCCCTGACAACTACTGCTGTGAGAAGTTTATCCAGTTGCAGCTTCTAACAAACCACATTAAAGAGTTGGAGCTGGAACTGGATAAACTCCGGATCATTCAGGAGGCTGAAGGGGTGATAGAACATATAGAGAGGTAGTGCCACCCAAGGTGCAGGACACAGAAAGGGTGACAGTTAGGAAGGGGAGAAGTATTAAGAAGCCAGTGCAGAGTATCTCTGTGGCCATCCCCTTTAACAACAGCTATGTCACTTTGGATATTGTTGGGAGGTGACCTAACAGAGGAAAGTCACAGTGGTGGGGTCTCTGGCACAGAGTCTGCCTCTGTGACTGAGATTGGGTGTGGGAAGATGAGGCACACTGTGGTGACGGGGGATCTGTTCATTAGGGGAACTGACAGGAGGATCTGTGGGTGAGAACGAGTTTCCCAGATGGTATGTTGCCTGCTGGGTGGCAGAGTCTGAGATATTTCAGATTGAGTCCTCAGCATTCTTAAGTGGGAGAGTGAATAGCCAGAAGTTGTGGTTCATGTAGGTACCAATGACATGGGTGCCATGGTAAGTTAAAGGTCAGGACCTCCAGGGTTGTGATTTCAGGGTTGATATTCATGCCACATGCTAGTGAGGCCAGAACTAGGAAGATTATACAGTTAAATACGTGGCTAAGGAGTTGGTTCAGGAGGGAGGACATAAGATTTTTGAATCATTGGACTCTTTCAGAGAAGGTGGGAACTATATAGAAGGGATGGTTTGTAGCTGAACTGGAAGGGGACTAATATCCTAGTGGGAAGGTTTGTTAATGCTGCATGGTGTAGTTGGAAGGTTTGTTAATGCTGCATGATGGGGTTTAAACTAGAGTTGCAGGAGGATGGGAACCAGAGTGCCAGAACAATTTGTGGAGAGGTTCTGGAAGCAGATGTTGCGAAGACCTCCAAGTTAGTAATCAAAAGGTTGAGCATGGTGTGATAAAATACGAAAGGGTGAGTACAGGACTGAAGGTGTTGTATCTGAATGTGCACAGTATAAGGAATAAGGTGGGTAAACTTGCAGATGTTATAGACATCATGGAATCAAGACTGAAAGATTATAGCTGGGAGCTTAATGTTCAAGAATACACATTGTATCAAAAGGACAGGTATGAAGGCAGAGAGGGTGGCATGGGTCTGTTGGATAAAAAGAAATCAAATCATTAGAAAGAGGTGACATAGAGTCAGAAGGTGTGGAATCATTATGGATAGAGGTAAGACTGCATGGATAAAAAGATCTTAATGGGAGTTGTATGCAGACGCCCAAACAGTAGTAAGGACGTTACCTACAAATTATAATGGGAGATAGAAAGTGCATTCCAAAAGAGCAATGTTACGATTCATGGGAGTCATCAATATGCAGGAAGATTGGAAAAATCAGGTTGGTGCTTGATTCCGGGAGGGGGAATTTCTAGAGTGCCTACGAGATGGCTTTTTAGAGCAGCTCGTGGTTCAGCCCAAAAGAGGATCAGTTATCCTGGATTGGGTATTGTGCAATAAACCAGAATTGATTAGAGCGCTTTGGGTAAAAGAACCATTGGGGCATGTGATTGTAATGTGATCAATTCACCCTGAAACTTGAGAAGGAGAAGCTAAAGTCAGATGTATTGGTATTACAGTAGAGTAAAGGGAATTGCAGAGGCATGAGAGAGGAATTGATTGGGAAACAACACCGGCAAGGATGGTGCCAGAGCAGCAATGGCTGGAATTTTTGGAAGGGACAAGATATATACATACCAAAGAGGAAGTATTCTAAAGGAAGGATGACACAACTGTGGCTAACAAGAGAAGTCAAAGCCAACATAAAAGCCAAAGGGAGGGCACATAATAGAGCATAATTAGTCGGAAGTTAGAGAATTGGGAAGCTTTTAAAAACCAACAGAAGGCAAATAAAAAAAGTCATTAAAGTAAAGATGGAATACTAAAGTAAGCTAGCCAATAATATTAAAAGGAATATCAGACATTTCTTTAGATACATAAAGTGTAAAAGAGAGGTAAAAGTGGATATCGGACTGCTGGAAAAAGGTGCTAGAAGGGTAGTAATGGAAGACAACAAAATAGCGTTTTGCATTAGTCTTCACTGTGGAAAATACTAGCAGTATAGTGGAAGCTCCAGGTTTCAGGGGGCATGAAGTGTCTGAAGTTACTATAATGAGAAGGTTCTTGAGAAACTGAAAGGTCTTAATGTAGATAAGTCTTATGGACTACAAGGTATACACCCCAGAGTTCTGAAAGAGGTGGCTGAAGAGATTCTGGAGGCATTAATAATGATCTTTAAAGAATCACTAGATTCCAGAAAATTGCAAATGTCAACAACTCTTCAAGAAGGGAGAGAGGCAGAAGGAAGGAAATTATAGGCCAACACGAGGAAATCTGCAGATGCTGGAAATTCAAGCAACACACACAAAATGCTGGTGGAATGCAGCAGGCCAGGTGGTATCTATAGGAAGAAGTAGAGTCAACGTTTTGGGCCAAGACCCTTCATCAGGACTAAATGAAAGAAGAGATCGTAAGAGATTTGAAAGTGGGAGTAGGAGGATGAGATCCAAAATGATAGGACAAGACAGGAGGGGGAGGGATGAAGCTAAGAGCTGGAAAGTTGATTGGCAAAAGGGATACACAGCTGGAGAAGGGAGAGGATCATGGGACGGGAGGCCTAGAGAGGAAGAAAGGGGGAGGGGAGCACCAGAGGGAGATAGGGAGAAGGCAAAGAGTGATTGTGAGAGAGACAGAGAGAAAAAAGAAAAAAAGGGAAAAATAATAATATAAATAAATAAGGGATGGGGTAAGAAGGGGAGGGGGGCATTAACTTAAGTTAGAGAAATCAATGTTCATTCCATCAGGTTTGAGGCTACCTATACGGAATATAAGGTATTGTTACTCCAACCTGAGTGTGGTTTCATCTTGACAGTAGAGGAGGCCATGGATAGACATATCAGAATGGGTATTCAGAATGTTCCAAATTTACATTCCCAAGTTCCTGTTTAATAACATAAGTTGCTCTTCCCCAGTTAAATAATTTGCATACCTTCTGCTCCTATCCCTGTCCACAGCTAGGGTAGACATCAGGGAGTTGTGGAAAGTGTCTTTGGAATGCTCACCCATTGAGAGATCTGACATCTGATCAGTTCCTCGTACCAGATCCAATATGACCTCTCCTCTAGTCAGCCTGTCTATATATTGTGTCAGAAATTCTTCCTGGACACACCTATCATTTTTCTTCACATGTGTAATTTGGATAATATTTTAACAGAAATAGAAAACAGAAAATGGTACATCTACTCAGCAGATCAGGCAACATTTGTGCAAAATGAAGCAATTAACATTTCAGCACCAAATGCAGTAAGTAGAATGACAAAATACCTTTTGCTGTGGATGAAATGAATTCCGTCACTGTCACAATTACCCACCATCCTTTTCCATTCATCTCTCTTAAGTGATGTAACAAAAAATATTGTGTCCTGTCTTGCTGTCATGTCTACTTCACGGGAACAACCATATATTATTTCCTTTGTATAGATATTAGCTCTTCTAAGTCTCTAGTTTTGAATGTTTTGTGCAGACACCAGCTTTAGTCATGGGAATACCTTGGGGAAAATTCCTTCTCACCCAGTACTGAATGTTAGACAAAGTATGACAAATTGAAACCAATGTTAGATTGATTTGAACTTGAAGGTAAGGGTAAAGTACGACTGGAGATTGAGAGAATGCACATAGATCCTGGAGACACAAGAGGCTGCAGATGCTAGAATAAGGAGTAAAAAACAATCTGTTGCAGGAACTCAGCAGATTGTGAAATATCTGTAACAAAAAGGGATGGTTGATTTTTCAGGGTTGAGACCTTGCATCAATGCTGTTTATTCTACTAATTGATTGACACTGTTCTGTAGACTAAGGTTTCTTTCATCACTATCAACACTATCACCAACAAGTGTAGATTTCCTCTGGATGTTCTGCATCTTCCCCCGTTCCAAAGACATACCAGTTGGTAGGTTAATTGGTCAGTGTAATTTGTCCCGTAATGTGGCTAGTGTTAAATTGGGGGTTGCTGGGCGGCACAGCTTGAAGGGCCTAGTGCATGCTATATCTCAAACAAATAAATAAATACATTTTTTATTTGCAAACTTACTCATCACAGTTTCTACATCTAGATTGCTAACGTCTATAACAAACATCGGTGATCCCAGCACCAATAACCACATTATACCACTTGTTCTAATTGCAAAATCCCTTAATCATCACCTTCTGCTTTCTGCCACCAAGCCAAATATTTTGGATCCAAATACCCAGGATCTACTTGAAACATCTCTATGTAGCATTGAGTCAAATACTTTTCTAAGTCCATGGAGGCTACTTTAACTACAATACCCTCATCCTCATCAACAACTTAATTACCTTTGAAAGAAAAATCAATTAAATGAGTCAGTCTAGATCTCCCCTTAACAAAGCCAGGCCTACATCTCCAAATGCAGATTAATCCTGGCCTCAGAATTTTTTCCCAATAATTTGTCTCACAGACATACAATTACTACACTTAACCCTTCTTAAAGAAAGGAACCACATTTGCTGTCACCAGTCTATTTATTTATTGAGACACAGCGTGGAATAGGCCCTTCCAGCCCTTCAATCCGCACTGCCCTGCAATCCCCCGATTTAATCTGAGCCTAATCATGGGACAATTTACAATGACCAATTAACCTACCAACCAATACATCTTTGGAATGTGGGAGGAAACCCACACGGTCACAAGGAGAATATACAAACTCCTTACAGGCAACAACAGGAATTGAACTTGGGTCACTGGTAGTGTAAAACGCTGTGCTAACCACTACGCTACCATGCTGTCTCAGTCTTTTGACACCTCTTCAACAATCAGAGAAAATATGATTATTTCTATCAGAGACTCAAACAATCTCCTCTGTAATACATACAGAATGCTGGTGGAACTCAGCAGATCAGGCACGACTATGGAAAGGAATGAAGAGTCAATGTTTTGGGCCAAGACACTTCAACAAGACTGCAAAAAAACCGGAATATCCAGAATGGCAATCTCCTCTCTTGTCCCCCAACACAGCCTGGAATACATCCCATCAGATACTGGAATCCTATCCACATTTAAACACCTTTCAACGACAATATCCACTATTCCCCTTCCTGAATTCTTCACTATAATGCCCTTCTCCACCTTAGATCTGCACTCTAGATCCATGTTCTGCTTTCCACTTTGATCCTGAATAGTAATTATAATTGATTTGTTATTATTATCACGTAGTGAGAAAGTGTATGCTTGCATGCTATGCAGACTATTCCATATATAAGTACACTGAGAAAGTACAAAAGGCAAAAAAAACAGAGCATAGTTGTTATAGTTACAGAGAAAGTGTAGTACAGTTAGACAAATAAAGTGCAAGAGCAATGATGAGGTAGACTGCAAGATCAAGAGTTCATCGTTGGCATGTAAAATATCCATTCAAAGGTCTGATAACTGATATGGTATTGACTATGAGCCTGGTGGTGCATGCTCTTAAGCTTTTGTGTCTGCCTTTTGCCTCATGGTGTGGGGCAGGGGAATGCAGAAGTCTTTAATTATGTTAGCTGCTTTTCTGAGGCAGCAGGCAGTAAGTGGAGGGGAGGATGGTTCTCCTTTCCTGATTATTCTCCTGCTCTTTAATATACTTCTGCAACAATGCTATTTCACACCTTCTTCATTGTTCTGATTGTTTTTTTAAAAGCATACTCCTTCTCAGTTTCTCAATTCCTGTAAGGGTCTCTTCTGTTTTAAGTTCTGGGCACTTTATTTTAATGCAGCCTTCAATGTACCTTTACATCCAGGTTCTTTAGATTCGTTAGTGTTACTTTTTGACCTTATAGGAACACTTTGGCTCTAAACTCTCATGATATCATATTTGAATACTTCCACTGATGTGCACTTAGCTAAAAAGCAATTGCGTTTTGCAAGCTCCTGCCCTATTATTACAAAAATTGGCTTCCCCTCAAAGCAGGCTAAGATATCCAGCACATCCTTGTCCTTATTCAAAGCAACCTTAATACAGTTATGATCAATGTTTCTAAATGTTCTCATGCTGCCAGTTCCCTGTTTTCTGTCTCCCTTCTTTTTTTAAAAGTATACCTACATTTGATCCCTGTGATCTGCAGAAACTATTCCATAATTTATTGAGTTTTAGAAGATGACAAACAGTAAACCACCATTTGGCTACCTCTTTCAGTGTTTTGGGAGCCAGATTTTCATAACCTGTGGATTTACTGAATTTCCAACCTATTAAATCTCTAGCTTTAAAGAAAATTCCTATTAGTAGAAAAATAATTTCTGAATCATAGACTAACTTGGACCAAATTTTGTGCCAGCCCATTAAAACAATTATCCAATAATCACATTCAGCTCCATTCTCATGAGAGCCCTGCTAAATTTTCCATTTCACATGTATATCTAAATTCATATTCAGAATTTACCATGCACTGATTGGTGCGCTGACAAGAAAAAAAATTCAACAACCTTGCCTATCAGTGAGCATAGTTTTTCTAATTCTACTGTATCAAATCGCTAATTATGTTAATCACTTCTGTACACAGCCAAATGAGATAATGGGTAGAATTTGTTGGTCAGTTTAATCAATTGACATTTAGCCCTTTATAAAAAAAACAATGTCTGGGACTTCTACCATTGTGAGTTCAAACATTAGACTTCAAACCGATGAAATGGTTTGAGATGCCAAAATCTGTCAGTCTCCACTACCACATACATTTACATTGGAACCTTGCAATAAAGACTAGTCTTGCTGAGAGTCCACCTCTCAGATACTCTGCCAAATAACTCCTGCGGAGGATCCAAGATACCTTTTCAAGAAGAGGAAGTTGATATCCCATTGAATAAGAATCAAAATGGAAACTAAACTACTTAATGTTTTAATTTCTCTTTAGTTTAATTATTGATTTTTTACACCAAAATCATATTCATTACCATATTATTATGATGTGAGATTTGTTGTTTTGTGGCAGCAGAACAATGCAAAGACAACAAATTACTATAAATGGAGCAAAAGAACAATCAATTAGTGTGCATGGACTCTTCAGAAATCTGGCGGTGGACGGGAAGAGGCTGTTCCTGAATGATTGCGTGTGGATCTTCATTCTTCTCCACCTCTTCTCTGACCACGTCCCAGATCTTTATTTATTTAGAGATACAGCACATTCCATTAGAGATTCCAGACCTATAAGCTGCACCACCCAACAACACCTGATAACCCTGATTTAACCCTAACCTAATCATGGAACAATTTACAATGACCAATTAACCTATTCCGTATGGTTTGGACCGTGGGAGCGAAGTGGAATACCTGGAGAAAACCAATGCATTCCATGGGGAGGATGTAGAGGACTTCTTGCAGAGGACACTGGAATTGAACTCTGAACATCCAACGCCCTGAGCTATAATAGCTTCTAGCTAATTACTACTGTGGAACCTGAGATGGTGAGGTTTTAATGGCAGTTCCTGCCTTCCTGAAGTACCACATCTTGAAGATGTCCTTGATGGTGCAGAGGGTTGTGCACATGATGGAGCTGGCTGAGCAACAATCCTCTGCAGCCATTTGCAATCTTGTGCATTGGAGCCTCCAAACCAAACTGATATGCAACCAGTCAGAATGCTCTGCACCACACATCTACAGAAATTTGCAAGTCTTTGGTGACATGCCTAATCTCCTAAAACTGTCAAGCTGTCGTGGCTCTACATACAGATAACCTTGTTCATCTTTAAGGAACTCAATTCTCAGAGTACTCATGTCCTTAATATAACTGCAGAATCTAAAGTCTCTTTACCTTATTGTTAAAACCATCTCATGTACCATTTTTGCCTTATTACTTTCCACTTAAGTGTAGTTTTACACCACTATACCTCTCAAGGGATTCATGATCCCATTTGCCTATAATTGACATATTCCTCCTTGTTTTCTTCAGCAGAGCCTCAGTATCGTATGTCACCCAGGATTCCATACTCCTGCTTGCCTTGCTGTTCTCTTGAACAAGAATATGCTTTCCCTGAGCTCTCACTATTTCACTTTGAAAGTGTCTTACTTGCCAGGCATCCCTTTGCCTGGAAACAACCTGCCCCAATCAACTTGCTGTCCAATACTATCATAATTGGACTTGCCTCAATTTAGCACATTAACTTGCAAATCTGTTCCATCATTTTTTCCATCATTACTTTAGAAATGTTCTGAAGCCCTTTGGGGGAAAAAAAGTTACAAAGCATCTTAACTGAGTTGACCAAAAGGCCTGAGAAAAAGAAGTCAGGTCATGAACAGTCAACAATGCTTTTTGCAAGAACTATGACATAATAATGAAAAGAGTACCCTAACTTGTGTGTATTCCACACAGAATGGTGTTTAATTATGTCTATCACAGAAGTCGGCATTTTCATGATACAAGAATTATACCTTGTTCATGACCCCAGGATGTGCTTTGCCATAAGGAGATTTAAAATACATATAAAATTAAGAGATTTGTAATAAATCACGTTTCTTTCTTTACATCTGGTTTAATGAAATTTCAAGGGCTAAATACTTGGTGGGAGAATGCATCAGTTTCTGTGGAGAGCAGTGGAGAAAGAAAGATGGTGTCAAAATGGACAGGCACTTGCTGGACTTCCTGGTTTCAGAAAATAAGAAATCTCTCCAATACATAAACATAGCAACTGAGCCTCCACAGCTCTTGAATAGTGGATTCTAAAGAAATTTCTTCTCAGCTGTTTGAGCAGCAACTGTGAAGAAAAAGATGTCATTTAGTTGAAACATTAACTTTGTCTCTCTTTTCAGATTCTGACTGACCTGTTGGGCATTTCTTTGTTTATTTCAGATTTCCAGTATGTGATTTTTTTATTGGGTTCTGCTTTCTTTGTATTGTTTTTACAATCCATTGTATTGTTTTTCCTTGTTCTGAATCTAAAAGGCAGATTAGTGTGATGTTTGTATGCATTGTCCCTTCCTAACAGACTCCTACTTTAACTACACAGCACTATTGCTTTATCCTTTCTATTCTACTTTCGAAATTTCATGACACAAGATCTGCCTTTATCACTACCATCTGATCATCCACATTTTAGTTTAAAGCCTTATGTACAAACTTTGTTATTTGATTTGCCTGAATACTAATCCAAGCTGAAGTCATCAAGTGAAGGTTCCACCATTTCTCTCACATTCTTTAAGCTGTACTTTCAGTTATTCGATCAGGTTATTCTTTTGCAAATTTGCACATGACTTTTTCAGGAATCAAGAGATTAATGCCTTCCCAGTTCTGCTTTTGGACGCTGTTCAGATATCTTCCAAGATTCTCTGTTATCCCATCTACAGTGTTACTGATTCTTCCCCATAGCACTGCAAGTTCTTTGAGATGTCATTAACTAGCAAAGAGAAAGGTAAAAGAACCCTAAGGAGACAGTGATCACAATATGATTGAGTTCAACTTGAAACCTGATAGGGAGAAAGTAAAGTTTGGCATAGCAGTATTTCAGTGGAGTAAAGGAAATTACAGTGGTATAAGAGGGGTTGGCCAAAATAAATTGGAAGGAGATGCTGGCAGTGGTGACAGCAGAGCAGCAATGGCGCAAGTTTCTGGGGAAAATGGAGAAGGTGCAGGATAGATGTATTCCAAAAACAATGATCTACTCAAATGGCAGAACATGTCAACTGTGGCTGACCTGGGAAATCAAAAAGCAAAACATTAAAGCAAAAGAGAGGGCATACAAAAAAGCAAAAATTAGCGGGAAGACAGAGGATTGGAAAGCTTTTAAAAACCTCCAGAGCCCAACTAGAAGAATCATTAGAAGGGAAAGGATGAAATATGAAAGCAAACTAACAAATTCAAAGTGGACAGTAAAAGCTTTTACAGGTATGTAAAAAATATAAGAGAGACGAGAGTGGATATAGGACTACTAGAAAATGAGGCCAGAGAAATAATAACGATGGACAAGGAGATGGCAGATGAACTAAATGAGTAGCTTGCATCAGTCTTCACTGTGGAAGACAATAGCAGAGTGCTAGGTTTTGAAGGGTGTGAGGGAAGAGAAATGAGTACAGTTACTATTACAAAGGAGAAGGTGCTCAAAAAGCTGTAAGACCTAACAGTACATAAGTCACCCAGACCAGATGAACTGCACCCTAGGGTTCTGAAAGGTAGCAGTAGAGATTGGTGAGGCATTGGAAATGTTACTGCACTCTTTAAAAAAGGAGGAAGGCAGCAAAAAGGAAATTATAGACCATTTAGCCTGAACTCAGTGGTTGGGAAGATGTTACAGTCAATTGTTAGGGATGAGGTTATGGAGTACTTGGTGACACAGGATAAAATAGGACAAAGTCAGCATGGTTTCCTTAAAGGAAAATCTTGCCTGATGAACTATTTGGAATTACTTGAGGATAGATAAATGTAGGCAATGGACGTTGTATATTTGGACTTGGATAAGGTGCTATACATGAGGCTGCTTACCAAATTAAGAGCCACAGGAAAGTTACTGGCATGGTAAGAGCATTGGCTAGTTGGTAGAAGGAAGTGGGAATAAAGGGATCCTTTTCTGATTGGCTGCCATGACTATTGGTGTTCTGCAGGGGTCAGTGTTGGGACTGTTTCTTTTTATGCTGTTGTCAATGATTTGGATGATGGAATAGATGGCTTTGTTGCAAAGTTTGCAGATGATATGAAGATTGCTGGAGGGGCAGTTAGTTTTGAGGAAGTAGAAGGGCTGCAGAAAGCTGCAGATTAGGAGAATGGACAAGAAAGTGGTCCCATTGCACTTACATCCATCATCATGAAGTGTTTCGAGAGGCTCGTCATGTGGCATATCAAGACCCTGCTGCCCCCCTCACTGGACCCCCTGCAGTTTGTGTACTGTCCCAACTGCTTAACAGATGATGCCACTGCCACCACCCTCCACCTGGACCTAACCCACCTGGACAAAAAAGACACATACATTCCGATGCTGTTCATAGACTTCAGTTCAGCATTCAACACAATCATCCCTCAGAAACTGATTGGAAAGCTGAGCCTACTAGGCCTGAACACCTCCCTCTGCAACTGGATCCTAGACTTCCTGACTGGGAGACCTCAGTTAGTCCAGATCAGGAGCAGCATCTCCAACATCATTACACTGAGCATGGAGGCCTCCCAGGGCTGTGTGCTCAGTCCATTGCTGTTCACTCTGCTGACCCACGATTGTGCTGCAACACACAGCTCGAACCACATCATCAAGTTCGCCGATGACATGACCGTGGTGGGTCTCATCAGCAAGAACGACAAGTCAGCTTACAGAGAGAAGATGCAGTGGCTAACGGACCAGTGCAGAGCCAACAACCTGTCTCTTAATGTGAACAAAAGAGATGGTTGTTGACTTCAGGAGGGCACGAAGCAACCACTCCCCACTGAACATCGACGGCTCCTCGGTAGAGATCATTAAGAGCACCAAATTTCTTGGTGCTCACCCGGTCGCTCAACACCAGCTCCATTGCAAAGAAAGCCCAGCAGCGTCTTTACTTTCTGCGAAGGCTGAGGAAAGTCCATCTCCCACCCCCCCATCCTCATCACATTTTACAGGGGTTGTATTGAGAGCATCCTGAACAGCTGCATCACTGCCTGGTTCGGAAATTGCACCATCTCAGATCGCAAGACCCTGCAGCGGATAGTGAGGTCAGCTGAGAAGATCATCGGGGTCTCTCTTCCCACCCTCACATTTACACTACACGCTGAATCCGCAAAGGAAACAGCATTATGAAGGACCCCATGCACCCCTCATACAATCTTTTCTCCCTCCTGCCGTCTGGGAAAAGGCTCCAAAGCATTCGAGCTCTCACGATCAGACTATGTAACAGTTTCTTCCCCCAAGCTATCAGACTCCTCAATTCCCAGAGCCTGGACTGACACCTTGCCCTATTGTCCTGTTTATTATTTATTGTAATGCCTGTACTGTTTTTGTGCACTTTACGCAGTCCTGTGTAGGTCTGTAGTCTAGTGTAGCTTTCTCTGTGTTGTTTTTTTACATAGTTCAGTCTAGTTTTTGTACTGTGTCATGTAACACCATGGTCCTGAAAAACGTTGTCTCATTTTTACTATGTACTGTACCAGCAGTTACGGTCGAAATGACAATAAAAGTGACTTAATTGACTTGAAATGAAATACAATGTTGGAAAATGCATGGTCATGCACTTTGGTAGTGGGAGTCCTTTTGCAGAACACCTGAAAGGTTAACATGCAGATAGAGTTGGTGGTGAGGAAGGCAAATGCAATGTTAGCATTCATTTCAAGAGGTCTAGGGTACAAGAGCTGGGATGCAATGCTGAGGCTTTATAAAGCATTGGTGAGGCCTCACCTTGAAAGATGTGCTAGCATTGGAGAGGGTTCAGAGGAGGCTCATAGGGATGATTCTGGGTATGAAAAGGTTATCATACAAGGAACGTTTGATAACTCTGGCTCTGTACTCACTGGAAATTAGAAGGATGAGGAAATTAGAATGTTGAAAGGCCTAGACAGAGTAGATGTGGAAAGGATGTTTCCCATGGTAGAGGAGTCTAGGACAAGAGGGCACAGCTTAGGATAGAGGGGTGTCCATTTAAAACAGAGATGCAGAGAAATTTCTTGAGCCAGAGGGTGGTGAATTTGTAACCACAGGCAGCTGTGGAGCCAAGTTGTTGGGTGTACTTAAGGCAGAACTTGATAGGTTCTTGATTGGACATGGCATCAAAGGTTACAGGGAGAAGACTGGGGAGTGCAGCTGAGGAGGGGAAAAGAGGATCAGCCATGATTAAATGACAGCAGGCTCAATGGGCCAAATGGCCTAATTCTGCTCCTATGTCTTATGATCCTTATAGAAAACAACACAATTTTAGGACTCATTTTTATCATTGCAGAAAACAGCAACAATACTGTCCCGATTATTACTATATTTCTCTTCATTCTCCCAATGTGAATGGTGCCCTTACCACATTTGCATGTCTACTGTCATCCACACAAACTCCAAGGTCTTTGTACTTGGTACAACAGTGAAAGGTCTGAGGTCTTGTGAAACTACCTTCTGGAATCCCACACCTCCTCAGTTATAGTTACATCCTTCTAAGTAACCATTTGCACAGCACTTAATCTAGGAACTCTCCAACGCTCATGAATCAAAATGCTCAAGTAATTCTCCCCATACCTGATATATTCAAAGCTGAGATTCCAGTTCATAATCTCTGAATCAAAGTTACTCAAGCTGCAGCCATTTATTGCAAATATGGTAACAACAAACACAAATAGTTTCTATCACCTCCCGTGTAAAATAGCTTCAATGATGGATGTTCAAGTTCATCCGTCTAAGTACCTTTTTTTTAATTCTGTTAATGGCACCTGGGCAGAAGTCTCTTACCAAAGTCCACTTTGTGGATTCTAGTCACAAGACCCTGTACAAAAGGAAGCTGTGCTTTTCATCACAACTTTAATTTTATATTTCCAGATTTTATATTACTAGTTCCTTTCTGTAAGTTGGCTTTATTTACCTGGATCTTGCTCATTATTCAGTTATCTTGGCCTTACATTAACATTTCTGCTGCCCTTCAAAAACCCATGGAAACATTGTTTCCCTCTGCAATGAAAACTACATTACTAAGTGAAATAGCTTATAAGTTTTGTTGTCTGATTTCACACAAGTGCTTTTATCCATGAACTGCAAACTGACATAGCTGAACATTCAACATGCTCCTGTGCAGGTACTAAGATGCACATTTCACATAACTATTGAAATAATTAAAGTGAAGTATCAAAAAGTCTTCTTCAGTCTCTCAATAACCTTAAGTAACACTTGCAAAACTCTTTACAATTAAATCTACACCATCTAACAGTTTGATTGTGATATTGAGGGAATTCTTTCTTGCTTTATTTTCTGAAAGGCTAGTTCCAGATTGCAAAAAAATTAGGGAAACTGGCCCAATTTGAAGAATGCCCAATTTTATTCAGATAAAATGCAAACAATTAATCCTAAATCTCATGTTAATTAAACACTTACAATTTCCAACTTTGATCTCAACTCAGTATCCTACTTCCATCACACTACCTCTCATCTGTTTATCAGGCCTACCTGTTCAAAATTAGAATATGACAGAAGAATGGAGTTGAACTGCTGTGAAATGCGTGTTGAAGCTAATTTATTGTTGTCAATGCAACCCATTTTAGCCTTGTTACTCTTTTCATTGATGCTACCTGGCCTGTTGAGTTCCTCCAGCATTTTGTGTGCTGCTTTGGATCTTTGCAGACCTTCTTGTATTTGGTATTGTTGTCTAATGATTATTATGATGAGCTTTTGTTTGCATGAAGATTTTCCAGATTCAAAGTTAGATTCTTCCCATTACAAATTATTTGTTTGACTTTCATTTGGCTGAAATACCTTCCTAGAATTTTAGCAGTCAGTGCTTTGATATAAATTATAGTTAACATGTTAGTAATGTTATTTTTGATTAGATATCTGGCATTGCATAATTATGCAGCTACTCATTTTCTTTAGGTAAAAAAAGCTAGTTTGTTTAAACTTGTTTTTACTAATTGCATCTCTTCTACTTCATAATCAGATTTAATAGCATTGGCAAATATTGTGAAATTTAATTTTGTGGCAGCAGTACAATGCAAAACATAATAAAAATCTATAAATTACATTAAGTATATATATTCTTGTTGTAAAATAAGTGTGTATAATTAAATAAATACGACAGCAAAAAAAGAGGAAAAAATAATGAGGCAGTGGACATGGTTTTTTTGTCCATTCAGAAATCTGATGGAAGAGAGGAAGATGCTGTTCCTAAAATGTTCAGTGTCTGTCTTCAGGCTCCTGTACCTCATCATTGATGGTAGCAATGAGTAAAGGGCATGTCCTGGGTGATGGGTCCTTAATGATGGATGCATCTTTTTTGAGGCACCACCTTTTGACAATGACCTCGACGCTGGGGAGGCTGGTGCCAATGATGGAGCAGGCTGAGTTTGCAACTCTCCAAATCTATGAATTGATCCCTCCATACCAGACAGTGATGCAAGCAGTTAGAATGCTGTAGAAATGTGCTAGAGTCATTGGTGACATACCAAGTCTCCTCAAACTCCGAATGAAATGCTGCTGCTGTTGTGTCTAGATCCTCATCAATGTTGAAGATATCAATGCAGACTGTAGTCTTCCAGTGAGGAAGGCAATGATCCAATTGTAGAAGGAGGTACAGCGACCCAGGTTTTGGAGATTGTTGATTAGAACTGAGGATATGATGGTGTTGAACACTAAGCTGTAATCAATAAACAGCAGCCTGATTATCGTATATTGCCTCCCAGGTGCCTGGTCAAGGATGTCTCAGATTTGGTCCATGGCATTCTAAAAGGAGGCCGGTGGGGGGGGGGGGGGGGAGTAGCCAGAAGTCTTGGTATGTATTAGCATCAATAATATAGGTAGGACAGATGAGGAGATCATAAAGAGAGAGATTTAAAGGAGCTAGGTAGAAAGCTGAAAAGCAGGAGTCCATGGTAGTAATCTCTGGATTGTTGCCTGCACGCGCCAGTGAGGGTAAGAATAGTATGCTTTGGCAAATGAATGTGTGGCTGAGAAACTGCTGCAAGGGATTTCTGTATCAATGGGATCTCCTCTTCTCGGGAAGTATGACCTGTACAAAGGGGATGGGTTCCACCTGAACCTGAGGGAGACAGTAAGAATATTTTGAAGGCAGGTTTACTAGAGCTGTTTGGGAGGGTGGGAACTGGAGTGATAGGGCTGAGGATGGGGTAGTTGTTTTATAAACAGAGGCAATGTGTAGTGAGACTGCTAGCAAGGACAGGTTGATTTTAAGGCAAAGTTGCAGTGTAAAAGGGGGGGGGCAAAATAGAAAAAGGTGATCTTTACAGGATTGAAGGTGTTGGATTTGAATGCATACAGTATATGGGGTAATGTAGATGAACTTGTAGCACAGTTACAGATTGGCATGTATGATATTGTGGGCATCACTGAATTGAGGCTGAAAGAAGATTAATGGGAGCTTAATATCCATGTATATACAGTGCCTATCAAAAGTATTCACCCCCTTGGAAGTGTTCATGTTTTATTGTTTTATAACATTGATTCACAGTGGCAAACAAGAGAAAATCGGCAGGTGCTGTAAATTTAAGCAACATACACAAATTGCTGGAGGAACTCAGCAGGCCAGGCAGCACCAATAGAATATAGTTAACATTTCAGGCTGAGACCCATCAGCAAAGACTGAAGAAACAATGATGAGTAGTAGAGTTAAAAGGTGGGGGGGTGAGAGGGGGAAACACAGATGACAGGTGAAACCGGGAGGGGGAGGAGTGAAGTAAAGAGCTGGGAAATTGATTGGTGAAAGAGATACAAGGCTGGCTGGGGGGGGGGGGGGCAGTCTGATAGGAGAGGACAGAAGCCCATGGAAGAAAGCAAAGGGGGTGGAATACCAGAAGGTGATGGGTGGGCAAGGAGATAAGGTGAGAGAGAGAAACGGGAATGCGGAATGGTGGGGGGCTTTACCAGAAGTTCAAGAAATTGATGTTCATGCCATCAGGTTGGTTGCTAACCAGATGGAACAAGGTGTTGTTCCTCCAATCTGAGTGTGGCCTCATCACAACAGGCCATGGATAGACATAATGGAATGGAAATGGGTAGTGGAATTAAAATAGTTGGCCACTGGGAGATCCCGCTTTTTCTAGCTGACGGAGGATAGGCGCTCAGTGAAGCAGTCACCAAATCCACGTCAGGTCTCACTGATGTACAGGAAGCCACACCAGAAGCACTGGACATGGTATATGACCCCAACAGACTCTCAGGTCACCTCACCTGCAAGGACTGTTTGGGGCCCTGAATGGTAGTGAGTGAGGTGGTGTAGGGGCAAGTGTAGCACTCGTTCTGCTTGCAAGGATAAGTGCCAAGAGGGAGATCAGCAGGGAGGGATGAAGGAACAATGGAGTCACGTAGGGAGCGATCCCTACGGAAAGCAGAAAGTGGGGGGGGGGGGAGGGAAAGACGTTCTTGATGGTGGGATCCCATTGGAGATGGCAGAAGTTGCGGAGAACTATGCGCTGGATGCTGAGGCTGGTGGGGTGATCGGTGAAATTCAGAAGGATGAGGGGGAAATCTCATTGAAACATTTCGGATATTGAAAGGCCTGGACGGAGTAGATGTGGAAAGGATGTTTCCCATGGTGAGAGAGTCTAGGACAAGAGGGCACAGCCTCAAGACAGAGGGGCACCCTTTTAAAACAGATGTGGAGAAATTTCTTTAGCCGAAGGATGATGAAATTGTGGAATCTGTTGCCACATGTGGCTGTGGAGGACAGGTCGTTGGGTGTACTTAAGGCAAAGATTGATAGGTTCTTGATTGGTCATGGCATCAAAGATTGGGGGAGAAGATCGGGAACTGGGGTTGAGGAAAAACCCTCCCTCCTGCACCAACTCCATAGTCACGTATTTAACTGTATAATCTTCCTAGTTCTGGCCTCACTAGCATGTGGCATGAATAGCAACCCTGAGATCACAAACAAGGAGGTCCTGCCCTTTTCCGTAGCATTCCCTGAACTTCCTATACAGAACCTCATCACTCGTCCTACCTATGTCACTGGTACCTACATGGACCATGATTCAGGTTGTTTGTCCTGCCATTTAAGAATGCCGAGGACTCAATCCGAGATGGCGCACACCCTGGCACCCCCGAGACAATACACCATCCGGGAATTTTATTCTCACCCACAGAACCTCCTGTCCATTTCCCTAATTAACAAATCCTCTATCACCACAGCATACCTCTTCTCCCCCTTTCCCTTCTGAGACACATAGGCAGACTGTTAGGTCATATCCCCCTCCCCTCCACAGTATCCAAAGTAATTTACCTGTTGTTGAGGAGGTTGGCCATAGGGGTACTCTGCACTAGCTCTTTAACCCCTTTCCATTTCCTGACTGTCACCCAGTTCCCTGTGTCATTCATCTTGGGTGTAACTACCTCTCCATATAGCCTAAAGATTCTGGGGAACATATTTAGGAAGATGAGGAGGATCTGCTTTTCCCAGAGAGTGGTGAATCTGTGGAATTCTCTGCCCAATGAAGCCGTGGAGGATACCTCAGTAAATATATTTAAGAAGAGTCTGGATAGATTTTTGCATAGTAGGGGAACTAAGGGTTATGCGGAAAAGACAGGTAGGTGGAGATGAGTCTATGGCCAGATCAGCCATGATCTCATTGAATGGCAGAGCAGGCTCAGCAGGCCAGATGCCCTACTCCTGCTTTTATTTCTTATG
Source organism: Hemitrygon akajei (assembly GCF_048418815.1). Taxonomy (NCBI): domain Eukaryota; kingdom Metazoa; phylum Chordata; class Chondrichthyes; order Myliobatiformes; family Dasyatidae; genus Hemitrygon; species Hemitrygon akajei. Next base: position 139,264,904 of record NC_133131.1, read on the forward strand.
TTCTTATTTGTCCAAACACTCCTTCAGCCTCCCAAATGATCTGGAGTTCATCTAGTTCATGCGGATTGTTAGAAGTTGCAGCTGGATGCACTTCTCACAGTTGTAATCATCAAGGATGCTGGAGGTCTCCCTGCCTTCCCACATCCTGCAAGAGGAGCATTCCACTATCCTGCCTGGCATCTCTACTGTCCTAGCTGAGCAAATATAAAGAAGGGAAGGAAAATAAATTCTTAACCTTGACCTGTTCTTTCCTTTGCTTTCTCTGACTGAAACCAGGAAGAGCTTTGACTCTTTTAGACAATGGCCACTGCACTTGCCCCTGCCTTCCTGTAAATTGCACTTGTTAATCAATCCCAAACGTCGATTGGTCAATGGTCAAAGCTTTTTTTAGCTGTAGCAACTCGCTGCTACATTTTGTATTCAGACAGTGGACTGATTAAAATTCCCTTCGCTCAAAATTATCGATGTCTGGATTGGTCATTAGTAAAAGCTCTTTTTCACTGTAGTGGCCCGCCGCTGTCTTTTCTACTCGGGCTCTCTACAGTAGTTTGCTACCCAACTGAGTGAAGAAATACTTGGTCTAATGGATGACCCTTTATTCTTAATTATGCCCCTAGTTCCAAATTCCTTAATGAACCTAAGGACTGCTGAAAGGACCAGATAAGGTGTATGTGGAGAGGATGTTCCCTCTGGTGGGGTTATCCAGAACTAGAAGGCACAGTCTCAAAGTTGAGGGGTGACCTTTTAGAATAGGAGAAATTTTTTTAGCCAAAGAGTTGTGAATCTGTGGAATGTTCTGCCACAGACTGTGGTGGAGGCCAAGTCCATGGGTATATTCAAAGTGAAAGTTGATCGAGTCCTGATTAGTCAGGGCATCAAGGGATATGGTGAGAGGGCAGGTGTATGGGGTTGAATGGGATCTGGGATCAGCCATGATGAAATAGTAGAACTGATTCCATGGGCTGAATGGCCCAATTCTTATGGAAACATTATCATACTGTCTCCCTTAGGAATCCCCCGCCCAAAAAAAACCTTACATACTCAATTAAGATCACCTCTCTTTTTTAAAAAAAAATTAAGGTAGGAGCCTATAATACTCAACTGCTCCTCACAGCCAACAGCTTTATCCTAGCAATCAACCTAGAGAACCTCCTGCGAACTGTTTCAAATGCCAGTACATTCTTCTTTAAATAGAGATGAAAATTGAATACAACCAGACAGTTGTAGCAATACATTGCAACTTTTGTAACAAAGTCCTAGAATAAATGCCAACATCAAATTTGCTTTCTTTATTAATTATGTATCTGCATGCAAGTACAATTTAACAATGACAACCAGATTTGCTAGAAGAATGGCAATTGCAACAAAATGCTGGAGGAACTCAGCAGGTCAGACAACACCTATGGAAATGAATAGACAGCCAACATCTCAGGTTGAGACCCTTCTTCAGGACTGGAAAGGAAGGCGGAAAACGCCAGAGTAAAAAGATGGGAGGAGGGGAAGGAGGACCAGCTAAAAGGTAGTAGATTAAGCCAGGCAGGTGGGAAAGGTAAAGAGCTAAAGAAGGAGGAATCTGATAGGAAAGGAGAATGGATCATAGAAGGAAGGGAAGGAGCATCAAGGGAAGGTGAGGAGTACAGATAAGCTAGAGTGGGTAATAGAAGAGGGAAGGGCAAAGGGGGAAAAGATGTAATATGAAGTGTTTCTCCTCTATCCTGAGACTGGCCTCATCATAGCAGAGGCCACAGACTGACATGCCAGAGTAGGATAGGAATTAAAATGGTTTGCCACCAGGAAATTCTGCTTTTAGCAGATGGAGGGGAGGTGCTCAACAAAGCAGTCCTCCAATTTACATTGGGTCTCACCAATGTAGAGGAGGCTGCATTGGGAAATTTACAGATGAAGTGTTGCCTGACCTGGAAGGATTGTTTGGAGCCCCAAATGGAGGTAAGGCAGGAGGTAAATGGGAAGGTAGGTGTAGCATTTCCGTTGCTTGAAGGAACATGGGTCAGGAAGGAGATTAATGAGAATGGATGGGGGAATACCCCCTGCTGAAAGTGGAGAGTGGGAGGGGAATAAAGATATACTTGGTGCGAAGAATAATGAGCTGGATAGAGAAGCTCATGGGGTGGTAGTGAGGACAAATGGAACCCTATCCCTGTTAAGGTGGTGGGAATGAAGAGGTGAGTGTGGCTGTCTAGGAAATGGAGATGTGGGTGAGAACGGGAACAGAAATTTTTCGACAAGTTAATTAAATTTAGAATCATAATGAAGGAAGGGGAAACCCCATTCTCGTTGTTATTCTGTTGCTTTTTAAAGTTAAACAATATTTTGATTTTCTACTGTTCCATCAAAATGGACACACAATACCACTGAGACTTAAATTTCCCAATTTACTTTTGCAGGCTATGTCTCACAATTTTGATAAATCTGCTTGCACTCCATCCTTTTAAGTTATTAATATAGATGGTAAACAGTTGTGACCTATTACCGTGGAAGTCCATCAGTTACATCTTGTGAATTTACTTTTCCTACTCATTTGTCAAATCTCCATCTGTGCTAATGTATCAGCCCCTAACTCTGTAAGTCAGCATAATTTTTTTAAATGGTTCCTTCTGATATGCCTTTTGAAAATTCTCTATCACACTTCTTGTATCAGAGAGATCTTGGGGTGCAAGATCAAAGTTCTCTGAAAGCAGCCACATAGTTGAGTAGGGTAGTGGAAAAAATGCATTTCATATGCTAGCCTTCATAGTTGAGTTATTAAGTATGAGATTAGCATAGGTGGACACCATGGGCTATTCAGACAAGAGAGGCTGAAAGGACACGCTCTGGTACCACCTGATTCCATGATTCTAACTTTAATTAACTTGTCGAAGAATTCCTGTTCCCTTTCATAAAATCACACTGGGTCTATCTAGTTCCCTGTTTTGTCTCTCTCCCTGCTTGAATCAAGTTATAAAAATGCACGGTTTCTAATCAACTTTGAGCATCCCTGAATCTAAGTCAGTTTGAAGCAATCAAAATTGATGCATACATTTTAGGAAGTTTTTTTTCCCTTTCCCATCAGATCTCTGAATGGCCCATGAACTCACGTACACTACCTCACTATTCTTATTTCCACTATTTACCTTATATTTTTATTCTAAGTTGCAGTAAATTTTATGCCTTGCACTGTACTGCTGCCACAAAACATCAAAGTTCACAAAATATATCAGTGATAATAAATCAACTTCTGATTCTCTGCCATCACTTAAAATTTCAGGACAAAAGTCATTTGTTTCAAAAGTCTTGCATATTTTTATGCTATTAATTTAGTACTTTTCTCTTCCATTCTATGATTTTAGATTATCCCTCTCTCATACTCAAATTTTCTATAATTAGGATGATTTTAGTCCATTTTGCCTTAAGAGCAGAAACAAGATCTTATGAGGAATAGTTGAGTGAGCTAGAGCTTTTCTCTATGGAGCAAGACGATGAGAGGAGTCTTAATAGAGGTCCATAAGAACATACAAATCATAGACTGGACAGCCAGCATTTTGCTCCCAGGGTGGTAATGGTTAATACCAGAGGACATCATTGTAAGGTGATTGGTGGAAGGCTCGGGAGAGATGTCAGAAGTAGGTTTATTACACAGCGGTAAGTGTCTGGAATCCACTGCTGGGGGTGGTGCTAAAGACTGAACATTGCGGGCATTGCATGGGGATGAGTTAATATTTCTTCACTCAGTAGAAAACATGTGGAATTTGCTCTCAGAGGTTTGTTCAGGACAAGTTGTTGAACATACAGATGACCCTTGATTTACAGCAGACAGGGTAACAGAAATTAATCCTTACGGAATTCACCTGTTAATCTGAGCTATGGATTATACATAAAATAGATAAAGTACCTAATGCAGAAGACATTGTGAAGAAAAAAATAAGATATTAAGATAATTGATTGGTCATGACGTATGCAATGGCAGAGATGTGCTCCTATATTCTATGCAAGTTAGGTAAGAGATTGCAGAACTTCTCATTATCTCAAATTTATATATATTTGTACAAGACTTACAATTGGGATAGAAAAAAAGGTTAAAGCACAGGTAATCAATGGATATAAGAAGAGTTGGAGGCTAGAACCTCTCACATCAGGTAGCATCTGTAAAGACAAACAAAATCTAACATTTCAGTTTGATGACAGAGATTCCAATAAAAATTAATCAAACTCAAACATTAGCACCATTTCTCTCTCCCTCCATAGTTATTGCCTACTGCACTGAACAGTTTCAGCAGGTTTTTGTTTATGCATCAGAACTAATGGATTCAATTATTGTCCAGGGGAACCACAGCACTGCCTTGAGATATTTTGTTCCTTAAACAAAATGTCATTTTCTTATGGCCAGATTTGGTATAACAATTGGCAATTTCCTTTTATTGCATACTGTGTTATTATGACTCTTTGGTGATGCAGTCAAATGCTTCCTTGATATCAAGGGCCAGTAACTCAGAATCAGGTTTTGATCACTGATATGCAACAAACTGAACCAACAAATTTTCTGATGACACCAAGATTGCGGGTGTAATGGACAGCGAGCACAACTATCAAAACTTGCAACAGGATCTGGAGCAGCTGGAAAAATGGCAGATGGAATTTAATGCAAGCAAGTGTGAGGGATTGCACTTTGGGAGGACAAACCAGCGTAGGACCAAACACGGTGATTGGCAGAACACTGAGTGCAAAAGAACAGGGGCACCTAGGAATACAGGTCCATAATTCTTTTAAAGTAGCATCACAGGTAGATAGGGCTGTAAAGAGAACTTTTGGCATATTGACCTTATAAATAAACCAGAGTACAGGATTTGAGATGTCATGTTTTAAGTTGTATAAGATGTTGGTGAGGCCAAACTTGGAATATTGTGTGCAGTTCTTGTCGGCTCCTACAGGAAAGACATCAATAAAGTAGAAACCACAGACAGAATTTAGAAGGACGTTGCTAGACCTGAGGGCTGACGTGTAAAGGAAAGGTTGAATAGGTTAGGACTTTATTCCCTAGAGCATATGAGGAGAATTGTGATAGAGGTGTACAAACTTATGAAGGATATAGATAGGGTAAATGTAAGCAGGCTTTTTCCCGCTGTGGTTGAGTGAGATGCCTCGAAGTCATGGTTTGAGGGTGAAAGGTGAAATGTTTAAGGGACCTTATTCCCTCAAAAGGTGGTGAGAATATGGAATGAGCTGCCAACAGAATTGGTGGATTCAAGTTCAGTTTTAACAATTTTAATTTGGATTGGTACATTGATGGGAGTATGGAGGGCTACAGTATGGTCCAGGTGCAGTTTGATTGGACTAGGCAGAGTAATAGTTTGGCATGTACTAGGAGGGTGGACAGGCCTGTTTTTATGCTGTAATGTTCTATGACACTATGACAGACTGTACATCTCAGTTTTCTTTCTCAAATTGCTGTTGATACCCATTCGTAGAGTGGTTAATAGAAAGTTCCACACTGAAGGAAAATATCTATGGGTTGGTTAAATGGAAGATGGGATTCTCTGTGGAGAATTAATGGCAAGCAAATATGATAAGCAAAATATGATAAACTGCAGGAAGTACAATAGAAAGAATGGAGGAATCTTGATATTGACATTACTGCAAATCAGGGGACACTTAGATAAGTTGCTTAAAACAATGTTGGATGCTTAACTTCCATTTCTTCGTTGTAAAAGGTGAAGTATAAATAGATTGGGCAGAAGTATTGGGAGTAAATCAGGTGACTTTGTAACAGCACTATATAAGCACCACACATTTTTCTCCATTACAACCAAAATAACCCCATAGGTTTTGAATAGCATTTCCATGATTCCTGATCCAACTTTTGACCTCAGTGATTAACACATTTTATTTTCGCTCCATTTACCCAAATCTGATTACAAGCTCGTTGTCCGACTAGATCTTAAACCATGCGCTTAATTACATACTCATCACAATGAACCCATTTATTTAATATGTTCTTCATTTGGCTTCTATTGCCACTAAAATCATATTTGTTTATTCATTTTCCCCCCCAGAGTTGTCATTGCCAACTTCTCAGTTTCTAAATTCTAGAAACAGATTTGAATATTGCAATTTTAGACCATAAGATTTAGGAGCAGAATTAGGCCATTAGGGCCACCAAGTCTGCTCTGCCATGGCTGATCCACTTCCCTCAGCCTTAATCTTCCTGTCTCATCCCTGTATCCCTTCATGCCGACTTATCAAGCAACTATCAACCTCTGCCTTAAATGTACCCAATAACTTGGCCTCCACAGTCGCCTGTGGCAACAAATTCCAGATTCACCACTCACAGGCTAAAGAAATTCCTCATCTCAGTTCTAAAGAGACCACATCCACTCTGTCGGGACCTTTCAACATACAATAGGTTTCAACAAGATCACTCCTCATTCTTCTAAATTCTGGTGAGAACAGGCCCAGAGACATCAAACACTCCTCAAAATAATAAGCATTTCAATCCCAGAATCATTTTTCTGAGCCTCCTTTAAATGCTCTCCAATGTCAGCATGGCCTTTCTTCAGTAAGGGGCCCAAAATTGGTCACAATACTCCAAATGAGGCCTCACCAATGCTTTATAAAGCCTCAACATTACATCCTTGTTTTTATATTTTAGTCCTCTCGAAACGAATGCTAACATTCTCACAATCAAATCAACCCTACAAATGAACCTGTAGGAAACTAGCACAAGGACTCCCAAGTCCTTTTGCACCTCAGATTTTTGAATTCACCCTCCATTTAGTAAGTATTCTACTTTTATTTCTTCCACCAAAGTGCATGACCATACACTTCCCAACATTATACCATCTACCACTTCTTTGCCCATTCACCTAATTGTCCTTCTAAAGTCCTTCTGCAGCCTCTCTACTTCAACACTACCTGCCCAACCACCTTGTTGTCTACAAACTTGGCCAGAAAGCCAACAATTCCCTCATCCAAATCATTGACAAATAATTTAAAAAGCAGTCACAACAAAGACCTCTGTGGAACACCACTAGTCACTGGCTGGCAACCAGAAAAGGCTCCCTTTATTCCCACTCTGTCTCCTGCCGATCAGCCAATGCTTTATACATGCTGATACCTTTCCTGTAACATCATGGTCTCATGTGCAGCACTTAGTTAAAGGACTTTTTTTTGAAAATCCAAGTACACTACATCCACCAATTCTCCATTGTTAACCCTGCTTGGTATTTCTTCAATTCCAACAGATTTGTCAAGCAATTTTTTCCCTCAAGAAAACCATACTAATTTTGGCCTATTTTGTCATATGCCTCCAAGTACGCTGAAACAACATCCTTCACAATCAACTCCAACATCTTCTCAATCATTGAGGTCAGGCTAACTGGCTGATAATTTCCTTTCTTCTGCTTCTCTCCCTTCTTGAAGATTGGAGCGACATTTGCAATTTTACAGTCCTCCGGAATCATGCCAGAATCTATCGATTCTTGAAAGATCATTACTAATGTCCCCACAATCGTCACTTCTTTCAAAACCAAGGGTGTCAAACATCTGGTTCAGGTGATTTATCTACCTTCAGACCTTTCAGTTCCCCAAGTAACTTCTCCCTAGTAATGGCAACTTCACTTCTGCCCTGACGTTCTCGAACTTTCGACATAACACTCATGTCTTCCACAGTTGCTCATAAGCCATTTCCTTGCCCCCCCCCCATTATTACCTCTCCTGCAGTCCGATATTTACTCTTATCTCTATATGTATCTGAAGAAACTTTTGGTATCCCCTTTACTATTGGCTAGCTTACCTTTGTATTCCATCTAAGCTCTATTATATGCCCCCACTTTAGCTTTTATGTTTGTTTTGACTTCCTTTGTCAGTCATGGTTATGTCATCCTGCCTTTAGAATACAGTACTACTACTTCTTTGGGATGTATTTATCCCGAATTGCTCACAGAAACTCTAGCCATTGCTGCTCTGCCATCATCCCTGCTAGAGTACCCTCCTAATTAACTCTGCCCAGCTCCTCTCTCATTCCTCTAACTCCCTTTACGCCGCTATAATGATGATACATCAAGCTTTGCCTTTCCTCAAATTGCAGGGGGAATTCTATCATATTATGATCACTGTCCCTAAGAATTCCTTTACCTTAAGCTATCAAATTCCAGTTCATTGCATAACACCCAATTCGGAATCTGCTAGTGGGCTCATCCACAAGCTGCTCTAAAATGCCACCTTGTAGGGATTCTACAAATTCCCCCTCTTGGATCCAACATGCATTTTCTACCTTCCTTTGTAACTTGTAACCCACATCTTTACTACTTGTTTGGAGGTCTGTATCCAACTCCCATCAGGATCTTTTTCCCTTTGCAGTTTTTTTTTTAGCTCTACCCACAATTCTACACCTTCTGATCATACATCACGTTTTTCAAAGGATGTTAAGCACGCAGTTATAATCTCTCCAGCATGATTCAGCAATGCCCACATCATAAATGCCTATCTCTCTGTGCTAAAGTTTACCTACATTAAATCATATACTCCATGCATTCAAATATAACACCTTCAGTCCTGTATTCACTCTTTTTGACTATGTCCTCATTTTACATTGCAATTCATCCCATTAACTGCAATCAGCAGCCTGTCCTTGCTTAGTCTCACTAGACACTGCCTGTGTTTGTAAAACTACTTCCCTGTCACTCCAGCCCCACCCCACCTTCGCCAAATTAGTTCAAACCCTTCTGAACAGCTCTGGCAAACCTGCCCCCAGATATAGGCCCCCCTCGGGTTCAGGTATAACCCGTCCATTTTGTACAGATCGTACCTTCCCCAGAAGGGACCCCAATGATCCATAAATCTGAAGCCCTACCCCCTATACTAGTTCCTCAGCCGCACATTTATCTGACAAATGCTCCTATTCTTACCCTCATCGATGCATCACTCAAGCAGCATTCCTGAGATTACTACCTTAGAGGTCCCGCTTTTCTGCTTTCTACCTGGTTCCCTTAAATCTCTTCAGGAGCTCCTCACCTTTTCTACTTGTCATTCATGCCAGTATGTACCAAGAAATCTGGCTGCTCCCCCTCCCCTTTCAGAATGCTGTGGACCCAATCCAAGACATTCCTGACCCTGGCACCTGAGAGGCAACATATCATCCGGGTATTTCTATTAGTTTCATAGAATCTCATCTCTATTCCACTATGAAATCTCCAATCACTACTGCAGTCCTCTGCAACTCTCTCTTCTGAGCCACAATGCCAGACTGCTCGCTGTCACTGTGGCCTCCAAACCCACACCCCATCTCCAGTAGGTCGTCTCTCTGAACAGTATCCAAAGACAGTGTTCTTATTATTGAGGCGAACAACCACTCTGTACTGACCACCCATTTCCCTTTCTTCTCCTGACAGCCACCCAGTTACCTGCTTCCTGCAACCTAGGGCAACTACCTCCCTGTTAGTCCTATCATTTTCTCAGTCTCCCGAATGAGACTGTAGCTCCTATTCCTTAACGCGTTCTGAATCGCTGCACCTCAGTGTGCCTAGTGCAGAAGTGGTTATCTGGGAGGATGGTATCTCCCTGAATTCCCACATCTCAAAGAACACAACACAGCCCCTGGAGCCATTTTCACTGCACTAATTGTTCCCTGACAGACGAGGAATGAACAACAAGAAGAAACTTACCAGATACTTACCTCACCCAGCCTGATCTTGCCTAAGCCCGGTGAGCCAAAGCCTCCCACTTTATACTGGCCCACTCCAAGAATATTGTACCTATATCAAAGTTTATCACTTCAACACCAACTTTACCAAGTTCATTCTACTGTTTTGAAAATGATTACAGTTATCTTCCACGTTTTCTTCCAATCCCAGTGCTGTTTCACACCTATTAGTTGCTATAAATCACAATCAGATTTAATGTCATGTGTACAAGTAAAATGAAAAACTTATTTCCAGGCACCTGTGCATGCATTCATGTGCTGCAAACTCAGTCTGTTCTGCATTCACTCAGAACTCCACCCGTCTGCTTATCCTGCACTCTAATCTTTTAAATATCTCAACGATGCAGTTAGAATTTTCTAGTAGTAATCCAGGGAACACGTACAAATACAATCCAGTAATCTAAGAAATAGGCTTCACTTTTTTTTTTAAAACAATGGTTCAGTAAAAGTGCCCATATAGTTTGTAAATTATCATTATTGCTGCTCTTTAATATCCTTTGTCCTTGTTTGGTTATGGCTAACTTGACACTTGACACAAACTCTTTAACATGCCCTCATGATGTAACCAGGAATCCAGTTTCAACAAACAGCTCCCTAGGCTATATACAGAATGAAAATTAAAGATCGCCCTGACAGAAATATCCATATCCCTAATGAAACAAACCAGGCACACCATCTTTTCTCCACTCTGATCATCTGTAAGGGTCTTGAGAATTGTACTGTAGCAACAATGAATTATTTTATTTATGGAGTGCAGAGATAATACACTTTGACAATATAAATAAGGAACAGACACAACTTACTGAAAGGAATGGAAAATATACCAGGGGCTCAAATATGTGTTCAGCTGTAGATGTTACATGCAAATTAGTAGAGATTTTAAAATTACATCAGAGAAAATAGAACTGCATGAATACCAAAGCAAAACATTGATACATTTGTACAAAACAACAGGGCTACCAGGTTCCTGCAAGCAGCTTTTACAGGCAAAGGTGAGAGTTATGTCATTCTGATCTAATCCAAGTTACGATCATGAATAATTTATTAATTACTTTGGAATAAATTTTCCATCGAAAACCTTCTCACTATGCTGAATTTTCTTTTCGAAATGATATGCAGAACAATAATTACAGAAATACGTTTGTTGGAGTTACAAGCACGACACTCCGTTGGGGCTTACTTTTCATACATAACACTAATTGCAGATTTCAAATTAATGTTTAGCAAGAGGCACAAGACAAAAAAAAAGTGTGACTTCCAAAATTTGTAACTTTTATTTCTCTTTTTGCTTCTCTATAGCCAGAATTTCCAGAGAGTATTTAAAATTTATATATTGCTTAACTTCAAATAAAATTATGCACACCAACATGGTACAGGAAATTCGTAATAATTTTATACTGCAACCAATAATTCTCACGTCGAAAATATCCTATTCACATGGAATACTGAATACTAGCGAAACATTTCGTTTGACAAAATCTTTAACTGAGCATCAGTAAATTGCTGAAAATGCAAATCTTTTCTTCAGTACAACATCGTGAGCCAACGTCGAATCCGAGTTTTGTTTATTTTGATAAATAATTCGCATCAACCCTGTACGAAAAACTAAAGGCATGCAATTATATATACTTTTAACCAGCAAGAAATGCCAAAACTACACGAAACGAATCAGAAAATCCTTGCATATACATAACCCGGCTGTTTATTTTCAAGGTGACGCACATTTTACAGACCATGAACATCCTGTAGGCCTAACCAGCCATTATCCCTGGCGCACCCCAGACGACAGTACATCCATCATGCACATAACTTCACCTCCCCATTCCCACTTAGTATCTGTATTTACCCTTCATATTTTTTGTCCCTTTGTTTCCAACCACTAATTTGATAACGGCTTTCTAAGCCGCAGCCTCTTCTCCAACGACCCGATTTTTTCTGTTGAAAAACATGTCTTCGCAGCGCAACTCCGTCACGTGACCCCTCCCAGTGTTGAGTTTTTTTAAAAAAAAATTTGAAAAGCTCACAAAATTACAAACAGGCGTAAAAACGTAAGCGAAGTGTTCTATTCTTGTGTTTCTCTCGTGGTCCGCAACGGTTTACTTTGCGCTGGCCGCTGAGCGGAAAGTCACGAAAGGTTTCCGGAAAGATCCGATCGTCGGCGGGAGGGTCAGCTGTTACCGATCGCTGACGCGTTACCCGTATGTAGTATGGGCCTCGTCCTCCTCAGTGTTGGTTTGTGTGTGTGAGATGGATCCCGAGAGTTGGTAGTCTCTTTCCTGGTTAAAATAGAGGAAGGGTTCGTTTTTCTGTATATTTGTGTCCCCTTCAGAAAAAAATATCTAATTTAGCTTTTGATCCACTCCACACACAACAGCATTGATGGTAATGTATGCAAGGAAACAACCGAGACTCAATGATGGGTAAAATATTCAGTTTTTTTTTGATATTCTTAAAATCTCTTTTTCCCCCTCTTCTGAATTTCTTTTCTCTTTTGACAATCCGCCATTTTTGTTGGAAACCAAAATAAGTGAAAACTTGAGGAAATGAATTTCCTCCCCTTCTGGTGACCATTTTACTCTGGGGAAGGTTCTCAAAAATATATACATATTTACCGTGTTTCTATTTAAAAGTTTATGCAAAATGTTGAGTAGTACTCCTGATCTGTTTATTTTGTGCTTTTCTTTCTGCAGGTGTCACGACAGGAGGGAATCCCAGCCCTATCAGGTATATTTCGCATAGAGTGAAACGAATTGCATTTACTTTAACGAAGGCTTGTGCGTCTCAAACAGGCCTCAACAGTCCACAACAAGATCGTAAGAAGAGGAAAATAAAACAGCATATCGTTTTAAACTTTCAACCGATAATTATACTTCCATTTGTCAGATTTTGATTCCGTTGACTTTTGTAGCTTCAGTTTAGTTTTGAGTTCGTCGGACATGTAAATAGATTCTGAACGATCGCTAGGCCCAATCTATAGGTTTCTATCTGCAAATGTTCTTTACCTCCTAAGCTTATAAAAGAAGAAATATATTTTCTATTGTCTTAAATATAATTTTAGGCATTTGTCATTTCTTAAGATACTTAGGATTCCACAATTATTTTATTAAAAATTGTAGATTGGGACTCATGCCCTCTTTTATTTTTTTAATACTTAAAATAAGTGTAATTCTGAGGGCAGATAGTTATTTCAAAGAAAACATGGGAAAATGCCATGGTAGCATGGTAATTTTATACTGTCAGTCTTATCTAGTTAATTAAAACCAAGGGTGGGCTATGTTTACTTGACATTTTTCACCTGCCAAACACATTAGGAAATTCATGGAACTTCTGTTTGTAAGATGCAGACCCTGAATATCAGGTGAATTACTTCATGTTTGTCCCAAATAATCTCTATTTCATTACATTTCTATTTCAGACTCTTAAATACCCATCAAAGAGTCACACAAGCAGCAGTGATCATCGTCATGACAAAACTAGAGAATCGGGAGATCCATCACCACCCTGTAAGATGCTACGCCGTTCTAACAGCCCTGAAACTAAACATAGTGATAATACAGGACATAAGAGTAAAACTGTGCACTCACATCGAGCCAGAGAGCGAGACGGAGGTAAGTTATCCTGCATTACAGCAATTCACACTCTTCTGTATACCATATTACATTTTGCTTGCTCTGTTGTGGGAAACATGTCTTTGTTAGAATTGCTAAACTTTGCTTTTACAAACTATTTAGATATGACTTCCTGAAGGATTAATCCAATATCTCAGTGACAGTTACAAATACTTATTTGGATCAGCTACTAAACTTGCCATGTCAAAGTTTTAACTGAAGACTGGAAACATCCAAATAAATAATTCATTGTCGTTTTGAATTCAACAAACTTAGTTTTATTTTTGAATGCTCTGAAAATGCATTTGGGGAAATTGCTACTGAGACTAATTCCACTCACAGTAAGGACTCTGAGCAGTGTCAGAGGAGTTTCAAGAACAATTGCATGAAAGATTTTGGCCCTGCATTATGTTCTAAGCACGAAAGCATCATTAATGCAGTACTTGTTATTGCTATAGGATTTTATAGAACAGAATAAAAATCATATTTTTATACTTCACAACCCTTATGTGCATTGACTGAAGCTATCAGTGGGTTACTTTGGTTTGGCTTTTTTAAGCTTCATTGAATGTTTACTGTATATTCAGTAGATGGGTCACATTTCTAGTTCTTCATGTTTGTATACACAAATATATTGGCAGCATTTTTCATGAATTACAGCATCATTGAAAAACAGTTGGTGTTTTCTACTGCTAGAAGTCAATATAGGAGATTTTGGAAGCTATGCCCTTTTCTCTTCGTTTAGGGTACATAGTGAAGTAAATTTTGCAAGATTCCCTGATTGAAAATTTAGAAAGGTTGTATACCTTGTGACTGCCCTTCACTTCCTGGAATTATCTGAAGAATAGTAACTTGCTGTCATTTTCCTTTCTACAGAAATACTGACCTTAATGGATATGAAGTATCATTACTTTTAAGCAGATTTTTTTACACTGTGGTAAAATTAATTGTATTTTTCCACTGACAGTGTATTAATTGGACCTATAAATGGTCAGTACTTTGACAGCAAAATTACATTTAATGTATCAGAGTCTTCTAAGCTAATGACATGTTTAATGATTGATCTTTGATGTAAATGCAGTTGCTTCCCTGAATATTATGTAACTTCAATTTATTTAAATCTGTTGACATTCTTAGCACAGTATAGGATGGATTTTGTAGTATTTAAGTTGACATAGTTTAAATTAGCTAAACAATGATTCAGATCTTGAACTATTAGTTAACATGTCGAATTCTGCAAATCTAATAGATAACATGAATTAGTGTTTGGGTAGTTTTTGGCTGCACTAGTTCAAGACATAACAGAAATTTCAAGATGTTTTAAAATATATGTTAGCCTGACATTTCTGAAGGACTTTCAGTACATTTGTGAACTGTAAATCTAGGATTCAAACTTATAACATAATCAGCGCAATACACACAGAATGCTGGAAGAACTCAGCAGGTCAGGCTACACCTGTGGAAATGAATAAAGAGTCAATGTTTTGGGCCGGGACCCTTCATCAGGACTGGAAAGGAAGGAGATGAAGTAAGAAACTGGGAGATGATTCTTATGTAATCTAGTGTCTGAGTTGAAACTCCACTGACCTTTGCAATTATTATTTTTTCATTATTCCAATAATATCTGAAAGGACCAAACCTTTTTCCCCTGCAATATTTTTCATCATCACTTGTACTTTCCGTGGCAAAGTTTTGGCTCTTAAATAACTTTCTTTGTACTGAATGTTCAGTAGAAAATTGTCAATTGGAGTTATGCTCTAAATCCTGATTGTGTAGCATATAGTTGCTGAGCCATCCTGATTTTTGCTTAGCCTTGCCTTCACTTTGGTTGGGTTGTGATGTTGCCTTTCTGCAATGAGAAACTGTGACAAGGAAGGTTGAAAGATGATTTGTTCTAAATTGGGTTTTTTTTAAACTATCAGGTAATGAACAAAGTAAGGAACTCCAGTTGGCTGCAGACTGTGGTTTCAGAGGTGAAAGATTAGGCAAGACTCGAGCTTCTGATTGCTGTCAGATAAACCCAGCTGGAAATGTGCATCTTGATTATCTAGTAATTTCCAATAAGACTATTTCCTCGAGGGTGTTGAATTATTATTATTAACATAGGAAGGAATTGATTTGTTTTTGGATGGTGTGGTGATGGGGCTGCTGGGAAGGCATAACTTTAGGAATGATGAAAAATCACCTAATCTTTGCTGAAACAAGACCATTTTGTTCAAAGAAGTATATTTTAAATTAGTTGACTCTGGTTAATTTACTTAGTGTATTATGTTTATGTATATGTGTAATAGATGTACTGTATTTATTTCAGGGACCAGCTATTCTCCACAGGAGAATTCACATAATAACAGTACTCATCATAGCTCAAATTCACATTCTTCTAATCCTAGTAACAATCCAAGTAAAGCTTCAGATGCAGTAAGTATTTCTTCCACATTTCCTTAATCTATGTCTTTCACTAACATATTAGGAATTTTATATTTCAGCCTCAGAAAATTAAATTATGACAGCTGGACGTGACTCAAGGCTGGAAATTTGCTTTGTTTTGATTTGTCAATGCAGAATGATGTAACAGAAATTTTGTAAAATTTTGAATTTTGTAATCTGTTAAGAATTGAGGGTTAACACATTTTTAGTTTCTTTCACTAACTGGACACTAAATTGGATTTGCACAATGAAAGCAATGGAAAATAACGTACTTCTGCAGGATAATGTGACTACTGGTCGTAATTCCCTTTGTATGCATTGAAATGCTTTTAAGTATCTAATGCTAGGAATCTTTTTGACAGCTGCATTACTATATTCTAATAAGCATGTGCAAATATTTCAATGTAGAATTATTTCCTTGAAACTGCCGATAGTTTTAATATTGTTTGTTACCCGAGGTAGACATTTTGCATTGTAATTACATACTTACTGGCTCTCAGTGCAGTCTATTAATAACCAGGAAGTCACTTACTTTGTGTCTGATAGAACAAAAGATATAGATATTTTTGCAAATCAATGCTATTTTTATATATTGAATTATTTTTCTTTAATTTTCTGTGGGAATAAAGTTCATTCAGTATGGCCATGTTCCTGGAATCTGTACAGTAATACAGGTTACTTCTGTTCAACATTAATTGCAAAGGAATGTTTCATAAATTACTTTTTAGAGGAGGAATGGAGCAAGCAATCCTTGGGTTAAGGAAGATAATCATTTGGTAAAATGCTAAAAAGTTTTTCTTTCACAAACGAAAAAAATCTGCAGATGCTGGAAATTTGAGTAGCACACACAAAATGCTTGAGGACCTCAGTAGGCCAGAAAGCATCAATGGAAAAAAGTACAATCGATGTTTCCAGGGTTTCGGCCCGAAACATAGATTGTTCTTTTTTCCATAGATGCTGTCTGGCCTGCTGAGTTCCACCAGCATTTTGAGTGTGTTGCAAAGGTTTTTCTTTATACATGTATTATTGCAAAATCAGGTAATTTCATTCATTCATGAGGCCTAAAATATGTGGGTAGAGTAAATCTGAATTTTTTTTAAATCTCATGTTTTCATGTAGTATACCATAATCTTACAGGAAGCAGTCTTTTTAAAAAATATATTGATAATACATAATTCCATGTAATGCCCTGAATGGTGCAATTATTTGAAATGAATCAGAATGTAAGAGTGAAGCTCTAAACTTAAATGTTTTTGCTATTAAATGTTGAACTGCACTGAGAGAAATATTAATGTAAACAATATGTGTTAAATTACAAAATGTCAAAAATATTGCAGGTGATATTTGAAGTGTTTATGCTCATTTCAGAAACAAAAATGATGGTATGTGTAAACTTGATAGAATTTGAACAAGCAAAATATGGCCTTCATATATTTTCATGCATGAAACTGGTTATAGCATCTTTCCTATCTGATACAAACCATGAGAATTTGATATTTTGTAGCATGCAGAATAAAAGGCAATGGACAGTACTTTTGTGTTTTAAACGTGTAACCTCAAACTTTGTGCTATCATTTTGATGCGTATGTGAAAATAGACTTGCATACAAAATGGACAAGTTTACTGGCTGAATATAGACCCGCAGAACAAAATTGTGTTTCAGAGTATTATTTCTGGAATAGATTGTCCTTCCACTGTAGTGAATTGTATAATAGGACTTTTATTGAAGACTGAAAAGTTTACATTTCATATCTGAAGTATTTTGTAAAATATAAATTTTAAAGCTTATATTTAGTAATTCGGCTTGTATGTCCACAGAATGTTCAAGTTGTATTATTTTTATATTTTGAGATTAAATTTCTTAAAGGTTAAGATAGCTGACAATTATTTGAATTTTGATAAATTCTCTCTCGAGTGTGCTCGCTTGATCTTCCTCTCCCCCTCTCAAGTGGTTGCCCTTGTGCTGTCTTCCTCTTGTGCATGTTCCCTTTACCACCACACATTGCTCACTAAGCCTACCTCTTTTGTTAGCTTTGGACAATTCTGAATTGTATTCGTACTTTTCAGTCAGATCATAGTTGTGGATCAGTGGTTGGTCTTATCAATGTAATATAATTTGAATAAGGTTTATATCCCCTGGTGCCCTTCCATCTTCCCTTTCTCCCATGGTCCATTCTACTCTCCTATCAAATTTGTTCTTCTCTAGCCCTTTACCTTTTCCACCTATCACCTGCTAGCTTCATTCACCCTCCCCACCCACCTGGCTTTACCTATCAACTTACAGCTTGTACTACTTCTTCTCCCCAACCTTTTTATTCTGGGCATTTTTCCCCCTTTCTTTCCAGTCCTGAAGAAGGGACACAGCCCAAAATGTTGACTTGTTTATTCATTTCCATGCATGCTGCCTGACCTGCTGAGTTCCTCCAGAACTTTGTATGTTGTGTTTGTAATAATTAGTCAACTTGGTTTGAAAGAGGAGCTTTGATTAGGATGCTATGTGGTTCTTTAAGGTTATCCCTTGATATCTTGCATAACCTTTCAGATTTATCACAATTTTCAGAAGTCACAATTTGCATGCAGTGTTCTCTCAGTGTTACACAAACTGTCAACCTGGATTATGTGCTCAAGTTCCATGCTCTCAGACTCTAACTGTGAGTTGTGTGCTGCCAACTGGGCCAAGCTGCCATAGCTGCTGTCCGTGGCATTTGTTTTACAGTTGGAGCTATTCTGTTGACTTTCTAAATGACAGTGCCAGGTATTACCAAGTTCTTTTGTATGAAACACAAAAATCTCTTCTGTGGAAAAGGCAGTCTGTGTAATTAAATGGATTTTGTGCACTATTGAATAATTGTTATTTTTATTCTTGTCATTTCATCAAGAGTTATGAAAACTGAAGATACTATTAAATCAGGTGGATTTAAATGGGAAACTAACTGTAATTTCAGCTGCTTTGGATTTGTGCCATTGCTTATTGTGATAGAAATAATAATTGATTTGCTATGCACTGATCCATTTAGATAACTTGCCTTAATCTATGTTTTGTTTTTTTGATATAACTTTTTTTTGTCTTGATATAGCCTTATGAACCAGCTGATGACTGGTCAGAGCACATCAGCTCTTCAGGCAAAAAATACTACTACAACTGCAGGACAGAAGTATCTCAGTGGGAGAAACCCAAAGAATGGATTGAAAGGTGCAAGTTTAGTTTTTCAGAATTTTATCTAGTCAATGAAGTTGTCTTCAGTGGGTTACAATATTAACTTTTTTTTGTCTGCAGAGAGCAACGGCAAAAAGAAGCAAGTAAAGTTGGGGTTGTTAACAGCTTCCCAAGAGATCGCGATTACAGAAGGGAAATCTTGCAACAAGCAACTACTGGCAGTGGGTTTACAAGTGGAAGTAAGTAATAGGCTAGTTAAGATTAAAATAGCATTCTGTCAAATTTCTTTTCATAGGGTTCATTTAGCATGCAAAATTCACTGAATCCTTTGAATTTGCATAGATTGTGTTGTAATGGAATTGTGAACAGTGTAAAGCTAATTTGTGAGCTGGGAGGATCTTTTTAAATGGTTTGAGACTCAGAAGGGCCTTAGTTATTTGAGGTGTGGTGGAAAGTTGCTGTGCAGGTGCAGGAGACAGAAAAGAAAATTGTATATAAAGTTTTGTTAAGGATTTGATTTAGAGAGTAATTATACAATTGAGGATAGCTTTAATCTGTTAATCTGAGGAAGGATATGGATGCTTGCATGAGTTGGGGGTGCAACAGAGTCACTAGACTGATTGTTGGAATAGGAGGTTGCCTTTTGAGGTGAGACTGAGTGCACTTAGATTATATTTTTCACACACGTAGAGCAATGATAGATGATTTCACTGAAATTTGCAGCTCCTAGAATTGACGCTGGGAAGCTGTCCCAACTAGAGTCAATTTATTGGGGTTATTGTGTCACATCAAGGGTTTTATGCTTTAGAACTGAATTGCGAAATTTAATCACTGCAAGTGGTTTTGTTTCTTTGGTATTTTCTCTGTTAGAAAGTGAATTAGTGGTTTGTCATCAAAGTGTTTTTAAAACAGTGCTTTGAGCTTAAATGTATTTTGCTTGTGAAATCAGTGGCATTGGGATAGTATGAAAAGATGAAATTTGTGGAAAGAACTCGGTCAAGGTTTTATTGAATGTTGGGGTAAATATTCTGTTCCTCAAAATAATATAATCATATGGGAACAAACAGATGTTGGATTTCTAATTTATGGTGATCATAATATAACCAATATAATGTTTTCTAAACGTCTGAAGGCATGCAAACTTTGAAGTTTATTTTCTAACTTATTTTCAGAAATATTAATATAACTTTGGTATTCTGTAGGAAAACAGGAATCTTATGTGAATTTATTTTTTCCTTTTGGCTATTGATTTCATTTTGAATATCTGTTCCCTACACCAAATTATTTGTAGTCCGAGGTGAGGATAACCTGCAAGAATTGCCATCTTGCCATAGAGCAGCTCCTTGGGAACTGATGACCTTGAATCTTCATCTGTTGAATTATTAAAAGGATTCTGCATATTTACAATGTCAACATCAATAACTTTGGTTTTTAATAAATATATTGGACACACTGATAAGATTTCCTGGTTCCCACTTCATATTTGCATGTTGAGCTTTGTTCAGAATTGGATTTTTCTTGCTTTGAATCGCACATTTGTGCAACCTAGCACATTTGCAAGCACTTAGGTTTAACTCTAATGTGTGCAGAAACCAGTGCAAGTGCTTTGGAAAATTGCTGAGATGTTGTTTATATCATCCTGATTTAAATCAAGTTGTTTTGAAGTCAAAACATTTGCAAAATTTGCCACTGTAGAATACATGAAAGGAACCAAGTAGATGATATCACAGGTGTGACGCCAAAAGATCCAAGGTCTAATGTATCCTGAGTAGATGTTTGATTTCAACAACTCTTGCATTTTAGAACATTGATTATGAACAATTAAGGGGACTGTAAATAAATTAGCCAAAAGTTTTCTAATAATCATTCTAATTTCAACATTTCCCCCTTTTTTTATTTTTTTTTCACCACATTTCCTTTGTGAATCATGAAAAGTGGAAGACAAGCATTCCAGCGGTGCCGGTAGTATGCTCTCCCAGAATATTTTGTCCCAGACAAACAGACACAATGACAGAGACTACAGACTGCCCAGAACAGAGACTCCTGGTGGAGCTGCCTCAGTGCAGCACCCCGTCAAACCAGTGGTTCTCCCAACCGCCAACCCAAGCACTGTTCCTTCTAGTCCTTTTAGTCTACAACCTGAGCATCAGCCAAAGAAATCCTTTGATGCTAATGGAGCAGCTACTGTACCGAAAGTGCCTACACCCACACCTTCTATCCCCAATCAGAAGACAGAGAAGAAAGGTATGTATAATGTAGTATATTTTGGTTTGTGTGCATGTTTATATTTCATTAGTGACACTATAGCTCATTATTAAACAGTGCTGATAAACCAGAATTGAAATAGTACTAAAAATAATCTCATTTCTAAAGAGTCTGATGTTTGAAATGAATGTCAGTGCTAGACATCAGTTATTGCTACATCAAAATTTTTACTAAATATTTGCTTGCAAAATTGGAGAGATGAATATCCAAAATAGATTTTTGGTGTGAATCTATGCAGAAGTAATTAATAGGATAAAATATTGAAAGATTGTTCATTTTCAGTTCTGTTTATAACTTCAGCCATATTCTATTAATGCAGTTCTCCTTTCAGTTGAGAGAAATATTTTAAAATCAAGTTGCTCACTTAAGTTTTAGTTTATGGAAGTTGATCGTGTAGAGTAAATCAACTAAAACATTGGAATCTATGGAAATTATGCAATTTGCAAAAGTGGTTTTTGATAATCTGAGATTTTGACAGTTGCATTCCATCCTGCGTTAATGTGGATGTTAGTGAATTGGGAATATTGAGGGAGAAATTTTGTTGTATGGCTATGGTTTTATATATATATATATATATATATATATATATATATATAATTCAAATGGTGTATCTATAATTATTGACCTGGTATGGTTTGTTTTGTCTTCTGAGATTTAGGTGACAAAATTAGTTTGATAAGGAGGCAATTTGGAAATTGTATGTAATACTTGCAATCTTAAGCCTCATCCTGTATAGGAGAACTTCATATGGACTTGAAGTATATGGTTAGCGAAAAAATTACTGAGTGACAACAGATTTGAAAGAGTAAATGGTAAATTCTTGTCTGATTTGTTCATGGGTTCTTGTATCATTTCTGGTGCTTTATATAAATCCCCGTCACTGAAGAAACAAATATGAAGGTTTTTAATGTAAATTGTTGACTTCATAAAGGACGGCACAAAATATTTGTGGCCCTTGCTGTCTTCTTCGGTATCTTCTGCAAATCTGTTCCAATGTTATTAGTAACAAAAATATCAAAGTACTTTTTAAGGTTGCCATTCCAAAATGGTGTGCAACCACTTTTGCAATACATGAATATCTGACAATGTGGTAAAGAATTAAAGAAGCGTTTTTTTGGTTGCCTTGGAGTGGTTTATTTTTAATAACTGACTAAGAAAGTAACATCTGGGGAAGATATGTTTCGTAAATCTTGGATGAAGTTGTTAAATAGAAGAAGGAAGATTAGTCGCACTTGAGCAGTTGTAAGTTGTCTAGCACTGTCAAAGAGGAAAACACTGTAATTAAGATGATATACTTTTAAAATTTTGTCATTTATGTAGCCTATTTTTTTTACAATGGGGTTTTTTGAGAAAATAACATTTTTAAGGACATGTCTGGATCCTATTTAGTGCTTAATGCTCATATTAAGCAAGGCCTACAATTGCAGTTTAATAAAAAAAAAATTCCACTATTGATTGTTAGATTACTTCTGTGTAGAGAATGTAGTAAACAAAATATCTAAAATTTAGCAAACATTCTATTGATATTAGCAAATTGATTAATCATGGTTTTCTGGTCTAGAGGCTATCATGTAACTACCAAGACCTTTGGGTTTTTGCTGAGAATGAGAAAGAAGTGGTTTGTTGGCATGGTTATTTGTTTAGTCGACACATACTTGCTCCATTGTTGGTTGTCAGTCAATCCGATCATTCAGGTCAAGTATGATGTACTGGTAAGGGTTGTCTATTGTTGGGTCCTTGGCTGTAGAGGCCAGTCTGAGTTTCACATTCTCTGGGATGATGGGATGGATTTTCTTAATGGAGAATGCCTGTGCGTAATTTCATTTAGCATGGGGCAGCTGATGCATAGGCAGCCACCACACGGTCCAGGATAGATCAGAGTCAGGGTTCAGTGGCATTGATTGCAAAATAACTGGGGAGCCTTCATTGCCATTTTGATATGTCATCATTCTTGGTTGTAGGCTGTTCTTAAATGGTCTTGGCATCTTTGGAAGAATTTGAGAAGTAGAATGTTGAAGAGGAAATGAATTCCTTTAATTTTATACAAATTTGAAGCTGAAAGAAACTCGTTGCTCTTGGTTTGGAAATTTATCTCTTTTAGTGATGATTGTCGAGAAAACATAGTCCAGAATTTGTGGAAAGACTCAGCTAGATGATGATAGAATAGGTTTATTCAATTATATTGAGGTAATACCAGCTTGGTGATCTCATTGGCTCATCTGGAATATTGATCTCAAAAGACTTAACAGAGAAGGGAAGTAAGAAAGGGGGGAAAATGAACATTGGATTAAACAAGAAACAAGGAATTACAGAAAAGCTAATAATTTGAAAATCTATGGAACAATGAATGCCAGTAAAAAATGAACTTAAGTCACAATGTATGAGAATACAAATCAAATGTGAACCATAACTTTGAGTTTGAGTTTAATAGATGTTTACTACAAAAATGTAACAATTCTTCAAACTCAGCAGAGTACCTATTTCTGCAAGGATAATGGTGGAGTGTTGCAAATTGTTTTGGAATTTGTAGTAGGTTTCAAATCATGAGATTAATCTCTTAAATGTGCATGAAATTTATTTCATGTTGAAATAAAGTTGAAATAAAGCAAGTTGAAAAATCCTTGTTTTGCAGTGGTGGTTTGGTAAAGAATTGCTGGTGAGTTTAATTTCTCAGACTGGATTGGGGGGGAATCCCTTACTTCAAAGTCAAAGTAAAAATTTATTATCAGTGTGTATACATGTCACCACATACAACCCTGAGATTCTTTTTCTGTGAGCATACTTGGCAAATCTATAGAACAGTAACTAGATAGGATCGATGGCAACAAACTGTGCAAATGCAGACATAAATAAATAGCAGTAAATAACAAAAGAGTCCTTAAATGAATGTAGTTATCCCCTTTTGTTCAAGAGCCTGATAGTTGAGGGTAGTAACTGTCCTGAACCTGGTGGTATGAGTCCTGAGGCAATTGTACCTTCTACCTGATGGCAGCCCTGAGGAAAATGTGGTGATGAGGATCTTTGATAATGAATGCTGCTTTCCTATGGCAACGTTTCATACAGATGTGCTCAATGGTTGGGCAGGTTTTACCTGTGACGTGCTGGGCCAAATCCACTACCTTTTGTAAGATTTTCCACTCAAAAGCATTGGTGTTCCCGTACCAGGCTGAAATGCAGCCAGTTAGCGCACTTTCCACCACACATCTACAGAATTTTGCCGAAATCTTTGATGGCATGCCAAATCTAAGCAGACTCCTGAGGGAAGTAGAGATGCTATCATGCTTTCTTCGCAATTATATTTATATGATGGTTCGAGGACAGGTTTTCTGAGATGGTGGCACCCAGGAATTTAAAGTTATGGACCCTCTGATGATTACTGGCTTATGGACCTCTGGTTTCTGTCTCTTGAAGTCTATAATCAGTTCTTTGGTCTTAGTGACATTGAGTGAAAGGTTGTTGTTATTACATCACTAAGCAGTCTTCCTCATGTATGCTAATTCATCACCACCTTAGATACAGCCCACAACAGTGCTATCATCAGCAAACGTGTATGGTTTTGGAGCTGTACTTAGTCACACTGTCATAAGTGTAAAGTGAGTAGAGCAGGAGGCTAGGTACATATCCCTGTGGTGCTCCTGTGGATTGTGGAGATTTTTGCCAATCCAGATTGACTGGTGTCTACAGTGATGAAATCCAGGATCCAATTGCACAGGGAGTATTAAGCCCAGGTCTTGGAGTGTACTGATTAGTTTTGAGAGGATGATTGTGTTAAATGCTGAGCTGTAATTGATAAAGGGCATCCTGATATATGCATCTTTGCTGTCCAGGTGTTCCAGGGTTTATGTGAAGAGCCAACAAGATAGCATCTGCTCTAGACCTGTTGCTTCAGTAGGCAAATTGAAGTGGATCCAAGTCACCACTCAGACAGGAGTTAATATGCTTAAACACCAGCCTCTTAAAATACTACATCACTGTGGATGTAAGTGCCACTGGCTGATAGTCATTTAGACAGGTTACCATGCTCTTGGGCAGCGTTAGTGATTGAAGCCTGTTTGAAGTAGGTGGTACCACACACTGCCGGAGTGAGAGGTTGAAGATAATCCTTGAATACACCAGCCAGCTGGTCAACACAAGTCTTCAGTACTCAGCTAGGTGCTGTGTCCGTCTGTGGATGCTTTCCTTGGATTCATACTCTCGAAGGCAGCCTGTATGTTATCTTCAGATACTGAGGCCAAAGGATCATCAGGAGACATGGGAGTGTGCAATGGTTCCTCTCTGTTCTGGTGATCAAAGCAAGCATAGAAGGCATTGAGCTCATCTGCAACTGAAGTTCTCCTGTCCCCTATGTCACAAGATTTAACTGTGTAGGAGGTTATGGCATTCAAACCCTGCCACAGCTGTTGAGTATCCCTCGTTGATTTCAGTCTAGTTCAGAATCTCTACTTCACCTGTGAGGTGGTTTTCTGTAGATCATACCTGCACCTCTTATAGCATTCTTTATCTACAGAATGCCTCTGATCCATCTTTCTGCAGGTTCCAGATTTCATTGTTCATCCAGGGCTTCTGATTGAGGAAAGCCTTGAATGATTTTGTGGGGACACACACATCCACAGCTGTTTTAATAAATCTGTAATGACCCTGGTGTAGTCATTAGTCATTCAGGTTCTCAGATGAGTTCTTGAACATGGCCTAGTCCACTGACTCGAAGCAATCCTGTAACTGTTCCTCTGCCTTCTGCGACCACCTCTTAGTTGTCTTGATCTCTGGAGCCTTGCTTTTTAGGTTCTGTTTGTATGCAGATAGTAGGAGTACAGCAACATGGTCTGATTTGCCCAAATGTGATCTCAGGAATGAATGTTAGGCATTCCTTATCATAGTGTGGGGACCTCCTGATGCTACAAGTTACGTGCTGGTGACAGTTGGGCAGGGTTTTCTTCAAACAGGCTTGACTGAAGTCACGGACTGTAATTTGAAATCCATTGGGATAGGCTGTTTTCTTGTTTACAAATAACATTGTGCAGTTTTGTGAGTGCTTGCTTATAATCGGCCACTGGTGGTATGTAAACTGTGGTCAGGATCATAAATAAGAACTTTAGAGGCAAATAAAATGGACTACATTTAATCGTTAGTTGTTCTGAGTCAGGGAACAGTAAGTTGACATAACCCCAATGTTTGTGCGCCAATGAGAATTGACTGAAAAGCATAGGCCATCACCTTTTTCTTTACCAGAATTAATGGTTTGATCCATTCTGAAAATCGTTAAACCTTCCAGTTGTATCACTGCATCCAGTGTATCCACATTCAACCAAGTCTCATTGCAACAAACAATTGAGAGCTGCCTCTGATATTGCAGCCTTGCCCTGAGATTGTAATCTTATTTTCCAGTGACTGCACATTTGCCACAAGATGCCGGGTAGAGGAGGCCTCATTCCTTGCTGCTTCAGCCTGGTTTGAATTCTGCCTGTCCTGTCAGGTTTTCAGCCATGGCTCTGTACCTAACTGCCCTGCTGTAGTTCATGACTTTTGCTGCGCATTTAATCATCAAATGTGAGATCATCGATGTAATTTTGTAGTCCATTGTTAAGGCTATTTACATGCTGCAGATTGCAGTGAAAGTAATTAAAATTGAGTATATTTAAGAAAACTGGTACAGATTTCTGCAGCCTGCAGAGAGTTGCCGATGAATGCTGGCGCCATCGTTAAGTGGTACTTCTAAGCACTCAAGC
This sequence comes from Hemitrygon akajei, assembly GCF_048418815.1. Taxonomy (NCBI): domain Eukaryota; kingdom Metazoa; phylum Chordata; class Chondrichthyes; order Myliobatiformes; family Dasyatidae; genus Hemitrygon; species Hemitrygon akajei. Next base: position 139,291,781 of record NC_133131.1, read on the forward strand.
CATTTATCCCTTCACACCTGCTCTGCTAAACAGTAAGGTCATAGCTGATGTTTTACTACAGCAGCACCTTCTGCCATCATTCCTTGTTTTTATTTCAGAATTATTATTACTGTCTTATGCGACATAAGATTTATTACTTTGTGGCAACAGTGCAAGGACAAACTTACAGTAAATTACATAATAGTGCAAAAAAGGGAACAATGAGCTCGTGTTCATGAACTGTTCAGAAATCTGATGATGGAGAGGAAGAAGCTGTTCTTGAATCATTGAGTGTGGGTCTTCTGTCTTCTGTGTTGCCCTCTTGATTTTTGTAATGAGAAGAGGGCATGTTTCGTATGGTGAGAGTCCTTCATGAAAAGCACAGCCTTCTTGAGGCACTGTCTCCTCAGTGATGGGGAAGATTGTGCCTGTGATGGAACTGACCGAGTCTTCAACTCTGCAGTTTCTTGCAATCTTGCATTATTGGAACCTCCACACCAAAATGCGATATGCATCCTGTCAGAATGTTTTCCATGGTATATCTATAGAAAGTTGCAAGAGGTCTTTGGTTACATACTAAATGTCTTCACTCCTAAGAAAGAGTCACTGGCGTACTTTCTTTGCAATCTAATCTATCCATTTCTTCCATAAAGTATATTCCATTACCAGCTAAGTAGTGAATTCTAAATGTTCACTATTCTCTGAGAAATTTCTTTACATCTGTACTGAATAGCAGGTCCTGAGAACCTAATCCTGGTTACAGACAGACTAGCCAGAGGAAACATCCACTTAGTATCTTCCTGCCAAACCACTTCAGGAATCTTCTGTTTCAGTGAGATCACTACTCTGACTGTATGTCTGTCCTCCCAAACCCATACCAAGTGGGCTGGTGAACCTTCCCTGTACATCACCATTTGTCTGTTAACTAAAGTGCAGAAACTGGGAGTGGTGTATGTGTTCTCCCACTGAGCAGGTGAATTTGGCATGTTGATCTGAGACTGGATGCATTTTGTATTAGATTCATAAGCTTTGGCTGTCAGATGTAGCATGACATCATTCATGTGATTGGAACAATACACACAAAATACTGGTGGAACACAGCAGGCCAGGCAGCATCTAGAAGGAGAAGCACTGTCGACGTTTCGGGCCGAGACCCTTTATCAGGACTAACTGAAAGGAAAGATAGTAAGAGATTTGAAAGTAGTGGGGAGAGGGGGAAATGCAAAATGATAGGAGAAGACCGGAGGGGGTGGGATGAAGCTAAGAGCCGGAAAGGTGATTGGCGAAAGTAATACAGAGCTGGAGAAGGGAAAGGATCATGGGACGGGAGGCCTCGGGAGAAAGAAAGGGGGGGAGCACCAGAGGGAGATGGAGAACAGGCAGAGTGATGGGCAGAGAGAGAGAAAAGAAAACAAACAACTAAACATGTCAGGGATGGGGTAAGAAGGGGAGGAGGGGCATTAACGGAAGTTAGAGAAGTCAATGTTCATGCCATCAGGTTGGAGGCTACCCAGCCAGTATATAAGGTGTTGTTCCTCCAACCTGGCTTCATCTTGACAGTAGACATATCAGAATGGGAATGGGACATGGAATTAAAATGTGTGGCCACTGGGAGGTCCTGCTTTCTCTGGCGGACCGAGCACAGGTGTTCAGCGAAACCAGTCTGCATCGGGTCTCACCAATATATAAAAGACCACACAGGGAGCACTGGACGCAGTATACCACACCAGCCGACTCACAGGTGAAGTGCTGCCTCACCTGAAAGGACTGTTTGGAGCCCTGAATGGTGGTAAGGGAGGAAGTGTGAAAAGTGCCAGTCTTTGGCTCGAGAGTCTTCGGCGAGGAGGCTGAGGGAGGAGACTACGCCAGGCACAATTGGAGAGAGTGAAGACATGACCGCTAAGCTGCTTCAGTGTGCTATGTGCATGATGTGGGAGGTCAGGGACACTGATGGTGCCCCCAGCTGCTACAGCTGTGGAAAGTGTGTCCAGATTCAGCTTCTGAAGGAGCATGTTGCAGCACTGAAGAAAGAACTGGATGACCTCAGGTTTATCTGCGAAAACCAGAGTTTTCTGGACAGGACCTACAGTGAGGTCATTACACCGAGGATACCGGAAGAGAGAAAGGGGGCGATGATGTGGAAAAAAAGGATGCTTGAAGTACAGGAGACCCCAGGGGATGTACCTCTCGTAAACAGGTTCACCCTCTTGGAAGCTGTCAGGACAGAAGATACTGCCAGTCTGAGAGGCGGACAGGTCTGCGAGCCGAAAATTGATGCAGAAACAGAGCCGAGGAGTCAGACATCAGGAAGAGCCGTGGTAGTAGGGGACTCCATAGTAAGAGGTACAGAAAGGGGTTTCTGCAGCAGCAGGCGAGATTTAAGGAAGGTGTGTTGCCTCCCTGGTGCTAGGATCCAGGACATCACGGACCGATTTCAGGGAATCCTCAAGGGTGAAGGTGAACAGCCGTAGTGGTAGTGCATGTTGGCACAAATGACATCGGGAAGAAGAGGAAGGACATTCTGTAGCGGGACTTCAGAGAACTTGGAAGAAGGCTGAAAAGCAGGACTTCCAGGGTGGTTATCTCTGGTTTGCTTCCAGTTCCTCATGCTGGAGAGGGCAGGAACTGGGAGATAATGTGTGGCTGAGGAACTGGTGCAGGAAGCAAGGATTTACATTCTTGGACCACTGGGATCTGTTCTGGGGTAGGGATGAATTGTACAAAAGGGACGGGTTGCACCTTAATAGGCAGGGGACCAGCATTCTGGCAGACAGGTTTGCCACTGCAACACGGATGTGTTTAAACTAAGTAGTGGGGGGGGAGGGGATAAACTGGAAATATAAGGATGGAGTTAAAGGGAAAGTGTAAATAAGGAAAGTTAAAAAGGACAACAGAATCAATGGAGTAGAAAGCTCGAGAAGAGATCATACAGTATGGCCAAGTGAAATAGGAATTGATATGAAAGGAGAGGGGAGTAACGAATTAAAAGTATTATATATGAATGCACGAAGTATAAAGAATAAAGTAGATGAGCTTGAGGCTCAGTTGGAAATTGGCAAGTACGATGTTGTGGGAATAACAGAGACATGGCTTCAAGCGGACAAGGCCTGGGAAATGAATATTCAAGGATATACATCTTATCGAAAGGACAGACTGACTGGCAGAGGGGGTGGGGTGGCTCTGTTGGTGAGGAATGATATTCAGTCCCTTGCGAGGGGGGACATAGAATCAGGGGATGTAGAGTCAGTATGGATAGAACTGAGAAATTCTAAGGGTAGAAAGACCCTAATGGGAGTTATCTACAGGCCCCCAAACAGCAGTCTGGATGTAGGGTGTAAGTTGAAAGAAGAGTTAAAATTGGCATGTCGCAAAGGTAATGATACAGTTGTCATGGGGGATTTCAAAATGCAGGTGGACTGGGAGAATCAGAATGGTACTGGACCCCAAGAAAGGGAGTTTGTGGAGTGTCTCCGAGATGGATTCTTAGAACAGCTTGTACTGGAGCCTACCAGGGAGAAGGCAATTCTAGATTTAGTGTTGTGCAATGAACCGGATTTGATCAGGGGTCTCGAGGTAAAGGAACCATTAGGAGGTAGTGACCATAATATGATATGTTTTAACCTGCAATTTGAGAAGGAGAAGGGAAAATCAGATGTGTCAGTATTACAGTTGAACAAAGGGAACTATGGAACTATGAGGGAGGAGCTGGCCAAAGTTCAATGGAACAATACCCTAGCAGGGAAGACAGTGGAACAATAATGGCAAGTATTTCTGGGAATAATGCGAAGGTGCAGGATCGGTTCATTCCAAAGAGGAAGAAAGATCCTAAGGGGAGTAAGGGGCAGCCATGGCTGACGAGGGAAGTAAAGGGCAGTATAAAAATAAAAGAGAAGAAGTATAACATAGCAAAGATGAGCGGAAAACCGGAGGACTGGGAAGTTTTTAAAGAGCAACAGAAGATAACAAAAAAGGCAATACGCCAAGAAAAAATGAGGTATGAAGGTAAACTAGCCAAGAATATAAAGGAGGATAGTAAAAGCTTCTTTAGGTATGTGAATAGCAAAAAAATAGTTAAGACCAAAATTGGGCCGTTGAAGACAGAAACGGGTGAATTTATTATGGGGAACAAGGAAATGGCAGACGAGTTGAACAGGTACTTTGGATCTGTCTTCACTAGGGAAGACACAAACAATCTCCCAGATGTAATAGTGGCCAAAGGAACTAGGGTAAAGAATGAACTGAAGGAAATTTATATTAGGCAAGAAACGGTGTTGGATAGACTGTTGAGTCTGAAGGCTGATAAGTCCCCGGGACCTGATGGTCTGCATCCCAGGGTACTTAAAGAGGTGGCTCTAGAAATCGTGGACGCATTGGTAATCATTTTCCAATGTTCTATAGATTCAGGAACAGTTCCTGCTGATTAGAGGGTGGGTAATGTTGTCCCACTTTTCAAGAAAAGTGGGAGAGAGAAAACAGGGACTTATAGACCGGTTAGCCTGACGTCAGTGGTGGGAAAGATGCTGGAGTCAATTATAAAAGAGGAAATTACGACACATTTGGATAGCAGTAGAAGGATCAGTCTGAGTCAGCATGGATTTATGAAGGGAAAATCATGCTTGACTAATCTTCTGGATTTTTTTGAGGATGTAACTATGAAAATGGACAAGGGAGAGCCAGTGGATGTAGTGTACCTGGGCTTCCAGAAAGCTTTTGATAAAGTCCCACATAGGAGATTAGTGGGCAAAATTAGGGCACATGGTATTGGGGGCAGAGTACTGACATGGATTGAAAATTGGCTGGCTGACAGGAAACAAAGAGTAGTGATTAACGGGTCCCTTTCAGAATGGCAGGCTGTGACCAATGGGGTACCACAAGGTTCCGTGCTGGGACCGCAGCTGTTTACAATATACATTAATGATTTAGATGAAGGGATTAAAAGTAACATTAGCAAATTTGCCGACACAAAGCTGGGTGGCAGTGTGAAATGTCAGGAGGATGTTACGAGAATGCAGGGTGACTTGGACAGGTTGGGTGAGTGGGCAAATGTATGGCAGATGCAGTTTAATGTGGATAAATTTGAGGTTATCCACTTTGGTGGCAAGAACAGGAAGGCAGATTACTATCTAAATGGAGTCAAGTTAGGAAAAGGGGAAGTACAACGAGATCTAGGTGTTCTTGTACATCAGTCAATGAAAGCAAGCAAGCATGCAGGTACAGCAGGCAGTGAAGAAAGCTAATGGCATGCTGGCCTTTATAACAAGAGGAATTGAGTATAGGAGTAAAGAGGTCCTTCTGCAGCTGTACAGGGCCCTGGTGAGACCCCACCTGGAGTATTGTGTGCAGTTTTGTCTCCAAATTTGAGGAAGGACATTCATGCTATTGAGGGAGTGCAGCGTAGGTTCACAAGGTTAATTCCTGGAATGGCAGGACTGTCATATGTTGAAAGATTGGAGCGACTGGGCTTGTATACACTGGAATTTAGAAGGATGAGTGGGGATCTGATTGAAACATATAAGATTATTAAGGGATTGGACACACTGGAGGCAGGAAGCATGTTCCCGCTGATTGGTGAGACCAGAACTAGAGGCCACAGTTTAAGAATAAGGGGTAGGCCATTTAGAACAGAGATGCGGAAAAACCTTTTCACCCAGAGAGTGGTGGATATGTGGAATGCTCTGCCCCAGAAGGGAGGTTGATATGTTCCATTGATTCAGGAGCTTGAATTCAAATCTTACTATGGCCATTATGGTCTTAGTATTATCTTATTTGAAGTAATTAAATAATGTCTGTACTTCTGGGTTAGTGCAATGGGCAGCTATTGGAGCTGCTACCATACTGTTCCAGAGATCCCTGGTTCAGTCATGACTTTCTCCTTATGACTCTATGGTTTTTCACCCACGTGCCAAAGTGATGTGCGTTCGTTGGTTAACTGGCTACTGTGAATTGTCCCTTGTGTGTTAATGAGTGGTAGAATCTGGGGAGTGTTAACCAAAATGTGACAGTAGACAATAGGTGCAGGAGTAGGCCATTTGGCCCTTTGAGCCGGCACCGTCATTCAATGTGATTATGGCTGATCATCCACAATCATTACCCTGTTCCTGCCCTTTCCCCATATCCCTTGACTCCACTATCTTTAAGAGCTCTATCTAACTCTTTCTTGAAACATCCAGAGAATTGGCCTCCACTGCCTTCTGAGGCAGAGCATTCCATAGATCCACAACTTTCTGGGTGAAAAAGTTTTTGCTCAACTCTGTTCTAAATGGCCTACCCCTTATTCTTAAACTGTGGCCTCTAGCTCTGGACTCACCCATCAGCGGGAACATGCTTCCTGCCTTGAGCGTGTCCAATCCCTAAACAATCTTATATGTTTCAATCAGATCCCCTCTCATCCTTCTAAATTCCAGTGTGTACAAGCCCAGTCACTCCAGTCTTTCAACATATGACAGTCCCACCTTCCCGGGAATTAACTTCATGAGCCTACGCTACACTCCCTCAATAGCAAGAGAGTCCTTCCTCAAATTTGGAGACCAAAACTGAACACAGTATTTCAGGTGTGGTCTCACCAGGGCCCTGTACAACTGCAGAAGGACCTCTTTGCTCCTATACTCAACTCCTCTTGTTATGAAGGTCAACATGCCTTCACTTCCTGCTGTACCTGCATGCTTACTTTCAGTGACTGATGAACAAGGACCCCTAGATCTCATTGTACTTCCCCTTTTGCTAACTTGACACCATTCAGATAGTAATCTGCCTTCCTGTTCTTGCCACCAAAGTGGATAACCTCACATTTATCCACATTAAACTGCATCTGCCCACTCGCCCAACCTGTCCAAGTCACCCTGCATTCTCCTAACATCTTCCTCACATTTCACACTGCCACCCAGCTTTGTGTCATCTGCAAATTTGCTAATGTTACTTTTAATCCCTTCATCTAAGTCATTAATGTATATTGTAAACAGCTGCGGTCCCAGCACTGAGCCTTGCGGTACCCCACTAGTCACTGCCTGCCATTCTGAAAAGGACCCATTAATTCCTACTCTTTGTTTCCTGTCTGCCAGCCAATTTTCTATCCATGTCAGTACCCTACCCCCAATAACATGTACTCTAATTTTGCCCACTAATCTCCTATGTGGGACCTTATCAAAGGCTTTCTGGAAGTCCAGGTACACTACATCCACTGGCTCTCCCGTGTCCATTTTCATAGTTACATCCTCAAAAAATTCCAGAAGATTAGTCAAGCATGATTTCCCCTTCGTAAATCCATGCTGACTCAGATCGATCCTGTTACTACTATCCAAATGTGCCGCTACTTCATCTTTTATAATTGACTCCAGCATCTTCCCCACCACTAGTATCAGGCTAACTGGTCTACAATTCCCTGTTTTCTCTCTCCCTCCTTTCTTTAAAAAGTGGGATAACATTAGCTACCCTCCAATCCACAGGACCTGATTCTGAATTTATTGAACATTGGAAAATGATTACCAATGCATCCACGATTTCTAGAGCCACCTCCTTAAGTACCCCAGGATGTAGACCATCAGGCCCTGGGGATTTATCAGCCTTCAGTCCCATCAGTCTACCCAACACCATTTTCTGCCTAATGTGAATTTTCTTCAGTTCCTCTGTTACCCTAGGTCTTCTGGCCACTGTTACATCTGGGAGATTGTTTGTGTCTTCCCTAGTGAAGACAGATCCAAAGTACCTGTTCAACTCGTCTGCCATTTCCTTGTTCCCAATAATAAATTCACCCATTTCTGCCTTCAAGGCCCAACTTTGGTCTTAACTAATTTTTTCCTCTTCACATACCTAAAGAAGCTTCTACTGTCCTCCTTTTTATTCTTGGCTAGCTTACCTTCGTGCCTCATCTTTTCTCCCCATATTGCCTTTTTAGTTATCTTCATTGCTCTTTATCCTAGTCCTCTGGCTTCCCGTTCATCTTTGCTATGTTATACTTCTCTTTTATTTTTATACTGTCCTTGACTTCCCTTGTCAGCCACGGTTGCCCCCTGTTCCCCTTAGAATCTTTCTTCCTCTTTAGAATGAACTGATCCTGCACCTTCTGTGTTATTCCCAGAAATACCTGCCATTGTTGTTCCGCTGTCATCCTGCTAGGGTATCCTTCCAGTCAACTTTGGCCAGCTCTTCCCTCATGGCTCCATAGACCCCTTTGTTCAACTGTAATACTGATACTTCTGATTTTCCCTTCTCCCTCTCAAATTGTAGATTGAAGCTTATCATATTATGGTCACTACCTCCTAATGGCTCCTTTCCCTCAAGTTCCCTTATCAAATCCGGATCCATCTCGGAGGCACTCTGCAAACTCCCTTTCTTGCGGTCCAGTACCAGCTTGATTTTCCCAGTCTACTTGCATGTTGAAATCCCCCATAACAACCGTAGCATTACCTTTGCAACATGCCAATTTTAACTCTTGATTCAACTTCAGATTCAGATTCAGTTTATTGTTATTTAAAAACCACAAATGCAGCTAAAAAATGAGACAACCTTCCTCCAGAATGATATCAACAAAGCACATGACAAAATAGACTACACCAGAAAATCCACATAACGTTTGGCAATCCCCAGTCCAGAGTCTGGAGAGGCTGCTGCGTATTAATATCGTGTTCCCTGGAAAGGAGCTCCAACCCCACCAGACAAACAAGACTAAAAACTAAAGCTACAAGACCTGCACAAAACCACATAGTTACAACAGTGCAAACAATACTATAATTTGATTTAAAAAAAACAGACCATGGTCATGTTAAAAATAGTCCAAAGATGTTAACAGACTATAAGTTCGAAAGAAAACTCCACACAGTTTCCACAAGTCCTCAGGGTCCCGATAGACTCGTCATCCCACTCCGGCGGCAGAAGGGAATACCCCCGCTATGGACTTCCACGGCACCGCCCGACTCAGCCTCACAGACGCAGCACACAGTGAAAGCGACCTGACCACAGCGGACTCCGAGTCGGTCGAACCTCCGAGCTTCTGACCATCCCCTCCGAGCACCATCCTCTGCCGAACATATTAAGACGCCCCCGCCAACGGCCATTGGCAGCGTGACCCCGAGGACTGGGGGCCTGTTCTTCTCAGCAGAGACCCAGACCTCTCAGCAGCAGCAGCAACGAAGAAGGCCTTCCTGGAGGTTTCCAGATGTTACTCCCTATATCCAGGCTATTACTTGGAGGCCTGTAGATTACTCCCATTAGGGTGTTTCTGTCCTTACAATTTCTCAGTTCTATCCAAATTGACTCTACATCTCCTGATTCTATGTCACCCCTCGCAAGGGACTGAATTTCATTCCGCACCAACAGAGCCACCCCACCCCCTCTGCTCACCTGTCTGCCCTTTCAATAGGATGTACATCCTTGAATATTCATTTTCCAGCCCTGATCCTCTTGCAGCCGTGTCTCTGTTATTCCTACAACATCATACTTGTCAATTTCCAACTGAGCCTTAAGCTCATCCACTTTATTTCTTATACTTCGTGCATTCATATATAATACTTTTAATCCATTACTCCCCTCACCTCTCACATCGGTTCCTGTTGCACTTGGCCATACTCTCCGATTCCCTTCCTGAGCTTTCTGCCCTGTTCTGTTGTCTTTCTTAACTTTTCTTATTCTCTCTTTCGCTTTAACTCTGTCCTTATATTTCTGGTTCGTCTCCTTCCCCCCACTACTTAGTATAAACACACCCGTCTAGCAGTGGCAAACCTGCCTGTCAGAATGCTGGTCCCCCGCCTGTTAAGGTGCAACCCATCCCTTTTGTACAATTCATCCTTAACCCAAAACAGATCCCAGTGGTCTAAGAATCTAAAACTCTGCTTCCCGCACCAGCTCCTCAGCCACTCATTCAGATCCCCTATCTCCCTGTTCCTGCCCTCACTAGCACGAGGAACTGGAAGCAAACCGGAGATAACCACCCTGGAGGTCCTGCTTTTCAGCCTACTTCCGAGTTCCCTGAAGTCACACTGCAAAATTTCTTTCCTCTTCTTCCTGACATCATTTGTGCTGACATGCAGTACCACTTCCAGCTGTTCACCTTCACCCTTGAGGATGCCCTGCAATCGGTCTTTGACATCCTGGATCCTGGCAACAGGGAGGCAATACACCATTCTTAAATCCCACCTGTTTCCACAGGAACCCCTTTCTGTATCTCTCACTATGGAGTTCCCTACTACCATGGCTCTACCTGATGTCTGTCTCCTCAGCTTTGCTTCAGCGCCAATTTTTGACTCGCAGACCTACAGTGTCTTCTGTCCCGACAGCTTCCAAGAGGGTGAATCTGTTTTCAAGAGGTACATCCCCCGGGGTTTCCTGTACTCCAAGCATCCATCCCTTCCTCATCATCGCCCCCCTTCTCTCTTCCGGTATCTTTGGTGTAACGATCTCCCTGTAGGTCCTGTCCAGAAAACTCTCATTTTCCCGGATGAACCTGAGGTCATCCAGTTGCTTCTCCAGTGCACCAACATGGCCCTTCAGGAGCTTAAACCTGGACACTCTTTCCACAGTTGTAGCAGCGGGAGGCACCATCAGTGACCCTGACCTCCCACTTCATGCAAGCATCACACTGAAACAATTTACCTGTCATTTCTTCACCACTTCTCACCCTCTCCAACTGTGGTGTAGTCTCCTCCCTCAGCCTGCTCGCTGAAGACTCTCGAGCCAAAGACTCACACTTTTCTCACAAGGCACTTCCCTCGACAAGGCCGCTCCCCTAGAGCAAACCTTGCTTATATTGGCTGATAATCTGACTAATTCGTTTCACTTGCCGTACCTCTGCCGACCTTGAAGGTATGTGTTGCAGGCTGGTCCCGGCCGGTTTGTAAATGAACCGCTCCTGAAAACAACAGAAAAAAGACTCCCAAGAGCTTACCTTCTCAGCCAATCCCTGCCCTCACTCCTTCACTTGCTGCACCTCTGCCGACCTTGAAGGTATGTGGGGAGAATAAAAAGAGAGATTAATGTAAGATTACTGTAAATGGTGGTTTGTTTATTGGGCTCAGCATTGTGCTCTGTATCTCTCTCAATGATGCAGAAGTTTGTGGTTAGGGTGAGGAGGAAAAAAATGCCACTTCTGAGCAAAGCTGAAAATGAGAGTAATACTGCAGGAGCTCTTTGCTATTGTAGGGTTTATGCTTGTCTCAGCAGACTGAAAATATTAGATTTTGAGGCATCTTGGATTAGTGAAAGTAATTATTTAAATCTGAATTTTTTATGAATTCTCATAAGCCTTGGACACTTCAGCTTTAATTGCGTAACATCAAGCTTTTCAGAAATATAAGGACACTTCATTTGAGTTATGTGATATAGAATGTTTGATCCTAGAATTCTGTACCTTGTGCTCTGTAGAATTATCATACAAGGCTGAAAGTGAGGTTCAAGTTACTGTGAAAAGGTGTTGCCAAAAATCAAGTGATAGTTTGTGCCTGAATGAACTGCCAAATGTTGAGGACTGAAGTACTACACTTAAGTTCAAAGGTGAAAGTTTCACATTTTAAATAAAAGGATAGAAGCTATGGAGGCACTTGATTTTTTTTTACATTTGTGTAATATCTATCACAGTTACGTCTTGAATCTATAGGTTATCCTAATCATTGCTGTGCTCTTCACCAGTAATTAATGACTGTTTCAAGTCAGGAATTCAAAGGAGTCAATGTAGATTTACTTGATCTCCCATCCCTGCTGTTGGACTTAAATCTGGAATGAAAAAAAGGAAATGGTTCATTTGAAGAATTTTATGTGTCAGTTATTCAATTTACTGGCTGGCTGGTGGCATAGTGGCATCAGCACCAGACTTCAGAGCGAAGGCTCCCGTGTTTGAATCCAGCCGGCTCCCTTGCATGCTTTCCATCCGTGCTGGGGTGAGTGTCGGCCTCATAAAAACAGGAAAGCCTGCTTAAAAACAATGCAGTCCCGATGACTCCACTCAGAGTTAAGAAAGTTAAGGCTTTCCTCTTCTTCAATTTACAAAGACTTCTTATTTTTTGAGCTAACATAGGTGGTCTCTGCTCAAAGACAATTGTGAAGTGAGATATTAGGCTCTCAAAGTTGAGCCATATTTTAAGTACAGCAAGATGTTCTAGCCTCTAGCTGAGGAAAATATTTGGCTGTGAATTAGTATTATATCTGTGTTAACTTGGCAAAAATTACACTACATTTGAATAATTCATTATCTTTCTGCTTGTGTATAACACCCACTCTCTTGTGTCTATGATAGTCTTGATTTATCTCTGTTCTTTGAAAGCAAACTATTTAATTGATCTGTCATTTTAATACAGAGTCAGATGGGGAATAGCAATGAATTTTAAGCAAAGTCAGTGATTCTTCCTTTCTTGGTTAGATTTGAAAATTTTCTTCTTTCTGTGAGAATTTTACATTGCGACATTTGTTTAGTCTTGCTAGCATTTTGGAAGATTAACAATGTATTTCAAGTTGTAGAGATAAATATGGATGGCGAGAACAAAGCAAATATGTGACAATGTAGAAATTGAGATGGTAACCAAGATGTGCCAGATGACCCAGTGATTCTCAGTGCCATCTAAGAGGGAAGCAAATATGAGTTGATCAATCTGAAAGAATTCAATAAAAGGTTAATATAGGCTGTAGAAAGTAATAATGCATCCTAGACCTGTCAGAATGCAGACCACAACAACTGCTGAAATTATGAAATTTTTAAAAAATTGCTGTAAATACTCAGTATGAATAATTTTGCACATGGCTGTAATATTGGTAGTATTGTTGTTAGGATGAAGGATAGTTGTATATTGTAGAATGCTAACTGATCAATATCAATGTAGGGTAATGGTGAGTAGAATCTATTCTCCTAAATGCAAATTCATGCACTTTCAGTGGGACAAATGCAAAGAATGGTGGAGCCTTGAGGAATAATAAGGGCAAGAGGAACTTCAGTATGTAATCTGATAATCTCTGAAGGTGACAGCAGAGGTAAATATGCCAATGAAGAAGGTGTGCAGGATATTTCATTGGTCAGGCATGATCCAAATTTTTTTAAACACTGGTAAGGCCACAGCTGGAAGGGTATTGTTGCACTGTTTGCAAAGGAGTTTCATAAGGAAGTTGCCTGGGTTGGAGCACTTAGAGCCTTACTAGGCTGGGCGAAGGATTGATAGAAAGAAAGGTTTTCCTATACAGGTTTCCCCCGCTATCCGAAGGTAGAGTGTTCCTATGAAACTGTTTGTAAGCCAAAATGTTGCAAAGCGAAGAAGCAATTACCATTTATTATATGGGAAAAATCTGTTGGCGTTCTCAGACCCAAAATATAACTACAAAATCATGCCAAATAAAACATAAAACCTAAAATAATAGTAACATATAGTAACAGCAGGAATGATATGATGAATACACAGCCTATATAAAGTAGAAAAACTTTTCTGCAATCATTGCAGCACTGTCTAGCGTAGCGATAATCTCACTACTTAGCGCTACTAGCATAGCGGAAGCAGTGTCAGTGGAAGCATACCAAATAACACATAAAAGTACACAGCCTATATAAAGTAGAAATAATGTATGTACAGTGTAGTTTCACTTACCGGAATTGGGAAGACGGCAAGCATACTGATGATGATGTGTTAGTCTGAGTCGTCGGAGGTTGGGGTGAACGGAACACAACGGGAAGTGTTTTCTTATTAACACTTTTAAGTGCCCTCGGATTTTCTGAATAGTACACTAGTAGAGGCTTAAGGACAGCATCACCGGTGGCATTAATCATAGGCATTAGGGTAAACCTGGCCTTCGATGCCTTGTGTCCCTTAGCCTGCTTTTCTTCTATCGAAATAAATGTCTTGCTCAGAAATTTTTGCTTGGAACCTTTCGGCAGCTTCAGTATCAGCCGAAGCACTCTCTCCAGTAAACGTTAAACGAAGCTGCCCTCGCCTCAGAAACCGATCAAACCACTCATGACTACCTTTAAATTCCACTATCGCAACACTTTCATCACCATCATCCAGTGCTTTCTGTTTCAGCTTATTAAAAAGACTGATTTCTCCTTTAGTATAAGATAACTTAACGGAACACCACGCTTTGTACATCAAGCAATAGACTTACCATTTTATCCATCATTGAATGCCAACTAAAAGAGACCACTTTGCTACGAGCAGAGCCAGCAGTAACATCGGCAGCTTTCAAGATTCTTACTCTCTGCCTATAAATAGTGCGAATGGTTCAACACGCTGACAATGTCCTTAATTGAAACGCTGAATTATGCCTAATTTTACACGAAGTATAACACCCTTACAAGCTCTCTTAGGCTTTTCCAATACCTTAGAACTCATCTTGCTAACGGATGCACAAAATAAATCAAGATAAAGCACAGATGCTCACAGGCACATGTTTAAGCAATGGTGGCTTGAATCAGTTCCAGGGGAGGAGCTTGGCTACTCGGGGCGCATGCTGCCTTTTTCGTAACAGTGAAAACACTTTCTGTTAGCGAAAACAGGTAACTAATGTTCTTTCATAACAGTGAGTTGTCGTAAAGTGAATGTGTGAAAAACAGGGGCCACCTGTAATAGATCTATCTAGCTCTAGAGGGCATGGATTGAGAATAAAAATTGAGATGTTTTGTGGGGGATCTGAGGAAAGTTTGAAATTTGAACGCAGTGCCTGAATGGGTCTTGGAGGTGAACAAAGTGTAAGATCATAACAGAGTAGATTGTGAGGGCAAGTCCATAATATCGTACAGAGTCTGAAACCAGTAGGATAGAAGAGTTGGTGAGATTTCTTGGTTGTGACATCAATGTGGTAGGACTGTTGCAGATGTTTACACTTATGAGGTTGAAGCTCTCAACTGTCAAAATAGAAGAATCATGACCACGACATCCCTTTCTGAAATCAATGACCAGCCTTTTGTTGACATGGAGGGAAAGGTTGTTGTCATGACACATTTTCACTAAACTCTGTACCGCCTTCCTGTACCCTAATTCATCATTATTTGAGATGTGGCCCGCTACCGTATCATCTGAAAACATGTAGATGAGGTTAAAGCAGAATGTGGTTGCGCAGTCATAAATGTACAGGGAGTAGAGGCTGAGAACACAAGGTTGTAAAGCACCTGTGTTTAGAATAATTGTGGCAGGGGTGCTTGTGCCTGTCATACTGATGGTGGTCTGTTGGTCAGAAAGTCAAGGATCTATTTGCAGACGGGGCCATTACTCCCAAGGTCCTGAGTTTGGAAATGGGTTTGCTTGGAGTAATAATATTGATAGTCTGATGTAGGTATCTTTACTGTCCATATGCTCCAGAGATGAGTGTAGATCCAGAGATGTGGCAGCCACCATAGGCATGTTTCAGCAGTACGCAAATCACAGTGGGTCAAAGGTGTCTGGAAAGCTGGAGCTGATGATCAGCTTCTTGAAGCACTACGTGTTAGCAGATGTTAGAGCCTCTGGTCAGTGGTCGTTAAGGCACATTATCTTGTTTTTCTTGGGTACCGGAACAATAATAGGAAGTAATGACCTGAAACGGAGAGAGCATTTTTATGTCTGAAAATAGGCATGCTAACTGCTTAGTACAGGATCTAAAGCTGAGACTGAGGCCTCTGTCGGTCAAGGTTGACCATGGATGTTGCTTCCTAGCTATCTAGATATTTAAACCTAGGCAATACGATATGGAGAGCAAGCTGTTGCCCATGTAACAACCTCCCCCTCTCCACCCTGCTGATGAACCCAATGGAATGGCAGAGACCGATACAATTTAGCACCAGCAGAGGCACAGGAGTTGCCAGTCAGTGTTGAACTCAACATAAGACTATCTTAGGGACTCCAGCCCGGATTTTTCCCTCAGGGTTTACTCCCGACGCCTTCCCCATGTGTGAGTATAGCCACAAGGCAGCGGAGGTTTGAGATCAGAGTTTTCCTGCCCAAAGCGACTGTTTTTAAGGTGCCAGTAGCCCACCTTTGCTCCTTCTCCTGTCAGTAGAAATGGTTCTGCCGGGCTTAGTAGCTAAGCCTCATGTAAAGGCCAGGAGCTGGATTTGGTTGTCAGAGGCTACTTGAGGCACACACCATTGGGAGCATTTAATAGGTAGTGAGAGCTTGTACCCATTACCACTTCCAGCTATAGCAACCTTAAGGAACCAAGGACACAGCCAAGAACACCATCCTGGTCCAAGAAAGTCAGTACTAATGGATGAAAGGACAGTGGAAGGAAAAGTATATAGAAAACCACAGAGGACAAACTCTGAAACTGCTTGCCAGCAGGATAAGCTCAGCAGCTTTTCTCTGTTTGTTAGGTACAATGTTGATTTTTGCTGATTATTTCAATCATGGTTTTGAACTTAAACAAAGATCTGTGAAATGCAAAGACAAGTGTACATATAAGGTATCATCTGTTTGCTTGCTTCCCTTTGAGGAAAAGGACTTGATTGTAAATTTGGATTTGATCACCAGATTTTGAAGGATCATAAACCCATTTTGAAGAGTGTAAAAATGATATTGCTATTATTGTATTTATACTTTCATGTGTCCTCTTAAAAAGATTTGATCTTGAATTAAGTAATATTGATTTATTTGAAGGGGTATAAGTTCCTTTTTACACAAATCTAAAGTGAATATCATTTCTTGAATTTATAAAATGATTGATAAAATTGCTGTTACTGGCTACTGTTGGTTTGATTGATTGTCATGTGGTTCTTTAACTCTACAAGCCCAGCTGCTGTGAATTTAACAGGAAAGATTTGTACAGTTGGCCCTCCTTATCCACGAGTTCCGCATCTGCGAATTCAACCATTTTCAATCGTGATCATGATTGTTTTCGTGAACAGAAACACTGTGGATTCAGAGCTCAGCCCCCGCGTCCTAATGTCCACCGCACTGAGACAGATTAAATAAGGTCTGGGGTTCCGCTGGGTCCCAAGGTCCACCGTATTGAGACAAGTTGAATAAGTGACTTGAGCATCCGCATTTCTTGATATCCACGAGGGGTCCCGGAACCAATCCCTTGTGGATAAGGAGGGCCGACTGTATGTTGAACATTAAATAACTCAATGCACTTAAGCAAGAATAAACAAAATTTGCCAGCAAGCTTTGAGATGCTTCAGTGGGTGCCAAGAGCCTTGTGTTCGGTTTTATAGAGGAAATAATTTTAATCTGTGTGGTATGGAGAGTAAATAATTTTTAAAATGCAGTGGTATTCATCATTTTGTGGAGCTCTGTAATTTTAAATTAATATAGTTCATTAATGGAGAATGTGTGGAGCAGGTTAAGACCTACAAGTATCTGGGAGTACAGTTAGACGAGAAGCTAGACTGGACTGCCAACACAGATGCCTTGTGCAGGAAGGCACAGAGTCGACTGTACTTCCTAAGAAGGTTGGCGTCATTCAATGTCTGTAGTGAGATGCTGAAGATGTTCTATAGGTCAGTTGTGGAGAGCGCCCTCTTCTTTGTGGTGGCGTGTTGGGGAGGAAGCATTAAGAAGAGGGACGCCTCACGTCTTAATAAGCTGGTAAGGAAGGCGGGCTCTGTCGTGGGCAAAGTACTGGAGAGTTTAACATTGGTAGCTGAGCGAAGGGCGCTGAGTAGGCTACGGTCAATTATGGATAACTCTGAACATCCTCTACATAGCACCATCCAGAGACAGAGAAGCAGTTTCAGCGACAGGTTACTATCGATACAATGCTCCTCAGACAGGATGAAGAGGTCAATACTCCCCAATGCCATTAGGCTTTACAATTCTACCGCCAGGACTTAAGAACTTTTTAAAAGCTATTATTAATGCTTTTTGAGATAGTGATTTAGATGCATATCATATTTTTTACTGAGTTAAGTATTGTATGTAATTAGTTTTGCTACAACAAGTGTATGGGACATTGGAAAAAAAGTTGAATTTCCCCATGGGGATGAATAAAGTATCTATCTATCTATCTATCTATCTATCTAGCCACTCAGAGAAATTCAATGCAATCAAACCAACAGTGTTCTTTGAAAGGAAAATCTTTTGAGGATGTTAGCAGAGTATTTGGATTTATGGAAGATATTTAAGATGGTCCATATAAAAGGCTGGTGAACAAGATAAGACCTCTCAGTATTTAGGGATGTATGCTAATTTGAAGATTTGTTATGACAGACACTCAGAATCAATGGGTCAGTTTGAGAGGATTTAACTAGTGGTGTGCACTAAGGACCAGTTCTTGATTGATTATTTCAGTCATGGTTTTGAACCCAAAGATCTGTGAAATACAAAGACAAGTATATGTATAAGGTATCATCTGCTTGCTTGCTTCATTTTGAGAAAAAAAGTCTTGATTGTAAATTTGTATTTGAACACCAAATTTCAAAGGGTCATAAACCTATTTTGAAGCTTGTAAAGATGATATTGCTATTGTTGGATTTATACTCTGAGGCCATCAAACTTTACAACTCCTCCCTTGGAGTGTCAGACACCCTGAGCCAATAGGCTGGTCTTGGACTTATTTCCACTTGGAATAATTTACTTATTATTAATTATTTATGGTTTTATATTGCTATATTTCTACACTATTCTTGGTGCGACGGTAATGAAACCCAATTTCCCTCGGGATCGATAAAGTATGTCTTTCTGTTTAGGTTGCTGCTGTTAAGAATAAAGGTATGATCTCCTAAGAAGGATATGGACTATTCTCTGAAATATAGCATCAGTTTTAAAAAAATGCTGGAGAAATTACTGGGGTGAAAGCTAATAAATGTTTTATTCCTGATGATCTGATAAATGATAGAATGCACTGGATGTCATCTTCTATGATTCTTTATGTCATGGAACAATTTTTGCATGTTGGAGGAGTTAGTTTCTTAAAAGAACATGAAAGTAGGAAACTGGTATAAAAAAGACAAACTGACATTTAACTGAGCATTAAATTATGTATTTAAATTAAATACAGAAAAAAAATTAGAACACTTCCAATATTATTACAGTACTATAAAACTATGAGTTTCTAATAGTGATCGAAGGAGAAATTCATCCAGTAATTTCTACCGCATTTGACGGAACAAAACCAGCGCAGCTTCCTTGTGCAGGTAATTCATTGTCTTTGTATAATCCTTTCAACGATTGCATCCTCCAAATTTTCATTGTAAGATTCAAGATGACTGTCAGTCCTTAAAATTTTTAGCAGTTCCTGATGGTGAACTAATGAAATTGTTTCATTTTTATTCCCAGCCGTTTCTGGCATCTCCAAATCTGAATGCTTGAAACCACAGTGAGCAGAACAGTTCAGAATCTGAATCAGACTTGACTCAGCCAGTGGGATGAGTTACAGGGCAATAGAGGCATGGTGCAGTTAAAACAGAAACCAACAAATAGTAGATTGAAAGTGTTGTATTTGAATGCACATAGCAGAAGGAATAAAATGGACGATCTTAAAATCCAGCTACAGATTGGCAAGTATGACGTTGTGCCCATCTCTGAAACTTGGTTAAAGGGTGACTGCAATGGGAGCTGAACTTTCAAGGATATATGGTGTATTGGAAAAATAGGTTAGTAGGCAGAGGGGGTGGTGTAGCCCTGTGTATAAGAAATAATATTGAATCATTAGAAAGTCAAATGGATGGCTTTTTAGAACAGCTTATTGTTGAGCCCTCTAGGGGATTGGCTGTGCTGGATTGAGTGTTGTGCAATGATCTGGAGGTGATAAGAGAGATAAAGGTTAAGGAACTCTTGGGAAACAGTGATCACATTATGATTGAGTTTACTTTGAAATTTTGAGAAGGAGAAATTAACTTTCAATGTGTCGGTATTTCAGTGGAATAAAGGAAATTATAATGGCATGAGAGGGGAACTGGCCAAGGTTGACTGGAAAGAGACACTAGCAGGAAGTACAGCAGAGCAGCAATGGCTGGAGTTTCTGTGAAAAATGAGGGAAGTGCAAGACAGATATATTCCAAATAAGAAGAAATTTTTGAATGGAAGAAAGAAACTATCGTGGCTGACAAGTGAAGTCAGAGCCGAAGTAAAAGCAAAAGAGAGAGCATACAATGAAGCCAAAGCTAGTGGCAAGATAGAGGATTCCGAAGCTTTCAAAAACTTTCAGAAAGAAACTAAGAAGGTCATTAGGAAGGAAATGATGAATGATGAAAGGAAGCCGACGACCAATATCAGAGAAGATACTAAAAGATTTTTTAAGTATATAAAGAGTAAAAGAGAGTTAAGGGTAGATACAGGACCGATAGAAAATGACGCTGTAGATATTGTAATGAGAAACACAGAGATGGCAGAGGAATTGAGTGCGTATTTTGCATCAGTCTTCACAGTGGAAGACATCAGCAGAAAGGTAACTATAGACCTGTTAGCCTGACATCAGTGGTTGGGAAGTTGTTGGAATCGATAGTTAGGGATGAGATTACGGCATACCTGGTGGTACATGACAAGATAGGCCAAAGCCAGCATGGTTTCCTGAAAGGAAAATCCTTTTTGAGGAAATTACAAGCAGGGTAGACAGAGGAGATGCAGTAGATGTGGTGTACTTGGATTTTCAGAAGGCCTTTGACAAGATGCCGCACATGAGGCTGCTTAGCAAGATAAGAGCCCATGGAATTACAGGGGAGTTACTAGCGTGGGTGGAGCATTGGCTGATCGGCAGAAAACAGAGTGGAAATAAAGGGATCCTATTCTGACTGGCTGTCGGTTACCAGTGGAGTTCCACAGGAGTCGGTGTTGGGACCATTGCTTTTTACTATGTTTGTCAATGATTTGGACTATGGGATTAATGGATTTTGGCTAAATTTGCCAATGATACAAAGATAGGTAGAGGAGCGGGTAGTATTGGGGAAACAGCCTGAAGAGACTTAGATAGTTTAGGGGAATGGGCAAAGAAATGGCAAATGAAATACAATGTTGGAAAGTGTATGGTCATGCACTTTGGTGGAAGAAATAAACTGGCAGACTAATGTTTAGATGAGGAGAGAATTCAAAATGCAGAGATGCAAAGGGACCTGGGAGTCCATGTGCAAGATACCATAAAGGTTAACCTCCCTCCAGGTTGAGTCAGTGGTGAAGAAGGCGAATGCAATGTTGGCATTTATTTCTAGAGGTATAGAATATAAGAGCAGGGTTGTGATGTTGAGGATCTATAAGGCAATCGCGAGACCACACTTGGAGTATTGTGTGCAGTTTTGGGCTCCTTGTTTTAGAAAGGATATACTGATGTTGGAGAGGGTTCAGAGAAGATTCACGAGAATGATTCCAGGAATGAAAGGGTTACCATATGAGGAACGTCTGGCAGCTCTTGGACTGTATTCCTTGGAGTTCAGGAGAATGAGGGGGGATCTCATAGAAACATTCCGAATGTTAAAAGGCCTGTACAGGTAAGGTATGGCAAAGTTATTTCCAATGGTTGGGGCGCTTAGGACAAGAGAGCATGACTTTAGGATTGAAAGATGATCATTTAGAACAGAGATGCAGAGGGTGGTAAATCTGTGGGATTTGTTGGTGGGTGCATTTAAGGTAGAGATAGATAGGTTCTTGATTAGCCAGGGCGTCAGAGGGTATGGGGAGAAGGCAGGGGGGTGGGGATGACTGGAAGACTTGGATCAGCCCATGATTGAATCCCAGAGCAGACTCGATGGGCTGAATGGCCTACTTCTCCTCTATCTTACGGTCTTAATGTCACCGGCTTATGTCATGAAATTCGTTAACTTTGCGGCAGCAGTAAAATACAATAAATATATATTAGTTAATTATTTAATTTAAATATAAATAGAGTAAATAAGATGTGCAAAAAAAATAGGAAATTTAAAAAAATCGTGAAGTGGTGTTCATGGGTTCAATGTCCATTCAGAAATCTGATGGCTGAGGGGAAGAAGCTGTTCCTAAATCGTTGAGTGTGTGCCTTCAGGCTTTTGTTCCTCCTTCCTGATGGACTGATGCCCCAAATAATTGGTATCCGCTGCATTTGAATTTTCCTGTTTGTCTGAGCTGACAGTTCAGCTGCAAGGTTATCTATCCATCACCTCCTGTATTCACATCCCTTCCCATAGAGTGTGATCGATCTTTTTCAATACTCTTATGTGACACATCATCAGCATGCTCACCCTGTCTGCTTGTCACATACCTCAAAAACAAAATCCAGTGGATTTATCAAAAATGATTTCCCTTTCTCAACTCTGTTACTGCCAAATCCTATTATTATTTTCCAATTGTGTCAGGCTGACTGGTTCATAATTTCTTGTTTCTATTTCGATCTTTAAATGGTCGGATTGCATTTCCTGCCTTTCAGATTTTGCCATTTGCTGTTCTTTTAAAAATCCTATAATGCAAATCATTGGGTCTTGGGATTTGATGCTTTTATAATATTTTCTTTGAGCTTATTCACACTCAACCTGTAACCTTCCATAATTAATGAAAGGTTTTCTGCATCTCACATTAAAAAAAATTGCATAAAATGTTTATGAAAGCAAGAAATTCTGCCGATGCAGGAAATCCAAAATAACACATACAAACTGCTGGAGGAACTCAGCGGGTCAGGCAGCATTAATGGAAATGAATAAACAGTCTAATGTTTTAAGCCGAGACCTCACACCCTTCATATTGTGCATTTTTGGAATAAAACACAATGCTGTAAATAGCATCTCAAGTAAAAACTGTTTTGTTTTCGCCAATGATGTGTCAAACATCACTCCAGTTCTGTGTAGAGTTTGTCAACTTCAAGCATTATGTCTGTTTTGAAACTGGATATCCATATATATCCAGAACTAACATGAAATGGTTGAAAAAATTCATAGAAAAAGCTCTGTAGCATACTGTTAGGTAGATAAAATGTGAATCTAAGCAACACACACAAAATACTGGAGGAACTCAGCAGGCCAGGCACTGTCTATAGAAAATAGTACAATTGATGTTTCAGACCAAACCCCTTCAGCAGGGCTGGAGAAATAAAGCTGTGGAGTAGATTTGATTCCTCAGTTTTTCTCCAGTCCTACCAAAGGGTTTCAACCCAAAACGTCAACTGTACTTTTTTCCATAGATGCTGCCTTGCCTGCTGAGTTCCTCCAGCACTTTATGTATGTTGTTCCTTTATTGTTACATTGCCTTAAATTATAACTTAAAGCTATAATTTAATACCTTAAATTTTAAGTCTTCAGAGTTGTATTTCAATCTTGTGTTTCTCAATGTTTCAAGTTTACTTTGTATGCAGTAACTATTCCAGATAACAACTTAAAGGTATATGAAAATGGTGATAGAATATAGAACATAAGATGGTACTGCACAGCCCATTGGCTTATAACGTCTGTGCCCTCAAACTCCTGTCTGTTAGCACATAGTTTTCACATCCTTGCCTGATCCTGTGCCTGTCTAAATGTCTCTTCAATGTTATACTCTCTGCTTCTCACCTTCCTTGGCACTACCTTATAGGCATCTACCACTCTGTTGTGAAATAAAAGCAACTTGCTTACAAACTTCATTTTAAATCTATGTTCTGTGAGGAATAAGCAGTTGGTATCTTGTGTCAAAACCTTTCACCAGGAAACTCTTGTGTTTATGGTTAATGCCAAACTTTAGCCAATTTGATTCACTCCATATGTTATCAAAAATTAGTTACAGGTGTGGATACTGCGAAGGCAATAGTACTGGAGATGTGCTGAAGAACTGGCCATACCCTTAGCCAAGTAGCTGCAGTACAACCACAATATTGGCATCTATCCAACAATGTGGAAAATAGCTTGGTAATGTCCTTCCCACAAGAAGCAGGACCAATCCAACCCAGCCAATTACAGCCTCATTAAGGCTGATTTATACTTGTGCATCACATCGACATCGTAGCTATCACATGCTGTACCTCCGCCGTACCCTACCCTGTAGGGTGACATGCCCCTCTCCAGAAAAGTTACTCATGCGTCACGGCAACACAGACCGCAGCAACTGTGCTTGGTTGCATCACATTTCCTCCTACGCATTTCTGGTTCCTTCTTCTCTGCCATGTCTGTAGGCTGTGCGTACACCAATGCGAAATAGATGAATCAAATCGTTAAATCTACCTGCCGATTTGGAAAACTGTTTGAAATGCATTTCCTTGTCCATGTCTCTCACGAAGAAACTCAACACAGTCGCATACAAACCCCACCACCAACTAGCGTTTGGATTCACCAACGCATGCTCACTACGGCGTAGAGCAATGCAGAAGTGAAAATCAAGGCTACGACACAGGCTGCAGCATAGCCCATACAGACAAGTATAAATCAGCTTTAGTCTGCTCTCATTCTTCAGCAATGTGAGTTAACTGATAATTGATAGTGTTATCAAGCATCATGCACTTAGGAGCTTAATTGATAAAGAATGTAGACCGTAAAGACTGCAAGTTTTAGCCACTGTAGCACTCGAGTCATAAAAGATGGTTTGACTGTTCACTTGTACTAGTGCTAAATTGAGATGTTCTGCTGACATAAGAGACTAGATGCTGGAGTCTCAACAAACAGTCTGCTGGAGGAAGATGCCAAGAGGGTGAAAAGGAACCTTCAGAGTTGTGTACTTTGATAATAATAAATGAACCTTTGGAACTGAGTGGATTGAACACTGACTGTGGGAAGAAAGGAATTGTTAATGTTTCAGTTTAAAACCTGCATGTCGTGAGGTATTCTGCTTTTAGTCGTTAAGTTGTTTTTCAGAATATGCAGTTCAAGTTAGTTTTAACATGACATACCTAGAAAATATCTGCTAAACTGGTATGAAAATCCAATCTTAAAATTCATTACATAATTTGAATTGATTATGCTGAGTAACTTGTGGGCCTGAAAATAGGTAAGTTCCCTGGACCTGATGGAATGCATCTCAGAGTACTAAAAGAAATGGCAGAAGTTATAGTAGAGGCTTTGATGATAATTTACCAAAATTCTCTGGACTCTGGACAGGTCCCAGCGGATTGGAAGATGGCGAATGTCACAAAAAGGATGGAGGTAAAAGGCAGGTAACTGTGGGCCAGTTAGTTGAGCAAATGCTTGGAACTATCACTAAAGAAGAGATAGTGAGGTACCTGGAAAGAAATGGATCCATCAGGCAGACGCAGCATGGATTCAGCAAAGGCAGGTCCTGTTTGTCAAACTTACTGGAATTCTTTGAGGATATAACAAGTTCAGTGGATAGAGGGGGAACAGATGGACATTGTTTACTTGGATTTTGATAAGGTGCCACATAAAAGACATCCATAAGGTAAGGATGCATAGAGTTGAAGGTGATGTATTAGCATGGATAGAGGATTGCTTAACTAATAGAAAGCAGAAAGTTGGGATACATTGGGTGTTACTCTGGTTGGCAATCAGTGGTGAGTGGTGTGCCGCAGGGGTTGGTGCTGGGCCTGCAACTGTTCACGATATGCATTAAGAGGGGACTGAGTGTAGTATATCTAAGTTTGCTGATGACACTAAATTGAATGGAAAAGCAAAATGTGCAGAAGATATGGAGAGTCTGCAGAGAGAGAGAGGTTAAGTGAGTAGTCAAAGGTCTGACAGATGGTATACAATGTCGGTAAATGTGAGGAAAAGATGACGAAAAATGGAAGATCAGTTTATTATTTAAATGGTAAAACATTGCAGCATGCTGTTGTGCAGAGGGACTTTTTTGGGCTTTTCAGATGAAATTCAAGATAGTCATTTTATTCATGTTTTAACTGTTTACTCCAAATGTCCAAGTTGCATGCCTTCTTGGACAATGACTCCCATCTACTCCATAATTTACTGGTTAGGCACAGGAGTACATTCAGCCAGAGACGCATTCCACCGAGATGTAACACTGAGCGGCATAGGAAGTCATTCCTACCTGTGGCCATCAAACTTTACAACTCCTCCCTCGGAATGTCAGACACCTGAGCCAATAGGCTGGTCCTGGACTTATTTCCACTTGGCATGATTAACTTATTATTATGTAATTATTTATGGTTTTATATTGCAATATTTCTTCACTATTCTTGGTGCGGCTGTAATGAAACCTCAGGATCAATAAAGTATGTCTGTCTGTCTGTCAAATAGCAGGAGAACTTTCTGCACAGTCTTTTGAATGAAACAATGTTACAACAGCGAAATTTCAGTGAATTTAATTTGTACATGCTTTAAACAAAATAATACAGCATGTTTTCATTTTGATATTCTCATTTTACATTAAAAATGACAATGGATTGCTGTTATTTAACAAACATTTATATCATTGATTCTCTTCAGTGTATATTAGCTGTGATTGCCAATATCAGGTCATTAATCTTCCCAATTGAGGAAGGACTCCCCACTGTGAGATGTATGGGATGATTAGATAATAGTACAGTTTATCTTTGAACAGTTTTGACCAATTCTGAACAGTTTTGAATGGTGTTCATTAATGCTCAGTTGATTTTTATCATTCTTTTTGATAGTCAATGTGAAACACAAATACTATATTGTTTGCACAGGAAACTTGCTTATTCAGCTACACCTACTCTCTTTCAGCTAGGATCTAACAAGTCCCCAAGGATGCTGTAATCAACTTTTGATCATTTTATTTGTCAGAATGAGGGCAGTTGTGTTAGCAGGAAATTAAATTTTGGAAAAATACTAGTGCTGGAGGGTGAAGGGGTTGCAAGCTAGAATTAGGGTCTTGGAATATGTTTGGAGTGAAGGGAAAACCATGCACAGTTCTCAGATTAATACCTGTACAGCTACTTCAGTGAGAGTCACCCTAGCCAGAGATTTCAGATGGGAAGAGAGTGTGTTTGCCAACTGTGCCAGAAAAGTTTAGATTTTCTGAACTCTGAAGAAGCCTGTAGGAATATTGAAGTTAGGAGGCTTATAGGAGTGTAGTAAGGTAAAGGCTACCTATTTGATTTGACCTAAACAGTTGTTTTTATGTAGTGTCTTTTTATGGTTTATCAAGAAGTTTACTATCAGTTAATATTTTAGTATGTTACAATTGCTGCAACAACAAATTGGTACTAATATGGATACTATGCACAGTAAAGAGAGAGCACATTTGATTTTATTATATTGGTTGAAATGTTATGAAATTATGGGTCCTTATCACTAGATCAAATAACATTTTCAGTGTGTATTAGCCTGCACTGGTTCCTTGAAAAAATTCATTTCCTTCAACTCCCATGTGATTTATATACGTAATTTTCAATTTTACATCCAGTTCTACTTTGAAATTTAATATCACCATTGATCCTTGCATCTACTTGGGTATTACCTTTCAAATCATCTTCATGACTGCTTTTCCTCATTTTCCTTTACGTCCTGTTCCCCTCCCTCAAACTTCCCCACCCCTCCCCCATTACCTAAAATCTTCATCCTGGAAAAACAGTTTCTTTCAAATACCTGTTGAACTCGCACATAATTTTGAGTTAAAACTTTTTGGATGTCTCTTGGACATCCAGTTTCTCCCTCGACAACAAAAGCCAAGTAATTAAGTCACTGTATTGGCAATTCAGAGGTCTCAACTGAAGATCTAAAGACTTGTGACAACTGGGGGGTGAGGGGGGGTAACAATCTGAAATTTGAAGAATCTGTTATTTGACCATGCAACTGTTATGAAATTCCTCTTATTCTTCTAAACTCCAGCTAGGACAGACCCAGAGTATTTTTTTAAAATTGGATTATTTCAGGTTCCTTGCTTTGCAGCTGCCTGTAAGGAAACACATCTGAAGGTTGTATAATTTATACATTCTTTGATAATATATGTACTGAAACTTTGAAACCCAGAGCCATGAAATGTTCCTCATACATTAACCCTTTTATTCCCAGAATCATTCTCATAAACCTTTTTGGACCCTCTGATGCCAGCATATCCTTTAGCTGCCTTCTTAAGCAGCTGACTTCATATTGTGAAGGATATTTAAAAATAGCCAATAATCTTCTACCTAAGGTCTAAAGAATAAATCTCAGAACCTCTCCAGGAAAGTATGTATGAGTGTAAATATTAGGCTAATGCACTCTCCTCTTAAAATTTTTTTTTTCATGGTTAAACAAAAACAAGTCTTTTTCAATGAATCAGAATCACAGTTTAATATCACAGGTATGAGGTGATCACAGCTAAGGTATAGAGAGAAGCCACAAAAGATTCTGCAGATACTGGAAATTTTGAGTAACAAACACAAAATGCTGGAGGCAGCATCAATGGAGGGAAATAAACTATTGATGTTTTGGGCTCAGTCCCTTTATCAGGACTGAAAAGGAAGGGGCAAGAAGCCAGAATAAGAAGGTGGGGGGAGCGAGAGTTATACAAGTGGGTGATAGATGAAAAGCAAGGACTTTTTTCCCACCCCAGAAAACAGGGATTCTCTCAGATGCTCCCCTCTCTTCACCTTCTTATTCTGCCTTCTTTGCCATTCCAGTGTTGATGAAGAATCTTATCCAAAACATTGACTGTGTATTCCCCTCCATATATGCTGCATAACTTGCTGAGTTTCTCCAGCATTTATTGGGTGTTGTGTAGAGACCCACAGAGAGACAGCTCGTAATGGCAGGGACAAAGTGGGGGGACTGATAGTTCCCTTTTATATGCATGCATTTAATTAGAATTTCCTTCATATTTGATGCAGAGTAGAGCATTAACATGATTTATGAAATTTTTGACTGTTACTTCATTATTAAGCATTTATTGTGATGCAGTTGTAACCTTCAACATTCTCATTGTTTGTCCTCTTTGATAAATAGAGCAACTTACTGTGATTTTATTGATATTTTTATTTGGCACAATTATATGCTGCATGTTGTAGCACTTATGAGTGGGTATCATTTGATATTAAAGAAATTGATTTTTGCTTAATTGTTAGAAATTATTTTGGCTGTTTTAAAAAATCAATTTAAGGCATTTAAAAATATAAATTTTTGGTCAATGCTTATATGACACCAGAACGTTTTGGTGCGTAGGGTGAAGCACAGTAATAGAGCCTGTACCATTTGGGTCCCCCAGAGCAGCTGCATGCATACCTGATTTCTGGCTCTCTTCATGGCCGAGTTGCTGGTGCATTTTAAATGGGAACAGAGTTGCTGCTGTTGGTGCGTATGGGCAATATCCAGTTTGGTGGGGCAGAAGTTCAGTTATTGACGATGTTGAGTTTATTTCATTCATGTAAGATTTGCAGTGGGTTTTTTTGCATAAGGAAAGAAATGTTCAGAAGAGAGTGATAGAGGGAGGCAGAGAGCCAGAATAAATGAATCACATCCTTCACTGACTGTATTCTGTGTGTTGTGAGGCAGGGAGTTTTAGAAGATCCAGAAATGATGAAGGGATAATTAACAATTCTCGGGTCAGGTTAGTAAATAAGATGGAGGAAATTCTGTTACAGATGACAGTATAATGCTTCTGCAGCCCAGGACCTGGGAGTAATTTGTCCAGATGTTGCACTATAGCAGTGAAGGGACTTAAAGTTATGTTTTATGTGTGATTTTGTTCTAGCTGCTATCAAGTATGAATTTTGTTGGAGCAGCATTCATCTAGGCAACTGTAATTTTTTAAATCTCATTTCTGACTTGTTATTTACAGATAGTGAAAGAGATTTGGGAAATCAGCAAATGAGTAACTCCCTGCAAGGCACCCAATCCCTGACCAGCATTTGTAACCGTGGGAATTAATGTGGTTTCTTCAGTTTGGTTTCTGCTCATTGACCACAGAATTAACAGTACAGGAGTCTTGTTTTTGTTAATGCTGTTTTTGCCAGGCAATATTGTATGATTATTTGTCCCAGTCTAGCTACATGCAGATACAAATTGCATAACTGAGAATTGGAAATAAACTTGAACATAGTGCGATTATCAATGACAATTTTGACCGCTATCTTTATGATGGAGTGAATTTTTTTGATTCACCAATTGCTGGTGTTTAGTCATTGGGCAATGCATTGACTACATCAAACATCTACTTTGTACTAGGTGTGTCTTGTGGATTAGTTTTGCTATTTGTGCATGAAAAGCTGGGAGTTTTTTTGTTACTGTTATGTGGGAAGAGCAGGTTTGAGTTATAGTTACTTCTGGAGATGATGCAAAGAACTGCCAAATTAATATAGATTATTTTAATAAATGGGCAAACTTTTGCATTTGGTTTGTGCTAAGTAGAAGTTTTAAGTTTTGCAGAGTAATACAGTATGAAAAGGGGTCTTTCAGCCAACTCATCCAAGGTTATGAGTGCTCACCTAAATTAATCTCATTTTCCCACCATTGGCTTGGAAAGATTTACCTTTCCTATGGCATGCTTTTCCAAATATGTCTTCAGTGTTGTTAGTGTACCTAGCTCAACTACTTACTCTGGCAACTTGTTCTATATATCCACTCCTCTCTGCATACTGAAGTCACACCTAAATCCTATACTCTCATTTTTGATTATTCCCAACCCTGCGAAAGGACTGGGTGCATTAACCCAATCTGTGCCTCACTCCTATGTGTTGACCCTTATCAGTTTTTATCGATGCACAATAGAAAGCGTTGTCTGGATGTATAATGGCAATTACGCTATGTGTGGCTGCAAAAAACTGCAGAGTTCTGAACACAGAATCAGCCTTCTCTCAATGGACTATGTATTTGTACTCCTTGGTGCTCAAATCTCCCCAGAATACTACCATTCACTGTATAAGTGCTACCTTGATTGAAAACCTAAAATGCAACACCTCGCACTTACCTGGATTGAATGACATTTGGCAATCCTCAGCCCACTTTTACCTACCTGATCAAAATTCCCTTGGAGAATTCTGGAAAGAAATAAGTGGAGATGGGCACATTAAGACATACAGCTAACATACAATTACAGAAAGTCATAAGAATGACAAGTCGGATTTTGGAGTTTCAACCGTAAGGCATCACTGCAGATTCAGGCCCTTCAGCCCATTGAGTCCACTCCGCCATTCCATCATAGCTGATTTATTATCCTTCTCAACATATTTCTTTTACCTTCTCCTGAAACCTTTTGAAAGGAGGAAGTATATTTTTTTTGCTACTTCTGTATGGGGGCATTGGTTAGACTATGATTATGTTGTTTGTTATGTCTCCATGCTCGCTGGGAAAATGGAGATACTGCTTTCTCCCTTATTAGGGGGAGAAAGAGAACCTGCGGTATGTTGAATACAGGGTGAAATGCAAAGTCTTCGGGGTAACAAAACTGTGTCTTTGCTATTGCTTTGCTCACGCTTGAGTGCTCGGTGCTGGTGCTGATGCTGTTTTTGTTGATGGGGGGAGGGGGGATTGCGGCTCACTACCGTTTCTGCACGGGAGTTCCCCACACCTCCAAAGGTGGGGGGAGCTTTGGGGTTCTAACATTTAACTGTCATTCATTCTTTGGGCACTCCTCTGTTTTCGTGGATGTTTGCGAAGAACAAGCATCTCAGGATGTATATTGTATACATTTTCCTGACATTATATCGTACCTTTGAACCTTTGAGTACGGTGTATGGTTTTGTCTTCTTGAGTAGAATACAGTCGGCTTTCCTTATCCGCGGGCTATTGGCTCCAGGACCCCTGTGGATACAAAAAACACGGATGGCCAAGTCCTTTATTTAACCTGTCCCAGTCTGGTGGTCTTTAGGACCCAGCAGAACCCCGGACTTTTATTTAACATGCCTCACTGCGGTGGACATTAGGACCTGGCGGTGCAGTTCTGAATCCGCAGTGTTTCTGTTCACAAAAATAATCACGATTGAAAATAAGGAAGTAATAAAGTGGTTGGAAAGAGGTGAAACGCCATCGGTAATTGGAAAAGCGTTAGGCTATAGTCGGTCAACAGTCAGAACAATTTTAATGGGGCATGTGAAAGGCCCTGCCCTGATGAAAGCTACAATTATTACTAAGCAACGCAGTGGTTTAATTATTGGAATACGTATGTTTCTTAAGTGTTTTATATGCATAGAAAGGTAAAATATGTACTGCATACTAAGAAAAACATTTGACTAACTGACGCTAAATAATACCAGATGTACCTGTTCCAACTTCAAATCCGAGTCCGACTTAAAGATGGACTCAGGAACTGAACTCATTCATAACCCGGGACTGCCTGTACTTTTAAGTCATTTCTAGATTACTTATGATACCTAATACAATGTAAGTACTATGTAAATAGTTGTTATACTGCCTTGTTTAGGGAATAATAACAAGAAAAAATAGTCTGTACATTCTCAAACAACAAGTGCTGGAGAGAGAACTTCCGGGTTTTCCCGATCCGTGGTTGGTTGAATCCGTGGATAAGGAGGGCCGACTGTACTGACATTGAAGACAGAAAATTCACATAGTGATGAAGGGCTTGTGTTAGGAGGAAAGGGTAAGAGTGAGGGAAGAAATGTGGGAGCTCAGAAGAATGAGAATTGACGTATAGTATAAGGAGATCCAGTGTGGGTTTTGCAGGGTAGCTAATGAGAGATTGTTTGTAATTGACTTAGGAGCTGTAGTTTGGGAGTAAGTAGCCGCCTATTTAAGTTAGTAATGAGGAACAGCTTCATTCTCAGAGGGTTGTGAATTCTTGGAATTCTTTTTCCCAAGCATCTTTGGAGGCTGAATCTTTGAATGCATTCAAGGCCAAGATAGAATGTTGGTTTCATAGGTGTTCAAGAATTGAGGTACTGGCAGAAAATTGAGAGTGAGTGCAAGGTCACATCAGCCATGATCACATTGAGTGCTGGAGCTATATGGACAATTGCTGCTCCTATTTGTCATGTTCTCATTTAGGAGTTCAAAGAAAATACTCTACTGATATCCAAATTAATGCAATTCCAGCACATTCAAGAAGTTCTAGCACCTTCTAAGTTTTTTTGCATAATATAGGTTGTCGATAATGGAAAATGGAGGAATTGTGATACTGTTTAATGTGAATGGCAGGTGGAGCTTTTTTTTGTTTAGTTTAAAACTTTGCTTGTGAAGTATGCAGTGGTCATTTATCCACACATGAGTAGACATATCTTTGGCAGGTTGTCTCCACCTAGAGTAGATTCAGTGCACTTGCTACATTTTGAGTTGCTTCCAAGACATGTTCAAACTTTTGAACAAGTTTTTTTTTTGTAGATTAAGGCCAGTGTGATTTGATCTGATGCATGAAGTGTCATCAGTGCAAAATGTTGTGCATCTGCAGATAATGAAAAATTATATTTAAAAACTGTGGATGCTAGATATCTTAAACAAAAAAATGCTAAAAGACCCAGCAAAGTGGGTAGCATTTGTATGAAGAGAAGCAGAACTAATATTGTAATGATGGAAGAAGAATCATTAACTTTTCCTTTTTGCACAGTTGCTACCTGACTTGCTGAATCTTTCCAGTGGCTTTTGTTTTTATTTGCATTGTGAATTTGAGGCACCATTTCCTGCTAGTAATAGAGCTGTGTTATTTCCTGTCAGTCCTGGTGGTATAGAGTTCAGGATGTTGGATGTAAGCTATGATGCTTGCGTGTATGATGAAATTAGGTTGTAGTGTGAGAAAAATATTGCTGGCTATTCTTGACCATAACTAAATGTAGGTAGATTAATTTATTTTATTGCTATTTGTTAAAACACCAGCAAGTTTCCAAGGCGTTTGTGGGCATTTGTTCAGAGTCTGCAGTTAACCAGTTGACCATAATGACAATCTGGTTGATTATTGTGGCTCCCTTTATTGTTTGGATTACTGAAATAACTGAGCTTCAATTTCATATTTGAAGGAGCAGAATTTGTACTTTTGCCTTTGAATGATTAAGGCAGACTTTTAAGAAACCAGTAGTTCAACCACAAAGCTTTCATTTTTCATGTTCTAGTCTGGCGTTCCCTTTTTCCCTTGAGATGTCTGCAATAGTTTGTGATCATATTTGATTCTGGGAAGGAATTGCTGTATTCAGAATAAGACTTACAAAATGTTTATTGAGTTGTAATATTTGATCTATAATGTATATCTGCACATGAGTGAACTTCAAAAAAATTTATAGTCTTTACCACTTCCACCTACTCTACCAACCTCTTCCCCCCCCCCCCCCCCGATCTGAACTCATTCTGATGCATCCTTAAAAACAATACTACTGTGGTCCTCCACATATGAACTTAAAAAATCTCATACAACTGAGGCATAATATTTCTGCTTTTGTAATCAATTCCCCTAGCAATAATGTTCTGTTAGCAGCCATTATAAATCATGCATCTGACATTCAGCTCTGACTTTTGCTCTCTCTCAGCACTTTTGATATTTTTTCTTGCTGAAATTTATTGCACATATTCCCAAATTACTTGTGAGATCTTCACAAATTCTGTTGACCTATATTCGTAGTTTTCTTATGATCCCTTCAAAACTTACTTTCCTATCTGTTTAGCAATCCATACCTTTAGTAACATCACCCAAGTTACTGAATTGCTATCTCTTGAAAGAGGGCAAAGGTGAAAATACACAGTTGCTCATGATTGACTAACAAGCAGTTGAAGTTGAAAAGACAATTTTGCAAGTAGAAAGAGATTTACAAAACAGTAATTTTTAAGCTGCAGCACTGTCAAAAACTTGAATTACACAATAGAATTTAGAGGCTTATGGAGCTGTATGAACAAAAATTATTCTAATTATGTGAAGGTGGAAAAACAATATGTTTCCAGTTATAGTTGTATGATTAAATAACTAGCATGATAATAAGGTAATTAATCTGGTTGATCAATAAATGTGCATGATTTTTTCTACTGAACTGTTGCACAGAATCAATTTGGAGGAAATACACTTAAAATGGGTTTATAGTATTTTGTGGCCTTTGGACCTTGGAAAGTTTACTCAGTAGCTATGTTATTACTTGTGATGTTTTTATGGTTAAATCTGCTTTAATCTGATGTTTGCTATCTTAATGTAGTGAGTTTTGATGTCCTTTAGGATGTAACCTTGCCCCTCTTGTTTCTCATTGATATATTTAGCTTCTCAATGAAATAGTTTGCTCCTAAGTGCACGAAAACACAGGGCTGCTTGCCAGTTATCCAGTGACATCCATTACATTTTCTCTGCCCACCTCTTGATTTTGATAATTGATCTAAATTATCAAATTGCTTGTGTGACATTCAATCTTTGGTAAGCAGAACTTTCCTTCAAAGTATTGCAAAGACCAATGCCATTATATCCATGAAAAGCGAACTTCCTGGTGGCCAAACATTTTAATTCTGATTCCCATTCCCATTTGGACATGTAGGTCCATGGCCGCCTCTTGTGCCACAATGAGGCCACCCTCAGGGCGGAGGAGCATTATGCCATATTCTGTCTGGGTCACCTCCAACCTGATGGCATGAATATTGATTTCACCTTCCGGTAATAAAAAATTTCTTCCCCCTCCCCTCTTCTTCTATTCCCCACTCTTGTTTCTTGTCACCTGCCTGTTATCTCCCTCTGGGTCCCCTCCTCCTTCCCTCTTTTCTATGTTAGCTCTCTCTCCTGTCAGATTCCTTTCTCTCCATCCCTTTACTTAGCTTTGCCTGGCTTCACCTATTACCTTCTAGCTATCCTCCTTCCTCTCCCCCTTCCCACCTTTTTTATTCTGGCGTCTTCCCCCTTGCCAGTCCTGAAGAATGCTCTTGGTCTGAAACATCAAATGTTAATTCATTTTCCATTGACACTACCTGACCTGCTGAGTTCCTCCAGCATTTTGTGTGTGTTGCCATTATATTTAGACCTACCTCAAAACTTTTTCTAAACATTAATTCCATCCATAAGATATAGGAGCAGAATTGGGTCATTTGGCCCATTGAGTCTACTCTGCCATTTCATCATGGCTGATCAATTTTCCCTCTCATTCCTTTCCCTTATTATGATATGAATCAGATTTTAGAAGATCTAAATATGGCTGTGGAATGTTTTTTGCTTCACACTGAAGTCTCTTCTCTGCAAACTTAAGGTAGTTCAGAACTTAGATTCTATGAATGACCCCACTTATGATCCCATTCACTCGTTACCAGTGTGCTTGCTCACCCATAGGTACACCCATTTAAACAATGGTTTTATTTTAAAATTCTTAACCATCAACTTCGATCTTAACCTTGTCTTTTCTCTAATATCGTCCAGTTTAATAACCCTCTAGACATTTCTGTGTTTCTTCAAAGCTGTGTTGAAGGTTCTATAAAAGAAATTTGCTTTTTAAATGTTTTTGGATCTGAATCTGCCTTATCTGACTTTATTTGTCACTGTATAATTTCTAAATCTATCTCCTGATGTAACTTGCATATATATCTCCTTAATGTAGGGCACATCACAGAAGTGTCAGGTAACAACAGGCTTATATGAGGAGTGATAGATGGCTTTGGGCCTTACTTGCTGGAATTTGGAAGAGTGAGGGGGGGATCTCATTGAAACCTATTGAATATTGAAAGGGTAGATAGAGTGTGTGTGGAAAGGATGTTATCTGTGGTGGGGGAGTCTAGGACCAAAGGTACGATATTAGGTCACCAACCGTATCTATGAATTATTATTTCTGTGTCCTTAGATGATGCTTGACTCTCATTTTTATATCTTTTACTGTTTGATTTTGTCCATATTTCTTGATTATTCTGTCTTTACATCAGAATTTGTAATCAATAGTGTAACATCCACTTTAAATTTTGGTGCAAACTTCCCATTTTTTTAAGACAGTGTCAGTTTCAGCAGTATTGTACTCAAAAGCTGCAGGAACAAACAAACTGAATAGCATAAATTAAAGAAATAATGCTGAAAACCAGGAACAAAAAGGAGAATCTTAAGGGAAATTCTCAAATATGAGCCTGTGCTCAATGAATATTGAAATATGGTGATTAAAATAGGTAGTATAGTTTATTGAAAGTAAACTTTAAAAATACATTTTGAAAGGAAAACATGAAAAAAAATTGTTTAAAAAGCAAGTGGTTAGGTGTCCATGTTACAATTCAGTTTACGCTTAAAAGACCTTACCAATTGTAGTAATTCATTTTGAATGGAATAGAGAAGGCTTCAGATTGCACATCTTCCAGAACTACTCATCTCCGAACCAACATATCGAGGAACCAACTAGAGAGCAGGCCATTCTAGATTGGGTATTGAGCAATGAGGAAGGGTTGGTTAGTTAGCAATCTTGTTGTGCAAGGCCCCTTGGGTAAGAGTGACCATAATATGGTGGAATTCTTCATTAAGATGGAGAGTGACATTGTTAATTCAGAAACAAAGGTTCTGAACTTAAAGAAGGGTAACTTTGAAGGTATGAGATATGAATTAGCTAAGATAGTCTGGCAAATGATACTTCAAGGGTTGACGGTGGATATGCAATGGCAAGCATTTAAAGATCACATGGATGAACTATAACAATTGTTCATCCCAGTTTGGCAAAAGAATAAACCAGGGAAGGTAGTGCACCCGTGGCTGACAAGGGAAATTAGGGATAGTATCAAGTCCAAAGAAGAAACATATAAATTAGCAAAAAAAAGCGGCACACCTGAGGACTGGGAGAAATTCAGAGACCAGCAGAGGAGGACAAAGGACTTAATTAGGAAAGGGAAAAAAGATTGAGAGAAAGCTGGCAGGGAACATAAAAACTGACTGTAAAAGCTTTTATAAATATGTGAAAAGAAAAAGATTGGTCAAGACAAATGTAGGTTCCTTACAGTCAGAAACAGGTGAATTGATCATAGGGAGCAAAGACATGGCAGACCAATTGAATAACTACTTTGGTTCTGTCTTCACTAAGGAGGACATAAATAATCTTCCAGAAATAGTAAGGGACCGAGGGTCTAGTGAGATAGAGGAACTGAGGGAAATACATGTTAGTAGGGAAGTGGTGTTAGGTAAATTGAAGGGATTAAAGGCAGATAAATCTCCAGGGCCAGATGGTCTGCATCCCAGAGTGCTTAAGGGAGTAGCCCAAGAAATAGTGGATGCATTAGTGATAATTTTTCAAAACTCCTTAGATTCTGGATTAGTTCCTGAGGATTGGAGGGTGGCTAATGTAACCCCACTTTTTAAAAAAGGAGGGAGAGAAAAACCGGGGAATTATAGACCGGTGAGTCTGATATTGGTGGTGGGGAAAATGCTAGAGTCTGTTATCAAAGATGTGATAACGGCACATTTGGAAAGAGGTGAAATCATCGGACAAAGTCAGCATGGATTTGTGAAAGGAAAATCATGTCTGACGAATCTTATAGAATTTTTTGAAGATGTAACTAGTAGAGTGGATAGGGGAGAGCTAGTGGATGTGGTATATTTAGATTTTCAAAAGGCTTTTGACAAGGTCCCACACAGGAGATTAGTGTGCAAACTTAAAGCACACGGTATTGGGGGTGTGGTATTGATGTGGATAGAGAATTGGTTGGCAGACAGGAAGCAAAGAGTGGGAGTAAACGGGACCTTTTCAGAATGGCAGGCAATGACTAGTGGGGTAACGCAAAGCTCAGTGCTGGGACCCCAGTTGTTTACAATATATATTAATGATTTAGACGAGGGAATTAAATGCAGCATCTCCAAGTTCGTGGATGACACGAAGCTGGGCAGCGGTGTTAGCTGTGAGGAGGATGCTAAGAGGATGCAGGGTGACTTGGATAGGTTAGGTGAGTGGGCAAATTCATGGCAGATGCAATTTAATGTGGATAAATGTGAGGTTATCCACTTTGGTTGCAAGAACAGGAAAACAGATTATTATCTGAACGGTGGCTGATTAGGAAAAGGGGAGATGCAACGAGACCTGGGTGTCATTGTACACTAGTCATTGAAGGTGGACATGCAGGTACAACAGGCGGTGAAAAAGGCAAATGGTATGTTGGCATTCATAGCAAAAGGATTTGAGTACAGGAGCAGGGAGGTTCTACTGCAGTTGTACAAGGGCCTTGGTGAGACCGCACCTAGAATATTGTGTGCAGTTTTGGTCCCCTAATCTGAGGAAAGACATTCTTGCCATAGAGGGAGTACAGAGAAGGTTCACCAGATTGATTCCTGGGATGGCAGGACTTTCATATGAAGAAAGACTGGATTGACTAGGCTTATACTCACTAGAATTTAGAAGATTGAGGGGGAATCTTATTGAAACGTATAAAATTCTAAAGGGATTGGACAGGCTAGATGCAGGAAGATTGTTTCCGATGTTGGGGAAGTCCAGAACGAGGAGTCACAGTTTAGGGATAAAGGGGAAGCCTTTTAGATAGATAGATAGATACTTTATTCATCCCCATGGGGAAATTCAACTTTTTTTTCCAATGTCCCATACACTTGTTGCATCAAAACTAATTACATACAATACTTAACTCAGTAAAAAATATGATATGCATCTAAATCACCATCTCAAAAAGCATTAATAATAGCTTTTAAAAAGTTCTTAAGTCCTGGCGGTTGAATTGTAAAGCCTAATGGCATTGGGGAGTATTGACCTCTTCATCCTGTCTGAGGAGTATTGCATCGATAGTAACCTGTCGCTGAAAATGCTTCTCTGTCTCTGGATGGTGCTATGTAGAGGATGTTCAGAGTTTTCCATAATTGACCGTAGCCTACTCAGCGCCCTTTTAAACTCTCCAGTACTTTGCCCACGACAGAGCCCGCCTTCCTTACCAGCTTATTAAGACGTGAGGCATCCCTCTTCTTAATGCTTCCTCCCCAACACGCCACCACAAAGAAGAGTGCGCTCTCCACAACTGACCTATAGAACACCTTCAGCATCTCACTACAGACATTGAATGACGCCAACCTTCTAAGGAAGTACAGTCGACTCTGTGCCTTCCTGCACAAGGCATCTGTGTTGGCAGTCCAGTCTAGCTTCTCGTCTAACTGTACTCCCAGATACTTGTAGGTCTTAACCTGCTCCACACATTCTCCATTAATGATCACTGGCTCCATATGAGGCCTAGATCTCCTAAAGTCCACCACCATCTCCTTGGTCTTGGTGATATTGAGGTGATATTTTAGGAGCGAGATGAGGAAAAATTTCTTCACACAGAGAGTGGTGAATCTGTGGAATTCTCTGCCACAGGAAACAGTTGAGGCCGGTTCATTGGCTATATTTAAGAGGAAGTTAGATATGGCCCTTGTGGGTAAAGGGATCGGGGGTATGGAGAGAAAGCAGGTACAGGGTTTTGAGTTGGATGATCAGCCATGATCATACTGAATGGTGGTGCAGGCTCGAAGGGCCAAATGGCCTACTCCTGCACTTATTTTCTATGTTTCTATGTTTACTCTGCTTCACCCTCCAACTGAGAGAACTTGTACCTACCCTTAACAACTTCTGTTTTGACTCTTCCCACTTTTTCCAGACCAAAGCTGTAGCAATGGGGACTTGTTTGGGCCCCAGCTGTGCGTACATTTTAGTTGGCAACATGGAACAATCCATGTTCCAAATCTACACTGCTAATGCTCCCCACCTCTTTCTCTGCTACTTCTGCATTGGTGCTGCTTCCTGCATTTTCTTCAATTTCACCACCAGTTTACACCCATCCTTAAATTCTGTTAGTCCATGTCTGACACCCCTTTCCCCTCTCTTTGGAGACAAATTATATACTGATATCCTTACAAATCCTCAATTCCCACAGTTATCTTGGCTACACCTCTTCCCACCCTGTAACTTGCGCACACACTACTCCTTTTTCTCAGTTCCTTATCTTTGCTGCTTCTGTTCTTGTGGTGAGACTTTCCATTCCAGAACATTCAGAAAATGCGACTTCCCCTTCACTGCCATCAATGTAGCCTCACCTGCAGCTTTTCACTTCCTACACATCTACTCTAATCCCATTTTGCTTCCCCCCCCCCCCCCCCCAGCGTAGTGGAAATTGGGTTAAATTTTTCCTCAGCTACCATCCCATGAGCCTATCATTCCATCTACAACAGGATCACCACCAGCTTCATCTTCTCCTCCCCTCTCAGCTTTCCTCACGGGGATTTGTCTCTCTAACACATGCTCACTCCTCTTCTACTTGTCTCTCCTTACTGATCTTCCTCCAGGCATTTATCCATGCCACCACATTAAGTCTTACATCTGTCCTTAAAGACTGGGGGACTGCTTTGTGCAGCACCTTTATTGTAACGGTTAGGATCTTTTGGTGCCAGTCATTTTAATACCACTTCCCATTCAAACTCTGACATGTCTGTCCACGACCTTTCTACTGCCAAGATAAAGCTAGATGTAGATTAGAGGAACAATACATCACATTTTAAATTGGTAGTCTCCAACCTGTTGTTATTGAAATCATTTCCTCTACCTTCTAGTAACTACTCTCTTTCCCTCCCCCCACACTTTTGTTTTCCCTTATTCCTCTGACACCTTTGTCCCTTTCTCCTGCACCTTCCTTCTTCTGCTTTCCCACCTCTTTCCCTTTATTCCATGGTCCACTGTCTTCCTCTCCGATTCCTCCTCCTTCAGCCCATTGCTTTTTCCACTTAATGTATCTCAGCGTCTTGCATTGTCCCCCTCCCCCAAGCTACCTACCCCCTCTCACCTGGATTCCTCTAGAGGCAGTCCCCGAGGTACGAACATCCGACTTATGAACAACTTGTACTTACAAACCAAGGAAGGAGAGCACTGCTTGCCATTTTAAGTCGTTGCTGTTGACACTGTGTTGAGAATGTAACTTTGTATTTAGCTTAAATTTTTCTTAGGCAAGATTCACCCTGACCCCACCCCCCTTTTCCAGTCAGCATCGCCCCCACTTGTCCCATTTAACCTGTCTCAGTGCAGTGGACTTTAGGACCCGGCGGAGCTCGGGACTCACCACCCCCAGTGTTTCTGTTCCGTTGACGGAAAACAATCACAATTGAAAATAAAGTGGATAAAGTGATGAAATAAAGCAATCGCAAAGAGGTGAAACGCCATCGGTCATTGGAAAAGCGTTAGGCTACAGTCGGTCAACGATCAGAACAATTTTAAAGGATAAAGTGAGAATAATGGAGCATGCGAAAGGCCCTGCCCCAATGCAAGCTACAATTATTACTAAGCAATACAGTGGTTTAATTATTGAAATACATACGTTTCTTAAGTGTTTTGTATGAATAGAAAGGTAAAATATATGCTATATACTAAGACAAACATTTGACTAACTGACGCTAAATAATACCAGATGTATCTGTTCCAACTTATACAAATCCGATTAAAGACAGACTCAGGAACAGAACTCATTCGTAACCCGGGGACTGCCTGTATTTTGTGCTCCTCTTCACCCAACCTCACCTGTTTATTCTGGCTTCTGCCTTCTTTCTTTCCAGATAAAGGGTCTCACCCTGTAATGGTGATTGTTCATTTCCCTCCATAGGTGCTGCTTGACCTGCGGAGTTCTCAGATTTACAGCATCTGCAGTCCCTCTTGTGACTGCACTCATTTTTGAGGCCCCTCCTTCAGCCTGTAACATCAGTGCTGTTTCCTGCATTCATACTGAACTCCCTCTGTTGTGGCATTTTCTCATTCAAGGAGATGCGTTGCCTGTACTTCTATCTCTTCCCTTCCTGCCAGAGACCCAAACTTCAGTTTTATTTGCTTTTTTCCACCCTGGTTTTCTACAGTCATTGTGCACAGTGTGGTCTCCTTCTCTTTGTAGAAATCAAATATTAATTGTGGAAGACTTTTCAGACAGCCTCCTTGCAGACCTCAAGGATGACTCCAAGATTGCCAGCTAATTCTTCATCTTCTGTTTTCCATTTTCTAATTTCCATTCCATTCCTACTCTAATCTGTCAGTGGCTTCTTGCACCATTGTCATGAGACCCAATATAAGCTTGAGGAACAACAATTTAACTATTGTCTGGCGACATTGTAGTCTTTGATATGCAGTATTGAATTCTACAGTTTTAGGTAGCAATCAATGTCTTTATCAAGATATCGATCTGTTTTATATTGTTTCTACACTTGCACAGGCTAACTTGCTGAGTATTTCACAGCTTTTATTTTCCCTTTTCTATTGCTATCTCACTAAAATTTAGGACATAAATGTTCTTAATAATTTATCAATCATCATCGGCAGTTAATCAGCTAGAAGCTCACTTCTCTCAGAGATATTCTCATTGTCCTATCCAACCTTCTTTCTCCCTTTCTGCAGCTTAAAGCTTGTTCCCTTTTTTTCACAGATCTCTGAACAGTCTATGAACTCAAGAACACTACCTTGCTGTTCTTTTGTGCTGCTTTTTTTTTATATTATTGTAACCTATTCGTTATGCCTGACACAGAATAACAATTGCACAGTTTATGTCACTGACTGTAAACCTGTTTCTGATTTTGATTCTCAAAATTCTCTTTCCATAGATGCTGCTTAATCTGCTAGGTTTCTCCAGCACTTTTTTAAAAGATTTCCAGCATTTAGTACCCTTTTTTTGCTTTTAATAAGAGACCTAGCTGGTGCTCAGAGCAATCCCATTCTCCATTTAGTTACCTTTAGATATTCTTTTCTGCGTGCCTATCAACTCCATCCTGATTCTTACTCATGTATATGGGCAAATTTTTCAGTAACTAATTAACCTAGCAGTTAGCAACTCTGTAAAATGGAAGGAAGCTGGAGCATCCACGAGTAACCAATGCAGTACAAGGACAATGTTCAGACTGCACATAGATAACACCATAGATTTGGATTGAATTGGTCACATTTTTGTTTTAGCTTGTAACTCTAGAATCATTAGCCCCTTCTTGGCCTGTATATGACCTGCAAAAATGTGGTTGACTCTAAACTACTGTGTGAAATAGCTGAGCAACTCACTTAATATCATAGCTGATTACTAAAACATAGAGAAAAAAAACAAAAATAGATGATCACCTTGTGGGGAAGTCAAACTTTGCAAAATAGTCTCCAAGAACATCTGGGATCTAAAAGTGCATTTGATGGTCAGTATGGGATCTCTGGGTGAAGAGCTCTTTCTCTTTTGTGTCTCTGTGATTATAATGTCCCTGTTAATGAGAGTTGTCCCCATGTTAGCCAAGCAGCAGTCTGATATTTGAGATTCAAGATTGTTTATTGCCATTCTTCAGTACGTGAATGTAAAGGAGAACAGAACAGTTGTTACTCTGGATCAGATGCTGCTTAAAAAATGCAGAATAAGCTTAAAGAACACTATTTTAAAAAAAACTGATACAAAAATATAAAAGCAATCCTATAAAATACAATGTACAAGTAACTTAAGTACATAGATTGTATGTACATAAAGTAGCATTAGGTGATGTGTGTGTGTGGTGGGGGAGTTGCTAGAATGGGTGGAGATGTTGATCTGACAGCTTGGGGGGAGTAACTTTTTGATTTTTACGTCGATGCTGCACAGCCTCTTCCTTAATGGTAGAGGGACAAACAGGGTGGGTGGGATCCTTCTTGATATTGCTGTCCTTTTTCTGTGTTTATGTCCTTGATGGCAGATAGATTGGTGCCGATGATGTGTTGGCTGTTTTAGTTACCTGTTGTAAAGCCCCACTCTCCACTCCAGTGCAGTTTCTGTACCACACAGTGATGCAGCACACTAGGATGCTCCCCATTGCACATCTCTAGAGGGTTGTATTGCTTCCCATAGGGCGGCTCTCTTCAGCCTTCTCAAAGATCAAAGTAAATTTATTATCAATGTATTTATACCTTGGGATTTATTATCTTGCAGTCACCCACAGGAAAATAAAGTAGAATAGAGTCCCTGGAAATTCATACAGAACAAAGACCATCCAA
Source organism: Hemitrygon akajei (assembly GCF_048418815.1). NCBI lineage: Eukaryota > Metazoa > Chordata > Chondrichthyes > Myliobatiformes > Dasyatidae > Hemitrygon > Hemitrygon akajei. Next base: position 139,336,205 of record NC_133131.1, read on the forward strand.
TGTGCAAAGAGAGCAAATTATGCAAATAATAACAAAATGTAATTACATAATACTGAGAAAATGAGATGCGGAGTCCCTGAAAGTGAGTCAGTACTGAGGCAAGTGAAGCCATCCATGCCAGTCCAGGAGCCTGAAGGTTGTAGGGCAACAACTGTAATTGAACCTGGTGGCGTAGGGCCCAAGACTGCTGCCTGATGGTAGTAGTGAAGAGAGGAAAATGGATCAAACAGGCAGACAGGGTGGACTCAGCTGAAGGATCTTGGCTAGCAAGGAATAGTGGGGCTGATCACCGGTTTGTTTTCCTCTTTTGGGCCTCAGCACATTAGTCTGGTTTGAACTCTGCACCGGCACGCTCTCTTCTTACGATGGCCAGCATTCGCTTGCTTCAAGGTGCCATATCTGCATTCCTATGAGTTAAATTTGTTGATCCTTTAGGGAATTGTAAAATCACTAGTTTGTTTAGACAGTTCAAAATTACACTTAAGTGGAAATTAGGTTACAGCGATTGCAGTTCAGAAATATTTCTAGAGAATATCTAGTAATTTTGTGAGCTATATTGCTGTATATTGCCAGTGCCATCTTGGTTCGGGTGTTGGCGAACTTTCATGACTGTGTAAGATGCGTTCTGGGGCCATGAGAAGTTATGTGAAATGTGCATTCCCAGGAGTTTGAACTGCTTGCAGCTTTCACTGCTGTACTGCTGTTGTAAAGAGGAGGGTGAGTTCTCCCAAAGTAGATAACTTCTCCCTATAGATGCTGCCTAGCCTGCTGTGTTCTACCAGCATTTTGTGTGTGTTGTTGTTTGAATTTCCAGCATCTGCAGATTTCCTCGTGTTAACCATCTCCTTTGTCTTGTTGATATTAAGGAAAAGGGTATTTGCCTGGCACCAGGTCTTGAGCTCTTCCACCTCCTGTCTGTAGGCCATCTCATTGTTGGTAATGAGATCCCATTGTCGAACTTGATGATGTGATTGCTTAGGTGTTTGGTCGTGCAATCGTGTGTGAGCAGAGTGTACAGCTCAAACAAGGCTCGGAGGGGCACCCTTGTTGAGAATGATGGGGAGGAACGAGTGGTTATGCATCAGACTATCTGAGGTTTGTTGGTTAGGAAGTGCAACACCCCGTTACACAGTTGTACATTTAGACCGAGGACTAAGAATTTGCTCATCAATGTCTGGAAGGCAGTAGCGTTGAGAATTGAACTGAAATCTAGGAATAGCATTCTGACATGCGTGTCTGGGTTTTCTAGATGTGTCAGGGCCAGATATGGTCCAACTCATAGACAGTACATTAAGCTCCACCATTGCAAATCTTGGGTATGTTCTGCCCAACCTGCAGGAAAACACTTACTCAAGGCAACAGTACAGAGATATACAGATGGAAGCAAGCTGTAGGAATCTTCATCTGTAGGACTGCAAAACAACTTGGACAGATTAAGATAATGGGAAAAGCAGTGGGAGATGGCATGCAGCTTAGGGAAATCAAATGCTTCAGTAGAAAGAATAAAGGTGTAGACTATTCACTAAATGGGAAGCAAGTTCAGAACTTGGGAGTCCAATTGTAGGAACTCTCTAAAGGTTAACTTGTAGATTGAGTCAATAGTAAGGAAGACAAGTGCAATGTTAGTATCATTTCCAGAGGATTAAAATATAAGAGCAAGGATGTAATGCTGAGGCTTTAATGCATTGGTCAAACTGCATTTAGAGTATTGTGAGCAGTTTTGGGCCCACATTTAAAACAGATGCGCTAGCATTTGAGATGGTCCAGAGGAAGTTTATGAGAATGAAAGGATTAACGTATGGCAAGGGTTTGATGGCCTTAAGCCTATACATGCTGGATTTTAGAAGAATGGGGATGGAGGATCTCATTTAGACGTACCAAATATTGAAAGGCCTAGATGGAATGGACGTAGAGGGGATGTATCCAATTATGGGAGACCAGAGGGCTTGGCCTCAAAATGCAAGGATGATCCTTTAGAACAGAGATGAGGACGAATTTCTTTAGCCATGTGGTGGTGAATGTATGGAATTCATTGCCACAGATGTCTGTGGAGGCCTTGGCATTGGGTATATTTCAAATGGAGGTTCATGGATTCTTAATTAATAAGGATGTCAGAGGTTACAGGGAGAAGGCAGGAGGATGGGATTCAGAAGGAAAATAAATTAGCCATGATCGAATGGTGGAGACTTAATGGGCTGAATGGCTTAATTCTCTTCCTTTGTGTATTTTTTTCTGGTTAGTGATTCATGGGATCAGGTCATACATGAATAAGAAACTTTCTGCACGTTGAACAACATGCAGAAAATGTGGACCTGTGGATGAAGGCAGTACATGTATTCAGGGTACAAAATTATGATGGACTTCAGTATCCATCATTGAGTAACTTGACAGCACCACTGCTTTAACTGGGTAGATGCAGAAAGTTAGAACTTCTAAACTGGTTCTGCAGCAGCAGGTTCATGAGCCAACAATGAAGGGAACTTGATAGAATCATCATCAGTGTAATTGCAAGAAATGCACCCTGAGTAAAATCATTTGTAGAATTGATCACCACAACATCTCATCTTCACCCTCAGCCTTACTTTGCACTCCAGTTGTAAGGGATAAAATCAAAAAGGTTTGGCAACTTGAAACTTGATATTTATTAGGTGGCATGGAGTATCAGCAACAACAGAAATGTATTGGCTCATGCCCTGCCTATCCCTCGTTACTATTATCAAGCCATATGGTCACCTTGATTTGGTGAAGAGTGCAGAAGAATCAGCACTAGGCCTTCCAAAAGAAAGGTAAAGATGTGTTCAATGTAAAGTTACTATCAAAGTACATGTATGTCACCATATACAACACTAAGATTCTGGTTTTTTTGTGGGCATACTCAATAAATCCATAATAGCATCACTGAAAGACAACACCAACTTGGGCATTCAACCAGTGTGCAAAAGACAACAAACTGCAAGTACAAAAGAAATAATAAATAAGCAATGAATATCAAGGACATCAGATGAACAGTCCTTGAAAGTGAGTCCATCGGTTGTGGGAACATTTATCTGATTTAGGAGGCTGATGGTTGAGGGGTAATAACTGTTCCTGAACCTGAGGCTGTGAGTCCTCAGGCTCCTTTATCACATTGCTAATGGCAGCAGTGAGAAAAGAGCATGACCTGGGTAATGGTGCTCCTTTATAATGGATGCTGCTTTCCTGCGACAACATTCTTGTGTAGATGCGCTCAATGGTGAGGAGGGCGTTACCTCTGATGGACTGGGCCATATCCACTAGTTTTTGTAGGATTTTTCCTGTTTCGATACCAGGCTGTGATGCAGGCAGTCAATATATTCTCCACCACATATCTACAGAAGTTTGTCAGAGTTTTAGATGTCATGCCAAATCTTCGCAAACTCCTTAGAGGCACTGCCATACTTCCTTCTTAATTGCACTTGCGTGCTGGGCCCAGGACAAGTCCTCCGAGATTATAACTCAAAGGAATTTAAAGATCCTGACCTTCTCCACCTCTGATATTCCGATGAGGACTAGCTCCTAGACCTCTGGTTTTCTCCTCCTGAAGTTAATAATCAGTTCTTTGGTGTTGGTGACATTGAGTAAGAGGTTGTGATTTTCAGTCTCCCTCCTATATGCTGATTTGTCATTACCTTTGATTCAGCCTACAACACTGGTGGTGTCTCCAAACTTGAATATGGCATTGGAGCTCTGCTTAGCCACAAAAGTGAGTAGGGCAGGGGCAAACCACACAGTCTTGTGGTACACATGTACTGATGGAGATTGTGTAGGAGATGTTGCTAATCTGAACTGATTTAAGGTTTGTAATTCAGGATCTAATTGCCCAGGGAGGTATTGAAGCCAATGTCTTGAAGCTTATTGATTAGTTTTGAGGGGAGGATGGTATTGAATGCCAAGCTGTAGTTGATAAAGGACATCCTGATATATGTACCTTTGCTGTCCAGATGTTCCAGAGTTGAGTGAAGAGCCAATGATGGCATCTGCTGTGGACTTGTTGCATCGGTAGGCAGATTGGAGAGGATCCAAGTCTTCTCAGGCAGGTTTTGATATTTCATCACTACCCTCTCAAAACACTTCATCACTGTGGATGTAAGTGCTACTGCACAATGGTCATTGAGGCAGGTTACCACGTTCTTCTTTGGCACTGGTATAAGTAAAACATTCTTGAAGCTGTTGAGTACTTTAGACCACTGAAGCAAGAGTTTAAAGATCTCAGTGAACTCTGCAGCTGGTTGATCAGCATAGGTCTTTAGTACTTGCCCAGGTATTCCGTCTGGGTTGGATGCTTTTCGTGAGTTCACCTTCCTGAAGGCTGCTTGCACATCAGCCCCAGAGACTGAAATCATAGGATCATTGGGAGCTGTGGGTATTCATGATGGTTCCACCATCTTTTGATTCTCAAAACAAGCATAGAAGTCATTGAACACATCAGAAAGTGAAGCCCTTTTGCCGCTTATGTCACTTGATTTTACTTAATAAGAGGTGATAGCATTCAAGCCCTGCCACAACTGCTGAGCATCCTTCATTGATTCATGTTTAGTCTTGAATAACCACTATGCCTCTGAGATAGCTTTCCAGAGATGTGCCTGGACCTCTTATAACTTTTTTGGTCACCAGAGTGCCTCAGATCTGTCACTTAGCAGATTTCCAAATCTCAGCTACTGGTTAGGGAAGACTGAATGATTTTGTGGGATCATACTCATCTATGAATATGGACCATAAAGTTGTTAAATAATATGCAAAAGTTCAAGTTAAATGATCCAACAACCAATAGATCAGATCAGATATCTGCAGACTACCAGGTTGGACTGCTAATCTGCAATATTGTTGAAGAGGCCAGAGCATCTCTGTCTTTGGTGCTGTTAAGTGCAGTTTAATAAAGACAATGCTGAAGTACATTCATCAGTGTTCAGCCAGAAATACTGAGTGGATGACATGTTTCTTTAAGGTCTATCATAATACAAGCTATTCTTCAGCTATTTTGATTTACTCTGTGTGATATCAAGAATTTGGATCCAGAATTATCTGTTCATTTAGTAACTGTTCCACTGCCGACACAGTTCCAGTGCAAAAAATTAGCTCTGTCCTTAAATAATGCCATTGGAATCCAGCTAATTTTCACCTAGTCAGCTTAATCAGTGTCATCAAATTTTATTTGTCAATAATCTATTTTGGGTACCTGAAGTTTTGTGAGAACCATTTGGTTCCAGCCTCAACAAAGCTTTGGTGTAAATATGAACTGGTTTCTAGATAACATATCCATGGTGTGGGATCGGGGAGCCAAATGCAAAAGAGATGAACATGCATTTGTACCTGTAGAACAAATATGGATATAGTTATTGGAGATTAATGCAGGCGACCCTGCCAGATTTTTTCAGATCATTGTGCAATACCTCCCTATCTTCAGTGCTTCATTGGTGACCCTTTTTCCAACACAAGGATGAGGCTGGATGCCACTGAACTGCCAGGCAATGAGCATCTCCATGAAGTGAGAAACTACCGTAGATGTCGGATTATAAGCCGCTACTTTTTTCCCATGCTTTGAACAGCATTGAACACTGCGGCTTTTACTACGGTGCGGCTAATGCATGGTTTTTTTTCATGCCGCCAAAAACATTTTGCCTCGTAACAGTAGACCAATAAAATTGATGAGTAGTTCACAGAGGTCCAATGAAATTGTACGATAAATCAAGCGCACTTTCACAAATTATTGTAAATCAGCCATTTGTACTCACCCTCATCAACATGGAAAACACTCGAAGAAAAGCATATGATGCAGCTTTTAAGTTAAAGGCAATCAATCTGGCGGTTGAAGAAGGAAATCGAGCTGCTGCACGTAATCTTGGCATAAATGAATCGATGGTGAGAAGGTGGAGACGCCAGCGCGAAGAACTGAATCAATGCAAAAAGACGACAAAAGCTTTCAGAGGTAATCACAGCAGATGGCCCGAACTTGAAAACTTTCTTGAAGACTGGGTTAACACACAGAGAGCAGGCGGCCGCGGTGTTTCCACCGTGCAGATCAGACTGAAGGCTAAAGCAATCGTCACCAAAATGAAAATCGAAGATTTTAGAGGTGGGCCATCGTGGTGTTTTAGATTTATGAGACGAAAAGGCCTGTCCATCAGGGTACACACGACTCTCTGTCAGCAGCTCCCTCCCGACCATGAGGAAAAACTTGCTAACTTCCGCACATTCACTCAAAGAAAGATAGCGGAGAATTCCATCGGGCCAGATGAAATCATAAATATGGATGAAGTACCTTTGACGTTTGACCTGCCTCTCACTCGGACTGTTAATAAAAAAGGTGACTCGTCCATCATACTGAAAACAAGTGGCCATGAGAGAATGCATTTTACTTGTGTTCTGAGCTGCACAGCATCCGGACTAAAGCTTCCACCCATGGTGATTTTTAAGCGGCTGACAATGCCAAAGGAAAAATTCCCAAAAGAAATCATGGTGAAAGTCAATAAGAAAGGTTGGATGATGGAGAATCTAATGAAGGATTGGCTCAGAGAGTGCTACGCCAAGCGACCGGGGGGGATTTTTTCACATAAAAAAAGCGTTGCTTGTTATGGACAGCATGAGGGCTCATATAACAGATTCAGTGAAAGCTGCCATCAAGAGTACAAACTCAATTCCAGCTGTGATTCCTGGGGGCACCACGAAGTATTTGCAGCCACTGGACATCAGCGTGAACCGGGCATTTAAAGTGGCACTGCGCGTTGAGTGGGAGACTTGGATGACGAGCGGCGAGAAATCCTTTACCAAAACAGGCCACATGCGAAGAGCATCTTTAACTCAAGTCTGCCAGTGGATCCTAAATGCTTGGAGCCATGTCACAACATCCACCATCACCAACGGGTTTCGAAAGGCTGGACTGCTGCGTGATGAAGAGGATCGCGTGCACTCAAGTGAGAGCGACAACGAAGAGACTGAAGTGAGTGATGAGATCCTGAGGTTGTTCAATTCGGACACTGAAGAAAAGGACTTTGATGGTTTTAGTGCACAGGAGGAAGATGAAGAAGGCGATCAATAACTTTTCCTGGTAGGCTGCAGTATATATATTTTTTTTTAACCAGTCGTTAGGAGATGTTGGAATGTTGTTCATGCACTGTTCAGTAAAAAAGTATACGCAACGTAATTTGTGTGTTACCGATACGTATGTATTTTAAAAGTAGCCGTGTTACAGGCACGGTTCGAAAAAAAGCATTTGCAATATGTATTTGTTTATGTTACCATACGGATTTAAATAAAAGTTAAACAATCCTCACGTGTAATATCTTTCTGTGTAAATATCTCATATTACCATGTGGGACACCTGCGGCCAAAAATCCGGTGCGGCTTGTACAAGTACAAAATTGATTTTCTTTCTAAAATTAGAGCCAGCGGCTTTTAATCAGGTGCGCTCTGTAGTGCGAAATCTACGGTAACTACCCACATTTGATATTTGTACAATTTATGGGACCCTGGCCATCAATATTCTGGATGTTTACTGGTGTATAGAAGCATATCGGATCCAGCCACAATTACTGTGACCTGATGAACCTTTTGTTTGTTGTGGTATTTAATTCTGCTCTTAACATTCCAAATCTTTTTTTACAATGTAGAAGACAAAAATACTGTTCATTTGCTTGTAATGAATGCAGTAATACTCATAAAGCTCAGTGCCCTTCGGGATAAAGCAGTCTATTTGATTTACATTATCATGTCACCATCCTGACATTATCTCCATCTGTGATTCTGCAGTATTTGCAAGAAAATGAATGTCAGCTGTTGACCGTAGCTGCTCAATAATACTTCTCAAACTTGTGAACACCATCAAGGACATGCACAACTAGTACATGGAAACACCTATAAGTTGGCCCTTAAAACAAACACTTCTTGAATTGTACAGTCTAAAATCCTGGAACTCCCTACTAAATTCCATTTATGCAGGTGCCTTTTGCAGAAGTCCACCAGCAGTTTTACGAGGTGGCTCACCACCAACTGCTCAAAGTTTATTGAGGTAGGCAGTAAATGCTAGACTTGTCAGCAATTACTACATCCCAGAAAATGGGGTTTTAAATTTGTCTTCAATGAAGGTGGATCAGTAGTGTGAGAAATCTTACCTTGTGTTTCATTATTTGGTGTTCCTAAGTGAGAATGCTCATCATAAAATGTTCCTTAAAGATGTAGTTTCTGTCCAGGCTAGTTCCTCGGTCCTCTGTTGGATAAATCCCATTTTTGGACCCTCTTCTCTGTATCCCAGCATACAGACCACTCGTCAGGCACTCCAGACCAGTTCAGAAGCAGGTGAAAACCTGGCCAGCAGGAGCCATCTCTGCTCTTCAAAACTGCTTTGAGCACACTGACTGGCACATGTTCAGGGAGGCTGCAACCGATGGCGACTCTACCAACTTAGAGGAGTACACAGCATCAGTGACCAGCTACATCAGCAAGTGCATTGATGATGTTACTCTATCCAAGACCATCACTATACGTGCTAACCAGAAGCCATGGATGACCGCGGAGGTGTGTGCGCTGCTGAGGTCCCGCGACTCCGCCTTCAGAGCAGGCGACAAGGCAGCTCTAACAACAGCAAGGGCCAAGCTGTCCCGAGCCGTCAGAGGGGCAAAGAGTGCACACGCCCAGCTAATCCACAGCCACTTCCAGGACAGCAGCGACACACGGCACATGCAGAAGGGTATCCAGGACATCACCAATGACAGGACAATATCACCTGACTGTGCAGGTGATGCCTCCCTCCCAGATGTGCTGAATAACTTCTGCACCCGGTTTGAGGCGGAAAATGACATGGCAGCGAGGAAGTCCACCCCTCCTACAAATGACCAGGTGCTATGTCTCACCGTGGCTGATGTGAGAAGAACCCTGTGCAGGGTCAACCCACGGAAGGCTGCTGGACCAGACAACATCCCTGGTAGAGTGCTCAGAGGATGTGCAGACCAGCTAGCAGATGTTCTCACTGACATCTTCAACATCTCCCTGAGCAGCGCCACCGTTCCAACGTGCTTCAAGGCTGCCACCATCGTCCCCATGCCAAAAAAGTCTTCAGTGTCCTGCCTAAATGACTACTGTCCCGTTGCACTCACATCCATCATCATGTAGTGTTTCAAGAGGCTCATCATGAAGCATATCAAGGCCCTGCTACCCCCTTCACTGGACCCCCTGCAGTTTGCGTACCGTCCCAACTGCTCAACAGATGACGCCATTGCCACCACCCTCCACCTGGCCCTAACCCACCTGGACAAAAAAGACACATACGTTCGGATGCTGTTCATAGACTTCAGCATTCAACACAAACATCCATCAGAAACTGATTGGAAAGCTGAACCTACTGGGCCTGAACACCTCCCTCTGCAACTGGATCCTAGACTTCCTGACTGGGAGACTTCAGTCAGTCCGGATCGGGAGCAGCATCTCCAACACCATCACACTGAGCTCGGGGGCTCCCCAGGGTTGCGTGCTCAGTCCACTGCTGTTCACTCTGCTGACCCACGATTGTGCTGCAACACACAGCTCGAACCATATCATCAAGTTCGCCGATGACACGACCGTGGTGGGTCTCATCAGCAAGAACGACGAGTCAGCTTACAGAGAGGAGGTGCAGAATGTGAACAAAATAAAAGAGATGGTTGTTGATTTCAGGAGGGCATGGAGCGACCACTCCCCGCTGAACATCGACGGCTCCTCGGTAGAGATAATTAGGAGCACCAAATTTCTTGGTGTTCACCTAGCGGAGAATCTCACCTGGTCGCTCAACACCAGCTCCCTAGCAAAGAAAGCCCAGCAGTGTCTACTTTCTGTGAAGGCTGAGGAAAGTCCATCTCCTACCTCCCCCCCCCCCCCCCCCCCCCATCCTCATCACATTCTACAGGGGTTGTATTGAGAGCATCCTGAGCAGCTGCATCACTGCCTGGTTCGGAAATTGCACCATCTCAGATCGCAAGACCCTGCAGCGGATAGCGAGGTCAGCTGAGAAGATCATCAGGGTCTCTCTTCCCACCATCACGGACAATTACACTACACGCTGCATCCGCAAAGGAAACAGCATTATGAAGGACCCCATGCACCCCTCATACAATCTCTTCTCCCTCCTGCTGTCTGGGAAAAGGCTCCGAAGCATTTGGGCTCTCACGACTAGAATATGTAACAGTTTCTTCCCCCAAGCTATCAGACTCCTCAGTACCCAGAGCCTGGACTGACACATTGCCCTATTGTCCTGTTTATTATTTATTGTAATACCTGCACTGTTTTTGTGCACTTTATGCAGTCCTGTGTAGGTCTGTAGTGTAGTGTAGCCTTCTCTGTGTTGTTGTTTTTTTTTTACGTAGTTCAGTCTAGTTTTTGTACTGGGTCATGTAACACCATGGTCCGGAAAAACGTTGTCTCATTTTTACTATGTACTGTACCAGCAGTTATGGTTGAAATGACAATAAAAGTGACTTGACTTGTTCTGTTTGCAATTGGCAAATTAAGTTTGCAGAAACTTTTTAGAGGATGGCTGTAACTGGCTTTAGTATGTTACATGTTACATGTTTACTATGTTTTCATGTATCTTATACAAATAATTGAATTAACATTTGTCCCCTCCTACTAAACAGTTTTGAATTAATCAATTCTCACTTTGGTAAGTCGGGAAGGCTTTGTATATCCTGGTTTTATTTTCTAATTTTCATCACAGCAAACGAAAAGCTTAATTGGAAAATGATTAAATAATTGCAGTGTTGCCATGAGTTATATTCAGTTGATTTTGTGTAATACTGCACAAAAACAGTGCAGGTATTACAATAAATTTTAGATGTTGGTAAGAAACTTTTTGCTTTTTTCTACTTGGTTTCTGTGTATCATTGTTGGTATGCAACATTTGTCTTTCTGGGATTTCTGCAAAAAGAACAATTCTAACTTTGAACTGTTTTAAGTAATACTTTTATGTGTTATTGATTCCACTTTGCCACACAAGTCTGTTGAGTTGTAACTGAGCCTGAGCCTGATCCAGCTTGATCCAAAAAGAACGTGGAATTAAAGGGACAATGTAATGCTGGTCAATTAGAGCTTTATTTAATTTCTTCAGAGAAATTTCTTTGTATGTAACATATTTTCTGACATACTTTTGTTGTATCCTATTGTAAGTTGAAAATCTCTCCAATCCATAGTTAAGTTAAAGTCTGTCCCAAGCCTTCCAGGCTCATCAGGCCGGTGCTTATGCCTGTTTCCGTGGCGTGAAGTGACTGAGAGTACGAAACTCATACCCCCCCCCACCGGATAGGACGCCAGTCTATCGCAAGGTTAACCCCCAGCATTTTGCTGGTACCAGTTTTCAGTTGGGTGGACTGGAGCAATGTGTGGTTAAGTGCTTTGCTCAAGGATGCAACACATTGCCTCGGCTGGGGCTCAAATTCACGACCTTCAGATCTCTAGTCCAATGCCTTAACCACACACCACACTCTCCAATCCATAACCTCCAATAAATTTGGAGGATCTTCCTCGGAGCCTGAGAATTATGATAACATTGTACACTATTAAAACATTTGGGAATAATGTGACCTTGCTCTCATGTTTTTCTTTAGCTTCTGTTTGTGATGCCATATTTTGACGACTTTCCCCTTCCCCTTCTTCATCAGAAACAACCTCAGTGGAGAAGCCAACGTCTCATTCATGTGCTACTCCTTCATCTTCATCCTCCGGAATGACTCCTGCTTCTCAGACACCATCGGCCACTACATCTACTGTTCCTGTTTCGCCTGTTCCTCAGTCACCTCTTCCTCCTTTGCTTCAGGATCCAAATCTTTTGCGGCAACTACTTCCTGCGTTACAGGCCACCTTGCAGCTTAACAATGCTAATGTGGATATGTCAAAAATAAATGAAGGTAAGCGTGGATGAATGAATGGCTTTTAAAATTTTAAGTAAGGTTTAAAGTTTAAGGATGCTTTACACAGATGGAATATTTTAAGTTGGCAGAGATATTTTAGTCCTAAAATTTCCTGATAAACAAAATGATAATTTTTTCTATTTAGATTGATTTCATCCCACCACAATCCAGTTCTGTGGGCAGACTTGCAGGTTTGAGATTTGCTCATCATTGTGTAGCTGCCTTCTCATCCTTGTTTTCAAATCATTCCATGCACTAGTTTGTTCAATCTTCTTGAGATATTTGCTGATTCTTCAATGCTAATCTTTGGGTTATTCCCTAATTTAATTGATCTTTGTGCTAACTGTCAGTTCTCTTCCTAATCCTCTTAATCTCTTCACTTTCCTCCTTTAAGGTGTTTCTTAAAATTGTGTCAAAGTTTTATTTTAATTATTTGCCCTGTTCCTGTCTGTCTCACTTGGTGCAAAGCCAACAACCTGTCTCTGAATGTGAACAAAACAAAAGAGATGGTTGTTGACTTCAGGAGGACACAGAGTGACCATTCACCGCTGAACATCAGCTCTTCGGTAGAGATCGTAAAGAGCACCAAATTTCTCGGTGTTCACCTGGCGGGGAATCTCACCTGGTCCCTCAACACCAGCTCCATAGCAAAGAAAGCCCAGCAGCGTCTCTACTTTCTGCAAAGGCTGAGGAAAATCCATCTCCCACTGCCCATCCTCATCACATTTGACAGGTTGTATTGAGAGCATCCTGAGCAGCTGCATCACTGTCTGGTACGAAAATTGCACCATCTCGGATCGCAAGACCCTGCAGCGGACAGTGAGGTCAGCTGAGAAGATCATTGGGGTCTCTCTTCCCGCCATTACAGACGTTTACACTACACGCAATATCTTACAAACAGCAGAACTTGTTTCCTCTCTGTTTCTAATAAATTTATATTTTGCACTATTTATTATTTTTACTGTAACTTACAGTAAAACATTTAGAACTGAACATGGAACAACAACTAGTTCAAGATTGGGAAAGGAGTACAACAAGGCTGCATACTGTCACCCTACTTGTTTAATCTATATGCTGAACATTTCATGAGGAATGCTGATCAAGAGGACTCAAAGGTTGAAATCAAAATTGCCAGATGAAATATTAACAACCTCAGGAATGCAGATGATACTAATCTAATGGCTGGAAGTGAGGATCTGAGGAAGCTAGTCAAAGTGGAAGAAGGAAGTGCAAAAGCTGGCTTGTTGCTCGATATTAAGAAAACCTAGATTATGTCGACCAGCCTATTAACTCCATGGTAATAAATGGAAAGGAATTGGAAGCAGTGACGGATTTTGTCTTCCTTGGTTCAAACATTTCTGTAGGTGCTAACTGCAGCCACAAAATTAAACGGCACTTCTGGGGAGGGCAGCAATGGGAAATTTAGATAAAATACTGAAGAGCAGAGACATCACATTGTCTACAAAGATCCATATAGTCAAACCTACGGTATTTCCAGTTTTGATGTATGGCTGTGAGAGCTGGACTATCAGCATTGCTGAATACAAAAGAATCGACACCTTTGAACTTGGGATGCTGGAGGAAGGTGTTAAGATTTCACTGGACAGCAAGAAGATCCAGCAAGTCAATACTTGAAGAAATGCAGATAGATTGCCCACCAGGAGGCTTGATTATGAGATAAAAGCTCAAATATCTTGGCCACATTGTAAGACAGGATTCCTTGGAGAAGACTCTCACGTTAGGTGAAACAGAAGGTAAAAGAAGTCGAGGGTGACAGAGGCTACAATGGATAGATAATATTACTCAAGACAATGCATATGACCTTGGGGGATCTTTGAGAGGCAGTCTCCAACAAGAAGGCGTGTTGTGCAGGAATCCATGAGGTCAAGAAAAGTCAGACTACTTACTTTATTGTCACCAAACAATTGATACTAGAGCGTACAATCATCACAGTGATATTACATTCTGCGCTTCGTGCTCCCTGGAGTACAAATTGATAGTAAATATAATAAAAATTTAAATTATAAATCATAAATAAAAAAATAGAAAAGGGAAAGTAAGGTAGTGCAAAAAAAACCGAGAGACAGGTCCAGGTATTTGGAAGGTACTGCCCAGATCCAGGTCAGGATCCATTCAGCAATCTTATCACAGTTGGAAAGAATGTAAAGAAGCTGTTCCCAAATCTGGCCGTACGAATCTTCAAACTCCTGAACCTTCTCCCAGAAGGAAGAGGGACAAAAAGTGTGTTGGCTGGGTGGGTCATGTCCTTGATTATCCTGGCAGCACTGCTCCAACACGTGCAGTGTAAAGTGAGTCCAAGGACGGAAGATTGGTTTGTGTGATGTACTGGGCTGTGTTCACGATCTTCTGCAGCTTCTTCCAGTCTTGGACAGGACAACTTCCATACCAGGTTGTGATGCACCCTAGAAGAATGCTTTCTACGGTGTGTCTATAAAAATTAGTGAGGGTTTTAGGGGACAGGCCAAATTTCTTCAGCTTTCTCAGGAAGTAAAGGCGCTGGTGAGCGTTCTTGGCAGTGGACTCTACTTGGTTAGACCAAGTCAGATCATCTGTGATATTGACCCTGAGGAACTTAAAGCTTTTGACCTGTTCCTGCACAGCACCGATGTAGATGGGGTCGTGCGGTCCGCTACTCCTTCTGAAGTCAACAACCAATTCCTTTGTTTTGCTGACGTTGAGGGATAGGTTATTGTCTTCGCACCATGCCACCAGGTTCTTAATTTCCTCTCTGTACTCAAACTCATTATTACCCGAGATATGGCCTACAATTGTGGTGTAATCAGCAAACCTATATATTGAGTTTGATGGAAACTTGGGTACACAATCATGGGTGTACACTGAGTATAGCAGGGGGCTGAGTACACAGCCTTGTGGGGCACCAGTGCTCAGAGTGATTGTAGAGGACAGCTTGTCCCCTATTTTTACAGCCTGGGTCCTGTCTGTGAGGAAGTTGAAGATCCAGCTGCAGATCTAAGACCTAGGTTCCAGAACTTAGGAATCAGGTTATTTGGAATGATGGTATTAAAGGCAGAGCTGTAGTCAATGAAAAGGAGCCTTACACATGCGTCTTTATTCTCCAGGTGTTCCAAGGAGGAATGTAGTGCCAGAGAGATGGCATCTGCCATTGACCTGTTGCTCTGATAGGCGAATTGCAAAGCGTCGAGGTTGGCCGGTAGGCTATGATTGATGTGTACCATAACCAATCGCTCGAAGCACTTCATAGCAATTGATGTCAGAACCACAGGTTGATAGTCATTCAGGCATGCCACCTTACTCTTCTTCGGCACTGGGATTATCGTTGCCTTCTTAAAACATGAGAGGATCTTAGACTGAAGCAGGGAGCAGTTGAAGATGTCAGCAAACACTTCAGCTAGCCTGCTTGCACAGGCCCGGAGAACCCGTCCTGGGACGCCATCTGGGCCCGTCGCCTTCCTTGGATTTATCTTCAGGAAGGCCCTTCTAACGTCCTCCTCAATGACGATGAATCTCGATGCCACCAGGTCCGGTTCATCCGGAGGGGGTGGGATGCTCCTCTTCTGTTCGAGTCTTGCAAAGAATATGTTAAGTTCATCAGGAAGAGAAGCGCTACAGTAATTGATATTCCCAGCCTTTTCTTTGCGCCCAGTGATCTCATTTAGACCTTGCCATAGTCTACTGGCATCCCTCTGGTTAGCCTGGGCTTCCAACTTGGCTTGATATTGCCTCTTGGTGCTCTTAATGGCTTTCCGGAGTTCACGCCTGGATTCCATGTAGCGACTGGTATCCCCAGTCCTAAAAGCCACAGCTCTAGCCATCAAAACGGACTGGACCTCATAATTCATCCAAGGTTCCTGGTTAGGGCATACCCTGATCGTCTTGCGAGACACACAGTTCTCTGCATTTCCAGATAAAGTCCGTGACAGTTGAGGCATACTCATCGAGGTTAGCTGCCGAGTCCTTGAATACTAGCCAGTCCACCGATTCAAAGCAGTCACGCAGGACCTCATCCGTTTCCTCTGTCCAACGTGACACCACTTTTGACACGTGACCTCCTGCTTCAGTTTCTGTTTGTAAGCCGGGAGGAGGAGTATGGCCTGATGGTCCGATTTTCCAAAGTGAGGTTGAGGGACGGAACGGTAGGCATCCTTGACTGCTGTGTAGCAGTGGTCAAGTATATTCAGGCCTCTAGTGGAGCAGGAGACATGTTGGTATAACTTAGACAGCACCTTTCTGAGATTGGCCTCGTTAAAATCTCCGGCTGTAATGAACAAAGCCTCCGGATACCTGGTCTCAAGTTCACTGATGTTGGCATACAGTGTGTTCAGAGCACACTCCATGTCCACCTGGGGTGGAATGTAGACTGCTGTCAGTATGACCGAGGTGAATTCCCGTGGCAGATAGTAGGGACGACACTTCACCGACAGATGTTCCAGGTCCGGACAGCAGGAGCTTGTCAGTACCACTGTGTCTGAGCACTGCGCAGTGTTGATCAGTAGGCAGACACCGCCACCCTTCGTCTTGCCCGAAGGCACCGTGCGGTCCATCCGATGGATCGAAAATCTCTCTGGTCGGATGGCACAGTCGGGGGTGGCAGGGGAGAGCCAGGTCTCGGTGAAACAGAATACACAGCAGTTCTGCATCTCCCTGCAGTAGGTGAGTCTCCCTTTAAGATCATCCACCTTGTTCTCTATGGCTTGCACATTAGTTAGTAGGATGGTGGGCAGAGGAATCCTAAAGCCCCTCAGCTTCAATCTGACCAGCAGCCCAGCTCTTTTCCCACGCTTCCTCAGTAAATAGTGCATCTTTCCAGGTTTCCATCGATGCAGTTTGTTGTTGGCAGCTCTTTGAGGTTGGTGGATGAGTCCCGTAGGGGTCAATCAGCAGGTCGCATTGTCGGGCTGAGTGACCAGAGGCTCCGCTGCCACTTCCAGCTGCCGGGGGCCCAGGCTGTCGAACTAGACTTAACAACTGAACAACAACAAACATGCAGTATTTTTTTTCTTGTAATGCACTGCTGCCAGAAAACAAGTTTCACCACATATGTCAGTGATAATAAACCAGGTTCCGATTCTGATATCCCTCCCAATGTATTTGGGTATCATGCCCTTGTGGCCATTTTCAACTCCAGCACTCTCAGCTTGAAAGCTCTCTTGATTATCCTTTCAGAAGACCACTTTATTGTTTATCCTTGGAAAGGAATAAACAGTCAAAGTTTTGGGCTGAGACCCTTCAGAATAGCCCAAAACATCGACTATTTATTCCTTTCCATAGATGCTGCCTGGCCTTCAGCATCTGTAGGTTTTGTATTTGTGTTCTTGATTTTCCTTTCCTGTTCTGAAATGGAAGCCTGCTCATTTTCTTGTGGCTTTCTTACTTTAATCACTTCTTAACATCCCTGCATCCAGTCATTTCTTCACATACAGCCCAGCTCACTGTGTCTTAAAATGAAATGAAGAAATGCTTCAGTTGCTGGAGTTGGAATACTTTGCTC
Organism: Hemitrygon akajei; assembly: GCF_048418815.1. NCBI lineage: Eukaryota > Metazoa > Chordata > Chondrichthyes > Myliobatiformes > Dasyatidae > Hemitrygon > Hemitrygon akajei. Next base: position 139,353,584 of record NC_133131.1, read on the forward strand.
ATGCCAGCATTTTTCAGTCATTCTTCCATAAACAGTTGCTTTCTCTTGGCTCTGACAATGCAAAAAGTGCTGAGTACTATTTATATAACCTTCAACTATAATCTGTTGATAAATGAAACATAAACTATTCAATGCCCTGCTTGTATACTACTTCCAAATCTCACATGGTACCTCTCCCTTTGCTATTTGTGTTGTTCAGTAATGTTCCTCAAGTATAGAATAAGCGGGATTTCTTTTTCTTTGAAATTAAAAATAACAAATCTGCTATCAATTTTCACTTGATCTTCATGCTGTTAATTTTCCACTAATTTGTTTTGCATGCGGAGCACCAGAATGTTCTACAGGCTTTAACCTTGCATGCACAATTCTTAGATCTGTGGACCAGAGCACTCACTAAAGGCAGGACAAATCCAATCTGTAGATTTGCCACCCAATGTTATAAGAGTAATTGAGAATATTGTTAATTGTGCCCTAAAACACCACTAACTCACCAGTTAATTTTTTGCTTTTGCTCAGTTTGGCCTTCATTGGGACCATTAGTCCTGAGACTTTGGTACAAAAATGGACAAATGAGCTTCAGGGCAAATCCTTTACCAGACCAGTCACAAATATTTGCACTACAAAAGCAGGTCAGACATTGAGTATCCTGTGCATATAGTTCTCCTCTTTTATCATGAAGGCCTATTTCCATCTACAAGGTATAGGTCAGTAGTCTGTCAGTGCATTCTTCACGAGACTGGAGAAATGCAGTTTTAACAGTGTCCAAAAGTCCAACAATAACTAGGTCATTGCAGTTTAAATAGCTACCTTTCTGTGTATTTCCCTAAACCCCCATTCACTCACTCAACTACTGGAATACCTTCACTGACTTACAGCAACCTACTGGGACTTCTTTGGGGGGAAAAAAATCTTGCCAAAGTGGCAAGCTTTGCTGCTAAAGGGCCAAGGTCAACAGGTGTATGTGAACACAACCTACAGATACACCTCAAAGTTTCAAAGAGAGAGAGGGCATGCAACTAAATGAATAAAGGGGAGATGTCACATATGCAGGTGATAAGAGAGACTATACTCCTCCCTCGACAACTCCTCCCTCCGAGTGTTAGACACCCTGAGCCAATAGGCTGATCCTGGGCTTATTTCCACTTGGCATGATTAACTTATTATTATTTAATTATTTATGGTTTTATATTGCTCTATTTCTACACTATTCTTGGTTGGCGCGGCCGTAACGAAACCCAATTTCCCTCAGGATCAACAAAGTATGTCTGTCTGTTTGTCTGTACATATGGGCAGTCACTCAATACATGTTCCCATCAGTGGCCTGCACTCACTGTGCCAGTTAGTGTTCAGATCAGACCCCCAAATATCTGTGGTAAGCAGCCATTTCACTGATACACAGATTCTATACACTGAGCCAAGGGGTAATTGAATGCTGAGGAAATATGACTGTACAAGAACCATTTGCACCAGGTTTCTGCCTCAGTAATCTTCAACAAGAAGAAACATCGATCTATAAGACTTTTCCAACACTGTAGCATGCAGCCACAATGATGTCTGTTTCAGATTCAAGTAAACTTGAGTAAATCTCAAGTAAACTTCATAAAACTCAAGCTTCACATTTGTTAACCCTTTCATTCCTGTAATCATTCTCATGAAACCCCAGTGCCAGCACATCTTTTCTTAGATAACAAGCCCAAAACAGCTCACAACACTTCAGATGCTGTCTGGTCAATGTCTTATAAAGCCTCAGCATTACATTCTTGCTCTTACTTTCTCATCCTCTTGAACTGAATGTTAACATCGCTTTTGCCTTCTATACCACAGACTCAACCTTTAAGGAATCCTGCACAAGGATTCCCAAGTTGCATTGCACCTCCAATTTTTGAATTTTCTCCCCATTTAGAAAATAGGCTGTGTCTTATATTCTTTTACCAAAGTACACGATCACTTCCATATACTATATTCCATCTGCCATTTCTTTGCAGAAGGATTTAGATAGGTTGGGAGAATGTGCAGACTCCCTGGTTCTTCAACACTATCTACCTCTGTACCTATTTTCATATTGTCCACAAAATTGCCCACATATCCATGAATTCTATCATCCAAATAATTGAAGTATAACAGGAAAAGAAGCTGTCCCATCACTAGCCCCTGCGGAGCATCACGAGTCACCAGCAGCTAATCAGAATAAGGCCCCTTTATTCCAACTCTTCACTTCCTGCTATCCATGCTGGTATCTTTCCTGTAATACCATGGGCTCTTGTCAAGTAGCTTCAGGTCCAGTACCTTGTCAAAGGCCTTCTTAAATCCAAGTAAACAACTTCCACTGACTTTCCTTTGTCTGTCCTGCCTGTTATTTTCTCAATGAATGCCAACAAATTTGTCAGGTAAAATTTCCCCTTAATGAAACTATGATGACTTTGGCCTATTTTATCAAGTGCCTCAAGTACTCCTAAACCTAATTCTTAATAATGGACTCTAAAATCTTCCCAACCATTGAAGTCAGGCTAACTGGCCAATACCTTTCCATTTTCCTGCCAGCATCCCTTCTTAAATAGTGAGTGACATTTGCAATTTTTCTGAAAACATTCCAGAGTCTAGTGACACTTACGAATTCTTCCACAATCTCCTCAGGTACCTCTTTCCGAACCCTGGAGTGTAATCCATCTGGTCCAGTTGACTTATTTACCTTCAGACCTTTCAGCTTCCAAAGTACCTTCTCCTTAGTAATTGCAATTTCACTCAACTTCACTTGCCCCATCATTAAAATGTTCCCACAACTTATGGACTCACTTTCAAGGACTCCATCTCATGTCCTTTATATTTATTGGTTATTTATTATTATTTCTTTCTTTTTGTATTTACACAATTTGTTGTCTTTTGTACACTGGTTGTGGATGCCAAAGCTGGTGCGGTCTTTCATTGATTTTATTGTGGTTAATATTCTATTATGAATTTATTGAGTATGCTTGTAAGAAAATTATTCACGGGGCCGTATATGGCGTGATGTCTGTACTTTGATAATAAATTTACTGTGAACTTTTGAAGTTTGAACTTTCTGCCCCTCCACCCCAACACACTTGAATTTCTGGCATACTGCTAGTGTCTTGCACAGTGAAGACTGACGCAACACACACTAAAAGCTGCAGGAATCAGCAGACCAGGCAGCATCTATGGGGGAAAAAAAGGCACAGTCAAACATTGTGGACTGAGATCCTTCAACAGGACTGGAGAAAAAAAAGTTAGAAGGGAGGAGAGGAAGAAATATAAGGTGATAGGTGAAACTGGAGTGGGAGGGGTGAAGTAAAGAGCTGGGGAGTTGGTTGGTGAAAATGATACAAGACTGGAGAAGATGAAATCTAATAGGTGAGGACAAAAGGCTATGGAAGAAAGGAAAAGTGGGTAGAGCATCAGAGGGAGTGAGGGACAGGCAAGGAGATAAGGCGAGAGAGGGAAAAAAGGATGCGGAACGGTGGGGGGGGGGGGGGGGGGCAGCCATTACTGTAAGTTTGGCCTCCAGCATTTTGTGTGTGTTGCTTGGATTTCCAGCATCTGCAGATTTTCTTTTGTTTGTTACTTATTAAGATTGTGCATTTCTTTGTTCCCCTATTACTACTGCTTCAGCATTGTTTTACAGTGGTCCTATGTTCACTCTCCCCTCTCTTACTCTTTATCTGAAAAAACCTTTGGTATCCTCTTTCATATTATTTGTTAGTTTACTTTCATAATTCCTCTTCTCTCTTTTTTGGCTTTTTTCATTGCCTTCTATTGGTTTTTAAAGTCTTACCAATCCTCTAACTTCCCACTAATTTGCTATATTATATGCCCTCGCTTTTGCATTTATGCTGCCTTTGACTTCCCTTACATCACCCTGCCTTTAGAACACTTCTTCATCTTTGGGTGGGGACACAAGCAGGGTTCGCGGCAGAACAGTAGTGGCTGGAGATTCTGGGGCCAATTTGGAAGTCATAGGATAGATGTATCTCAATCAACTTTGGTCAGCTTTTCTCTCGTGTGTCTATAATTCCCTTTACTCCACTGTAATACTGATACTTCTGTTGTACTTCACATCCTGGCTACTGTTCGAAGGCCTATATATGACTCCTATCAAGTCTTCTTACCTTAGTTTCTTAAATCTACCGAGAAGGCATCTACATCTTCTGATCCTATGTCACTTCTTTATAAGGATTTGATTTCACCATATACCTTGTTTGCTTACTTATTTAGAGAGGCAGTGCGGAACAGGCCTTTCAGGCCCACTGAGCCGTGCCACCCTGCAACCCATTGATGTTACCCTAACCTAATCACAGGGCAATGTACAATGACCAATTAATCTACTAACTGCTATGTCTTTGGACTGTGGTAGGAAACCACAGCACCCGAAGGAAACCCACATTCACACGTGAAGAGCTTACAAACTTTCTTATAGTGGACATTGGAATTGCATCCTGAGCTGTAATAGCATTGCGTTAGCGGCTACGATACCATGGCTTCATTGTGCCATTCAAATGAACTAATTACCCATTACAGCAGGATGTTTTAAAATAGGATCCTTTTACATTTTGACACTTGTGTACTATCTCAAGGTTTGCAAATTCCAGAGCAAATATAGTCAACTCCACTGGGTAACTCTTCTTTGGTAAAACATTTTCCAGTTAGCAGTTTAGTTGCCAGCTTTGGTTCTCAAACCACTTTTGAGTATTGTAACAGTTCAATGAACTTACAAATCCTCAATGAACTTGAATAAAAGTTGTTCGTAAATTTAAGCGTATTGAATTATAATTAATTGCTGAATTATTAAGCCATTTGCCTGAATTAAAGCCTGTTATTTCCAAAATTGTGACTGCTGTTTAATATGTGTTTTTCAATGAATGATATATATTCATTAGTTTATATGTATTACAGCCTTAATGGATATGTCTAGGATATTTTATATACCTCTATCAAATACCTCATTCTTCTATGCTCCAGGGAATAATGTCCTAACCTCTTCAACCTTTCTCTGTAACTCAGTTTCTCAAGTCCCGGCAACATCCTTGTAAACCTTCTCTGCACTCTTTCAACCTTATTAATATCCTTCCTGTAATTAGGTGACCAAAACTGCACACAATACTCCATTTTTGTCTAGTAACTATTATATTTGCATCCTTATTCCTCTTTGAATTATATTTGCCACATTATAAAAGATTAGAAATGGGTCCAAGGATATATTTCTTGAATGTATGGTAATCAAGTTGACTGCTTATAGAACCATACAGCACAGAAACAGGCCTTTTGGCCCTTCTTGGCTATGCCGAACCATTTTTCTGCCTAGTCCCACTGACCTGCACCTAGACCATATCCCTCCATACCCCTCTCATCCATGTACCTGTCTCAAGTTTTTCATTAATGTTAAAAGTGAGCCTGCATTCACTGCTTCAACTGGCAGCTCATGCCACACTCCCACTACTCTGTGTGAAGAAGCTCCCCCTAATGTTGCCTTTAAACTTTTTCTTTTTCACCCTTAACCCATGTCCTCTGGTTTTTTTCTCCACTTGCCTCAGTGGAAAAAGCCTGCTTGCATTCACTCTATCTATACCCATCATAATTTTATATACCTCTATCAAATACCTCATTCTTCTATGCTCCAGGGAATAATGTCCTAACCTCTTCAACCTTTCTCTGTAACTCAGTTTCTCAAGTCCCGGCAACATCCTTGTAAACCTTCTCTGCACTCTTTCAACCTTATTAATATCCTTCCTGTAATTAGGTGACCAAAACTGCACACAATACTCCAAATTCGGCCCCACCGGTGTCTTATACGTCTGAACCCTTAGTGCCTAAGTGGCACATGGGGCCTCAGTGTCTTGTACAACCTCACCATAACTTTCCAACTCTTATACTCAGTACTTTGATTTATAAAGGCCAATGTGCTAAAAGCTCTCTTTACAACCCTATCTACCTGTGACATTTGTCTAAGTCTGCTTTTTCATTTTGTTAGTTGATTTCTTTTCATATGTCAAGGTTCAATATATAATTTGATAAATTTTCTTTCTAAATATATTTGTGCCTGAAGGAATAATCACAGTGGACATTCAAAATGATTTTGAATGGGGCTTAAAGTGATTTTTATGTTGGGACAGACTTGCTTATTTGCTGGATTTACTGGGTTGAAGCCCAAGCAGGCATAATGTAGTTGAAGGAATCTTGTTTTATATAATCTATAACAATTAGTTTAACTGTAACTGTTGGGTGGAACAAGTTTAAGAAAGCATCTTTTTGTCTTGCAGTCCTTACAGCTGCTGTCACACAAGCTTCTTTGCAATCGATGCTTCATAAGCTCCTCACAACTGGACCATCAGCTTTAAGCATAACAACTCTCCTTTCCCAAGCTGCACAGTTGTCTTCTCAGGGTAAGAATTAAACAAATGCTCTATTGCCATTATTCTCTAATAAAATGTATTGCTGCTGTGACTGCTACCAGCCACTGCCAACTTTTGAACTACCACCATTGGAAATAGTGATTTTTCTACATTTTAGTTTATGTTCTCATCAAACTGAATTGTTCCATTATTGGGAAAGGGGTCAAATTCCTGATGTAATTAGGAAAGATAATTTTCACATCAACTATACAACAGCTAAATGAATCTCCAGATTATGTATTTTACTTCTGTTTTCCTCTGCAAAATCCAGACTAAAGAATTAAACCATACTTGGGTCGTTACGATGAAATCAAGGTATTCATTACCTTCCTTTAAGATAAATTTTTTAAGAGTGATTCCTTTGCAGCTATCACTATTCACTTTGTCCACTTAAAATAATTAAAGAAATACAGATTGTTGATAGTTCAGGATAAATCATCCTGAAACTGAAATTCTGGATTTGATTGTGCACATTGCTGGTAAACTTGCAGTAGAGATTGGAAAATTTAATTTGGTTGCAAAATATTGGTATTTTTCACAGAGGTTAAGTTTAGCTAATAGTTGGCAGTTGATCCAGATGTTGCATCTTCCTTGTTACCATAGTAGTCTACAAATTACAATGGGAGATAGAAAATGCAGGCCAGAAAGGCAATGTTACAATAGTTATGGGGGATTTCAATATGCAGGTTGATCAGGAAAATCAGGTTGGTGCGGGATCCAAGAGGGGGAATTTCTAGAATAGTCATAACCATATAACAATTACAGCACGGAAACAGGCCATCTCGGCCCTTCTAGTCTGTGCCGAAAGCTTACACTCACCTAGTCCCACCAACCTGCACTCAGCCCATAACCCTCCTTTTTTTTTAATGACAATACCCAACCTACCTCTACCAAACAGACATACTTTATTGACCCTGAGGGAAATTGGGTTTCGTTACAGCCGCACCAACCAAGAATAGTGAAGAAATATAGCAATATAAAACCATAAATAATTAAATAATAATAAGTTAATCATGCCAAATGGAAATAAGTCCAGGACTAGCCTATTGGCTCAGGGTGTCTGACACTCCGAGGGAGGAGTTGGAAAGTTTGATGGCCACTGGCAGGAATGACTTCCTATGACGCTCAGTGTTACATCTTGGTGGAATGAGTCTCTGGCTGAATGTACTCCTGTGCCTAACCAGTACATTATGGAGTGGATGGGAGACATTGTCCAAGATGGCATGCTACTTGGACAGCATCCTCTTTTCAGACACCACCGTCAGAGAGTCCAGTTCCACCCCCAACAACATTACTGGCCTTACGAATGAGTTTGTTGATTCTGTTGGTGTCTGCTACCCTCAGCCTGCTGCCCCAGCACACAACAGCAAACATGATAGCACTGGCCACCACAGACTCATAGAACATCCTCAGCATCGTCCGGCAGATGTTAAAGGACCTCAGTCTCCTCAGGAAATAGAGACGGCTCTGACCCTTCTTGTAGACAACCTCAGTGTTCTTTGACCAGTCCAGTTTTTGTCCATTCGTATCCCCAGGTATTTGTAATCCTCCCTACCACTTCTACTTCTACTTCACTTCTACTAATACCACTTCTACTGGAAGCTCGTTCCACACAGCTACAACTCTCTGAGTAAAGAAATTCCCCCTCGTGTTACCTCTAAACTTTTGCCCCTTAACTCTCAACTCGTATCCTCTTGTTTGAATCTCCCCTACTCTCAATGGAAAAAGCCTATCCACATCAACTCTATCTACCCCCTCATAATTTTAAATACCTCTATCAAGTTTCCCCTCAACCTTCTATGCTCCAAAGAATAAAGACCTAACTTGTTCAACCTTTCTCTGTAACTTAGGTGCTGAAACCCAGGTGGCATTCTAGTAAATCTTCTCTGTACTCTCTCAATTTTGTTGACATCTTTCCTATAATTCGGTGACCAGAACTGTACACATACTCCAAATTTGGCCTTACCGATGCCTTGTACAATTTTAACATTACATCCCAACTCCTATACTCAGTGCTCTGATTTATAATGGCCAGCATACCAAAAGCTTTCTTCACCACCCTATCCACATGATATTCCACCTTCAGGGAACTATGCACCATTATTCCTAGATCACTCTATGAAATGGCTTTTTAGAGCAGCTCGTTGATGAGCCCACCAGGGATCACCTATTCTAGATTGGGTGTTGTCTTATGAACCGGATTTGATTAGATAGCTTAAGGTAAAGGAACCCTTAGGGGAGGGAGTGATCATAATATGATAGAATTCACCCTGCAGTTTGAAAAGAAGAAGCTAAAGTTGGATATATCAGTCTTACAGTGGAATGAAGGGAATTACAGAGGCATGAGAGAGGAGCTGGTCAAAAATTTTTTGAAAAGTGCACTGGCAGGGATCATAGCATAGCAGCAATGGCTAAAATTTCTGGGAAGGCACAGGATATATATATATATATTCCAAAGAGGAAGAACTATTCTAAAGGCAGGATAACGCAACCTTGACTAACAAGAGCCAAAAAGAGGGCATAAAATAGAGCAAAGTTCAGTGGGAAGTTAGAGTATTGGAAGCTTTTTAAAACCAACAGAAGGCACCTATAAAGAATGAGAAGATGCATTAAGAAGATGAGCAGGCCAATAATGTTAAAGAGGATACTAAAAGTTTCTTCAGATACACAAAGTGTAAATAAGACACGAGAGTAGGTAGTGGACCAATGAAAAATGATGATGGAGAGATAGTAGTGGGGGACAAGGAAATGGCAGATGAACTGTTTTGCATCAGTCTTCACTGTGGAAGATACTAGCAGTAAGCTGGAAGTTCAAGAGTTTCAGGAAGCAGAAGTATGTGAAGTTGCCGTTCCCAGGGGGAAGGTTCATGGGAAACTAAATTCTGCAGGCAGATAAGTCATCTGGACCAGATGGTAAATGCCCCAATGTTCTGAAAGAAGTGACTGAAGAGATTGTAGAGGCATTAGTAATGATCTTTCAAGAATCAATTGATTCTGACATGGTTCCAGAGCCCTGGAAAATTACAAATATCACTTCACCATTCAAGAAGGGAGTGAGGCAGAAGAAAGGAAATTATAGGCCAGTTAGGCTGACCTTAGTGGTTGGGAAGGTGTTGAGAGTCGATAGTTAAGAATGTGGTTTTGGGGTACTTAAAGAAACATTATAAAATGGGCCGAAGTCAGCATAGTTTCCTTAATGGAAAACCTTTCTGGAAAAATCTGTTGGAATTCTTTGAAGAAATAACAAGCAGGATAGATAAAGGAAAATCGGGTGTTGTGTTCGTGGATTTTCTGAAGGCCTTTGAAAAGATGCCACGCATGGGGCTGCTTAACAAACTACATGCCCATGATATTACAGGAAAGATACTAGCATGGACAAAGCATTGGTTGATTGGCAGGAGACAAAGTGGGAATAAAGGGACCCTTTTCTGGTTGGCTGCCAGTGAGTAGTGGTGTTCCACAGGAGTCTGTGTTGGAACTGCTTCTTTTTACTTTATATGTCAGTGGCTTGGATGACAGAATTGAAGGCTTTGTGACCAAGTTTGCAGATAATGCAAAGTTAGGTGGAGGGACAGGTAGTTTGGAGGAAGTTGAGAAGCTATAAAAAGACATTAGGAGAATGGGCAAGGAATTGGCAGATGGAATGCAGTGTTGTGAACTATATGATCTTGGTCGAAGTAAAAGGTAGACTATTTTATAAATGGGGAGAAAATTCAAAAATCTCAGGAGAAAACAGACTTGGTAGTCCTCGTGCAGGGTTCCTAAAGATTAATTTGCAGATTGAGTTGGTGGTGAAGAAGGCAAATGTCATGTTGGTATATGTTTCAAGAGGACTAAAATATAAAAGCAAGGATGTAATGTTGAGGTTTTATTAAGCGGTGGTGAGGCCTCACTTGGAGTATTATCACAAACACGAGAAAATCTGCAGATACTGGAAATCCAAAGCAACACACAAAATGCTGGAGAAACTCAGCAGGCCAAGCACTACCTATGGAAAAGAGTAAACAGTCAACTTTACAGGCTGAGGTCCTTCATCAGGTCTGATGAAGTGTTTTGACCTGTAACATCAACTGTTTGCTCTTTTCCATAGATGCTGTCTGGCCTGCTAAGTTCCTCCTTGGAATGTTGTGGGCCCCTCATCTAAGAAAGGATATGCTCACATTGGTGAAGGTTCAAAGGACGTTAATGAAAATGATTCCGCAATTGAAAAACTTGTCTTTTGAAGTGTGTTTGGCTCTGGGCCTCTACTCACTGGAATTCAGAAGAATGAGGGCAACCTCATTGAAACCTATTGAATGTTGAAAGGTCTTGCAAGAGTGGATGTGGAGAGAATGTTTCCTGTGGTGGGTGCATCTAAGACCAGAGGACACAGCTTCAGAATAGGGGGTGTCCTTTTAGAATGAGATGAGGAGGATTTTTTTTTAGCCAGAGAGCAGTGAATCTGTGAAATTCGTTGCCATAGGTGGCTGTGGAGTCATTGGGTATATTTAAGGAAGAGGTTGATAGATTATTGATTGGTCAGTTCATGAAGGGAAATGGGGCGAAGCCGGGAGATGGGTCTGATGAGGAAAAATGGATCAGCCCTGATGAAATGGCCTGGCAGACTCGATAGGCCAAATGGCCTAATTCTGCTCCTATATATTATGGTCTTATAATAAAGGACAGTTGGCCCTAATTTTCATTCTTTCTTTGGGAATTCTTCCCAATGTGATGTGAGTTTTAAAAACAGTTTAATGTTTGTAACAACTCTGAGCCACTGTCACAAGCTCATTTTCTATGTCTTTTAATGCACTACTCTACATGATGTGATTAATTATCTTCCATGTTGTCTGTTTTTATTGCTTTACCTAATGCTTTTTAAAAGTTAAGCTGCTCTATTGTAAAGCTGATTTTGATAAAACTGGGCAAGTTAACAAACTGGTAATTATGGAACAAAGCATAACAGATGCAGTTATGTTTGAAATATTTATGAATGTGTGTTGACTATTTGATTGGCAAATCTCATTGAAGCAAGCTTATAATTGATTCACAGGTATTCTTCATACTCTGATTTTTAAAATTTGCTGACACGTAGCAGTGAATCAAACCTTTTTGATTTGCCTTTGTAACTTGTAAAATGTCCAGTCTATGATCCATTGTTCAGTCTTAATTCTGTTTTTTTTATTGCCAGGCTTAGTTTGCTTTGGGTGTAAATTCTGATAGTCTTTTTTTCATCTCTAAACAACTCATTTAATTATATATCAATTAACCAGTTCAAGTGGTCATATTTACAATGTTATCTAGAATATTTAAATTTCCTGACATCCTTTGGATTTTTAAAATTGTAGCTGTTTAATACAACTGGTTTTCAATTAATGGAAAGTGATTTTAAGGAGAAAATAAACAACTATTTGCTAACTATACAGAAGTACTGTCAGTTTCTTTGTGTATATCCAAGAAATTGCTTTTGAATATATTTTTGCTGTTTCTTTGCCCAAAAAGAATAACCTTTTTTTTGTTTCATTCTGTGATTGGACCAGTTTTCACACTGCTCAAAATTACAGAAGTGCTACATGTGCAGAATGTATATTTTAGATAACTACACTGAACATTTTTGTGGATTGCATAAACTTTGAGCTAATTGTATAGCCGAGGAAAACACAAATACCTACTTGTTCAGCATCAAATTTGTGTCTATAATTTTCAATATATATTAAAGTTATTTTCTACATTTCTTGCACAAATTTACTAATAAGACCGTAAGAAATAAGCCATTCGGCTCATGGAGTCTGCTCTCCCATTTGATCATGGCTAATTTATTTTCCTTCTCAACCCCTGACGCCCTTACTAATTAGAACCTAACGAACTCAGTTCTAAATATACCCAAATGCTTGACCTCATCAGCTGTCCATGGCAATGAATTCCTGAGGCTACGTCCACATTACACCGGATAAATCCATAACCAAAGCCTTTTCTCTTTGTTTTTACCCTCCTTCTATACTAAAACGGCGTTTTCGTCCCCCAAAAACGGAGCTTTCCAGAAACGCTCTCCAAAGTGTGTATTTTTGAAAGCGCCGGATTGGCCGGAGCAGTGTGGACGGGGTAACCGGAGAAATCTAAAAACGCTGTGAGACGGCAGCGCACTATTTCATTGTTTTCTTGAACGCAACCTAACAATTTCAGAACAGACGGCAATGAGACTGAAGCCAGAAGAGTTAGAAATGTACTCACCAAATACTTTGACCTATAACTTGCTGAATAAATAAGTATACTCACTGCCCTGTTTTCTGTCCTTGCTCGTATGAAGGTGGTTTACCCATTTATGGAAGTACTTCTCTGACAATAGATGCATAAAAACCTAATGTAACATTGTATGGAAATACAAGATAAGACTGATGCAGACATGTTTTATACATTTAACAAGGTGCTTTTTTTAATGCAACAGAGTTAGTCAGTTTTTCAATGTTCGTCGTCAGCAGGGTCAATCTGTCCGTGAACTCTCTGTCGGTTGCCACCGTATGCTCCAGTATTTGTTTTTTTTTTAGTTTTAAGTTCTCCCACGTGAGAGCCAACATCTGTCCATCATTTTAAGTTTTTCTAGTCTGTAACTATACAAATGCGCACTTTTACGGCAAATTTCGACACCAAACATGTTGCTTGTTTTCAGTAGATGTGTCCTGCGCATGCGCAGGAGGAGGAGATTCACCGATATCTCTGTTTCAATGTGGACAGAGATATTTTTAAAAACGCATAGTGTGGACGCCTATCGTTTTTACGTGAAACTGGCGTTTTCAAAATTATCCAGTCTAGTGTGGATGTAACCTCAGTTTCACCACCCTCTGCCTTAAGAAATTCCTCCTTGTCTTTACTAAAAAGATGTCCCCTCCATTCTGAGGCTGTGCTCTCTGGTCCTAGACTCTCCCACTATAGGAAATGGCCTCTGCATATCCACTCTCTCTAGGCCTTTCAATATTTAGTAGGCTTGAGTGAGATCTCCTCCATTCTTCTAAACTCCTGCGAGTACAGTATCCCCATACGTTAACTCTTTAATTCCCAGGATCATTTTCATGAAACTCCTGGATCCTTTCCAATACCAGCACATCCTTTCTTAGATATGGGGCCCAGAACTCTTCACAATACTGTAAATGGGGTCTTACTAATGTCTTATAAAGCCACAGCATTACATCTTTATATTCGAGTCCTTTCGAAATGAACGCTAGCATTGCATTTGCCTACCTTAATACTGACTAATCTGCAAGTTAACTTAGGGAATTTTGCACTTAGACTCCTAAGTCACTTTGCACCTTTGATTTATGAATTTGCTCCCTAAATCCTTCTTGGGCTTCTAGCTGGGTACAAGTATTGATTTTAACCAATGTTTTAATGACAAACTCGCCATCTTCATCAAGGATGATACCTGGGCATGTCTAGTCCACAAATATAAATTGATAATTGTACCTGGCTGGAAGCCCGAGAAGAGTTTATTCGTCATTTATGCCAGAAAAGCAACAGATCCTTTTCCAATTTTCTCCCTGTTTAGAAAATAGTCCGTGTTTTATTTCTTCTACCACAGTACATTACCATACACTTCCCATAACTGTTTACCACCTAATACGCCTTTGCCCATTCTCCTAATCTGGCCAAATTCTTCTGTAGACTCCACGTTTCCTCATCTGTACCTGTCTCTGTATCTGCAGACTTGGCCACTAAGCCATCAATTACATCATCATCCAAATCATTGACATATGAGGTGAAAATTAGCAGACCAATACCAACCCCTGCAGGACACCATTATTCACATACATTCAACCAGAAAAGCCCCCTTTTATTCCCAGTCTTCGCTTTCAACCAGTCTTCTGTATGTGCTAGTATCTTCCTGGAATGGTTTCTTAGCTTGTTTAGCAACCTCATGGGTGGCACCTTGTTAAAGGCCTTCTGAAAATAATTTGACTGTTCTGCTTAATTTTCACTAATTTGTTTAAATGTTTCGAATTTGGTTGTAAGTTGAGAATTGTTAAGAATATTGCAAGATTGAAGTATTTGTGTACGCCCGTTTAATTTTAATGAAATAGAGTTCCCTCTGGTGGCAATATGATGAAACAAGATCCCACAAGTATACCTATGATGTACCTATATACAGACCCTTTGGTCTACCCTGGTTTCACTATCCATGACGCCAGTCTGAACAAGTCTCTTTTGGCTTAATATGCTATGTATTTCACTGTTCCAAGCCTGATCATGTGTCTGCATCATCTGCAACTTCCGAATGCGATAGTCTTTGTCCCTTTCCTACTCCAGTATTTGACCCTTTTCATTATTTGAATTAAATTTTGTGAAAGTTAGGATATGTTCACAGGAATTTATGGCAGAATTGGCAGCTCTGACATTGTATCTACTACTATAGCAATCTTAAGTAAACAGGCTTTTTTTTTTGCAAATATCAATTGGCTTGTTTGATGGAAGGATCAGAAATTATTTATCTTTGCTTTATAAATGGACATTTTATGTATACTCTAAAATTTCATGCTAAATAATTGAGAAGTTATACCAAGGTGTTTTTTTTTCCAAACTATATGACTTTTCAGCTTTTCAATCTGCTGCGTAAGTTCCTACAGGTGAGAACAGGAAAGCCATTTCTCAGGCAGATGACACAGTTTAGACAAATTTTCCCCTCTGCCTCTTTTCTCTCCTTTCTGTGGGGGGATGAATTGCTAGTAAGGAAAATATCAGGGCCAGTTATTCCAAATAAATGAATTGCTTAGGGAATGACACTTCTTATTTTTCTTTAACCTCCCTTTTTTGGATTTTTTTTGTAATGAAGTTTGTTGATTGTATTGAATCTTAAACTGTCTAAACAGATAAATACAAGGGGGCCAATTTTAATGACATCTGTTCATCTTCCATATGAGTACTATCTGGGGGAAAAAACTGCAAAGGCACCCACCCAGAATTTATAGTGAGTGAAGAAGGTTGTATTACAACTTTCCTATGGCAGTGGAATGCATTGAAAATTCTATTTTAAAGATTGCTTAATAGATGTGCATATTTCATATGGAGTTCTCCTTTCTCTTAACAAAAGTATTCTTACAGAAATTTGGTAGTTTGGACAGCATTGCTTAAGTGTATTTTGAAAAATGTTGACTTTTTTGAAAATTTAATATGATCTTTTGATGGAAAACACTAGATTATTTTAAACTTTTTTTAAAACGCAGCCCCTCAATCTAATCAGTCTCCGATGTCATTGGCATCAGATGCATCATCCCCAAGGTCATATGTGTCTCCTAGGATTAGTACACCACAGACTAACCCAGTTCCTCTTAAACCGCTGATGAGTACGCCTCCTGTGACGTCTCAGCCAAAGGTACGTAATTCTAGTTAATATCTGATTTAGCTGCTGAATATGTGGTTTTATAAATTGCTGAAGTTAGATACAAACTACTAGATTTTCATAGCCTTGTCAACTGTAATTAATTTTAAACTATAGTTGATTTGCAGTTCAGTTGAAATTATGCAATTCATGATATTTGAAATTGTTCAAGTTTAAGAGATGAAGAACTGTTTGTATATTCAGTTTATGCACGTGCTGATTGTTTTTGCCATCACACCTAAGAAATTTATGAAATATCTTAGCATGGAACTGGAAATGCTCATACCTTCTGTTTTTTGATTTGTGTATCCCTCTTTCCTCAACACTTAATTTAAAATCTAGAGGATAATTTATCCTAACAGCCAAATCAAAAGTAGTTTTCCTTTGCACTTTTGAAAAGAAAATGTCAGCACATCTACAGTACATGTACATCGTATCAAACAAATATTGAAACAATTGAAGAAGAAGCAATGTACTGCCAAACACCACACTGGAGTGTAGTAAACTAATGTCCAGGTAACTGAATGGTATCTCTGAGGAAATTTGTTATCAGTGAATCAATGCCTAAGTATAGGAGCTGACCCTAGAAAGAGAAGAAAAAGTCAATATGTTTCCTATTTAGCAGCCCCTAGATGACTTGCCCTACTCAGGCTTTGTGGTTTCTGAGGTGACTGAGGAACTGATGTGGTCAGTGTTCCAGATAAGGGGTAAGGTGTGCCTGCAGGATGCATGTGTTGCTTGTGAGGTGGTGCAATCCTTCTGTCATTTCTGTAGGACTTTTTGATTCACTTGATGCATGGATTCAAAGTTCTCGATACCATCTCAGATGTTCCTTTGCTGCCTTGAGTAGTCATGGGCTAGGAATGCCAAGAATCAGTGGGTATGTTGCATTATTTTCATGGAAAATTTGAGTACATTTTTTATTTTATTTTTCCTTTGTCCATTTGGTTTTCTTATCTCCAATGGAAATTGGAATGAAATCCCAGCTTCAGAAGACAAGTATCAAGCATTTCAACATCTTTGCCTGGCAGTGGAGTGAACTTGAGTGTAACCAGGGTTCTAAACAGGGTTGGCCTAGGAGATTCGCTTAACTTTCCAGTGAATTTGGAGGGTTTTGCAGAAGTAGTGTATTAGGGACACTTCCATAACATGGGTTATGCATTTTCATCTAATTTGTATATAAATACCAGTTTGTGCCAATCTTGTGCACTGTTGATGTTTGTAAAGATTACTAACTGATTTAAAGTGCCCTCAAATGAATGTAATGTATTTATGTCGGAGGTAATGGTGTATATTTGCTTTCGTTTAGTCTAGTGCTTCAGTTGTGAAACAAGGACCAGCACAGCAGCAAGTATCTCAACAGACTCCTACTGCTGACAAACATGGGCATGAGCCTGGTTCCCCTCGTAATGTTCAACGTTCAAGGTAAGGATATCTGATCCGGATGCCTATTTGTAAAATTTATTGGGAATTGGGTTTTAAGGCTTTGCAACAGAGGGAAGGCTGAGTAAGTATAACCTTCCTTCTTCAAAATAACTTAGAATAGCCAATATGATTCTTTTTAATGTTCCATATACATTGACTTGCTTTTGTTAATTGTAGCTAATCCTTTATGATTTCCAGGGTGTAGCGTTGACAGTAAAATGCAAAAAATAGGTTCCAGTTTTACTTTCAGGAAGGATTTATATGGAGTGATTATTTCATCTTTGCTCCTTTTGACATAATGAACTATAGATATTTAATACAATCATTAATTACTACAGTACAACTGGAGATCATTTGGCTTACAGTGCTGACTCTTTGAAAACTTTGTTTGATTATTCCAACTCTTCCTCTGTAGCTCCACAGTTTCATTAATCTTTTTATTTTTTGTGTTTATACAATTAACTTTTGGGAGTGTTATTTGTTCTCCATCTACCAAGCTGGGCAGTAGATTTTAAATTACAATGACTTGGTGTATAGAACAAATTCTCCTTGCATCATATCTACCTGAAATCTGCATCCTTTTATTCTTGATGCTGTCTCTAGAAGCATTTTCTTTCTTCTTAATGCCACCATTAAAACTCTTATAATTTTTGAAATCAGACCTTCATTGCTTAGAATATAGCGGATTCCAGTTACTCAGTCCATTGATAGCCACTTATTTGGAACAGCTTGGAAGAACATACAGAGATTGAGAAAATAGCCGGGGTTCCCTTCATTTATTTTGGACACTATACCACTTATTTGGGACAGGAGACTGTTGCCGAACAGCTTCTAACAAGTGTCAGCCACGTGACCTTGTGTAGCTGTTAAATGCTACACCATGCTTGGACCAAACAGTTTTTAAATAGCATCATTTACGTGTGTTTGTGTTCGGAAAGCAGTGATTTTTGTCACTGGTACTTGGTGAGAAGTGAGCAGTAAGACAATTTAGAATTGGTTTTGCTTACTATGTATAATGCCCTGGGTAAGATTTCTGCTGCTATGCTGTGAGGTATTTTTATTTTAGCAGTTTTTTGTAAAAGCAGTGTGTGCTGCCAATATGAGCGTTTTGGCTTTGGCTAAAGATAAAGAACGATGCTGTCCATCTTGGGAATGTGGTGTCAGCTAATAGAGGTTGTCTTGGTACATGTCATAACTTTCTGTCCAGTGGAACATCAGAAAGTGCTGGGCAGGAGATTTCTGAAGGGCAGCATTCCATTTTGGGAGTTTTTCTTTTGGCGGGAGCAGCGGGGAAAGGGGAAGATACAGCAGAATGTCATTCAAAGAAGAGTCCCCATTGTAAGAAGTGTTTTGTGCAGAAGAATGGCTCCAAGGAGGAAGGGACAATACCCCTGAGAGAGCCAGTTCATTCAAGATGCTCTTTGAGGGAAATTCAGACGGTGGCGGGTGTCCACACAGACCATGGGTTCGATGTGTGGGTAAAGCAATATACTGAGTACTCCAGAAATGAGCTCCAACATTTATGTGCACATTTGGACTGATTTAACTGTAATGGGCCTCTGTAATTTTCTTCTTTCTGTAATTGTTAAAGTCGAAAATTTGGTAAATATATTTCTTCTGTAATTTTATGCTGGTGTTTGATCTCTTAATTTTCTGGCATGCGGTAACTTCGCATGGAGCAGTATCTACTCAGCATTCACTACGATTTATGTTCCTTCCCAAACATCCCATCTTTCCTGTTTGGTTGAACCCCAAATCATACTGACCCTGGACATGTATTGCTTATGAAAGGTGGCCTTCTCACCTCTGAGTCATGTGGCTGTAAGCAGAGTTAGCCAATGAGCCAAATTTGTATAAAACCCCGCTGAGAGGGTTGCATTTCAGTTTCAAGTATTCAGGCTTGGAGATGCCAGAAACGGCCAGGAGTGAAAATGAAACAATTTCGCTACTTCCAGCAGGTTAGGAACTACGAAGAATCTGAAGGTATTGACAATCATCTTGAATGTTACAATGAAGAATTGGAGGATGCAATTGCCAAAAGGATTATATGTGACATTACCTACACTGGGTGTCTGCGCTGACTTTGTTTATTTACAGTCAATCAAAAGAACATAGCAGTGTGTTGATTGTCCAACATATCCAAGGATGACTGTGTGGGAGTTTTTAAGGTGAAAAAGCTGTTGCACTGGAACAGTTCCATTCTCTCAAGTTCGGAAGCCTGGGTCCAGTGGTATGAGTAGTTGTCACAAACTGGAGTCTTGGTTGCAGTGGATAACCATAAATACTTCTGTACCTTATCATCCCCTTTGCTCTTAACAAAGCATTGCAGAACTACCTTCCCCTTTTCCCAACTATGATTTCCATTTCCCTGCCCTCTTCCCACTCTCAGACCACAGTAGAGACCCATATCAGAATCATGGTTTTTTTTGTGGTAACAGCACAGTGCAACATAAAAAAATACTGTAAGTTACAATAAGAAAACACAGTAGTGTACACGGATTCATGGGCCATTCAGAAATCTGATGCAAACTTCATTGGTTAAGCAAGGGGTTCAAATTGTTGAAGAATGCATAACCTGTAAAATAAGGTGTTTTAACTTTCATTTACGGCTTCAAATATCACGGTTCACAAAAGACAGAATAGGTAATAACACAAGTTAACAAGAGCAGCAAGAGCGATCATTGCACGTAAATTGTTAAAGTGACTTCATTTAAAATAATGTTTTGACTGAGGTCTTCTAACAATTAGAGTACCTGCCTGTTGTCAATACAGGTGTCCCCTGTCTTCGCTAACAGAAGGTGTTTTCACTGTTAACGATAAGAGGCAGTGCGCCCCAATGAGCCAAGCTCCTCACCCGGAACTGCATTCTAGCCAGCATTGCTTAAACTCGTGCCTGTGAGCATCTATGCTTTATGTCAATTTATTTTGTGCATCCGTTAGCAAGATGAGTTCTAAGGTATCGGAAAAGTCTAAAAGACCGCATAAGGGTGTTACACTTAGTGTAAAACTAGACATAATAAAGCGTTTTAATCGTGGTGAATGAAGTAAGTGAGTTTGGCTAAGGGTTTGTGGAAGTTGACAAAGATGATGTTGAAGAGGTTTTGGCATCCCATGACCAAGAACTGACAGATGAAGAGGAAAGGATAACAATTGAAACCGAACGCAGTAGCGAACAACCAGAAAGTGAAGTCGTCCAGGAACTGAACGGGAAGCAATTGCGTGAGATTTTCGCTGCGATTGACAACGCTGCAATGATTGCAGAAAAGTACGACTTTAATTTTGAAAGGGTACGTAGGTTTAGGGCATATTTGCAGGATGGTTTGAGTGCTTACAAAGAACTGTATGATAGAAAAATGCACGAGGCTAAGCAGTCAAGCATACTGTTGTTTTTCAAGCCTTCCACAATATACACAGCCTATATAATGTAGGAATACTTCTCTGCAATTATTGCAGCACTGTCCACTGCAGCGAAAATCTCACGCAAGCGCTCTTGGCAGTACTCGCAGCAAAAACCACGGCGGAAGCGCTCCTGGTAGAAGCACTCTTTCCAGTATCCTTTAAGCTATGAAGCTATCAAATAACACATAAAAATACACAGCCTATATAAAATAGAAATAATGTACGCCCAGTGTAGTTTCACTAACTGGAATCGGGAAGACAGTGAGCACACTGATGATGGTGTGTTAGGCTGAGTCGTCGGAGGTTGGGGTGGTGGGAGGTAGAGGAGACTGGGTGTCATCTCATTGTCGTCTGTTTCCATCAGGGCAGGCAATTCACCTTCTTCTATGCCTGCCTGTCTCATTGTCAAAGTCGAGTTTCATCGTCTGCTGTGGCTTCAATTTATTTTCATCTGTGGTAAATACGAAGATTTTCTTTGACAAAAGTGTTCACAATGTAAATTAAACTCCCTTTAGAAAAAGCAATGAAAATGTGAACTGATTTCTTGTCGATTTGTAAAGTTCTTTAAAAGTTGGAGTGGGTAATGTTTTCCCTTGGCTGTATTCTTGCTAAGCATTCTACCCGTTGTAAAGTATCTTCTATTGTTGAACTCAATATCTGTATTCTAATCGCACTGCAATATCACGAAGTTAATAAACAATAGATTACATCTTCACAACTGTCAGCATCTGGGACAGCAACAGTCATCCTTTTCGCAAATTCTTCTTTTTCTTATTTAGGTGACTTGTTTGTGTCAAGTGGATATAGTTTAGAACCACAGTGGAAACGAGTCATTATCTGTGATTGAACTATTGTTTTTCACATTGTCATGAAATTTATCTTGTCCATTATGCCGTTAGTCCTTTAAAATTCTGTGTAATCTGTAATTTAAACTATTTATTTGAGGTTTTACTCTCTGATTATGTTTTTCACTTCTGGAGTCTCAGTTCATTCAAAACCAAAGGATATTTCCCCTCCTCTTGACCTGGATTCCTGCTCCATAGAAATCCTAGAAAATGTTGAAACATAGCTGATGATTCAATATTCCTCCACCATAAACACTTATTGGAAATGGTGCTGCCAACAATGCCACAGAATATACTCCTGGAATTTTCAGTATTTAGCATGAAGAACTGCTTGATGATACTGCTGTTGACCGAAGTTTGATGGGCCTTGCTGTAAGACTGGGCCTGTGATCAGAATCAACTAACTGATCTCAGTATCTTTCCTGTTGTAATATTTGCAGGAATGGTTATTGGGAACATTAGGTCTTGCCCTCAGTATCAATAAACTCTCCATTGTGCAGCTGCTTAATACTGTAAACTGGCAGATTGAATAATTTTCAAATTGAAAACGGTTGATAGTGGAATTACATGGCTTCGTGATCTCTCACTTCATTATCACAAATCAGAATGTTCAAGACACTTCTGAAGGCTATTCACAAGAATTGTTCTAATGCTGATATTTAGTGATGCAATAGCTTTCCCTGACTCTTAACTGCCTTCTTCCTAGCTGCTCATCCTTTCCATCTTCACTGCTTGTGTACACTTATTTACTTCTCTACCCGTTAGTATTGTATATTCGTGTCTTGAGATCAATGTTCACCTTGAGTTCAAAAGTTTATACTTGGTCCCTGATTATCTCTTCCCCAAGTCTTAGGTCTGCTTCTGGGTGGGCCTTGAGGATTGAGTTAGCCTTGGCATCAGGCTCTGCAGCATTTGTGTCTCCATATGCTTCACCTGCAGTTAAGATAGGCCACTCCTTTAGGGAGATGGGCATTTCTCATGACAGTAGGCAAGCCCACAAGCAGATAACTGGCATAGCAAACAGCCAGACTGGACTGAAGTGGGGTTGTGAGGACAACAGATTGAGGCAACCTGACATGTATTTTGTCCACAGATGTAAAGGATGAATTAAATACACACCACTTAGATATATGATTAACATTATTTTGGGCAGCAGAGTCGAACTACTGCCTCACAGCTTCAGCACTTTGGGTTTACAGCTGGCCTGCACTACTGATTATATGGGGTCTACTTGTTTTCCCTGTGACTGGATAAGTTTCCTCTAATTGTTCCAGTTTCCTCTCATGTTCTGCAGATGTGTAGGTTGGGAATTTAATTTCCTGAGTGTGTTATGAGTGGTAAAATGTGCAGAGTATAAAATGGGGCTAGGATAAGTGAAGAAAGAAGGAAACTTGGGCAAGTGCTTTTCTAACATATGATTTCATATCCATGCTGAATGTAAAAGTTGCAGCTGAAAACTTATTAATATGTCAATAAAGTGATTAAATATCTGAACACTGTTTGCTTGGGAACATATTTACTGACTCAATATCATGGATCTTCTAATCTCATGATCTTAACTCATGCTTATCATCAACCCAAATATTATAGTTCATAAACGGCCCAGATTGTTTTTGCACACCAAAGCAAGAGTGAATAAATGCAGTTTTGCAGTTGCTGTCCATTTCCTAATTTATTAAAAATGAAAATAATGACTTAACTCTTGAGGCTACATGTGGAATGGACTTCTTATACTTCCCATAATCTAACTATTCTGGTCTGGAGGTATAGAGCCCATCTTACCTGCCCAGTGTAATAGTGCTGTGAAGTACAGTCCAAAATAAATCTGAAAGCCTTGCAGATACATAGTTTTGATGACTGTAGATGTATCTGCAATGCAGGAGCATTTCAGAACTTTTAAAAATAAATAAAAGTTGATGATACACAAGAATACAAGAAATTAGGAGTAGGAGTAGGCCCACCAGAATATTCAAGCTGCCTTGCCATTCATTATGCTCATGGCTGATTTTTGCTAGGTTCATCTCTTCTGTGCCAGTTCCCCATCATGCTCAGTTCATTAATCTGTCAAATATATTCACTACCTTTCTGAGGGATGTTTGCATCTAATCTTAAAATGACTGGTCACTTATTTTCCAGCTATGACCCTCATTTGTGACTTCCTCACTAGTGAAAACATCTCAAAATCAATCCATTTAGGTCCCCTTAAAATCTCATATGTTTCAATAAGATCACCCCACATATTTCTAAAGTTCCACGGAATACTGACCAGTTTAGTGTTTCTTTATAGGACAATGTTCTGATTCCAATGATTAGCCTGGTGAATTCCCTTTGGATTGCCTCCAATATTGCTATTGTGGTGACCCACTTTCTGCGCAGGCGAACCAGCTCACAAATAGCCGGCGCGGGGGGGAGACTTTAGTAATGTACCTCCGACGTCATTTCCGCCCGGAGAGGGTGGGCGCTAGGGATTTAAATGCCAGCGCCACGAAGTTTGAATAAACTAGTTTCGAAACGACTTACTGACTGCGTGTCATTATTTCAGCGCTGCGTGTAGCACATCGCTACATTGGTGACCCCGACGGTCCAAACGGGATTTGGACCAAAGATGACCAACTCTTCATCTGTTCACGCAGTTTCGCTAAAACTGCCGACTTTCTGGACGCTGCGACCACGCGTGTGGTTTAGCCAAGCAGAAGCCCAGTTCCAGATTCGGCAGATATCCTCTGATTCCACGCGTTACTACCACGTGGTGAGCGCCCTTGACCAGGAGACGGCCGCCCAGGTTGCGGATTTCATACAGTCGTCCCCGGAAGAAGGCAAATATGAAGCATTCAAGGCGCTGCTCATTGGGACCTTTGGCCTCTCACGGCGTGAGCGGGGTGCCAGCCTGCTTCACCTGGACGGTTTGGGAGACAGACTGCCATCAGCATTGATGAACGAGATGCTGTCCCTGGCTGACGGACACAAGCCCTGCCTCATGTTCGAGCAAGTGTTCCTGGAGCAACTGCCCGAGGACATACATCTGCTGCTGGCCGACGCAAATTTCAGCGACCCCTGGAAGGTGGCAGCCCAGGCAGACGTGCTGTGGAAAGCCAAGAGGGAGAGCGTGGCATCCGTCAGTCAGATTACCAGACCAGGCCCGGCAGGGGGGCGCACACAACACAGAGGCCAGTGAGTCCAGTGAACAGTGGTGTTTCTACCACCAGCGGTGGGGCACAAAAGCCCGCCGTTGTCGCCCGCCCTGCAAGGGCCAGCTGCTGCTAATGACTATGGCGGCTGGCCACCAGGACAGCCTCTTGTACGTCTGGGACAAACAGTCGGGACGCCGCTTCTTGGTCGACACCGGAGCGGAGATCAGCGTCTTGCCCCCAACGGGGTACGACACCTGCAACAGGAAGCCAGGACCCACCCTGAGGACCGCAAACGGCAGCACGATACGGACCTACGGCACCCGCACAGTGCAGCTGCATTTCGGCGCCAGCCGGTTCACATGGGACTTCACACTGGCCGCGGTGGCCCAACCACTCCTGGGGGCGGACTTCTTGTGAGCTCACAGCCTGCTGGTCGACTTGCAAGGGAAAAGACCTCAGTCCTTGACAGATAGACCTCAGTATGTGCGGTTGGGAGACTGTAGGTCTGACACGGTGGTCAGCAGCACAGGAGCGCCGCAGGGGACCGTGCTCTCTCCGGTCCTGTTCACCCTGTACACATCAGACTTCCAATATAACTCGGAGTCCTGCCATGTGCAGAAGTTCGCTGATGACACGGCCATAGTGGGGTGTGTCAGGAATGGACAGGAGGAGGAGTATAGGAAACTGATACAGGACTTTGTGATATGGTGCAACTCAAACTACCTGCGTCTCAATATCACCAAGACCAAGGAGATGGTGGTGGACTTTAGGAGATTTAGGCCTCATATGGAGCCAGTGATCATTAATGGAGAATGTGTGGAGCAGGTTAAGACCTACAAGTATCTGGGAGTACAGTTAGACGAGAAGCTAGACTGGACTGCCAACACAGATGCCTTGTGCAGGAAGGCACAGAGTCGACTGTACTTCCTTAGAAGGTTGGCGTCATTCAATGTCTGTAGTGAGATGCTGAAGATGTTCTATAGGTCAGTTGTGGAGAGCGCCCTCTTCTTTGTGGTGGCGTGTTGGGGAGGCAGCATTAAGAAGAGGGACGCCTCACGTCTTAATAAGCTGGTAAGGAAGGCGGGCTCTGTCGTGGGCAAAGTACTGGAGAGTATAACATCGGTAGCTGAGCGAAGGGCGCTGAGTAGGCTACGGTCAATTATGGAAAACCCTGAACATCCTCTACATAGCACCATCCAGAGACAGAGAAGCAGTTTCAGCGACAGGTTGCTATCGATGCAATGCTCCTCAGACAGGATGAAGAGGTCAATACTCCCCAATGCCATTAGGCTTTACAATTCAACCGCCAGGAGTAAGATATGTTAAAGTGCCGGGGTTGATTGTATTTAATGTATTTAAGTAAACTACTTAAGAACTTTTTAAAAGCTATTATTAATGCTTTTTGAGAGAGTGATTTAGATGCATATCATATTTTTACTGAGTTAAGTATTGTATGTAATTAGTTTTGCTACAACAAGTGTATGGGACATTGGAAAAAATGTTGAATTTCCCCATGGGGATGAATAAAGTATCTATCTATCTATCTAAGACTGGTACATGCCGAGACTTTCCAGACGTTCTCCCTGGGTGAAGCCAAGTTGCCGGCCCCACACCTGGACTCCATCACGCTGTCGGACAACGAATTCACCAGAATCCTGGCGGACTTCCCATCGATTCTAGCACCGCAGTTCACGGCAGCCATGCCCAGACACTGGGTACAGCACCACATTCCGACCCAGGGACCACCCCTTCACGCCCGCGCACGTAGGCTCCCTCCGGAAAAGCTCCACCTGGCGAAGGAGGAATTCAAGCGGATGGAGGAATTGGGGATCATACGGCGGTCTGACAGCCCATGGGCCTCCCCCCGCACATGGTGCCCAAAGCAACAGGGGGCTGGAGACCATGCGGCAACTACCGCAGGCTGAACGAGGCTACAACAACGGACCGCTACCCTGTGCCGCACATTCAGGACTTTACAGCAAACCTGCACAGCGTATGGATCTTCTTCAAGGTAGACTTCGTCCGGGGATACCATCAAATCCCGATGCATCCGGACGACATCCCCAAAACGGCATTCATCACCCCTTTCAGCCTTTTCGAGTTCCTCCGCATGCCATTCAGCCTAAAGAATGCCGCACAGACGTTTCAGCAGTTAATGGACGCGTTGGGACGCGACCTGGACTTCGCTTTCATCTATTTGGACGATATCCTCATAGCCAGCAGCAGTCGTCAGGAGCATCTGTCCCACCTCCGTCAACTCTATGCCCAACTGAGTGAATACGGCCTCACGATCAACCTGGGCAAGTGCCAGTTCGGTCTCGATACCATCGACTTCCTGGGCCACAGGATTACCAAAGACGGGGCAACACCTCTGCCCGCCAAGGTAGACGCGATCCGCCACTTTGCCCGGCCCAACACGGTCAAAGGCCTGCAGGAGTTAGTTGCTATGGTGAACTTCTACCACCGTTTCCTCCCTTCAGCAGCCCATATCATGCGCCCTGATGCCCTTGTACACCCTGATGTCGGGTAAAGGCAAGGACATTACTTGGGACGAGGAGGCCGCAGCCACTTTCGTTAAAGCCAAGGACATTACTTGGGACGAGGAGGCCGCGGCCACTTTCATTAAAGCCAAGGAAGCCTTGGCAGTGCTGGTGCACTCCAGAACGGACGTTCCGACTGCCCTCACGGTGGACGCATCCAACACAGCAGTTGGTGGGGTTCTGGAGCAGCTCATCGAGGGGCGCTGGCAACCCCTGGCGTTCTTCAGCAAGCACCTACGACCACCCAATCTCAAGTACAGTGCTTTCGACTGGGAGCTGTTGGCGCTATACCTGGCGATCCGGCATTTCAGGTACTTCTTAGAAGGCAGGCCGTTTGCCGCGTTCACGGACCACAAACCGTTGACCTTCGTGTTCACAAAGGTGTCCGATCCCTGGTCAGCTCGCCAGCAGCGACATCTGTCCTACACGACGGACATCCAGCATGTCTCGGGGAAGGACAACATCGTGGTGGATGCACCCTCCAGACCAGCTGTCCAGGCCCTGTCCCTGGGGGTGGACTATGCAGCACTGGTGGAGGCGCAGCAGGCAGACGACGAGATGCCCAGCTACAGGACCGCAGTCTCGGGTTTGCAGCTGCAGGACTTTCTCGTAGACCCAGGTGATAGGACCCTCCTGTGCGACGTGGCTACTGGCCAACCTCGCCCCATCGTCCCGGCAGCCTGGAGGCAGCGAGTTTTCGACACCATACACGGTTTGGCGCACCCGTCTATCAGGACAACCGTCCAGCTGGTCTCCAGCAAGTTCGCGTGGCATGGACTTCGCAAGCAGGTCAGTGAATCGGCCCACACTTGCGCACAGTGCCAAACAGCCAAGGGGCAGCGGCACACTAAAGCCCCGCCGCAGCAGTTCCACCCCACCCACCGGAGGTTCGACCACATTCATGTGGATATCGTGGGACCTGTACCAGTGTCCTGAGGAGCACAGTACCTCCTAACGATGGAAGACCGGTTCATGAGGTGGCCAGAGGCAGTCCCGCTCACCGACACATCTGCCGATTCCTGCACCCGAGCACTGATCACAACCTGGGTAGCACACTTCGGGGTACCGGCCCACATTACCTCCGACAGAGGCGCCCAGTTCATGGCCAGCCTGTTAGGAACGCAGCTACACCACACTACTGCCTACCACCCACAGTCGAACGGACTGGTGGAACGCTTCCACCGTCACTTGAAGTCGGCTCTCATGGCCCACCTGAGAGGACCTAACTGGGTGGACAAGCTTCCCTGGGTCCTGCTTGGAATTCGTACAGCGCCCAAAGAGGATCTGCACGCCTCGTCAGCCGAGTTGGTGTACAGCGCACCCCTGGCCGTCCTGGGAGAGTTCATACCAGCCCCAAGGGGGCAAGAGGAAGAACCCGCAGCAGTCCTGGACAGGCTACGCGAAAGGCTCGGCAACCTGGCCCCCGTACCAACTTCACAGCACGGACGGACCCCGACCCATGTACCCAAAGACCTGCAAAACTGTAAGTTTGTGTTTGTACGACGGGGCGGACACCGGGCGCCGCTACAGCGGCCGTACGAGGGGCCGTTCAAGGTGATCAACAGCAATGGGTCCACGTACGTTCTGGACATTGGGGGAAAAGAGGAGGTTTTCACGGTGGACTGACTCAAACCAGTGCATGTGGACTTGGCGCAGCCAGTCGAGGTTCAGGCACCGCGGCACAGAGGCAGACCTTCCAAACAGAGGCTGATCCAGACTGTGGACATTGGGGGGTGTATCGCCAGTTCTTGGGGGGGGGGGGGGGGTTATGTGGCGACCCACTTTCTGCGCAGGCGAACCAGCTCATAAATAGCCAGCACGGGGGGGAGACTTTAGTAATGTACCTCTGACGTCATTTCCGCCCGGAGAGGGTGGGCGCTAGGGATTTAAATGCCAGCACCACGAAGTTTGAATAAACTAGCCTCGAAACAACTTACCGACTGCGTGTCATTATTTCAGCGCTGCGTGTAGCACATCTCGCTACACTATATCATTTTTTGTTTGGTAAGAGAACCAAAACCTTTGCTGAGAATTCCAGTTGTGGCCTTTATTACAGTGCAACTGTAATAAAACCTCTCTGTTTTTAAATTCCAACATCTGTAACATACTGTATTTGCCTTAACTATTTGTTGCACCTCCCTGCCAACATTTTGTGGTTCCTCAAATGGCTAGATCCTTCTGCATTTCACTCATTTGCAGCCTCTCGCTCTCTATTTACATAATAATCTGCCTCTTAATTCCTCATACTAAAGTGTATGACCTTGCACTTGCCCACATTAAACTCTTATTTGTTAGGTTTTTGTCCAATCACTTAGTCTGCATGTATCCTCTTTCAGGAATACAATATCCTCATCACAGTATGCCCTGCAACTTATTTATATATCATTGGCAAACTTTGAAACATTGTATTTGTTCCTTTCCTCAGGTCATTAGTGTAAATAATAAACAGTTAAAGGCCAAGATCTGATCCCTGGGTGCTCTGCTAATTATGTAGCTGAAAAGGACACATTTATTCCAATAAATAGCTTATTATAAATGTCTGATTTTAAGAAACTTTTAAAAACTGTTAAAGGTGAAATAAACAACTAATAATGAACAATTGATTTGTGTTTTCTTTGAGTTAAACAACATAATGTAAGCTAGAATAGTTGGAGGGAAAAATAATTTCCTTTCCCATTTGTTTTATATCTATGGTACAATTAAAATCAATAAAAGACTGAGTTCTTTTGTCATGACTCAAATATTCTAAGTACTGAGAAAAGAAAATACAATTTGCACAAAGCGAGAATCAATGGCATGACATTCAGTTTCACAACAACTCTGAAATATTAAAGGGTTGTTTATCCTTTAATGATACACAACCCAGTCTTCTCATATAACCTCTGAAAGGTATGGATAATATATTTTGCAAATATTTTGGATATTCTATTTACCCTGAGCAACGAAACAAATTTGGATTTGTCTCTGAGTTGTCATACTGTTGGTTTGACAGCCAGTGCCAGAAGAGCATAGATTTCAGCCTCAAAACGTTCAGAATATAGAGACATTCAGAATATATAGAACTTCCTTGAGTACTATGTACTGCCTCTGACAGCAAATCAAGTTGCTGAAACTCACTTGCTCATTCCACTTCAAGCGGTCTGCTTCTGACTGTGTGTCTGATAGATCCAGTGATACCAAGTCAAATTGATCTAAGTTTAATATGAACCAGGCTGGCACTGCCTGCCATGAACCCAGTTGTTGCAGCAGAATATACTATTGATTGCAATCTGGACTGAACAAGATAGATGTAGATTGTAAAGTAAGATTGTCAAAGAAATTGGTTTTAAGTTAGGAAGTCAGGATAAGAATAGGCAGAGAGAATAAAAGGAAATGTCAGTGATCAGATGGCAAATTGATTAATAAAAGGTAAAAAACAAAAAAAAATGCATTTGTCTGGAAAGGGCAAAGACATACCAGAAACAGTGAGTCAAACAGCATCCACAGAGGAAGAAATAGATCATATTTCTGATTAATTGATCCTTCATAAGAAAAGCCCAGTTTTGATGCAAAGTACAACGTTTGTACTTGAAAAAATTCTCCTAATCTTTGGATTCAGCTTGAATATTTACATTTATTTTCCAGATAACTAACCTAATCTGCATATGCATCAAATCCTGTAATGTAGCTAATCAAAAGAAAAACATGCAGCTCCCAAAATGCTTTTAGTCAGCTACATCTTGTTTATGAAGTATATGCATTGTTTTAATATCAGAAATCCAACCATTTCTTGGTTCTTCTCAAGGTTTCTCAAAAAGTGATATGGTAACGGCCAGGTAATCTCTGCATGTTGGTAGAAAATGAATATTGGCCTAAACAAAGGGATATCTTCTTTGAAATGTATGCAACCTACGACTTTGTGACTCTGAGGCAAGGTATAGCTTATTGAATGATATACATTACTTATTATTATTATTATTATGAATTATTGAGTAATTCACAGTTGCAGCTTTGAGAATTGTAGCTACAAATTGACATCCTTCACACTTCAGGCAAATGCTTTCTTAATGTAATGCTATAAACTGCTTTTTTGAAATTAAAATTAGTGCAAATTACCATTACCTAAATTTTTGCAGCAACCAGAGAAGTCCATCACCGAGTTCAAATCACATCTCAAGCAGCAGTGCGACTTCAGTATCATCAACTACAACCGCACGTTCTTCATGTTCATTGACGCCGACGCTAGTTGCACATTTCAGTGAAAATCTTATTAAACACGTTCAGGGTTGGCCTGCCGATCATGCGGAAAAGCAAGTAAGTGAATTTCAGTTTGATTTTGAAATAATAGATGTACATTTTGTTGGATATTACTTCAACGAAGTTGACATTAGGAATTTAGATTTTTTTTAGAATATAGATCATCTGTTTTTGTCACATGTTCATCAAAACATATAATGAAGTACATTATTTAAGTCAATCCCGCTTGGTGGCGCAATAATACCAGTGCTGGACTCCGGAGCCAGGGTTCCCAAGTTCGAATCCAAGTCGGATTGAGCTAGCAACTCGGCCTCATAAAAACAAGAATAGGTTGCTACAGAAACACAGTTATGACGGTGCCCGATAACTCCACTGCCGAGTTAAGGGCTATTTTTATTTAAGTCAACAATGTGCTGGAGTTATCCTGTAAATGTCAGAATGTTTCAGGTGCCAAAATAGCATGCCTGCAATTTGCTAATCCTAGCTCATACATCCTTGGGAATGTGGGAGAAAACTTGCATGGCTACAGGGAGAATGTACAGGTGTGCTGGGAATTGAATCCTGATCTTACGGCTGCTGTTGTAAAGCCTTAACACTAACCACAATTTTACCTTCTTGCTTTGTATTTTAATGTTTGAACTTTTCCCTACAACTGGTATTATACAAAAATTGTGTTATGCTTGCAAGAGAATCTTGACTTCTTTCCTCTCGCATTTGAGTAAAATTGTGTAGATCCAAATGCTGTTTTTTTTTGCTGGAGAATGCTATGAGTAAAGCTTGCCCAGGTACAAACTGGTATTTGTACAAAAGGGATGTGGAATCTCGAGTAAAAAGTACTTGATGCGCTAGCTAAAAGTAAGGATGCAAGAAGAAAATAACATGAACTAAGGCCAAGTATACAGATGTCAGCACTTCCAAAGGAAGCTCAGTGATGTTTGTGACTGAAGTCGATGCGCTATGTAATGAGACAGATTTTAAAGAAAAGGCATTTGATAAATGAAAAACATATTGAATTGCGAAGCAGTTAAAACCCTTAATGAAGGTTGAAGATGACTTGCATTCAACTACCTTTCATTTTCAGAGGGAAATGAACATCTGATACAGATCAGGGTTGTTTCTTAGGAATAGAGTAGTTTCTTTGAAACGTTTGATTTGAAGTTTTGTTCAGAACAAACGATGAAAAAAGTGGCTACAGAATATGGATTGCAATAAAAAACATTCTAACCAGAGTAATAGTTAATTTTAATGAGGAGTGTGTAATGTCTATAAAATCATATAGAACTTTACATTGGAACAGCTGTGGAACAGCTGATCATCCCAATCTACCTCGAGAAAAGGTTCTTGGGCAACTGAAAGGTCTGTAGGTAGGTAAGTCACCTGGACCAGATAGTGTACACCACAGAGTTCTGAAAGAGCTGGCTGAACAGATTGTGTTGGCATTATTAATCACTAGATTCTTGAATGGCTCCGGAAGACTGGAAAATTGCAAATGTCACTCCACTCTTCAAGAAGGAAGGGAGGCAAAAGAATGAAACTATAAGCCAGTTAGTTTGACCTCAGTGGTTGGAAAGATGTTGGAATCAATTATTAAGGATGAGGTCTTAGGGTACATAGAAAACGTGATAAAATAGGCCATAGTCAACATGGTTTCCTCAAGGGAAGATTTTCCCTGACAAACCTGTTGGAATTCTTCGAAGAAGTAACAAATAGAAGAGACAAAGGAGAATTGAATGATGTTATGTACTTGGATTTTCAGAAGGCCTTTGACAAGATGCCACACATGAGGCTGCTTAATAAGCTACAAGCCCATGGTATTACAGGAAAGATTGTAGCATGGATAAAGCAGTGGCTGATTGGCAGCAGACAAAAAGTGGGAATAAAGTGAGCCTTTCCTGATTGACTGCCAGTGACTAGTGGTGTTCCACAGTGGTCTGTGTTGGACCAATTCTTTTTACGTTATATGTCAATGATTTGGATGATGGAATTGAAGGCTTGCATAGTTTGCAGATGATATGAAGATAGTTGGAGGGGCAGGTACTTTTGAGGAAGTAGA
Source organism: Hemitrygon akajei (assembly GCF_048418815.1). Taxonomy (NCBI): domain Eukaryota; kingdom Metazoa; phylum Chordata; class Chondrichthyes; order Myliobatiformes; family Dasyatidae; genus Hemitrygon; species Hemitrygon akajei. The sequence continues at coordinate 139,386,960 of NC_133131.1, forward strand.
GAGGTTATAGAAGGACTTCAACAGATTAGGAAAATGGACAAAGAAATGGCAGATGGAATACAATTGCCCCCGGCCCAGCCAAACTTAAGAGTTTGGGTGGATGCTGCGCGATGTGTCCCCGTTCCAAATTCCACCCCAGCCGGCAGCCTATCAGCTCTCTCCATTTGCATCTTCTCTCCGCATCTCTCCCTGGCAAAAGACCATGAAAATCTCTCTTCCAGACTCACAAGGAAGAACAACAGCATTCCAAATCCCGTTATCTCTAATCATAACCCAAACATTGCTGCTACAGAGAAACCATTACATTATCAGTGAAACCTTCCAGCATGTTACACAGGAGTGAAACTCCACAGCATGTTGCAATAGTATCTCCACATCTTCTCTATCGAAATATAATTTAATATATTTAATAATAATATAATATATTTAATAATAATATAATAATTTAATATATTTAATAATAATATAATCAATCATAATTTTGTTTCTCCATTCATGCTCTCCATGATCTTCTCTGTTTTGAGGAAATCAATCCCACCTGCTCTGGTATAATTTGTTTTCTTGGTTGCGTGTGTTGCTTCCATTCTTTATTGCCAGTTGTCCTCAAAGGTGGTGAGACACTGCCACTTTGAACCAATGTTTTATTTCTGATTTAGGAATTATTTTGCATAACCAAAGCCTCATATTTGAAGAGATGAGAGTTAACAATATTGATTATATATTTGGATGATGTGCTGATTCAGTATAACAGAATTATTGAATTTATCCTAAATTGGTTTTAGAATGTCAAAATGTAAATATATATTTTGTTCTAAAATTCCACGTTACATGTATTTTTCACTGAATTATTTGTATTTGTAATTTAATTTAATAGTAATTTTATATTTAGGCATCGAGGCTGAGAGAAGAAGCACACAACATGGGAAGTATTCACATATCTGAAATTAGTACTGAGCTCAAAAATTTAAGATCTTTGGTCCGAGTATGTGAAATTCAAGCAACTTTGCGTGAGCAAAGGTAAGCAGTGCCCCCATTTATGATTATTTTGGTGAACCTATTATCAGAGAGATTTTTAAGTCCTTTAAAATGACTTCAGTTTCGTGTGTAGCTATCAACAAATTTTGTTCTGTCCATTCTGTCCATCAATACGTTATTAACAAAATGAAGTGTAGATTGTAGGTCCAAATAATTATTCTTGAATAAAGCTTAGCCGCACCCCCCCCCCCACCAAATGTTCTGTCATGTCATCCTGGCTGTTTTCATTGGGCTTGGCTTCTATTAACTTTCTGTTCCCATATGAGAAAGGGGAATTTTTAATTTGTTTTAAGTATTTGATTCTGTGTGTCAATTTCTACATGTATTTTGGAAAGCTTGCCACATCTCTGTTCAAATTGAAGCCTAATAGAAGACAAATTGCATTTCAATAAGAGTGGTAATTTAGAATTTGTATGTTCTCTGCTGCAAATTTGCCTTCACTATACCTGTCATGTTGAAGTCAAACTTAAATCAAGTAACTGAATATTCTGATATTTAATTAATTACAAATATTCACGTGCTAAATATAAATGATTCTTTATGAGAAGAAATTTAAGTATATTCAGAAGCCTATTTTCAATTGGCTGCAGATTGAAATTTAATCAGTATAATTGTCATGTCAATGTGGTAACTGTCATTTCTCCACCCTCCATTCTTACAGGATACTGTTTTTGAGACAACAGATTAAAGAGCTTGAAAAACTGAAGAATCAAAATTCCTTTATGGTGTGAGGACTTGTGAAGAAATTGCACATGGTTTAAAGCCAGGGACTGTAAACGTTTGCCCAATCTTAAACTAAAATTTTGAGCTGCGTTTGAGAAGGCTTTGGACCGTGGGGCTGGGCAAAAGGGTGGAATGGGAGGGGGACAAGGAGGGTTCTAATTCAGGGGAGATAAAGTGGTTAATTTGTAAACCCTTGAAATGTAGATTTCTTGTAGATGTATCCTTCACGTTGTAAATATGTTTTGTAGAGTGAAGCCATGGGAAGCCATGTGTATCAGAGCTTTGACATCTGAACTAATCAATGCTGAGGTGGCTAAATACCTAGCCTTTTACATGTTAACTTGTCTGCAAACTAGCTTTGGTAATTTTCATCATTCAGTGAAATGCATTTCTTAGAATGCTGGCGGCACCAGCCAGTGTGCATCACGGGCTGCAACAACTGGAACAGTTTGGTCAGTATACAAATTAGCATGGAGCACCTTCAGATTCCACAGACCCAGTCAGGCAGAGCTCCGCAGGCAGCTTTCTTCATTGCAAGGCAATTATTTTTTTTCTTAAGGCATTGTGGCCAAGGCACTTGGGTTCACCAACTTTTCATTCCTCCTTACAGCAGTTCATAAGTTGTGTGCTGTTGTATGAATAAAATAAAGATTGTTGCAGTAGGTACATTACAGATTGATTTCTTGTATGCCTACCTAATTGCTGTGTATTTGCATTTGTGCCCTGTTTTAAAACAAAAAAAAAATGGGAGCAGAGAAAGATTGATACAGGGCATATGTGTATTTATTAAGCGGCTGAAGCCACTAAAAAATAGTAACAAAAATTCAATGTTATTTGCTAACCTTGTTGACGTTGGGAAAAAGCTGGTTATTCATGAGAAGATGTATGTAAATATAATAAACTTTTGTTGTTTAAAGCACTGGGTACCCTTCTTTTTATTCAGCTACTGCATATAGGAAGCTGAACTGCTCTGGCAAACCTGATTGGGAGTAATCCTTGTTGGATGCTTGTTTTTCTTTGTATAGAACTCTAGCTTTCAAAAAGAGACAAGTTTGTGAAAAATTGAATGACAGAACTTTTTTTTCCCTTTCTGTAAGTGATTCTGTGACTAAAACAAGAACTTCAACAAGGATTTTGGATTCCTTGCCTGTAATTGGCTTGTGTAAAGTCTTGGTTTACCTGTATTACTATAATGACACATTTAATTTGAAGGATGTTTGTATTGTAGCTAACTGTGCAAGTAAGGTGCTGACTGCTGTTCTTTTGCCATCACAATACGCTAGATCTGTGTAATTCGAGCACATGGCCATCATTGGGAAAATGGTGGTAAAGCTCAGCTTTGTATATTGTTTCCTAAAGTATATAAAAAATAAAACTATGCTACCACTGGATATGTTCACTTTTCTTTCATGTGCAGGTTCACACATGGGGTTTACCACACTGTTAATTTACTAAAATTTTTGATTAATGAAATAGCTGTAAATAGTTTACAAGGATGTGTTTAGCAAATATGACTATCAGAAGTTTATTCGATTTTTACTAGTACTTGTGCCAGCACCTAACTTTTATTTATTTTGGTATTGCACAAGTTTTTTGAAGGGTGGTATAGAAAGAGCTGAATTTATAGATGCATTTTTATTAAGGCTAGCAAATTGGTTTGTAGACTATTCCTTGAAGTTTAACTTGCTCTTAACTATTGGCTTTGTTATTAACTATAAACCATTGCTTATAGCTTGCATGTGAGCCTCTGCACTATGATTCTATGATTGCATTACACAATTAACCTTAATCCAATTTGAACAAAAACCAATTACTACTTAAAATTTCTGCTATCTTAATTGTTTCTTTATTGTTAGTCATTTGATAACTTTTAATGAATGCTTCCTTTCAATAGACGCCCAACTATATTCAAATTTGTTTTGCCAGGAACATTTGTTATTTCCAGTTATCTTTTTATACCCTGTGAAGAGAATTCATTTGTTTCTAAGCTCTAAATTGGTCTGTTTACATTTATTAATTTGTTTTATCATTCCTCTTTGAAAACTTGATGTGCTGGAAAGTTACATTAACAAGGTTGCTGAAATCAAAGTAATTTCAAAGTATATACTATATTTGACCAATTTTATGGTTGATCTAGACTTCTGAAAATGTGTGTGAGAGATGTATAAATGCTACTTCATATTTTTGAAATGGCTAAATGTGATATGTAACACTTAGCTGCCCATTTGCTTTTCATGTTTTGATTTATTTTTTGTTAGTCTCATGTTCTTTGTTAGGGAAGAGGAAAGTGATGAGATCTTTCAACTACTTGGAGTTATATAACAGAACAACAGGTAATTTGGCCCAACTTGTCCATGCTGTCCAAAGTGACTACTGGAGTTGGTTTCATTTGCCTGCTTTTGACCTATATCCCTGTAACCTTTCTCATTCTCATACCTTTCCAAATGTCTCTTTAAGCATTGTGCCTGTATCTTCCACTTCCTCTGACAGTTCATGCGATATACCAACTGCTCTGTCATTATAAAATATTCATTCTATTCAAGTAACTATACAGAAGCAAATTAAAACATTATTTATGATGTACTGCACTGACGAGACCTAATTATGGGTGCCCAACAAGTCATGTAAGTAATTTCACTATTTCTGCTTGGCATGGTTCTTGAGGAGATGTTGGATTGTGCATAGTTAGGCACTTGGCCAATAAATGGAAGTTAGATTTAATTAGAGTGACCAATATGTGAGTGGACCAGTGTTAAAGTGGGGTGCTCAGGTTTTGGTGAGGAGAGGTGAAGGCTGTTGGAAGACTTTTTTCACACACAAAATGCTGGTGCAACGCAGCAGGCCAGGCAGCATCTATAGGAAGAAGCACTGTGGACGTTTTAGGTGGAGGCCCTTCATCAGGACGAAGGATCCTGACCAAGGGTCTCGGCCCAAAACGTCGACAGTGCTTCTTCCTATAGATGCTGCCTGGCCTGCTGCGTTGCACCAGCATTTTGTTTGTGTTGCTTGAATTTCCAGCATCTGCAGATTTCCTCGTGTTTATGGGAAGATTTTTTTCATTTCTTTTTTCTTTTTCTTTGTTATTGCACAAGTAAAGCAGTGGGGATGCCAGGTAGAATAGTGGAATGCTCCTCTTGCAGGATGTGGGAGGGCAGCAAGACTTCCAATGTCCTTAACAACTACACGTGCAAGAAGTGCATCCAGCCATGGCTTCTTTCAGAAGTGTTAATGAATTAGAGCTGGAACTGGATGAACTCCAGAACATTCAAGAGGCTGTGGGGTTGATTGACAGGACATACAGAGAGGTGGTTACATCCAAGGTGCAAGACACTGGTAACTGTGACTATCAGGAAGAGGAAAGGGGATAGGCAGCCAGTGCAGAGTACCCCTGTAGCCATTCCCCTCAACAACTTTCAATGCTGTGGTGACCAAGCAGAAGAAAGCCACAGTGGTCAGTTCTCTGACATGGAGTCTGGTTCTGTGGATCAGTAAGGTAGGCAGAGATAAGAGGAGTGCAGTAGAGACAGGGGATTCCATAGTTGGAGGAGTAGACAGGAGTTGCTGTAGTCATGAAAGAGACACCCGAATAGTGTGTTACATGGATAGAAGATTGGCTGACTGGCAGGAGACAGAGTAAGAATAAAAGGGGCCTTTCTTTACTGGTTGGTTGGTGGTGATGCAGGATGTTTTTCTCAGTGGTGGGCTTTGGGACTGCTTCTTGTCATACATCAATGATTTGGATGACAAAATTGATGGCTTTCTGGCCAGGCTGATTCGAAGATGGGTGGATGGGCAGGTAGTGCCAAGGTAGCAGGGAATCTGCAGAAAGTCTTGGATTAGGAAAATGGGCAAAGTGGCATATGGAGTATAGTGTAGGGGTAGTGTATTGTCATGCACTTTGGTAGAAGGAATACAGACATCGATTATTTTATAAGCAGGAATAAAATTAAAAAATCAGAGGTCAATGATTTACTGTTTTAATGTAGTACAAGATATCCTGATTTGGTCTAAGTTTCATCTATTTCATAGATGGTAAGCAGATGCTAATTAATATGAATTAAGTTTGGAGGTAAATTAGAAATAACCAAGAAAACTTTTTAATGTAATATTTACTGTTTTCTTTGTATAACCAATATCAAAGGGAGACATCATCTTAATGGCTGCAGAGACAAATTGAAAAATTTAGACAAAATCCAATTTGTACCATGCTGGACCAATTGTTAACTTCATCAAAGCGTTTGAGTTGCCAAATCCCCTAACTTTGTCAGTATTTTCTTTCTCTTCCCACACTCTTGCATTTCAATTTATTTGTAGTTGAAACAATCTGGGCTGTGGACAGGAGTGGTTCCAGCTCAGTTGAGATCTCTCCTTCGATTTGCACTGGTATTGGGCTCATACCAAACATCTGCTACCTTGCAAGAAGACTCACTGACTAGAATTGACTTTTGATCTGATGAAACCTCAATTTTAAAACTACCAAAACTGCTATGATCTTGCCATTTTATATCCTACTCTGGCTATATAAGTTTTGGAAATACATTTCACTATTACTTCCTTCAGCATTGGCGGTTATGGCTCAAATCTGTAAACCCTTAAATTCTGGAGACTTCTATCTATTAAAAGCTAAAACTACTTTAATTAATACTTAAGTCACCAGGTTTAATATTCCTTTGTAGCTCAATGTCGAAGTCTGTTTGATTATACTCAACCAGAACAAACATGTAGTATTTTACTGAATTAAAAGCAATGTTTATATGCTCCTGAAATTGATTCGTTGCTCTATACCTACTCCATAGATGGGGCCTTTTGTTTTGAGATACAGAGAATTGGTTTATCAAGATGAAGTGGTGTGCATACTCTGGAAGTGGGCTTCCAAAAAATTATTAGACACTGCATTTTTCCAGCACAAGTCTCTTTCAAGTTAGGATCTGATAAGATTGGAAAAAGAAAGACACGTATAAGATGTTATGTAACTGTATTTGAAAATGGAAGTTCTCTGTTTAACTTGAGAGCCATTTTATTATTGAATTATTTATGCTCAAGGACAATATTTACTTGTAGAAAACTCTGTACATTTCTGCTCAGTTCTTGAACTCTGCCATCCAGAAGAATAAGGGCATTAAGTGCATGTGAATATCACCACCTGCGATGTACAGACTATTCAGAGATGGACACGTATTCCTTCAAAATTGGTTTAAAACCCCGGAACTGGTACCCAACAGATTGCAGTTCAGTACTGTCCTCCACTGGAGCGAGGATGGGCAATTAATGCTTGCCTTTCCAGAAACATGCAGATCTCAAGAAATTAAAATCTTCAGAAATATATTGTAAAAAATGGCCAATAAAAAATTATTGTTAATAATAGTATCCTTTTGGTGTATTTGAATGGCTGGTCAGTCCTTTCATAAGTAGTTTTCTACATGTGATACTTAATTAGTGTAGAACACCGATCAGCCACAGGTGTTAAGCCACAACATAATAGAAAACATCTCGTACACTATAGAAGTAGCATTTTGTACTCTGTACATAGTGTGTATATTTAGGAAATATATGCTTTTCAATTCAAATATTTGAGGTTTCCTTGTGTCAAACTCTTAATGGGAATCCAGCAGAATATATATATCAATTTTAATCAGTTTTGGTGGAAAACTCTGCCATCTTTAACAGAGATGGTCTAGTCTGGTGGTATATATACCTCTGTCGTCTGTCCCTCCGGATTGGTTAGTCCTCATCCAATCAAGTTTCCGCTGTCCCTCTTTACAAAGGTTCATTTATTGTCAAAGTACACAACTCTGAAATTCTTTGATTTTCCAGGTAGCCATTTAACCAAGAAAGAAATTAAAGGCAGCACAATAATTAAAAAAAACCCAAATCCCACTTCCCTGCAAAAAAAGTACAGAAACAGAACAGGCACATCGACCCCCAAATCCTCCCAGCGCACAAAAATGAGAAGATTGAGCAAAAAAACACAATATAAAAGTTGTAAGACTGAAAAATAGAGCCTATAGTCCAAAGTCCATATCTGAAATATGGAAAAAACCTGGGCAACCCCCTCCGGGTGTAGCAGTGGGCTCTCCCCTCTCCAGTACACAGTGACTGATCAAATGATAGCCAGCACTCTCTGCTCTTCCTTCGATGCTTCAATCTCTTTTGTTGCTTTAATTGGTGAAGTAGAGACAAACATCAGCTTGCATCCTGTCCTGCAGCTTGACCACAATGAGGTTCACGCACACTGCCTCTGCCTCCTGGAGAATGCAGAGCACAAACACCCAAACAATCTCCAAACTTACGCACTTACCTTGATGTTTCAATTGCTGAACAATGGAAAGCTTTAATCAGCAAAATGTAGTCAAATATCAGCGTGCACACCTTCTGCAGCTTCCTTGCCACAGGGTTCACTCACGCTGCTTCTGCCTCCTGGAATCATCTCAGAGACTGCACGGTACTGAAGCACCCAAACGATCTCCAAACAGCAAAACACATGCTCCAACAGTTTACAGAGTCACTGTCAAGACATGAAATAGATGTAAAAGAAATGAAAAAGATGGTTTCATAATCTATCCAGAAGATGTCAACCAAAGGAGCTTTGTATGTATGCGCCATCTTGACTGGATGGCGAATTCAAAAAAAAACCAGGAACCTGTCTCTACTGCCTGTCTTCCCTATATTTCCAGAGTTTCTGGAAGGATCACCAGGATCCTGAAGAAATACCGGATTAGTACCATCCATAAACATGTAAGGAAGCTCAAATCACAGCTTATGTGGGTCAAAGATGACTTAGGATTCAGAAAGGCTGGCGATAACAGGATTCCTTGTGAATGCAGACAAAGAACAGCAATGGCCATAGGATTGACTTCGTCAGCACAAACTGAGCCATGCTAATGACTTGTAGGGCTACCTGGTGAAGGAAGCCATTGAAATAAAAATAGAGGAAATGAATTTTAACAAAGACAAAAGTCTCGCTCTAAGTAAGAACTGAAATTCAATTGTAAACAAGGTGGGAGGGTGGAAACCTGATTGAATGAGGACTAACCAATCAGGAGGGACAGACAATGGGAGTATAAATACCACCAGACTAGACATGCCCAGACATCATCCCTGATGCTGATGGCAGAGTTTATCATTGAGGCATTGATTAAAATCAATACCTGTACCCAGCTGGAAGCCTGAGAAAAGTTTATTCGTAATGTGTACGGTATTACACTTTTTGGAAGCTGGAGTTGAACTGTCCATAGTCTGCTCTCTAAGATGGATATGAAAGGTCCAGGCACACTATTTGAAAGAGGAATAGCAAGATTCAGCATGAGGAGTCATTCCTGTACTCTAGTTAATATTCACCATTACAAAAAACTGCATCTGCTCATGATGATTACATTGTAGATTATGCAAACTTGCTCTACACAAATAGGCGGCTGAGTTTGTGGTACCAAGGCATTGACAACAGTTCAAGAATATTCAGCATAAATGACTTAGGGACCCCTCACATCTCCTTTGAACAGCCTCTCTCACCTTAAATGCATGCCCTCTGCTATCAGATATTTCAAACCTGGTAAAAAAAAAGATACTGTCCGTTAACTCTATGCCTCATAATCATATAAACCTCAATCATACCTCCCCTCAGCCTCCTCCTCTCTGGAGAAAAGATCCCAAGTTTGTCCAGCCACTCATATTAGCATATTTCTTCTAATCTAAGCAGCATCCTGGTAAACCTCTCCTGCACCCTCCCCAAAGCTTCGACATCCCTCCTATAATGGGGTGATCAGAACTATATAATACACCAGATGCAGCCTGTTATTTTGCCTAAACCCATCGATCTAAACCTGCACCTTAGCCCTCCCATCCAAACTTATCTTAAATATTGCAATTGAACCTGCATCCGCCACTTCCACTGGCAACACTTTCCACACCCTCACACCACCCTCTGGGTGAATAAGTTTCCCCTCATGTTCTCCTTAAATACAAGTAAATTTGCTATCAACATACATTTATATCACCAAATGGAAATCTATGATTCATTTTCTTGTAGGCATACTCAATAAATCTATAGGATAATAACCATAATAAGATCAATGAGAAACCACACCAACCTGGGAATTCAACCAGAGTGCAAAAGACAAACAGTGCACATACAAAAAGAAAGAAATAATAATAATAAATAATTGAGCAATAAATATCGAGAACATGAGATGAAGAGTCCTTGAAAATGTGTCCAGTGTTTGTGGGAACATTTCAATGATGGGACAAGTGAAGTTATCTTCTTTGGTTTAAGAGCCTGATGGTCGAGGGGTAATAACTGTCCCTGAATCTGGTGGTGTGAGTCCTGAGGCTCTTGTGCCTTCTTCCTGATGGCAGCAGCATGAAGAGAACATGTCCTGTTTGGTGGGGGTCCCTGATGATGGATGCTGCTTTCCTGCGATGGTGTTTCATGTAGATGTGCTCAATGGTGGGGAGGGCTTGGCCATAGCCATTACTTTTTATAGGATATTTTTTCAAGGGCATTGGTGTTTCCATACCAGGCTGCGATGCAGCCAGCCAATATACTCTTCAATACACATCTATAGAAGTTGGTCAAAGTTTTAGGTGTCATGCAGAATCTTTGCAAACTCCTAAGGAAGTAGAGGTGCTGCTCTAACACCAAGGAATTTAAAGTTGCAGACCGTCTCTGCCTCTGATCCTCTGATGAGGACTGGCTCATGGACCTCTGGTTTCTTCTCTTGGAGTCAATAATCTTGGTTTTTCTGACATTGATTAAGAGAATGTTGTTATGGCACACTTAGAGTGATTTTTGGGTTTAGGTCATTTACATTTAGCAAATGGCTTTGGCTTTGGCTTGATAATATATTGTGGGTTTAATTTGGAACAAAGCATTTCCTAAAAGCTGTGGATTCCAGGCCACGGATGATGCTGGTGTCTGTGGGATGGATGGGAATCAGAAGGTTCTGGAGTTTCTATGTAGCTTCAAAAGAAAACATTATCTTGTAAATATGGAATTGTCCTTTGTGTTCAGCAAATAAATCTTGAGCCCCACATTAAAAAGAAGCTGCTTTGTATCTACCAGTAGCTCTCTTCAGTGATTTCATTCATGCAACAACAGCATCATTCAGCCGGATTTTCAATCTCCCTCCTAAATCCTGATTTATCATCTTCTTTGATTCGGCTTACAACAGTGGTATCATCAACAAATTTGAATATGGCATTGGAGCTGTACTTAGCCACACAGTTGTAAGGGTAAAGCAAGTAGAGCAGGGGGATAAGCACACAGCCTTATGGTGCACGTGTACTAATGAAGATCCTGGAGAAGATGTTGTTGCCAATCTGAACTTCTTGGGGTCTGCAAATCAGGAAATTGAGGATCCAATTGTTCAAGGAGGTATTGAGGCTAAGATCTTGAAGCTTATTGATTAGTCTTGAGGGGATGATGGTATTGCATACTGAGCTATAGTTGAAAAAGAGCATCCTGGTGTATGCATCTTTGCTGTCGAGATGATCCAGGGTTGAGTAAGAGCCAACGAAATGGCATCTGCTATGACCTGTTGCTCTGAGAGGCAAATTGAAATGGACCTAAGTCACTTCTCAGGCAGGAGTTGATATTTTTTGTCACCAGCCTCAAAAGACTTAATCACTGTAGATGTACAGTAAGCACTTGTGGATGTTAGACATTCAGCTAGGTCACCATGTTCTTCTTGGGCTTGAAGCAGGTGGGTATATTGACTGAAGTGAGAGGTTAAATGTCTCAGTGAACATTCCAGCCAATTGATCAATGTGGATCTTTAGTATTTGGTCAGGTATCCTGTCTGGGCTGGATGCTTTTCATGGGTTCACCCTCCTGAAGTCTGCTCACACTATGGCCTCAGGCACTGATATCAGGAACATCAGGGGCCGGGGGAGCTTGATGGTCAAAGCGAACATAGAAGGTATTGAGTTCACCTGAAGTAAAACCCTGCTGTTGCCTATGTCGCTCGATTTAACCTTCTAAGCGGTGATGGTATTCAAGCTCCGCCACAACTGTTGAACATCCTTCACTGATTTAAGTTAAGTCTAGATTTGCCACTTCGTGGTGAGATGGATTTCCAGAGATCGTACCCTTCACACTTAACTAATGACACAACCTCAGAGGAAAAAGCCTGCTTGTAGTTACCATATCCACACCCTCCCATAGTCTTGTATACTTCTATCAAATCTCCCCTATTTCCCCTATGCTCCAATGAATAAAATTCTAACATATTCAACCTTTACCTATAACTCAAGTCCTGACAACATTCTTGTAAATTTTCTCTGTACTCTTTCAATCTTATTGATATCTTTCCTCTAGGTAGGTGACCAGAAATGCACATAATACTCCAAATTTAGACCCTTATAGAACTCCTCCATAGCATCCCAACTCATTTGCTTAATACTTTGATTTTTGAAGGCAATATGCCAAAAGCTCTCTTTATAACTATCTACTTAAGTCTCCACTTTCAAGGAATTATGGATCTGAATTCTCAGATCCCTTTGTTCTACCCTACTCCTCATTGCTCTATTATTCTCTCTGCATGTCCTACTCTGGTTTGTCCTCCTAAAGGGCAACATCTCACACATGTTTGCAGTAAATTCCACCTGCCATGTTCAGCCTGTTTTTCCAGCTACTCCAGATCCCACCGCAAACTTTGAGAATCTTTCTTGCTATCGAGTCTGCCTCCAATCTTGGCATCATCTGCAAATTTGCTGATCCATTTTAGTAATATTGATAATAAACAGCAATGGAGCCAGTACCAGTCCTCATGGCACACCAGTAATCACAGGCCTCCTCAGGTCAGTGAGGCAACCATCTACTACCACTCTCTGGCTTCTCCTGCTAAGCCAAAGTTGAAACCAATTCACTACTTGATTCTGAATGCCAAGTGACTCAACCTTCTGGAGCAGCTTCCAATACAGACTTTGTCGGAGGCCTTGCTAAAGTCAATGTAGACAACACCTGCTGCCTTTCATTCATCGATATTCCCGGTAATCTCGTAAAACTTTATACCACTCACAAAGCCATGATGACTATCCCTAATCAATCCCTGTCTATCCAGATACTTAAATATTCTGATCCTTACTATACCTTTGATAATTTACCACTAATTATGTCAGGCTCACTGGCCTACAGTTTTCCGGCTTATTCTTGGAACCTTTTGTTGGCCGGAAGGAACAACAGTCTACAAATCAGTAAATTCAGATGACTCAAGGACAGTGGAAGCAGACAGGCTGACTGTCTTTGTTCTTGTTGTGTGCTTGGGGTGGAGGCTGCCATTTTGTGAAGACACTCTGTTCTCCATTTTGTGAGCTTGACATGCTGGGCTTGATCAATGTTTTAAAGAAGACACAATGATACTTCAGGTAATCTGCTGGACTAGAGATAATTTCCAAGTAGAAGTTATTTGTGAGATGTTCTTTGGTTGGATGTAACATGCAGGTCTGTGAATGTTGGGGCTGATACCTGCCTGGAGTGATTTGTGCTTGTTACCAATTGAGAACAAAGAGCCATAAATTATTGACTGTCACTTGATGGGAAGAGGACAATAAATGGATGCAGGCTTGGAGCAGAGCCAATAACAAGGTGTTAAAAACAGACACATGACCCGTGGCCAATGACACTGGTATGCGATATTTGAATTGATGAGGAATGGATATAAAAGTGGATGCTTTGTGTGTGCTGGCAGCGGTAACTTCGACGAACAATCATCGCAGATACAAATGTGAGCAAGCCTGTGTGAAATACATGGCGAATGAATTGGGACTACAAGGAACGCCTGGTCAGCGTAGACTCCTTTGCCTGGATAATACCTTGGTTATTCTTTGACTATTCAGGACAGTCAGGGATACTTAGTGGGTGTGCACAGAGGGTATTTAGTGCATGAATTCATTTCATTGTTTTATTCATTCATTTCATTTATTGTTAGTTTAAACAATAAACGTACTTGTCAGTAAATACAGATCTCTCTGTGCCTCACTAATCATTGTAAGAGATTTTTTTTTACAGCACTTTCTTAAATGGTAGCACCACATTAGCTATCATGAAGACCTCAGCACCTCACCTGTGGCTTAGCCGTTTTTAGATACCTCTGCCAGGACCCCTGCAATTCTTGCACTAGCCTCACACAAGATCCGATGAGGCACTGTGTCTTACCCTGGGGTCTTACTCACTTAATTTGCCTCAAGACACAAAGCATCTCCTCTTCTCTAATCCAGATACAGTCCGTGACCTCACTGCTCCTTTGCCTCTGTTCTGTAGAACTACTGCACATCCATCTCCCAACTAAACATCTATTTCAGATCTTCCCCATATCTTTTGGTTCTATGCATAGATGACCACACTGATCTTCAAGTGGACCAATCTTGTGCCTTCCTATCCTTTTACTCTTTATAATTATATACTTGTAGAAGCCCTTGGGATTCTCCATTACCTTGTCTGCCAGAGTAACGTAATACCTTCTTTAAGCCCTCATGAATTCCCTCTTGTGTTCCTTTGCATTTCTTGCACTCATCAAGTACCTCAGTTTTCCTTGTTACCTATAGCTGCTACACATCTCCTTCCTTTTTCTTAACCAGGGCCTCAAGTTTCCTTGAAAACCAATGTTCCCTAAACCCGTTAGCCTTGCCTTTTATTGTAGAGAATAACTGTACTCTCAATATTTCACTTTTGAAGGCCCACCAAGCATCTCTTTGCTAGAAAGCAACCTATCTCAATCCATACGTGCCAGATCCTTTCTCAACTTTGAAATCTCAATCTGAGGACAAGACCTGTCCTCCATACTTATCTTGAAACTATGCCAAATCCAACGTGTTTCCCTACCCTTTCGTCACCTGTCCTATCTTGTTCCCTAATAGGAATTCTAATATCTCACTTTCTCTAGTTGCCATTTCTATATGTTGATTAAGGATTCTTTCCTGAACACATTTGACAAACTCTGTCCCATTCAAACAACACACACAAAATGCTGGTGGAGCACAGCAGGCCAGGCAGCATCTATAGGAAGAAGCACTGTCAACGTTTCGGGCCGAGAACCTTCATCAGGACGTCCTGACGAAGGGTCTCGGACCGAAACGTCGACAGTGCTTCTTCCTATAGATGCTGCCTGGCCTGCTGCGTTCCACCAGCATTTTGTGTGTGTTGTTTGAATTTCCAGTATCCGCAGATTTCCTCATGTTTGCTCTATCCCATTCAGGTCTTTTTCAGTAATGAGTCCCAGTTAATATGTGGAAATTTAAAATCACTTACTACCGCAACCTTATTTTTCTTGAGTCTGTTTGTTATCCTTCAGAAATTTACTCCTGTAACTCCTGGTGACTATTCTGAGGTGTATGATATAATCCATTAACATGGTCATCCCTTTCTTATTCCTTGGTTCCACCCATATAGCCTCAATAGCCAAGCCCTCCAGTCTATCCTGTCTGAGTCCTCCTGTGACATCTTCCCAATGAGTAATGCCAGCCTTCTCCTTTAACACCCCCCTCTCTAAAACAGTCTGAAACAAAGGAATTGCCAGAACTGCCCTTCTGCAACCAAGTCTCATCAATGGATACAATATCATAATTCCACATCTTGATCCATGCTCTAAGCTCATCTGCATAACCTATATTGAATAGAGATGGATGCCACTCCTGGCTTTGTATGTAGGCTTAACACCTACTTTACCCATATGCACTCCAGTAGCTACCCCGGCACTCTTGGTTCCCATCCCCTTGGAACTCTAGTTCAACCTCCCCCCCCCCCCCCCACCCCTCGAGCAGCACTAGCAAACCTTCCCACAAGGACATTGCTCCTCCTCCAGTTCAGGTGCAAACTGTCCTGTGTGTACAGGTCCAGCTTCCCTGGATGAGAGCCCAATGATCTAAAAATTTGAAATCCACCTGCAGCATTTCCTTAGCTATGCGTTAAACTGTATAATCTTCCTATTTCTGGCTTCACTAGCACATGGCATATGTAGCAATTCTGAGATCACCACACTGGAGGTCCTGTCCTTTAACTTAGCACCTAACTCCCTGAACTCGCTTTGCAGGACCTTGTCATCTTCCAGCCTAAGTTATTGATACTGACCTGGCTCATGACATTTGGCGGCTCACCCTTGCCCTTAAGAACGCTATGAATTTGAACTGAGATGTCCCTGATCCTGGCACCTGGGAGACAACATATCATCTAGGAATCATATTAACATGTTCAGAACCTCCTGTTTGTTCCTCTAACCAGTGAATCTCTATCACTGCTGCTCATCTTTTGCTCCTTCCCTTCTGAGTCACAGAACCAGACTCAGGGCTAGAGATTTGACTACTATGGCTTTCCTTTCCTAGGTTGTCTTACCCAATTGTATCTAAAACAAAACAACATTCTTGTTATTGAGGGTAATGGCTACATGGCTGCCTTTCCTTATTCTGATAGTCTCCCTATGTCCTGCACCTTAGACGTAATTAGCTCTCTGTATCTCCTGACAATCAAGGCCTTCATCTCCTGACAATCAAGGCCTTCATCTCCTGAATAATCTAGCTCCAGCTCTGGTTCCCTAACGCAGTCTATCACAAGCTGCAGCTGAATGCACTTCCGGCAGTTGTAAGGAATACTGGAGGTCTCTCTGTATTCCAACGTACCACAAGAGGAGCACTCCACTGTCCTGACTGTCATTGCCACTGCTCTAGCTGTGCAAAAGAAATAAAGAAAGTAACTTTCCATAGCCTCGGCCTCTTCCCACTGAAGCCTCTTGAGCCAAAGTCTTAGCTCTCCACAGTAATCTTGGCCCACTCCAGCAATGGCTGCTCTTCTTAAACCTAACGTATTTTCATTGGCCCTTGCCAAGTGGCTAATAATTCAAACGCGCTCAAGCTCCGCAGAAAGTCCTGACTGGTGTGCTCGCATTTTAAATCTAGTGGGTATCTCTCTGAAAGTAACTGACCCGTGAATTCAAGTGACCATGATCTGCAAGGTCACATTCATGCTTAATGCCTGCTTTAGACATGACTTCAAACATCATAACCACTATTTCTACATTTCCATGTTTTGCATGGAAAACATTTGATCAACCGGAACTTGCATGCAATACATGTGAAGATAAAAGAAACATAACTTTCTGACATTAAAGTGCCTGTCATTTTACAATTAGAGGTGATGCAATGAGTAGTATGTTGTTTTTGTTTGCTAGAACATTGAAAAAAAAACAAGGAAATTGAGTTTATTATGACTAATAATACAGAAACACATTGCAGGCTAGTCTGGAAGGTTCATCACCTGTGATCTGGGGAGAAAAAGGTATTTGGATTCACAATTGACTTGATTGTAGGAAGCAGAGAGTGATGGTTGAAGGTTGTATTTTGTACTGGAGGCCTGTGACTAGAGGTGTGCCACAGGGGTCAGTACTAAGAACTGTGCATAGATTTTAGTCAGTACTAAGAAGAGTGCATAGATTTATGAGACGTTAATTTTAGGATGAGGCTGAAAAGGCTAGGACTTTGATCTTTGGAATATAGGAGACTGAGGGGTGACCTCTTAAAGGTGTATAGAATGCATAAACACCAGTAAGTCTGCAGATGCTGGAAAGCCAAAGCAACACACATGAAATGCTGGAGGAACTCAGCAGGTCAGGCAGTGTCTATGGAAATGAATAGACAGTCGACGTTTCAGACCGAGATCCATCATACAAACTTTGTCCCAGGGAAGAGAAACTAAAAGCTAGGAGGCCTAAGCTTAAGGCGAGAGGTGGAAGAATTAAAAGGGATCTGAAGGACAATTTCTTCACGCAGAGTGGTGGATATATGGAATGAGCTGCAAGTGAAAGTGGTTGAGTCAGGTACGGTGTCAACATTTAAAAGACATTTGGATAAGGACTGGAGGACTGGAGGGTTTTAGAGGGACGTGGGCTAAACGTGGGAAATTGGGATTAGTCTGATTTTCTTCATCATGGTCTGCGTGGATGAGTTGCAGTGAAAGGGCCTGTTTCTATGTTGTTTAACTCTATGATTCTAAATTTAATAAACTGATTAAAATGCCTTAAATACCTGGCGCAAGTGGTCACTCTGAAACATGAAATTGCACTCTTTCAACGTTTTGTGACAATGAAAAGACTGAAACTTCATTCCTAGTAAGAGGGTCATATTTTAACCACAAGATGGCACTACAGGGCAGTTTGACACAAGCTTGTCATCCTTCATTGCATCTATATAATCACAGAGAAACCAGAAAAAATTGTTTTGAATTCCCTTTAAAGTTCAAAGTAAATTTACTATCTGAGTACATATGTGCCAATATACAATCCTGAGATTTGTTTTCTTGCCAGCACACAGAGTAACTCCAAGAAACACAATAGAATCAATGAACGAGCAACACACCCAAAATGCTGGAGGCACTCAGCAGGTCAGGCAGCATCTATGGAAATGAATACAGTAAACACTCGACGTTTTGGGCTGAGACCCTTCATCAACACTGGAAAGGAGGGGGAAGACGACAGAATAAAAAGGTGAGGGGAGGGGAAGGAAGATACCTAGGTGAAGCCAGGTGGGCTAGAAAGGCAAAGGGCTGGAATGGGTGGAATCTGATACAGGTGAGTGGACCATTGGAAGAGGGGACCCAGGAAGAGGTCATAGACAGGTCAGTAAAGGTAAAAGACCAGAGTAGGAAATAGAGGAAGAGGGGAGGGGGAGGGAAATCTTTTTTACTGGAAGGAGAAATCAATATTCATCCCATCAGGTTGGAGGCTACCCAGATGGAATGTAAAGCATTGCTTCTCCACCCTGAGGGTGGCCTCATCTTGGCACAACAGAAGGCCATGGATTGACATGTCAGAACAGGAATCAGAATTGGAATTAAAATGTTTGGGCTTTGGGCGGATGGAGCTGAAATGCCCGATGAAGCGGTACTCCATTTATGTCAAGTCTGATCAATGTAGAGGAGGCCACACCGGGAGCACTGGACACAACTGACAATTCCAGCAGATTTGCAGGTGAAGTGTTGCTTCACCTGGAAGGACTGTTTTGGTCTCTGAATGAAGATGAGGGAGTGGGTGAATGGGCAGCTGTAGTACTTTGGCCGCTGGTAGGGATAAATGCCAGGAGTGAGATTGGTGGAAAGGGACCATGGAGGGAGCAATCCCTGTGGAAAGCGGAGAGGGGCTTAGGTAATGATATGGTTAGTGGTAGGATCTCTTTAGAGGTAGTGGAGATGTGGCAGAGGTGAAGGAATTGAGAAAAGGGAATAACATTTTTACAAGAGGTAGGGTAGGAAGAGGTATAGTCAAGATAACTGTGTGAAGACCACATCCAACAGGACATCAAACAACCAACGTGCAAAGGACAACAAACTATGCAAATACAAAAGAGAAAATAATAATAATGTTACTACTGCTACTAATGCTAAGAATAATAATAATAAATGAACAATAAATATCGAGAACTTAAGATTCCTTGAGAGTGAGTCCATTGGTTATAGGAATCGTTCAGTGAACTGTTGAGTTCACTGAACTGAGTGAAAAGGAGTGAAGTTATCCCCTCTGGTTCAGGAGCCTAATGGTTCTTGTTCGGGAGAGTGAGGAGATAATTGATCAAAGTTACAGGGAAGTAGTCACCCTGAAGTTGTAGGAGGCGAGTAGCTGGGTGACGGTCAGGAGGAATAGCAGTTAGCACAGAGCACCCCTGTGTCCATTCCCCTCAAAAATAAGTAGACCGCTTTGGATACTTTTGTGGGGAATGACCTCCCAGGGGAATGCCATGGCGACCGGGTTATGGGCTCTGAGCATGGGTCCTTGATGCGGAAGGGAAAGAGAGAGAAGAAGGGAGCGGTAGTGATAGTGAGGGGAACAGACAGGAGATTCTGTGGACGTGAACGGGACACCTGGATAGTATGTTACCTCCCAGGTGCCAGGGTCAGCGGTGTCTCAGATCATGTCCACAACATTTTGGAGAGGGAGGGAGAGCAGCCAGATGTCTTGGTACATATTGGTACCAATGACATAGGAAGGAAAAGCAAAGAGGTCCTGAAGAGAGAATTTAGAGAGCTAGGTAGAAAGCTGAGAAGCAGGACCTCCTGTGTAGTAATTTCTGGATTGCAGCCTGTGCCAAGCGCCAGTGAGGGTAGAAACAGGATAATTTGGCAGATAAATGTGTGGCTGTGAAACGGGTGCAGGGGGCAGGGCTTCAGGTTCTTGGATCATTGGGATCTCTTCTGGGAGAGGTATGACGGGTTCAAAAGTGACGGGTTGCACATGAACTCGAGGGGGACCAATATTCTCGTAGGCAGGTTTGTTAGAGCTATTGGAGGGGGATGTTAAACTAATTTGGCAGGAAGGGTGGGAACTGGAGTGATGGGACTCGGGATAGGATGGGTAGTAAAAAAGTAAAGATAGTGTGCAGTCAGACTGTCAGGAAGGGCAGGCAGGTGATGGGATATAGTCGCAGCCAACAGGGTGAGTATCAGTACATTAGGGATGCAAAATCAAAAAGGGTAACAAATATGATACTCAAGACGTTGTATCTCAATGCCCGGAGTATAAGAAATCAGGTGGATGATCCTGTTGCACTATTACAGATTGCCAGGTATGATGTTGTGGCCATCACTGAATCATGTCTGAAGGATGGTTGTAGTTGGGAGATGAATGTCCAAGGTTACAGATTGTATCAGAGGGATAGGAAAGTAGGCAGAGAGGGAGGCGTGACTCCACTGTTAAAGAATGGCATCAAATCAGTAGAAAGATGTGACATAGGATCGGAAGATGTTGAATCCTTGTGGGTTGAGTTAAGAAACTGCAAGGGTAAGGGGACCCCAACAGTGGCTGCGAGGTGGACCACAGATTTCAACAGGAAATAGAAAAGGTGACTTAAATGGGCAATTTTATGATAGTCATGGGAGATTTTAACATGCAGGTTGATTGGGAAAATCATAAGACCATAAGACACGGGAGCAGAATTTGTCATGGTTCCGGTTGGCCGTTCCCCTGCAACACTTCTTTCTCCCTGATCATGCCCCAATTTCAGTCAATTGCTGCTAGTTACCCAATAATCATACACCTGGCTTTCATCAGAAACTGGGAAATAAATATGAAGACAACTCTATCACAGCTTGCCAGTTCATTGGTCAATTCTCGTGTGAGACTTCGTTCTCTGTTCTGATTAGAACCGTTAGTTCTAAGTTCCGCTCTAGTTTCTAGAGAGTCCCTGTGAATCCCGTCTCCTTGTCAAGATCCCTCTGGTTTCCTGCTCTATGTTCAGGTCTACGCCAGCCTCCCCACCTGAGTCGATGTGCCAGTGTCCTGCTCTTGGGTTCTCCTCCATCGCCCCCGTGTAACAGAATTAGGCCATCTGGCCCATCGAGTCTGCTCTGCCATTTGATCATGGCTGAGATTTTTTTTTCTCCTCCTCAACCCCAGATCCCTGCCTTCTCTCCGTAACCTTTGATGCCATGTCCAATCAAGAACCTCTCAACTTCTGCCTTAAGTAAACCCAACAACCTGGCCTCTGCAGCTGCACGTAGCAACAAATTCCACAAATTCACCACCCTCTGGCTAAAGAAATTTCTCTGCATCTCTGTTTTGAATGGATGCCCCTGTATCCTGAGGCTGTGCCCTCTTTTCCTAGACTCCCCCACGATGGGAAATATCCTTTCCACATCTACTCTGTCTAGGTTTTCAACATTCGAAAGGTTTCAACAAGATCTCCCCTCGACCTTATAAATTCCAGCAAGTACAGACTCAGAGTCATCAAATGTTCTTCGAATGATAACTCTTTAATTCCTGGAATCATCCTTGTGAACCTCCTCTGAACCCTCTCCAATGCCAGCACATCTTTTCTAAGATGAGGAGCCCAAAACTGTTCATAATACTCAAGGTGATGCCTGATAAAGCCTCAGCATCACATCCTTGCTCTTGTATTCTAGACCTCTTGAAGTGAATGCTAACATGCATTTGCATTCCTCACCATCGACTTTTATTAAGTTTCCGCTCGTGAAGCAGTTCTCGGTAGCAGGAAATCATATCGCAAACACCTCTCTTTGCCTTATTGCTTTGCTCCCAGTCAGGGTCATTATTGGTCGATGATCTGTGTGATTGTGGGGATGCTAGTGTGGTGAGGTTTGTTGCTGGTGTTTCCTCTTCTCCATCCGTGCCCTCAGATTCACCCAAGATGCTTTGCTCTGCTAGTTCTCAAAGCTCTTTGTTATTAAGGCTTTTGCTGTCTTCACTAGGCACTTTACCAGAGATAAATACGCTATGGCTTTTAAAATCTGTCAAACCAACCTCTGCTGGCTGTGAATGTTACTAACGCATCTTCTTCTTCTACTTCTGAACATGATTGAAGATGCTTCTTGCCTTTTCCATTATTATCAGCTGGCTGAGGGGCATGTTTCATTGTGGCTGGTCATCAACCCCATATTTAGTCTATTTTCCATTTTTTCGAGCAAATGGCTCCTTGAGTGAGTCACCTTCATTGATGATAACTTTGAGGTAGTTGTTGCAGGAGCTTTTATCTCGTCTGCATTTTGTATGAAGTGTTCCGATTGTCAACGTAGCCAGTTTCAAAGAGGTGCCAACACCAACCTGACGCTCACCAGCTTCCAAACACTTGCAGCTTCACGTCCATGCGAGTGCTTTTCCTGGACAGCTTAGATGAGCTACTCTCACTGGAAGCTGCAAGCCGTTTTCCAGACATTAAAGGTGGAAAAAAATGGAATAAATTGGCGAGGGAGCAAGAACGTTTACACACGCGGCAGAGGCGGAGCGTGAGCTAATATGTGATTGGCTTTGAGTGGCTCAGTGTATATGTAAAGCACTTTCATTGGCTGATTGAATGTTTACTGTAATGGCAGCCACTCTTGGGAAGTTTTAAGTGTTCATTAGAGTTAATTTTTGTCATTTTTTAAAATTTTAATAAAGAATTGAATAACTGCGTTGTAATGGATCACTGCTATGCGGGGTAACATTTTGTGGGTTCTGAGTGTAAATACATGGAGGAAGTACAAAAGAAGACAGAAGACAGAATTTAGTGCAAGTGTATCTTTTTCCCAGTGGAAGTGGGAGAAGGAAGAATGACAACGGTGGGAGGTGTACTTGATAATGTTGACTCCTTTCCCGAGGAGGCAGGAGCAATAGATATTCAATGAAGGGAGGCTGGTTTCCATGACAGACTGAGCTGCATTCACAATTCCATGCGGTTTCTTGTGGTTATCATACCAAACTGTGATGCATCCGGATAGGATCCTTTCAGTGTTGTATTTGTAAAAACTAACATGGGTCATCAGAGACATGCCGATTTTCCTTATCCTTCTGATGTGCTTTCTCGTGATCTTTACATTTAGGAATAAATCTGATTCTGATTCTGATTCTGGCATTCATGCTGGAGATATTCTGACTTCATGTAAAATTTAAATTTCGGATTCATCATGTTTGATTAGAAAGGCAGATTCCTTTACAAGTTAATCTTCATTTTCTGTGTGATTTTATATTTCCATTCAGAATGCAGAGGTCATGCTTCACTTCTGTTTTACTCCATTCTGTAACTCTTAGACCTGATGTACTGCCTTGAACAGAAATCTTAATAATAATCCACTTTGCTTTTCAAAACTGTCAGCATTGTGTTAATGAAACAAAATTCCTTTCGTAGCTCACTGCTGAATCCTTGCAAATCTCCATCCAATTACTGAAAAGTGCCCTCACTTAAGTCGTTACTTTTCATTACTATCTTTTAAAATGGGTGAGATGGAGGTCAGAAATGGGTGGGAGGTTGCTGGATTCCACCACAGTTTTTGAAGGTAGGCTTGAGTTCAATGTAGAAATGGAATGTGAATCAATATCATGGTTATTATCACAGGAATATGACCTGAAATTTGTTGTTTCGTGGCAAGACATTAAAAAATTGTAAGTTTCAATAAAGGATAAATAAGTAACTAATGAAGTAGAGGAACGGCGATGTAATGTGCATGGGTTCTTGGACCATTTAGAAATCGGATGGTAAAGGGGAAGAAGCTATTCCTAAAATGTTGAGTGTGGGTCTTCAGGCTTGCATCCTGCTGGTAGTGATGAGAAGTGGGCATGTCCTGCATGGTGGGGGTCCTTAATGATGGATGCCATCTTGTTGAGACTCCGCTTTTTGAAGACGTTATCGATGCTGGGGAGGCTTGTGCCCATGATGCAGCTGGCTGGGTCTACAAGCCTCTGCAGCCTCTTTCAGTCCTGTGCATTGGAGTCTCATTGCCACGAAGTGATGAACCCAGTCATAATGTGTACCTGCAAAGTTTACTTGAGTCTTTGTTGGCATATCAAATCTCCTCGAGCTCCCAATGACGTTGGCATGGCTTCTCGGCGACTGCATAAATATATTGGGCTTAGGATAGTTTCTTTGAGATGCTGATGCCCAAGAACGTGAAGCTGCTGACCCTTTCCACCACTGACCTCTCACTGAGAACTAGATTGTGTTCCTGAACTTCACTTTACTGACGCTGAGTGCAACGTTGTATGTTGCAACACCATTCAACCAGCCAATCTATCTCACTCCTGTAAATTTCTTATCTATTTTCTATAAAACTTATGAATATAATCAGTTTGGTCTGCCACCCTAGATTCACTTT
Source organism: Hemitrygon akajei (assembly GCF_048418815.1). NCBI lineage: Eukaryota > Metazoa > Chordata > Chondrichthyes > Myliobatiformes > Dasyatidae > Hemitrygon > Hemitrygon akajei. The sequence goes on from NC_133131.1 coordinate 139,411,276, forward strand.
TCCTATGCCCTCTCCCATCTGCTTCCATTTTCCCAGTATCCTTCCCTTAACTGGTTGCATCTATTACCGAGCACCCTATGTCTCAGCACTCCCCCTCCCCAACCCCACCTCATCACAGCCCAGTTCCCTCACCACGCTTTCCCGTACAACTCATCTGGTTCCGCCTGTCACCAATCAGTCTAGAAAATAACGTTGATTCCGTTTGACCACCCCCAATCATAGGAGCACTGTATCATAAAATGGCCACTGAACAGGAGGAGACCATTTGGCCTATTGCGTCATTTCCAGCTCTCTGTCAGAGCAAATCACCAGCTCCATTCTGCAGTGGAAAATACTTTGAGTGGAATCCAATTGGGTATGTGTGCCATGCAGGAAACAAGTCCAGCGCATCAGAAAGGGGGAAGTTTATTTTCCATGCAGATGGATTATAAAAGCCTGTTACATGGAGAGCTTAAGAATATGGGGACTTAGGAGTGGTAAGTGACTTAATGTGGGGCAGGATGGAGTTTTGAATAGGGGTAAGTTGAATGGGAGGATGGTTGGTAGGAAAGAAGGGTGAATTTCTAGAGAACTGAAGATTTGAATCAGTACAGAGGCACGTTCTTTAGAGAGGTAAGCAGTCTTAATGATAGACATTGATTCTGTTTTAAATTATGCAAAATATCAAGCCCAGACCAGATCTTGTACACTGGCAGCTAATGTATATTGATTTCGACTTAGATGAATATATATGGTAGAAAATAAATTAGCAACATCATCGGCAACTCTAAAAAATGCAACATCAATGACAAATTCAATAAGTCAATAAGCTAGTTACTGCTTATTGAGACACATCATTTGAAATTAATGCTCTTTTGACTGTCAAATATCATCAACACAAAGCCTACAAAAAACAAAGAGCTCTCACAAATTAAAGCAATTATGATGATATTTTTCATTAGTTCCAGCATTTGGTGACTATGAGGTTTGAATTGCTACATTCTACCTTATGAAAGTTTAGATTGATTGTGTGCCTGTGGTGTGACATTAGCAGTGTGTGTTGTGTGACATTCTTTCTCAGGTATTTAACATTGGAGATTCTGTAGTAGGTTTCCATTAAAATGTTCCACAGTTTCAAAAGTGTTGATCAGTACAGCCAAAGGAATCAGCGTTACTCCAGGACCAAGGTGCAAAACACAGTACCAACGGTCATACACAGCACATATACTGCAGCACATATAAGATAGTACTAAAATACAGTCACACAAAAAAGTATTTACCGTAGTTCAAGCCCCCGAGTTGTAGCAGTCTGCAGTTGACACAATTCAGCTAGTCTTCTGCTGAGCAAACATTGGGGGCATCATTGACTCCAGCACTCCGGAGGAGCACATAGACTCTGACGCCTTTGGCACTCCTGGGGAACAGTAAACAGGTGACACCATGGCTCGAGGCCTAGTCCTCGCTATCACTGAGACCACACAGTTCCCCATCATCCGCCAATGAACCAGTGAATTGGACTTGCAGCATTCCACATTGTCAAAGTCCAACAGGGTCTTGCGATCACAAGAAAGGTGACTAAGACATTCACTCACTGTTAGAATACACAGTGCCCTCACACACCGACTCCTCTGACACCTCTCTGACGCAGGTGGCAGTACAATCTGCACCAAGTCCAGCTCCTTCAATTTCTCCACCAGTGATGGCTTAGTCCTGCAGTACTTCAAGTTCCTAATGTCCAGCAGGGTCCTGTGATGGTAAATAATATGTTTCAAAAAGACAATAGTACCTTTGGCTGGCCCCATAGAAGCTGCCATGTCTGAGTGAGCTGCCATCTTAACCAAAACCTTAGATGCCTCATGGTCTGTTCCATCCTTTAGGTCTTTAATAAAATTAGTTGAAAGGCAGGGGAGGGAGATCTTTTTTATGTGAAGCAAAGAAGACAGGTTAACATTCTGGCTTGAAAAACCACTAGAAGCTTATTCCCTTTCTTCTAAAGATTCAGTAATTATATCGTTCTTCATTTTATATGGATTATTATAAACACCAGAGACTAAAAATCCAGAATAATAGACACGAAATGCTGGAGGAACTCAGCATTTATGGAGAGGAATAAACAGCTGACATTTTGGGCCAATACCCTTCATGGAACCATCATGGCGTGTTAAATCTATTTTCTCAGTTTGTGAGGCAACATTTTTGATCAAGGAATATTTTCTCTGTTGTGGTTTATCAGTGGATCTTTGCCTTTGCTTCAGTACAAATGATTACATTGCCTTCACACATAAGAGCATGCTGCCATGTTGGACAGCACTCGACAGAATTGTTTCAATGATGTAAATGAGAATTTAGCAATTAAGTGAATGACAAATCCTCTCAAAACTCCAGCAGGATGTTGTGTAAGCATTTCTGTTTAGTCTGAAGTAATATGGTTCATTCATTTTTTTTTCGTCTTAGTGGGTGTATTAATAATATCTTTTTTCCATCATTAAGTAAAAACCAGCGTGCTTTTAAAATCAACCCTTTCATCCAGCTGGGTGCAAGCTTTGTTAATGTAACCTCCTGAATGAGGTTTTAGCTATTGGAGATTTTCATGTTAAAGATATAGTTCAGACTGTTGCTGTTAGGGGTCATGATCTGTACAGGCTTCCTGTCATTTTACCACAGGATAATGAAACCTCTGTAGTTAGTTTGTTTAATATAGTCCCGTGACTTTCAGCTAAGCCAACAGGAAAGAAATCTTTAACTGTAAAGAAATACTACCACTTCAGGCAGCAGGAAGGAACTTCATCTTCCAGAACTTTACTTTTTTGGTTTCACATCAAAGAACTTGGAAACTTAATGTGGAATTGGTATTGATGAGTCAAATGTGAAATGGCCACGATCTCACCAGATTTTCATGCAATTTGAAGAGAAGGAAATAATAGACACCGTGTTTAAAAAAAAAGGCAAAGAGGTATTTGAAAAAGGTCAATAAAGTGGCTGCTGTAGTTGAACCACGCTGGAATGACCTCTGGTGTGCCCTCAGTTCAGCAAGCTCAGTCAGACCGCAGGTGGAAGTTCTGCAAAAATGTAGAGGGAGGAAGTCTTGGACGTGGACATTGGATCAACATCAACAGGACTTTACTGTGTAATCCCTCTCAATGGAATAGATCATTAATTTTTGATGTCTGGCCTAACATATGAATACCACAGTTTGCCCAGAGCTCAGTGCAATTCTGCACCCAAAATCTGAGTCTCAGGGCTGGACACTGACAAGAAAAACATAACGGGACAAAGCAAGGTGTTCAGGTCCAAGCTGTATAACAAGCTACCACTGGGGTATATTATGACCATTTATGAGTTGGGCTATCACAGGATGCTACATTTGGCAGTTAGGATGTTACTATTGTCCTTGGTATAAGGGAACACAGCAGCAGGTGGGGTTGCTGTCTCATGGCACCAGTGGCCTTGTCTCAATCTGGACATCTAGAGCTCTCTGTGTGGAGCTTGATAATCTCTGTGTGACTTGGTATTAACCATAAGCGCTGTGATGTGCTCCCATATCCCAAAGGTGTGCAGGTTGGTAGGTTAATTGGCCCCTGTAAATTGCAGGTGAGTGGAGAATCTAGAATTAGTACAAATGAGCGCTTGATAGTTGTCATGGACTCCACTGGCAAAGAGCCTCTTTCCAGGCTCTTTTACTCTATAACCCCAGAAAGAGGGAGTGGAGGTGTCAGCAAATTTCATCGGCTGCTGATTGATATTGTTTGTAGCTGTAAGTGGATGTTTCAAAGGTTGATCAATCAACCTGCTGCCATTGTGCACAAATACATCCTGGACTAAGGTGCTGGCAGCCTGCCTGCCTTCACGTACTGAAATTCACCTCCCGCAAAAGCCACGGGAGATTAAGGAAGGATGAGGAAGGAAACAGGAACAAAAACAAGACTGTTAAATGAAAACCATCATTTTCTGCTTTACCTTTCTGGGCAATTAAGTAATTGAAAGGTCCAGATTTATACTTACAGCAGAACACAGTTTGCTGACTGCTCTCTAACTTCCACAGCATGGCTCTCATTATAACCATATAACAATTACAGCACGGAAATAGGCCATCTTGGCCCTTCTAGTCCCTGCTGAACGCTTACTCTCTCCTAGTCCCACCGACCTGCACTCAGCCCATAACCCTCCATTCCTTTCCTGTCCATATACCTATCAAATTTTGCTTTAAATGACAATATCAAACCTGCTTCTACCACTTCTACTGGAAGCTCATTCCACACAGCTACCACTCTCTGAGTACAGAAATTTCCCCTCATGTTACCCTTAAACTTTTGCCCCCTAAGTCTTAACTCATGTCCTCTTGTTTGAATCTCCCCTACTCTCAATGGAAAAAGCCTATCCATGTCAACTCCATCTATTCCCCTCATAATTTTAAATACCTCTATCAAGTTCCCCCTCTACCTTCTACGCTCCAAAGAATAAAGATCTAATTTGTTCAATCTTTCCCTGTAACGTAGGTGCTGAAACCCAGGTAACATTCTAGTAAATCTTCTCTCTATTTTGTTGACATCTTTCCTATAATTCGGTGACCAGAACTGTACACAATACTCCAAATTCGGCCTTACCAATGCCTTGTACAATTATAACATTACATCCCAACTCCTATACACAATGCTCTGATTTATAAAGGCCAACATACCAAAAGCTTTCTTCACCACCCTATCCACATAAGATTCCACCTTCAGGGAACTATGCATCATTATTCCTAGATCACTCTGTTCTACAAGAGGATCTACAGGATCCTCTGTACATTATCTACAGGAGGATCTTCTATGTTGATGGACAAGAGTAAAACAACATTTTATTCTCCCTTTTCCTGTAATTTCCCCTTTTCTCCCCATTTTACTGTGTGTGTTGCAACAACGGCTTCTTTCCTTCTCTTTTAGTCTTCTTGGTCCGACGTCTGAATATTTCTCTCTTTCGTTTTTTTTATATGAAAGAAATATAAAGTGGTTCTCATTTAAGTAAACCCATGACGAATTTCAGGTTTTGCTTGGATGCTGTCCAGGTTTGGCCCTACTGACTCTGCTTCCACCATGATCTGAGGAATATTTTCACTGCCCAACATCTAGCTGGCTCAGCGTTCATAACAACAATAGCTGTAAGTGTCTATGCTACATAGAGTAAAGGCACAACACTGTCACATGTGTTTTCTTAATGATTTTGGGCACAGACTGCAATGCATTCTATTGAAGTGAGCCAGAACATAAATCAAATGAAGATACAGCTGGGGGGTTTTCTTGTCATACACTTGGGAGGAAGAGTATATGTAACAAATCTGAAAGAAATATTCTTCAGACTACAGCACTGTCTTCTAAAATGCATCACTCTCCTGCTGTCTACATTATCCTCTGTATTCCTTTATGAACCCCCCCAAGACCTCTGCCTCCACCCTCTTCATCTTTTCAGGCTCAGACTGAGTCAGAAGCCTTGTTTCTCCCCAAGGTCTCACTCATTCGGATGACTCCTCCAAACAGTAATCTGGGTGTGGATCACGGAAAGGGACAGGTTGGGACAGGTGAGAAGTTTAAGCTCTCAGCAGTGTCACAAGGGATCTCGTTCAGTGATGGGCAAAAGTTTGAAGTGTCATCAGTTTGACAATTGCTGACAAATTGACTCTCACAAATGCATCCTTTTAGACCAGAAGCAGGTTAAATACACCTGTAGCTGTCCATTCATTGGTCAGAGGACTGATTCTATGTGTTAAAAGATCTGCTCCCTGTGGTTAAAGAAGTACCTTATCTCAGACGTCCAGTAGATAGATTCTCTTACCAAACAAAAATCTTAGTCTTAAAAATTAATTTAAACTGTATTTTGTCCAAATTCCACTCCCTGTATGTGAAAACTATTTCTTGGCTTAGGTTTGATACCATGTCCTAGATTCTCCACCAAAATAATTTCTATATATTCAGCCTGTCAAATCCCTTTGTTATTTTAAAGCATTTGAACTTATCATCCAGCAGCCTACTAACTCAGGAGAATAGGAAGCAGTGATGATCTGCAATGGTAACACTGACTCTGGTGTTAGTTGGGGGCTCTTTCAGTCGAGCGTTACTGCTCTAGATGGAAATTGATGGATTCATTGGAAAAGAGCAGCAGTCCAAGGGAAATTTACAGGATCAGAGGTGATCCCTTTACTTAAAGATATCCAACTCATTTGCAGTGCCACATGCAAAATGGTGGAGAAACTCAACAAGTCATGGAGGGAGATAAACTACCAGCATTTCAGGCTATCATTTGTAAAAGGGTTAATTTTAAAAACATATATTCAGAGTTCAAAGTTTAAAGTAAATTTATAATCAAAGCACGTTTATATCACAACATGCTGTCTGTCTGTCTTCGTCTGAGGCCTGCACTGGTCAGAGTTGACCATGAGGTTTGAGTAAGCAATGAGCAGTGGGTTGCCTTTGCAGGACTATCCTCTAATTTTAGGAATAAGATTATGATCTTATGTACTGTATTTGGGTGCAGTTCCTCACACAGTGAGGCCCAGTGCTTTTGTTTTGCCTCTTACCTCTTGGAATCCAGCCTTTCCTAATTTACCCTATTTACAGCAGAGAAACTCTCTTGTTCTTATCTCTTCCTGTGTTTTCAAGTTCATGGGAAGAGAATGCTTAGCAGTGGAAACAACCCTTCATTTAGGAAGCTTTGTATTTGTTCGGCATTCCATCTGCCGCCTGTATTCATTTTTGCAATGCCATAAGATACCAATACCTCCCAGCTATTGGCACAAGAACTGAGGATCACAACTTTGAACACGCCTTTTTAAAAATATATCTTTAAATCTCTGTTCGATGTAAACTTTGCCCATTATTGCTGAAAAATGTTGTAGTAATTTTTATCTGCCTTTGTATCTGTAGTCTATACTCTTATCAGTTCTGAGGGCCATTTTGATCACTGCATTCCTCGTACCTGATGGTGTTCTCATGCAATCTCTCCAGACTTACTGTGGTTCCGTTCAGAACACTTTTTATAATCATTGGATGATCATATATCACACATACATGTAAAAGGAGCCAGGGTGCCTTCACTGTATGCTTTTTAAGAGATTCCATGAGTATATCATGAGTCTTTGACCACCAGCAGAATTGTGCCTGCATCTAGCTAACTTACACTGCAGCTTGGAGTCTCAGAGTCATGAAGTCATACAGCACTGAACGTCTGTGCTAACCACTGCACCCGTGTCATTTACCTGCACAAGATCCAGACCCTCTTTTCCCTTGGTAATTCTAGATACTTCTTAACTGTTGTCAGTGTATCTAGCTCTGCCTCCTTCTCAACAGTCCATTCTAGATTCTAACCATCCTCTGTGTGAAATAATCTCTCCACAATTTTCCTCTAAACATCCTGTGTCTCATCCTAAATCCATGCACCCTTCCCTTACACACACCCACCCTGTGAAAAAAAGACTCTCACTACAGAGTATTAGAGTGATAACATTACATAACACAGAAACATGTCTCTTGAGCCAGCTCATCCATGCCAACCAAGTTGTATAGCTGAGTGAGAAATCTTCCTGTGTTTGGCACATATCCCTGTAAACATTTTCTGTCCATGTGCCTGTTTACTTTGTATCCATGTACTCTACCACGTGCCTTTACCAAATCTCCTGGCAGCTTGTTCTATATACCCACCACCTTTGTGTGAAAAAGTTGCCACTTAGACCCCTTTAAATCTATGCTCTCTCCTTTTAAATCTGTACCTTTAGTTTTAGACTTCGCTACACTGGGGAACTGACTGCGACCATCCACCACTGTTCCCTCCAAGCTGCAGGGGTGTGCAGTAACTGGAATGCTCCAGCACAGCTTAATTTTCTTTTATATAATGTTAATGTACTTTTCAAATCCATGTTAATATTATTGTGAAATACCCTTTAATTAATTATGTTAAAGATTATAATCCATAAATAAACATACCAAAACTTTACTTTGAAACAATTTAGAGCTTCAATGTACTTACATTGTCAATGTTTCAAGTTATAACACTGTTACAAATTGTAGCAATAAAGACAGAATGGAAATCAGTAAACAACAACACACACAAAATGCTGGTGGAACACAGCAGGCCAGGCAGCATCTATAGGGAGAAGCGCTGTCGACGTTTCGGGCCAGTAGCTCATTGCTGAACACTGACGCTGTCTAGTCAAAACGTATTACTTTTACTATTGTGCCTGTCAGTTGTTCTGACTGCCTAACTCCATTTACATGTGTTGTGAGCTTATACCAATGCTTATTGGAGTCAAGGCAAAGGAGAAGGATCATATTGCAATATATAACACTACAGGAAGAATGGGAAGGCTTTGGACTGGGTGCAGAAGGATATTGCCGAGAATGGATTGAATAAGCTGTAAGGTGAAGCTGAACATATTTGGAACTCTTAGGAATGTTGGTATGGCACTTGAAGTGGACCAAGATTGGCCCTTGCTCAAACAGAGGGGTCCTCAAGCCAGATTAAAGTGTTGAGGCCTAAGAATGGAAAAAGGAACCGTTGTTCGGCCTGCTGCTCTGTGCCAGCTAGGATCCCCACCTAAGCCCATCCAGTTTGCCTGCATTTAACCCACCTCCTTCCCTTCTCACTACTACCTTCGGGCAGAAGGTGCTGGAATCTTGGGCCCTACACCACCAGGTTCAGGAACAGTTGTTGCCCTACAACCATCGGATTCCCAGACCGGCATGGACTGACTCCAGCCTGAGCAAACTCGTGACCCTGATAATGACCATTCATAAGCCCTTCACCTCAGGAAGAAGCAAAGCATTTTCTCAGAGCTGTCCTCACTTAAAGTCACGTGGGAATTCAGAATTCTGGCACAAGCTCGTGGAAATGGTTGAATTTCACCAGATGCATCCTAAAGGTATACACGTGTTGGTAAAAGGGAAGAGCCCGAGGAATACGTGAGACAGGATAGCCAGGGGTGCAGGATGGTGCATGGGCAACTACTGGGAACGCTAGTAATGTTGGGAGATAAGGCTTCTTTTAAGGGGCAGTGCGGGAACAACTGTGGGGAGATGAGAGCAACTGGGGAATGATAATGGCAGTGATTCAAAGAGCTGATGAGACAGCCGTGGATTATGCAAAACGTAAATACTGAGTATATGAGGAGTATTCAGGGTTGGATAATCCAGGGAGGTACAATCCAGTCTTCCTGAAAATGCTGAACGAGGGCCTGAGCTCAGCCCATCAGGAAGTTTTAGATTTGGGATCAACATTCTCCGCGATGGTATCATGGACTGGTGAGATAGACCAGAGGAGGGGGAAGAGAAGTTGTAAAGTGGCTGCAGTGAATGCAGCTGCCGTCACATCACAGAGAACTTGCTTTGTGTGCCAGCAACCGGGGCACATAGCAAGGAACTGCTGGGATAGACATGGGAAGGCAAAGGAGGTGAGTTGTTACAGTTGTGGCCTCTCAGGCCATGGTTGGAGGTAGTTCACTAAAAGCAGAGGAGAGTGTGAAAATCACTCACCAAAGCAGCGTCCTCTCTCTCTGATTTGGCTGCTGACCAGATTATAGAGCCGGTGAGGTTAGACAAGCAGCTGAGTTGCCAGTGATGGTCATCCACAGATGTACACAAGAGGTGTATTAGAAAGCCAGTAATGTAAAATGTTAGAGGACACGGGATTGTTGATAACTGATCTACCCTTGACCACGACTGGAAAGGCAATTTACAATACCACTGCAAGAGATGAAAGAATGAGGGTGGAGACAAGTCAGCCCAGGTATTTGAGATTGAGAGAGTGCAGCTTCCTGTAGATTTCTGGGTGTGCACAAACAGTGAAGGTACTGTCCTGGGGATAGACACACTGAGAAAGGCTGATGCGCTCATAGACTCAGGAAGAAGAGAAATAACATGGACAGGGTAACACATTGAGAGACCAAGCAAAGCAGCAATGACACATTGCTGATCAGAGGGAAAAGAGGTAGTCCTCCCACAGCCGGGTGACCAAGTCATGGTGGGGTTCTGCCTGAAAAGGCCAGGGTTTGCTCCCAGATGGACAGGACCACAGATGGTACTTTTTACAAGTGACGCTTGTGTCTGTGTGCAGACTCAGCGAGGCAGTCAGTGGAAACACTGGAGTCAGACTAAAGTATACAACTTGCCTCCACAGACAGAGCGGCAGATCAAGTGTAAACGGTAACAGTGCCATTCCAGAGAATCTATGTGATGAACACCAGCTGAATGCACCGTGTCTGACCACAGCTGAGGGAAGCAGACTCACAGCAAACGTGTACACTGACAGAGAATGAGGGAAAGCTGTAAATAGCATGTTAAAGTGTAATAATAATGGTACTCTGTAATAAAGGCTGGTTGCTGAAGGGAGATGATTAGCTGTATAGAAAGATATTGGGGAAAATAGATGGGAATGGATCCAAGCTACAGCAAAGACATCAGGTTCCACAACCTTGATGGCATAGCAGACTGAGAAAGAGAAGGAAGAGAAGAAAGCAGTGATGCACCATCAATAGCTCTCGGAGACAGGAAGTGAACGATAGGCTTTTATTAGCAGCAAAAAGGGAGCATGACATCTCCGAGACTGAGGGAGGAGCAGTGCCTCCAATCGCCTTTATATGGGGGTCTGTGGAAGGAGCCACAGGAGCAGTCAGCAGAGGAGGCGTGTCCAGACAGGTATACATAGTTTACCACAAGCAGTCAGCCCCCAGCCTGAGTGGGCAGTGAATACAAATGAGCTGGGGCCTTTCAACAGCCATGCCAGCAATCGACTGGATAGTTCAGAAGGGGATTCCGCTGGAAGAGGGTCTGAGAGCCTGATACATTTACCTTACTGGTGCCCCTAACCAGTGAGTAACCATGGGTACCACTGCAGAGTTTTAGCTATCAGAGACTGAAGGGGTGAAGATAAAGAGTGTGATTAAGTTGCAATTGACCGGCAAGAAAACAGTCAACATGCATGTGACTGACGAAGCTACATTTTTAAAGACTGTTATTCAAATTACTGGAATAGTCTTTCTCCTTATAGGTAGCCATTAGGGATGATACAGTAGATTAAATGCACATAAAGTAACTGGGTGTATTCTGACACAGGGCATTACTGGTGCCCAATTTGAGAAGACCATCTTTAAGGCTGGCCTTTATTGGTACGATTCTTTTTGTCCAGGAGGGTCAAGAGGAAGGATTGTTAGGCTGTTTTTAGGGTTAGGACAAATACCAAATAATTTCAGCCACCAATCTTCTGACCTGGATATGGACTGTAGATTAAATATAAAATGCAGCTCTGGAGAATGGATTCCTAAGAGTCAAGAACTGCAGTTAATTGGAAGACCAGTCAATGCTGATTTAAAATTCATTTGCGTGTCTGTAGTGTAGATGCGAAGAAGGAGGAGTGAAAGTTATATGTAATATAACTTATGATGAATGCTGTGCCTCATTTTGTCGAATAAAAAGACTACTTCATATCTACCAGCTACTTCTCTCTGGTGACTTTATTCATGTGACAACACAGATGAGGTGCAGGCAGATGGATTAGTGCTGGTGCACTATGGGCTAAGGTATGCATCCTTTTCCTGTGGCATGCCGTACTGTTTTATGTTCTATGTTCTATGAGGGCTTGATAGATAGGCGATGTAGGACGCTTCCCACAATGGGGAATCTGGAACTTTTTTTCTGAATACATTCCCCCCCCCCCCCCCATTTTAGGTGGAGATAAGGGGTTCTTCTCTCTTGGGCATTGTAAATTTTTGGAATTCTCCACAAGTTTTGCTGACAGGATTGAATCATTGAGTACACTCAAGACCAGGATGGACATTTTCCACCTACATAGGACATGTGTTATTGGAAAGCTGAGGCCAAAATCAGATTTGCATTGACTTTACTGAGTAATGGAAGAGAATTGAGGGGACAAATGTCTCCTGCTTCTCCTCTTATTTCTGCTCTGCTGAGGATGTACTGGTACAGAATTTAACTTCGCAGCTAGCACACTGGATTCTTGACCCAAATACATGATATCAAATCTCACCGAGGCAGACAGGAATTTTAATTCTACTAATTAAATAGATCTAGATACATTAAAAGAATTCTACTATCTGTAACAGGATCATTGTAATAATCCATCTGACTTAATAATGTGCCTCAAGGAAGGAAGGAAGAAAAATTCTCCTTTCCTGCTTCAGCTTAGGTGTGACTGCGTGTAAAAGTGAAGCTGATTTTTCATAGACTCCTCAGTTCAAGAGAAATTAGGGTTTGACAATAAATGCTGGTATGGCCAGCGCTGTCTGTAACGTTTTGTAACCCCAAAACACTAAATTAAGTAAAAGAAAATCACAGAGCTGGGAATGACGTATCTTAGTTTTGTTTTTATTTTAAGCAAGGCATGTACGTATGACTTGGCGGCATGATGTCATAACAAATAATTTAAATGAACAAAAATGCTAAATCAAACAATATATTTACAATATTACTCAAACATTATTGAAATATTAAATATACAGCACTCCTGCCTGCTTAGCCATAAACTCCAAATCAATATAGAATATACATATATAGAATATGTATGTATATATACAGTATACTATATAATGCAACTACTATACAGTATAGACATCCACAAAGTCTTAAATTGTCCCATTCAGGCCTAAAGTTTTCATCACTGTGGAGGATTTTTTGCTCTTATGGGGTAACGTTTTTCCTGACAAGGGGATCACTCTGCTGGGCAGGTGAGAGTGGGGGCTGTGAAACACCCTCGTGTTCTGGGGCTTCCTCTGTGGTGGTTGTAGGGGTTGACTCTGGGACTGTGGGAAGCGGTTTTGACGGATCCAGACACCTTTCTCCTGGACATGTTGGCATCCTGAACAGCGCATGGCAAGCTTCACTGGGCGACGTGGATCATAATGTGCGAATACAGTGTCCGACGTCACCATTTCCTTTACCTTTTGGATGGCCAACTGAGCCTGCTTTGTCCATCGCCAATTCTTCTCGATCGGTAGTGATGAGTTCAAAAGGTAGAGCACAGTAGACAGGTTTAGAGTCATAGAGTGCAGCGCAGAAACAGGCCTTCAGCCCATCTAGTCACTCCCATTGATCTGCATCGGAACCATAGCCCTCCTTACCCATCCATCGAGGGACTGTATGGCTAATCCCTGCTTATATTTGTGTCCTTATGATTCAAATTTACTGTAGGATTGTGCAGACTGGACAATGATCTTAAAGGGAAGCCTAGAGACACAAGAGACTGCAGACGCTGGAATCTGGTGCAGGAAGCAACCTGCTGGAGGAACTCAGTAGGCTGATCGTCATTTGAGAGAGGGAAGGAATAGTCAATTTTTTTGAATTGAAACGCTGCATCAGAACTGCTCGGATACTGTAAGTTCCTTACACTATTCACATATGTTTTATATACTAAAGACTACATCTACTGAAGTGCAAAAGCATGAAGCTTATAAGTCATTCAGTAGGGTATTAAGAAGTCCAAGTTCCAGCAGTATAATTCACATGAGAAATTCACCACACCTCCTCTTCACCTCCCAACCACATTTTGTACTCAGACCATGACCACCTCTTAGCCCTTAGTCTTAGGGGCGGATCTACCCCCACCAACCAGCCATTTGATCACTTGAATGGGCCTACAGCAGTGGTTCCCAACGTGGGGCGTACGTCCCACAGGGGGGTAATTTGATTTTTAAGGGGGGCAATTCGAGAATGAGTTATTAACAGTGAATTTTTTCTAGTAAGTCTGTGTGAGTATGAGTGTGTGTGCGAGTTAATACATATGTGTATATACAGTATGCATACATAAAAATACTTGTGTGTATGTACATGTGTAATTGCGTATGTACTGTATATATAGTGTATCACCATCATTACAACCATCAAATGGCTTTCATAATTAAATTAATGAATTGACTGATGTAGGAAGGAACGAATGAACAAGTCCAAACGCGTAAGAAACTCGTACGAGGTCGCGCCAATGCTGCTTTTTGCAGTAGCTTTCGGTTCTTGGCGGTGTGAAGGTGTGTACATTGCGTCATCTCTTTTAAACGGTGTATCTGTCTTTGTATGCTGTAGAAATGAATCGGCATTGTTTTATTTATTATTATTTTAATATCACTTAATGTTTTTTTTACAATTTCTTAGTAATTTCTTCCTCAGAACTTTAACAGTCCTTTGGTTCCTTTGTTTTTCTCTTTCATGAATGCCATGTTCTTTGGAAGCTTGTTTAAACCAAGTTAATGGTCTTTTAGGCTTCCTCCAAGTGAATAGGAGTTCACTTTTTGAATAATAAGAATTATATATCACCACAGGGGGCATCAGGATTTTCGAGGTGATTAGATGGGGCATGGCCAAAAAAAGGTTGGGAACCACTGGCCTACAGTCACTGATCTGATCTCCAGGTGAAACGCCAGATCCAGTTTGGACCCCAGATGATGCAGAGTGGCTATAATTACCGAGCACATCTTTCTGGGTGCACTGGAATACCCAGGATGTGGATCATAGGAAGAATATCCTGATATCTCCCTGTTCAGTTAGCAAAGAGTCTGGAAACAATTCCAAAACCTGATAACTACAGGTAATGCCTTCTCTTGGTAAGATCTGTTGGATTCAGTGCAAACGGTTTTGGTGACAGCATAAGAACTGGGGAATGTGTATAAGTTGGATTTTCAGCATTCGCATATCTTCTCTTGTTGGTGAATGAAGAAGCTCTTTGTAAACTGGAACTGCCTTAGATGATGAAGAATCTGCCTGTAGCAGTGCAGCCCTTGTGCTGAAGAATGCCCCTCTTGTTTTAGCTCTTGCATGTGAACTATATTCACACAACACACATTTGTCCTGCTGCTATGGAGCTTGACATACAGTACTGTGCAAAAATTCTTTAAAGTGAAGATGCTTTCAAAAACAATTAAATGTAAAGTTTCTGTATATCAAAAAATACTATAAAGAGCACTAATCACTAAAACACTAAATCAAGTCAATATTTGGTGTGACCACAGCTGTCTTTAAAACTGCATGCAGTTTTATAAGGACATCAGTTGGTAGGTTGTTGCAAGCATCTTGGAAAACTTGCCACAGTTCTTTTCCAGACGTCGGCTGTCTCGCTTGCTTCCGTCTCTCCAGGTAATCCCAGACGCCTCAATAATGTTGAGATCAGGGCTCTTTGGAGGCCATACCATCTGAAACTATGAAACTATCCAGGGCACCTAAGACTTCTGCATGGCACTGTATTGTGCACAAAGTGTTTGTTGGCCCTGCCTGTTGCTGTAGCAGTTGACAAGGTTCTTTGCTATCCACAACTCACCAGTTTTCATGCTGTTTGCAAACTTACTTTTCATGACCCCACATTCATCTCCATGTCAATAACGCGTATGAATATAATTGACTTTATTTCTTACCCCCTTCACATACATAAGGAGGAAAAAATCTTTACGTTATGTCTCCATCTAAATGTGCAATTTATAGCAATTTGTAATAAATAGTATGTACAACAGGACAGGAAATATAGCATAGAAATACAGTTGTGTCAGTGCCAATTAATCAGTCTGATGGCTTTTATGCTGTGGTACTGTTTCCCAGATGGTAGCAGCTGGAACAGTTTGTGGTTGGGGTGGCTCAGGTCCCCAATGATCCTTCAGGCCCTTTTTTACACACCTGTCTTTGTAAGCATCCCGAATAGTGGGAAGTTCACATCTACAGATACACTGGACTGTCTGCACAATTCTCTGCAGATTAAGGGAGGTGCAGTTCCCATTCTAGGCAGTGATGCAGCCAGTCAGGTTGCTCTCGATTATGGCCCTGTAGTAAGTCCTTAGGATTTGGGGACTCTTGCCAAACTTCTTCAACCATCTGAGATAAATTGTCTGAGATGCTTTCCTTTGGTGTCTGAAGTGTAGATATGAGTAGGGAGATTGTGGTAGAAACAATTGGTTCATTAGGATTAGTTTTAACATCAGAGGGCAGCCCACACAATCGCTACACTTTTGGTGCCAATCTTTTTGAATGTGGGTGGAAGGCAGAGCATCCTGTGGAAAGTCATGCAGCCTTGGGGAGAATATACAACCTTCTTACAGACAGCAGCCAAAATCGAATCATGATTGGCCATTGCTGGTTCTGTAAAAGAAATTGCGTTAACTTCTTTGCTACCGTCCTGTCCTGTATGGAATAGGTAGCAACATTACTGTATTGCCAGAAACCTATTGCAATGAAGAGGGTGTAAAGCAGATTTATGAGGATTGTGCCAAGACATTGCAGAACTGAGTAAAGATTGGATGTTCTGGGCTTGTTTACTTTCGATTGGTGGAGGCTGAGAGGAGGCTTGATCAGGATGTATCCAAATATGAGAGGATGAAACACAGAAAGAAACTATTTCTCATTGCTGGGCAGTTAAAAACCATAGAGGAACAACCTAAACTAATTGGTACAAGGATAAAAGGAGAGGTGGGGAAAGGAAGTTTCACCCAGAGTCTTTAACCAGTAGATGTAACAATAGTAGATGCAGAGACCCACATCATATGGAAACAGTACTGGATGTGCCCATGAGGGCTAGTGTCTTGCAGTGTTGTGGACTCAGTGTTGGAAGATGGGGTTGGTGAGGATGCTCTTGATAGACTGAATGGTCGTCTGTGTCATAAATCTAAAGAGATCAAACGATTAGTTTTATATGTCACACGTACATCGAAACATGCAGTGAAACACGTTGTTTACACCAAATCAGATCAGTGAGATTTGTGCTGGGCAAGTGTTGCCACGCTTACGGCTCTGACATAACACGTGCGCTCATCACCCTAAGCTGTAAACCAAAACCGCATGTCTTAACCCTAAAGCGTGCGAGGAAATCGGAGCACTGTTGGAAGCCCGTGCAGTCATGGGGAGAGTTAACATGCTCCTTACAGAGGGCAGCAGGAATTGAGCTCCAATCTTACAGCTGGCACTGTCAAGTGTTGCGCTAACCACTATGTTTTGTGTTGCCCACAACCTTTAATGATTCCATGTGATTCGGAGTTGAGCTACTAATCTCACTCACGAGAACATAAGAAACAGCATGATTAGTTCTGATAGCTGCTCAATCCAAGCCTTCTCTGCCATCCAACTAGACTTCGACTTCAGCTCCTCTTTCTTGCAAGATACCAGCTCCCCTTTTAACTAGAACTCTGTCTCATTTGGCTTTGAAGAGATTCAGTAAACGCAGATCTCCATGGCTTAGTTTTTGAGCAAATCATTCATGCCTGACTGCACGGCTCCTGCAGCTTCCAATCTGCTCGGTCTTCCCTTCTTCCCACAGAAATACAAAGCAGGCAGAGTCTAATCTGAAGCTCAAGCGGGCACATCTGGTGCAGTAATGCACTGATGCTGATTGCCCATTTGGGTCCCAGAACCTGATCTAGGCATGTGCCTGCTTTCTTTTTCTCAGGAGCGCACTTAAAGAAAGCATCTATCCAGTTCACTGTGCACAAAGGACCTCTCTGTTACGAAGGGGAAGTGCTGTGCTGGGGAAAGGAGGTCGATAGCAACAAACTGGATATATATTTTCATAAGGGGGTAATGTTTTGTCAAAGTTATTTGCAGGGATGTGAATGTGGATTGATGGTGACATGATTGTGAATGGTTTCAGAGTGTGTTTTCAAGTTTATTTGTGCTACAGAGGAAGGAACGCCCTCTCGTTGTGCAATGAGATGTTTAAGAGCTATTTTTCAAGGATGATATTTCTCCCAATATGACAGCTTTCTGACTGTACTGTGAGTGAAATATGGTCTTCTCCATCTGCTCTTCTTTTTTGTTTGCTTGAGTCCTGCCGCAGCCAGTGGTTAGGCTCTGGGGAAAACAACAGACTGTTGTAAACCTGGGGGATGATGTTGTCCCTGAATGATCCACATGAAACTTGGTGTGAAGTAGCAGCTTCATTTCCTTTACTGTGCTTCGTTAATGGGAGAGGAGGAATACAACAACGAAAGGTTCATCCTTCTGATCCTAGCCCTCTTATACAAAGAATTTCATACAGCTTGTATTCACTTGAAATCCTTCAGATTCTCAGTGACATTCATGTTCTACTAACCTGACCCCTCATGGAATCAGAATCAGCAAATGTTCCTGGTGGTGGAATGGAGATTTTGGCATATTCCCAAAGTGTTGGAGGAGATCAGCATTCAAGGTAACCCACTCCACACACGCACACACACACACACACACACGCACACGCACACGCACACGCACGCACACGCACACGCACACGCACACACACACACACGCACACACACGCACATGCACACGCACGCACGCACACACCATGCATCTGTCTGGAGGACTCCTTCTGAAGATATGATTTATTTTCTCTTCTGTTCTTGAGGGCATAACTTGCCTTGCTTTGTTACATATTCCAGAACCTTCACATGAGGAGGCAGTGACCTTTCTGAATTCCGTCTGGTGAATAAATGTCTGAAGCAGCAATAATAGCCGTTTCACTGTAGACAGAATGACCTTTTGAATGGTTTACATTATTCAGGAAATGAGGAATGTTTGCAGGCTTTCTGCAACAGGATGTAACTTGACTTTTATGATATGGCATTGTCAACTGTAGCTAAGTTCTCAAATCGTGCAGTACTTTAAGTTCTCAAATCGTACAATACTTTAAGTTCTCAAATTGTACAGTACTTTATGAGCATTTTGTCAACAAAACATCTCCGGATTAAGTTGGAAAGTGAAGGATATGGGGAGGCACACCATGCTGTGCCACGTGCAATAACACTTGGCCCATAAGTAAGTGAGTAAAAACATCCCATGGAGTAATGCAAAGTAACAACACAAGAGATTCTGAAGGTGCTGGAAATTATAGCTCCAGAATTCCATTAACAACATTGAATTAGGTGATTATCTAGATTCAGAAATTCATTCATTAAGGGATATTCATTTTAATACATTTAAAACATTATGACCTTGAGACTCAGAATATGCAGGAAGGTTATGTAAGTTTTGTTCACCCTCATGTCAAATTGTTGACTTATTTGCACTTGACAGGGTCATCAAGGGCTTCAAAGCTCTGGGCTGCTGCGACTAAAGTCCCCTGAGGCCTAAAGAACAGTCAGGTTCTAAATTGCAGCCATGCTTCCTTTCAAAACCAAAAGTAATGAATTCCTTCCAAGGTTCATAAAACCCAGCTAGGGTGGAGTCTAAATGCTTTCAAAGGAACTGAAACACATTTGATTTCATTTGGTAAGAATTTCCTTGAAATCTTATTAGTATAGGATTCCTATGCACTCTTCCTATGGAATCTTCTCAGATATTAAATAACTCATATAAGTGTGTGGGGAAGTACCCGGGGGTTGGACGGGATTGCTAGCTGCACAAGCAAATTGTTCTGTTTTCCTATCAGAAAATGTAAAACTCCAATTAATGAGTTAGAATCCAAAAGGGAATTTGAGTCTTTTTAGCATTTCAAATCATGGTCTTGATTTCTCTGCGTGCTCGCAGAATCATTTTATTTCCTTTGCTCTGAAGACTTGTAATTAAAATGCATTCACCTCTTACTGCTGTTGCAGGTGATGAGGGCCAACTTTCTTTGGTTTTGTGGCATGATTTCAATGGTAAAGAAGATTAGACTGGGTGATTGGTTTCAACATAATTTTCCCAGGGTAGTATCTAATACTAGAGGATATGCAACTAAGATGAGAGAGAGGAAAACTGAAAGGAAATGTGAGATGTTGTGTATTTAATATCTCAGTAATATTTGAGTAATATTGTATATATGTTGGCTGATTAAGCATTCTTGTTCATTTAAATAATTCATTACGGGTTATATGTATAAATACCTGAAGTGCATACGCATCATGGTACTGTGTGATACATATGCACATCGCTTAAAGTAAGGAACAAACTAAGACTCGTCTTTCATCTTTTCCTTTTAAATAGTTTGATGTTTTGAAGTTAAAAAACATTAAAGTGTTGACAAGATATTTCTCAAATGAACCTGAGACTGCTACTGACCTGAGGAAGTGCCGCGAGGAGTGGTCGAGCAAAACAAAATGCAGCACCGCACAACCAGAGGCAGTCAAGTTAAAAAACCCCAGAAAATGGAAAAATTCAGGGTTCATAAACAATGGGTACCAGGTGATAATAATCATAAAGAAAATCAGAAATGGCTGACTGCATCAGAAAGATAGACACATTCAATTGTTCAATAGGCTCATGTATACTAAACTAATTGAACAGTATTTTGAAGCAAATGAAATAGCCCACGAGAAACAAGTACCAATTTTGCTGAGTGTATTGGATTTAAAGGCAAACAATTTGTTTCAAAGTTTAACTGCTCCAGTCAAGCCAGCAGTAGCGAGATCTTTGCTGATGTTGATGCACGAAAGTAATGCAGGAACATTTGGAACCAAATCCGTTGTTGATTTCAGAATGCTTTAGGTTTCATAAGTGGAACCAAAAAGAAGAGACTGTCAGAGTCAGAATCAGAATCAGGTTTATTATCACCGGCATGTGACATAAAATTTGTTAACTTAGCAGCAGCAGTTCAATGCAATACATAGTCTAGCAGAGAGGAAAAAAAATAAAACATAATAATAAGAAATAAATAAGTAAATCAATTACATATATTGAATAGATTAACAAAAGTGCAAAAACAGAAATTCTGTATTTAAAAAAATGAGATAGTGTCTGAGCATTGTCAGTTTGGTAATGGGCTTAATGATGCACTGAGAAATCATTTAGTTTGTGGAATCTTACAAGAAAACATTCAAAAAAGGCTCCTAACTGAAACACAACTTACATGTAAGAGAGCAGTTGAAATAGCTGTATCAATGGAAACAACAGATAGAGACATAATTGAGTAGTAGTCAGGAATGAAAGTGAGTGGAACAAAATTGAGACAGCTAAACGTAAGCCAGTCTGGCCAAACAAATTGTGCTACTATTGTGGCAGAGGCTCACGTACACCAGACCAATGCAGATTTGAGGGCGAGCATCGCAGAAAATACAAACAGTAGGTCACATACAAAGCATGTTTGGCAGGCAAAAATAAATTGTCTGCACATGGAAAAGAGAAAGCTGCTGTTTCAAACAGAGAACTAATCTGTATGCTGTTGAGGAAAAATCTGATAATGATGAGAGTGACTCAGGGCTGAGTGCCCTTGAGATTCCCAATATGAAAACTAACAACAGGCAAATGATATGACTTAGACCAGAGTGAAGGATAGATAAATTAGAATGGAATTGGACACTGGCTGGGCTGTTTCAGTCATTCCACAGAATGAGCTTAAATGGCATTTCAAAGATACTGAACTGAAGGCTGCAGATATCCAACTAATAATTTATATTGGAGAAAAAAAATAACTCCTGTGGGAATGACATTTGTAACAGCGAAATGCAACAACCCACAAGATACAGTGAGCTTGTATGTAGTAAAAACAGGAGGACCAGCATTGTGGGGACAATAGCAGCTTGTAAAAGTACTGTAGATGTAAAGACCATGGCCAGATAAATGTAAGGCCAAAAAGAAAGGAGTCAATAGAGTAGCAAAAACAGAGGATTCATCAGAAGATGTTGTGGATGAGGAAACCAAGAGGAGAGATCAATTCGTAAAGGTAGCAAAAGAAGGATTAATAAGAGAATACTCCAGTGAACTAAATGGACCTTCCCAAGATCAAGATGCACAAACTGGAAGAAGTAAAAAGCAGGAGGAAAAAATGTGTGCAGAGCTGTCAGAACCATTTCTGGCATTCTCAGATCAACTTGTACATCCTCTACTGAGGAGCCTGGAGAGCTTGAGATTGTTTTCACAGCAACAAGTCTCATCTGCCAAGCAGAGTGATCCTCCTTGTCAGGAAAAGTGTTATCCCACAAGAGGGAAAAACCTTCCACAGCATTTAAATTTATGGACCTGAATGGGACAATTTATAAATAGACTATCCTGTGGATGTCTGTATAGTAGCTTTATTATATATAATGTGTATATGGTAGAGATGCATTCTATATTGAGTTAGTTTATAGCTGTATGGGGAAGAGAGTTTTGTAGTAATACTTGAATAATACGAGGGGTGATTGATAAGTTCAAGGCCTAAGGTAGAAGGAGATGAGTTATACAGCTCTCGTTACAATGCACATGCAGTTCAACTCTTTGAGTGATTATGCAGAAAGTTTGAAGTTAATAACTCATCTCCTTTTACCCTAGGCCACAAATTTATCAATCACCCCTGATGAGTTATTAACTGATGAGTTATTCACTTCAAACTTTCTGCATAATCACTCAAAGAGTTGAAATGTACGTGCATATAACGAGAGCTGCATAACTCATCGCCTTCTACCTTAGGCCATGAACTTATCAATCACCCCTGCTGTGGACACTTCCTGGAGGTCCAAGATCCATATGCTCCTCGACCGCTGGACTAAGTGTGTAAATGTAGGAGGGGACTATGTTGAAAAATAAATGTGCTAGGTTTTCTAAGATTGGCTCGTTCTACCTTAGGCCACGAATTTGTCAATCACCCCTTGTATTGTATATATATATGTTGATTGATTAAGCATTCTTGTTTGTTTAAATAGTTTATTATGGGTTATATGTATAAATACCTGAATTGCATATGTCATCATGCTTCCATGTGATATGTGTGTGCCTCAATTAAAGTAAAGGACAAACTAAGACCCATATTTCCGACTCTATCTTTTCCTTTTAATTAATTTAATGTTTCGACATTACAAAACATATCATGACAGTCTTTCACACAGAGAGCACAGGTATCACTAACCGGCTGCCAGGAACAGTAGAGGAACAGATATGATGGGGCATTTAAGGGGCTGCTAGATAGACATCCAAAAATGCAGAGAACAGAGGGATATGGTCATGTACAGGCAAATGAGATTTAGTTTAATTCGCCATTGTGGAGACACCAAAGATTCTGC
This sequence comes from Hemitrygon akajei, assembly GCF_048418815.1. Lineage (NCBI taxonomy): Eukaryota > Metazoa > Chordata > Chondrichthyes > Myliobatiformes > Dasyatidae > Hemitrygon > Hemitrygon akajei. The sequence continues at coordinate 139,434,128 of NC_133131.1, forward strand.
AGATATTAGAAATCTTGAGCAAAACACACAAAATACAACCAGAACTCAGCAGGTCAGGCAGCATCTATGGAGGGGAATAAACTTCTGACATTTTGGGCCTCGACCATTCATCAGGGCTCTTTGTCACTCCAGATGAAGGGACTTGGCCTGAAAGGTTGACTGTTGCTTCTCCATAGATGCTTCCTGACCTGCTGAGTTCCTCTGGCATTCTATGTGTGTAACTCAGCATTATAATTTAGCACAGACATTGTGAGATGAAGGGCTTGTTCCTGTGCTGTACTTTTCAGTGTTCTATATATGTTAGGTGATCACTGCACTACTTCTGGCTTAACATTTTGCTAAATTTGAATGTTTATCCCTGGCCGGTTTTGTGAAATTAAATAGAAATTTCTATTAAATTTCTTCTGAGCTGTTTCCCTTCATGATCGTGCAAAAAGTTCAAACTCCATGAAGTTTGTGTTTAATATGAATTGCCAAGTCAAGCTAATCCCTTTATTATTATTTCAACCAAATAATCTTTGTTAACAACCATTTAACTGTATATGTCAAGAAACATTTAAGTTAACTCTTAGGCTGTATTTTCCGCTTTCTAATCCCATTAAAATTATTTTGAACATATTTCCAAATATTAATCAGATGGTTTTCTCAAGCTGGTGTCTGACCAATGCAGCTGGACTGTCAGGAGAAATCCAGAATTCAAAGTACGAAGTAAATTTATTCTCAAAGTACATCTATGTCACCTAATACAACCATGAGATTTGTTGTCTTGCAGGCATGCTCAGTAAGTCCAAAAACCATAACAGAATCAATGAAAGACTGCACCCAACAGGCCAGACGAATAACCAATGTGCAAAAGAGGACAAACTGTTCAAATATACTGTAAAAGAGAAAATAAATAAATAAGCAATAAATATTGAGCACATGAGATGAAGTGCCCTTGAAAGTGAGTCCATAGGTTGTGGGAACATTTCAATGATGGGTGAGTGAAGTTGAGTGAGATTATCCCATTTGGTTCAAGAACCTGATGGTTGAAGGGTAATAACTGTTCCTGAACCTGGAGATGTAGGTCATGAGGTTCCTGTACCTTCTTCCTGATGGCAGCAGTGAGAAGAGAGCATGACCTGGGTGACGGGTGCCCCTGATGATGTATGCTGCTTTCCTGCAACAGCACTCCTTGTAGATGTGCTCAATCATGCTCACTTGAAAAAGTAAATTAAACCATAAAGGAGAAGACAGGCTCAGGGGTGTATGCAGTACAGGTCCAGTTGCTCCCACAGACTAAGTGATGAATTTTATGGGCAATGAGTATGAGATCGTTGATTATTGTTTTTAAGGCACATCCCATCATTTGAATTGCAAATCTAATTTGATAACTTATCCCTAAGTAAAATAGAATGAAGTTGTTGTGGAAGTTATTTGGGCTTTCAAATTTCACTGGTTGCAGGTCCTCTTATTAAGAGAGATGCCAACAGTCAGGTTCCGTTGAAGACAGGAATTCTGTTCTAAGGTGATCACATATATTTACCAGATGGGAATGTTTCAGCAGCTGCTGAGTGAGACCTGAAACTGTAGGCGAAGGTGAAGGGTGAGAGAATCAAATGCTGAAATTCTTGGATGACTGCAGTAAGGGTTGGAGCTGAGGGGTGAGCCACAGACACTCGAGGAACCAAAGCTCACAACGGCCGATAACCAGGGGTATGGGTCAGCGGGGATCACTCAGCTATCTAGTTGGCCAGGACCCAGCGGAGACTAGCTGCCAGTGTGACAGCCAACGAGTCAGACCAATATAAACATGAGCACTCAGCAGAAACAACACTCAATTCTGCACCTTGATTGATGACGAACCATTTGCAAACTAACCTTGGTGAACAACTCTACAAATTTATTAATATGTTTACCTAAAAATCTCATATCTTCTTTTGCCACTACTCCTAGAAGCCCATTCCATGCAGCTGACTCTCTCTATGCAAAAAAAACTCACCCTACACATTTTCTTTAAACTTTCCTGCCTTAAATCCGTGTTCTTTTAGATGCTAGCTGCTAACAATTGCCTCCTGATGGGACATGAGCTGTATGGATATTGACTGATGGCAGAATCAGAGTTGAGCACGATCTTGGACACACGTAGTCTAGCCATTCATGCTTTGGTTACCCTGAAGGTGGATCAGTTGGGCATATGACCTCAGTGAATGTCAGTGAGATGGGGAAGGATAGGAGATGATGAAGTACAATTACACAGTGGCAGTGTAAATATAGCTTCATAGCTTCCTTCCCATAGTGCTGTGGATCATGGAGGTGGAAGAATATGGTTGACCTTTAATTCTGAAAGAGCCGATTCTACTCTTTAGATTCATCAAACTGTCACACATCAGTGCTTTAAGTCCATCACCATCTATTCAAAGGAGTTGAAGAATACTGATAAACGCTGACCTTGCCAGCAATGCCCACATCGAGGAAATGTTGTAAAATAATTTTGAAGTCTGCAAGCTGAGGGGTTATGGCATTATGGTGGCTACATAATTGGACCAGTATCCAGAGATAGGAAAGGGAATTTCTCATGAATTTAAATAAGTCTGAGTGAACTAGCGTCAGCATATCAGAACCTCAATGATCACACATTACTGTATAAACTCCTGTCCTTCAGGAAAGGATATCTCCCATTTTACCCAATCACGATGATAATTGACCCCAGACCCACTATTTAGTTGATTCCTAACCGCCTTCAGAAATGCTCCAGCAAAGGCAATTACCAAAGACCTGGCTAGCAACATCCATCTTCCGTGAATTATAAAGCAAATCAAAATATGAGTGACAATCAATGCTGTAATCATCATCATTATGTGCTGTATTGTATGACATGGTGATCATGGTCTTCCATCTGTCTTTAATCTGAGAAGTTCTAATAAGCTCTTCAAAACTTTTGCCTGTCCATCCCTTGATGTAACTCATGAATGCCATGTGCTGTTGCCCGCTATAATGATAATCATGTAAACCAAGCAAATGATATTGAACTTAATCTAGCCCTGATACCATACTTACTAATTACTGCCCATTACAAATGCCCGTTGGCATTTAAGGCAACAATGAAAGTCCTCCAGCTCTGGCAGTGCCCAGGGCTTCCCTCAACATGCGAGTAGCTTCCTCTCAGTTTTCACTACTCTCAGTCACGCAAGTCCCAGGTAGAGACTCAGAAATACCACTGCACTCAGGTGTAGAAAGATTCTTCATTGCTGTTTCTGTAGGAATTTTGTTTTACCAGTCAGGATTGTTAGCCCCGAGCTGAACCCCCTAACCTGGAGGACCCGTGGACCACCGTCTGTCCTGTGTCCTTTGACCTGTTTGGCATGCGTGACCTGACCAAGAGCCAAAGCATAAAGCCCTGATTCCAGCCAATGTAGCTCTCGGGGTCATTGAGGTATGCGAGTCTCCAAACTCCAACAAGGTTGTGGTCTTCTTGGAGGCCTGATACCATAAACATTGATTTAATTGAAATAGATAGTGGAAAGTTGGGTGACTCCAGGGTTATTGAAACTTTCAGTAGGAAAATATTTGTGCAATATTTCCTTGTAGATATACTGTACATTGAGGCTACTGCTAGTCATTGAACAACACATGATCAACAGTATTAATGTTATTTTCTATAACACATATATAGTCAGTGAATGACTCCTGAACCGATGATAGATCAGGCCTTACATGAAGGATTAAGGTCTGCTCTGTATTATTTAAAAGGCTGATCTTAATGGGAAGTTTAGCAATTACAGATCTTCCAGAAAGTGTTAGTTTTCCTTAAGATCAATTTCTGTTTTGCCTTTATGTTGCTCCCTAGTTCCTATCCCAATCCAGTCCTGGGATTGAACTTCCAACATCCTCTAAGTGCCTTCAGATTTTTCCTCCTACCCCTCTCCTAGCTTCTCCACCCCTTTGATTATCTCCCAGATTCTCTATCTAATCCCACTTACTTCAATTTTCTTGCTGACTTGTTGATAACTTTTACCTAATTCTCATTATCTTCTCTCTGGTTTCCTTGATCCTTTCCTATCTTTGTCAATCTCTTTTCTCCCCCATCTCATCTTTGCTTCCTCCTTGAACGTCCTACTGCAATCGCTCACCCTAATCTCCTTCACATTCTCCATCCTTCAGCACCCCAGCTCTCTGCTCTTTTCTCACCAGCAGTCACTCTTCAGCTGAGATTCTTTCACTGACCATACTGCACCCCACCCCCCAATCTTTGCTGTGCTTCCAATGTTTTCACAGGAAACCAGGTAATTCTTTCCACTGATTATTAATCTCTTGCCACCCTGATCGTCCCCTTATCAGCTCCCTCCACATAGTCCTCCTGTGATTATCCCTCCAATCGCTGATCTTCTCCATCCCAGAAATATCTCTACACTTCTATGCAGTTTATTGCTTGCTTTTCCCCGCCCTACTCCTCCAGTCTCTACCCTTGCCATGAGGGGGGTCGTGTGGACAGGAGCTAACATGCAGATTAGGTGTGACCGTACATCCAAACACAGAAGTTATTGTAGTAACGGGAATGCCACTGTACTTTCACACTCGAGTGGGCTCCACCCCGCGCCATTCCTAACAATCTGTGAAATCACATTTGTCCCAATACATTTGCATCATGAAATGCATTTTATTCAGAATGTGCATTAAATTACACTTGCAGTAATCATACGATTTACATTTCACATGTGATCCTACTTTACCAGCCTCTAAAATCAATGTGCAATATTTTTCACCTGTATGTAACAGAACATGAAGGGTAAATAAATCTATTGTGTTTGCATTGACCTATCAACAGACATTACTTTAAAAAGTGTTATTGTAATGGAAATGACTCTATTATGACAGAGCAACCTTCAGAAAAGAAACTGGATATTACCAGCAATCAAGTATGATCCATGCAATGTGTGACCGATTTGTTGCTGCTGCAGCAGATGGAAGTCTCACATGAAATTTATACTCTGGCTTCATTATCTCATGCTGGCGCAAGAGCAAGCACTAACTACCCTGCTGCTGGCCTTAGCACAGACATCTTCTCTCCTGCTTGGAAAGCTGGAGTATTCTGGAGTTAGGTGAATGTAGCAGATATTAACTTACACAAGAACCGGGCTTCATTTCTTACTGGAAATGTAAATAAGTTCAGGAAGCTTGCAATTAGCCTTCAGGTTTTTTTTTAATAAATTGTAAGCAATAAATTGAAGTTAAAAGCACAGGCTGCTTCACAGGCTAAGAGATTGTATATGCAAGAGCCAAATTGTACAACAATGGGATTGTGTTTATTGGCTTCCATCAAACAAAGAATCATGGCTAAATAATTTGCACCTTCATGACTTGGAGTGCAAGCTGACAGACCAGGCAGATGGATGCTGTCTCTTAGCAAATCATGATCACATGTATAGGAAATCAATAGTTTTTGTGTAGCTATTCTATCAGAGTTTCGCTCTCTGTTGTCAGAAGGCTCTAGAATATTAGTTAATTAGTTTGTCCCAAAAGTGTTTGAACCTTCAGAGATGTCTTATCAATTACAATGTGCCTCCACTATGCAATCCAAAAGAATTGCTTGACACTCCAAAGTACTGAAATAAACAATGTCTTTGTAGCTAAAAACACAAAATGCTGGCAGAACTCAGCAGGCCAGACAGGATCTATGGGAGGAGGTAGCGACGACATTTCGGGCCGAAACCCTTCATCAGGAGTCTTTGTAGCTATTGATCTTGTATTGAATCAGCCCCTGTTACGTTTGATCTTAAGGGTATAAAATGTGATGTACTTTTGGCTTTGTGAGCCTCTACAGAGGGTATCTCCAGAATGATGCCTGCAGGTTCTGATGAATAGCGACCTCTATATCACCAGCTTCAGTGACTTTGACCACAGTCACAGTATCAGGGGGATTTCCAGCGATCTCAGCAGTCTAGGGCTGAGTATTTTTGGGAGTAGCAGCCACACTTAGATCTGTTCGGGTCAACAACCACAGGATCACAAAGTATCAAAGAACATGGCTGAGAGGTGAAATGACAGATATTAAAGTGTGTCGTGTATATGGATATGTGTGTTTGTATAAGGGACCAGCTAAGCCTGAAGAGACAGGGCCACCAGTTGCAAATGGTGGTTATTGACCATTTGGGACGCCAGAGGGTGTGTGTATGCTCGTTCAGGAGACTGTATACTCGCTTGTGATTTGTCTGTGTGTTTTAGAATAAGTTTGAAATCATGGTAACAAGAGTTTTAAATGCAGGCGTCATGAGTTCAGCAGCACAGATGTGGCAGATTGCAGAGTACATTGTGGTTTCAAGTCTGCATTGTTTAATTTTTATCCATCCTTTATATTTTCCTTAGTTTGGGAATTAGTGTGGAAATATTTGAGAGAGGTTGTACCCAGGTGTATCTGTTGGGATGGCACCTGTTAAGGTCAGACAACGTCAGGTCGAGAATCCTGACAACCAGAGCCAGCCCTTGACCATGATCGGTACCATTCACAAGCCTTTCACAGCCGAGGAGAAGCAGAGGCATTTTGTTGGAGCTGCCCTCATTTAAGGTCACTTGTGGTAATTCTGGTGAAGCTCGGGGAAATGATTGAAGTTCATCAGAAATATACACGTGTTAGTGAAATCGGACAGCATGCCCAGAGAGTGCAGGATGGCCCATGGGCAGCTACCAGGAATGAAGGGAGATATCACTGCTTTAAGGTGAAATGAGGCATTGACTCGGGTGAGGTGACAGTAACTGGGGAGTGATAATGTCAGTAGTTCAGAAAATGAATGAGCCAACCATGAATTATGCATGGCGTAAATATCGAGTGTATGAAGAATACTCGGGGTTGAATGACCCAATCTTCCTGAAAGTGTTGAAGGAAAGCGCAAGGTCAGCACATCACTGGGTTTTAGATTTGGGAATAGCAGTGGGATTGACCTACCCATCTATAGGATCTTGGGCTGGGGAAATAGATCAGAGGAGGGAGAAAAGTTGTTGTAAAATGGCTGCAGTGGATGTAGCCGCTGTAAAGACACAGAGGTTTTGCTTTGTGTGCCAGTAACTGGGGCATCTGCAAGGGAGTACCAGAAGAGACCTGGAAGAGTAAACCTATCAGGCCAGAGTTAGAGATGATGACCTAAAAAGAGAGAAAGATGTGAGAGTCACCCACCAAGACTGTCAGAATGGCAGCAGTGTCTTCTCTGTACGACCAGATTATAGAGCTGGTGAGGTCAACATCCAGGTCAGACAAACGGCTTGCAGCAGCCTCCATTGCGAGTGCTGGTCACCCACAGATGTACACAAGGGGTTTAATAAAGGGGGCAGCAATGTGATGTGTTAATGGACACAACGTCACCTGTGTCAATAACTGATCTGCCTTTGCTCATGACTGGAGAGACGATTTACATTACCAGTGCTGGAGGTGCAAGTAAAAGAGCTGAGCAAAGTGAGCCTCAGGCTCCTGAGATAGAAGAAGTGCCACTTCCTGCGGATTTTTGGCTGAGCCCAAACATGAGGGTACTGTCCTGGGGATAGACACACTGAATAAGGCAAGTGCCATCATAGACTCAGGAAAGAGAAGAATAAGATGGGCAAGACAAGGATGTTGAACATGTGTGATCCACAGAGCAGTCAGAATGTCCACAGAGAGACAGCAGCCCCAGTCAGGGACAGGAGACGGGACGATGTATGGAAGTCCCGGGGGTAGGGACCAAACACAGGCAAGATGTGTCAAAAGCAGTGCAGTTGACTGCAGAGGGAGCAGAAATTAAAGTAAAGACTCACCGGAAAGGGGAGTGAAAGGAGCAAAAAGGGAATGAATGTGCTAATCTCAGGGCAGAGAGAGAAAAGGAGCATGCGTCAACAGAAATTGCAAGCATGCAGAAAGAAGCTACTGGAGCCAGTTTAGTAAAATTATATGAAGAGGTGGAGGCAGAGGAGGAGAAATAGAAGAGAGAGGGAGCCAAGGATGCACCAGACGGGAACTGGACTCACTGGGAGGCAGGATTCGCAGTAGCCCCACCATATATTAGGCAGATACTACTGAACTTATATCATGAATTGATGCAGCAGGAAAGCACAGCATGATTATGACCCTCTGGCAGGCCTGGGGCTGGCCAGCGACAGGCAAAGAGGTTGAGAAATTCTGATGCTGTTGGATCATTTGTGCCCAGCATAATGCAGTTGAGGGCATAAAGGTGCAGTCGACAAACCAGCCATGGCAAGGGGGGCCTGGGCAAACATCCAACTGGACTTTGTGGTCCCCTGCCAAACAACAGTGGGGGAAAGCTATGGTCTGGTGATCTTGGATCACTTCATCTGGTGGATAGAGGCTTTCCCAATGAGAGAGGGAACCACCAATACGGTGGCATGGGTTTGAGCTCAGGAAATCCTCTCCACATCTGGAAACCCCAGCTCAGGTGGTCACAGATCAGAGAGCACATTTCACAGCGAAAGTGATGTGGGATTCAACTATGATTCCACGTACCCTACCATCCTGAAAGCTTAAGGATGGTAGAAAGGGTGAACCGAACAATCAAAACTCTCTTAGCTAAACCTATAACAGAGACGGGAAAGACATGGGTTGACATATTGCTAGGAATCCTGATGAGATTGTGAGCAACCCTAGGCTACATACTGGGTCTGAGCATCTATGAGTTACTGAGTGGGCAAACAATGCAACTCTCTTATGGGGTGATTACAGGTTGTGGTGAACCTGGAACTTATAGGAATAAATGACCCAGGATGTGAAGGGTCTCAGTAACCAGCTTAAAGTGTTGAGGGACCGAGCAAAACAACAGCAACACATTGCTATCAGAGAAAGGCAGAGGCAGAGAGGATAATCCTCCCACAGCCAGGAGCTAGGGAGGCAGAGCGAACTGTGAATGAAGCTTAAAGTGTAACAATAACTATACTTTGTAATGAAGGCTGGTTCTTGGAGGTAAATGATTAGTTGTATAGATCAGAATAGAAAGATATTGGGGAAAACAGTTGGGAAAGGATTTGAAGTAAGGCCAATACATTAAATTCCACAAGCTCGATGGCAAGGCAGACAGAGGAAGAGAAAAGAAATCGCACATTCTGTCAGAAGGAGTGAATACAAATAAGCTGGCCCTTTCAGTTGTTGGGCCAATGATCAGAAGAACAGTCCAGGAGAGGGTGCCACTGAGTCGAGGTCCTTGTAGCCTTTCAAATAGAGTCCACCCCAAACATTCCTGTAAAAGACGTGTTGTCAAAATCATTCTGACAATCTTCTGTCATGGCATGGAATGTGAACTGTTGCCTGTGTGAACTTGAACAACATTACCTTGCTGTGACCCTGCTCACAGAGTAACTACTGACAGTCACTACTGATAGCTTTAGCTATCAGAGAAGGAAGGGGTGAAGAAGATGTGATCACATTTCTGAAATGTTTGATTTCCATCTCTGCACAGTCTTGTAGATAGCTAATTAGGGATGTTTGATAGTGTAGATATAGGAACATACTAGGTCAGTAACTGGGGAAGGGAACTGAAATGAAGAGCATTTTCGCTGCTCTGTTTAATCAGATTCTCCTTTAAGTTTGGCTTTCCTGGGACAGATTTCTGTCCAGGGGCCAAGAGGAGGGTATTATAGGGTGTATTCTGGATTTACGTGAATATAGCAGATATTCATTCAAATAAGAACCAGGCTTCAATTCTTATTGTAAATGTAAATACTGTAAGTTCAGGAAGCTTACAATTAGCCTTCAGTTTTTTTTTGTAAAATAAAAGTATAGGTTAAGAGAATAGAGACTAATCGCAGACTAAGAGATTGCAAATGCATCATCCAAATGTTCAGACAATGGGTTTGTGTTCATTGGCTTACATCAAACCAGGCAACATGACTAAATTATTTGCATCATTGTGACTTGAGTTCAAGCTGGCAGAGCAGATCGATGTTGTCAACTTAGTATATCAAACATGGACACAGGTATAGACAATCTATAGTTGAGTATTCAGAGACAGCCCTGACAATATTATTTTTTGGTGTTGGCTCTCTGTTGTCAAAAGATTTTAGAATATTTGTGTTCATTACTTTCTCCCAAACGTGCTTGGACCTTCAGAGGAGCCTTATCAATTACAGTGTGCTTCTAAGATGTATCACAAAGGAACCATTTGCAAACTCAAACTATTGAAGTAAACAATGTGATTGTAACTACTGAAATTGTGTGAATCACCTGCTGTTACCTTTGATCTTAAGGGTATAAACATTGTGATGTTCTTTTGGGTTTGTGAGCTTCTACTGAGACTGTCTCCAGAATGATGCCTGCTTGTTGTGATGAATAAAGACACAATATCACCAGTTTAAGTGTCTCTCCGGTGACTTTGTTCACAGTCACAGCAGTGAGAACCATCAGCAATAATCAAAACCAGTCCCTTTACCAACCCACCCTCTCCTCAGCACACTAATCTCTGATGATACTCATTGATGATGAATGCTGCTGCACTATGTCTAGTCAACTGAAGAAAAGGAAATTTGAAAATCAAAGCTTTAGACATGGAATATAACCCATGGAAGTACTGAGCAGTAGTGATCCCTGGAATCTGGAGCAATGCAATGGAGACACAAGGGTCTGCAAGTACTGTACTGGAATTTGTACCACTCCTCCAGATTTCAGAAACAATCCCTGTCCTTTTATGTGCTTTTGAAACCTGGACTACCTATAGCAGGCAACTCAAGGCCCTTGAATGATAACACCAACACTGTCTCTGCAAAATTCCCCTGATTCAATGGAAGGACCAGCAAACCATCGTCAATGACTTTTCTTGGCAACAACTCCAGCACTGAGATCCATCTGTGTTTCTTGCAGGTCTGACACCAGACTCCTGAATCAAGCACTCTATACTGAGCTCTGTGAAGGCACAAGGAAAAGATTCAAGGATGTGTTCAATACTTCCTCAAAGAAACATCTCCATGTTTCATGGAAATTTCTGGCCCATCTCAAAGGTGAGAAGGATATTTGGGAATGTATTAAGGACCGCGACTCCATGCATTGTAGGCTCAGTGTTAATGGTAAGAGCCCATTAGCTCATAGGCCATCCACACACTGTCACATCAGGTGTCTCCTGCCCCATCTGTGAAAGGCTCTGTTGTTCTCCTGTTGGCCTCAATGGTCATCATAGAAGTCACAAAACCTGAGTTAGTAAGTTATTCTCCATCCTGAGGGACTTTCTGAGAGGAAAGCTGAAAATGATGGGGGAAATCATTACACTGGTCAGACTATAGGCCTTACTGGACCATCCCACAATAGGCAATAGAGAATAGACAATAGACAGTAGGTGCAGGAGTAGGCCATTCAGCCCTTCTAGCCAGCACCGCCATTCACTGTGATCATGGCTGATCATACACAATCAGTACCCCATTCCTGCCCTCTCCCCATATCCCTTGACCCCGCTATCTATAAGAGCTCTATCTAACTCTCTCTTGAATGCATCCAGAGATTTGGCCTCCACTGCCTTCTGGGGCAGAGCATTCCACATATCCACCACTCTCTGGGTGAAAAAGTTTTTCCACATCTCTGTTCTAAATGGCCTACCCCTTATTCTTAAACTGTGGCCTTTAGTTCTGGACTCACCCATCAGCGGGAACATGCTTCCTGCCTCCAGTGTGTCCAATCCCTTAATAATCTTATATGTTTCAATCAGATCCCCTCTCATCCTTCTAAATTCCAGTGTATACAAGCCCAGTCGCTCCAATCTTTCAACATATGACAGTCCCGCCATTCCGAGAATTAACCTTGTGAACCTACGCTGCACTCCCTCAATAGCAAGACTGTCCTTCCTCAAATTTGGAGACCAAAACTGCACACAATACTCCAGGTGGGGTCTCACCAGGGCCCTGTGCAGCTGCAGAAGGACCTCTTTACACCTATACTCAATTCCTCTTGTTATAAAAGCCAGCATGCCATTAGCTTTCTTCACTGCCTGCTATACCTGCATGCTTGCTTTCATTGACTGATGTACAAGAACACTTGGATCTCGTTATACTTCCTCTTTTCCTAACTTGACTCCATTTAGATAGTAATCTGCCTTCCTGTTCTTGCCACCAAAGTGGATAACATCACATTTATCCACATTAAACTGCATCTGCCATACACTTGCCCACAAGAATACTCTCTCTAGATACTGCTGTGATGTTCTCCCTGTTCAATATCACAACTCCTCCTCCTCTCTTACCTCCACTGGTAGCATCTGTATTCCGAACCATTGAGCTCCTAGTCTTGTCTATCCTTCACCCAAGTTTCAGTAACACCCTTGTCTCATGTTCCCATCTATATCCTCATTCATTTACCTTACCTGTCAGGCTTCTTGCATTAAAATAAATGTAAATTAGTCTATCAGGATCTCCACCCTACCCTGCACCTTCCTGTTCTGCCTGCTGCGATCACATTAATTCCTGCATTTGCTTGGATTTTTCCTTCTGCTACTCTTGTACTTCGCATCCCACTCCCTTGGCAAACGAGTTTAAATCTTCCTGAATAGCACTAGGCAAATACCCTGCCAGGATACTAGTCCCCCTGCAGTTCAGGTGCAACTTATTGCTTGGTCCAGGTCACCACTATCCCAGGAGAGATGACCACCATATCTCAGCCCCGTCCTACTCACCTTTGGTCGCAGTGAGGCTGTGAGCATCACCCAAGTGCCAGTTTCCTCTGGATGAGATCACATTAGTTTCACTGTAAAAGGTACGGATGAGGTCTGAAGTGTTTTCTGCATTGACTGGAGCAATACCAAAGAAGTGAAGAGTCTAGTTTTAACCTGGCACGCACTGTCCAGAGCTTGGAGCCCGTGCTTTCTGGCATGAAAATGGGGACCCAGCTCCATCTCAGCCTCAGTGGACCCACCCATTATGAAGCATCTGTTGGCTGCTGGCTTAGGTTCAAGTGCAGCACCAGCAGGAAGTTACCCAATCGGTGGGTGCTGCAGTGGAAACTCAGCACTGCCAACAAGACTTTAAGGACAAGTACCCTGATTATGTTGTAGCAAGTCTACAAACTGTCTTCGAATAGATTACTTGGTGTGCTCACACACTGTGCTGGCAGTTGGCAGCAGTCCTGGAAATCATGAATGTTTTTTTCTCAGGATAGAAGTACTTGAGATCCCCTAGCCTGCAATTGAAACTGGCTCTCTGTGCCAGACGTCTGTGACTCCTTCATCATGAAGGAGTTAAAGCCTTGCTCTTGACTTCATGTATACTATGTACTGGAATCCAAATACCCAGCCGAATGCAACCTCTTGCTGATGGCTCATGCCAATAGGTTGACCTGTTTGCAGGTTTCTTTTCTCAATCTGTTTGTTAAGATCAAGTTCCCAAGGCTTGCTCATCAGAGACAGAAGGCTCCAGTTAAGTTCCTGAATGCTGAACTTGTAAGGCTGAATTTCATGTGTACTTCATCGGTTCCTGAAGAAACAAAGTCAAAGCAAAGTTTATTGTCATGCGCGCAAGTGCATTTATGTACAGGTACAAAGAAATACTTCCTTGCAGCAGCATGTAGCACCCACTGAAGGGTATTCACAAGGAAAGCATACATTTAAAAAATTACAAAAAAAGAACACAATTGGAGCAATAAAAATACCAAGTTTATTTTAGTGCAAGTGATCAAACTGCTCGTAGTGGTGCTAAACTGTAGTGATTAGGGATGAGCTGGTAGGTTCACAACAGAGTAGTTGAAAGGAAGTTACTGTTCTTGAACAACTCTCTCCAAATAAACACCTCCAGTCACTGCCCAACAAACAAGCTCTCCCACCTTCCCTGTAGGGGTTTAGCACATTGCATTAGCTGAACTATTTGAACATGAAATGGCAGGCAGGGCTGGTGACATATCATCCTTGCATTTGTATCAGCATAACCACTCTGTGTACTCCCAACGCACCCTCATGACTCAATGCTACCACGTTGTTCTGTTTGCTGAATGGAGTGAGTCAGGCGAAACAAATGCTCTAAAATTATATACCGCTTCGGAGGCACATCAGTGTCCCAAAAATCAAGAAAGCTGATCTTATGCAGCTGAAATTTACACTCACTCACACGCACACACTCACTCTCTCACACACACACACTCACACACACACACACACACACACACACACACACACACACACACACACAACGCTGGAGGAACGCAGCAGGTCAGGAGGTATGAATGGAGAGGAACAAGCAGTTGATGTTTTGGGTCAAGACCACTCATTGGAATTGGAAGGGAAGAGAAGAAGCCAGAATAGGATTGTTGGCGGAGGGGAAGGAGTACGAGCTAGAAAGGGATAGGTGAAACCAGATGGGTAGGCGAGATGGGATGAAGTGAGAAGCTGGGAGATAATAGGTGGAAAAGACATCCACTGCTACCATCCTCTTATTCGCCTACCCTGCTTTACTTGTTTCTACTTCCACAAAACTGACTGTCCAAGTATGCCCATTGTTTCTGCCTGCTGCCACCCCACTGAACTCGCATCTGCATACCTCAACTCCATTTTATCCCCTTTGGTTCAGTCCCTTCCCATCTACATCCATGACACTTCACATGGTCTTGATCTCTTTAACAACTTTCAAGTCCTTGGCCCTGATCGCCTCATTTTCATCTATCTCCCATCAAGAAAGCCCTAAAGCTCTCCACTTCTTTCATGACAATAGACCTAATCAGTTCCCCTCCATCACCTTCATCAGACAGAACCAGTCTTACACTCAGAAATTTCTGTTCCAGCTCCTCCGGCTTTCTCTAAACCCAAGGTGTAGCCTGCATGGACCCAAGCTATGCCTGCCTTTTCATTGGCCACATGGAACAGTCCATGTTTCAAGTCTTCACTGGTAGTATTCCCAAACTCTTTCTGAGCTGCATTGATGACTGCATTAGAACTGCCTCATGCATCCATTCTCACCAGTTTCATCAACTTTTTCTCCAACTTCTATCTTGCCCTTAGATTTACTTGGTCTATTTGTCCCCTTTCCCGATCTCTCTGTCTTCATGTCTGGAGACGAACTGTCTACTGATAATTTTTATAAACCACATGACTCTCACAGCTATCTTGACTATACCTCTTCCCATCCTGTCACCTGTAGAAGTGCCACTCTCTTTTCTCAGTTCTGTCATCTCTGTTCTCAGGATGAGGCTTTCCTTTCCAGAATTTCAGAGGTGTCTTCCTTTTTCAAGGAATGGGGTTCCCTTCTTCCACGATTAATGCTCTCCTGAATCTCCTCCACTTCCAGGATATCCACCCTCACCTCAACTTCCTGCCACCTTAACTGGGATACAGTTCTTCCTGTCGTTACCTATAACCCATGAAGATCCGTATCAAGTCAGGTCACTTTTTGTTGTCATTTCGACCATAACTGCTGGTACAGTGCACAGTAAAAACGAGACAACGTTTTTCAGGACCATGGTGCTACATGAAACAGTACAAAAACTACACTGAACTACATAAAAACAACACAGAAAAAAACTACACTAGACTACAGACCTACCCAAGACTGCATAAAATGCACAGAACAGTGCAGGCATTACAATAAATAATAAACAAGACAATAGGCACAGTAGAAGGCAGTAAGTTGGTGTCAGTCCAGTCTCTGGGTATTCAGGAGTCTGATGGCTTGGGGGAAGAAACTGTTACACAGTCTGGTTGTGAGAGCCCGAATGCTTCGGTGCCTTTTTCCAGATGGCAGGAGGGAGAAGAGTTTGTATGAGGGGCACGTGGCGTCCTTCATAATGCTGTTTGCTTTGCGGATGCAGCGTGTAGTGTAAATGTAAATGTCCATGATGGCTGGAAGAGAGACCCCGATGATCTTCTCAGCTGATCTCACTATCCGCTGCAGGGTCTTGCGATCCGAGATGGTGCAATTTCCGAACCAGGCAGTGATGCAGCTGCTCAGGATGCTCTCAATACAACCCCTGTAGAATGTGATGAGGATGGGGGCGGGGGGGGGGGGTGGTGGGAGATGCACATCAAGCATATCATATTCCGTAACTTCTGCCATCTTCAACGGGATCCTCCCAACAACAGGGATCACTCTCTGTAATTCACTTGTCCATTCCTCCCTCCCCATTAATCTCCCATCTAGCACTTATGCCCACAAGCAGAAAAAATGCAACACCTGCCATTCATTTCCTCACTCATCTCCATTCAGACCCAGAACAGTCCTTCCATACAAGGCAACACTTCATCTGCAAGTCTGCCGGGTGCTGCCGATCTGGCCAAATCAACATCAGTAAGACCCAACATAATCAGGATCACAATTAGGTTTATTATCATCGGCATGTGTCGTGAAATTTGTTAATCTGGCAGCAGCAGTTCAATGCAATACATAGTATAGAAGAAGAAGAAAAAATAAGTAAGTAAATCAATTACAGTATGTGCATACTGAATAGATTAAAAATTGTGCAAAATCAGAAATAATATCTATTTAAAAAGTGAGGTAGTGTTCAAGGGTTCAATGTCCATTTAGGCATCGGATAGCAGAGGGGAAGAATCTGTTCCTGAATCGCTGAGTGTGTGCCTTTAGGCTTCTATACCTCCTACTTGATGATAACAGTGAGAAAAGGGCATGCCCTGGGTGCTGGAGTCCTTAATAATAGACACTGCCTTTCTGAGACACTGTTCCCTGAAGATGTCCTGGGTACTTTGTAGGCTAGTACCTAAGACGGTGCCGACTAATTTTCCAACCCTCTGCAGCTTCTTTCGGTCCTGTGCAGTAGCTCCTCGCCCCCCCCCCCCCCCCATACCAGACAGTGATGCAGCCTGTCAGAATGCTCTCTATGGCATATCTATAGAAGTTTTTGAGTGTTTTTGTTGATATACCAAATCTCTTCAAACTCCTAATGAAGCATAGTCGCTGTCTTGCCTTTGGGGAAAAACTTCGTCAAGCACTTTTGCTCCATCTGCAACAATCAGAATGACCTAGTGGCCAACAATTTAATTCCAATTCCCATTCCCGTTCTGACTTGTTGGCCCACGGTCTACTCTACAGAGGTCACTCTCTGGTTGGAAGCACAACACCTCATATTCCAACTGAGTAGCCTCCAACCTGGTGGTGTGATCATCGATTTCTCTAACTTCTGGTAATTTCTCCCCTTTCCATTCCCCACCCTGAGTCCCCTGTTATCTCTTCTCTTCTCACCTGCCTATAAGCTCCCCATGGGGGGCCTCCTCCTTCCTTTTCTCCGATGGTTCAGTCTTCACTCCGGTTAGATTTGTTGGCGAGAGAGAAATGCCACTTACAAATCAGTGAACCCAAATGAGGAAAGTTCGGTAGAAACAGACAAAGCAAAGGTTTTTGTTCGTGCCATGTAATGGCAGGAATGGAGGCAGCTGTGTTGTGAGACTATTCTTGTGGCTGTCATTTTGTGAACTGTTTGGTGAATTAATTCTTGCTCTGGGATAACTTAATCAGAGCAGGTGCACATGGACACTAGGTGATTCTGCTAATGATTTGCCAAATCTTTCTCAGATAAGGACCTGCTTAGTGTGTAAAAGAGCATGTCTGCAGAAGGAAAAACCCATGACCTGGTCGGCAGTGTTTGGATGATCTGGTTAGCCTTCTTCAAACCAGTCTGAGTTCGGAAAACAAACTATTCCCATCAGTTGAAATGTAGCTCATGGAAGCCTAGGGCTGTGTAGTTCTTCCTCCTTTTACTTGTGATCATCATAATAAAAGGGCTCCTTAACTTAGAGACATAGAGACATTGAGTCATATAGCACAGAAACCAGCCCTTTGGTCCAGCCAAGAACCCATCTAAGCTAATCCCATTTGCCCGTGTTTGTCTCATATTCCTGAACACTTGACCACATAAACTACCTCATTATGATCTTGTGTCTTATTGTTTAGCTGTACTGCACTCTCTCTGTAGCAGTTACACTTCATTCTGCCTACTGTTATTGTTTAACCTTGTTCTGCTTCAATGGACTGTGCAATGAGTTGATCTGTGTACATAGTATGTAGGACAAGCTTCTCACTATACCTTGGAGCATGTTAAAATAATAAACCAGATCAAATATCCAAGTATCTTTAAAATTGCTAATATACTCATCTCAGCCACTTCCTCTGGCAACCTCTTGGTGAACAAATTACCCCTCTGGAATTTTTTTCCCATCTCTTTCATGATCAACACCTTTGCTCAGTGCTTGTGCTAATTTAAGGCAGATTTGGATTCTGTTCCTGCATCTGTTCTTAACACCATGTGCCATTCCTGAACTTGTCGATTGCAGAGAGGTTGGCAGTCTGGAGAAAGTAGATTGGTAGGGTTGGGGTGGGGTACATTGTGTGAGGGAGTGAGGGAGGATGAGCAGGAACATAAGAAATAGAAACAGGTGTAGGCATTCAGTTCCTCAGTTCTGCTCTGTCATTCAATAAGATTATGATCAATCCTCTATTGTGTACTTTTTCAATATTCTTGATCCCTTTTAATATCTAAACACTCTTCAATATCTCAGCTGAGGAGAGGGGAGGGGAGAGAGCTGTTCCACTCTTTTTTTTACCACAAATGTAGTTCATCTGTATTGTGTCCATATAACCATATAACAATTACAGCGTGGAAACAAGCCATCTTGGCCCTTCTAGTTATGGTTAACTTAATTCAAAAAACATAATGTGTTAGAATTGAAGCATCTGGAAGATCTCTGCAGAGAAAACTGTCGTAAGAAATGCTGATTCGCACACTGTAATTTCTCTTATAAATGAAGTTAATTTATTTGTTAATTGAAATAAGGTACTTTCCTCCAGTATCTTCGAGAGTGAATGAGAGGAGATCATAAGACAAGTTCCATATTTCTTCTCCATTTCCCTTTCTGTATCTTCCTCAGACATGCAATTAGCCGTAAGCATCTGTTCATCTCCTGCTTCAAAAAAGATCAATTACTTGGGAAACCACCTCTCTCATGTACTACATACAACAGTTTAAAATGTTGTTTCTTTGACTATTTTGTGCAGAACCATACGATCAGAGGGATTACTGTTGTTGATACAGACCTCAGTTGCTGTCCAGGTGCAGTGTGCATGATCTCACGGCACTGTGTAGGTATCACTGACTGGTCAAGGTCTTGCAAAGCCCTGAGCATCGCTGATGAGCTTGGATCCAGGGAAGACTGGGACTTGGACCACACTGAAATAAACCATGTAGTCTAGTTCTCATTTCCCTCTCTCAGCTTGTCTCCTTAACTACCCGTCACCTCCCACTGGTGCTCCTCTACCTTCCTTTTCTTCCATGGCCTTCTGTCCTCTCTTATCAGATTCCCCCTTCTCCAGCCCTTCACCTCTTTAACCAAACGACTTCCCAGCTCTTTACTTCACCTCCCTCCCTCTCCCGGTTTCACCTGTCACCTACTACCTTGTACTTCTTCCTCCCCTCCCCCACCTTCTTACTTTGACTTCTCGTCTCTTCTTTCCAGTCCTGATGAAGGACCTTGGCCAGAAATGTCGACTGTTTACTCTTTTCCATTGATGCTGCCTGGCCTGCTGAGTTCCTCCAGCATTTTGTGGGTGTTGCTTGGATTTCCAGCAACTGTAGATTTTCTCTAGATTTGGAAATGACTGGAGTCCAAAGAATTGTCTATTAGCTAGCCAGACTGAAGATATAAAGTGAGAAAATGGAAAACTTGACAAATAGTGTACTCCTGTAATTTTTAAATTCATGCACAATTTCTTCTTGGAGATTTTGGGTCTAATGGGGACTGGTTAGTTGGAATGAATGCAAACAATGCACTGTCAGAGTCCCACACAAATCCTGGACAGAAATCTGAAGCTTAATTCACTTGAGTTGTTTAGGAAACTGCTTCCAGTATTTCAGCAACATTTTCATGTAGGAGAGTGATGACTAATTTAACCAGGTGCTAGGATTCTAGTCATAGGCACTTTTTGTATGGATATGACACATTCATTTATCTTACTAATTATTCTTTGACTCAGTTTCTGTGATCAACTTCAATAAAAGCAGTCGCATTGAAAATAATTGCTTTTCAGGATATATCTTCCTTCTAAATGTTGCCCTGTTAAGTACAGCCATCTTCAAAGACTCTTTCTGTATTTCCCAGGGGCTTTTAAGCCTGTCTAAACTGCATAGTTCAAAAGGGCAGGCTATGCTTTGGCGACAGTTCCTCACTCCTGGAGAGCTTACTAAACTAGAAAGAGTGACATCACTTCAGTCCAGTGGAGACTGTGGTTTCCTCTTAACCTGTCTCAGTAAAATCAAAGGGAAGAACTTGTTTTCACTTTGGTCTGGTCCAAAGCAGTTCTTTGCTGGATATTCTTGGCTGGGCTTAATCTGCTCTTCTGTACTCTTGGCCAATTCTGGCTGGCTCTGAATAATCTATTTCCTTTCCCTGAATAGCAGGATGCCACGCAGAAGAAAGCTTCATTTACGCCTGCAATATAGCGTTAGAATGATTCTGGTATACGTTCAGCTCCAACATGGAATTGGTAGTATAAACGGTACATAGTCATCGCATCTTTTCACAACTAAACCATACAGAATGACTTCCTGTCTGTGCGTGATTTTGAAAGTGTGGTTCTATAAATGCTGTCTGGATCTCAGACTGGAATCTGTATCCCAGAAGGCAGTGCAGATGCCAGCAAGGAAAGGGTGATCGATTGGTATGTGTCAGTCAGTGCAATGATTAGCAATGCTCTCTTGCGTCTGAGGTCATCAATCATTCCAGTGCTCAGGAAGAGCTGCCTCAGGTAGCAGTCACTCCGACTGTGATGAAGTGCTTTGGGAGATTGGTCATGGCTAAAATTAACTTCTGTCTGAGCAAGGATCTGGATCGGCCACAGCAGGTCTACGCAATCTCACTGGCTCTCGACTCAGCTCTGAAGCACCTAGACACCAGTAACTTATTATTTTTATTTTATTGAGATTCAGCATGGAATAGGTCCTTCCAGTTCTTTGAGCTATGCCACCCTGCAGTCCCTTAATTTAAGCCTAGCCCAATTACAGGACAATTTATAATGACTAATTAACCTACCAACCAGTACATCTTTGGACTGTGTGAAGAAACCAGAGCACCCGGAGGAAACGCACCCTGTCACAGGGAGAATGTAGAAAGTCCTTACAGGCAGTGGTGGGAATTGAACCCTAGCTGCTGGTACTGTAAATTGTTGTGCTAACCACTACGCTCCAATGCCGCCCCAGTACAATACACACCTCTGTGACAGTCCCCCTCAGAAATCGATATATCATTTTAGATACTGTTGGAGAGGTTGACCTGACAGAGGAAGACCACAGTGAACAGGACTCTGGCACTCTGCCCAGTGCCGTGATCAGAGAGCAAGGAGATATGCAGTAGTTATCGGGGATTCCATAGTGAGGGGAACAGACAAGAGATTCTGTGAGCCGGACAGAGTGCTCTGTCCGCCAGAGAAAGCAGGATCTCCCAGTGGCCACACATTTTAATTCCACTTCCCATTCCCATTCTGATATGTCTATCCATGGCCTCCTCTATTGTCAAGATGAAACCACACTCAGGTTGGAGGAACAACATCTTATATACTGGCTGGGTAGCCTCCAACCTGATGGCATGAACATTGACTTCTCTAACTTCCCTTCTTACCCCATCCCTGATATATTTAGTTTTTTTCTCTCTCTCTGCCTGTTCTCCATCTCCCTCTGGTGCTCCCCTCCCCTTTTCTTTCTCCGTAGGCCTCCCGTCTCATGATCCTTTCCTTTCTCTATTTCTGTATCCCTTTTGCCAATCACCTGTCTGGCTCTCAGCTTCACCCCACCCCCTCCGGTCTTCTCCTATCGTTTTGTATTTTCACCCCCCCCCCTACTTTCAGATCTCTTACTATCTTTCCTTTCAGTTAGTCCTGACGAAGGGTCTCTGCCCAAAACGTCGACAGTGCTTCTCCCTATAGATGCTGCCTGGCCTGCTGTGTTCCACCAGCATTTTGTGTGTGATTTTTAAATAAACTCATACTGAGGAATGTTGATATTCAGATGTTCAATTTCTTATTGGCCCTCCCTGTTAACTTCTTGTGAATCGTAGAAACATAGAAAATAGGTGCAGGAGTAGGCCATTCGGCCCCTCGAGCCTGCACCACCATTCAGTATGATCATGGCTGATCATCCAACTCAGAACCCTGTACCTGCTTTCTCTCCATACCCCCTGATCCCTTTAGCCACAAGGGCCATATCTAACTTCCTCTTAAATATAGCCAATGAATCGGCCTCAACTGTTTCCTGTGGCAGGGAATTCCACAGATTCACCACTCTCTGTGTGAAGAAGTTTTTCCTCATCTCGGTCCTAAAAGGCTTCCCCTTTATCTCTAAACTGTGACCCCTCATTCTGGACTTCCCCAACATCGGAAACAATCTTCCTGCATCTAGCCTGTCCAATCCCCTTAGAATTTTATAAGTTTCAATCATGCACTGACATTCCTAGATCGCTCTGTACTTTACATTCTTGAAGTCTCTCCCTACGTAGGTAATAATCTGCCTTTTTATTCCACTCTCAGAAGTGTATCACCTCACACTTTCCCATATTAAACTCTATTTGCCAGCTTTTGCCATCACTCAATCTATCTATATCCTGTTGCAGAATCACAATGCTCTCATCACAACATGCCCTGCCATCTATTTTTCATTCATTCACAAACCTGGACACCCTTACATTTGATTTGTTCCTTCAGGTCATCAGTGTCAAATGTAAAGATCTGAGGGGCTAAAACCAATCACTGGATTACTCCCCTCCAGCCTAAAATAGAGTTATTTATTTCAACCATCAGCTTTCCATGCGACAGCTAGTGCTAACGCACTTCCTCCAATACCATGGGCTCTTAATTTATGCACGGGTGGCACTTTGTCAGATGCCTTTCTGAAAAATCCAAACTCTTTCCTTTTATGGTTCCTCCCTGTCAACTCTCCCTGTCACACTCTCAAACAATTTGCATAAATTTGTCAAACATGAATTATTGTCCACAAAACCACATCGTCTGTATTCAGTTTACAGAACTGGGTAGCGTAGTGGTTAGTGCAACACTTACCATTACCAGCAACCTGGTTTCAATTCCTGCTGCTGGCCGTAAGGAGTTAGTACATTCTCCCCTTGACTGCGTGGGTTTCCACCAGGTGCTCTGATTTCCACCCACAGTCCAAAGATGTACCGGTTGGGAGGTAAATTGTCCTGCGATTAGGCTAGGGTTAAATCGAGGGTTTGCTGGGCGTTGCAGCTCAAAGAGCTGGGAGGGCCTACTCCATGCTGTATCTCAATAAATTAATAATGAAAAGTTTAGTTATTTCACCTTTGATTGTTGACTCTAGAGTCCTGCCAACAATTGATTTTACGCTGACTGGCCTTTCATTCCTCACCTTCTTTCTCACTCTCTTTTTTTGAACAACTGATGCATGACAAAACAGATTATAATTTAGGTGGAGAAAGATTGCGGAAAGGAGCAACACAGAAGCATCTAGTGGTCTTTGTGCGCAAAATATCCCTAACTCCCTCGATTTGTTTCAGGGGGTCAGAACATAGAATTAGTGAAGTCTTACTACAATCGTAGAATGCCCATTTGATCAAAGTTGGCATAAGAAACTGGTTGTTTACAGTTGCACTGTTATCTTCACTTGATAACAGGGGATGTGTGCTTAGCCCACTGCACTACTCTCTATATACACACGACTGTGTGGCTAGGCATGGCCCAAATGCCATCTATAAATTTGCTGACGATACAACCATTGTTGGTAGAATCTCAGGTGATGACGAGAGGGCGTACAGGAGTGAGATATGCCAACTAGTGGAATGGTGCCGCAGCAACAACCTGGCACTCAACGTCAGTAAGACGAAAGAGCTGATTGTGGACTTCAGGAAGGGTAAGACGAAGGAACACATACCAATCCTCATAGAGGGATCAGAAGTGGAGAGAGTGAGCAGCTTCAAGTTCCTGGGTGTCAAGATCTCTGAGGATCTAACCTGGTCCCAACACATTGATGTAGTCATAAAGAAGGCAAGACAGCCGCTAGGAGTTTGAAGCGATTTGGCATGTCAACAAATACACTCAAAAACCTCTATAGTTGATGCACCATCAATAACTCTCAGAGACTGGAAGTGAATAATAGGCTTTTATTAACAGCAAAAGGGAGGACGACATCTTGAAGACTGAGGGAGGAGCAGTGCCCCAATTGCCTTTATACAGGGGTCTGTGGGAGGAACCACAGGAGCAGTCAGCAGAGGGGCATGTCCTGACAGGTATACATAGTTTACCACAATAGTTGTACCGTGGAGCACATTCTGACAGGCTGCATCACTGTCTGGTATGGAGGGGCTACAGCGCAGGACCAAAAGAAGCTGCAGAAGGTCATAAATCTAGACATCTCCATCTTGGGCACTAGCCTACAAAGAACCCAGGACATCTTCAGGGAGCGGTGTCTCAGAAAGGCAGCGTCCATTATTAAAGACCTCCAGCACCCAGGGCATGCCCTTTTCTCACTGTTGACATCAGGTAGGAGGTACAGAAGCCTGAAGGCACACACTCAGTGATTCAGGAACAGCTTCTTTCCCTCTGCCATCTGATTCCTAAATGGACTTTAAAGCTTTAACACTACCTCACTTTTTAAAATATACAGTATTTCTGTTTTTGCACATTTTGAAATAATCTATTCAATATGTGTAATTTACTTGTCTATTCATGATTCTATTTTATTTTATTTATTATTACTATTTTTTTCTGTCTCTGCTAGATTACGTATTGCATTGAACTGCTGCTGCTAAGTTAACAAATTTCACGTCACATGCCGGTGATAATAAACCTGATTCTGATTCTGATTTACCTCGAGAGCTGTTGCAGATATTTGGGTGTCAGGTGCACATGGGTGGTGCACTGGCACACTGGAGTGAGGTCAGAAGTATTAAGCGTGATTGTTGATACTTAAAAAGATTTAGATATTAAGCTTATGAATGTTGAATTTTTTTGTATTAGCATATGAAATTGAGCTCTGACAGAAATTATGCCAGTAAACTGCGTAACCTGGACTTGAGTACAGGATTTAAAGTTGGACAAATGAAATGAATAAGCCACCACTAAGTGGAAACCGTTTTTCCCAGAGTAGTAGATCTGTAGAGTGGATTTTCAGCAAAAGACACTAATGCTGTGCGGATTAACTGGTTGAAGTGAATGTATGGTGAACAATGGGAGCTGAGAGGGTAAGTTTGAAGAGAAATGATCAAATACTTTTTACAACACTTGGGTTCCTGTGCTGCTGAAACCATGTGACTGCCATCTAAGGAATGCAACCTGTCAGGTTTGAGCAATGTAGACTTTAATAATTTCCCACCCTGCAGTTTTGTGGGATTACTGAAGGATGGGAGAAGAAGCGAAGTGAGGTCAAGAAGAAATTTCACATGGTTTAATATTTTTGATTGCTTTCCCTGTGGTTATTCATAAACTCTTCTTGGGAAGTTAAACAAACTGAGTAGGGCATAAAATAAGGTCTGGTAATCTTACCACACTAACACACAACATTCAGAATTAAATCTTACTCTCTGTTCAGTGGGTTAGAGCCTTCACTGAAATAATTGAAAGGAATTTGATTCTAATTTCATACAGTAGTTGTCGGAGTTATTTTCCAGCTCTGTGTGTACTTCTGACTATTCTGATTCTGTCTGTATTTCATAATGTCTTTAAATTTGTCTGGGTGATATTCAAAAGGCTAATTTTATAAAACTTTACCAGTGGTATACCTAGGGTGATCTGTGGAACTCCAGAGGATGTCCATGAAAAGACAGTGAATCATCACATTCAAGATACAAGATCGCTTATTGTCATTCTTCAGTATACAAGTGTGAAGGAGAATGAAATGATTGTTACTCTAGATCTGATGCAGCAAAAAAAATGCAGTAAACATTAAAAAACAGGATAAATATAAATACATAAGATTAGCTAATTTTCATAGGCTGATTGGTTGAGTGATGTTAGATACAGGAATGTCTGTACATATGGAGACTCCTACAGAAAATGATGGGGTGGGGTGGGTTCATGGGTGGATCTGCTGCTCATCCTGACGACTTTGGGGAAGTAACCGTTTCTGGTTGAGTCTGGTGGTCCTGGCGTGAATGCTGCATAGCCTCTTCCCTGATGGAGTTAGGACAAACAGTCCATGAGTTGGGTGGATGGGATCCCTTATGACATTGTTGGCCTTTTCTCGGCATCTTTCTGTATATCTATCCCTGATGGTGGGCAGGCTGGCACCGGCAATGCGTTGGGGAAGTTATAGAGCCCTCCTGTCTGCCACAGTGTCATGGAGACTTGCCTGGGGTGATTAGTGCACAGACTTAGGTCAGCATGCCACCCCACCAGTCAACTTCCACTGGCCTGCAAGTCTCTGGTGGGCAAGCATGGGTTGGCCTTGAAGGCCTGCACACTTCCCTTCCTATTTGTCTAGCATGAGGTCTGAATTAGTAGGAACCTGACAATCTGCCACTTGCAAGTAATACAAGTGTGAGAGGCACTTTCGGTTTTGTCTGGAAATCCAAACCCCGGAGGTTGTGCCTGTCTTCTAAGCTCAGGTTTTGGAGTTTAACTGATGCTTGATTTTGCAATTGGGGTGAAGGACAGGTGAGGTGGTTGGGGGGCTGGGGGGTATTGTTGGTGGCGGTAGGGGTGGGGAAGTGGTTGCTTGGGTCACGTTCATAACAGCATTGGGGATCAGTTCGTGCAACCTATTTGTGACCTGGCATGGGTTGGGGAAAGACGCGCCTAGTATTTTGGTGGCAGAGTTGGGCACCAAGAATCGTCCTCTTATATTAGTCTTCCTGAGTAGCGACCAACAAGCTTATTGTGTTGTGGAGAGTTGCTTAACCAGTTTCTTCTCTGGGCGAGGAAAATGGCCAGTCTTCTTGTGTTGAGGAGGAAAGATTGGCCAGTCATTTTGTTTTGAGGAGAAAGGATCTTGCATTGAGGAGGTGGGATTGGCCAGTTTTCTTGTGGATAGGAAACAGTCAAACTTCAATCAGGTGATTATATTGCAAATGGCGGCATGCATAGACATAGTAGCCTCTCAGGCTCCAACCAGTGGAGAAATTTCTTGTCCTGTTCGTCTTTTCTATGACTGATAGACACTGCTGAACATAAAGAACATTAAAATCTGCAAGTGTACCTCATTAGCGAGCGGAATAACGGTGGTGCTGCACAGTTACAGACTAACATTGGGGGTGGATTCTCACTCTGTGCAACGGTCTACTGCTGCTACTTGAGGAAGCAGCTATCAAAAGTCGTTCACTCAAATGCAGAAGCATGATAAGCGCACTAGTATTAAAGTA
Source organism: Hemitrygon akajei (assembly GCF_048418815.1). NCBI lineage: Eukaryota > Metazoa > Chordata > Chondrichthyes > Myliobatiformes > Dasyatidae > Hemitrygon > Hemitrygon akajei. Next base: position 139,461,361 of record NC_133131.1, read on the forward strand.
GGGCTTAAAGTGGATCCCTCCAAGCCTGCACTCCCTTCGATCCTGCTTGCTAACATCTGATCACTGTGAAGTAAACTCGATTACCTTCATCTGTGTCTGAACCAGAGGGAGATGCGTGACTGTTTCATACTCGTTCTGACAGAAACATGGCTTCTAGAGACCTTTCCAGACTCGACCATTCATCTAGAAGGCCTAATCTCCTTTCAGACAGAGAGAAATGCTGCGACCACCAGCAAGACCCATGGAGGAGATCTGTGTGTCTACATCGAAAAGAACAGACATGAGTACACTTTGGTTGTAATGGCCTACTGTTCACAATAGATAGTTTTTAATGGTGAAATGCAGGCCCTTTTACTTACCGAAGGAGTTCAGTGCCATTGTGATTATTGCTGTTTACATCCCCCATCACCTGTGCTAGTTCTGGGGAAGTGCTGTAGGAGCTCTACAGTGCCGTCTTTGACCCTGAAACCACTAACCCTGATGGTATCTTCATGCTGCTGGTGTCTTCAACCATGCCAACTTGAAAACGGTCCTGCCAAAGTTCTACCAGTATGTCAACTTTGCAACCAGAGGAGAGAATATATTAGAACTGGTTTATAGCAATGTTCTCAGAACCTACAAGGCTGCACCCCATCCTCACCTCGGACTACACATCCAATTTGCTAATTCCTGGTTAAACATGTCAAGCCAGTTCACAGGGAGATCAGGACCTAGCTGGAATAATCCAGCTACATTGGATACTTCCCAGTTCACCTACTGCTCAAACTGGTCCACTAATGATGATGTAGCTTCGGCCCTCCACTCCGCCCTGCCCCACCAAGAAAACAATGCCCCGTACAACAGCTTCTGCTTGATGCTTAACAAGATCGTCCCTCAGAGGCTGGTGGAGAAACTGTCCTTGTTGGGGCTCAGCACCCCTCTTGTAACTGGATTTTGGACTTCTTGACGGAAAGACCCCTGTCAGTCCGAGTTGACAGCACCATCTCAAGCTCCATCACGCTGGGCACTGGCATCCCCCAGGGCTGTAGGCTCAGCCCGCTGCTGTTCAAGCTGCAATGCCAGATCCAGCTGAAACCGTATCATTAAGTTTGCTAATGATACTACAGTGGCTGGCCTCATCAGCAACAATGATGATACAGCATTCAGAGAGGAGGTCGAGAGGTTTGTCAATTGGTGCAAGAACAATATCCTGAATCACAACATGAACAAGGCAGAAGCGTTGGTTGTGGACTTTAAAAAAAGCACAGTTCAATCTCTCTCCATTGCACATCAATGGCTCTGCTGTGGAGAGAGTGAAGAGCACAACGTTCCTTGGTGAGTACATAATGGACGATTTGATCCTGGATCCACAACACCTCCTCACTAGTCAAAAAGGCACAGCAGCATCCACACTTCCTGAGGAGACTGAGGTGTGCAAGGTCCCCCGTCCCCCCATTCTAACAACTTTCTACAGGAGCACCATCAGGAGTGTCCTGTCTGGCTGCATCATTGTGTGGTACGGAAACTGAAAGGCTTTGGACTGCAAGACCCTACAGGGGATCGTAAAAACGGCCAAGAGGATCACCAGGGTCCCCCTCCTCCCCTATTTGTGACACCTAGCAGAAGCATTGCAGACAGAGGGCCCAAAGCATTGTTGAGGATCCCTACCAGCCATCCCACAACCTCTGACTCACTACCATCGGGAAGGAGGTACAGAAGCATCAGGACTAGGGCTGCCAGACTGAGTAACTGCTTTTTCTCTGCCTGTGAGACTAATGAATACCCTGTCTCATCAGTAGACCAGTGAGCTGTTTACTGTTTACCTGTGCTGCACTTTGAGTTACATTTTATTAAGTTATTTATTGTATAATATTTTGGTTTATGTGCTGTGTGGGTGCACCATGGTCAAGAGGATCGTCGTTTCATTTGGTTTTATATAAGTAAGTACTGCCTGGTGCCAATAAACTTGAACTTATGTTGGTGAGGTGAGATCATCCAAGCTTCTTATGTTAATATATTTTACTAGAAGTCTAATGTACATATCTTCTACTCTGCTTATGGTTCACAGATGGAGACGAGAGGTCATATAGGAACGAGATATACCAGCTAGTTGAGTGTTACTGTCAGGAAGAAGGTACAGGAGCCTACAGGCACACATTCAGTGATTCAGGAACAGCTTCTTTCCGTCTGTCATCCAATTCATAAATGGACATTGAACCCATGAACACTACCTCACTTATTAAAAATATTATTTCTGTTTTTGCACTGTTGTTAATTTAACTATTTAATATTACCGTAATTGATTATGTTTTTTTCTATATTATCATGTATTGCATTGTACTGCTGCTACTGTTAACAAATTTCATGACACGTGCTGGTGATAATAAACCTGATTCTGATTCTGAGTAAAGTTTGGCAAAGTAGTTGATGTTGTATATTTAGACTTTCGGAAGGTACTGTGAAAGTGTAGTTCAAGATGTTATTATACAAAATTAAGGCACATTAGGGGCAATATACTGCTGCGGAGGGCAGATTAATTAATAGACAGAAGACACAATAATAATAACTGGGATATTTTTGGTTGAGGGGGCTATGACTAGTAGATTGTTACAGAGATTAGAACAGGAATCCCAGTAGTACACACTCATTTATGTCTTATGTCTTTGCACAAATTTCACATCATATAGTTCAAAATAAATTTAATAAATTTATTATCAAAGTACACATACATCACCATATACAATCCTGAGATATATTTTCTTGAGGGCATTCACAGTAGATACAAAGAAACGCAATAAAATCAATGAAAGGTTGCATATGACAAAGACAAACAACCAAACAACAACAAACTGTGCAAAAACAAAAAAAAAAGAAAATAAATAAATAAGCAATAAACATTGAGAACATGATTTGCAGCATCCTTAAGAGTGAGTCCATAGGTTGTAGAATCAGTTCAGTACTGAGGTGTGTGAAGTTATCCCTCTGGTTCAAGACCCTTATGATTGAGGGGTAAAAACTGTTCCTGAACCTGGTGGTGTGGGACCTGAGGTTCCTTTACCTTCTTCCTGATAGTAGTAGTGAGAAGAGACCGTGGCCTGAACGGTGGGAGTCCTTGATGATGGATGCTGCTTGCTGCGACAGCACTCCACGCAGATGCACCCAATGGTGAGAAGGGCTTTACCTGTGATGGACTGGGCAGTATCTACTACTCTTTGTAGGTTTCTCCATTCAAGGGCATTGGTGTTTCCACATCACGCTGTGATACAGTCAGTATATTCTCCACTGTGTTTCCTAGAAGTTTGTCAAAAGATTTAAATGACATGCCGAATTTTTGCAAACTTCTAAGGAAGTAGAGGCACTATTGTGTCTTCTTTGTAATGGCAGTAATGTGCTGGGCCCAGAATGATCCTCTGAAATGATCACGCTGAGGAACACAAAGTTGCTGGCCCTCTCCACCTCTGATCCTTCATTGAGGACTGGCTTATGGACCTGCAGTTTCCGTTTCTGGAAAAAAAATTCTGATAAATGATCATCGAACGCAATGAAGGGGTGAGTAAAGGCAAGGCTGAGTTGAGGGTAAAAGCAAGTGGGTGAGAGGCGAAGTTGGGGGAGGTGTCAAGGCATGTTTGAGATGAAGTTGGGGTGAGCAGAGCAAAGTCAGAGTGGAGGAGAGGCAGATTCGGGATCTGTCCACCTAAAGTAAAAGTGAGGTTTGATTGATCTAAGCGCTGGGCCGATTTGGAAAGGTCAGGCATGGGCTGAAATGTGGTGGCAGCGTCCAGGCCCAGAGCATATCAATGTGACAGGGCCCAGGACTTAGAGCGAGGAACGGCCCAGTGTTTAAACACTGGGCCGGATGAATTGAAAAGGCGGGGTGTCAGGACCGTAAGGGAGGGTCGGGCTGGTCACTGCTCACTGCCGCGTAACGCTTCACTGCAGTGAGGCTGAGGCTGTGGGCCTGCTCCGGGCTCCGCGACATTTATTCTGCCATGTGCTGAACTGGGGCCTACGATGAGGCCTGGTCCGGCTGCTCCGGGCTTCGTGCCTGAGGATTCACTTTCGTCCTAAGTGTTATTTGCTGAGTTCTATTGCTTGCACGATTTGCTGTTTTTCTCTCTCTGCACATTGGGTGTTTATCTTTTTTTTTAATGGATTTTTTTGGGTTTCTTGTTTTGTGGCTTACTGTAAGGAGATGAATCTCAAGGCTGTATAAGGTAGACATGCTTTGATAATAAATGTACTTTGAGCTTTGAACTTTGAACGCGTCCTGTAGTCAATAATCAGTTCTTTGGTTTAGCTGACTTTGAAGGGGATAAACACACGGCTTTGTGCTAACGGTGACTGTGGAGATGTTGTGCCCATCTGAACTGACTGAGGTCTGTAAGTGAGGAAATTGAAGATCCAGTTGCACAAGAGAAAGGTCCACATAGCAGCACAAAGGATCGGGGAACAAAGGATCTGAGGGAATGCACACTCCAGGGTTCGCACCAAGCATTATTGACCATGAAGCATTCCCCACCTCCTTTACTCTTCCCAGACAGGTTTTTCGACCTGTCTGCCTGGATCAGGGAGAACCCAGAGGGCTTGATGATGTGATCCGGTATCTCCTCTGTCAGCCAGGTCTCCATGAAGCACAAAACGTCACATTCCTTTGTTTCCCACAGGTAGGAGATTCTGGCTCTCGGTTCGCACAGCTTTTTGTCCAGGGTCCGGACGTTAGCCAGGCGTATGTTTGGGAGTGGCAGCTGATTAGCGCGCCGTCTCAACTTCACCAGGATGCCGACCCTTCTCCCTCGCCTCTGGCACCGCTTCTGAGGTAGTGATGGTGCAGTAAATGAGCCTCCCATGGATCGTGTAAGCAAGGTTTCCCAGTGTAGAAAAGGCAGCACGTTGTGGGTAAATGCTGTCCTCCCGATGTTCAGAAGAGCTAGTCGATCATACCTGATGTGACTATCAGCTTCTTGAACAAGAAATGTGAAGGAAATTGCAGAAGTTAGCAGTACACAGTAAAGTTGATACAGAGCTCACCACACGGCTGCTGTACCATGTAAAATGCCTTTACTCAAGAAGGTAGTCTTGGAATTCTCTGACTAAAAGGCTGAATCGCTGAATAATGCTGGAGGAACCCAGCAGATCAGTCAGCATCTATGGAAAAGAATAGAGTCGATGTTCCAAGCTGAGATCCTTCATTAGGACTGGAAAGGGAAAGGGAAAGGGAGGAAGAAAGAAGCTGTGAGGTGATAGATGGTAAAGGTAAAGGGCTGGGGAAGTGCCTTTTCCGCCTATCATCTCTTTGCTTCTTACTTTATCTCTCTCCCCCCCCCCCCCCCCCACACACCTGGCTTTACCTATCATGGTTAGCTTGTACTGCTTCCCCTTCCCCCACCTTATTATTCTGTTCTCCTTCTCCATTCTGATGATGGGTCTCGAACCAAAACGTTGACTATTTATTCATTTCCGTGTGTTCTGCCTGACCTGCTGAATTCCTCCAGCATTTTGTATGTGGTACTCCGGATTTCCTGTATCTGCAAAATCTCTTGTGTTTGTACTCATTGAATATACTGAAGATAGATATGGTTAAATTTTTCACAGTTAAGGGAATCAAAGTATATCAGATTGAGCACAAAATTGATACTAAGCTGAAGATGATTTAACTAAATGACAATAGTATTAACCAAGATTTAAATAAGTGACTGTAGTAGACACAAATGGGCTATTTCTGCTTCTATTTTTATTATGTCGTTCGGTTTTCAGCAGTTAACAGCAGTTCTTTGAAGTGAATTCATCGTACTTGCCTTAAGAAAGAGACCAAAAGAAGGAAAGCCATTATTTCCTGTTTGACTGAATAATCCTTCTGAAGAGAAATGCCAGAGCTATTCCTGTTTGTATCTTTTAATTAAATTGGGATGACGATAGTGACTATTATTTTGTTGTGAGTCAAAAACAAAACTCTCTGTTTGCTGACTCTTTGGATTATCTGTGATTTGGGAAGTTACGTTGAAATGGCATTCAGCCATTTGTGGCATGGGGCTCAGATCAAGCCGTGCCATTGCATGTCGGTGACGGTTTAAGATGGTGCTGGTGAAGCCCAGTAACGACTTATCGGCGGTAAACAAAATAAAGAACACAACTAAATACTATATTAATAGCACCTTTTCTGGTCAACGATCACTGCAAACAATGGAGGTGAGGCAGAGTTGAGGCGAGCGGAGACAAGACGAGTGAAGGCGAGGCGCGTCCGCCAAAACTGGGAGCGAGGAAAGACCTGAGATTTGATCGAATTAAGCACCAGGCTGATTTGGAAGGGTCAGTCACGGGACGAAATGTGGTGGCGAGGTTCAGGCCCAGAGCATATTGAATCGACAGGGCCTGGGTACTTGAGTGAAATGTTTGGACGATTTAAAAGCCGGGTTAGATTGAAAAGGCAGAGTGTTGGGAGCAGAAGAGGGAGTCGTGCCAACTCTGATGGCTACACCACTGATGCACCATCAATAACTCACTCTGAGACGTAAGAAGAGAGTTATCGGCTTTTATTGACTGGAAGAATGAACAACCCAACATCCTGGAGAATGAGGGCCGGCCTCAGGCCTCATTCACCTTTATACAGGGGTTTGTGGGAGGAGCCACAGGAGCAGTCAGCAGGGGTCTGTTGGGAGCAAACCACTCTGGGATATGTAGTTCACTACAACCACGATGTTTTCTCATCTCTGCGCTGAACTGAGGCTGTGGCCAGCTCTGGCTGCAGTGATGCCTGGCTTCATGTCTATAGACTCACCTTTGTTCTGCTAGCTTTTGCTGTTAGCATAGTTTGTTTTTTTTCCTGCATGTTGAATGTTTTATGGTCTTTTTTTAAAATGGGTTCTTTTGGGTTTCTTTGTTTTGTGGGCTGCTAGTAAGGAGATGAATCTCAAGGTTGTATGATATATACATACTTTGATAATAAATGTACTTTGAATAAGTACAAAGCAGATCTCGGTGCCAACCTCCCCTGCATTCCTCCTCACTTTCATAGCAGCTTTCATGTAGAATCTTTGTGACTGCCATGGTGAGGCATGTCCCGTCCCATTGAACTGCATGAAAATGGCCACACTGATGTGAATTCCTCGCGCAGCTCCCAATAGGTGGCATGGTCTGGTTCGTGAAATCTACATTCCGGTTCACAGTCCAGTCCATGTTCCTTATTCCAGGTTTTCCGGTTTTCCCCAGTTTCTGTTGAGGCAGCTGATTCTCGTTTGGGCTGGCTTCATAAATAGCTTCAGGATTCAGCCTCTGGCTGCTGGATTGTTCCTGTCCAGACCCCCTGTTTGTAGCCCTTTCCTTCACCTTCCTCCTGGAGCCTTGCCTTGCCTTGCCTGTAACCCTTGCCTTTACTGCTGTCAAGTTCGACCACTGGAGCAAGATAAGGAACTGTCTTTTGTTGTTTTGAACTGTCTCTGTGTCCATGCATTTGCTAGGTAGGTCTGGCTGTTTGCTGCTACCTAGTGTTGGGAACTGTCTGTGTCCATGCCTTTGTTAGGTAGGTCTGGCCGTCTGCCGCTACCTAGTGTTAGGAATCGTCTCATTGTATTCTGCATTCTGTGTAATGAGTCCTGTACCCAAGGAGGGGTCTCAGCTCTGTGTTCCATATTCCTGTCTCTCCCTTGACCAAGGCTCTGCATTCCTGTCTCTTCCTCGACCAAGTCAAGGCTTCGGGGTCTCGTCCAGTCCTAGCCATGTCCAAGAACCTTGTCCTGTCCAAGCCATGACGTTGTGTTCTTGTCTTGTCCATGTGCCTCGCCCAGCCCAGGAGTACCTGGCCCACCCAGGTGCTGGGATTCCCTCATCCTGTGCTGGGGTTCCCTTGTCCTGTCCAGGAGTCTCACATCCAGTCCGGTTGCCTCTCCTCATTCTGTAGCCACGTCTTGTCCTCGCCTGGTTCTGGAGTCTGAGCCCGAGTCAAGACCCAGGTTCTGGGTCCTTGTCCAGTCTCTGGTTCGGAGTCCAAGCCCAGGCTCCTAGTTCCCAGTTCCATGTCCTGATTCTGCTATCCTAGTCAAATCCTAGCCCAGGCCCGGAATCCTTGTCTCGTCCAGGGCCTGTGTCATGTCCAGTGTCCTTTCTTCCTCACTTCCCTTGCTTTCTTCTCACGCCTAGTCCTGTTCCTGGTAGTTCAGTGTCTGTGTCTTGCTTTTGGGTCCACTCCCAATGCCCCCCATATGACAATAGGATCCATACAGATTCTGAATCAGCAGGCGCTTCCCTGTGCAAAGCATCACAAAGCTGCTTGCAACATGCTTTTGACGTCATCCAGTGTACCTCGATATGTAAATCATTTCAGGATATTGAGGAAGATTTTTGACTGGGTTGAATTTCAGATTTGTGTAATGGGCTGTGATGTGAAGTGATTGTATGACTATTGTCCTTTGGGTGAAATGGGTTTTTAAATGCATTGCATTAAAACAAAAACATACAGAGTGATCCATTGTTCAGACAATTATACTGTAATTGTTTTTAGTTTCCATTGGAACACTGTATTTCAATCCCTACATTGAAACTCATTAACCACAGTTTTACAGAATAATTAATCTACCAATTTATTGTAATTTTTTTCTTCCTGCTGCACTACTTTCTAACCAAATGATCTTCCTGTCTTCCGCAGACTTAGATCTATAGCCCTCTATTGTGTTGGTGCATTGATACATACAGTGAATCGTCAGTGACTCTGCATCTAAAGTGTGATCTGCACTCTTTCCACATTAATGGCTGCATTTCGCAGTAACATGTCAAAGAGAGTGTACAGGATGTTTAGCGGAGCATGTGCAAGGGTGGAGGAACAGGGAGAAATGAAGATCTCCTGTCATTTATGTCAAAGACAATTAAGGAGGCTTAGTTTGATCAGCAGGCCGTAGCGTAAACAGAATCACACCCTTTCTTTCTCCAGGCTAAAATGTTTAAATACTCCTGCTGGTTGTGGGCCAAACAAGTTTATGGCCATAATCAGCTAGGATGTTTCAAACAGTTCAGGAATGCTATTTTTCTTTAAAAGCGGCACAGTCATGAGGTGTATCTGGCTTTTAAATTAAACACTTTGCTTTTAAAAACAATAGAAAAGGTATTAAGTTAGTTGTGTTTTTAAGTTGGTTTTGATTATTTTCCTCTCCTGAAGGCTATCTTTGGCTTGGATTTTTTTCAACTGCAGACTGTTTGAGAGTATTACAAGCAAATGACTATTTGCTCTGTATCACCCTGCACAGTGAAGGCTGAACTTTCTTTCAGTTTATTGCCAATTTCCATGCTTTTTAGTGCAATGTGCACAATATAAAGAGGCTGTAATGTTTACTGCCTTAACTTCACAGGGAAAAGAATTGTACTAAAACCTTTCCCCTTAGACAGCCCCTTGAGATTGAGGATACCCGGTTTCTGCTCCAGTTCCTGGGTCCACAGCTGGTTGCCAAGGCCAAAGTGGGACTTGCAGACTCTATTACAAGTGCAACAGCAGATGCAATTTGAGATGAGTAAGTGAGTAATTTGGGAGTGGTGTACTCGTTCTGCCATTTTTGCTAGGCTGCTATGTACTCTGATGTAGGACCTCAGGGTTCATGGTGTCATTCCAAACGTCCCTTCTCTATTTAGATCTGTAAAGGACCAAGGATTCCAACATATCACTGGGAATCGTAAACACAAAGTACACTGCAGATGCTGTGGTCAAATCAACACGTACAAACAAGCTGGATGAACTCAGCAGGTCGGGCAGCATCCGTTGAAATGAGCAGTCAACGTTTCGGGCCGAGACCCTGAAGTCCATAATCAATTCTTTGGTTTTGTTGATGTACTAAATGTGGGTCATTTGCACCACTCAACCCTAGCTTAGTTTGCATCCTTGTTACCCTTTGTGATTCTGCCAACAATAGCCTTGTTATCAGAGAATTTGTAGATGGTGTTGGAGCTATAAGCCTAGCTACAGAGAGAGTATATCAGGGAATTTAGCAGGCAGCCTGTGGCTGAGATGAGGTTTCCGATCTGTACTGATTGTGGTGACCTGGTGAAGACGCTGAGGACACAATTTTAGAGGGTGATACAGGGTTCCGGTTCTTGGAGCCTGGACCTTTACCTTCCCTCTTTTTCAAGCTCTAAAACCTTGAGGCAAATGAAAAAAAAAACTGTAGATGTGGATAATCTCAAACAGAAAGAGAGAAACGCTGGAAATATTCCTCATCTGGGCATGAGACACAGACTTTTTGTGTCAAAAGTGCTTTGTCAGATTGAGAAGGGAACGAAAGAAGCTTGTTAAGATACAGGGAGAATGATCAGCCATGATGAAGTGGTGGAACAGACTGGATGGGCCAAATGGCCTAATTCTGGTCCTATATCTTATGGAATGTCTCTGACAGGGAGCAGTTAGAGAGTGAGAACATGGATAAAGAACATAAACAAAAGAATCCAGAAGTTGTGAAATGTAGACCATGAGGGCAAATGAGACTGGTTTGACAGGCGTGTTCTCCACTCCTAGAGATAGAGAGCACAAAAGGGGAAAAATCCAGTTGCACTAATGCCACAAATGATACAGAACAACTTATCTGAAGAAGGACGTTGGGATCCAAGTCCATAGCTCACTAAAGTTGTCCACACAGGTAGACAGGGTAGTAAAGGATGCCTGCCTTCACTGGTTGGGACAAAGAGTATAGGATCAGAAAGCCACTTATATGAAATTTTTGTTAAGTTGGACGAAGTATTTTCTGAAATTCTGATTGCCCCATAATAGACAGGATGCAGTAGAGGTTTCGGAATTAGAATCAAAATCACAATCAGTATCAGGTTTATTATAAGACCATAAGATAGAGGAGCAGAATTAGGCCATTTGCTCCATCAATTCTGCCCCACAATTTCGTCATGACCAATCCATTTTCCTTTCAGCCCCAGTCTCCCCAAAACCCTTCATGCCCTGACTAATCAAGAACTGATCAACCTCTGCCTTAAATACGCCCAGTGACTTACTCCGTCATTATAGGAAACATTCTCTCCACATCCACTCTACTGAGGCCTTTCAAAATTCAGTAGGTTACAGTGAGCTCACCCTTCATTCTTCTGAATTCCAGTGAGTACAGGCACAAGGCCATTAATCGGTCCTTATATGGTAATTCTCTCATTCCCAGACTCATGCTCATGAACATCTTCTGAAACCTCTCCAATGTCAGCACATCTTTTCTAACATAAGGGGCCCAAAACTGCTCTCAATTCTCTAAGCGAGCCTTTACCAGTGCCTTATAAAGTGTCAACATTAGATCCTTGCTTTTATATTCCATTCCTATCAAAATGAATGCTAAGATTGCGTCTGCCTTCCTTTCTACAGACTCAAACTGCAAATTACCCTTTAGTGAATCCTGCGTGAGGACTCCCAAGTCCCATTGCACCTTGAATTTTGGACTTTTCTTTCCATTTAGAAAGTAGTCTATGCTTTTATTTCTTCTACCAAAGTGCAGACCATACACTTCCTGGCACTATTCTGACTGCATTTCTTTACCCATTCTCCTACTCTGAGAATGATGCAGATGAATAAGCCCCTTTAGAAAGAGGTACAGGAATTAATGTGGAAAATAATAGTACACGTTTATAATTCTGTACTTTCTATTTGCTTTAATCAGTGTAGAAATAGTTATTTTCACAAAGAAATCAGAAAGTATGTCAAAGGGAAGAATTAAGTTGATTTAATATACGTAAAAAAAGCTCATAAAGATGAATGAAATTTGGCTTAGATCAAGGGTTCTTAACCTGAGGTCCAGAGGTTCTGTGAACTTGAATGGGAAAAAAATTCCATCTTTATTTTCACTAACCTCTAACTGAAATTTAGCATTTCCTCCTTCAATGAAGAACGGAGGCAACGAACCACAGTAGTATGAGCAATACCTGTGACCTTGTCACCAATAAAAATCACAGCTATTTTCATACCACATTACAGTTATTACAAGTATCTCAAAATATTGTTTACGGCATGCTCATCACTATTTCGAAATTACGGTAGTTACTAAGCCCACTGCTAGATCGAATGTGATCGCAGCCTTCCTGCCTGCAGATGCTCATGTGACATAGCTGACCAATTATCAGGCAGCCCTGCTTCTAGCAGTCATTCAGCTGTGTGTTCTCACATTTGTGACCCAGACATCTACACCACTCCCCGTGATTCGCTGTCTACAATTACTTGTTGACCAATGCCTGGTAGGAGGTGAATTGTTTTTATTGTTAAAGTTTTGCAAAACTGGACAGTTCAAATGAGAATTCTTAACTCTTCATAAGGCCGCACGACCATTTGTAATACCACGCAACTCCATGGGCAACTATAGCTGAGTTACAGGAAGGACACGATGTCTGAGCTACTTGTGTCTAAATCCAAGTACCCTTGTGTAATCCAAGTATCTAAAAGCCATTAAATGTGTTAAAACTTTGGATAAATTGTAAAACCTGCCTTATTTTATTTTCTTGCATACAAATTTCTTGAATATCTTACTCTTCACTTAATTAACACACATGTCACTTATTTCTTGGCAGATTTATGAAACAAATTACTTAAAAACCATACAAAAATATTGAGTATCAAAAAACATCAATTGAATCAAGTATTTTATTTTAGCTTTATTTATTTTATTAGTTTTGTAGACCCAATTTAAGTTGAAATGTTGAAGAAAAGGAAGTATGTTGAAAATTATGTATTATGTAGTTTCAGTTGCATTAATGGATGTGACGAGATACAAAAGCCATAGTTCTTGTGTGGAAAAATTCCTGAGAACAGAAGTATAGAGCCAACAAAACTGAAAAAGCACGTAACCTCTGTCCATTCTGAAAATGCATCTAAAGACGCGTTTTGTTTCTTGTGAAGAAAGCTCAGTTTGAAAAAGTTGAGGCACTTCCAAAATTTGGATTTGCCATTTCACAAAAACCTTTTCATGAAGCATCCTAATCGTATAAAGTTGCTTACCGGGTTGCCAAACAAAAGAAGCCCAACACTATTGAAGAGACTTTAGTAAAGCCATGTGCACTGGAAATGGTCGAGCTAGTTTGTGGACAAAGCAACAACTGGAAGTGGTTCCCTTATCAAATGATGTGATACGTTCTAGAATAGTTGATTTTTCTTTTAACATTTTGAAGCAGGTCATTGTGTAATTGGCAGCCTTGCAATTCCCATTCAGTGTGCAACTGGATGAAACTACAGACATCTCCCAATGTAGTCAGCTGCTTGTTTTTGTTCATTATGTGAATGCTGACATCATCAAAGAAGAATTCTTATTTTGTGAGTCGTTTTTTGGAAACTACAAAGGCTGTCAACATTTTGGAAATGGCAAGAAGTGTTTTTTTTTTGCCAAACAAAACTTTAACTGGAAAGAAAAACTTCATACTCTTTGTTCAGATGGAGCTCCTGCAATGCTTGGTAATACATCTGGTTTTGCTGCTTTAGTGAAAAAGGAAGCTCCTCACGTCCTTGTCACTCATTGGTTTTCACACAGACATGCACTGGCAACAAAGACTCTTCCAACAATCCTGAAAGAAGTTTGTCAACAGCCATAAAGGCAGTCAACTTTATTAGAAGCAGGTCTCTGATTAGTGGCATTTTAAAAGACTTTATCAAAAAATGGGTGCAAAATATGAAGTGCTTCTTGACCGCACTGAAGTATGATGGCTTTCAAGAGAACAAATCTTAAAGCGCTTGTTTGAACTAAAGACAGAAGTTTCACTTCTGAAAAAAAGAAAATCAACTCTTGGAACAGTTTTTTTTTTAAAAAAAGGATTTCATCCATGGGTTGGCTTACATACCAGATATTTTTAACTATATGAATGAAATAAATCTTTCAATTCAAGGACCTGAAGCACCATTATGGATGCTACTGAAAAATTACAAGTTTACTTGGCCAAGTTGCTGATATGGAAGAAAAGAGTGGAAGCCAACATCTTTGCAAACACTTAAGTGGTGGATGAAGTGTTTTACCAAGACAGAGTTGAGATACAAAATTCTCTGTCAATTTCTTTGAAGAGAAACATCTGTGAACCCCTGGAAATACTTAAGAACTCTTTCAAAAGTTATTTCTATCTTGATGGCATTGAAGTTGAACCACAGATCAGTAATCCTTTCCTTTCTGATATAAACTGTATCGATGATGTTGATCTGGCCAAAGATGAACTCATTGATCTTAGGACAAAAAGCTTACTACATTTGGAGTTTAACTCAAAAAGCCTTGGAGAATTCCAGTGTTCCTTGAGAAAATCCTATCCTTAACTTGTAAAGCAAACAATGGAAGCTTTAATTCCATTTGCAACAACATATCTTTGCAAATCAGGATTTTCAATACTTGTAACCACTAAAACAAAAAATCAAAATTGATCGGATGTCCAACATGGTGTGCATATTGCTTTGTCAAACACCACCCCACAGTTTAATGTTCTTATTCAAACTAAGTTACCAGAGTCTCACACTGATACGTCTTTAAAAAATAAAAAATAATTTTAACTTGCCTATGTATTAAATGATTAGTCTTGTTATTCAATGTGAATAAATATTCAGTAAAGAAACACAGATATTACTATATCACAATTTTTAAGAGAGATTTTGATAAATATATTTCCATATAATTGGTTTATTTTGTTACCCCATGCATTTTATTTTATATGCTGAAATACATTATTCTGAGAAGGGGTCCATAGGCTTCACCAGACTATCAAACGGGTTGATGGCATAAAAAAGTTAAGAATCCTTGGCTTAGCTAAATCTCTTGACTTTGCTGATTTCCACACTGGTGTATTTAAAATATAGGGCTGTAGAATAAGTAGTGATAATTTCACAAGCTCCATGAATTGTGCTTTTAAAATGAAAAAGTGAAAATGTATTTCTGAACAGGGGTGAGAAAAAAATCAATGTTGCTATAGACTTGGCAACTTAAGAGAAAATGCAGCACCAAAACAAAACGTTTAGGCCATTCAGACCCTGCCAGTGTCTCTGCTATACTGAGGCCTTCTCTCATCTTTCCTCAATATATTTCTTTCTCCCTTGTGGGCTTACTTATCTTTCTCTTGAACATTTCTCTCTTCTACACTGGGGTGTTTGTCATGATGGTGAGCTACACACTCATACTACCCATAAAGTGAAAATGGTGCTTTTAAATTTCTAACCTGATGTCTTGCTGACAGGTTTATATTGTTGACTCCAGCTTTGCTTTCATCAATTAACAGAAGTACATTGCATGTATTTGCTCTATCCAGTCTACACGCAGCACTATCCTTTCTAGAGGACTGAAAAGGAAAGGAAGTTTGTTTAGTTAAACACTGGTGGCAATTACCATTGAAGCCTGGTCACAGGGAGATGCAGCATAGAAACAAGCCCTTTGGTCTGATAAATACCAAACACCTATTTAGATTAATCCTATTATATTCTTTCCATATTTTCATCGGTCCCTCTGGATTTCAGATTCACAGAAACATTAGGGGAAATTTAACCCACCACCCTGAATACCTTTGAGAGAATCTCATTTGGTAAAAGGGAGAATGTACAAACTTGGCAGAGCAGGTTAAGTTTGAACCCAAGTCTCTACAGTTGTGAGACAGCAGCTGTGTTATCTCTGTCACTGTGCCAACTGACGTTTCCAAAATCAATGAAAAAGAAGGTTGCTAGCTTTACAGGTATGCGAGGCTGAGTACATCATCCTTCCCAATTCTTCTCTTGTCCTCTCATCAGCCACCTCATTGCTCCTGCTTCTTCGATCAGTTCTGGCCACCCTATTATAAGGAGGTGGGGGCTTTGGCGAGCATGTGGAGGAGGTTTTGGATACAGAGAGTGGTGGGTGTCTGGAATATGCTGCCAGTGTAGTGGAAGTAAATACAACAGGGGTGTTCAAGAGGTTCTTAGATAGACACATGAAAATGCACAGAATACAGGAACATGTACCTTGTGTCAACAGTAGGGATGAGCTTAGTTAGGCTTTTCATTACTAATTTCTTTAGTTTGTGGGCAGCAGCTGTACTCTTTTATGTTTTATCGATTGGGCTGATCTTGGTGCAGGTATGGTCGCAGCTCTTCTCAGTAATTGATGTTTGGGACAGACGATACTCCATGAATGTAATTGAAGGAATGATTGTTTCCCCACCGATATGGAAAAGCAAGCAATGATGAGAATTACAGGCAGACTGTTGCCACGCCTTGGCCATCTATGGGAGTTATATCACATCCAAACAGATTTTGCATAAGAACGTAAGAAATAGGAGGAGGAGTAGGCCATCCGGTCCGTCGAGCCTGCCCCACCTTTCAATAAGATCACGGCTGATCTGACCATGGGCTTATCTCCACCTACCTGCCTTTTCCCCATAACCCTTAATTGCCCTATTATGCAAAAATCTTTCTAATCTTGTCTTAAATATACATACTGAGGAAGCTTCCACTGCTTCATTGGGCAGAGAGTTCCACAGATTCACCACTCTTTGGGAAAAGCAGTTTCTCCTCATCTCCATCCTAAATTCACTCCCCCAAATCTTGAGACTATTCCCTTAGTTCTAGTCTCACCTACCCATGGAAACAACTTTCCTGCCTCTATTTTATCAATCCCTTTCATAATTTCTATAAGATCTCCTCTCATCCTTCTGAATTCCAGTGAGTACAGTCCCCGGCGACTCAATCTCTCCTCATAGTCTAACACCCTCATCTCTGGAATCCCTGGAATTTTAGGTGAACCAATTAATTCAGCAACCTTCATCTGCAGCTTGTATCTATATATCTATATATAGTTCTTTATTGATCCTAAAAGAAATTATAGTGTCACAGTATCATTACAAGTGCACAGATATACAAATATTAGAAGAGAAGTAAGAAAGATCAGCAAATACGAATAACAAACAGTCTAACTGGAGGGGGTCATCACTTCCTCAGCTATAGGTTGACTCATTATAGAGCCTAATGGCCGAGGATAAGAAGGACCTCATATAACGCTCTTTGGAGCAGCGCAGTTGCCTTAGTCTATTACTAAAAGTGTTCCTCTGTTCAGCCAAGGTGCATGCAGAGGTTGAGAAACATTGTCCAGAATTGCTAGGATTTTCCGTAGGGTCCTTTGTTCTACCACAGCCTCCAGTGTGTCAAATTTGACTCTTATAACAGAGCCAGCCTTTCTACTAGCAACAGCAGACTGGTAGAACATGTGAAGGAGAAGCCTGTTTACTCCAAAGGATATATATATCCAGATCATGTGAATAATGCGTCATAGTTATATCGTCTGTTTGAGGCCTCTGTTGGTCTGAGTTAACTATGGCTGCTGGCTGTTGTGTCCTTGCTGTCTAGATATGCAAACCTGGGCAGTATGATATGGAGACAAGCTGTTGCTCCATGGAGCAAGCTCCCCCTCTCTACGCAGCTGATGACCCCAAAGGAATGGCATAGACTGATACAGTTTGGTACCAGAAGCATCACAGGAGTTGCCAGTCTGCATTGAACTCAATATTAGAGAAACAGTGTGGAACAGGCCCTCCCAGCCCAAAGAGCTGTGCCACCCAGCACCCCACTTATTTAACCCCAGCATAATCACAGGCATATTTCACAATGACCAATGAACCCATTATGTTTAGGGGCCACTTGGACAATGCTTACAGTAAATGTATGAAGAGGCAAGTCTGTGCAACTCTATGGCTTTAGGATTCAATGAAAACAATGCCCCGCTCTCTTCCTAAGTGAATTTCTGCAATGATCGCTTTTCTTGGATGGACTTCTCAAAGAAAACCCTTGCTCAAGACTTCGCTTTGAGATTTGGCTAGCATTGAAGTGCGTTCATTATAAAAATTGTCCTGTTATTTGCACACTTGCCTTCACAGTTCTTCCTCTAATCTGGCTGCTGTTTGTATACTGGAATTTCTGGCTAGTAATTTAAGGCTTTTGGGAGCAGACATTCCTGAAACCAATGCCTCACTAAAGCCTATAATTATTAGTTGACAGAACACAAATTGACAGACAAAATGACGACTTTCTGCTTAGGCTGGAGCAGTGCTGCACATTTTCATGAATTGATTGGAGTGGAGCTGCAACCCATTACTGTTCACATAAAAGCGGATGTTTGCAACTGGCCTTACCTGTAAAATCTGCAGATGGTTTCCAGGCTGTTTATGCCACATTTATCCTATGATGTACAGCAGGAAGCTTTTAATAACATTTGAGAGGATTAAATATATTATTATATTGCTAAATTAAAAGAAATACTATTGTAACAACCGTAGCACTTGTTCTGAACAATGAATTTAGGGAAAGCTGGTACAGTCAGCCCTCCTTATCCGCGAATTCTGCATGCGCGAATTCAATCAACCGTGAATCACGAAAACCCGGAAGTGCTCTTCCAGCACTTGTTGTTACAGCACATACAGACATATTTTTCTTGTCATTATTCCCTAAACAATGCAATATAACTATTTTACATAGCATTTACATTGTATTAGGTATTATAAGTAATCTAGAGATGATTTAAAGTATACAGGAGGACGTGCGTGGTTTATCGTGGATCGGGATCGAAAAAAATCGGAAGTTCTTTTACTCAGTAAGTTGGAACAGGTACATCGGGTATTATTTAGCGTCAGTTAGTCAAACGTTTGTCTTAGTATATAGTATATATTTTACCTTTCTATGCATATAAAACACTTAAGAACGTATGTTTCAGCGTTGGGCTCAGGAACTTCTTTCCGAGTTCGATCTAGTGACAGACTGCTCCCGAGTGCACTCTCCACCGTGCCGGGTTGATGTGGAGGATCAAAAAGCCAAAACCCCAAAACCCAATAGTTAAACCACTGCGTTGCTTAGTAATAATTGTAGCTTTCATTGGGGCAGAGCCTTCCTCACTTTATCCTTTAAAATTGTTCCGATCGTTGACTGACATAGCCTAACGCTTTTCCAATGACTGATGGTGTTTCACCTCTTTCTGATCGCTTTATTATTTCCACTTTATTTTCAATCACGACGGTGATTATTTTCGTGAACAGAAACACTGTGGATTCAGATCTCTGCCGCTGGGTCCTAAGATTCACCGCATTGAGACAGGTTGAATAAGGGACTTGAGCATCCGTGAATTTTGGTATCCACGAGGGGTCCCGGAACCAATCCCTCGCGGATAAGGAGGGCCGACTGTACCTTTGGAACCGAGACTCACTGTATAGTGCAATGTGCAGATGGGAGCAGAAAGTTACAGAGGGACACAGGGAGACTGAGTGAGCAGAACTGAGACAGATAGAAATCTAAGTATTGAGGTGATGCCATCCACTGTATTCATGAAATCCATCTCACAGAGAGCAGAGGTCTTAAACCGTCCCTGTTGTAGCAGACATCTTAAATCACTGGAGGGCCAACATCAGTGGAGTCTTCCCCTGATGGGATAAATAGACCACAATATATGTGCTCTCCATGATGAGCATCTACACGTATCTCCAGACCCCCTGCTTTACAGCACCAGTGATTGGTGATTGGGGTTCAATTCCCAGCACTGTCTGTAAGCAGCTTGAGCGTTCTCTCTACGAACGCACGTGTTTCCTCCGGGTGCTCCAGGCTCCTCCCACATTCCAATGATGTACAGGTTAGGGCATGTTAGGGTAAGTTGTGGGCATGCTACGCTGGCATTGGAAGCATGGTGACACTTGTGGGCTGCCCCGATCATATTTGTGACTCAAACGACGCATTTCACTCTATGTTTCAATGTACATGTGACAACTAAAGCTAATCTTAATTAACAATGGTGTTAATTTATAATTCCATTCTGAAACAACACTGCAAGCCATTCAGTTATATTATAGCCATCACATTAAGACAAAATATGGACAAAACTACATCAGCTTGGGCACCAAAGTCCCTTGGACCTGGCAAAATGCCTCAGTGAACACCCAAGTATCTGGTGATAGGTATCTATGGTGGAAGCCCTGCTCCACAGATTAGACATGCAATAGCCTGACATCATTGTTCATCAGAAAATCATTATCTTTCAGACGATGGTCCAGAAACTTCCATTTCTTGCATGCCATCCTGGTGGGTGCATATCGTATATGAATGGGAAGTATTAGCTCTAGGAGTCCTTGACATTGTACCTATGAAGTCACATTGCATCAAATCGAAGACCTCTTGATTGATTCTTGGCATTCTCCATCTGATGATGAATCAGTGCTCTGTCGCCTGGAACAACACTCTGAAGAAATACTAAAGGTTGCAATGTGCAGAATATACTATGGGTGTAGTGAACTTCAATGTCCATTGCTGTTGTAATGTGAACACAGTCACTGGAGAGATGCAGCTGGTAGATATGAAGCTAGTTTTATTCAACAAAATGAGAGACAGGGGGCATTTTGAGACCCCTTTCATAAGAAGAGGCCTGTTCAACACAATATTACATGACACTTTATATGCTAAAGATCAAAGGACAATTCCACATTTGCTATATATCTACAGTGCTTGCTTTGAATTGTGTATAACTTTCACACCTCCTTCTTTGCACCCACAATCCAGACAACCATTGTTAATCCACATTGTCTGGTTCTCCAGTTATCTGCAGTTCACAACCCTAGCAACCCCCAGATTTGCATTTTAAATTTAATCTACAGTCCATATCCAGATCTTAAGATTGGTTGCTGAAGTTAATATTTTGCTAGACACCTTAAATCCAGAACATGCTCTATCAATCACCATGAACAGCTTTGTAGCACCATTACTGGGTGGCTGAGTCCTGAAGGACATTAATACCAGACTGAAGGTGTGGCAGATGGTGAATAAAACAATATGAGGAATAAATATATGACCTCATCTTCACCAGTCTACCTGTGGCAGGTGCAGCTGTCCATGTTAGCACTGATAAATGTTATCACTCAACAGTGCTTGTGGAGATGAAGTCCCATTTTCACACTGAAGGCCCTTACCATTATATTGTATGACCTAAAAAGTAAGTAATTGGTGGGTGGAGGAGACCCCAATCAGATCACCTTTCTCTGAGCATAGTGTGATCCCTCCTGTTGAAGACAAGGCTGCAGTATTCACAGCTATGTTCAGTCTGAATAGCTGGCTGGGTAATTCATCCTGGCTGCCTCCTGTGATCACGTCATCTCAAAACCATCTCATACTGTATATTGTGTTTCCGGTTACATGGACTCAGGCAAGTAAATCATTACATTTTATTATTTTCCATTCTGTCCCTTCCGCTCTAGCTTGAGGCTTGCCTTTGGCCAAGTATTTCTACCAAGAGGGAAAATAGCTACCTCCCCAATCATTCAGTGGCAATACTGACATTGAATATATTCCACCCTTCATCTCCACACATCAGATACGAAGGCTACAGGAGTTAAAGGTTGGGTATTGTGTGATCTTTCATTTCTTGACTCATTTAAACATTTCTATTATCCACAAATTGTATTTGGATTTCAGTGGAATACACTCTATTTGCCTGAATGAAAGTAATTCCTACAACACTTAAGGAGCTCCACATCAAATGGAGAAAAAAAGCAGTTTCCTTGCTTGAGATCCCAATTTGTTCTGATCACTGTTGGCCATGTTTGGGAGGGATATGGACAGACACATGAAAAGACAGAGAATAGAGGGAGGTAGACCATGTGTAAGAAGATTAGGTTATCTATTTATTTATTGAGATTCAGCATGGAATAGGTCTTTCTGGCCCTTTGAGCCACGCCGACCAGCAATTCCCTCAATTTAATACTATCCTAATCACAGGACAATTTACAATGATCAATTAACTTATCAACCTGTTCACCTTTGGACTGTGAGGGGAAACCGGAGCACCCAGAGGAAACTTGTGAGGTTATAGGTAGAAAGTACAAATTCCTTACAAGCAACGGCAGGAATTGAACCCAGGTTGTCTGCACTGTAAAGCTGTTCCTGAGCTGTACTGTTATAAGTGATTAATTATTACAGTTAACAATGCTTTCTTTTAAAACAAACATCTCATAAGACACAAGAGACTACAGATCTGAAATCTGGAGCAAAGACAAAACTGGAGATTTCCCACAGATGCTGCCTGAGCATCTAGCTGAATTGCTAACTTTTCTTCTCCCTCTATAGATGCTGCCTGACTTACTGATAATTTTTTTATTGCTAATGAATTTGTGACCTCTACAACCTACAACCTACATATTACATATACAGCCATGAGAACTTCACCACCAGTGATAAGTTTTACTTCAATTCACACGTCCTTCTGACATGGAAATACACTGGTATCTGAAACAACAAGCAAGATGTGCAAGGAGGAGCTAAAGATGGTGCCAGGGGTTTTTGAGGACCTGGGTGACTTCTTCAGTTCATCTGTGTAACAGTTTAAATCTTCTGTTCCCATGTCTTTTTTTCCCTTTTCGAGGTGGCTGGGGTTCTGTCGGTATCCATGATCCACAGTTGCGCTCAAACTATGTTTTTCACGGATGCTGGGTTCTCGCTCTTCAGAACTGACTGAGTGGCCTGCATTTCGGGATCCCTAGGAGCAGCTTGGAAGACTTGCACCATGTGGACAGCCCAATTCCTCACCAATGTCACCAACTGAAGTGGCATGGGAGATGGAAACAGCGAGACAGCAGGCGCGGCTGTCGGACGCCTCTGCATTCAAGCGATCGTTCTCTTTCTCGTTCGATATTGAGAGAGTCTGCTGATTCTTGAGTCAGACGAACTTGAAATGAGCGATGTTGCAGACTGTAACAGCGAAACAGCAAGCTCTTGGCCTCCCTTCTTCCTGTGGCAGGAGCAATATCTCTCTCTCTCTCTTTCCCTTGTCAGTGAGAAAGAGGGCTTGTTGAGATGTCGAAGTGTTGGCATGGACAGTAAGCTTTTCAGATTGTATACTGAATACATTCTCTGACATTGAATTGAATTAGTGAACCACTGAAGATGCTAGATGAACTCATTTGGTCAAGCATGTAGGGTCCAGCTGAAGGATCATGACCTGGAACATTGACTGTCCACTGCCCGCTTCCTCCATAGAAGCTGCCTTGTCCATCAAGTCTTGTTTGTTTCAATATTTCACCATTATATTTTGCATGCACTAGATTTGAGCTTGTGGAGAAAAATCAAGTAAATTCTCAATATTGGATAGCAATATTTTCTAACAAAATTCAAGTATGGAGTAAAAGGGAAGCAATGTGCAGAAACAGGTAAATTAAAGTTACCCAGTCTCTTTGGCATGTCCACTGTCCATTTTGTACACATGCCAGGTTAGTGTGGCTCACTATGTAAAAGGACAGAGGTAAGATGTTTGAAGGAGATGGTGCTGTAAGAATATTGAGTGAGCACAAGGTGTGATTTGAGTCAATGGCCATTGTATGCATCTGGCCAACTGGTATGCTTTATTTCTTATCTTTATTTAGATTGCCTGGATGAGAATTTTTATTTCTATTTGTCATGTTAAATGTATGCAAGAATGTTGCTTGGCAGTCTTACTCATTTCAGTCGACAATACTCATGCACTAGGTATCTCATGGAATAGACAAGTTGCTCTGTGCTATGGCTCAAATATGGATCCTCTTCAAGTTTATCCTGAATTCAGTACAGTTGTGGTTGATCTGCCTTAGGCTCAGACTCCTTGGCCCTCAGTTTCCTGTTCCTTCAAAATGTATCTGTCACCTCTTCAAATACCTACAATGATCTCACATCCACAATTCTGTGGTGCAGAGAATTCCAAAGATTCATCGCCCTTTGAAAAAAGATATTTCTATGTCCCTCACTGTAAGTGAGAATCCTCTTGTATTTATGTTCCCTTTTCAAGGATTCTCCCATATTTAAGTACCTTAATATCGATACTGCCAAGTTACCCAAAGATTCTATATATCATGTGAATTTTCTTATGAATCAAAGCATACAAAATTTCCTTTGGAAAATATTTATTGAAAATGATCAAAATTGCAGTAGCTAGGAAATATTTATGTAAATTTTTAACACACATTGCAAATTCACAAACACAATGAGTGTCTATACAAAACAAGACCTGCTGAGGTGGAAGATCTAACAGGAGGAAAAGGAGAAAGAATTGAAGTTCACTGGGAATTTTATGCTGCTACATCAATCTGTCATTATTACAAAGCATCAATAGTATTCTAAAATAGCTTGGAATTAGGGGTAAACTAAATGTGAAAGTTTAAGCTTGAAATTGTTTTACGCGCTGCTAATTGAGAGATTTAATGCTGGTGCCAAACCTACAACTTTCCCATCAGAGATTCCACATATTAATGACCGGTAGTAATGGTTTCTTCCAGAATCATTAAGAGCCAATTAATCTCCCAATTAAGAGGTGGAAGGGCAGGAAAAACAACCATTTGTAATTTACAGTGATAAATTCCAGCTGTTGGCATTTTGTCTAACTTGACATTGGACTTAATACCAGCAAAACATCATTAAAAAATTCTGAATATTTCAGATCACTCACGCAATAGGACCTACAAAGTAAAGGGAATGTGGTGATAGACAACACAAAGTAAAGGCAGAAGAAATGCAAACTAATGTGTCCTGAAAATTGATGGCAAAGGTATTTGATTTCAGTAGAAGCACATTATGTAAAAAAATTGAAAGGTAAATGAACAAGTAAGGTAAACTTAGGCATTGTTAATAGAGGCAGTTGTTGTTGGTAAACATTAATTAATACATCATATTGTGGTCTAATGTTGCATGTTGGCCAGTTGACTGAAAACTATGCAAACTTCAGCAAGCCTCCACACTTCTGATCAATGGAAAAGATAAAGCATCTGAATATTGTTGGACCATGAACATTATCCTAAGGAACTCCTACAGTGATGTTCTTGGGCTGGGATGATTATCCCCCAACAACATCTGCTATTTTCTTTTCAATGAGATATTATTCCAAACAAAAGATTTTTTTGTTCACCTTTGATGCCCATTGACTTTAGTTTTATCAGATTTAGTCAAATGGTGGCTTGAAATCAAGGCCAGTTGCTCTTGCCACCTTAGTCCATATCTGGGTTAAGGCTGTATTGAGGCCAAACAAAACCCAAACCAAGAATAGGAAAGCAGGCTTTTGGTGAATGAGTGCTATATGATAGAATTGTTCACTATATCTTCAAGGTGGTTAAGTCAGTATTCAGCAGAATGGTGTTAGTAAGAGTACAAATTGTATTTGAGAACCTTCCCATCAAGGAAAATCCTACCATGCTTCCAAGATTAAATTGATTTCAGTTGGACCCTAATGGCATCATTGGGTGTGGATAAGCCAAGATTTGCCTCTGATGTTCATCACTGTCAGGAAACCTTCAGCTACTGTTTTCAAATTGGGGTCTGTCTTTTGGTGCATGGCACAGGGCAACACACTAAATAGGGGTGGAGAGAAAGGAGCACAGTAGAAAGAGGAAGCTTTCTATTTGCAAATGAAATACAAACAATTCTTAAATGTTTTCTGATTTCTTTCCATTCCAGTTTGGAAGCCTCATGTATAAATTGTCATAATCTTTATATGATTATTTTAAGTCACCTCTCACTTATGGACTGGCAATGTCCCTGAAGTTGCTGAGGGACAAACATTACTAACTAAAGCCAAGGGATTATTCTCTCCCTATTACTTGTTGTTAATGTTTTGTTGATTAGATTTGCAGTGCTAGGGGTTGTGTTGACACTTGTCAACAAGTTCGGAAGCAATGGCTAGTGGAGTTTCCTGCAAAAAAGGTAATGACAAATACCTCCCATAAATGAAATACCAATTACTTTAATGACCAGTTTCCACGATGTGTCAACACCACACGAACGAAAACCAGCCGCAAGCAGCTACCATACCTTGAATGGAATTACAGACTTTGTCACCAAATCACTGTCCTGCATTTCAGTACGGAAAAGATTACCATGGTCACATGGCAGGAATTGAGTTGTTAGTCGGCAACACAGTAACAGTTATGTTGTTATTGTATAAGGGCATATAAATATTTTTTTAAATGTCTCTTTGCCCAGATTCTATTACTTCAACTTTACTTCCCTGATGTGTGAGCATGGCTATTGAAAACCACATGCTTAACCAGAGGCTTGACAAACATTGGAAAAATGCAATTACTTGGAGTGGAGAGACCTGTGTATTGCTGCATCTTACAGACTGGCTGGCATTAGCATAGGAGTCTGTAGGGAATAGACTTGATGTATTAATGAGAGAAGTTGATGTGGACTGTTGTAATGTGAGTATTATTAAAAATGAGTTGATACTAATCGGGAAGCTGTTGGTAAAAAGAGGCTGGTTCCGAAGTTGGCGGGGTTTTACTCCCGGTGTGCATCGTATATAGTTCCACCACCCACGCTGAACGAGGTACCTGAAAGCCTCTCTATTGTAAATATCATTTGCTGTCCCAGATAAAGATGTTCTTTTGGCCATCAAATTGTCGAGCGGTCCTTTTGTAAAGTAGAAGTTACCACATGGACACGCTTGCATTGCCACTCCCATTCCCATGAGGCAGAGCTCATCACATCCTCTGACCTTTGACAGAGTTGACCATGCCACGTTCCTCCACCACCTACAAATGGATGAACCTGATTCATCTAATTCTATTACCCAGCTGAAGGCAGAGCATGAGGCTCGGAAGGCCACCTCCATTCAACTGATAGCTCAGGAAATGATGGATATCTGCCTCTGGTTGGAACTGCAAAGGCGAATGATTACCCCTGGTGTCTCTCAACAATCCTTCAGCTCTGGAGAATATCATTCTTATCTTCTCATTCTCATTGAATCCTCAAAAGGCAATGTCAAGTTTATTGTCATATGCACGAGTACATGTGAACACAGGTGCAGTGACCAATTTACTTGCCTTAGCATCGCAGGCACAAGCATCATATATGCAACGTTCACAAGAAAAGCTTAAATGAAACGTAAATTATGCACTTTTTTTCTCACAAGAAAGAGCACAATTAGAACAAATAAAAGGCCTATTGTAAAATTGTGCTGGATTGTGCTGGTTGGTTGTGGCATGGTAGCAAAGCATTGAGTGTTCAATTCCTGCCACTGTCTGTATGGAGTTTGTACGTTCTCCCCATGACCATGTGAATTTCCTCCAGGTGCTCTGGTTTCCTCCCACATCCCAAAGATGTACACTTAGGGTCAGTAAGTTGTGGCCATGCTATGTTGGCGTTGGAAACAGGCCAATACTTGCACGATGCCCTCAACACATTTCGGATCGTGTTGGTCGTTGACACGCACAAAGCATTTCACTGTAAGTTTTGATGTACAGGTGGCAAATAAAGCTAATCTTTATCTTGCCTTCGTCTTTATCTGGTACAAAAGATGAATGGTTAGCGCATCCTTGACTGTCAGCTTTTAAAAACTTTGCAATTGTCACTGTTGGAGCAATAACCTGTCACCTCTGTTATTTCTTGTTTTTGTTTTGTTGACAGTCCCTGTTATATCAGAGTCTGCAGTTAAACACTTGTACAAAATATGAGTTAGAGCAGGAATAGGCCATTTGACCCCTCCAGTCTGCTGCACTATTTAATATGATCTTGGTTGATCTGACTAAAACCGAAACTGTCCCAAGAAGTGACCGTGCTTTTCAATCGTTACATGGCAGAATCTGGATCAGATTAGATTGGCAGAATCTGGATCAGATTAGATTAGCTATATTTCTCAGATGTACATCAAAACATACAGTGAAATGCGTCGATTGCATCAGTGACCAACATAGCCCAAAGGTGTGCTGGGGGCAGCCCGCAAATGTGGCCATGCTTCTGATGCCAGTGTAGCATGCCCACAGCTTACTAACCCTAACCCTAGCATCTTTGGGAACGTGGAAGGGAACCAGAGCATCTGAAGGAAACCCACACAATCACGGGGGAGCTTACGAGCAGGAATTAAGCCCCAGCCTTCCAATCACTGGCCTGCGAAGTGTTACACAGACTGCTGTGTTTCTGTGCTGCCCTAACACTGCTGTGCCACTCTCGATGCTACCACACTGCCCGTTATTTGCCCGTTGTCTGGTTTTAGTTCCACTGTCACTACAGTAAATTCAAGATAATTGAAAGTGACTGTGAACACAGTGGCAAATTTCAGTAATGCTGATAAACCATACAGCATTCAGCTGGTAAGTGTTCCAGTGCGTGGAACTGAACATCAGCGAGCATCCCTGCTCATCTATTTGCGTAGGAGAACCGTCTGTGCAGTTGCCTGTGGTACCTATAGATTGGGCAAGAGAAATGCAATTCAATATTCTTGCCTGCTCTTCTCCAAATGCTCCTGCAGTCAGTTTGAAATGTGCAAGTGGGATGATGAGGGATTCAACAGCCAGGCTCAGCCCTGCTGTCCAAGAATCAGAATCAGGTTTAATATCACTCGCATATGTCGTGAAATTTGTTAACGTGGCGGCAGCTGTACAGCGCAATAGATGATAAATATAGAAAAATATTAATAAATAATTACAGTAACTATATATATGCATGTTAAATTGTTATACTAAAAATAGTACAAAGACAGCAGATCCTCCTGCTTTAATTGTCAGACCTGAATACCAGCCGTTGGAGATGATATATAATTATGCCAAGGTGATTTGTGTGCTGCGGTGCCGGGTCAGTGGGAAACTGGTAAGTCTGTAGCGATGAAGGATCTCCCACAGTTATAAATGGAGCCGTAAGCCCGTGGTCAGCTGCTCAGCTTTGCAGAAGTCAGCGAATCAGCAGAGCTTTTTAAGTTGGTTAGATAACAAGCTGCACTAACAATCATATATTTAATCTGTTACCTTACCAGAAACAGCAGAGCGTGTGTGTCCGGACCACGCATGGATACTGTGTAAGAAGCAGGCCGAACAAGAAGATTTTAGGAATGGACAGAAAAGGGAGAATATTAGTGGAGAGAAGAAACAGGCATAGCAAAGTCGTGAGCAATGCAGATGGGAGGTCAGCACAGACCTACCACGTGAAGTTTGAAATGGGCAGACTCCTCCTTGGATATCGCAGCTACACCGGTGATAAATGCCGCAAAAGCTCCTGAGGAACACTTAGCCTTGAAGCTCTTCATCACAGTGACAGTGAGTGGCACATGAAAGGTTGAGAGCAGTGAAGCTGAAAGCAGTTCGATCATTTACAAATCTGATAGGAAGGGACTACAGTGGCCAGGTATTCTTCTTCCATTTTGTCTGGTCATTCTCTGAATCCTCATAGTATACGGAAAGTGGCTGAGTGCCATCCAGACCACAGACTGGCAGTGTTGTTTTAACTCTCAGTCATCTGTGAGTGAACTTAGTACAATATGGGTAATTGGCAAGTCCTAGTAACTGGCAAAGTAACAGCTACTCTATGTACCCAGACTATCTTATGAATCAAGTCCCACGTCATCTTTATATTTCCACTGTATAAATTCACAGATTATTTTCTCAGTTAGAAAGCTGCACCTGTACGCCCTGCTCTTTGGTGTATTTTTTTACGTATTATGTCGGAGTCTATAACCAGAAGGCACAGCCTAAGAATACAATGATGTCCTTTTACAAAAGAGATGTGGAGTCATATCTTTAGTCAGAGGGCAGTGAACCTGTGAAATTCACTGCCACAGATTGGCTGTGGAGGCAAAGTCACTGGGTTTATGTAAAGTGGCAATTGATAGGTTCTTGACTAGTAGGAGCTTCCGAGATTGAAGGGAGAAGGCAGGAGAATAGGGCTGGGGGATAATAAATCAGCCATGGTGGAATGGTAGAAAAGACTTGAGGGCATGAATGGCCTAATTCTGCTCCTATGTCTTATGCTCTTAAGTTATTTTAAATGGCTTGTATACAGCCAAGACTTTAAACTTGAACTTGGACAGGATTGGGTTGGCCTAGATATCGAGAGATTGCCAGACCTCCTGGGCTCTTGAAAATCTGGGATTAAACTCTGGGACACAGTTGAACACAGGAGCTCATATTTTGGAAACTGCTACAAGCGTCCTAACAGTCCCAGAGTAAATTTTGCCACAACCAAGTTCTGAGTGTTCTGATAGAAGAATTGAGTGCCAGGAGGGATATCACTGCAGACTATTTTACCCATATTATTTTACACTATCTTAAGTCCTATAAAAAGAGAACCGAAATCTATGTATTCCCCAAGTAGGAATAACATGGATGAAGTAAAATCCTCTGCTTTAGTTTGTAGCTTTCATTGGAAAGTTTTTCTGCTCAATAGTGACAGCTGTTGCAGGTGCTTCCTCTAGTAGCTCGAAGTGATAGATTCACGAATGGCACAGTGCAGAAGGAGGCCATTCTTTCCAAATGACCTGTGCTGGCTTTCTGACTTGTCCTACACCCTAACATTTTTCTTTGTTGGCTGTTAGCTTTGTTTCCCTTTTAACATTTGAAATTTGCCTTTGAATCTGCTGCCAGCACTGTTTTGGAAAATGCATTCAGCAGTTAACTGTGATGGGAGATCTTGACAAGGATGGTTAGGACCCAAATGCTGGAGTATCGGAAGCAAGGATTGAGGCATGATATATAGCTGGAGCAAGAACTGAGCACAAACAGAATGCTAGATGATATCTCTGGTTGGGCTTTCGATTGAGCACTGAGGCTCCTTTCAGGTGCTCTTTAAATACTTAATTCTTTGTGCCAAAACATGATTGCCAATTAGCAGAGGGGTCCTGAAACCTTAAAAAGGCCACACCAGCTAAGCATACTCTGGAGAGTTTGAGCATCTGAATCCTGGAAGCTGGTGCAGTTAGGTGCATGTCATAACAGGACCCTCTCCCCTACAGCTGACTCCTGACTGTCCTGGCTGCCTGGAGAGACAGTAATGGTGGTCGTGGATGAGAGCCAGATCCAAGGTGTCTCTTTCAGGCACCCAGCGCCTCTCCTCAGATCTGAATCCTTACCAGTTCACGAGGGTATGCTGAACACCCTGAACAGTTCGTGAGTCCAAAATTCTTCTCACTGTGAAAACCTGATCCCCATCATTAAACCTGGGTGGCAGGGGGCTGATAGTGGTGGGGCTAAAGGGCGGGGTGCTGACAGGTTCTAATGTAGAGATGTGGAAGGTGGGATTGATCTTTAGAGTCTTGGGGAGCTCCAAGGTTTAATCAACTAGATTTACTTTCCTCTGGGCTTTGAAGGGTCCAATGAACTTGGGTGCCAAATTTCTATTCTCTACCTGGAGAGGCAAATGTTGAGTGGGCAGCCAGATCTTTTGCCCAGGCTGCAAAGCGGGTCCGTGTCTTCTCCTTAGGTTAGCCTTGGTTTCTGCCTTCCAGGTCGAGGCCAGCCAAATCATTTTTGCCCTAATTCAGTTCTGCTTACAGTGTTGGATTAGATCTTCTGCCACAGGAAGCCCAACCTCAGCCTTTTGTTCTGGGAAGAGAGGCAGAGGATAACCAAACTGACACTCAGATGGTGACATCCTTGTGCAAAATGTTGAAAGGTGTTGTGGGCAACCTCTGCCTACACCAAATGGTCACACCACTTGTCAAGTTTTCCTGAGGCCAGGCATCTTAGGGTTCATTCCAAATCTTGGTTGACCCGCTCCATCTGGTTGTTGGCTACATGTAAAGCCCGGAGGAAAGGCTTGCTGTTGCCACAATCAGTTTATAGAATACTCTCCAGAAATGTGATGCAATTTATGGACCATGATCCAAGACAATGCCCACCTAGAATCCTCGTATCCTGAAGACCTGGTCCGGAGAATTTCAGCCATCTCCTCCATAGATGGTAGCTTATCCAAGGCAATGAACTTGCAGGCTTTTGAAAACTGATTGAAAATTTCCTTGAATAAATCCTTCTCAGGCTTTCAGCTGAGTATGAGTATTGATTATAACCGATGTTTCGATGGCAAACTCTGCCAACTTCATGTCAAAGTTTGTTTTCAAAGCGTTGGTTATAATTGATACCTTTACCCAAATGGAAGCCTGAGAAGAGGTTATTTGTTATACTTGCCAGGAAACTACTTGATTTTTTTTGACAATTACCATAATGACGGTCTTCCCCTTGGATGGCGGGGGACCTGTGACAAAGTCCATGGAGATGTGTGCCTATGGTCTCTCTGGAAAAGGTAGGGGTTGGAGGAGCCCTTGAGGTTGGGTAGGGGGCTCCTTGTTCCGGGCGCATACCTCACAAGGCTGCATGTACTGACAAACCTTTTTCGTCATACCGGGCCACCAATACCTTCTCTTGATAAACTCGAGGTCTCTAGAAATATTTGGGTGAGTAGTGATTCTCGATGAGTGTCCCCATTGGAGTACCTGAGACCAGACAGAATTTGAGACAAACAGAGGACCATTCTTAGGATTCTCCCTTTGCACTTGGGCCTTCTGACAAGAGCATTGATTTCCCCCTTCTTGGCTTGGAGCAGAATGCTGGTAGGCTGCTCCTTTTGTTTGGGTTCATCAACCTGAGGGGGCAAGGCATCTGGTTTCTGTTTTTCTTTTCCCTGGTTGATAAGTCAGGATGAAAATAAAGTGGTTAAAGAACGTAGACCACCTGACCTGCCTGGAATTCAGCCTCTTGGCCTTCTGAATATAAGCCAGGTTTTTGTGGTCTGTCGAAACAATAAAAGGGTTCTTGGCTCCCTCTAATCGATGACACCATTCCTCCAAAGCCAACTTAACTGCAAGCAATACCTGATTCTCAATGTCATAGTTTCTCTCTGCTGGGGACAGCCGCCCGGAGAAGAATGAACAGGGGCAGCTTATTGTCTAAAGGTGATCGTTGAGACAACAATGCACCCACTCTGATATCTGAGGCGTCCACTTCTACGATGAAGGGCAGGTCCTGGTTAGGTGAAACCAAGATGGGAGCTGGTGTGAACCACTGTTTGAGCTCTGTAAAAGCAGTCTCTGCTTCGGT
This sequence comes from Hemitrygon akajei, assembly GCF_048418815.1. Taxonomy (NCBI): domain Eukaryota; kingdom Metazoa; phylum Chordata; class Chondrichthyes; order Myliobatiformes; family Dasyatidae; genus Hemitrygon; species Hemitrygon akajei. The sequence continues at coordinate 139,494,061 of NC_133131.1, forward strand.
AGTCCAGACAAAAGGGTCCATGAATCTCTCAGCACCATCAGTGGAACGGCCACCGAACCGAACTTCCTGATGAACTTCTGGTAACAATTAGCAAACCCTAGGAATCATTGGACCTGTTTGATACTGGGTGGTTGTGGCAAGTCTCTGATTGTCTGGGTCTTGGGAGGATCCATCTTGAGATTGCCATTGGAGATGATGAAACCCCAAAATGAAATGGTCATCACGTGAAATTCAGACTTCTTCAACTTGACATGAAGGCCATGGTCTAGAAGCCTCTTTAAAATGTTCCTGACGTAAGTGACATGCTACTCCATGGATTTTGAGAAGATTAGGATATCATCCAAGTAGGTGAAGGTGTACTTATGAAGAGTAGGTCTATAGCAGGGTCGTGGGATCGGTGCAGTGGAAGAATCGAGCCCTTTCCCTTGCTGAAGACCTCCTCCAAGTCCTTCTACAGGGAAGGTATTTCGACCAGTTTGAATGTTGCTATCTCCTCTGGACCTTCCTTTGAGGATGATCCTGAGATCTCAGAGTCCTCCCCCTAGGTTCACCAAACTCATTCATAGAAACTGTGGACCAGTCAGAGTCCAAATCCTCAGGCGACTGCAGCGAGATGTTAGTCCTTGTGCCCCTGAGAAAAGGACCCAGAAGTCTGTGTATGGGAGTCTCTCCTTTCCTCAGAACCTGCAACTGGATCCCTTAGGCTTAGCTGCAAGAGTTCCAGATTGCTTGGGCACCTCCTTGTTCTTTTCCTGAACCGGAGATTCCCTCTCTCTGGTTCCCATGTGGCCCCGACTAGGCAGGGTCGGGACAAGCACAGTCACATTGCTCAGAACCGGCTTCTCTGTCCTTGAGGGCAGGACTAGGTCTCCAGGAGGCTTCAGATTATCTTGCACTAAAGACCACCCCCTTATTGATTGTTAGTCTCAGGAGAGTTGGAACACCACACTGCAAACATAAGCCCTAACAATGGCTGCACTAAGCAATGATTCTCCCCTCTCTCCAGACCACAGATGGGTTATGCTGGGACAGCCAAGGGAATAGTACCACAGGATATGGGGTATGAATGGAATGTCAATGATGTAGAAACTAATGTCTTCCACACGGTCCCCTCTCCTCATCTGCAACACCACAGTCTGTTGCTGAATCTGCCTGGAGCCTAATGGGGGGTCGCCTGAGACATTTGCAGGCATGGACTCGCTCAACTCTCATAGTGGTATGTTGACCCATGGGAGGTTCTTAAGTACAGAAAGTTACCCGCTACCCCAGAGTCCACAAAAGCCTTCACCTGCCTCCATTTCTTACCTCAGGTGATCGCTGCCTTTGGCGTGAGGCCTGAATCCATAGGGTTGGGAGAGGTGGCTGCACCGTCGCAATCGCCATGGCACTGGGTGGCCTTTGCTGTTCTACTGAAAGCTGCAGCCTCGGGCATTCCTCACGGTGACCTGCTTCCTCACAGTAATAGCAGCACCTTGACTCCGACACTGGCTCCTCTCACTGGTGGAGAGTCTAACGCATGGCCTCATCAGGATCTTGAGCAGGAGATGGGCTGGTCGTGGTCTGAGGCCGGGGAGTGAAACTGTGAAGCACTGAGACTGGACCTGGGCTAGCCCTCTTCGACCTTTTGGTGTAATCCCACTTTTGCTCAGCCAGATGATTATCTAGACGAATGGACTGGTCGATTGGGACCTCTAAGTCCTCTGCTGGCTCTTCCAAGGTGAGGGCTTCCTTCAGTTCAACTTGGAGTCCTTGGCGGTATTGAGTGACCAAAGCCTCCCCACTTTCTCGGGCCAAGGTCGGCGGCTGATTGTTTGCCTTGTTGTATCTTTACTGGAGGGTCTGAGGCTCGGCTTGCTGCAGCAGGGTGATGGAACACCCTCGTCTTGGTGGCCACGAAGTGCTCCGAATCCGAGCAAATCTCTGACCTACATTCCCAATGCAGGGCAGCCCAGGCCAAGGCTTTTCCAGTCAGGAGAGAGATAATGAAGGCCACCTTTTCATGCTCTGAAGGATGGAGTTTGAACACTAATGAGCATTGAGTGAGGAAGCTGCTACAAGAACCTGGATCACTGTCGAATCTCTCCGGGGCTGGAAGATGTACTGACTCTGCAGAGTGACCAACAGGTTCACCCACACAACTCTGGCTTCCTTCTTGTGAAAGCTGACACATGGCGACCCAGACGTCGTGCATCTCCAGCTTCTGCCTGGAAATCCTCTCACTGTGGTTGGCCATAGCAGACAATAGACTCTGATACCCTGCTGGATCTGCAGTTGGCTCAATCGTACTGCGTCAAGATATTGATGAGGATGGTTAGGACCCAAATACTGCAGCGTCTGAGGCAAGGATCGAGGCACCATATATGGATGGAATAAGAACTGAGCACAAACAAAATACCAGACAATATCTCTAGTTGGGCTTACGATTGAGCAATGAAGCCCTGTTCAGGTGTTCTTTAAATCCTCAATGCTTGGTGCCAAAACGTGATTGCTAATTAGCAGGGTGGTCCTGAACCTTTAAAGGGGTCATGCCAGCTATCTATACACCAGAGAGTCAGAGTGTCTGAACCCTGGAGGCTGATGAGATTGGGGGCATTTCAAAACAATAACAGCATAAAACAAACTGTTGAAAGAATTCAACAGGTCAAGCAGCATCTGTGGATGTCAAATGATGGTTGACATTTCAGACGGATTTCAGGAAGACCATCAGTTCTAGTGCAAGTTCACAAACTAAGATATCGACCATCATTTACCTCCACAGATGCCGCCAGACCCACTGAGTTCTTACACAGTTTGCTTTTTGCTCCAGTTTTCAAAGCCTGCAGTCTCCTTTCTCTGTTACAGCAGCATGTTCTATTAAATAAATCCATGGGTTACCTCCGACTCTTCTGGTTCCAAACCTTTGACCTTGCTGTCCCTGAATAGGTTGCACACAGAGAGGATGTTTCCAGTAGTGGAGCAGTGTAGCACCTGAGGACTCATCCTCAGAATAGTAGGACATCCCTTTAGAGCAGAGATGAGGAATTTCTATACCTGGGGGTAGAGTATCTGTGGAATTCGTTGTCACTGTGGAGGCCAAGTCATTAGGTATATTTAAAGCAGAGGTTGATAGGTAGGGGGGTCAAAGAGAAGGCACAAGAATGAGGTTGAGAGGGAAAAATAAATCATCTATGATCGAATGTCGGAGCAGACTTAATGGGTCAAATGGCCTAATTTGCTCCTGTGTCTATTGGTCTTAGGATCTAAAATGAGCTCTTGTCACTGACATGATCAAAAATGACCTTGTTTATAAACGTCACTTTCTAGTCTTTTAAACTCCTTGGCCCTGAAGAGTTTAAACTCAGCCTTTACAGTTAGTCTCTGCAAATAGTTAATCATCTGCACTATCTCCAAGGTTTTACCCTCCTTCCTTACAGATCAGAGTCTAGAAGCAAACACAATACTGTAACTAAGAGCTAAAAATATCCATTCTTTTATAGAGGTTTAATGTAAGATCCTTTTAACACTTTCATTAATTGTCCCAAAGTATTCTATATATCCTTGGGTCTCTCCTCTTAGCATCCACCTCAAAATTACACTATTTAGTTTGGCCTGTTCCGGTCTTTGTGAAAAGACAATGAATGCAATTACTATCTCAATCAACAGTTAAGTGATGGAGAGTATCTTTTAAGCTACCAGACAATGGTAGTTACTTTCCAATAACTTGCTCACTGATGCCCATCTTGTGTTTGGCCAGGACCAGGACCATTTGGCACCAGACCCTATCACAACCATGGTCTCAATATGGATCAAAGAGCTGAATTCCTATATGCAACTGTCAGGGAGTATTCTGGAGTTACGTGAATATAGCAGATCTTAATTCAAACAAGAACCAGGCCTCAGTTCTTATTGTGAGTAGCTAGAAGTAAATTGAAGTTAAAAGCACATGCTGCTCTACAAACCAAGATTATGACAGCATCATCCAAATGCTAAGATAAAGGAATTGTGACAAATGGCCCGCATCAACTATGGTTTAAAGGATCCTGCACCATTGTAAGATTTGAAACTTAAATTCAGGGAAGTGTCCCAGCCAAGGCATTTGAACATTCAGAGGTGTCTCCCACTGTAGATTCGTAATTCAAAGGAAGCATTGTCATCCCAAACTATTGAAATGAAACAAGGGAAATTCTGCAGATGCTGGAAGTCCGAGCAACACACACAAAATGCTGGAGGAACTCAGTGGGCCAGGCTGCATCTATGTAAAAGTGGACGTCGGCTGTACTGTTTTCCATAGATGCTGCCTGGCCTGCAGAGTTCCTCCAGCATTTTGTATGCTGCGTTGAAATAAATGATGTCATTATAACTGTTAGTATTATAACTATTGAAATTTTATTGGATCACCTGCTGTAACCTTTGATCTTAAGGGTATAAAAAATGTGATGACATTTTGGGTTTGTGAGCCTCTATCGAGAGTGCCTCCAGAATGATGACTGCTTCTTGAGCTGCATAAAGGCTTGTATATTACCAGCTCCAGTCTCTCTCTGGCAACATTTTAGGGGCTTGTCTGGGATACATTTAAAACCACTGTGTGCATAGTGACTTAAGCCATCTAAGGGGACAAGTAGTTTTAAAAGTACATCCATGCTTAGATCTGTTCAGGTCAATTACCACAGTATCACAAAGTATTAAAGAACATGGCAGAGAGGTGAACTGGTGGATATAAAAGTGTTTTGTGTTTGTGTGAGGGATGAGCTGTCAAAGTTTTGGGTAGTTTGGTGAAACCGAGCCACCAGTTCTGAATGTTTGAGACTGTTCAGGATGCCAGAGGGTTGCGGGAATACTCACTTGTGGAAACAGTACAGAAACATTCTTGTTTGTAACAGTGCTTGTGTAATTTAAGAATAAGCTCGAAACTTTGGGGTAACAGACTTTAATATGAAAGGGAATACAACAGGGATCATGAGTTCAGCAGCACAGAAGTGGAAGATTGCAGAGCACATACTTTGTGGTTTTAAGTCTGTATTGTTTAATTATTTTTGTTCATCCCTTATATTTTGCTTAATACAGGAATTAGTGTGGAGAGATTTGAGGGAGAGTTTATGCCCCAGAACACTTGTTGGGATGGCACCAGACAACAGACAACAGCAGGTTGAGAATCCTGATGGACACCAGCCAGCCCCTGACTCTGATTCCCACCATTCAAAGACCCTTCACCCCCAGGGAGAAGCAAAGCATTTCATCAGAGCTGCTCTCACTCAAAGTTGCTTGCAGGAATTCAGAAATCTGGAGCAAGTTCCAAGAAATGCTTGAAATAGACCAGAAGAGGAGGGAGATAAGTTTTATAGCAGTTATAGTGACTGTAGCTGCTACCAAGATTCGGAGAACTTGCTTTGTGTGCCAGCACCTAGCAAGGGAGTACCTGAATAGATCTAGAAGGGTGATAGAGATGGCACGTTACAGTCGTGGCCTATCAGGCCATAGTTGGAGGCTGTGTCCAAATAATGAAGAAGGTGTGAGAGTCACCCACCAAAGCAGACAGAGTGACAACAGAGCCTTCTCTGCACGACCAGATTATAGAGCAGGTGAGTTCAGCACCCAGGTCAGATAACCGGCTGGTGGCATCCTCCGTGGCAAGTACTGGTCACCCATGGATATATACAAGAGGTTTATTAGCGGCTGGCAACGTGAAATGTTAGTGGACACAGGTTTCTGACTATTGATAGCTGATCTACCCTTGCCCACAACTGGAGAGACAGTTTACATTACCATTGCAGGAGGTGAAACAATGAGGCAGGGCGAAGTCAGCCTCAGGTACTCCTTAACGGTAAGATGGAGGTGCGTATGGTTGCAGCAGCCATTCTGGGTCCAATAAAGGTTCAATTGTTCATCTTTTATGTCTTCTTTACAATTGCAAGACTCTGCTGTTTATCAAAAACATCAAGTACTGCAGGTCTACTCCATCAGAGAGCTGGTCGATATGGATGGAGCTGGATATGGTGTGAACTGTATTGCTGGCTGCTACAGGAAGGCATCAGAGTCGGTGCATGAGGTGGCGTACGGTCTAACAAATAGAGTGAGTGATTGTTTCGGACTTTTCTTGTGATTGTAAGATCCTGTTGGACATTGGTAATGTAGAATACTACAAGTCTGGTTCATTGGCGAGACCAATGGCGGAGGAGCTGCCTGACCTTGGTTGTTGTACAGACTAGGCCTCAAACTGCAGAGACGCCTGTTGCAGTCGCCCAGGGGAGAGACACTGAGGGCAGTGTGGGAGAGAGCAGAGGAGCAGTGCGTATGCCAAAGTCCGTGCTTTCCCCCTTGGAAAGATGATTCCCGGATTTGAAATGATGAAGGTTCGCATCTCTGAGGTAGGTTGCTTAATTCTCAAAGACCCATTGGATGAAAATACCACAAGCTCTTTCTCAGCTTATTCAAACATTGTCTGCCTTCACTGCTTTTAAAGAATATAACACATAGGCCCAGAATTATGCCATTCAGCCCATCAAGTCTGCTCCACCATTCCATCATCATTGATTTATTATCTGTCTCAACCACATTCTTCTGCCTTCTCCTGTAACTTTTGGTGCTCTTACTAATCAATACCAATATTAATCAATACCTTACTAATTCGTGCCAATACTAATACTTATGACAAGTTGCTGTTTATTGACTATAGCTAACGTATAACACAATCATTCCTGTAGTTCTGATCAAATTGTTCTAGAACCTGAACCTTTCTACTTCCCTCTGCAACTGGATCCTCAACTTCTTCATTGGAAAACCACAATCTGAGTGGATCAGAAATAACATCTCCAGCTTGCTGATAATCAACACTGGTGAACCTCAGGGGTGGGTGCTTAACCCGCTGCTCTACTCTCTCTACATCCATGACTGTGTGGCTAGACACAGCTCAAATACCATCTATAAATTTGCTGACAACACAACTCTTGATGGTAGAATTTCAGAAGATTTTGAGAAGGCATACATGAGTGAGGTATATCAGCTGGTTGAGTGGTGTCGCAGCAACAACCTGGAACTCAGCATCAGTAAGACCAAAGAATTGGCTGTGGACTTCAGAAAGAGTAAGATGAGGGAATACACACCAGTCCTCATAGAGGGATCAGAAGTGGAAAGGGTGAGAAATTTCAAGTTCCTTCATGTCAACATCTCTGAGGACCTATCCTGGGCCCAACGTATCAATGCAGTTACAAAGAAGACATGACATGACAGTAGTTATATTTTATTAGGAGTTTGAGGAGATTTGGTATGCCATCAAAGACACTTGTAAGTTTCTACAGATGTACAATGGAGGACGTTCTAACTGACTGCATCACCGTCCTGTATGGGTGGGTGCAGAATGGTTTCCATTGCAGAGGATTGAGATAAGCTGCAGAAAGTTGTGAACTCAGTCAGCGCCATCATGGGCACCAACCTCCCCAGTTTCCAAAATATCTTCAAGGAGCAATGCCTCAGAAAGGCAGCATCCGTCAGTCATTAAGGACCCACATCACCCAGGACATGCCATCGTCTCATTGCTACTATCAGGGGGGAGGGTACAGGAGCCTGAAGGAACACACTTAATAAGTCAGGAACAGCTTCTTTCCCTTTGCCATCAGATTTCTGAATATGGACATTGAACCCATGAACACTACCTCACGACTTTATTTTTCTTTTTTTGCACTACACCCTATCCTTGTTATATGCGGGGGATACGTTCCTCGAAGTCAACGCATAATGTGAAAACGCATGAGGTGAATAATTATTTAAATGGAGAAAATAGGGATGCGTTCCAGAGGGCTTCCTAAATATGTTTTATCTGTGATTTATTCACACTTAAATACCAATATGACTCAAAAGCACTACCACAAGGCAACTTTTGTATTATATTTCATCAATTTCAGGTAATATTTAGCGTAAGTTAAAAGTTAACATACTAGGGATTACAGTACTCACCAACAGTGGCAGGTGAGTTCGCTCTGGGAGATGAGTGGGTGTTGTGGTGTTGGGATCATATCAAGCACAGCAAGGGGTGAAGGAAGACTCACAGAACTCTTAGAACTGCCGGCAGCAGAAAATGACACTGGTTTGAAGAAAGTGGTGAGGGTTGTTTGCTTGGCAGCATTTTGTTTTTCAGCATAAATTTGCTTGTAGGGAAGAATGGTTGACGGCAGGGAATGACGGAAATGCTGACTCCGTTCTAAACTTGGGTCCATGTCCATCGCCATTTGTGGCAAGTGTTCTGACTTCCACCATTCCCTCACCGTTGGTAAACTCCTGGGGTTTTCAAAATCGTCTGTTGCTTGCAGCATCTGTGAGATAGTTCGCCGTAAAAATATACGCCTTGAATGTAGATCACACCTTGGCCGAGTGGTTGAATCAGCAATGTTGTGTTAGGCGGCAGGAAACGTTAGGATGAATACTGTCCAGATGTTTAGGATGGGCTGGTGCATTGTCAAGCAACAAAAGAATTTTAAAGGCAAGATTCTGTTCCTGGCAGTAGCGTCCCAGAGCTGTGTTACCTTCATCTGATGCCGCACTGTTTATAATTTCCAACTTTTTTTCAAGTGTTAAAGTGGTTCTCTGCCGCTCGGCTGATGGTCCAGGACATGACATCGGATGCTTAGGGGGCATAGTTAAATACTTCAAGCACAAAATCATTGCACCGTAGGTAAAACCAACAAAAGTTTAAGAGCGCAAGATCGCACATCCACACCTTGCCAAAACCAATGCGAGACTGGTGGGAGCGAGACTGTGAGGCGCATGCACCTGACTTGTATTGGCGGGAAAGCAGTGCTCCTCGCATAACTGTGAGTTTTGGACGCATATAAGGAGACATTGGTAGGAATAGGTTCCTCGCGTAACTGTGAATCTACATTGTCTGAAGACACATATAACGAGGATAGGGTGTATTTAACTTTTCAAAAAAATATATACAGCTTACTGAAGTTTACAATTTTTATTATTTTGTTTTGCAATGTACTGCTGCCAAATAACAACAAATTTCGACATATGCCAGTGATATCAAAGCCTGATTCTGATCAAGAACCATTAATATCAATATTAAATATATCCTATCACAGCCATATGTGGCAACAAACTCCACAGGATCACTACATTCTGGCTAAAGAAATTCCTCCTCATCTCCGTTCTAAATGGACACCCTTCTATTCTGAGGCTGTGCCTGCTAGTCCTAGACTCTCTCACTGTTGGAAACATCCTTTCCCGTCCACTCTATTTAGACCTTTCAGTATTCAATAGGCTTCAATAAGATCCCATCTTGTTCTCCTAAACTCCACTCAGTACAGGCTGAAAGTCATCAAACACTTCTCATATGTTAACCCTTTGATTTCTGGGATCATTCTCATGTACCTCCTCTGGACCCTCTCCAGTGCCAGCAAATTTTGTCTCAGATAAAGGGCCCTAAACTGCTCTCAATACTCCAAGTACGATCTGACTAATGTCCTCTAAAGCCTCAGCATTACATCCTTGCATTTATATTCCGGTCCTATTGAAATGAATGCCAACATGGCATTTACCTTTCTTCCTACCGATTCAACCTGCAAGTTAGTCTTTAGCATATCCTAAAAGGGGACTCTCAAGTCCCTTTGCCACTGGGGGTAGCATGGTAGCTTAGGGGTTGGCACAACGCTTTACAGTACAGGTGGCACGGGTTCAATTCTCGCTGCTGCCTGTTAGGAATTTGGATATTCTCCCTGTTACCACAAGGGTTTCATCCGGGTGCTCCTGTTCCCTCTCTCAGCCTAAAAATGTACCATTTGGTAGGTTAATTGGTCATTGTAAATTGTCCAGTCATCAGGCTAGCCTTAAATCGGGGGATTGCTGGGTGGCATGGCTCAAAGGGCCTAAAGGGTTTATTCCACGCTGTATCTGTCCAATACTTTTTGTACTCTTCATCAGCCAGAGTATAGACATCAGAGTAGAACATTAAACTCATAGAGTTTGCTCCGTGATGGTCCTTCAAATTTCAAAAAAGACCAAACTGAGACTACTTCAATACAACATATTACACATATATAGCATGCTTCCCTATTGTTCATAGAAAAATTATTGAACAAGCATAAAAATCAGATGGCTCATAGTTTACTTTTGAGAAAGGATTTTCAATCAGGCACTCAAAAGTTCATTTATTACCAAAGTATCTGTCTCTGAAATTTTTCTTCTCCAGATAGCCACAGAACCAAGAAAGAAAAGAATGGCTGCACAATCATCAACAGCCCCCCACATCACTCCTCCCCACACAAAAAAAATCAAAAACTGAACAGACATATCAACCCCCAAATCCCTCTACCCTACACACAAAAAAACAAGAAAGATTGGGTGAAAAACACAGAATATAAAAAATCTGAAAAAACGTCTGTCATTCAAGTCCATAGTCAAAATGCAGAAAAACTGAGTAACGTTCTCCAGGTACAATAGCAGACCTTTCCCTCTCTGGCAGCAAAGCAATCCCACCAGCTATCAAAAAGCAGTCTCCCCTATCACAAGCAGAGTGATCCCACCAGCGATAGAATGGCCATCTCTCCTTGTGGTGAACTACATATACCTGTCTGGACACGCCCCTCTGCTGACTGCTCCTGTGGCTCCTCCCACAGACCGCTGTATAAAGGCGATTGGAGGCACTGCTCCTCCCTCAGTCTCCAGGATGTTGTGTGGTGGTCTCTTGCTGCTAATCGTGGTCTCTTGCAGCTAATAAAAGCCTATCGTTCGCCTCCCGTCTCCAAGAGTTATTGATGGTGCATCACCCCTCTCACTAGGAGAGTGATCCCACAAGTGATCGAAAGACAGGCAGCCAGTGCTCATCTTCCTCATTCACCTCGATGTTTCAATCTCCTTCGTTGTTTTAACTGGTGAACAATGGAAGCTTTAATCAATGAAACAGAGTCAAACATTGGTTTGTGCCCCGTCCGCAACCTTCTTACCATGAGGTCACAGGCGCTACCTCTGCCTCCCAGAACCCTCTCGGAGACTGCACCCAAATGATCTCCACACAGCAAATCACAGGTTCCAACCATTCCAGCATCACATTCAAGATGAAAAACAAACATAAAATACATAAAAGAGGTGAAAAGAAGACGTAAGAGAATGTTTTCATAATCTATCCAGAAGATGTTGACTGAAGGAGCATTGTATGTCAGCGCCTGTTTTAACCAGACCATAATTTAATGCTTTCAGGGTGTCGTCTACGGCTCTACTGTCCTGTATTCAACCTATGCCTTTCCTGGAGTCAAGAAAGTTGCCTTCTTAAATTGACACATGTTTAAATGTGCAGTATCAAAATAAATTTTGCTTCTATGGGTCTTGGGACAATGAATAGATTATAATGAGCAGAAGTGGGGGCTTGCTACTATTTATACACTTGTGCATTGCTAAGTGAACATTTTTATTTGCTGCAAGTTTTAATAGATTGAACGCATGCAAGTTGTTGGGCAGGTGCATCAAACACCTCAAGACTTTCAAGGGTTAATGGCTGTGTGTGTTTGTCAGCGATCTCCAGCGGAATTAGTTCTCGCTTAAGCAGCCTGATGTTTCTCCAGCACAAGAGTGTGTTGCAGGGCAATCTAAAATGAAGTTGTGAGGAATTTTTCCTTCAGGTTGACTGACGGCAGCTGTCATAATGATTTGTGACCTTTCTTCATCAGCATCTCTGGAAACCTTCATTAGCAGTTGCTATTCTCTGCAGTATATTGCCATGGCTGACATGCAGGGCTTGGCTTTAGATAAAGTGGCCATGGTAACATAAACTCTGGTACTTGACTAGTGGGGGTGGGAGGTGAAATGCTATACAGGACCCTAGTAAAGAATGAAGATGGAGAGGGTATTGCTACGTGCCAATCATTTATATACAGCCTTAGCAAATAAATATAGATGTTTATTTTTGTTTACAGTTCCCATCAGTCCTGAAAGTCCTGAAAGTCTGCCGTCTGGTCTGCACTGTCAAAACTGAAGCTGTATTTATCTGAGCAAGGAGATGTGATAAAGTTACAGGACATGAGGGCTGCTTGTTTGAACATGCAAAGGTAGTATTCCTGATGTGACACAGTGGCAGAGAGACCTTGATTTATTTGGAAATGCAAAATCCTTCTTTCACTGAGCATGAGTTTGTAAAAAAATAGACTAGATTGTCAGAGGAGAGGCCTTTGAGCAGAATGTTTGCTCATTGCAAGGAGTGCTGTATGATTCCCACCTCTCTGCAAGCTCTCCATGCACAGGAACCGGACCAAAGATGACATCTGGAAACCAGGGTCAGGGTATAGCCAGAAGGAAGGTGGATCTTCACCCTGCAGAGGCTGTGGCCTCTTCCACCAAAGCACAAATTCATTGGATTTAATTCTGACTGATCTGCGGCCTTTACCTGGGAGAGTTGGGAATAGTCCAGAAGATGATTTGTCCTGGAGTCGGATTTTCTCTTTTCTTAACCAGCATTAACAAAAAATTTCGAGGGTATGTTTCCCAATCAAGCACAGAAAAATTACATGATTTATCTTGTTCTCTGTTCACCGCAAGCAATAGCCTGTAACTTTCCTTTGGACTTGGAGGCAAGTCGATGCAGCAGAACCGAGGGTGAGGTAGCAGTCCCGAGGAACAGAATCGATGGACCAAATGGCCTAATTCTGCTCCTTCATCTTATGGTCTTTTGAAAGTAGGAGATTGAGGCTGAGAGAAAAAATAGATCAGCCATGATGAAATGCCGGAGCAGACTTATGGGCCACATGGCCTAATTTTGCTCCAATGTCTTGTGGTCCTATGGAAATGCCCGAGATTTGGTTGATATAAGTGCTGGGCTGGATTGGAAAGGTCAGGTACAGGTAGAATGAAGGTGGAGGGGTCCAGGCCCCAGAGCGTATCGAAGTGACGGAACCTGGTGTCTGGACAACAATTTAAGTGTTGAGCTAGACTGAAAGGGTCAGGGTGTTAGGGCCGGAGGTGATGGCCAGGCGAGTTCATCTTGCTGCTCCCTGCCGTTTACTTGGCTCTGCACTGAACTGAGGCTGTAGCTTTGAGTCTGTTGTCTCACTTTTCCTGGAGTTCAGTTCTGAAAGCTATTTGCTTGCTTTTATTGTTTGTATGGATGACTTATTGTTAATTCCCTCTGCACATTGGGTATTTGACTTGGCTTCTTTTTTCATGAGTTTTTTTTAGGTTCCTTTGTCTTATGACTGCTTTTAAGGAGACAAATCTCAAGGTTGAATAATGCACACATAGATTGATATTAAATATACTTCGAACTTTGGTGATATATTTTAATTTTGTTTGAAGAAGCAGCTCAAGGTTAAGGTTCTTAAGGTTGTTGAGCAATTTCTTTAGCCAGTGAATGGGGAATCTGTGTAATTATTTGCCACAGGCAGCTGTGGAGGTTAAGTCTTTATGTATATTAAAGGCAGAGGTTGATAGATTCTTGATTGGTCTGGCATGAAGGGATACAGGGAGGAGGCAAGATATTGGAGCTGGGAGGAAAATTGGATCAGCTATGATGGAATGGTGGGGCAGACTCGATGGGCCCAATGGCCTGATTCTGCTCCAATATCTTATAGTCTTATGGTCTTATAGTTAGATTTCAAACAATGTTTGCTGACCTTATTTTCCCCTAACAATCAAGTTAAAAACAAAACCCCAAATAAAAGGCCCTTAACTGCTGCTAATTGGTCAATTTCCTGTATGGTGTAAACCTTCCAGGCCTAAGTCAAGATGTGTGTGGGTTTCTCCTGAGTTTCTGTGAATGAAGGACCTGTCACAAGGTTGCATCCATGTTCTACCAAATAGTTCTGGAGGAGCCAAAATCATCCTTGATATAAGCAGTTGGCGCATGGGCACTTCCAAAACAAAAGATCACTTTCCAGGAAAGGGAAAAGGAAGCGTCACTTTATTGCTACCAAGGGTTATAAATTTCTCCTTGGGCACGTGCTAAAAACGTACAATCACTCAGTACTCCCTAGGCCTTAATGTCCATGCACTTATTTGACCACTCGGCATGTACCAACTCACAGACTTCAGGACACTCTGCTTGACTTCAATGGAATCAAATTTCTGAAAAGGGAGAACAACCTGGACTCTCTTTGTTTGCAGTATGACTCCGTTGGTACCACAGTCGCTGATGAGAACCCAAGGCTTGAGCTTAAGTTCCACTCAAGAGCCTTGAGCATAAAATGCTACTTGAAACCTGAATACCTGGGGTGAAGTATTAAACCTCTTTCGGATGAATGGAAGAGATTCCGTGGCGACATTTTGAAGAGCAGAGGCAGTTACCTAGACCCGTAATAGTCCATGTTGGTCCTTTGGTTAGAAAGTGGGGGAAAAGAACTTTAAGCCCTTCCTTGTTGCGTAAGGTGGGCAGTTAGGCACAGAGCGACCACCCTTTCTCCATGTGAATGCTGCAACTTATGTTGGATGAGGAATTTCTAAACTTGCTGACAGCTGTTCACCAGCACAGGAAGTCTGAACTGGAGAACTCAGTTCTCCTTCGTTGATTTAGTGTCAACAACCAAGCTTCTGTCTTGGCTCCTTCCCCCCTTCTTATGCAATACTTTTTTTCTGTATCCTGCCTCCCCCCCCCACCCCCAACCCCACTCCCCTCCAGTGTCAGACAACATTTACCACATCTTCAAGCACACAAGAAGATGGGAGGGTGCAGCTGGCAAAACAGGAACTTTCATCCGTTCGTCTGATCTGGAGCCAAGCACAAGTCCACAGTTAACAAGAAAATATTCCAAACCAGGAGAATCCTTCTGGGCTGCTTTGTTGCAGACCAAGAAGCTTCAGGGACTTCAGTTTAAATTATTTTACCTCTATTTCCAGCTGCTGGTAATGGGTGCTCTGAGCTAGCATTTAACCACTGAAGCAAATGAAGATAAGAGGAGCTTTTGCACTCTCAGAGTCCAAATGCTACAATATTATACAAACAATGTTAAAGAAATCCAAACAGAAAAATAACAAGAGTTCCCCGTACTTCCTGTGCCAGCTTGGCAGAAGTCAGAGACCCACAGATTGAACTTCCCTCTGCTAAACCAATGGCCTCAACCAAGACCGCCTGTCGCCCAATGTTTATGAAACATCTCTGCTGAAGTTTAGTTCTATGAAACCACTCTGCACATTTCCATCTTTGGTTAATCATTTGTGACTCTTGGAAACACTGGACCATTTTACTTGGCATATTTCAGAAACTGAACCTGGGATTTTCCTTTTTTCCATAGTTTAGAAATTAATCTGCACACTGAATTTCCTATATAAGGTACTCACTTTTAATTATGCCAGGATCTAATTAAGAATACTACTAAGCCCTTAAAGTAACATGTTGGCTGGATATTATCATGGGATCCTTCAACTTGGTATTTAAATATTATTCTATGAAAGGCCATGAGACCATTAGACATAGAAGCAGAATTAGGCCACTTGGCCCGTCACGTCTGCTCCACCACTCCGTAATGGCTCATTTTGTCATTATTATGTATCATTGACATACAGTACGTAATAGGCCCTTTGAGCCACGCCACCTAACTATCCCTGATTTAATCCTAGCCTAATCATGGGACAATGTACAGTGATCAATTAACCTACCAACTGGTACCTCTTTGGATTGTAGGTGTAAACCGGAGCACTCGGAGGAAACACACGTGGTCACGGGGAGAACATACAAACTCCTTACAGGTAGCAGCGGGTATTGTTATCTCTCTCAACCCCATTCTCCTTCCTTCTCCCAGTAACCTTTTATGCCCTGACAAATCAACCTCTGCTTTGATATACTCAATGACTTGGCCTCCACAGCTGTTCATGGTAATGAACTCCACAGTTTCACCAGCTGCTGGCTAAAGGAATTCCCCTTATCTGTTCTAACATAATGTCCCTCTATTCCCGCTCTTCTTTGACTTACCCACTATGGGAAACATCCTCGCCACATACATTCTATCTTGTCTTTCAATATTCAATAGGCTTCCATGAGATTTCCCTCATGTTTGTCTGAACTCCAGAGAGTACTGGATCAGAGCGAATCAAAAATCATACATTAACCCTTTCAGTTTCAGAATCATTCTTGTGAACCTCCTCTGGACCCTCTCCAATGCCAGCACATCTTTTCTTAGACAAGGGGCCCAAAACTGCTCATAATATTCCAAGTGCAGAATGACCAATGCCTTCTAAAACTCAGCATTACATCCTTGCTTTTATATCCCAGTCGTCTGGAAATTAACGCTAACATTGCATTTGCACCTTCCTTACTGTTGGGGCATATTCTGGAATTAGAGTACATAGCAAAATATTAACTTCTGCAACCAATCTTTAGACCTGAATGTGGATTGTAGATTAAATTTAAAATATAGCCTGAAGCTGTGGACCCTAGTTAATTGAAAACCAGACAATGCAGATTAACATTCATGTTGGGTGTCTGGAGTGTGGGTGTGAAGAGGGAGGTGTGAAAATGATATGTAATTCAAAGGAAGAATTATAGATACATTGTAACTTTTGAATTGTCCTGCCACTACCTTTGATCTTTAACATATGAGATGTCTCGTAATATTGGGTCAATCAAGCCTCTTCCTTCAGAGTGCCTCATTTTGTTGAATAAAACATTTCTGTATCCATAGCTTCAGTGCCTCTCCAGTGACATGGTTCACATTACAACATTCACAACTGATTTCTACAGGGAATCCTGTAGGACTCTCAAGTCCCTTTGCACCTCTGATTGTTGAATTTTCTCCCCAGCTGTGCCTTTATCCTCCTACCAGAGCATGTGCCCATTCACTTCCCTATCCTGTACTCCAGCTGCCACCTCTTTGTCCATTCTCCCAATATATCTAAGCAGTCCCCCTGTTTCCACAACACCTCTTGCCCCGCCACCTACCTTTGTATTATCTACAAACTTGGCCACAAAATCATCAATTCTGTCATCCAAATCATTGATGTATAACATAAAAAGAAGCAGTCCCAATACCAACCTCTGTACAACACCACTAGTGCCTGCAGCTAACCAGAAAAGACCCTCTTTATTTCCACTCTTTGCCTCCTACAGTCAGCCAATTTTCTATCCACGTTGGTATATTTCTGGTAAACCCATGGCCCTTATCTTGTTAAGCAACCTCAGAGCATCCCCTTGTCAAAGGCCTTCTGAAAATCTAAGTAAACAATATCTATTTTCTCTCCTCTGTCTACCCTGCCCGTTACTTCTTCAAAGAATTCCAACAGATTGATCAGATTACATTCCTTGACTTCTCTAGTGCCTTTAACACCATCCAGCCCAAGATCTTAAGGCACAAACTAATGGAGATGGGAGTAGACTCTCACATGGTGGATTGGATAGTGGACTACTTGACAGATAGACCTCAGTATGTGCGGTTGGGAGACTGTAGGTCTGACATGGTGGTCAGCAGCACAGGAGCGCCGCAGGGAACCGTACTCTCTCCGGTCCTGTTCACCCTGTACACATCAGACTTCCAATATAACTCGGAGTCCTGCCATGTGCAGAAGTTCGCTGATGACACGGCCATAGTGGGGTGTGTCAGGAATGGACAGGAGGAGGAGTATAGGAAACTGATACAAGACTTTGTGATATGGTGCAACTCAAACTACCTGCATCTCAATATCACCAAGACCAAGGAGATGGTGGTGGACTTTAGGAGATCTAGGCCTCATATGGAGCCAGTGATCATTAATGGAGAATGTGTGGAGCAGGTTAAGACCTACAAGTATCTGGGAGTACAGTTAGATGAGAAGCTAGACTGGACTGCCAACACAGATGCCTTGTGCAGGAAGGCACAGAGTCGACTGTACTTCCTAAGAAGGTTGGCGTCATTCAACATCTGTAGTGAGATGCTGAAGATGTTCTATAGGTCAGTTGTGGAGAGCACCCTCTTCTTTGTGGTGGCGTGTTGGGGAGGAAGCATTAAGAAGAGGGATGCCTCACGTCTTAATAAGCTGGTAAGGAAGGCGGGCTCTGTCGTGGGCAAAGTACTGGAGAGTATAACATCGGTAGCAGAGCGAAGGGCGCTGAGTAGGCTACGGTCAATTATGGAAAACCCTGAACATCCTCTACATAGCACCATCCAGAGACAGAGAAGCAGTTTCAGCGACAGGTTACTATCGATGCAATGCTCCTCAGACAGGATGAAGAGGTCAATACTCCCCAATGCCATTAGGCTTTACAATTCTACCGCCAGGACTTAAGAACTTTTTAAAAGCTATTATTAATGCTTTTTGAGATAGTGAGTTAGATGCATATCATATTTTTTACTGAGTTAAGTACTGTATGTAATTAGTTTTGCTACAACAAGTGTATGGGACATTGGAAAAAAGTTGAATTTCCCCATGGGGATGAATAAAGTATCTATCTATCTATCTATCTATCTATCTATCTAAAGTTACATCCTGTGGAAACCAGGCTGACTTTTGCCTTTTTTATCATGTACCTCATCCTTAATAATGGACTCCAACATCTTCCCAACCACTGGAGTCTGACTAACAGGCCAATAATTTCCTTTCTTCTGTCTCCCTCCCTTCTTAAAGAGTGGAACGACATTTGCAATTTTCCATTCCTCTGGCACCATTCCAGAATCTCGTGATTCTTGAAAGACCATTATTCATCAAAGTTCTAAGTAAATTTACTACCATAGTACATACCATGTACAATATGCTGCTTAGACAATATAAATGCCTGCCCAGATTGGAGGTGAGCGTCGATTTCACTCAATCTCCGTGAGCTTCACTCCTCTCTCCAGGGCGCTGGAGCCTTTTGCTATCCTTTGTTGGTTCAATTTGAATGTCGGCCCAGATAGATTAAAAAGACAGGGTGTTGGTTGGGACGAGAGTTGATTTAGCTCATTCTTCGCGATGGTCATCTCCGTGGCACTGAGGCTACAATGACTGCCCCGGCTGCTGTGCTTCATGCCCTCTAATATGATGAACTGATAAGCAAGGCTTTGGGCCTACTCCGGTGTTTGAACCTGAGGACTCACTTTTGGTTCAGAATGCCATTGTTCGCTTCAAATGTTTGCAAGATTTGTACTTTCCTTCCTTTTGCACATCGAGTGTTGGTCTTTTTTATTTTTATTCTTTTTTTTTCATTAGATTGAGTTCTTTCAGATTTCTTGCTTTGTGACTATCAGCGAGCAAGCAAATTTCAAGGTTGTATAATTTATACATTCTTTGATAATAAATGTACTTAAATCTTGAAAAGCTCTTCCTAATTGCTGCAGCTTTTCCAGAATATTGAAACAGCTTTTTATGCTAACGTTTGGAACTTTATGAAATTTATTTTGTTCTGGAATCTCATCAGAAAAATGGAATTAATTAGTAAATGCTGCATATTGACATTAGGTTAGAATTGAGACAGTCAGTTCTGGTCAGTAAGGCAACAAGTGTTGAATACCTTTCAGAGGAAAATCATCAGATTTGAAGATGAAAAATATTAGTATGGACTGCTGACTACATACCACATGCTGGTAGATAGGAATAGTACTTGGTAGCTGAACAGTGCAGGCTGAAAGCCCTCTGATTATGTGACTCTTTATTCTTCAGAAGGGAGGTCTGTTAAGTGGCCTGTATGAGTTCAGACCAGAACACATTGTAAGACCAAAACTAAATTCAGCGCAAGAAAGGGGTGAGGTTGTGATTTAAATATAAAAACAACTTCTAACAACGAGGCCTTTTTGGAGGAAGAGATCAGACAGCCAAGCTGATCTTTGAAGTGTAGTTGTGGGGAAATCACTTCTGTTTGTTCAATAGTGCAAATTTGCTGGAGTTTAATTTGTGCAAAGATAAGCATTGAGTTATTATAAGGCTGGCAATTTTCTAAAAGTTGCTATGTATGAAGGGCGCTCCCATGTCATTTTGGAAAGTCTTTCCCATACTCATTTAATTTTATGCATTATTTAGTCCAGGAGTAGGAGTGTAGACGGTTTATGGGTTTATGGCTAAGTGCTTATCCGCTGAGGCCTGGTGGTAGTGACCTTATCGTCAAATGTGGCCTATTTTAGTTCTGCCTCAATAGGTTGGTAAACGCTGAAGAGACAAATCAATGACAGCCTTTTAGCAGTCTGAGGAACTGTTTGTGGCATCTTATTGATCATTAAAATGCTTTGAGCATTTTTCGTAATTATGTCTAGGGGGATTTACTAGACTTTTATTTGTTACACTTTCATTCATAATGCTCTTCCTGAAACTGGACATGAGTTACTTTGTCCTGTTTTGCCCAGTCAGACTGTTCTGTCTAATTTCTGGATGCTGAAGGTTAATGCTCGTACACATATGGGACTCGAAATATCACCAAGTGGTACAAGTTCCAGCTGCTTAAAATCAACCAAAAAGCCAAAGGAGAAGAATGTCCTCTGATCTGTAATTACTGTACCAGACGTGCCTAACTCTCAAAGAACTCTGACCTCAAATGATCTTAACAAGGCACGGCAGTCAGTAATAAGCACCCAAAGATGCTTGCAATACTGATGCGCTTGGTTTTAAATCCGTACAGGAAAGGTCTTCAATAAATAATGGAGGTTATTCCATGTCACTTTTAATTACGCTGCCTTTTGAAATGGCTCTGAAGGTTTGATAACGTTGCACAGCACCAGTGTTAAAGGTCTCCTTGTTTCTCAGGCTACTGTGTTCATCTGCAGAGTTCCTTCTCAGACATGTAATGTGCTGAAGCAGAATGAGGCTGACAGTGACAGCAGTGCAGCTCCAGGGCTGCTTGCTGCTGCCTGCCCATTTCAGCTGCGATAGTATCATCACTCTCTCAGGAATGTCTCGGTGATGGCTGATTAGCGATGTGGAGCTACTAATGTCTTTCACTCAAAATCTAAAATGTTTTCCACAATTTCACAAGAGAGGAGAATAACAAAATGACGGTAGGTCACAGCTCCCTCAGTCCTAGGGACAAGAGCTGTTGCAGATGCTGGGAATCTAAAGCGACACACACAAATGCTGGAGGAGCTCAGCAGGTCAGACGGTGAAATAAACAGTCAATGTTTTGGGCTGAGAGCTTTCCTCGGGGATTGGAAAGGAGGGAGGCAGAAGCCAGAGTAAGGAGGTGGGGGGAGAGTGAGGAATACAAGCTGGCAGATGATAGGTGAAAGCTGGTGAGAGGGAAGGGGTGGGAGGATTATGGAGGAGGGGGATGAAGTAAGCAGCTGATAGGTGTGTTATCGTGTGAACAAAGTCACCAGAGAGTTGCATCTGGTAGTTATGAAGTAGCCTCTTTATTCAACAAAATGAAACACAGCAAGCGTCACATTGAGACCCTTTTGGAGGAAGAGGCCTGTTTGACTCAAATTACATGACATTTTATATGCTAAAGATCAAAGGACAATTCTATATTTACAACATATCTAGAATACTTTCCTTTGAATTATCGATAACTTTTACACCTCCTTCTTCGCACCCACACTACAGGCACCCAAATGAATGTTAAATGAGCATCGTTTGGTTTTCCAATTAATTGTGGTTCACTGCTTTTCGGAACCCCTTGTCCAGAGCTGCATTCTGAAGTTAATCCGCAGTCCATATTCAGATCTGAATATTGGTGGCTGAAGTTCGTTGCTGAAGTTAATAGTTAATATTCTTCTATGCCCTAACCCTAAAAACGGCCAAAAGGTGAAAGAGGTAAAGGACTGAAGAAAAAAAATCTGACAGAAGAGACTGAACCATGGAAGAAAGGGAAGAGGAGAGGCACCGGAGGGAGGTGATTCTCAGGAGAGGAGAAGAGAAGGGGTGAGAGGAGAAACCAGATGGAAATGGAAAAATAGGGAAAGGGGAGGGGAAAATTGCTGGAAGTTAGAGAAATCGATGCTCATGTTATCAGGTTGGAGGCTACCCAAATGGAATATGAGGTGTTGCTTGGCATATAAATTCCTCTGTACATCAACACTGTTAAATGTCTTGTCATTAACTGTATACTTCCCCTTTACATTTGATCTCCCAAAGTGCAACACCTTGTACTGGTTAAATGCCATTTCACTGCCCATACCTACAATTGATGTATATCCCATTATATCCTTCTATGCCCTTCTCTGTCCATAACACTACCAATCTGCAAACTTATGAAGCCACACATCCACCTTTTTATCAAAGTCATTTAGATATATCACAAGCATCAGACGTCTCAGTACAGACCTCTGTACAACAGCACTGGGCATAGACCTCCAGTCAGAGCAAGTCCCATCAACTACTTTACTCTGTCTTCTATGGGCAAGCCAATTCTGAAACAAAGGAAGAAGGCACCAAGGATTGTATGCATCTTCACCTTCTGGAAGAGCCTAGCATGAGGGACCTTGTCAAGTCAATGTGAACAACTTACAAGTTTTACTTTCATTAATTACCTTTGTCATCTCCTCAAAGAACTCAATCAAGTTAGTGAGACTGGATTTGCTCTGCAGAAAGCATGTTGACTGTCCCTGATTCGGCCATGAATTTCCAAATACTCACAAATCTCATCACTCTCCTGCCACTGATGTGACTCACCTGTCAATAGTTTCCAGGATTCCGTCTGCTACCCTTTTGATACAATGGTGCAACGTTAGCTACTCACCAGTCCTCCAGGACCTCATCTATGGCTGAAGAGAGGAAAAAGATCTTGCTAAAGGCCCCAGCAATTTCAGCTCTTGCCTCTCTCAATAGCTGTGCTATATCTCCTCATTCCCTGGGGACTTATCAATCGTAATGTTCTTTAAGAGAGCCAACACCACTTCCTTTCCTTATCTCAACATGACCTAACACAGGGGTGGCAAAACCTTTGGGAAAGTGTGCCCAAAGTAGTGAGAATCTTCTAAAACTCTCTCTCGCTGTATGTGTTCATTGTTTTACTCTTAATAACAGTGTGACTGAGACAGATTGAAATAAATCAAGCATTTATAAAACTTTTCAAAAATTATTAATATTAATCTTTTAAAAAGAGAATTTAAAATTTCTAAATAGTACTATTACTGTATCTGTTTATCCAAATACTGATGTGTACTCCATGTAAGCGAGGAGTTCAAAACGTACCATCCACCATTTATGTGTTTTCACAACTGTCTAGTTGGCGGCAAGCTGCTGTGAAACATTTCCTGTGAGACGTCTCATTCCTCTTGGCTCGTAACAATCATTTGCTGCTTCATTTGACAGTGAAGATAATTGTTATGTATTTTCTATGGGTGGGGTTTAAAAATATCGAGGAGCAGCAGTGTATGTGTTGCAGAGAAATATTTTGAGTGTGACATCTTGGGCATACATACCACTGATGTGTACATGTCCTCCGCCTCCAAGCACATGTTCCCTTCTTTATCCTTGAGTGATCCTACCCTTGCCCTCATTATCCTTCTTGTTCCTGATGTCTGTATAGAATGCTCCAGTCCTACTTGCCAAGAAATTTTCATTGCCCCTCCCAGCTCTCCTAATTCCTTTCTTGAGTTCTTTACTGGTTTTTTATATATACATATAATGCTCAAGGACTCAGACTGATTTTAGTTTCTAAACCTTACATGTTCTTCTTTTTCCTTCTGGACTAAATTCACCAACTCTCTCAACATCCAGGGTTCCTTACTTGCCATCTTCGTCCTTCTTTCTTACTGGAACTTATCTGACCTATACTCTGTGCAGTTGGTCTTTAAATGTCATCCACATGTTTAATGTGGACTTGCCCAAAAATAGCTGTTTCCAGTTAACTCTCCCTAGTTACTGCTTAATGCTCTCTTGATTTGCCTTGCCCCAGCCTAATATTTATTCCTAGCTATCTTAAAACTTAAGCAACACACACAAAATGCCGGAGGAACTCAGCAGGCCAGTCGCATTTATAGAAAAGAGTAAACAGCCGGTGTTTCAGCTGAGACCCTTCATCAGGGCTGGAAGAGAGAAGAGAAGTCAAAGCAAAAAGGTGGGGCGAGAGGACAAAGGAGTACAAAGTGGGTGGAACTGGGAGGGAAGAGATGAAGTAAAGAGCTGGGAAGTTGATTAGTGAAAGAGATAAAGAGCTGGAGAATGGGGAATCTGACAGGAGAGGGTAGAAGACCATGGAAGAAAGGGAAGGGGAGGAGCACCAGAGGGAGGTGATGGGTAGGTAAGGAGATAAGGTGAGAGAAGGGAAACGGGAATGGGGGGGGGTGCAATTACCAGACGTATCAGAAATCGATGTTCATGCCATCAGGTTGGAGGCTACCCAGATGGTATATAATGTGTTGCTCCTCCAACCTGAGTGTGGCCTCATCACAGCAATACAGGAGACCATGGACTAACATGTTGGAATGGGAAGTAGAATTGAAAAGGGTGAGACCCAGTATGTGCAGATTTTCTCATGTTGGTGTTAAAACTTGTGGAGTTGTGATCATTGTTTCTTAAATTTTCTCCCACTGACACATCAGTCACCTGACCAGGCTCATTTCCCAACATCACCCCTACCAGCTGACGCTGATTTTTTTTAAAAAGACCCTCTTGGATGCACCTGACAAATTCTGCTCATCTAAACCTCCTGCTATGAAATGTGTTGCATGTTGCTTCCTGATATTGACATTTTGCAGCACGAGCTTGGACAGACCGTGGTACTGAGTGAAAGTGAAGAAAGGGAGTGGACCTGTTCCATAGCACTGGGTTTCTCATGGTGGGGCTCTCACCTCAGCTGAGGCACAGTACAAATACACCAAGGATTAACACCCTGCATCATAGAATAAAAACAATTTCTGTCATAAACAGAGGTTTAAAAAGAATCAAACCAGCAAAATGAAGTAAAGAGCTTTTCTTGCTCTTTAATGTAATTATATCAACACGTACAAAAGCTGGATGAACTTAGCAGGTCGGGCAGCATCCATTGAAAGGAGCAGTCAACATTTTGGGCTGAGACCCTTCGTCAGTATCTATGGGTATGGATGACCAAATAACATAAAAATCTCCCTTCTGTGGCTGCAGTTTGGCTGTAGTGTGGTAGGTGTCCACTCTCAAATTGAAAGGAGCACTTCCACCATTGTTTCACCCTCCAGACCCACAGCTGATCTGGTTACTCAGTTCCACATCTCTGGGCAACCTGAGTATGTCTCTGCTCCCAAAGCAGAGGCACGAAAATGGGGAGAAGTGAGAAATCCTGCTGAAGAAAGATGTGCTGTCACAAGCCCATGCCAGGCAGCAATCCATGGGCATGCTGCATCTCTCTGTGCAGGAAAACCAAGTGCATTGATTCTGTGCTTATGAAGAACCACAGACTGCTCATAGATTTTACTGTGTGTACGAGTAGATATAACCCGTCACAAATGGCATCTTGCTCCTTAGTTTGAAACCCGATCTGCTAACTACTGAGCACCCTCTGTTTAATCAGGACAATTGGGATGTTGTCCTTACTGCTCTTCTTACAGAGGTTCAAGCTTCTATTGTGTAGCAGTAAACAAACATCTGGCTAGATTATTGTAAGACTGCAAAGGAATGGCCAAACACAAGGAATCTCCCTGGGTCTCCTGCACGCTGGTACCAGTGAGAATTGCATGATGGGATTGATGCTGATCCTTAACAAAGTAATGTACATTGTTCAGGATTGGGATCATGGTGTCCTGGGACTCCACAACTTCCTGCAATAGCTTGGGACTTCAGGAAAAGGGTGTTGCTATGCTCCTGTTTACACAAATAGTGCCGAAATTGAGATAGTTGAGAGCTACAGAGCTTCAAGTTCCAAGGAGTAAACATCATCATTAGTTTGCCCTGGTCCAAACACATGGCCAAGAAAGCTCACCAAAGCCTCTACTTCTTCAGGTGACTAATGAAATTTGGTACGTTCCACTTTGACCCATTTCAGTCTTTATATATATGTAATCATCCCCTCTGCTCTGCTGGAGACTGCAAGAAATGCAGCTCAGCATGTCATAAAAATCAGCCTCCCCTCCATGAACTCTGTTAATCCCACTATTATAAGACCATTGTATGGACCTCCTATATGATAAGGTGAACTCTTTGGCCCCACAATCTACCTCACTATGCCCCTTACAACTTTATTGTCTACCTGCACTGCACTTTCTCTGTGACTGTAACACCATGTTCTGCATTTTGTTGCTACTTTTCCCTTGTCCCACCTCGATACACTGATGTGATGAAATGACCTGAATAGATGGCATGCAAAGCAAAGTTTTTCACTGTAGCTCAGTACATGAGGCAATGCTAAACCAAAATGCACAGGTTGAGACTGGCTAATTCAGATTAAGGTGAGATTAAACATAGATCTGTGTATCTCAGTACCTAATGCGGGAACTACTGAGTGGTCTGGATTGATGCTTTCCAGAGCTTTTACTTCCTTTGTGCCTAATTCCATATTCCATATTCTCAGAAACACTGAAAAAATTGAATGTTTATAGAAATGAACAGCTGCTGTCAGGTTAAACCAAAGGAAGGTCCTGCAAGATACCTTGTATCATATTAGACCATCTTCTCTTAATTTAATTTAACCATCCATATCTTCTCCCAGACAGGATTTTGAACTTGCTCTCTTTTTGCTTTGACAGCATGAAAGACAGATTTTCATCACTCCTTGCCTTTACTTTTAAGCTTAACCTTGATTTCAATCACTTGGACGAATCCTGTGATAAGGTCTCGCTTTGAAGAGATTCAAGTTTCAAGATTGTTTATTGTCATTCTTCAGTACACAAGTGAAAAGTTAAATGAAATGATTGTTACTCCAGATCGATACAGCATAAAAAAACACAACAGGCATAAAGAGCACAATAAAAAAAAACAAAAAGTGCTATAAATTGGAAAATTGCAAATGGCACTCCACTCTTCAGGAAGGGAGGAAGGCAGAAGAAAGGAAATTATAGGCCAGTTAGCCTGACCTCAATGGTTGGGAAGATGTTGGAGTCTATTATCAAGTCTTAGCTTCTGGGGTTTTGGGGTGCTTGGAGGCTCATGGTAAAATAAACGTAAGTTAAGTTAAGGAATAGTCTTGCTTGACAAATCTTTTGGAATTTTTTTGAGGAAATAAGCAGGATAGACAAAGGAGAATTGGTGGTTGTTGTGTACTTTGATTTTCAGAAGGCCTTTGTCAAGGTGCCACTCATGAGGCTGCTGAACAATATAAGAGCCCATGGTAATACAGGAAAGATATGAGCAAGGATAAGGCAGTGGCTGATAGCAGGAAACAGAGTGGGAATAAAGGACACCTTTTCGGATTAAGTGTCAGTGACTAGTGGTGTTCCACAGGGGACAGAGTCATCCAGATCATTGATATATAACATAAAAAGAAGCGGTCTTTTTCTGTTGTATGTCAATGATTTGGATGATGGAATTAATAGCTTTGCGGCCAAATTTGCGGACAATATGAAGATAGTTGCAGTGGGTGTTAAGGGAGTAGAGAGGCTACAGAAGGACGTACGCAGATTAGGAGAATGGGCGAAGAAGTTACAAGGGGAAAACAGTGTCAGGAAGTACTATAGATGGTTATGCACTTCCGTAGAAGGAATGAAAACATAGACTATTTTCCAAATGAGGAAAAAATTCAAAAATCAGAGGTGCAAAGGCACTTGGGAATCCTCATGCAGGATTCCCTAAAGGTTAACTTGAAGGCTGAATTGGTGGTGAGGAAGCCAAATGCAACATCAGTATTCATTTAGAGAGGACTTTTCTCAGAATCAGAATCAGGTTTATTATCACTGGCATATGTCGTGAAATTTGTTAACTTAGCAGCAGCAGTTCAACACAATACGTAATATAGAAGAAAAAAAATTATAATAAATAAATAAGTAAGTCAATTACAATACACGTATATTGAATAAATTAAAAATCCTGCAAACAAAAAACCAGAAATAATATATATTGAAAAAGTGAGGCAGTGTTCAAGGGTTCAACGTCCATTTAGGAATCGGATGGCAGAAGGGATGAAGCTGTTCCTGAATCACTGAGTTTGTGCCTTCAGGCTTCTGTACCTCCTACCTGATGGTAACAGTGAGAAAAGAGCATGCCTTGGGTGCTGGAGGTCCTTAATAATGGATGCTGCCTTTCGGAGATATTACTCCCTGAAGATGTCCTGGGTACTTTGTAGGCTAGTACCCAAAATGGAGCTGAGTAGATTTACAACCCTCAGCAGCTTCTTTCAGTCCTGTGTAGTAGCCTCCCTCCCTCCCCCATACCAGACAGAGATGCAACCTGTCAGAATGTTTTCCATGGTATATCTATAGAAGTTTTTGAGTGTACTTGTTGATATACGAAATTTCTTCAAACTCCTAATGAAGTATAGTCGCTGTCTTGCCTTCTTTATAACTGCATCGATATGTTGGGATGAGGTTGAGTCCTCAGAGATCTTGAAACCCAGGAACTTGAAACTGCTCACTCTCTCTCATTCTGATCCCTCTATGAGGATTGGTATGTGTTCCTTTGTCTTACCCTTCCTGAAGGTGACAATCAGCTCTTTGGTCTTACTGACGTTGAGTGCCAGGTTGTTGCTGCGGCACCTCTCCACCAGCTGATCTACCTCACTCATGTATGCCTTTTCATCATCTGAAATTCTACCAACAATAATTGTATCATCAGCAAATTTATAGATGGTATGTGAGCTACGCCTGGCCACACAGTCATGGGTCTAGAGAGAGTAGAGCAGCGGGCTAAGCACACACCCCAATGTGCAGCAGTGTTGATCATCAGCGAGGAGGACATGTTATCACCAATCCGCACAGATTGTGGTCTTCCAGTTAGGAAGTCAAGCGTCCAATTACAGATGGGTATAAAAACAAGGATGCAATGCTAAAGTTTCATTAGGCACTGTTGAGGCATCATTTGGAGCATTGTGGGCAGTTTTAGGCCCCTTACCTAAGAAAAGGATGTGCTGACATTGCAGAGGGTTCAGAGGATGTTCATGAGAACGATTCTGGGAATGAAAGGCTTATTGTATGAGGAGCGATTGATGGCTCTGGGCCTATACTCACTGGAATTTAGAAGAATGAGGGGAATCTCATTAAAGCCTATCGAAAGTTGAAAGGCTTTGATAGAGTGGCTGTGGACAGGATATTCCCTATTGTGGGGGATCCTAGGACCAGAGGGCACAACCTCAGAATAGAGGGATGCCAATTTAAAATGGAGATGAGAGGAATTTCTTTAGCCAGGGGTGATGAATCTGTAGAATTCATTGGCATGGGCAACTGGTGATTGGGTGCATTTAAGGCAGAGGTTGATAAGCTCTTGATTAATCAGAGCATGAAAGATTATGGGGAGAAAGTAGGAAAATGGGGTTGAGAGGGAAATGGATTAGCCTTGATGAAGTAGCGGAGTGGATTCGATGGGCCAAATGGTCTATTTCTCCTCCTACATCTTATGGTCTAAATATAAATATAAAAGGAATCCTGTAAAACACAATGTACAAGTAACACATATGTACCGTAGCTTGTTTGTATGTACATAAAGTGACGCTAGTTAACGTTTATATAGTGGTGGTAAGGGGTAGTGGGACGTGTTAATGTGTGGAGGTGTTAATCAGTCTAACAGCTTGGGGGAAGTCATTGTTTTTGAGTGTAGTTGTCCTGGTGTGGATGCCAGGGCCATGCGGTAGCTTATGGACTTTGAGCTCGGTTGATTAATGTCACTCAATGACGTGCAAGGACGGGTCAGCAATGAGAAGGTGGCCTGGTCCTTAAGCTGGGGATCTTTGATGATTTAATAAACCAGAACACCACTGATCTCTGGGTGTTCAGTGAAATCGCAAGGGCCTAACTGTGCGTTGCTGTGTGTTTAACAGTCCAGAAGATGGCACTCCTCAGTGACTGTCTATGCAAGGACTTACCCAGCAGTCTGTTTATTTCTTTTATTTATTTACTGATACAGTGCCAGCGGAACTGGCCTTTCCGGCCAAACGAGCCACACCGCCCAGCGACCCACCTATTTAACACTAGGTAATGCAGTCAGCCAGGGACTGGAGTGTTATGGTTTGATTTTCACATACAGGCAATTTTAACTTTTTTCTTTTAATCTAATTTTCACTTTTTGTTGAAATTCTGGACCTAACCCTCCATATCTCCCTCTCCCTCAAGACACAGCATTAAACTTAACTTTTCAATTAGGCTTTAGCATCTTGAGCTACAGGTGGAGATGAATGGGAGTCTTCCACTGCCCTGAGATTGCTGGCTTGGACCAGGCTGGTTCAGGCTCAGTCCTCTGCTGGGATCCTGGTGTGGTGTGGCGCCGTGCAAGACCTTCCCTAGACAAGCAGCTTTGAAAGCTGATCAGCCTCTGCTCCAGAGTTGGATGCACTCATATCTGTCACTAAAATTTAGAATCCAAATCGGATTCTTATATGACATGAAATTAATTGTTTTGTGGCAGCAGTACAGTGCAAAGGCAAGCAATTACTATAAAATGCACAATAAATAAAGAGCGCAAAAAGAATAATGAGGTAGTGGTCATGGATTTATGGGCTGTTCAGAAATCTGATGGCAGAGGGGAAGAGGCTATTTCTGAATTGTTGAGTGTGGGTTCCATTACCTCCTCCCTAATGATAGTAGGGGGCATGTCCTAGATGGTGAGGGTCCATAATGAATGACGCTGGTTTGTGGCACTGCCTCTTGAAGATATATTCAGTGTTGCGGGGTGGTGCTGAATTTTAAGTATATCTGAAAGTCTCTTGACTTTCAGAGATACTTAAAAATATATATAGCATGAGAAGACCTAACAAAAATAACTGAAGGTTAAATAACTAACAACATTCACATGTATGTGCTATTAACAACATTTAAATTTACTTTATTAAATCAAATCATATCAAAAGCTCTCATAACCTTTCTCTGAGGTGTTTAGAAAAATTAACAAAAAATCAGAGATTTTTTTGAGATGAAAAAAGATCAACCAGATCAGTTCTTCAACAGATTAACACTGTTAGGGAGTATTCTGGAGTTATGTGAATATAGCAGATATTAATTCAAACCAGAATCCGGTTTCAGTTCCTATTGAAAATGTAAGTAAGTTCAGGAAGCTTGCAATTAGCTTGCAGTTTTTTTTTTGTAAATTGTAAGCAATAAATTGAAGTTAAAAGCATAGGCTGCTTCACAGGCTAAGAGATTGTATATGCAGGAGCCAAAAGTTAAGACAATGGGTTTGTGTTAATTGGCCTGCATCAAGCCAGGCTACATGGGTTAAATTATTTGTACCATTTGTGACTTGAGTGTAAGCTGGTAGACCAGATGGATATTGTCACTTAACATATCAAGCAAGGTCACAGGTATTGACAGTAAAACACGAGGAAATCTGCAGATGCTGGAAATTCAAGCAACACACACAAAATGCTGGTGGAACGCAGCAGGGCAGGCAGCATCTATAGGAAGAAGCACTGTCGACATTTCGGGCCGAGACCCGATGCAAATCATATCATTTTGCATTTTCCCCTCCCCCTCCTACTTTCAAATCTCTTACTATCTTTCCTTTCAGTTAGTCCTGACGAAGGGTCTCAGCCCGAAACATCGACAGTGCTCCTCCCTATAGATGCTGCCTGGCCTGCTGCGTTCCACCAGCATTTGTATTGCCAGTCAATAGTTTTTGAGTACTTACCATATTTATATACTCAGAGACAGCACTGACATTAATTTTGTGTGTCTGGCTCTCTGTCATCAAAAGGTTTTAGGATATTAGAGTTAATTAGTTTCTCAGAAAGGTGCTTGGGCTTTTGGAGGTGTTTTATCAATTGCAATGTGTTTCCACTATGTATCACAAATGAACAATTTGTCAACCCAAAGTAAACAATGTCATTGCAACTATTGATATTGTATTAAATCACCTGCTGTTGCCTTTAATCTTAAGGGTAAAAAATGTGATGTACCGTTGCACGTGTGTCTCAGCTGTGAGTGCCTCTAGAGTAATGCCCGCTTGTGCTGAATGTCACCAGATTCAGTATCTCTCTAGTGGCTTTGATCACAGTCACAACAATCACCTTGATAACCCCGGCATTACTTTACCAAAGATATCCCCTTTGTCCTATCCTTCCCTTCCCCACCTTTTCAGATATTTAAAAACAACCTGTTTGATTTTGTTCCCAGAAATAATATCTCGGATTTTCGCTTCACAAATGTTGCCTGATCTATTGGGTGTTTTCAGCATATTTTGTTTTTATTTCATATTTGCAACAACAGTAATTTTTTTAAATTTTCATTGATTGTCTGTTGTAGGTTTGTGAAAATGGCTGTTTCTCAGTTCTGTTGTGATTGTTATTGCTCAATGGGTAAAGTCCTTGGTTTACCAGCATTTTGAAAAGCTGATGGATGGGATTCAGTTTGGCATTAAATCGAGCATTAACTATTCCTGATGCTTTGGGGATAAATCCAGAGATGGAAGAACCACGGTTGCAACTTCCCCGTCTATGGTTGGCCGGTGGATAGCTACAACATGGGGGGTTCAGAGAAGGAAACAAATTGCTGATTTCCTTCAGCTCACAGACTTTAAATATCTATATGAAATATACCTCAGAGTTTGAGGGATGGAAATATTTCACTTAATCAAGAATTAATTTTAAAGTTCCGCCCCGTTTCACAGGAAGTGAGAACTCGCTTACAGGACCTGTCCTTGTTGCAGGGAGCAATGTTGCAGTTTACGAGTATGAACATCGCCACTTGCAGTACTCTTTGCAGCCAGGAGGAGCAGTGTTGTGCTTACAAAGAGTTGTCTGCTGCTTTAAGAGGTACTGTAGTTCTTTCAGCTGACTGGGGGAGGGGGAGGGGATGTCCTTGTCGGTTACAAAAGTGGTCCTTGCAGCTTACAGAGGCAGTCCTTGTTGGTTATGGGAATAAACTTACAGTTTACATGAACCGACCCTGCTGTTTACAGTAGCAGACTATGCTGGTTTCAGGATAGTCTTTGTTGATTACAGCAACAGCTTTTGCAGCTAATAGTGGGTTTTCCTGTTTGAAGGAACAGAGAGCAGCATTTCTTGTTTACAGCCTCCTTCCTGCACAAAGGAGCAGTCTTTTGCTTCTCTCAGGAGTTGACTTTGTGCTGCTGGTAAGGCAGATCTAGCTGCCTTGGGATGAAGTCTTTGTTACTTCAAGGAGTAGTCTTCACTGCCTATGGTCCTTATTGTTTGAATCATGGTCCCCATCATTCTTTCTTGTTACCAGGAGACTTGGCTACATTGAGAAGCAGTCTCTGTGCCTTACAGTGGGAGGAACGGCCCTCAGAACCAATCATTGCTAGTCTCAGGAGCCATCTGTGTAGTCTTCTGGAGCAGTCCGTTTGCAGTGGTCTAACTTGTGCTGTGTACTAATGTAATTTCACTGTACTTATGTACAGCTGTTTAAGGAAAGGACCCAACCTGCTTTCTGAACAAGCTTATTGATCTGACCTGCTACCTACAATTATCTGTGAGCAAATACTCTTTCTTTTCCGTACTACTTAATTTCTTTTTCATTTTTTCAAAATCACATGTACATCGAAACATGCAGTGAAATGCATCATTTCCGTTCACAGCCAGCACGAGCCAAGGTTGTGCTGGGGGCAGCTCACATGTAGCACCGACATAGGATACCCACAGTGTTCAGCAGAACAACACAAGTTCTTTTCCCACCCTCCCACTCACATACGCAGACATCCCATTTATTGTATGTTCCCCTCCCCACCTGCATTACTTCTGCACAAATTCCATTTGATACATTTTTGCACAACCTTCACGCAGTCTAAAGAGTTTCTCTCCACTGTCATTTTTAATCATCTGCAAACTTCTTTATCACGTTCCTTACATTTAGAGAAAGTTCATTGGCAATGAATATAGAAAATGAAGCAACTAGTACTTCAAAAGCATTGGACTGTAATGCTGTAAAAGTGAAATAATAACCAAACATTTCAGAAACACTCGGTCGGGAGAGTGAAGCAGAGCGAATATTTCAGGTTGAACTTATTTCCTCAGAATGGAATGCTGATGCTTGTGGTGTGATGCATTGAGCTCACTGTCTACAAAGCCCGAAACTCAACGGCAATTCTGAACCTCATCTGATACAAGTACCAGTGGGTACCCTCAGTATAGAGGGGCTATACTCCATCAGCCTACTTTTCAAATACTAGCTTACTTCCATGTCTAGTCTCTGCGACAAAGTCTAGCTGCTAATACCTGCTATGTAAGTGGAGGGTTCCTCTTCCCTGTCAGGGAGGAGATATTTCCAGCTAACGATATAGTTTAAGCAGAGTTTTATTTTATTTTAAGGATACAGGTTTAAATGTCGACAAGAAGTTCTCAACACACATTTAAAACTCACAGAGGATTTTGATTTAGAAAAGATTTCCAAATTCTTACCAACCAAAAGAACATAACAATGAGTTGCAGACAATCGGCTCATCCGTCACAGTAACTGAAGGTTGAGGGATGAATTCTAGTTCTTCTTTCTATCACCCTGTCTTTCTGTCATTCTCATTGTCATTCCCAACAATTCCCAATGCTTTCTAACATTTATGCTGTTCTGCTACGAGCTGACATTATTTGCATGTGATTTTTTTTTAGATACCTTTGCTGGGACAAGTAATTCACACAGATGGTCTAAAAGCCTCTGGGGACAGAGATCCCAGACCCCCAAAATAAATGCTGTGAAGGCTGACTCACTAAATACATAAATGTTCCAACTATTGATTGACCAACTATACCTGTGACCAAGTGTGATGTGCTAAGTGACAAAAGCAGTCTGGTCTGCAAACTTCCTTGAACTTGGTCACAATAGTGCAAATAACTTACCCAGTGTTATCTGCTTTGATGAAGGCCAATGAACATAAAACCATTTGTCTTTGATTAAACGTGGCCTGCTAAACCTCACTGTTTACTTATTTTCAACAAGAAGCTAAGCAAAGAATATTGGTTAGAAGTTTAGCTTTGTTAAAAATAACTCTGACCCTTTGGAAAGCTCATGCTACTGTGCTAGAAAGCTGAGGATAGCAATAAGCCTTTCGGGCCCTGGAAAGTGAATATTTATCACGTTGGAATATTGCTAACTGTTACTTAAATTAGCGTTCCTTGTTGCTCACAAGCACAGTCTTTGAGGTTAAAGTAGCAGGTAACGGGAAGTTCAGATCTGCCCTTGTGGATTGAACAAATGTGCTCTAAATCAGAATCAGAATCAGGTTTATTATCACCAGCATGTGACGTGAAATTTGTTAACTTAGCAGCAGCAGTTCAATGCAATACATAATCTAGCAGAGAAAAAATAATAATCATAAATAAAATAAAAATAATCATAATAAATAAACAAGTAAATCATCAAATATATTGAATAGATTTAAAAGACATGCAAAAACAAAAATACTATATATTTAAACAAAAGTGAGGTAGTGTCCACAGGTTCAACGTCCATTTAGGAATCGGATGGCAGAGGGGAAGAAGCTGTTCCTGAATCGCTGAGCGTGTGCCTTCAGGCCTCTGTATCTCCTACCTGATGTTAACAGTGAGGAAAGTGCAAGCCCTCATGCTGGAGGTCCCTAATAATGGACACTGCCTTTCTGAGACACCGCTCCTTGAAGATGTCCTGAGTACTTTGTAGGGTAGTACCCAAGATGGAGTGACTAAATTTACAACTCTCAGCAGCTTCTATGGGCCCCCCGCCCTCCCTTATACCAGATAGTGATGCAGCCCGTCAGAATGTTCTCCAAGGTACATCTATAGAAGTTTTTGACTGTATTTGTTGAATGAAGTATAGTTGCCGTCTTGCCTTCTTTATAACTGCATCGATATGTTGGGACCAGGTTAGATCCTCAGAGATCTTGACACTAACCTGAAACTGCTCACTGTCTCCACTTCTGATCCCTCTATGAGGATTGGTATGTGTTCTTTTGTCTTACCCTTCCTGAGGTCCACAATCAGCTCTTTTGTCTTACTGATGTTGAGTGTCAGGTTGTTGTTGCGACACCACTCCACTAGTTGGCATATCCAACTCCTGTACGCCCTCTCGTCACCACCTGAGATTCTACCAACAATGGTTGTATCATCAGCAAATTTATAGATGGAATTTGAGCTATGCCTAGTCACACTGTCATGTGTATATAGAGAGTAGAGCAGTGAACTAAGCACACACCCCTGATCATCAGTGAGGAGGAGATGTTATCACTAATCCACACAGACTGTGATCTTCCAGTTAGGAAGCTGAGGATCCAATTGCAGATGGAGATACAGAGGCCCAGGTTCTGCAACTTCTCAATCAGGATTGTGGGAATGATGGTATTAAATGCTGAACTATAGTCGATGAACAGCATCCTGACATAGGTGTTTGTGTTTGTGTGACCAAATTGTGAGCACTAAACACAGTAGAGTAGATAAAGCTAAAATGAAATGCTGTGTCTCTTGGAAGTATTGCTTGGGTCTCCAAATTGTGGAAAGGGATGAGGTGAAAGTTCAGATGTTGAGGAAAGTGTCATGACAAAGGCAATGGTTAGTGGAGATAGACCACAGTTGTGAAAGAATAGTCCCTTTGAAATGCTGATAGGGTGTGAAGGGAAAGATGTATTTGATATGGAAATTGCAAAGAATGGTACATTTAACATGGAAACTTGTGGGGTGAAAGGTGAGGTAGTTAAAGGTAATGTAACTCACCTCTAGCACACCTTTATATCCATCAATATGATCTGGTAATATAAAATAAGGAGGGATCAGGAGAAACTTTGGCACCTGGCAAGAGGCTGTGGACAGAATGAGCTATTATGCAAACGGAGACTGCTTTCATGATTGCTGGACTGAGTCATGTTCAAAATCAACCAGATTTAGAGAGAATTATTCCTGTTATGATAATTAAAGGGTAGCTTACAAGGAAACTCTCAACAGGGGTGATCATTTGTACTGATGGGGATGAGTTCCTTTAGGTGATGGCTGGGATGAACCACATTCAAAATCAGAATTAGAGAGAATTATGTGAGTTGAAGTTACAGTTAGAGTTAATAATTCAAGTGTGTAGGATCTTTTGAGTAATATGGCAAGATTAAGTCATGGTGTTTTGTGGCATTTTATATCATATGATCTTTGATAGTGTGATGGTATTGGGTTTACCGACCACAAATTTCTAAACTCAAATGCAGATGTTAAGCCTATCAGATATAAATAGCCACGAGTACTCTCACTAAAGGAAGATTTTACTGTAGCTATGCAATCTTCAAAGACTAGTTCATTTCCCTGTTTGTTCTCCACTGTGAGTTTATCTGTCAATACAGACCATTTGAGTGTTGGGTCCAGCCTCGCTAACAAGAAAATGATACTTCCAGCTAACTAAGTAGTTTTAAAGACAGTTCATTTATTGTCGGAGTTACATGTTTACATCCAAGCTACATTCTTAAAACACATTTAAAACTCACAGAGGATTTCTACCTTAAACATTCCCAAATTACAAGCCACTAGTGAAACACAAAACATTTTCAAAATACCATGCACTTCTAAAAGACAAAGCATTTCTTTTTATTTTGTAATTTATTTTTTTATTGAAGTTCATCATCAAACATTTCCATAAGATGTATTTCAGACATTGTACATATATATCATATAATCATTTATATCACAAATCTCCATAAAGTATTTATCTGAGGTATACACTTATAGAAAAGAGTGGAAAGAAAAAAAACAAGCAAAAGGAAAGAACTATGTACAAGTAGGGAGTGATCTTTTTATAACAACATATTCATTGATTTGTGAGAATAAAATCAGGCCTATGAGGCATTATGTAGTTAAACCATTTTTCCCAGTATGAATCAAATTGTTCCAGCTTGTGGTTAACCAATGCTGTTATCTTCTCCATTTTGTAAATGTCCATTGTAATTTCCATCCATGTATTTCAAGTTGGGCTCTCCTGTGATAACCATTTCCTAGTAAGAGTCTTTTTACCAGCCACTAACAGAATGGGGGGGGGGGGGTGAACTAGAGCCTATTCTCCCGGCTTCAGTTTCTGCAATGGGGAATTTGTTCATCTCTATCATAGGTATGTGTTTCGGAAATCATTCGTGTTTTAGAAAGAAGAGGTAGTAAGAGATTTGAAAGTGGGAGGGGGAGACCTGAAATGATAGGAGAAGACAGGAGGGGGAAGGATGAAGCTAAGAGCTGAGAAGTTGATTGGCAAAAGGGATACAGCGCTGGAGAAGGGAGAGGACTATGGGATCATTGCCCTCTGGTGCTCCCCTCCCCCTTTCTTTCTCCCTAGATCTCCCGTCCCCTTGCCTTTCCCACTTATCACCTCCCAGCTTCTCAGTTCACTCCCCCTCCCCACCCACCTGGCTTCACTTATCACCATCTAGCTTGTCCTCCTTCCCCTCTCCTCCACCTACATAATCTAGCATCTCTCCCTTCCTTTCCAGTTCTGAGGAAGGGTCTGGGCATGAAATGTCAATTGTTTATTCAGCTCCATAGATGCTGCCTGACCTGCTGAGTTTCTCCAGCTTTTTGTGTGTCTTGCTCTTGATATTCTCCATGTTTATTTCCATTTGATCTGTAAGCTTCCTTGAACTAAGCAACTTAATAAACTTGTCCATTTTGAAATAAATCAAATCAAATAACCCATTGCCTACTGCACCTCTTTAAGCAGAAACAAACTCGGTGCAGTTATGTTCTGCAGATGAAGTGTTTGTTATACACAGAGCTTGTTTTTCACAGCTGCCTTATAGACAGGATTGATGGTGATTTTAAGGTCACCATCAACCCAGTACTGAAAGTAGATCAATATTCTCCCCCCAGGATAGAGGACATCTTTACAAACCTTTCTGGAGGAAAACATTTGAGTAAAGTGGACTTAGCTGATGGAGATGGAAGAAAGGGCTTTATTGCTATAATAGGCTTATTTTTGGAGTGGCATCTGCATCTGCACTCAGGTAGATAGCTATGGACCAGGTGCTGCAAGGCAGCCTAGGCACTCAATGTTACCTGGGATGACATCTTTGTTACTGATGAAGATGACGGGGAACATCTCCAAAATCTCAATATGGGGTTTAAAAGATTAGAAGGTTATAGGCTCATAGCACAACACAACAAGTGTGAATTCTTTAAACCAAGCATCACTTACTGTGGTCACACCATTGGCGCACAAGTTACACACATGCTGAGAAAATTTAAATAGTAGTTAGTGGATGTCCTAAGGCCAAAGGATGTGTCACAGTTGTATCCTTTTTAGGATCTGTTAACTGCTATAACAGATTCTGCCAAAACTGGCTACTGTGCTCCAACTTTTGAACTGATTACTACAGATCCGTGAGAAATCGCGATGGACAAAGCAGAGTGAGGTTGATTTTAAAAAAGCAAAGGAAATGGTGATGTCAGACACTGTACTCATGCACTATGATCCACATCGTCCAGTGGAGGCTGTGACACCTGGCCTTATGGTATGGATGCACTCATATCACATCTTATGAGTGATGAAAGTGTACACACTGTAGCCTGTGCATCGTGTTCCCTTAACGCTGGTGAGAAAAAATACGCACAGATTGACAGAGAGACCTTGAGTTTGGTTTAGGATATAAAGCATTTCACCAAGTACTTATATGGGAGAGAGTTTACCCTCATTACTGATCATCCAAGATGGCGGCACGACACAGCTTGCAGTGGCCACTCCAGAGCTGATTATCTGTTATTTGTGAAGTGGGGTGCCGTGTGCAATCATAATCAGATGAAAAATGGGCGTGGGAGCACGGAGGAACATCTAGAAATCTCCAGGAAGACCTTCTTCATTGCTGCTGCTGCTGTGAGGTCCGGGTCTCTGCTGGGAAGAACAGGCCCCCAGTCCTCGGGGTCGCATTGCCGATGGCCGTTGGCGGGGGTGCCTTAATACGCTCGGCAGAGATTGGTGCTCGGAGAAACTCTGCCGGAGGGGATGGTCGGAGGCTCGGAGGTTCAACGGACTTGGAGTCCGCTGTGGTCAGGGCGCTTTCATTGTGTGCTGTGTCTGCGAGGCTGAGTCGGGCGGTGCCGTGGAAGTCCATAGCGGGGGTATTCCCTTCTGCCGCCTGCGTGGGATGGCGAGTCTGTTGGGACCCTGAGGACTTGTGGAAACTGTGTGGTGGTTTCTTTTGAATTTATAGTCTTTTAACATCTTTGGACTATTTTTACTGTGCCCATGGTCTGTTTTTTTTTTATCAATTATGCTATTGTTTGCACTGTTGTAACTATATGTTGTAACTATCTGGTTTTGTGCAGGTCTTGTAGCTTTAGTTTTTGGTCTTGTTTGTCTGGTGGAATTGGAGCTCCTTTCCGGGGAATGCGCTAAGATGGTAGCGCGATATTAATACGCAGCAGCCTCTCCGGACTCTGGATTGGGGATTGCCAAACGTTATGTGGATTTTCTGATGTAGTCTGTTTTGTCATGTGCTTTTGTGATATCATTCTGGAGGAATGTTGTCTCATTTTTTAACTGCATTGCATTTGTGGTTTCTAAATGACAATAAACTGAATCTGAATCTGAATCAACAATTGGTGTCCATTTTCAATCCACAGAAGGCTGTTCCACTAACAGCAGCAACATGAATGCAGTGATGGGCTCTGTTTCTTGGAGGACACAATTACAGGATTGAATTCAAGAGGATGACTAATCATCGAAATGCTGATGGATTGTCCCATTTACCCTTTGAAAAGGAAATGCCTGAAAAATTTACAAATGAAAACATTTTTCTTAATGTATTCTCCTTAATGTAAATTGAACATCCCCCTATTATGGCAGAAATGACCCAAAGGGAAACCAGAAAAGACCCCACACTGTCTCAGGTCTTCCTGGTCACCCAAAATGCCTGGAATGTGCAGCAGAAATCCCTGCACATAGATGCTGAAGATGTTCTATAGGTCAGTTGTTGAGAGCGCCCTCTTCTTTGTGGTGGCGTGTTGGGGAGGAAGCATTAAGAAGAAGGACGCCTCACGTCTTAATAAGCTGATAAGGAAGGCGGGCTCTGTCGTGGGCAAAGTACTGGAGAGTTTAACATCGGTAGCTGAGCGAAGGGCGCTGAGTAGGCTACGGTCAATTATGGAAAACCCTGAACATCCTCTACATAGCACCATCCAGAGACAGAGAAGCAGTTTCAGCGACAGGTTACTATCGATGCAATGCTCCTCAGACAGGATGAAGAGGTCAATACTCCCCAATGCCATTAGGCTTTACAATTCAACTGCCAGGACTTAAGAACTTTTTTAAAGCTATTATTAATGCTTTTTGAGTTAGTGATTTAGATGCATATCATATTATTACTGAGTTAAGTATTGTATGTAATGAGTTTTTGCTACAACAAGTGTATGGGACATTGGAAAAAATGTTGAATTTCCCCATGGGGATGAATAAAGTATCTATCTATCTATCTATCTATCAATTACCCTGTTTTTACCAATACTGAGATGAATTTGCCCTTGATGAGGTTTGCTTTATGTGGGGTTTGACTATTGTTGTACCATCCAAACTGACAGCTAAACTGTTGGAGGAGCTAAGTGCTGGTCATCCAGACTTGGTCAAAATGAAAGTATGGACTTGAAATGTTGTCTAATGGCCTGGGATAGATCAGCAGATTGAGCAGCTTGCTATGTACTGTTCAGAATGCCAACACATCCAGAAGATGCCAAGTGTAGGGCCTTTCCATCCTTGGGAATGGCCTGCACACCTTGACAGAGGATTCATGAGGATTTTGCTGGACCGTTCAAGGGCACAGATTTCTTGGTAGTAGTGGATGCAGCTGCTAGTCAAATGCTGAGGAGAGTAGACTGGGGAAGTCCACATCTGATACATGGGATCCATTTGAAGGCCCAGTGGTCAGAATTCAGGAGAAACATCACTGTGAGGAAGAAAGACAAAGATGGTAAGGTTTACAGATGTTATAAATTAGAAGGGCTAAAAGGGGCCATGAAATGTCCTTAGTGAATAGCATTAAAAAGAATCACAAGGCATTTTATACAACTATTTAAAAACAAGAGGTATGTAGGAAGAGGATAGACCCCTCAGGGACAAAGGAGGGAATTTCGTGCTTGGAGTCAGAGAAAGTGGGTAAGTATTTTGCATCGGTAAACACCAAGGAGAAGGACATAATGAAAGCAGGGAGGACTATGTTGATATTTCAGTACATGTGATACCAAGAAGGAAGTGATGAACTCCTTGAAGAACATTAAGGTGGTTAGGCCTCAGGGCCTGATGGAATCTATCCCCCATTATTGAGAGAAGCAAGGAAAGAGATTGCTGTGTAATGATAGCAACACACACAAAATGTTGAAAAGTTCCAGCCTGAAACATCGACTGTACAGTCGGCCCTCCTTATCCGCGGATTCAACCAACCGCGGATCGGGAAAACCCGGAAGTTCTCTCTCCAGCACTTGTTTGAGCATATACGGACTATTTTTTCTTGTCATTATTCCCTAAACAATACAGTATAACAACTACTTACATAGCATTTACATTGTATTAGGTATTATAAGTAATCTAGAAATGACTTAAAAGTACAGGCCGTCCCCAGGTTATGAATGAGTTCCATTCCTGAGTCCATCTTTAAGTCGGATTTGAAGTCGGAACAGGTTCATCCGGTATTATTTAGCATCAGTTATTCAAATGTTTTTCTTAGTATATAGTACATATTTTACCTTCCTATGCATATAAAACTCTTAAGGAACATACATATTTCAATAATTAAACCACTGCGTTGCTTAGTAATAATTGTAGCTTTCATTGGGGCAGGGCCTTTCACATTCTCCATTAACATTGTTCCGATCGTTCACTGACTGTAGCCTAATGCTTTTCCAATGACCGATGGCGTTTCACCTCTTTCCGATCGCTTTATTACTTTCACCTTATTTTCAATCATGA
This sequence comes from Hemitrygon akajei, assembly GCF_048418815.1. Classification (NCBI taxonomy): domain Eukaryota; kingdom Metazoa; phylum Chordata; class Chondrichthyes; order Myliobatiformes; family Dasyatidae; genus Hemitrygon; species Hemitrygon akajei. The sequence continues at coordinate 139,536,711 of NC_133131.1, forward strand.
TCGTGATTATTTTTGTGAACAGAAACACTGCAGATTCAGAGTTTCACCGCTGGGTCCTAATGTCCACCACACGGAGACATGTTAAATAAATTCCAGGGTTCTGCTAGGTCCTAAAGACCACTGCACTGATACATGTTAAATAAAGGACTTGAGCATCCGCGGTTTGGTATCAGCGGGGGGTCCTGGAACCAATCCCCCGGGAATAAGGAGGGCCAACTGTACTTTTTTCCATAGATGCTGCCTGGCCTGCTGAGTTCCTCTAGCGTTTTGTGTGTGTTGCTTGGATTTCCAGCACCTGCAGATTTTCTCTTGGCTGTGCAATGATACTTACTCCTGATGAAGGGTTTCGGCCTGAAACGTCGTCACTACCTCCTCCCATAGATGCTGTCTGGCCTGCTGAGTTCTGCCAGCATTTTGTGTTTTTATTTATTTCCAGCATCTGCAGATTCACTCATGTAACCCAAGTAGATAAGCTGGTAAAGAAAGAATATCTGGCTTACTGCCTTTATTGGTTGGGGCTTTGAGTATAAAATTTGGGAAGGCATAGTTCTGCTGTATAAAACTTCAGTCAGGTTGCATTTGGAATATTGTGTGCAGTTTTGGTCATTGCATTAAAATTCAAAGTTCAAAGTTAAAAGTGCATAGGTTATCAAAGTATGTGTACCATATGCAACCTTGAGATTTGTCTCCTTACAGGCAGCCACAAAACAAAAAAACCCAATAGAATCCATTAAAAAAGAAGATCCTCAAACACCCAATGTGCAAAAAAAAAAAAGATCAAGTCATACAAACAATAAAAAATGAGCAAGTACCATTCGGAGCTAAAGTTCACGAAAGTCATTTCGCTGCCATGAAGTCAGTCATCAGTGCAGTCAGTCCAGGACCACGCTAGCTGCAGGCCACAGCCTCAGTTCAGCACAGAGATGAGTAAACCTTGCTGAGCAGTGAGCTGAGCACTGGCCCACCATTCATCTCCGGCTTTGACATCCCAACCTTTTCGACCTTGCCTGGTGCTTAAATTGGTCAAACATCGACTCGTTCCTCATTCTCGGGCCTGAGCGCTTTCACCTCAATGCAGCCTGTACGCGATATGTCACAACCATCCCTGCACCTTCAAAACTTCAGTTCACACCGCAAGAATGCCAGATCATACAGGTGGTTCAAAAGCTCAACTCCGAAAGGGAAGTTACAGGCTATTGATTGCAGTGATTATTGTCCAGAAAAAAATATGATTAATCAAGGAGTTAGTAGTTTTGGTTGCTGCCAGTAAGGCATTGCTGTGTTTCATCAGCGCCACCTTAAACTGCAAGTACAGAATTACAGGAGGATGTGGAGGCATTGGAGAGAGTGCAGAAAAAGTTCACCAGGATGTTGCTTGTATTAGAGAGGATTTGCTATAAGGAGAGGTTGGACAAACTTGGATAGTTTTCTATGGAGTTTCAGAGGCTGATGGCTGGCCTGATATAAAATTATGACAGAAATAGATCTTTTTCCCCAAGGTCAAAATGTCGAATACTAGAGGGCATAGGTTTAAGATGAGAGGGGAATGTTGAAAAGAGAGCGTAGGAGCATGAAATGCATTGCTAGGGGAGGAGATAGAGGCACTAATGTGAACAGGCAGGAAATAGATGGATACAGATCACATGCAGGTAGGTAGGATCAGTTTAATTTGACATCATGGTTGGCAAAGACATGGTGGGCTGAAGGCCTGTTCTATGTTCTATTTTCTGTGTTTGATGCCAGCAGCCACAGCCAGCCAGGCTCTCCATCATGTGGGTTTGACAGCAACAACGACTTCTCTTCAGAATGCTGCCTTCAGGTAACCAAGGTGACAATTGGACACATTGATGCACATCAGGAGCAGCGTCTGGTGAAATCAATTCAGTATTAATACATCAAGGCCAGCTGATCTCCTGGCAACCAGATGCGGTGTAGTCACCCTTGAACCTGATTGTCATCTGAAAACAATTATGGAATATCCCTTAACCCAGCCAAGAGGCAAGGACCTGGAAGGGACATGGATTTAAAGCAACCTGTCACATCTTTTTACATTACAATTATGTAAACTCTGTCCTTCAACCTAAACTGTCCTCAGTGGTGTGAGCCTGAATTTAATTTGAAAGATGATTTCTGCCACTCCACCAGCATCTTTTTTTGGATAACAAAGACTGACGGGAGTTGCTTTTCAGATATAAGCCACAGGCCAGGAGTGCCACATTTTTTGTAAAGTAGGCTTTTGATGAAATCTATGTTTAGATATTCATATAATGCCTGAAATATATTTCTTTGCATTTGGTGACTTTTCCGACTTTGAGATTTTTGAGGTTCGAAACTTGAGGTTCGAACTGATGATATAAGTATCACATTTTGTCAGTTCTGTATTAAATTATAGTCTCAACTTGACGCAGAACAAAATACTTTCACATAAAGGCATTAAAGTATTTTCTGCTAATGCTGGATGGAATGAGTCAAAAACTTTTGTTCTTTCATCTCAAACTTTTTGAGCATACAGTGATCTTATGCCTTTTACTTTATATTTCTCTGACCCAACTCTCTAAAACTTAGTCACCTGCTGTGGGCTCTGAGAGATCTAATTACATTTCTGTTTATTCAAATTAGTGAATAACAGACACAGAAAGATTATCTGGCTAATAGCTGAGAATCTTCAGTCTTCAAAGCTTTTAAAATGATGTTGCTATTAAAGTATGTTATAAAGCTATCAACAAAAGGCCCCCAGAGAGCCAAGAACATTACTTACGTCTCCAACCCCACCAGCTTATCTGCAAACTAATGCTAATTTTTCCCAGAGAGTTTCTGAGGCACTGCTGAAGTTTTTTGTTCTTGAAAATTTAAATCTATTTATTTAATTAAATTCCATTTTAGCACGCGATTACCATTTGGCAGACATTGCTCTGTGCTGATGAGCCCTTTCCCCCATTGTTGTTATCAACATCATCAGAGTGAATGTTTTCCTCATTCCTGCTCTGCTAAGTTGTGAGACTCTCGCAACTAATTCCCCTTGGCTTGCTTAATGCTGTATTTAAAGTTGGCAGAGTGTCAAAAGAATGCAGATCTTATCGTAACAAGCCGACTTGGGACCCATATTTAATCATTACTCATCAAAGTCTTTGGCGCACATCACAGGCAATAGAAACTAAGACTGTTCTGTACTGTAGGTGGAAAGGCAGTATTTGCATGCATCATACAGCATAGAAGGCTATTCGGACATTATGCCAACTTTTCTCATTTTTCTCCCAATGCCATACAATTTTTTTCTTTCAGTGTTCATCCACAAATACAATTTTAATGCTCTAATTGAGTCTAATTTTTTTTAAATCCCATTTTTTTATAAGCAAGTTCTCCTCAGCTTCCCTCCATGGTGCTTTTGTCAATTTTCCTAAATCCACATCCTCTCGTTACTGACCCCAGCCCTCAGATTCACCACAGAGTCATACAGCTTCGAAACAAGCCCTTTGGCCTAACTGAATCACGCTGATCAATGTTCCAATCTAAACTTGCCTGTTAAGCCAGTGTTTGACCCATATCCTTATAAACCTTTCCTCTCCATGTACCTGTCCAAGTACCTTTTACCAATGGAAATTATTTCAACCCCTTCATAACTTTTAGCACCCGCTAAATCTCATCTCAACCTTTTGTGCATCAAACAGAACAATTCAAACAATTCTAGCTTTTACACATAACTGATGTCCCTCATGGTTGTTTTAAACAACATGCTTATCACTGGTTGTCTGCATTTAAACACAGAATAGGACTGTTGAAATCAGTGGAGTGAATTTCAGAGGCAACATGCTGACAGAACTTCAGAGTATGTTTAAAGTTACAAGCTAGAGTTGAATTTCAAAGACTGAAATTACTTCTTTAGTCATTAATGGAGTAATAAGCCTGTCTCTATTGCACAGTAAGCTTAAGATTGCAGTGGGTAATTTTTGTACATTTATCAGAGTAAGAATCAGGTTTATTATCACCGACATATGTTGTGAAATTAGTTGCTTTGTGGCAGCAGTACAGCACAGAACATAAAATATACTATAAATTATGATAAGACATACATATATATATAAAATTTAAAAAGTAGTTCAATAAGAGAGCGACAATAGTGAGGTAGAGTTTCTGGGTTCATTGTCCGTTCAGAAATCTGATGATTGGATGGTGGAGGGGAAATAGTTGTTCCCAAAACATTGTGTTTTCAGCCTCCTGTATCTCCTCTCTGATGGTGGTAAAAAGAAGAAGGCATGTACTGGGTGATGGGGGTCCTTAGTAATGGCTGGCACCTCTTAAAGGCATTGCCTTTGGAAGAAGTCCTTGAGGGTGTGGAGGCTAGTGCCCTTGATGGAGCTGGCTGAGTTTACAGCCCGCCGCAGCTTTTTACAATCCTGTGCAGGGATCCAATATTAAGCAGGGAATCCAATGATTGCTGGTTACGGTGGTTGGATTGTACTACTGAGCTGACACATCATAAGTGTAGCAGTAAGGGTGTTCCTGAAGAGACATTAAAAAATGCTTTGTCGGTCTAGATCCCACTGCCACCTGAGCCAATCTGATAACAGTCTGTTTGGAGATGAAGTAATGTAGATTTCCTGAGCCAGGAGAAAGAAATGTTTATCCTCTGCTTGCAGTTTTGACGGGATATAATCAGGCCTGACAAGGCTGCCACCTTATCGCTGAAGCGATGTCCAGGCTTGCATATGTAAAATGGAAAAGTGCTGGAAAGTTGCCAGTGCCTGTGATTTGTAATCTACTACAATCTAATGCCTACAGTAGAGGAGGAGTAAGTTAAAGGAATAGAAATACTTTTCTCTTCAAATTTCTCATGTTTTTGAATTGTACGCTAACCTGATTGATTGCTTGTTCTGACTGTTGCATGACCAGGCATTGTAACTTCAATGGGTAAGGTAGAGTGGAAAAGAACACCAGAGTGAATCACCCTGGATTAAAATTAACTTATTATTTTTTATGGTCAGTTTGAGCATAGGACATAGAAGGGTACAGCACAGTACAGGCCCCTTGACCCACAATTTGTGCTGACCTTTTAACCTTCTCCAAGATCAATCTAACACATTGTCCCCCATTTTGTTTTCAGCCATATAGCTATCTAAGTTCTGGAAAGGCAACAAGTAGCTAATCCCACAGCTCAGAGCAATCTTTGGTTTTAGAATCAGAGTTAGATTTATTATCACCAGCATGTTATGTGAAATCTGTTAACTTAGCAGAAGCAGTTCAATGCTATACATAATCTAGCAGAGACAGGAACAAATAGTAATAATAAATAAAATAAAACATAATCATAAATAAACAAGTAAATTACACATATTCAATAGATTATTAAAAATGTGCAAAAACAGAAATACTGTGTATTAAAAAAGTGAGGTAGTGTCCAAAGCTTCAATGTCCATTTAGGTATTGGATGGCAGAGGGGAAGAAGCCGTTGCTGAGTCACTGAGTGTGTGCCATCAGGCTTCTGCACCTCCTACCTGATGGTAACAGTGAGAAAAGGGCATGCCCTGGGTGCTGGAGGTCCTTAATAATGGATGCTATCTTTCTGAGACACTGCTTCCTGGAGATGTCCTGGGTACTTTGTAGGCTAGTACCCAAGATGGAACTGACTGGATTTCTGCAGCTTCTTTCGGTCCTGTGCAGTAGCCCCTCCATAATAGACAGTGATGCAGCCTGTCAGAATGCTCTCCACGGTACAACTATAGAAGTTTTTGAGTGTATTTGTTGACATGCCAAATCTCTTCAAACTCCTAATAAAGTATAGCCACTGTCTTGCCTTCTTTATGACTACATCAATGTGTTGGGACCAGGTTAGATCCTTAGAGATCTTGATACCCAGGAACTTGAAACTGCTCACTCTCTCCACTTCTGATCCCTCTATTGGTATGTGTTTCTTCATCTAACCCTTCTTGAAGTCCACAATCAGCTCTTTCATCTTACTGATGTTGAATGCCAGGTTGTTGCTGCAGCACCACTCCACTAGTTGGCATATCTCACTCCTGTACGACGTCTCGTCACCACCTGGGATTCTATCAGCAATGGTTGCATAATCAGCAAATTTATAGATGGTATTTGAGCTATGCTTAGCCACACAGTCATGTGTATACAGAGAGTAGAGCAGTGGGCTAACACACACACCCCTGAGGTGCACCAGTGTTGATCGTCAGCGAAGAGGATATGTTATCACCAATCCACACAGACTGTGGTCTTCTGGTTAGGAAATCGAGGATCCAATTGCGGAGGGAGGTACAGAGGCCTAGGTTCTGCAACTTCTCAATCAGGATTGTGGGAATGATAGTATTAAATGCTGAGTTATAGTTAATGAACAGCATCCTGACATAGGTTTTTGTGTTGTCCAGGTGGTCTAAAGCCATGGAAATTGCGTCTGCCGTTGACCTATTGTGATGGTAGCCAAATTGCAATGGGTGCAAGTCCTTGATGAGGCAGGAGTTCAGTCTAATCATAACCAACCTCTCAAAGCTTTTCATCACTGTCGATGTGAGTGCTACCAGGTGATAGTTGTTAAGGCAGCCCACATTAATCTTCTTAGGCACTGATATAATAGTTGCTTTGTTGAAGCAAGTGGGAACTTCTGCCCATAGCAGTGAGAGGTTGAAAATGTCCTTGAATACTCTCGCTAGTTGGTTGGCACAGGTTTTCAGAGCCTTACCAGTTACTCCATCAGGACCTTCTGCCTTGTGGGGGTTCACTCTCTTTAAAGACAGTCTAACATCAGCCTCTGAGATGGAGATCACAGGGTCATCAGGTGCAGCAGGGATCTTCACAGCTGCTGTTGTGTTCTCCCTTTCAAAGCGTACATAGAAGGTGTTGAGTTCATCTGGTATTCATACTATTGGGCTTCGCTTTGTATGAAGTAATGTCTTGTAATCCCAGCCAGAGCTGCTGTGCATCTGATATCGCCTCCAACCTCATTCGAAATTGTCCCTTTGCCCTTGAAATAGCCCTCCGCAAATGCAAAACAACAAAAAGGAATTCTGAATTCAATCATGTTCATTCACTGCAATGAATGACAATCATATTTCCTGTGGACAGATAGTCCTCTGTCATTGTAAAATAGGACAAATATCCTCCCGTGTGTTGCAAAGACACTAGTAATTGAATGGTTTCTTCTCCGAGGATCGTCACCTTGTTGCGGTGGAGATCATCCCGAGAATGATTCCACCTGGAGCTTAGCTCCTGATAGGGTCAGTTACCCAGGGGGGATGCTCCATGCGAAAGGCAACCCAGCCAAGACCTGAGAAGTGGAGCTGGCAGAAGATGATGGCACATCACAACCACAGGCAAAGGAAGCATGCAGGAGTGAAGGGTTCCCAGTTGTCTTGCGTTTGATGACACTGGACGTTGACCCTGATCTGTCATAGGCCATGTGGTGGCAGTCAGCCCCCCATGGTACACAAAGTCATGCACAGACGTTCACCATTAAAGGGAATAATCCCTTATGAGAGCATCACACTCATCTTGAGTGATTGCGCTACTAAATACACTTTGTAGAATGGCGATTAAATCAGATAAAAATTGGAAATTTTACCAACACTTATCATGTCATGTAGCCCCAAAGAAGAGAGAAACAGTACGAATGCTTCAGGTGAATGGTCCTTTATCAGTTTTTATTTTAGATTTCCAGTGTCCACAGTATTTTGATGTGAAATAATCCAGGAGCCTGCTCGAATAGTCCAAAGGACACATATTCAAATTTCACAGAACTTGGTTTGAGTTTCTTTAGTTGTAAGGACTATCCGACTTTTAGATGATCATAAAGACCCAAATGTTCCACTAATAACCGTCAAGGAAAAGAACTCTTCTTATCTGGTCAAGATGGCGGCAAGCTGGGATCTCTGTCAAGGTTGAGGCTCAGACTGTTTTTTAAAGGTTCGTAGCGATAGCTTTGGGGAAAGTGTGAAGAATTAGGGGGTCAAGTTAGGGTTTAAGGACAAGGATGGGAGGAAGTTCAGAGATCGGGAGCAGTAAATGAAGAGTTAAGGGCAGGAGCCAGAGGTTGGAATCCAAGTCAAAATACCACAGTCAAAAGCCACGGAACCTTGGATGGAACTGGATGGATGTCAGGTCGGGAAGCACTGATTACAAGACCCGTGATCCCTGTAGTGAAGGACTGTTGTCTGTGGGCCGCGAGGATGAGGGCTGGTAAGTCCCAGGGTTGGATGTCGTTACAACCAGGAGGTATGAGGGCCATTTGATGCACCATCAATAACTCTCGGAGATGGGAGGCGAATGATAGGCTTTTATTAGCTGCAAGAGACCACCACACAACATCCTGGAGACTGAGGGAGGAGCAGTGCCTCCAATCGCCTTTATACAGGGGTCTGTGGGAGGAGCCACAGGAGCAGTCAGCAGAGGGGCTTGTCCAGACAGGTATATGTAGTTCACCACACCATTGATCTCACACAGGTCAACAAATCCTGCTGGGAGCTCTGAGAAGGTTGAGGCCCAGAGTTCAAAGTCCTGTGATTGACGAGTCCTGGGTCGATACCAGAGGTTGAAGCCTAAAGGTCGAAGCCTGGGGTTGGCGTGTTTGGAAATTGAAGGCCTGATGTCTGTGAGACTGTGAATCCAGGCCAACAACTGGAGTTTGGAGGCCTGATATACGAGATTCTGGAGCCAAGGACTGCAGTCAGAATCCCGAAGGAGGCCTGTCCTGTCTCTGTGTGTGAGTGGGAAAAGGACTTGATTTGCTGTTGCTATTATGTATTGTTGCTGTTGATGCTGGTGTTGTTCTGTTGAACATTGTGGGCATTCTACGTTGGCACTAGAAGTTGTGGCAGCAGGTGGGCTGCCCCTAGCGTGTTCTTGGGTTGTGTTGGTTGTTAACACCAATGACGCATTCTGCTGTGTTTTGATGTACATATTATAAATAAATCTGAATCTGAACCTAATTTATCCAAGGTGTGATTCTACTCTGCTCCAGCTCTTATCTGTAATCAAAGTACCTTGCCAGTGATGCCCTCATTCCACAGATTAATGAGAGCATCCGCCTATTATGAAGTTTGGTGCCAACTTCTGAGTTACGCTCTGCAGCATTGTTGGTGTAGCAGCACCCTAATGAACTTGTAAATTCACTGTTTAGCATATTCTGCTCTACGTTTATGAAGATTTCCAAATCCCTTTCAACACTACAGCTGTTATTTCGAAGCCAGATGTCATATCATTATGAGTGATGTTGCCCAGAGACTGGTGTCAATGAGAAATAGTCAGGGGCCAAACAATAGGTTTGGTGAGTTGGTCATAGGTATTTCAGTTCTGCATGCAGATACCCATTTGAGCATTGACAGGAGTGAATGCCGATTATAGGATGCCGTTGGATTTGAAGACTGTGTCGTGTCGTAAACTCATCTCTCTTTCCAAATGTAATTGATTACACGGGGAATATCCATGCTCTGGCTTCAGCTGTAATGTGACAGTAAAATAAACTGTCTTGATTATAAACTCTTAACATCAAATCTGTGTATTTTCATTTGTAACGTATGAAAAACAGTAAACAAATAATCTCAGGCTGATGGATCGTTTTCTCTTTGCTGCATCTAATAATAAAGCCAAGCAGAAATACAGGGCCGACATTACTTTATGGAAGCAGCCCAGTTCCGCCTAGTCCTCCTTTCTGAAACGGATTAATTGACTAACCTCCAGGTTCCTGGTAAATGGTGGCATCCTGCAAGAATTTTCAGAGCCTCTGCCACTCCCTCTCTCTCTCATATTACCAGGATGTATCCTGTTGAACTTTGGTGTTTTATCTTTCTTTAACTTGAGTAATAGCAAAATTTTACCTTCGAAACACCATTATATTCTTTTTCTCATTCCTAGACTTACCTCCACTCTTTCGTTCTGATGTGAAGCGCTCATTTAATATCTCTGCTGTTTTTCTATTGCTGTGTATAAGCCAACAATTCATTCCCTTTGAATGTTCTACCACGCTCAACAATCCTCTTTGTTCTGATATTCATGTAAAATGTCACAAATCTTTTTTATTACTTATTCCTTCTTTACAGACAATTACTTGTGATAAACAGCACCCAAACAAGCATTTGGTTCATTTCTTCTTTCCTCCATCAGTGTAAATCCCCTAATTAAAAATCAAACGACTGCAAGTACTGGAAATCTGAAATAGAAATAAAAAATAGCAAAACAGAGTTAATGTTTCTGAACTTTATCCCCTTCATGTGCTAATGTCCTGTTGAACTCAATGACTACTTTATTGGGTACACCTGTTCTCTTCCTTGTTCATGGTGTTACCTAAACGGGTAGCAACTCAAGGCACGCAGTTCAGTTGTTCAGACCAAACATCAGAATGGGGAAAGGAATGTGATCTAAGTGACTTTGACTGTGGAATGCTTGTTGGTGCCAGATGGGGTGATTTGAGTATCTCAGAATCTGCTGATCACCTGGGATTTTCATTCACAACAGTCTCTAGAGTTCGCAGAGAATGGTGTGGAAAACAAAAAGCATCTAGTGAACGGCAGCTCTGTGAGCAAAAGATCTTGTCAATGAGAGAGGTCAGAGGAGAAAGGCTAGACTGGTTCAAGTTCACAGGAAGGTACCTCAAATAACTATGTGTTACTGCAGTGGCATGCAGAAGAGCATCTCTGAATGCACAACACATTGAACCTTTGAGCTGATGGGCTACAACAACAGAAGACCACAAACATACACTCAATGGCCACTTTGTTAGGTACAAGAGGCACACAATAAATTGACCACTGAGTGTGTAGTACTCATTGCAACCTTTCTTTGTAAGTGAAGAAGTTGAATGTCTGTTGAATTTCTTGGACTTATCTAATATTGATGACTTCAAGTTATGCTCTTCCCACTAATGGAAACATTCTCTTTGTATTCGCTCACAGAAAACCTTTCATAATCTTAAAGATCTTTGAGGTCAACCCGAGTCTTCTTTTTCTCAAGGGAAAAGAGACACAGACTGTTCATAATATTTTAATATCTCCTTCTCAGTTTTTAAATTTTTTTTCTCATTTTATTTTATTTTCGGCACTGTTACTCCCACAGACTTTTTGGTAGCTTTTCAATCTTTTAGTCTGAAACTATTTTGCTGCAGTAATACAATCCTTCTGTAATCACAGCTTTTTAAAATGATACATACTCATTTTCCACCTCTACAATTTTCCTTTTATAAGTCAGGCCTGTATGGCTCTATAGTTATTTGTGCCAGTTTTGCTTGACCTTTGCCTCAGGTAACTCACTCCGCATTTTTCTAAACATTGGTTATTTCACTATTCTCTTCACTCTCATGCTGCTTACTGAATATTGGTGCCCTTGTACTTTTAAGAGGATAATGGTGAAATTAATAGGACCTAGGACAACCAAATCTCCAGGTCCTCTGGCAGCTTTGGAAGATGAAAAATTACAGTTCCATTGGACAAAATACTTTAAAAATCTCTAGTTTCAAGGATTGTGGCTTTGGAGTGAAATGGTATATTACTTAAAAACTGAAAAAGTGTAAAATGAAGTTGCTAGCTTTACCTCAATTGTGTGGAATTTTGGACACTATCATTAGAAGCAGTGTGGACAAATGGCTGAATGTTTACCACTCAGGCTAAACAACTGGTATTTTCTAAGGTGATCGCTTGTATGGTGGAATAAGCGTTGGTCATATAAATAACTTGAAGACATTTGACTAAGTTCCACAGGAGAAATGAGTGGGCACTGTGGCAGTGCAGCGGTTAGCATGAAGCTGTTACAGCTCAGGGAATTGGAGTTCAGAATTCAGTCCTGCCGTCCTCTGTAAGGAGTCTCGGTATGTTCTCCCCGTGGAATGTGTGGGTTTTCCCCGGTTCTCCAGTTTCCTCCCACACTCTGAAGACATATCGGGTAGGTTAATCAGTCATTGTTCTATGATTGGGCTAGGCTTCAGTGGGGTTGGGGGTGGTGGGCGATGGCGGCTGGGCAGTGTGAGTTGAATTGCCTATTCTGAGCTCTTTCTTTAAATATGTAATAAAATGACTTGTGTACGGTGTTGAAGATTACCTTTTGGAGATTATTAAGTCATTGGATCTGAAGTAAGAAACAAAGACTATGGATGAAACTCAATGTGCTGATCAGTGGGATGTGGTTGCTAAAATTTTCTAGGTATCAGTAATGGGGGCTCAGCTTTTTATATAAGTTAATAAGTTTGCAAAAAGAATAGTAATTTGTGCAATCTTAAGGAAAAATAACCAGTGTAAATGTGAGTGAGAAATTATGGGCAAAGCTATGATGGATAGAATTTCCTGCAGGAAATGCTGGCATGTTGGTTGAGTTGCTGGGCTTGCATCCAAAAGCTTGAACCATTGATCCATGTAAATGATTTCAAATTCCACCACGAAAGCTGGAAAACATGGAATGAAAATCAAAAAGATGGCAGATAAATCTGGAAAAGCAGAAAGGGCTGGAAATATCAGAACATCACACAGCTTTTGTGTGAAAGTGAGAAGTTAGTATCAAACTCTGGACTGGAGAAAGGGAATATCTTTGATATGGTAAAACCAGGGCTTCCTTAATAATGTATAATCAAGATAATCTGGTCAAGGGTTAATAGGGGCAAAATAAGAAGAGAAAAGAGATCATATCCTCCTTTATGAATTTTGATTCAATAAATCAAAAGGAATTGGTATCATGAATAAATGCCATATAATTTCAATTTAGCTTCAGGTTGTTAATTAAGTGTGTAATTAGCACAAACAAAAGCCAGCTTTTGCTAATTACAGATTTACTCGCTAATTAAAGCTGGGAACTGTAACAAAAAAACCACCTGGTACTTTCTTAGGAGATTAAGGAGGTTCGACCTGTCACTGTATACTCCATGAACTTCTACAAATGTATTGCTGCTTGTATTACAATCTGGTTTTGTATGATTTTTCAAATGCGCAGGAACATAAGAAACTGTGGAGAGTGGTGGAGCCTGCACAATAAGTCACAAGCACATCTTTCCTCACCATCGGAAGTATAAACGTGAGGCACCGGTAAGGAAATTATTTAATTGCAGGAGGGTGAATCATGATGCTATGAGGCCTGAATTCTGGAGCAGAAACTGGGAGCGGCTGTTTCTCAGGGAAATGCACAATGGAAATGTGGAAGTTGTTTAGGGAGCAGTTGCATGAGGTTCTGGATTAAGTTTGTCCGATTGAGGCAGGGAAAGGATGGTAGTGTGTAGGAACCATGGTTTACAAGAGATGTGGAGCATCAAGTCAAGAGGAAGGAAGAAGCATGCTACAAGGTTCAAAGGATATGTAAGTCAACGTATATAACCGTGAGGTTTGTTTTCTTGTGGGCTACACAGTAAATTCAAGAAATACAATAGAATCAATGAAAGATTGCACCCAACAGGATGGATGAGCAACCAATGAACAAGCGACAACAAACTCTACCAGTTCAAAGAAAAATCAAGATTTTTCAGTGTCACTTCAAGTGCACAAGTCTAAAGGAGATAAAATAATTGTTACTGTGGCTCTGATGCAGAACAAAAAAAAAACACAATAAGGAAAAGAATACAATAATAATAAAAACACAATAAATATAAATTAACAAGGTAACTTGTACATAGATCGATTGTATGTCCATAAAATGGTGCTGGGGACAGAGATGCCAGGAAATGATAAGCTAGTTGGAGGTTGGTGGTGTGGAGGGGTGGGTTAGTGAGTGGAGATGTTGATTAGTCTTACTTTTTGGGGAAAGTAACTGTTTTTGAGCCTGATGGTCCTGGTGTGGATGCTACATAGCCTCTTCCCTGATGGGTGTGGTACAAGCAGTCCATGAGCAGAGTGAGTGGGATCCTTCATGATGTTATTGGCCCTTTCCCAGCACTTTTCTGTATCTATGTTCTTGATGGTGGATAGGCTGGTGCCGGTGATATGTTTGGCAGCTTCAAACTCCCGTTGTAAAGCCTTCCTGTCCACGGCAGGGCAGTTTCCATACCATGCAGTGTTGCAGCTTGTTAGGGTGCTCTCTACTGTGCATCTGCAAAAGAACAGGAGAATGGATGTGCTTAGTCCAGTTCTCTTCAGTCTCCTCAGGGAGTAAAGACATCGGTGAGCTTTTCTGATTGTGTAAAACATGTTTAGAAAGACAAGGCAAGGCTCTAGAGAATTACAAGTTAGCCAACAAAGCGGTTAAGAAGGGAAGTAGGAAAGCTAGAAAGAGGCATGAGAATGTCTTGCTCAGTAAGAACAAGAGGATAACTAGACTAATCAGTGAGAAGAGAGGAAACGTGCCTGTGGTTAAATAAGGTAGGAGTGGTCCTTGCTTCAAAATTCTCCAGTGAGAAGGACCTTGAAGAACTGAAGTCAACGTAGACCAGGTTGACTGTTAATGTTAATAAGAAAGAGGAAAACATTAGGATAGAAGAATCCTGGGGCTGGGCAGGATTATTTATTTGTTTAGTTATTTAGCGATACAGCATAGAACAGATCTTTCTGACTCAACGACCTGTCTGCCCAGCAACCCGACTATTTAACAATAGCCTAATCATAGAACCATTTACAATGACCAATTAACCTACTGACTGGAACATCTTTGGACTGTGGGAGGAAACCAGAGCATCTGGAGGAAACCCACATTGGTCAAGGGGAGAGCATACAAGCTCCTTACAGACTGCGTGCGAATTGAACTCCAAACTGTGGAATGGCCTGAGCTGTGATAGTGTCGTGCTAATCGCCCAGGTCAGTACAGTAAGTGAGGGAAGATATTGCTGCACCTTTGGCCATGATCTTTATTTCCTCACAGGAGTACAAGCAGAAGATTGGAGAGTAGCAAATGTTATTCCTTTGTTCAAGAATAGCAGCAGGGAATTATATATAAGTGAGTCTTACATCAGTGGTGGGCAAAGAGTTAGAGAAGATTCTTAGAGACAGGGTTTACAAGCATTTGGAGAAGCACAGTCCGATTAGGAACAGTCAGCATGGCATTGTGCCTTATGAGCCAGATTGAATTCTTTAAGGATGTGATGAAACAAATTGATGAAGGTAGAGTAGTGGATATGGTGTATATGGATTTTAGTAACGCATTTGATAAGGTTCCCCATGGTAGGCTCATTGAAAACAGACTGATATGCCAGAACATGTCACAGTTAAGAAAGAGAACATGTCGGAACATTTGAAAAACATTAGGGTAGATGAGTCCTGGAATCTAGGGAAGCTTGGCCGCTTGGATTCAGAATTGGTTTGTTCACACAAGGAAGAGGGTGGTAGTAGATGGAGTGGAGAGAGTGAGCAGCTTCAAGTTCCTGGGTGTCAAGATCTCTGAGGATCTCACCTGGTCCCAACATACCGATGTAGTTCTAAAGAAGGCAAGACAGCAGCTATACTTCATTATAAGTTTGAAGAGATTTGACATGTCAACAAATACACACAAAAGCTTCTGTAGTTGTACCATGGAGAGCATTCTGACAGGCCGCATCACTGTTTGGTACGGAGGGGCTACTGCACAGGACTGAAAGAAGCTGCAGAAGGTTGTAAATCCAGTCAGCTCCATCTTGGGCACTAGCCTACAAAGTACCCAGGACATCTTTAGGGAGCGGTGTCTCAGAAAGGCAGCATCCATTATTAAGGACCTCCAGCACCCAGGGCATGCCCTTTTCTCACTGTTACCATCAGGTAGGAGGTACAGAAGCCTGAAGGCACACACTCAGCGATTCAGGAACAGCTTCTTCCCCTCTGTCATCCGATTGCTAAATGGACTTTAAAGCTTTGGACATTACCTCACTTTTTTAATATACAGTATTTCTGTTTTTACACATTTTTGATAGCCAATTCAATATGTGTAATTGATTTACTTGTTTATTTATCATTATGTTTTATTTTATTTATGATTATCTTACAAACTAGAAGACTATAAGGCAAACAGGAAGGAGCCTAAGAATGAAATTAGGAGAGCCAGAAGGGGCCATGAGAAGGCCTTGGCAGGCAGGATTAAGGAAAACCCCAAGGCATTCTACAAGTATGTGAAGAGCAAGAGGATACGACGTCAAAGAATAGGACCTATCAAGTGTGACAGTGGGAAAGTGTTTATGGAACCGCAGGAAATAGCAGAGGTACTGAAAGAATACTTTACTTCAGTATTCACGACGGAAAAGGATCTTGGTGATTGTAGGGATTACTTGCAGTGGACTGAAAAGCTTGAGCATATAGATATTAAGAAAGAGAATGTGCTGGAGCTTTTGGAAAGCATCAAGTTGGATAAGTCACCGGGACCGGATGAGATGTACCCCAGGCTACTGAGGGAGGCGAGGGAGGAGATTGCTGAGTCTCTGGCGATGATCTTTGCCTCATCAATAGGGATGGGAGAGGTTCCAGAGGATTGGAGGGTTGCAGATGTTGTTCCCTTATTCAAGAAAGGGAGTAGAGATAGCCCAGGAAACTATAGACCAGTAGGTCTTACCTCAGTGGTTAGTAAGCTGATGGAGAAGATCCTGAGAGGCAGGATTTATGAACATTTGGAGAGGTATAATATGATTAGGAATTGTCGGAATGGCTTTGTCAAGGGCAGGTCCTGCCTTACGAGCCTGATTGAATTTTTTGAGGATGTGACTATACACATAGATGAAGGAAGAGTAGTAGATGTAGTGTATTTGGATTTCAGCAAGGCATTTGATAAGGTACCCAAAGCAAGGCTTATTGAGAAAGTAAGGAGGCATGGGATCCATGGGGACATTGCTTTGTGGATCCAGAACTGGCTTGCCCACAGAAGGCAAAGAGTGTTTGTTGAAGGGTCATATCCTGCATGGAGGTCCCTGTGCCTCAGGGATCTGTTCTGGGACCCTTACTGTTTGTGATTTTTATAAATGACCTGGATGAGGAAGTGGAGGAATGGGTTAGTAGGTTTGCTGATGACACAAAGGTTGGAGGTGTTGTGGAGAGTGTGGAGGGCTGTCAGAGGTTACTGTGGGACATTGATAGGATGCAAAACTGGGCTGAGAAGTGGCAGATGGAATTAAACCCAGATAAGTATGAAGTGGTTCATTTTGGTAGGTCAAATATGATGGCAGAATATAGATTTAATGATAAGACTCTTGGCAGTGTGGAGGATCAGAGGGATCTTGGAGTCCGAGTCCATAGGACGCTCAAAGCAGCTGCGCAGGTTGACTCTGTGGTTAAGAGGGCATATGTGTATTGACCATCATCAATCATGGAATTGAATTTAGGAGCCGAGAGGTAATGTTGCAGCTATATAGGACCCTGGTCAGACCCCACTTGGAGTACTGTGCTCAGTTCTGGTCGCCTCACTACAGGAAGGATGTGGAAACTATAGAAAGGGTGCAGAGATTTACAAGGATTTTGCCTGGATTGGGGAGATTGCCTTATGAGAATAGGTTGAGTGAACTTGGCCTTTTCTCCTTGGAATGAGGGAGGATGAGAGGTGACCTGATAGACGTGTATAAGATGATGAGAGGCATTGATCGTGTGGATAGTCAGAGGCTTTTTCCCAGGGCTGAAATGATTGCCACAAGAGGACACAGGTTTAAGGTGCTGTGGAGTAGGTACAGAGGAGATGTCAGGGGTAAGTTTTTTACTCAGAGTGGTGAGTGTGTGGAATGGGCTGCCGGCAACTGTGGTGGAGGCGGATACGATAGGGTCTTTTAAGAGACTTTTGGAAAGGTACATGGAGCTTAGAAAAATAGAAGGCTATGGGTAAGTCTAGTAATTTCTAAGGTAGGGACATGTTCAGCACAATGTTGTGGGCCGAAGGGCCTGTATTGTGCTGCAGGTTTTCTATGTTTCTATTTTTTTTCTCTGTCTGCTAGATTATGTATTGCATTGAACTGTTGCTGCTAAGTTAACAAATTTCACGTCACTTGCTGGTGATAATAAACCTGATTCTGATTCTGATAACCTCTGGTGTACTGCAGGGATCTGTTCTGGGACCCCTGTTCTTTGTGGTTTTTAGAAAAGACTTGGACGAGGAAGTAGGAAGGTGGGTTAGTAAGTTTGCAGATGATATGAAGCTTGGTGATGCTGTGGATAATGTGAGAGGTTGTCGTAGGTTGCAAAGGGACACTGACAGAATGCAGAGCTGAGAAGTGGGAGATGTGGTTCAATCTGGAAAAGTTTGAACAGATTCACTTTGGAAAGCTGAACTTGAAGGACGTAGACGTGGTTAATGGCCGGATTCTTAACAATGTAAAAGAATAGAGGGGTCCTAGGATCCATGTCCATGGATCGCTCAAAGTTGCTGTGCAAATTGATAGGATGGTTGGGAGAGTATATAATATGTTAACTTTCGTTACTCAGGTGACTGAGCTGTGAGGTAATGTTGCAGTTCTGTAGAACTCTGCTTAGACCACACTGGAGTATTGTCCTGACGAAGGGTCTCGGCCTGACACGTGGACTGTGCTTCTTCCTATAGATGCTGCCTGGCCTGCTGCATTCCACCAGCAATTTGTGTGTGTTGCTTGAATTTCCAGCATCTGCAGATTTCCTCGTGTACTGGAGTATTGTGTTCATTTCTGCATGCCTCATTATCGGGAGGATGTAGAAGCTTTAGAGAGGGTGCAGAAGAGATTTATCAGAGAATGGTAAGCACATGGAACTTGATGCCAGGGGCGGTGGTAGAGACAGATACATATAGGACATTTAAGAGAATATTAGATAGGCACCTGAATGATAAAAAAAAATGGAGGGCTACGTGGGAGGGAAGGGTTAGATTGATCTTAGAGTAGGCTAAAAGGTCGGTACAACATTGTGGGCCGAAGGGCTTGTACTGTGGTTTTCTGTTCTATGTTCAAATCACTAATGATCGGTGGACCTAACAAGGGTTGAATCCCAAAGATAACAATCATTTTATTATCAAGGCAATTCTACACAATGGTTTAAAAATTATTAAGCTGACAACTTGAACTGTTGAAAACGTTTCCAATAAAACAGTTTTGAACTGTCTCCACATATGCTGCCTGACTTGCTAGGCATGCTTTCAGTTTTATTTACCTTTTAATTTGACAATTTGAGAATAATTGATATCATGATTGAATTAGAAATATCATTCCCATTTAACCAAAGGTAAATGTGAAGGATCTTTAGGGTTGATATAGGTGGGACAGGTAGTAGTTATAGGTTATAGGTCAATCCCACTGCTATCCTCAAATCTGAAACTTCCTGGTGGGCTGTGCTCAGGCCTTCCTTCAGCATTTTCAGAGAGACTGGGTCGTCCCTCCCTGGATTACCCAACCTGGAATACTCCTCATACGCTTAGAATTTTTATTTTGCATAATCCATGGCAGGCTCATCAGCTTTTTGAATCACTGCTGTTATCAATCCCCAGTTACTCTCACCTCCCCCCAGTTGCTGCCTCACTTCCCCTTTAAAGAAGCTTTATCTCCCTTCATCGCTGGCGTTCCCTGTAGCTGCCCACTTATCAAGCTGCACTGCCTGGGCCATCCTGTCCCACATATTCCTCAGGCTCTTTGCCTTTACCGACACATGGATATCTTTAGGGTGCATCTGGTGAATTTGAACCATTTCCTCGAGCTTGCGCCAGAATTCTGAATTCCCACATGCGACTTTAAGTGAGGACAGCTCTGACAAAATGTTCTGTTGCTCTCTGGGGGTTGAAGGTCTTATGAATGTTCATAATCAAGGTCAAGGTCAAGGGCTGGCTCAGGTCAGCAGGGTTCTCGACCCGATGTTGCCTGACTTCAATAGGTGCTGTCCCGACAGATATATCTGGGGATAACTTCTCCCTCAAGTATCTCCACATTAATTCCCACATTATGCAAAATATGAATGATGTATAAAAATTAAACAGTACACACTGTTTACAGTAGAGTATGTTTCCTGCAATCTGCCACTTATGTGTGTCTGAACTCATAATGCCTGCTGTATTCCTTTCCATCTAACTGTTTCACCAAGGTTGCTGACATTGGTAAAACATACACACAGTCACAAAAGCATACACTAAAATACAGTTCCTGGAACAAGTATACATACCCACAGGCATCCCAAATATTGTAGTTGGTGGCCCTGTCTCACCAAATTGACAAACAAAATATAGTCTCTTACACAAACACACATGAATGTACACACTCCACACTACTTTTGTATCTACTAGTTCAGCTCTTCGCCGTGTTTTTGCTATCTCGTGATGCTGTAAGCTTCTGACCCAAACAGATTCAAGTGTGAGTGCTTAGTTAAAAGACACTGATCCACTTAGACTGCTGTGGTGAACTACATATACCTGTCTGGACACGCCCCCTGCTGACTGCTCCTGTGGCTCCTCCCACAGACCCTGCTGACTGCTCCTGTGGCTCCTCCCACAGACCCCCTGCTGACTGCTCCTGTGGCTCCTCCCACAGACCCTGCTGACTGCCCCTGTGGCTCCTCCCACAGACCCCCGCTGACTGCTCCTGTGGCTCCTCCCACAGACCCCTGCTGACTGCTCCTGTGGCTCCTCCCACTGACCCCTGCTGACTGCTCCTGTGGCTCCTCCCACAGACCCCTGCTGACTGCTCCTGTGGCTCCTCCCACAGACCCCTGCTGACTGCTCCTGTGGCTCCTCCCACAGACCCCTGCTGACTGCTCCTGTGGCTCCTCCCACAGACCCCGGTATAAAGGTGATGGAGGTCTGAGCCCGGCCTCTCTGACTCCAGGATGTAGTATGGTGGTCACTCACTGCTTGTTCCTTCTTCCAGTCAATAAAAGCTGATATCTCGCCTTTTACATCTCAGAGAGAGTTATTGATGGTGCATCAATTTTATTGACTGGAAGTTTTAAAACATGGAAACCGTTTTACATCCGGAAAGATTGGATTTGGACCCCCAAGACCCTAAAGCAGCTCTTGCCTTTGAACTCTGGCTTGTATGCTTCCAATCATACTTGGAGGAGGTTCGTGCAACTGAACCCGCTGTTATGCACAGAATTCTCCTCTCGAGAGTCGCCCCAAAAGTTTACTCACTTATCAGAGGCCTGCCGACCTAAGAAGGGGCACTGGACGCCCTCAAAAGACAGTACCTGCGGCTGGTGAACACTGTCTACGCAAGACATCGCTTAGCTATGCGATGACAACGGCCTAGAGAATCGAGCGCCCAGTTTCTCCGAGCCCTACAGACACTCGTCAGAACTTGTGACTGCAAAACTCTCACGGTGGAACAGCATGCGGAGCTGCTAGTACGAGACGCCTTCATTACGGGGATCAGGTCAGTGTATGTGCACCAGCGGCTGCTGGAAAATGCCGATCTTACTTTACGCTCGGCGATCGTGACGGCCGACACGCTGGAGGCTGCTCTGCACAACGCTGACACTGTCCAGCTGTGCGATTCCGTGGACACCTCAGACCCCGCCGCCGCCGGTTCCCGTGAGCGAATTCACCACCGCCGCTGCCAGTCGCGATTCCACGAACTCCCCGAACCCAACCACGGCTGCGGCCAGTCGAAAGCCCGAGCTGTGTTACTTCTGCGGACTCGAAAAGCACCCCCAAAAACGCTGCCCGGCCCGAGAAGCGACCTGCTCCAGCTGCGGGAAGAAGGGCCATTTCGCCAAGGTCTGTAAGTCTAAACCACAAGCAGGGTCGGACAGCACTGCGTGTGAGACATGGGGGCCGCCATCTTGCATGCCCGGATGTGGGCGACCATCTTTGTCGGTGTCAACATGCCCCGCCCCCTACCCGTGTGAGACATGGGGGCCGCCATCTTGCATGCCTGGATGTGGGCGGCCATCTTTGTCGGCGTCAACATGCCCTGCCCCCGACCCACCGGTGTTTACCGGGCACCAAGACGGCAGTTCAACTCTGGCCACCGTAACCCTCGACCAAAGCGCCCCACACTAGCTTGCAAGGTCAATGATGGACATCCTGGTGGAGGGGAACAGGATTGTTTGACACGGACAGCACTGAGAGTTTTATTGACCCGGACACAGTGCAACGCTGTGGACTCGTGACACGGCCGGTAAGCCAGAGGGTCACCTTGGCTTCTGGGTCGCATTCCACAGACATCCGGGTGGGTTGTGTAGCGACATTGGTGGTGCAGGGCACAGAATATCGGAACTTTGTGCTACTGGTCATGCCTCACCTGTGCGCACCTGTGCTATTGGGGCTGGACTTCCAGAGCCATCTCGAAAGTGTGACTATAGCATATGACGGGCCCCTCCCATCACTCACTGTCAGGAATCCTCAGTTTGGTGGGACTTCGCCATATACCCCGCTACTGACCACACATACACACCGAACCACACATCCCACCCTGCACCATGCCGACAGCTGCGCCACTGACACCACTTGCAGCCTCTCCACCCTCAAGATCCCTCCCCCATCGCTGTTCGCCAACCTGACCCCCGACTGTAAACCTGTGGCAACTAAAAGCAGGAGGTACAGCGCGGGGGACAGGGCCTTCATTCAGTCAGAGGTGCAGCGGCTGCTCAGGGAGGGGATCATTGAGCCAAGCACAAGCCCTTGGCGGTCCCAGGTGGTTGTTGTTCGGACCAGGCAGAAAAATAGGATGGTCGTGGACTATAGTCAAACCATCAATAGGTTCACGCAGCTTGACGTGTACCCTCTACCCCGCATCGCGGATATGGTCAACCAGATAGCTCAGTACAAGGTGTACTCGACAATAGATCTGAAATCCGCTTATCACCAGCTCCCCATCCGCCCAGAGGACCGCCCCTACACCGCCTTCGAGGCGGGCGGCAGGCTCTATCACTTCCTGCGCGTCCCATTCGGTGTCACAAATGGTGTCTTGGTCTTCCAGAGGGAAATGGACCAGATGGTGGACCAGTGCCAACTGAAGGCCACATTTCCCTATCTGGATAACATCACCATCTGTGGTCACGACTGGCCGGATCACAACGCCAACCTCCAACGATTTTTCCAAGTGGCCAAAGCCCTGAACCTTACTTATAATAGGGACAAGTGTGTGTTCGGAACCACCCGACTCGCTATCCTTGGGTATGTCGTGGAAAACGGGGTCATTGGCCCTGATCCCGACCGTATGCGCCCCCTGTTAGAACTCCCTCTTCCCACCACTCTCAAAGCCCTCAGACGGTGCCTGGGCTTCTTTTCCTATTACGCCCAATGGGTCCCCCATTACGCAGACAAGGCCCGCCCCCTGGTCAAGTCTACCACTTTTCCCCTCTCTGCTGAGGCCTGCGCGGCCTTCAGCTGCATTAAAGGGGCCATTGCCAAAGCAACGATACCTGCGGTGGACGAGACCATTCCCTTCCAAGTAGAGAGGGACGCCTCTGATTTCGCGCTTGCTGCTACCCTCAATCAGGCAGGCAGGCCAGTAGCATTCTTTTCTCGTACCCTTCAAGGCCCTGAAATTCGGCACTCTGCGGTGGAGAAAGAAGCCCAGGCCATAGTGGAAGCTATTAGGCACTGGAAGCACTACCTTGCCGGCAAAAGGTTCACCTTGCTGACCGACCAGCGCTCAGTTGCTGAGCCCGGCCTCTCAGTCTCCAGGATGTAGTATGGTGGTCAACCACTGCTTGTTCCTTCTTCCAGTCAATAAAAGCCGATATCTCGCCTTTACGTCTCAGAGAGAGTTATTGAAGGTGCATCAGCTGCTGATGTTGCTGCCCACATCATGGGCAGCAAAGGCACACGGACAAGTCCCCAAATGTCACTGGAGAGATGCAGCTGGTAGATATGAAGTAGTTTTTTATTCAACAAAATGAAACACAGCAAGCGTCATATTGAGACCCTTTCAGAGGAAGAGGCCTGCTTGACCCAATATTACATGACGTTTAATATGCTAAAGATCAAAGGGCAATTCTGTATTTGCAATGTATCTGCAATGCTTCCTTTGAATCACATATAACTTCCACACCTTTTTTGCACCAACACCACAGACAACAAAAATGAACGTTAAATCAGCATTGTATAGTTTTCCAATGAACTGCTGTTCATGACTCTTGGAACCTATTGTCTAGAGCTACATTTTAAACTTACCCTACAGTCCACATTTAGGTCGAAAGATTGGTTGCTGAAGTTAATATTTTGCTATACACCCTATCCAGAATATGTCCCAACGACTTTAAATCCATTGTTTTTCCTACATATGCCAATGGAATGAAGTCCTTCCTGTCTCTTTTATCTAGACAACTCATAATTGTGTTAGATTTAGTTTCCTGTTGCCTGGTCCATACAGAATAATTCCAGTCAATCTGACCCTTCCTCAGTTTAGCAATTTTCCATTTAATTGTATATCTTTCCAGTGGATTCTTCCATACAATGTGCACAGGGTCCAGGGACTACACAACCTAATGGGAGAGCCTGAGCCTTATTGATATGGGAGCTTCTGGTACTTTTGATTAGCTGCCTCTGCTTCCCGTGGACAGCTAATCAATGGAGATTAGTTGCGTGCCATTATGTTGCCAGATGTGGTTTTCAGCCAGATGAATGGAGTGGAGTAGAATAGGACCTATTGACTCCACTTTTATGTTGAACCTTCCTGGCGACATCTTGTGCTATAT
Organism: Hemitrygon akajei; assembly: GCF_048418815.1. Lineage (NCBI taxonomy): Eukaryota > Metazoa > Chordata > Chondrichthyes > Myliobatiformes > Dasyatidae > Hemitrygon > Hemitrygon akajei. Next base: position 139,561,142 of record NC_133131.1, read on the forward strand.
GGAGAGGTTATCTTGTGCTATACAGAAACAGAAACCTACAGCACAATACAGGCCCTTCAGCCCATAATGTTGTGCCAAACATGTACTAACTTTAGAATTTACCTAGGGTTACCCATAGCCCTCTATTTTCCTAAGCTCCATGTACCTATCCAGGAGTCTCTTAAAAAACCTTATCATATCTGCCTCCACCACCATCGCCGGCAGCCCATTCCACACATCACCATTCTCTGTGTAAAAAACTAACCCCTGACATCTCCTCTGTACCTACTCCCCAGCACCTTAAACCTGTGACCTCTCATGTCAGCCCTTTTATATATGGAGAGGTTGGACAAACCTGGGTTGTTTCCTCCGGAGCAGAGGCTGAAGAGAGAAGTAGTAGAAGTTTATAGGATTATGGAAGGCAGTCGGTACTACTCTCCCTATGTTGAAATAGTGCAGGTAAGAGTGGGGCAAATTCAAAGGAGATGTCCAAGAAAATTTTTACACACAGTGGTGAGTGCCTGGAATATGCTGGCAGGGGTGGTGGGTGAGGCAAATAAGGTGTTAGGCACTTAGATAGATATATTGATATGTAGAGAATGGAGGGATATAGAGCTTATGTAGGCAGAAGGGATTAATTAGGTGTTTAATTAATTTGGCACCACATTATGGGCTGAGGGCCTGTTCCTGTGCTAGCCTGTTCTACCTGTATGTTTACATGTTGAGATCTTTTGCACTGAAAATATACTGGCTGAGCAAATCTGCAAAGGGGACCACACTCATTCATTTTCCCCATGACAAAAGCCTCAGGCAGTGGACTAAAATATGTCTCTTTCTCTAGCTTAACTGATATAAGGGGCTGCATATCCGTAGCTGTTAACAGAACCACGTGCCCTGTCCACTATGTGGGATACCCAGGCACCGAATATATGCTTGAAGAAAAGCTCGCAACTGTGGAATTTCTAGGCCATGTTCGTTCCTGCATGTCTGGTCCAATTTCTTTTATAGTTTTGCATAAATTCCTTGTTGTACAGAAGGACAGTGTCAGAGCTTCTGAATGTATCTAAAGACATAAATTAAACTTCTATAAAGTTTCTTTGAAACAGTCAGACAATCAGCTTCTGTCTTGTGTTTTATCTGGGAAATTTACTTCTTAAAGCAGACATGTGACTCAGTGACTGCACTCCTACAGTTGTAGCCCAGGCGATGGCTATCAACCCGGCAGGGTGCCACAGCAGCGTAGTGGTTAGCGCGACACTATTTCAGCTTGGGGCGTCGGAGTTTGGAGTTCATTTCTGGCTTCCCTCTGTAAGAAGGTTTGTGCGTCCTTCCCATGAAGTGTGTGAATTTCCTCCGGGTAGTCCTGTTTCCTCCCATAGTCCAAAGACGTACCGATTGGTAGGTTAATTGGTCATTGTAAGTTGTCCTGGATGGTGAAGCTCAGTGTGCTGGAAGGGCTAGTTCTGCACTGTATCTCTAAATAAGTACATTAAATATGGAGAAAGCAGTACTTGTTATGATATTTAATCACAGTGAGGGCTGCCAAGCCTCATGAGCATCAACTCCTCTTTTATCCCCATGAATTTTATTTCAGTGGGCTCTCTATAACATAAAGGCAGAGCTAACACTGAAATGATTTGACTTTAGCCTATGTTTCAGCAATTAATAACACTTCAATCAAGTTGGCACAAGAAGATTGTATAGACTTATTCAGCTCTGAATTTGGCTGTGCTGGGCTTGCTTTGTAAACACTATCCTTGTCGGCTATAATGACTGGTTTGCACTTTACCTTGTGGACTGTGTACTGTATATAAATGTAATCATATTTTATTATAATCATATAATTAAATAATAATCATATTTGAGCAAATAATTTCCCCAATTTTTCTACACTTTTACCCTTTCCTAGTGATTTATGTGATGGTGCATTTCTATGGTACAATCTCCATCGCAGTATCCTGCTAAAGAAGCTATTTTCATGCACAAGGGCAGACAGTGACTGCCAGTAGCTTGTTTGAGAATAGTGTGAGGGTGTATTTTTGTCCAGAAGGATTTAAACTCCCTGCTATCATCATTGAACCCTTCCCCATCCTTCACTCACTACTGCATCACCAACTTGCATTTACTGAGTATATTTCACATCAGTGAATATCCCAAAGCACATTGGAGGATTGTTATGAAGATAAACTTCATGGAAATCCATTCACACAAAATCTGGATTTTCCTGGAAAATACTAATGTCAGGCATTCCTCCACATTGCCTGGGATTTTGGTGCATCTCTCCAATGAGTTTTGGTTCATGGAACTTCCTCTCTTCTTTCACCCCCGTTTAACCTACCTCCCATGTGTTAGCAGGGTGATCACGTTGTGTCATTTTGGAGGCTTGAGAGTGGCGGAGTACAGAGAGGTGCCTTCCAAACCTCTTCTACATTAGGCAGATCAAGAAGAGCTTTGGCAAGCATCTTCTAGACTACTCAAATCTCAAAGAGGTTTGGCAGGTTACACGCCATAATGTGACTACAGGGCAGGTGTGTGTGTGTGTGTGTGTGTGTGTGTGTGTGTGTGTGTGTGTGTGTGTGTGTGTGTGTGTGTGTGTGTGTGTGTGTGTGTGTGTGTGTGTGTGTGTGTGTGTGTGTGTGTGTGTGTGTGTGTGTGTGTGTGTGTGCGCGCGCGCTATCCTTTATCTGGATGATGACCCAATTTTCCTTCTGTGGCTCTTGATCTTATGTATGATAATAATGACTAAATTAGGAATTTCCATCAGGCAAAATTTACCACTGTGTTCAGCACCATCATTCAAGAATAACCTTGTCACATCCAATTCCTCCTCAATTCAACTTTTGTTACTTTGGCTATTCCATAATATTCTCGACTCTTTGTCTTTAATGGTGTCTTGATTGTGTTCATTGGTGGTACTAAAATGGAGAGTCTTCTTTTCATTATCATTTCTATGTTCTTCCATGCCTCCCTTTCAGTGTATGAATATTTGAAATGATTGAATGAAAAATGGTTATGTCAAATTGTCAACTTAAACCAATTAATGTGAACAGTTGTTTATACCATAACACAGGCAGCTATTGAACCAAACCATGCATTTTGAAATACGTAAAATTTGCTATAAACAGTTGTCAAATGCTGGTACATGAATGTTTAGCTCACAGGAAATGTTGAAAGAACTTTGCTAAGTTGTAATATATCGTGTGAAACTATAAATCAGGTTTGTATACAGATTCAGAGTCATTAGACATCAAATACTGGAATTATTGTTATAATAACAGGACATCATGATTTGCTCCTAAAAATATTTGAACACGTGTTTTTGAATATGTCATGCTTTTATCATTAAATAGACAACATCAACCGTGAGCCACAAGCATCAATGCAATTTGAAGTAAAATGAAGTTCTTCCATGTTAGTAAAAACACAAAATGCTGGCAGAACTCAGCAGGCCAGACAGCATCTATGGGAGGAGGTAGTGACGATGTTTCGGGCCGAAACCCTTCATCAGGAGAATATTCCCGAAACGTCGTCACTACCTCTTCCCATAGATGCTGTCTGGCCTGCTGAGTTCTGCCAGCATTTTGTGTTTTTATTTATTTCCAGCATCTGCAGATTCACTCGTGTTGCCTTTTTTCCATGTTAGAACTGATGATCGTTAATGCTGTGAAGTTCTTTATTTGACTATAAATACTGCTATTCCTTTATTCTACTAAGAATTCTGATGGTTATTTCCCTTCTCTTCAGTTCTCTCAATAATAATGCACTAATTCTTTGTTATCTGCAGTGAACAATTGATGTGTTCTTTCTCAGCCATTTATCAGCATGGGATAGGTCCTGCTGTATTTTCCTCGATCCTTCAATATTTCATAACCAGTAAGGAGCAATCTTCGAAGATACCTACAACCCAGTTTAACAATGATCTACTTCCCTGCTTTGAACTGTAATTTGACCCAAGTTATTTACATTGATTAAAGTTGTAACACTTGAAAATTATGTTGTTTGCTTTTAAAAGAACTTGTATTTCATTTTCATTTTTATTTAGAGACACAGTACAGAAATAGGCCCTTCCGGCCTAATGAATCTGCTTACCCTTAACCTACTAACCCATATGCCTTTGGAATGCCGGAGCACCTGGAGGAAACCCACATGGTAATGGGGAGAACGTACAAACTCCTCACAGGCAGTGGCAGGAATTGAACCTGGGTCACTGGCTCTGTAAAGCATTATGCTAACCACTAAGCTATCCTCCTACCCACGCCGCATTGGTATTTACACATATACTAACTTCCGTCATCTCAAAAAGCCCCAACCATTTCATAGCCAGTGGATTACTTTTGATCGCAGCCACTGTTGTAATTTAGGAAGAAAAATCAGGATAGAGCATTTTGTAATCATGGCAGGTGCTATATAAATGCAAATATTTTCTAATTCCATTGCTAATGCAGTGGATCATATGCACAGAGTGCCATTGGGAGAGTGAGTATTTGCCTTCAGTAAGCTTTGAAGATATCTGCCGTCCTCAGCAGAGGATGTACTTCTATGTGACATTTGGTAAAATTCCATCTTCTCCAGAACTACTGGGGCTATTCCATACTGCCGTCGAAGAGAGCCCCCTCATATCAGCCACCTCTGTCTGGTTTGGTGCCACATCCTCTCACAAGATACAAAAGCTACTGTCACCTGTCAGGTCAGCAGAAAAAGCCACTGGCTGCAGTCGACCATCATTGCAGGACTTGTTTGTGTCCAGGACAAAGATCATTGTGGACACGGCCCACCCTACAAACTACCTTTCTCAAAAGCTCCCTTCTAATGAGTGCTATAGGGCTATCAAAACAAAGCAAAAACTTCACACTATTTCAGAAGTTTCTTCCTGTAGGCAGTTAACCTGAATTGAATTGAATTGACTTTATTTTTCATCCTTCACATACATGAGGAGTAAAAATCTTTAAGTTACGTCTTAGTCCAATTGTGCAATGTGCAATCATAGTAATTTATAATAAATAGAAGTCAATGTAACATAGAAATACACTCAGATCAGCGTGTTAATCAATCTGGTGGCCTGGTGAAAGAAGCTGTCCCAGAGCCTGTTGGTCCTGGCTTTTATGCTATCAGCCATTCTAATTAGTCTACCCCATCTCCCTCTGTTCATCACCCCATCACTCCACTGCAATGTAAACACGTTACAAAACTTTTTATAATGCTTTTTACATTGTACATGCTGTATTTATGCATATTTTACTCCATATCAGTACTTTAACCTTGAACTTTATTTTTATATAATTCTTTAAAATTCTTGAAGATAAGATGATAAGCATCTACAGTTGCCTGTATTTCCAAATACAGCTGCTGGATTGTCTTGTTAGTTTCCCTGTTGCAGCTAGCAGCTGCAGTATTCACCACTGCTGCTGAAAGAGAAAGGTTCGGTAGAAATGCATCTCCATTATAATATGGGATCCAATGGGAAATAGCATTTCAATGGAGATGTACACTACTAAACTCATATTGAGATCAGGTAAGATGCTTGAGAGTTCCAGTGAAGGTAGATGGGTGGAGAGACCAAGGGAAATGCTTGTGATCGGGTGGCAAACAAGATAAAATAGGCCATCTGTAATTTTGATAACTTTCTGCATGGACTATTAGAATAGCACCTATTTTAATATCACCTGCAAACTTACTAAACTTCCCTTGTATATTTCCAACCAAATTGTTTACCTAATATAGCAGGGCCTCTGACAGAAATATTTCAAATGTCATTAGAAACAGGGATGGTGCCGGAGAATTGGCGTATTGCTCATGTGGTTCCATTGTTTAAAAAGGGTTCTAAGAGTAAACCTAGCAATTATAGGCCTGTAAGTTTGACGTCAGTGGTGGGTAAATTAATGGAAAGTATTCTTAGAGATGGTATATATAATTATCTGGATAGACAGGGTCTGATTAGGAACAGTCAACATGGATTTGTGCTTGGAAGGTCATGTTTGACAAATCTTATTGAATTTTTTGAAGAGGTTGCTAGGAAAGTTGACAAGGGTAAAGCAGTGGATGTTGTCTATATGGACTTCAGTAAGGCCTTTGACAAGGTTCCACACGGAAGGTTAGTTAGGAAGGTTCAATCATTAGGTATTAATATTGAAGTAGTAAAATGGATTAAACAGTGACTGGATGAGAGATGCCAGAGAGTAGTGGTGGATAACTGTTTGTCAGGTTGGAGGCTGGTGACTAGTGGTGTGCCTCAGGGTCTATACTGGGTCTAATGTTGTTTGTCATATACATTAATGATCTGGATGATGGGGTGGTAAATTGGATTAGTAAGTATGCAGATGATACTAAGATAGGTGGCGTTGTGGATAATGAAGTAAGTTTTCAAAGCTTGCAGAGAGATTTAGGCCACTTAGAAGAGTGGGTTGAACGATGGCAGATGGAGTTTAATGCTGATAAGTGTGAGGTGCTACATTTTGGTAGAAATAATCCAAATAGGACATACATGGTAAATGGTAGGGCATTGAAGAATGCAGTAGAACAGAGTGATCTAGGAATAATGGTGCATAGTTCCCTGAAGGTGGAATCTCATGTGGATAGGGTGATGAAGAAAGCTTTTGGTATGCTGGCCTTTATAAATCAGAGCATTGAGTATAGGAGTTGGGGTGTAATGTTAAAATTGTACAAGGCGTTGGTAAGGGCAAATTTGGAATATTGTGTACAGTTCTGGTCACCGAATTATAGGAAAGATGTCAACAAAATAGAGAAAGTACAGGGGAGATTTACTAGAATGTTACCTGGGTTTCAGCACCTAAGTTACAGAGAAAGGTTGAACAAGTTAGGTCTTTATTCTTTGGAGCATAGAAGGTTGAAGGGGGGACTTGATAGAGGTATTTAAAATTATGAGGGGGATAGATAGAGTTGATGTGGATAGGCTTTTTCCATTGAGTGTAGGGGAGATTCAAACAAGAGAACATGAGTTGAGAGTTAGGGGGCAAAAGTTTAGGGGTAACATGAGGGGGAACTTCTTTACTCAGAGAGTGGTAGCTGTGTGGAACGGGCTTCCAGTAGAAGTGGTAGAGGCAGGTTCGATATTGTCATTTAAAGTAAAATTGGATATGTATATGGACAGGAAAGGAATGGAGGGTTATGGGCTGAGTGCAGGTCGGTGGGACTAGGTGAGAGTAAGCATTTGGCACGGACTAGAAGGGCCGAGATGGCCTGTTTCCGTGCTGTAATTGTTATATGGTTATATGGTTTCTATGGTTAAATAACAGACAACAAAAGGTCCCAGTATCAATCCCTATGACACACCTATAGCCAAATGCCTCCAGTCTGAGTATTACAGTAATAACTAATTATTTAGAAATAGATCTAATACTTTTGTTGGACAATTTTTCAGCTGTGCCCGCTGTTTCCCTTCTGAGAAACATGCGATTTTGAAAGAAATCTCTTTAGCAATCTGACTAAACCTTCAGGCAAGTTTTTAAATGGTGTCAATGTTTCCACCCAGAATGGGTCAGAGTTTGCAGGGCTATAGAGAAAGAGCAGGTACTAGGACTGAATAGATTTCTTTACAACAAACTGGCAAACACTGGATGAACCGAGCATCCTCCTTCTGCAGCATAACAGTTTAATTATTTCCAAATGTCATTAATGTACCATATGACAAGCTGTCATTGAATCATCAAATTGTACTGCACAGAGTCAAGCCCAGATTCGGCCCACCAAATGCATACTGATCATCAACACCTACATCCGATCTGAAATTACAAATTCATGGATGAATAGATATTCCTGGGGACAGATATTTCACACAAGACTGAAGAAGTTACAAAGGATCTCAATCAAGCAACCAGGCCAATGTCAAAACCGTAACAATGACCAGGAAACCATCTTCTGACCTACAGCTCAAAATCAGTATATTATATTGCATATAAATCTAAACAGAGTTGTAGGACCCAAGTTATAAAATTTATTTCCATGAAATGATCAGGAGAGAACCAAATGCCTGACTTTCTCTACTTGTGTAAATGATACTATTACCATGGTCACATTACAGCATGACTTTCAAACTTCAAAATAACATTTTTGTTATACCTGATAATCACAATTAACAATTGGGAATCTATTCCAAGTATCTTCTACTCTGTGGGAAAAAATCTCCTAATCTTTAATCTTGCGCATGACACATTTGGTTTTTGATTTCTGGCTGCACTGTAAAGTGGAAAAAAATCCAGGGCATTTTAACCATGAAGATCTCAAATAATTCTCTTTTAATTGCAATAAGAAGTTGAAGAAAGTACCCAGCACTGTCTGGAAGACTTTAAAGTAACTTTTGTTAACAAGCAAACCGATAATGCAAAAGTTTAGATATTTACTTCAGGATTCCAACCCCATTGCTTTTCCTGAGAGAACCCTTACTGTAGATATCAGAATGCTGGAAAAAACTCTGCCTGGCTTGCTGAGTTCCCCCAGCATTTTGTGTGTGTTGTTTGGATTTCCAGCATCTGCAGATTTTATTTTGTCTGTAACTATCAGTCTCTTTCTATTGGTTGCAACCCCTGTCTCACCCCAGCCTTTTACCTCTTTATACTGACCATCTCCTCTACAAAGGGAATGCCTGTGTCTGGGTGGAGAACAAGATAAAATAGGCCATGCGTAACTTTTGATAACTTTCTCCTCAGACTATTAAAATAGCTCCTATTTTAATATTATCTACAAACTTCCTAACCATGCCTATCATAAGGTCAGCATCTGAAAAACTGTCTGCCTCCACTGATGCTGCTTGACCTGCTGAGTTCCTCCAACAGTTTGTTTTTTTGCTCCTAATTCCATCATTTGCCATCTCTTGTATCTTCATCAGTCAGCTTGTCTGTTCTTTTAGAACTCGAACAAATACCAGAGGTTGTTTTATTTAGTTGTTTTTTCATAAGCTGTAGAAACCACTGGAAATGCTGGCATTTACTGTCCATCCCTAGTTGCCACTGGGCTGATGAGCCGCCTAAGAGACAAAGCAATTGGTGAATCTGGAGCCCACATGGGCCAAACCAGGTTAGAACTCAGAAACAGTGACAAATACAATCAGATAGATAGCTACTAAATTTAGAAGTGTTGTGGTTATTGTTACCAATGCTAGCTTTTAATTGGTACTGGTAATAGTTCATTATTTCCCCCCTCCCCCATTCCTGATGAAAGGTCTCAGCCCGAAACATTGGCTACTCTTTTCTCACGGATGCTGCCTGACCTGCTGAGTTCTTCCGGTGTTGTGTACGTATTCTTTGATCCACAACATCTGCAGTTGTATTTTTGTGTTTTAATAGTTCATTATTGTCATATGTACTGAAATACAGTGAAACATTTTATCTTGCATGCCATCCAAACAGACCATTTCAAAGCAAAAGTGCATTGAGTTCATTTCAAAGGAAAGAGTAATAACAACATGCTGGAGGAACATTATCTATGGAGACGAGAGGAGTAAGCAGTCGATATTTTGGGCCAAGGCCCCTCATCAGGACTGATGAAGCGTCTTGCCCAAAATGTCAACTGTTTATTTCTCTCCGTAGATGTTGCCTGACCTGCCAAGTTCTTCCAGCATTTTGTGTGCATTGCTCTGGATTGCCAACATCTGCAGAATCTCTTGTGTTTAGCAATAACAGAATGCAGAATACACTGATACAGTCACAGAGAGAGTGCAATGTAAACTTAGTCAGTTCCATCATGAGCATTAGCCTCCATTGTATCTAGGACATCTTCAAGGAGAGGTGCTTCGAAAAGGCAGTGCCCATCACTAAAGACCCCCATCACTCAGGTCATACCTTTTTCTCATTGTTACCATCAAGAAGGAGGTACAGAAGCCTGATGGCACACACTCAGTGATTCAGGAACAGCTTCCTCCCCTCTGCCATCCAATTTCTGAATGGACATTGAATTCATGAACACTACCACGTTACTTTTTTTATTTCTATTTTTGTACTGCTTTAATTTAACTATTTAATATATATAATTCAGAGTTTTCTTACTCTAATGTTATCTGTTGCATTGTACTGCTGCCACAAAGTCAACAGATTTCATGATACATGCTGGTGATATTAAACCTGATTCTGACTCTGAGATAGAGAAAAAGGTGCAAGGGTTATGAGGAGGTAGATTGTGAGGCCAAGAGTTCATCTTTATCATACAAGAGGTTTGTTCAATAATATTATAACAGTGGGATAGAAGCAATCCGTGAACCTGGTGGTGAATGTTTACAAGTTTTTATATCTTCTCTCCAAGAATTGTTTGAATTTAAATTCCCCAGTATCTTTGATGAGATCAAAATTCATGACTTTGGATGAATGAATAATTTATTTTCCTTGTGAATGCTAAGAAAATGACATTATGCACTTGCGATGCTGCTGCAATAAAGAGTTTCAGTGCTCCAGTGCATGCATGTACTTGTGCAGATGTTAATAAATCCAACTCTGATGGTCCAACCTTGACTGGCTGCTTGGCCAATAAATGAACCATTACAGTACTGGAACAGAGGCAGGTCTTTCAATCCTATGAACCTGCTTGTCCATTCAATGCCACTTAATTTGCTACCCATATTCCTTTTGCATCCTAAGTTTGTAAGCCTCCATCTCAACACCTGAGCATCTGCAGTTATCTCACTCGGAGGATGACAAAGACTCACAAGCGAGTGAGTGTAGCACCTACTCCTTATCACTATCCTGAAAAACCAGCCAGCTACTCACGGGCCACGGCACATCAGTTCATCTGTGGGCCATCTTTTTATGTACTAAACAGTTCAAGTGAGCAGGCAATCTATACTGGTGTACAATCCACGTTCCATTTTCCTGGCTATTATTCTAAATCATTGATTTGTGGAAGTTAATTCTAGTCTTTGTTTTAATAAATACCTTTATTTGTGAATCTTAATGAATCTTGACAACTTTATTTAGTTAACACTCACTTTTAAATATTTCCATAATTTTCACCTTAAATACCAGCAGTTGTTTATTTCTTTCAAATTTGTTCCAAATGTCTTTTTTTTCACCAAATCTGCATCATTTCTGATATATAGTGACTTTGTATTTTATTATTATTTTCTACCCTGAAAAACCTTTCATTATTTTATATGATATTTCTGCAAAAGAATCTAAGACATTCAAAAAATATTTGGTTAATCAGTAATTCAGAAAGCATCAGTGGAGAGAGAAGCAAGCTAAACACTTCGAGCAATGAAAAGGTCAAGATAAAGCAAGTTTACAGAGACAGGAAAGTGGGGGAGGGGCAAAGGAGAACATCGAGGGAGCTCCGTGATAAAGAGTAGGGCAGGCAACTCAGATAGCCAACAGGACTATGGTCCAACAAGAAAAAAAATAACAAAAATTATCAACCAGAAAGAGTTGCAAATGGGAAAACAAGAGGGAATGTTATTTTTTATTTAGAGATACATATCTCTAAAATATCTGAAATTAATCAGAAGTGAAATGAATGTGAACACTGTATTTGTGAAATGCGCACCCTGAAAGTATTGATCACCTGAATATGTTGAATCTCTTGAGACCAGAAGGCTGTAATGTGTCAAGATGAGGTGTTAGAAACATAATGCCAAAGAGCCACAGAGTTGGACAGCATAGAAATGGGCTCTTTGTCTTGCCACATCCATGCCTAAATGTAATCTTTTCCTCTAAAAGATTCCCAAATGTTAGATGACATGTTACCTGCTGCCTACTTACTTTCACCAGGGCCTCTCTTACACAATGTAAATTAGTCTTCCATAATTTAGGACCTTAACTTGAGGACCAACTTCCAAAACTACCTGACATCTTAGAATTATGGTCACCACTTCCAACATGTTCCCCAACCGATGCTTCCATGACCTGCCCAGTTTCATTACATGAGATAGGATTACAGACTCAGGTAGCCCTAAAGAAGGAGTTTTATAAAAGAAGGTCTGGAAGGAAGGAATGCTTCCAGGAGACTGGAAAAGGTCTGTGGTGCTGCCTATTGTAAAACCTAAGAAGGACCTAATGCTGCCAAGTAGCTTCAGGCCTATTGCTCTCACTGCCTCACTATGTAAAATAATGGAGATTATGATAGTAATTATGCTGATGTTTATTTTGGAGAAGAGAGAATTACTTAGTCACTACCAGTGTGGGTTTCATAAAGGGAGATTTGTGATGCCCTTGTACTACTGGGAAATGATATTCAGAAAGCTTTTTACAGTGAACGAATCAGTAGTTGCAATGTTTTTGGACATTGAAAAAGTTTATGGAGTGAAGGGCTTTTGATTAAACTCAGTAACCTTGGTACTAGTGGTAGGTTTTACAGCTGGGTATTTGGGTTTTTTGCTTGGCCAGTCATTTAGAGTGAAGGAGGGTGAAAAGATTCATCAGAGTTAGAGGTGGATAATGCCCCCTTTCCCCAGGGCAGTGTTATCAATTCAGTATTGTTTAATCTGATGATTAATGATATTTTTGATGGTCTTGTACCTGGGTTCGGTTTGGCTTTATCTGCTGATGATGGGGCTGTATGTAAAAGGAGTCATAATACTTCCTACTTGATAAGATCTGGTACAAGCAGCATTATCAGCAATGGAAGAATGGTGCTTGGACTGGGGTTTAACGTTTTCTATTTCTAAATTAGTGTATATGTCTTTTACTTGTAAACAGAGGGTCCCAGCCCAAAATGTTGGAGGTTTACTCTTTTCCATAGATGCTGCTTGGCCTGCTGAGTTCCTCCAGAACTGTGTGTGCACTTCTTAGAGAATGGCACCTAGTCCAGAGATGGCCGCTAGTGGGAAGAGGCAGAGTGGATTATCAGCTTAATCAGAATCAGATTTAAAATCACTGGCATGTGTTGTGAAATTTGTTAACTTTCCGGCAACAGTACAATGAAATCCATGATAAATAAATGTAGAGAAAAGCACTGAGTTATATTAAGTATATATATATATGTGTATTAAATAGTTAAGTTAAAATAAGCAGTGTAACATAACAGAAATTTTAAAAAATCGTGAGGTAGTACTCATGGATTCAATGTCCATTTAGAAATTGGATGGCAGAGGGGAAGAAGTTGTTCCTGAATCACTGAGTGTGTGCCTTCTGGCTTCTGTACCTCCTTCCCGATTGTAACAATGAGAAGAGGACATGTCCTGGGTGGTGGGAATTCTTAATGATGGATGCCACCTTCCTAAGGCACTGCTCCTTGAAGGTGTCTTGGATACGACTGAGGCTGGTACCCATGATAGAGCTGACTAACTTTACAAGTTTCTGCAAATTATTTTGATCTTGTGCAGTAGCCTTTCCCCCAAACCAGACGGTGATGCAGCCAGTCAGAATGCTCTCAGTGGTATATTTGTAGAAGTTCTTGTGTGTTTTCGTTAACAAGCCAAATCTCAAACTCCTAATGAAATATAGCTGGAGTCTTGCCTTCTTTACAGCTCAAGTCAAGTCAGGTCAAGTCACCTTTTATTGTCATTTCGACCATGACTGCTGGTACAGTACACAGTAAAAACGAGACGATGTATTTCAGGACCATGGCGCTACATGAAACAATACAAAAACTACACTGAACTGCATCAACATGTTGCATCCAGGTTAGGTCCTCAGAGATATTGACCACCAGGAGCTTAAAATTGCTCTCTGCCCTGTCTCTGGTTAGGATTATCAACAAACTTTCTTAGGCACATATAACAAATTCCAGCCTATCTAAACCCTTTGCCCTAAAGCAATATCACAATGCCGGCATATGGGACTAACTTTGATGACACCTTGGTCAGCATGGGCCTGTTGCCATGGTGTATGATTCTGTGACTGTAATCAATACTTGTAAACTCAAAATCACCCATTACTATAACCCTATTGTTCTTACACTTTTATGTGATTTGCTTACAAATCTGTTCCTCTAATTTCTACTGACTATTAGGAAAGTGAGAGTACAACTCCAGCATAATGGTGTCCTCTCCCTCATCCCAATCTTCTACCTACACACTCTCACAAGATGACCTCTCTCTAAGTGCTGCAGTTGTTATGTTCTCCCTAATCATTCTCCTTCCCTCTTTTGCATCCCGCTCTGTCTTTGTGAAATGAATGTTGCCAGGAATATTAAGCTGCTCGTCCTGCCCTTCAGTCAGATACAACAGATCCTGCAGATGCTGGAAATCTTAAGAAGCACACACAAAATGCTGGAGGCACTCAGCAGGTCAAGCAGCATCGGTTGGAGGGAGATGAACAGTCAGTGTTTTGGGTTTAAATCCTTCATCAGGACTGAAAAAGAAGGCGGCTGAAGCCAGGGTGGCACAGATAGCACAACGCTTTACAGTGCCAGCGAGCCGTGTTTGTTTCACACCGCTGTCTGTGAGGGGTTTGTACGTTCTCCTCGTGACCATGTGGGTTTCCTCTGGCAGCTCCGGTTTCCTCCCAAAATCCAAAGGTGTGCCAGTTGGTAGGTAAATTGGTCATTGTAAATAGTGTCATAGTTAGCCTAAGGTTAAATTGGGGGTTCAGGGCAGCATGGATCAAAGGGCCGAAGGACCTGTATCTCAATAAATAAATCAATAAAAGAATGAAAAGGTACAGGGAGGAAGAGAAGCGGATTTCCTTCCATAGATGCTGCCTGGCCTGGTGACTTCCTCCAGCATTTTGTTTGTGCTACCTCTCATGCAACCATGTTTTTGTGATTGTAACTCGAAGTGTTAATCCATGCTCTAAGCCATATATGTCAAACTCAAGGCCCGCGGGCCAAATCCGGCCCGCGGTGGAATTATCTTTGGCCTGCGAGATAATATCTAATTACTATTAAAGCCGGCCCCAGTAATCGAAGCGCCTATGGCGTATGATATGGCTAATGCTGAGTTTATTCAGGTACCAGGTTTTCAGGGTTTTTAGTGTTTATTCAGCAGTCTTGCTCGGCAGTCTTCTTCATAAGAAACGGAATTTGTAAAGTGAAACACTTTGTAGTTATAGCAGAGACTGAGACACATGAGAGCAGGCTGAAAAAACGGAGGCAACGAAAGCTGCGTTCGCACGCGTCCGACTGATCCGGCCCGCATGAAGCTGCATTTTGCTCAATCCGGCCCGTGACCTAAAATGAGTTTGACACCCCTGCTCTAAGCCCATCAGAGGTAAGTTTGCTTTTGCATTAAAGAAATTACGGGTAAGCCCACCAGCATTCCCAGCCTCCTTAACCGGTCTCTATTTCCTCTGCCCATTTGGTTAATCCCCACTGCCAAGTTAGCTTAAACCCTACCAATAGCTTGAGAAAGCATCCCTGCAAGGATATTGGTTCCCTCCCAGTTTAGATACAATGCATTCCCTTTGTACAGGTCTCACCTGCTTCAGAAATGACAACAGTAATCCAAGTACGTAGAATCATTACTCCTACACTAGCTCTTAAACCCATGTGTTCATCTATGGTGGTGAAAGCATTATGCCATGGAAAGGGGAGGGAGGGGGAAGGTATCTCTTGTGGTAGCAAGCGAAATTTTAGAAGATCCATTGAATGTAGAGGTGAAAGTGAGAGCAAAGAAGGTGAAACCAGATATGTATGAACAACCTGTCCCCATTGTGTAGAAGGGACAGAGAGCAGCCATCGGCCAAGGGGTACAAGGTTTGCGACCAGGCAGACAGGAGTGAGCGTTGGATTGGGCAGGGGACTGTAAAGGTCTGAAGGATCAGGCACAATTAGACTAGGAATGGTCTGGGACATCAATCCCATCACAAGCCTTAAATGCCCACCATTTTATAAATATAAATTTATAAGTTTCAATTGTAACAGTGCTAACTTTAATGAATATAAAGATGATGTCCTTCAGATGGTGCATATTGCACTTTCGATATGTCATGCTTCTCGTTCAGCCATGGGCCAAACGTAGAGGCTTTAACTCGTGGGCTTATTCAGATTCAAAGATTCAAAGCACATTTATTTGCAAAGAATGTGTAAATTATACACCTTGAAATCTGTCTGCTTATTGGCAATCACAAAGCAAGAAACCTAAATAACCCAATTTTAAAAAATCAAGACCAAAGACCACTGTGCAGAGAAAGAGAGAGAGAGAGAAAAAAATCACGCAAACAACAGGTGGAAGCTAACAGCATTCTGAACCAGACTGAGTCCCAGATCCACTCCCAGAGCAGCCGGAGCAGGCCCAAGCCTTGGTCCCAGGTCATCATAACAGCCGGGAAAAAACGCAGGGCAGCCAGATTAGTTCACAGCCTCAGCGCCACGGGGAAAGCAATGAACATTCACGGCAGAGCAAGTAAAATCAGCCCAACCCTCGCCTCCGTATCCGACACTCGGGATTCCGGTCTATCTGGCCGATGTTTAAATGTCCAAGTAATGATCTATTTTTACTATTTTGAATCTACAAACGTTTGTATTTTTTACTATATAAAATATCTATTGATGGCATCACTGCATGTACATAATAGAAGGGGGTGGGGAAATGACATCACTAGTAGGGTGCTTCATGCCAAGAAGTGTCTGGTCCAGTGCAGTTCACACTTAAATGTTCTCTGCAATGGCCCAGCATGCCTCTGTTCCAGGGCAATCAGGATGGATAATGAATAATGGCCTTGCCAGCAAAGCCCACATCCTGAAGTATAATAAATAAATTCCTGATGGGTGGGACTTCACCACAAAATATGTGCAAACCCAGCAAAATACAGCCAAATATGCTTGCTTTGTGCTATTAACACCTTAAAAAAAAACAGGTGCAAATGAGTTTTCTCTAATCCAATTTCTAGGCAAATGTGTCTGCTTTAAAATGGTCTGCACTGTTTCTCTGACATTGCTTCATCTCCCCTCTGTAGTCATGCCAAAATGTACCCTTTGATTCAAATGGCTTACGGCCCAGAAATTTGTTTTGTACTTTGCTGTCCAAAATGTGACCAGGAATTTCAGTGAGAACAAGAAGCCTTAGATATTATAAACATTTTAGTGTAAACCACTTAAACTACCCACTAGATTCAAGTTTCAATTTAATCCAATTTTAGCTCTTCCAATGTACTCTGCAGATATCATAAATCTTACAAAGAGTTTTTCCTTGGGAAGTTGATGGGGGGTGATTTTGGCTTCCTAGTAACTGATTACCAACTGCTATGGTTGCAGATGGTCACATCCCTTTGAGGCCAGGCTTCGTTCGTTTTGACTCCTCTTGTGGGTTGGTGGTGCTTGTCTGGCACACTATTGGTCAGCCTGGATCAAGTGCCATGTTCAGAAGGGCTGTGTGGGTGCAGGTCTTTGTTTTGGGTTAGTATGAGGTGATCCTGGTGTGGCAACGATGCCTGTTTACACAAATATACAGCCCAGAAAAAGCTTCCTGTACCATCATTTGTAGCAGTGAACTGTGACTCCCTTATCTGGGATTATTCAACATCAGGATATGTGGAAATCCTAAACCCTTCCTAGAAAATTATGACACAGGAATTCCTGTCTGGCAGGTCTCTATTTATGTTATGGATGGCCTAGCCTGAAGCAGGGAGGCTGTCTGGCTGGTGAAGAGAAGGGGCCTTTAAAATGACAATAGCCAGGATACTGGCGGCTCTCCCTGCTTTGATGCTGCTTTTGCTGGATTATGATCAACCAGATAGCTTTATCTGTGGATTCCTGTGTTAAGAGTCCAGCAGATCAGTCAAGACATCTCAAGTCTTGCACACTGCTAAGAACTGCTATTCCCTGCTGATTCGAATTGTGTCAGCAAAAACCTGCAAGATCACAGTACAATGCAACAGGATACTCGGTATCTTTCCCCAAGTCATAGAATTTGTTCCTCAGATGATTCCAAGTTTTATGCCTCCATTGCCAGGTTACATCTGCAGAAGCTCATGACATTAGTCTGAATTTTAATGCTTATTGTTTTCAATGCATCACCCTTTCTTCTGTGTTCTAAAGTTTAATTCAAACTAGTGTTCCGCTTTAGCATTTCTACGTTAATTCTGCTCCAATATCTGATGGACTTAAGTACTTGCCTGGTAGCTGTCTTAGTTGTCTCACTTGTGTCTAAACGGCCCGAGATATTCTAATCCCTTCCTGTAATTCAATCTGCTGTTGGCAGGCTTCTGGCTTTCCTTCCCGTCACCTCCAGCCCCAAATGCCTCTCCTCTGACCTGGCAACCGATAATGGGTCAAGTATTTAGAGAGAGCTGAAAACAGAGTACGATTTTCTTTACTGTTAAGGCGTATGATGCTGGTAAACCCAATGTTAATTGCCCATTCCTAATGGCTTTTAAGAAGGCGTATGGGGAGTCGCTGTCTTGAGCTGTTGTGATAGTGTAGGCACTCTCATGGTGTTGTTCCACTGGGCAACACAGAATTTTGACCCTGTCAATACTTTCCCATGTCCGGATAGAAGAGAACGCAAGTCTACTTGGCAATCTGTGTTAATTTTCAGCCTGCAGTGTTGCATCCTGTTCTTCTTGGTGCTGAAAGGGTTAAATCAAACGGCAAACTGAAGCCCAGCTGTTCCTGTCTGCTTTTGTAAATTGCAGACTAGGCTTTCTGTCAATCATCTACAATTTGAAAATTATACACTCTAGGCATTGCATCAGTGAGAGGAAGTGGATTATATATTGGAAAAACTGGTCCAGTCCTGAACTGGACAATGGTCTGTTTGTTAATCTAAAAAAATGTTTATTTCAGTGAAATTTCCTCACCATTTTTGAGGCAAAAATCCCCTGAAGTTTAAAAATAATCTTAAAGGAAGTCTGCTGGCCATCTGGATATTGTAACTTTGTATTTAAATTGCATCTGTGTATTTAGATTATGAATGTGAAAAACTCCAGTGAAGTTTGACAGGTGAAAAGGGGCTTCCACTTAACAAATATTCACGAAAAGGAGCTTGAATTGCTCAGGCAGGTCGGTAAATGGACTTGTAAAGATAACAGTTTATTCCTAAGGATCAGTTAACATGGTCAAATTTCCATGGGTAACATAGTAAACATTTCAAAGTCAGTATATCAAATTCTACTTGATTATTTTTTTCAACCAAACCATACTTAAAACGTTGAGGGCCAATTTTAATCTACTCCATGGACAAGAATTTGAAGGGCCATTAAAATGGAGACTGGAATTCTGTTACATTCCCAATAGCTGAAATTTTAACCTCTTTTTGCCAAGTACCTCCTAAAAGTGGCAGGGGACTTTACTCCATGATCTGTAAAGTCTAGCTGAATATTCTGAAACTCATTTGATGGAGTACCTAACTTCTATCCACTCCCCACTAATTCAAGCTCAACCAAAATTTTGCTCCCTAATAACCTAACGTGTGCCAAGTTGGAGCTATATGAAGCTCTTCTTTCTTTTTGTTTTAGGTTAGTTTAACGGGGGTTTTTTTTTCCTTAACTATAAAAATTTCCAGTTTTTTCTCTCTCTGTGATTTGACAAGAGGAGTTGTGGTTTTTTGTTCATATACAATAGCTCAACATCAGATTTATTTGATTTTGACTGTATATATTCTTTTGTTGTTTCTACGTTTTTTGTATAATGTGTTTGCTATAACTTCTCCTCTGATTTGTATCCTTTTTTCTGTTGGAAAATCAATAAAAAAAGATTGAAAATGAAAAAAAGTGAATATAGCAGATATGAATTCAAACAAAAAGCAGTCTTTAGTTCTTAATATAGATTGTCAACTGCAAGCCGAAGATTGAAGATAAAAGCACACTTTTGCAAATAAACAGGCAGACCCACAGACTAAGAGATACAGTTTTCAA
This sequence comes from Hemitrygon akajei, assembly GCF_048418815.1. Lineage (NCBI taxonomy): Eukaryota > Metazoa > Chordata > Chondrichthyes > Myliobatiformes > Dasyatidae > Hemitrygon > Hemitrygon akajei. Next base: position 139,580,794 of record NC_133131.1, read on the forward strand.
AATGGTGGACCATGAGACATTTGCATATGCATGAGCCAAATATTAAGACAATGGGGTTGTTCTAATTGGCTTGCATCAAACCAGGCAACATGGGCTAAGCTACTTGCACCATTGTGGCAGACCAGATAGATGTTGTCATTTAGCATATCAAATATTGTCACAGGTATAAGCAATCAATAGATTTTGTGTACTTACTATATTTGTGTACTCAGAGTCAGCCCTGAAAATATTAATTTTGGGTGTTGAGTTCTTTATCTTCAGAAACTTGTAGACGATTGGTGTGAATCACTTTGTAACAAAAGTATTTGAACATTCAGAGGTGTCTCCCGTTGTAGACATGTAATTCAAAGGAAGCATTGTCAACCCATAATATTGAAGTGAACAATGTCACTGTAGCTATTGAAATTGTATTGAATCCCTTCTGTTACCTTTGATCCTAAAAGTATAAAAATGTGATGTTCTCTTGGATTTGTGTCTCCAAAAGAATATCTGTTTGTTTAGATGAATAAACACTTCTATATCACCAGCTTCAGTGTCTCTCCGATGACCTTGATCACAGTCGCAACATTTGGGGGGTGGGGGGGGGGTCATCTGGGATACGTTCACGAGCCACTGTGTGGTCAGTGACTTAAGCAGTCTAAAGGGGTGAGTATTGTTAAAAGTACCCACCCCACACTTAGATCTGTTCAGGTCGATGACCACAGGGTCACAAAGTTTCAGAGAATGCAGCGGAGAGCTGAACTAGTAGATATAAAAAGTGTGGTGTGGTGTAGTGTGTGCGTGTGTGTGTGCATAAGGTATTGGGTAATTTGGTGAGACAGGTCCACTAGTTGTGAAAAGTGGTTACTGACCATTTGGGATCATTCAGGGGAAATGTATAGCAGTAAACTTGTCTGTGAGTTTTAAAACAAGTTTGTAATTTTGGGGTAATATACTTTTATATGAAAGGAAATACAGCAGGCATTGTGAATTCAGTGGAAGACTGCAGAGTACATACCTGTGATTTTAAATCTGTACTGTTTAATTTTTATCCATCCCTTATATTTTGATTTATATGGGAATTAGTGTGGAGATATTTGAGGGAGGTTATACCCAGGTATACCTGTTGGGATGGCACCTATTGCGATCAGACGACGACAGGTCAAGAATCCTGAGGACCCGTCAGCCCATTCACAGACCTTCAGCCCTGGGAAGGAGACCATTTTGACTGAGGTGCCCTCACTTAAAGTCTCCTGTGGGGATTCAAAAGTCCGGCACAAGTTCGAAGAAATGATTGAAATTCACCAAATGCATGCAAAAATATATACGTGTTGGTAAAAGCAAAATGCCCAAGGAATATGTGGGACATTATGGCACAGGGAGTGTGAGATTGTACTCTACAGGGGAAACTAGTGTGAATGCCAGTAACGAGGAGGGTTGTTCAGAGTCATATGGTTTAACCTGAGTCTAGTCACAACACAAGTCTTGTTGCCTTTATCACTGGTTCTCTCCGACACTTAGTCTGGAAATGCATTGGAATTAAAACTCTTATCCTTGTTCAAATCCCTCCCCAACTTTGTAATCCCTCCAGTTCTCCTGCTATTTCACTCTTCCAGATTTTTGAACTTCTCTGATTTTGATTGTTTGATCATTGTCCTTTGTTCTGTCAGCTGCGGTGTCTCTGAACTCTTGGAAATCATTTCCAGTCCTCAAAAATCAAAACTTTTTGTCCTTCTTTCTTCCTGTTGGACCTTCCTTAACATACTCCTCATCCCTAATGTATCTGCACAGTTCAGTAACATGGCGGTGAAATTTATCTTGATGTCCATTGCAGGGTTTTGATTCAAATGGCACCAGTTCCTTTCACCAACAGAAACTGCTTGACCAGCAGTGTACCTCTAGCTGATTATTTTTTGCTCAACAATCCCTTGTAAATGCAGTGAACTTTACCATTGTGGGAATATGAGGAAAATAAGTTATGGGGAAAATTAAGAAGTTCAATAAAGCTCAAAATGAAATTTATTATCCAAGTTTTTATACCAAATACAACGAGATTCACTTTCTTGCAGGCACCTGCAGGAAACCAAAGAGATGCAAAATGAATCCACAAAAAAAGCACACACATAACAAAGAACAACAAAAATCCGATGTGCAAGAGTGGACAAATGTTGCAAATGATAAAAAAGTAAACAAGTAATACTGAGAACGTCAGCTGCGGTATCCCCGAATATGACTCCACGGGCTGCGGAGACAGTTCAGTGCTGAGGTGAGAGAAGTCCATCCAAGAGCCCAGGGCAACGACTGCTCCCAAACCCAACGGCATGGGATCCAAAAGTCCTGTGCCTCTTGCCAATGGTAATAGTGGGAAGAGTCATGCGTCAGACGCAGGCAGCCGGGATGGGCTCCTGTGGGGGATTTTGGCTAGCGTGAAGAAGTGGGGAGTATGGATGTTCTGTAATCTGGCACGGGCTCACTTGCCTGAACTATCTCTGCATTAAATGTGAATAGTACAGGGAAGGGAGGGACAGTTAGCTGCTTGGCTCAGCTCCTGACTGTACCCACCCCTCCCCAGTTTCTAAAGTGCCTAGTTTCTGAAGCGTAGATTAGGAGCCTGAATGAAGCATTGACCATATCAATCACTCAATGGATATGAATTGAGTTCTGATATTCTCCAGTTTTCTTTCAGATTTTCAGAATCTGACATCTTCTGCTTTAAATCAGGAAATATTTTGTTTGAGTTGGTATCCTAATGATTTATTGATTTGGAGGATTATTCACCAAGGCACGGTTTTGAGTCACACAGACCAAGCTGTGTTTGTTTCCTGTTCTGCATTGATTAATGGCCACTATGGGTGCCCAGGTTTAGTTGGTTGGTGAAATGTGCTCACAGCCCAGCTTTTTTAACCTGTTTTTCCGTTTAAATGAAGCCAGGCAACTGTGGGTACAAAGTCACTGCGCTGAGACATAATTTGGGGAGGACTGGAAATTAGTCAGCTGTTATGAGAGTGCAGGGATAGGAGCAGGGGAAGGGAGGAGTATTTCTAGAGGGCACAACCTCAGAATAAAGGGACATCCCTTTAAAACTGAAATAAAGAGGAATTCCTTCAGCCAGAGTATGATGAATCTGTGGGATTCATTGCCAGAGAGGGCTGTGGAGGTCAAGTCATTGAATGCTTTTAAGGTAGGGAATTACATGTCCTTGATTGGTAAAGGGGGTTAAGCATTATAAGAACATAAGAAATAGGAGCAAGAGTAGGCCATCTGGCCTGTTGAGCCTGTTCCACTGTTCAATAAGATCACGGCTGATCTGACTATGGACTCATCTCCACCTACCTGCCTTTCCCCCATAACTCCTAATTCCCCTACTATGCAAAAATCTATCCAACCTCGTCTTAAATATATTTACTGAGGCGGCCTCCACTGCTTCATTGGGCAGAGAATTCCACAGATTCACCACTCTCTGGGAGAAGTAGTTCCTCCTCATCTCTGTCCCAAATCTATTCCCCCGAATCATGAGGCTATGTCCCCTAGTGGAGGAGAATGATGTTGAAAAGAAAATAAGCCACAATGAATGGCAGAACAGACTTGATGGGCCAAATGACATAATTCTGCTCCTATATCTTATGGTATTGTATCTTCCTGTTAAGGTGAGGAGAAAATGGGCCTGTGGCAGCCTGAATATTTATTGGGTTGTCGCATACATAGCTTTTAATCTGTCACTTAAGAAATTCCAGTTAGACAGCTCCATGCTAGAATATTTATGATTTGTGCTTCACTTGCCCTTACCTTTTTGGCAGTCTATAGCTTACTCCCTACCCTTGACTTTTCTCCTGCTAGCCATGATTTCATCCAATTGACTCTACATCACCATTCACTGCCTCTGCATCATGATTTGCTGCTCCGATTCCTTCCTTAATAAACAATGCTGCCACTCCCCCTTCCTCCTTTTCCTTTTGGCTTGTCCTTTTAGAACCTTGTGCAACTTGGAATATTGAGCACCTTGGCCCATTCACGTTGCAGCTTTGTTTCCAGATCTAGAGTATCATCAGTATGTTGCTGCAGTCCCACGTGACAGAATTTCTTTTACTAGCCTTATGTGTGGCACCCTATCACAGGCCTTCTGAAACTCCAAAATAAAACTGCATTGGCTGTTGTGTCCTCATCTATCCTGCTAGTTAAAACCTCAACCATAACATAACATCTCTTGATGTTATTGGCCAGTTCATATCTGAGTTCAGCTCACTGAACTCGTATATTTACTATAATGTGCGCATGGAGAACTGCTGGCAGTCACAACTCTACTCCCCAGCATGAGTCAATGCCCTGGGGAGAGGAAAGGAAAAAAGCTGAAATACTAACTGAAAAAACATCCAGATTAGGCACAAACTTCGAACACAATATGCAGCAAAATTGAATCACTAACAACAACTTTCATCTCTGCAACTGGTACTTATTAATTATTTCACCTTGAATCAAGTGTGATTGGTTTAGTCCAGAGCTATGTGTGGTTAAAAAGCCAAGAGAAAACACACTAGAATCTGGTTCAAGTCAGTAACATTTATCTGTCTTGCGCAGAAACAATTGTTCTGGTGTCCTGAAGCCTTCCAATTGGACTTTACGGTCATTTTAAAAAAAATGTACCCCTCACACCACAAACCATTTTGGTCATTTTCCCCAGGTATTTGACAAATTTTTCACTGGATTTTATGAGTGCATGACAGAATTTTGAATTATTTTTCCAAGGAACCATGTCAAATTTCCTTATGGCATTGAAGAAGACCATTTCAGCGCATCGAGGATTCATGGAGCAATCCTGCCAACTGAATCCCCCCAGTTAGGGTTGTTGAGTCATAGAGCAGTAGAGTATGGAGAACAGGCCGTTCAACACAATGAGTCCACACCAACCACTGTGCCCGCTCAGATAGTCCCAACTTCCTGCATTTGGCCCATATCCCTCTAAAATTGCCTTTTCATGTACCTGTTCCAGTGCTCCTCAGGTTATACTATTGCACCTGTCTCAGCCACTACCTCTGGCACCTTGTTCCATATACTCACCACACTCTGCATGAAAATGCCCATCAGGACCCTTTAAAACCTTGCCTCTCTCAACCTAGACGTATGCCCCCTGGTTTTGTTCTTCCTTCCTCTGTGGAAAGTACTTACCTACGACTCTCATAATTTTAAACATATCAATATTTTCCTCCCCCCATCCCCTTTCTCCAACATTCCAAGGAATAAAGAATTTTCCCTATAACCCTCTGACCCCCTAGTACTGGCAACCTCCTTGAAAATCTTCTCTGCACCCTTTCCAAATTGACCACATCTTTCCTATAATGAGGTGAGCAAAACTGTTCACAAATTGTGGACTCTCCAATGACTTACATAATTGCAGCATCATGCCCCAACTCATCGCCCTGCCTGATGATCAGTGTGTTAAACATGTTTTTTTCTCACCACTGTCTACCTGTAATTCTACTTTCAATAAACATCCATTTGTACTCTTCATCCACTCTGTTCCATTACACTCCCTTGTGCCCTACTACTCATGCCACAAGTCTTACCCTGGTTTGATTTGCCAAAATGCTCATCTGTATTGAAATCCATTTGCCACTCCTCAGCCACTTCCATAACTTATCAAGATCCCTCATAATCTACGATAACCATCTTCACTATTGACAACTAATCTTGTGACGTTGGCAAACCTACGAATCAAGTTTTCTGTATTTGTATCCATATTATTTATATAAGTAATGAATAACAAGGATCGCAATACTTACCACTGTGTGGTACACCACTAAGTCATCAGTCTCCATTCCAAGAAACAATCTTCAACCACCAGCCTTTGTTTCCTACCTCAGAGCCAATTTTGAATTCACTCTAATTATCTCTCCCTGGATCACATGCAACCTAATCTTCCAGGCCAGTCTACCATGTGGGATATTATCAAAGGCCCTGCTAATGTCCCACTGACAACATTCACTTCCCTGATCTCATCTACCTCTTTGGTTATTTCTTCAAAAAGGCTCTAAAAATTTCGTCAAGCAGGATCTCACATACATGAAGCCATGGGCATTCTTCCTAATCAGACTCTGTCCATCCAAATGCTGGTAGATTATATCCCTCAGGTGTCCCTTCATTAACTTCATCACCGCTGACAGGCCTGTAGTTCTCTGGCCTGTCCTTGCTACTCTTTAAACATTAAAATGACATTAGCTATCTTCCAGTGGCTAATAATGAAGAAAATATCTCCACAAGGGCCTCTGAAATGTCCTCTGTAGCTTCCCACGAAGTCCGAGGATGCACTCAGCCCTGGGAATTAGTCCACTTTGTTATGCTGTAAGGCTACAAGTACTACATCTCTGGTAGTATAAATGTCCTCCAAAACATCCCCACTTGCTTCCCTTACCTCTTGAAAAACCACAGTTTTCTCCTCCTCCACCCAGAGGGTTTCAGTCAGATGGTTGTGAGAGTGTGGAAAGAGCTGCCAACACAAGTGGTATATGTGCACTCGATTTCAACGTTTAAGGGAAATTTGGATAGGTATGTGGATGGTAGGGATATGGAAGGCTGTGTTCCCATTGCAGGTCGATGGGTGTAGGCAATTTAAGTTGTTTTGGCATGGTCTAGATTGGCCAAAGAGCCTGTTTCTGTGCTATACTTTTATAGACAATAGACAATAGGTGCAGGAGTAGGCCATTCGGTCCTTCGAGCCAGCCCCACCATTTACTGTGAGCATGGCTGATCATCCACAATCAGTACCCCGTTCCTGCCTTCTCCTCATATCCCTTGACTCTGCTATCTTTAAGAGCTCTATCTAACTCTTTCTTGAAAGCATCCAGAGAATTGGCCTCCACTGCCTTCTGAAGCAGAGCATTCCACAGATCCACAACTCTCTGGGTGAAAAAGTTTTTCCTCAACTCCATTCTAAATGGACTACCCCTTATTCTTAAACTGTGGCCTCTAGTTCTGGACTCACCCATCAGCGGGAACATTTTCTATGACTCTATGACACCTCTGTCTACTTTTCTCTCTTATCAGATTCCTTCTTCTTCTTCAGCCCTTTAACTCTTAGCTATCACCTCCTGGCTTTCCACATCATTCCCTTTTATCACCCCTCCCCCACCCACCTATTTTCCTCTCACTCGGACTCACCTATCACCTACCAGCTTGTGCTCCTCCCCCCTCCCTCCACCCTTTATTTTGGCTTCTGCCCAAACCACCCCCCCCCCCCCCAACTCCATTGCAGTCCTGGTGAAGAGCTTGAGCTGGAGATGTTGGCTGTTCATTTTCCTCCAAAGGTGCTCCCCGACCTGCTGAGTTCCTCCAGCATTTTGTGTGTGTTGTGGAATTCTCTACCTTGCATATTTCCTCATCAGTCTCTGCCCAGCATCTGTTGCCTGGTCTTGGTTTACGGGTGAAGGGTCACAGGCTTAAGGGGAACATGAGGGGAAGTTTGGATCGGTACATAGATGGCAGGGCTATGGAGTGCTATGGTCCTGGTGCAGATCGATGGGAGTAGGCAGCTTAAGTGGTTTTGGCATGGACTAGATGGGCAGAAGGGCCTGCTTCTTGGTGTTGTACTTCTCTATGACTCCACTCGATAGCTACTTTATTAAGTGCACCTGTACATTAATGCAAATAACTACTCAGCAAATTATGTGGCAGCAACTTAATGCGTAAAAGCATGCAGACATGGCTAAGAGGTTCAGTTCTTGTCAGAACAAATATCAGAATGGGGAAGAAATGTAATCTAAGTGATTTTGACCATGGATGTCCAGCTCTCCTGTGTACTAAATGGGGTTACATATTCAGACTTCTATAATGATAGTAAGTTCCTGACGCACTTGCTGCCTTGACTTTGAGGGGCAGCTACTGCTTATGAATCATGCATGATAGAAATGTTAAGAGTATTCCATATAGTTATTGATAAAATATTTAAAAATTATAAAAAAAATCATTCTCTGAAATTTGCAATGGTTAATTAATTTGAAACATGCTCTTCTTAAATTAATGACCATTTGTCAATATATTGATCCTGTCCCTTTGATGTGCGTTATCAGCGGGTGGTTATGGAAGTGAAGGCATGTCCTTAAGTATGGGAGGAGTTTGTGAGCAGATGGAACCAGGTAGAGGGAGGAGATTGAAGGGAGGAACAAAGCAAATGTGAACTGAATGGACAGGCAGATGTGTGAGGGAAGAGAAGACCTGAGGTGTTACCTGAATTGGAAAACTAAATATTCCTACCACTGGGTAGTATGAGGTCCTAATGGAATACGGGATGATGTTCTTCCAATTTGTTTTTGCTCTCTCTGTAACAATGGAGAAAGTTGAGCAAAGATCAGTCGGTGTGGGAGTCAGAAGACCACTTCCTCAATTGGAAGGGCTGTTAATAGACAATAGACAATAGGTGCAGAAGTAGACCATTCGGCCCTTCGAGCCTGCACCGCCATTCTGAGATCATGGCTGATCATCTACTATCAATACCCGGTTCCTGCCTTGTCCCCATATCCCTTGATTCCCCTATCCATAAGATACCTATCTAGCTCCTTCTTGAAAGCATCCAGAGAATTGGCCTCCACTGCCTTCTGAGGCAGTGCATTCCACACCCCCACAACTCTCTGGGAGAAGAAGTTTTTCCTTAACTCTGTCCTAAATGACCTTATTTTTAAACCATGCCCTCTGGTACTGGACACTCCCAGCATCTGGAACATATTTCCTGCCTCTATCTTGTCCAATCCCTCAATAATCTTATATGTTGCAATCAGATCCCCTCTCAATCTCCTTAATTCCAGTGTGTACAAGCCCAGTCCTTCTAACCTCTCTGCGTAAGACAGTCCAGACATCCCAGGAATTAACCTTGTGAATCTACGCTGCACTTCCTCTACAGCCAGGATGTCCGTCCTTAACCCTGGAAACCAAAACTGTACACAATACTCCAGGTGTGGTCTCACCAGGGCCCTGTACAAATGCAAAAGGATTTCCTTGCTCTTGTACTCAATTCCCTTTGTAATAAAGGCCAACATTCCATTAGCCTTCTTCACTGCCTGCTGCACTTGCTCATTCGCCTTCAGTGACTGATGAACAAGTACTCCTAGATCTCTTTGTATTTCTCCCTTACCTAACTCTACACCATTCAGATAATAATCTGCCTTCCTGTTCTTACTCCCAAAATGGATAACCTCACACTTATTCACATTAAACGTCATCTGCCAAGTATCTGCCCACTCACCCAGCCTATCCAAGTCACCCTGAATTCTCCTAACATCCTCATCACATGTCACACTGCCACCCAGCTTAGTATCATCAGCAAACTTGCTGATGTTATTCTCAGTGCCTTCATCTAAATCTTCATCTTCATCTTCATCTGTTTAGATCCCTGGATGGTGCTGAGGGACAAGGTGTAACAGCAAGCATTGCACTTCCTTTGCCAGGTGCTAGGGTATATAGCAAATATTGTGGAATGCAGATGGAATTTAAAACGCTGCTCAGAACAATGAGTTTCCTGGAGCTGTAGGTTGGGGTCAATCACAAACAAAGAAACAGTCCATGCAGACCTCAGATGCCCATAATGCATGAATGTGACTTAGACTCAGCGGGGATTAACATTCATTTTGGGGTGCCTGGAGTGTGGGTGCAAAGAAGGAGGCATTTGAAAACTATGGTGTATGGTGCATGGTGTTTCTTCTGTAGTTGTACAGGGCCCTGGTGAGACCCCACCTGGAGTATTGTGTTCAGTTTTGGTCTCTAAATTTGAGGAAGGACATTCTTGCTATTGAGAGAGTGCAGCGTAGGTTCACGAGGTTAATTCCTGGGATGGCGGGACTGGCATATGTTGAAAGATTGGAGTGACTGGGCTTGTACACACTGAAATTTAGAAGGATGAGAGGGGATCTGATTGAAACATATAAGATTATTAAGGGATTGGACACGCTAGAGGCAGGAAACATGTTCCTGATGTTGTGGGAGTCCAGAACCAAAGGCCACAGTTTAAGAATAAGGGGTAGGCCATTTAGAACGGATTTCAGGAAAAACTCTTTCATCCAGAGAGTGGTGAATATGTGGAATGCTCTGCCTCAGAAGGCAGTGGAGGCCAATTCTCTGGATGCTTTGAGGAAAGAGTTAGATAGAGCTCTTAAAGATAGCGGAATCAAGGGATATGGGGAGAAGGCAGGAATGGGGTACTGATTGTGGATGATCAGCCATGATCACAGTGAATGGCAGTGCTGGCTTGAAGGGCCGAATGGCCTACTCCTGCACCTATTGTCTATTGTCTATAATTCAAAGGAAGCATTGTAGAGCATTGTAGATGCATTGCAACTGTAAAATTGTCCTGCTGTTACCTTTGACCTTTAGCGTATAAAAATGTCATGTAATATTGAGTCAAGCAAGCAGCATCTTCTTCCAGGAGTGTCTCAATATGGTGCCTGTTGCTCTTTTTTGTTGAATAAACACTATTATATCCACTAGCTTCTGTGTCTCTCCCGTGACTTTCCTCATGTCACAACAATGGGGAAGAGTTGATGGGGAGGAGTGAGCATCACGAGAGTCCCAAAGGCAACAAAACTGTGGAAAGCTGAAAGAGGGTAAAAGAGGAAGACGAGGCTCATGGTTGAGTCACGTTGGAGCTGACAGGAATGATGTTGGAGGATGATGCGTGTGAAGTGAAGGCGGAAACCAAGGAACTCTATTGCTGCTCTGCCAGGGAGAAGATTGGAGGGATGGGATAGGGAATTGTGTGAAAAGAGATGTGCAGGAAATGGAGGAGATACCTGTGAGGGGTCTCATTATCTGCAACAGAAGGGAAGTCATGTTCGCAGAAAAGGGAGGACATATTAGAAACTTCAAAGAAGAATGCCTCATTGTGAGACAGATGTGGTGGAGATAGAGAAATTAAGAGTAAAGGATGTCATGTCGGCCTTTCAGGAGGCAGGGTGGTTGGAGGTACATTCAAGGTAGCTGTGGACATCAGTGGGTTTATAGAAGATGTCATTGGCAACTCTGTCTCCTGAGATGGCGCCTGAGAGATTCAGATAAAGATGAAGTGTCAGACATGGTCCAGGTGAATTTGAACATCTCAATTTGAAGCATCAACAATTATTTTTGCCCACAGATCAAGTTCAAGTTTAATTTACTGTCATTCAGCTGTAGATGTGTATATCGTCAATTGAAAGAATGTTCCCCTGGACCAAGGTGCATAATACAGTACACATAACTCACACACACAGCACATAAAGTAATATTACCATAAATAAATTAACAAATAATAAGGTCCATATACAAGTTAGCAAGTGAGCAGTACAGTGCAACTCCATTTCATACATGATGAGACCGTATGGTAAGATTCATGCGTGGTGGCAGGGAATTCATAATTCTGACAGCCCAAGGGAAGGAGCTGTTTTCCAACCAAACTGTTCTTGTTCTAATGCCACGGTACCTCCTGACTGATGGTAGGGGTTCAAAGAGATTGTCGTGTGGATAGGAAGCATCATTGACAATGCTTTGGTTCGTACAGGATCTAGCAATGCAGTCATGTGTCAGCAGTGTGAACAGCAGTGGGCTGAGAATTCAGCCCTGGGGGTGGCAGTGCTCAGTGTGATGGGGCTACAGCTGCTTCTGACAACATGGACTGTCTGTGACCTTTCTGTCACAAAGCTGCTTCTCTTGCTGAGTTCCTCCAGCAGGTTGCTTGTTGCTCCAAGTGCTGTACCCTTGTTGAGTTTTGTCCTGATGTGCTCATTTCTCTAGCCCTAAGAGCAATATATTTAATGGTTTACTGCAACTGCTTTGTGGTAGAAATTTCCACTGGTTCAGTAGCCTCTGGGAGAGAAATGTCTCCTTATCTCAGTCTTAAAAAGAAAACCCTTTATCCTTTGACTGTGGCTCCTGGTTCTGGATTCTGCCCACTGGGAGTTTTCTTCCTGAATCTCATCTGATGATTCCTTTTAGAATTTAGTTGGTTTTAATGATGCTGCCTCTCAGTCTAATAAACTCTAGTGGATATAATCCAAATTGACCCAATCTTTTTTCATGGCATTCCTGCCTTTACATACTTGCAGAAAGCTTTCAGCAAGATCCTACATAAAGAGATTAACATGCAAAATTGATGCATTTCGAATTGTGAGTATTGTACTAAAATGGAGAAAGAAATGGTTGGCAGACAGAGACAAAAAGTAGGGAAACCCTGCTACCTTTTCTGAGTAGCAGGTAATGAATAGAGAGACAACATTATGTTTAGCACTTGGACCCCGCTATTTACAATAGACTGTAGATATGATTTACACTATTGTAACGTGAACAAAGTCACCAGAAGGAGACTGAAGCTAATGTATACTGAAGTGTTTTATTCAACCTGTGATGCTGTTGGAGGAAGTTTGACCCAACATTGACCCAATATTGCATAACATTTTATTTGTGAAGTGGGGTGCCGTGTGCAATCATAATCGATTGAAAACGGACGTGGGAGCACGGAGGAACATTGGGAAATCCCCAGGAAGACCTTCTTCGTTGCTGCTACTACTGTGAGGTCCGGGACTCTGCTGGGAAGAACAGGCCCGCAGTCCGTTGGCGGGGCCGTCTTAATATATTCGGTAGAGGATGGTGTGAGGAGAAGCTGTGCCAGAGGGGATGGTCATCGGCTCGGAGGTTCGATGGACTCAGAGTCCGCTGCGGTCAGGTCGCTTTCGGTGTGTGCTGCGTCTGCGAGGCTGAGTCCGGCGGCGCCGTGGAAGTCCATAGCGGGGGTATTCTCTTCTGCCACCGGCAGATCTGTCGGGACCCTGGGGACTTGTGGAAACTGTGTGGTGATTTCTTTGAACTTATAGTCCTTTAACATCTTTATCAATTATGCTATTGTTTGCACTGTTGTAACTATATGTTGTAACTATGTGGTTTTGTGCAGGTCTTGTAGCTTTAGTTTTTGGTCTTGTTTGTCTGGTGGATTTGGAGCTCCTTTCCGGGGAATGTGTTAAGACGGTAGCGCGATATTAATACACAGCAGCCTCTATGGACTCTGGATTGGGGATTGCCAAACGTTATGTGGATTTTCTAGTGTAGTCTGTTTTGTCATATGCTTTTGTGATATCATTCTGGAGGAACGTTGTCTCATTTTTTAACTGCATTGCATTTGTGGTTTCTAAATGATGATAAACTGAATCTGAATATGCTAAAGGTCAAAGGTAACAGCAGGGCAATTGTATAGTAACAATGCATCTACAAAGCTTCCTTTGAATTACCGTACATATAATTTTCACACCTCCTTCTTCGCACCCACACTCCAGACACCCAAAATGGATGTTAATCAGCATTGTCTGATTTTCAATTAACTGCTGTCCGCAGCTCCAGGAATCTATTTTCTGGGGCTACACTTTAAATTTAATCTACAGGCCACGTTCAGATCTAAGTATTTATTCTTGAAGTTAATATTTGCTGTATACCCTAACACCTTAATATACACCTTTTCCTGTATAAATTATGTTATGTCATGTCTATGATGTACTGCGCTGCAAAACTTTAACTTTCATGTCTTTTTAACCCTAGGTATGAATGCACATGACAATAAACTTGATAAGCTTGATATTGTCAGCTCCTACCTCTATTTTCTGAAGCACTAAGCTGAATTGTGCTGGTTATGGTTAGTTGCTTGGAAGAAAACTGGCAGCACTTCTTTACTCGGTGGTAACGATGAACTAGACTATTGTGTGCCCAGTGGTACGAGCTGCATTACAGATGTGGTGCCTCTATTACTTTGCTCTGTCACCGGATTCCAAGTCGAGTCGGGGCATACCCAATATTATCCTGGGAAAACTCTTTCTGCGATCCAGGTGAAGGACTGGATTCCTCAGCTGTCTGAAAAGGGATTTCTGACTTGGACGTAAGGAAAGAAAAAAAAGTAAATAATCAATTTTATTTGTTTCACTTTCTTTTCATACTTTTAATTATTAACTAGTGTTTTAATGCACTTCTGCAATTAAATTACTTAAAGCAATTTTAATAGATTTTAGCTGGATCTCTGGTGATGCAGACATTGATTGGGGGGGATGTCAGGGTGTTTCTGAGATGCTTGTTGAGGTTAGATTTTTCTATCATGCATTGTCTCTTCCTTGCATTTATTAATTACCTTCTGACAAAAGCAAACTGAACGGAAATGTTAATTGTTAATATCCAATTAATTTCTAAGTGTTTCATTTAGGTAAGTTACCCCCCACATTAAGCAATACAAATATTAAAAATCTTTGATGCTGGGAATCTGACACATTCGTTTTTTATTACCCTATTCCATTTGAACAATACGTTTCTGCGATACCCTTTCAGCCATTTTATAAGTTAATAGTTACGGATAAGAGCTGTCACAGTTTGTTAAGAGACACAGGAGGCTGCAGATGCTGGAATCTGAAGAAACAAGCAATCTTTTGGTTCTCGGCCTTCAATGTCGAATGTTTATTTCCTTCCATCGATGCTGCCTGACTTGCTAGGTTCCTCCAGCACCTTGTGTGTGTTGTTCAAGATCTCCAACATCTGCAGAATCTCTGTGCACTGTAGAAACTCAGCAGGTCGAGCAGCTTCAGTGCATGTGGAGGGTGGGGGGAGTGTGGGGGTAGAAATTGTTGACATTTTGGATGGAAAACCTGCATCAGGATGGGACTTCTATTTTCTTAACTTCACTGCAGTTCTTAGTTTTTTTCAAAACTTTGTTTACTTACATTAACTTTCTTGTTTGTTTCTTCTGTTTGTCTCTTCTTGACCTGGTGAGTATCAGCTGTACGTAGTGTGAACATCTGTAGTACCTGGACGTGTGCTCTCTACACACAAAAGAACATTTCAGGAGTTAATTGTTTTTTTCTCACACAGCGCTTTTTAATTTTCCGCATTGTTGAAGGGCTTTGTACGGAGAAAGAGTAACCCTGATCTGATCGCTTCACGTTGTACAATAGTCTATTATGAGGATGGTTTTCTGTGGAATCTCCCCTAGGCAGCTGAGCCATCAGATTGTCAGAAAAATCTGCTTAAACAATGGAGTGATGGAAAGAGAGAGGTTATCTGTACGCTCTGGAACTCTTCAGCTTGTATTATGCTTCAATTGAAATTACTTCATAAATAATAACATCACTTGAAATATGGCTTTTAATTGATTACAGAACTGACACTCCTGTTGCATCATACATTATTACAACGAAAGAAATAGCCTAAATACTGTAATATGATTAGCAATTACACACGAACATTTCTGGTGTGAGTGAATGCAGTCTGCCGTTTTGGAATGAAACTTTGTGAACCAGTTCTTACTGACTCAATTCAGTACTGAGATAGAATCATCACCTACTGTCTCCCCATTCCTTTACTCGCTTGGTTTGAATGTGGAAGGCTATAACTGATGCCCTGCCTCTGAAAGTGGTCTGATAGTTTCAATAGCCGGCAAAGCTCCCCAGTAAGACAATTCTGGAGGTACGTGGATACCTCAAGAATGGTTATCTGATGGTCGAACCAGAAGCCCTGGCTGAACGCAGAGGTTCACTCTAAAAGTTCTATAGATGGACTGTGGACAACATTCTGACAAGCTGCATCACTGTCTGGTATGGGGGGGGGTGGGGGGGGGGGCTACTGCACAGGACCAAAAGAAGCTGCAGAGGGCTGTAAATCTAGTCAGCTCCATCTTGGGTACCAGCCTACAAAATGCCCAGGACATTTTCAAGGAGCAATGTTTCAGAAAGGCAGTGTCTATTATTAAGGACCTCCAGCACCCAGGGCATGCCCTTTTCTCATTGTTACCATCAGGTAGGAGGTACAGAAGCCTGAAGGCACACACTCAGTGATTCAGGAACAGCTTCTTCCCCTCTGCCATTCGATTCCTAAATGGACATTGAACCCTTGGACACTACCTCACTTTTAAAATATATATTATTTCTGTTTTTTGCGATATTTTTAATCTATTCAATAAACATATACAGTAATGTATTTATTTATTTTTTTCCTTCCATATTACGTATTGCATTAAACTGCTGCTGGGTGCTAAGTTAATAAATTTCACTTCACATGCCAGAGATAATAAACCTGATTCTGATACTAAATCCTGGGACGCTTCCTTCAAGTCTGTGACAGAACAGCTTTTAGAGTAGCCAGGGAGAAACCTCATTTCAGGCATCAAGAAAGCAAAGGCCACCTACACACAAAACCTTCAGGAACAGCTGTCCAATATCGATCCCTGGCGCATGCGGTTGGCATTAAGGGCCACGCAAGGAAAAGCAGTGTCGATTGTTCCAGTGACGCCTCCCTCCCCGACGTTCGAGGCATGCAACACGCAAAAGCTAACCCTCTCCCAGCTGAGCAGCCACTGTCTGTAACAACCGCAGACATGAGAGAATCTCTGCAGAGAGTCGACTCCCGTAACGTGGCCGAGTCCTCAGGGAGTGTGCACATCAGCTCACTGACATCTTCACGGACATCTTCAACATATCCAGACTTCAGTCCCACATTCGTCAAATCAGCCACCATCATCTCTGTACCAAAGACCTCTACACATTCAGAAATAAATGCCTACTGTTCGGTGGCACTGATGCCAATCATCATGAACAGCTGGTAAAGGCACATATCAAAAACTCCATTCCTGCCGTATTGGACACTCACCAACATGCTTACTGACAGAACTACTCTGCGACAGATGCCGTAACATCTGCCATGCTCCTGGCCCTGACACACTTAGTAAACAGGAGCACTTACTACAGAATGCTGTTTCTGGATTTCAGTTTGGCATTCAACATGTTCTCTCACAGCCATTCAACATTCTGTCAGATCTTGTTGAACAAACTCCTACTCCTCAGTCATATGCAACGGGGTCTTGGATTTCCTAACTAACAGGATAGTCAGGATGGGCAGCCGCTCCTCACGCTCAATCATCCTCAACCCCAGGGCTGTACACTCTGCTCACACACGATGCAAGGTCAAACACCCGAGCAGTCACAACGTCAATTCGCCGATCACATGACAGTGGAGGGTGGGGCTCATGACCAACAGCAATGAGGCAGCCTACAGAGAGAAGATGAAAGAGCTCAAGGCCTGGTACCAGGGAAAAATCCTCATCCTTCATGTCAGCGAGACAAAGAAGATAGTTATTGACTTCAGCAGACCATGATCCACTCACACCACTCCTCACATCGGCGGTATAGCAGTTTTAAACTCCTGGGAGTGCACATCTCATACACAACCTCTCATGGCCACAGAATACATCTTACACGGTCAAGACAGCTCATCAATGCCTCTACTTTCTGAAGAAGAAAAGAGAACTGGACTATGCACAGTGATACACATGCCATTCAGCAGAGAGCATCCAGGCAAACTTTATCACTGCTCGGTATGGAAACTGCCCTGCAGTGGACAGGAAAGCTCTAAAACGGGTGGTCAACACTGCCCAACACATCACCAGCACCAGCCTACTAGCCATCAAGGACACGTATGCAGAAAGGTGTCGGGAAAGGGCCAGTAACATCATGAAGGATCCCACCCACCCTGCTCATGTTTGTCCCTCTCCCATCAGGGAGGAGGCTACGTAGCATCCACACCTAGACCACCAGACTCAAAAATAGATACTTTCCTCAGCAGTAAGGCTGATCAACACCTCCTCCAACTAACTCCATCACTGGTCAGTCACCTTATGTACAGCGCCACCCTGTGACATACCATAAGACCATAAGACATGGGAGCAGAATTAGGCCATTTGGCCCATTGAGTCTGCTCCACCTTTCAATCATGGCTGATCTTTTTTTCTTTGATACAATCAATCTATGTATATAAGCTATCTTATGTATTTATATTTATTGCATTTTAAGTTATTATTGTGTTCTTTATCTTTGTGGTTTTTTTTGTGCTGTGTCAGATCCTGACTAACATTTATTTTGTTGTCCTAGGAAATGACATGAAACAATCTTGAATAAGATTCCTTGTGTTTGCTTGTTGAATAAGGTTAGCTTTATTTGTCAAGTGTACATTGAAACGTGGAGTGAAATGAGTCCCCTGCTGAAATCAGATCAGCGAGGATTGCACTGGGCAGCCTGCAAGAGCTTCCAGCACCAACATAGCATGCTCACAAACTACCCTTAACCCTACGTCTTTGCAATGTGTGTGGAAGCTGTATCACCAGGCGGGAACTCCCGCTGTCACAGGAAGAACATACAAGTTCCTTAGGGATAAGAATTGAACCCCAGTCAGTGATCACTGGTGCTGTAAAGCATTCGGTTAATTGTGATGCGACGGTGTCACGCTGCCTCCAAACCCCTATAGTCCATCCTCAGCAACAGCAGCTGTAAAATCTGTAAGGGATTTTCAACCGTCTCTAACTCTGCTTAATCTTTAGAGATAACTTACCTTCCACCTTATTCCCATTTGCCTGCATTTGCTCTATATCCTTCCATGCCTTGGCTTTTCAAGTTCATGTCTAAATGTCTTGCCGTCATTGTATCTTATTCTGCCTCCACTGGTAACGAGTTCCAGATATCAACCAATTCTGTAAAACAACACTTTTCTCTTAAAATTCCCTGTAACTCCCCTTCTTCTCATCTTAAAACGATGGCCTCTTGCTTTTGATACCTCCACATGAGAAAAACATTCTGAAAGGTGATTCCCCAGTGTAATTCCAAAGAACCTGAGCAAGAATGGGTTCTGCTCCTAGACCTTGTGGTGATTGTGAGTGGGACTGAAGCTGGTAGATGTAAAACGTCTTGTTCATGATAATTTGCAGGCATTTTCTTGTAGATACTGACCGTAAAACCTCCCTAACCTTAACTTATATTGTTTTTATACTTCTAAGAACAAGGATAACAGCAGGTGATTCAAAATAATTCCATTAGCTGTAATGATATTGTTTACCTCCAGGCTCGACAAGAAGCTCAGAGACCTCAGCCTTCACCCTGCCTTGTGTAACTGGATCCTGAACTTCCTGTCAGATCGCTAGCAGGTGGTAAGAGTGGGCTCCCTCATCTCTGTCCCTCTGACCCTCAACACAGGTGCCCCTCAGGCCTGTGTCCTAAGCCCCTCCTTTACACTCTGTATACCCATGATTGTGTCGCCACCCACAGTTCCAATCTGCTAATTGAATTTGTTGATGACACTACATTGATTGGCCTAATCTCAAATAATTCTGTGGACGTGAACGGGGCGTCTGGATGGTATGTTGCCTCCCAGGTGCTAGGGTCAGGGATGTCTCTGATCGCATCCACAACGTTTTGGAGAGGGAGGGAGAGCAGCCAGATGTCTTGGTATGTATTGGTGCCAATGACATAGGAAGGAAAAGCAAAGAGGTCCTGAAAAGAGAATTTAGAGTGCCAGGCAGAAAGCTGAGAAGCAGGGCCTCCAGGGTAGTAATTTCTGGATTGCTGCCTGTGCCACACACCAGTGAGGGTAGAAACAGGATGATTTGGCAGGTAAATGCGTGGCTGAGAAGGTGGTGCAGGGAGCAGGGCTTCAGGTTCTTGGATCATTGAGATCTCTTCTGGGGGAGGTATGTCCTGTTCAAAAATGATGGGTTGCACCTGAAACTTGAGTGGCACCAATATTCTAGAAGTCAGGTTTGTTAGAGCTGTTGGGGAGGGTTTAAACTAATTTAGCAGGTAGGTGGGAACTGGAGTGATGGGACTCAGGATAGGATGGGTAGTAAAAAAGTAAAGATAGTGTGCAGTCAGACTGTCAGGAAGGGCAGGCAGGTGATGGGATATAGTCGCAGCCAACAGGGTGAGTATCAGTACATTGGGGATGCAAAATCAAAAAGGGTAACAAATATGATACTCAAGATATTGTATCTCAATGCCCAGAGTATATGAAATAAGGTGGATGATCCTGTTGCACTGTTGCAGATTGTCAGGTATGATGTTGTGGCCATTGCTGAATCGTGGCTGAAGGATGGTTGTAGTTGGGAGCTGAATGTCCAAGGTTACAGATTGTATCGGAGGGATAGGAAGGTAGGCAGAGAGGGAGGCGTGACTCCACTGTTAAAGAATGGCATCAAATCAGTAGAAAGATGTGACATAGGATCGGAAGATGTTGAATTCTTGTGGGTTGAGTTAAGAAACTGCAAGGGTAAGGGGACCATGATGGTAGTTATATACAGACCTCCCAACAGTGGCTGGGAGGTGGACCACAGATTACAATAGGAAATAGAAAAGGCGTGACAAAAAGGTAATGTTATGATAGTCATGGGAGATTTTAACATGCAGGTTGATTGGGAAAATCAGGTTGATAATAGATCGCAAGAGAGTGAGTTTGTTGAATGCCTAAGAGATAGCTTGTTAGAGCAGTTTGTCATTGAGCCTACCCGGGGATCAGCTATACTGGATTGGGTTTCATGTAAAGAACCGGAGATGATTAGTGAACTTAAGGTAAAAGAACCCTTAGGAACCAGTGATCACAATATGATTGAGTTCAACTTGAAATTTGATAGGGAGAAAGTAAGGTCTGACGTAGCAGTACTTCAGTGGAGTGAGGGAAATTACAGTGGTATGAGAAGGGAGTTTGCAAAAGTAAACTGGAAGGATCAGCTGGCAGGGATGTCAGCAGAGCAGCAATCGTGTGTGTTTTTGAGGAAAAATGAGGGAGGCACAGGACATGTGTATTCAAAAAGTGAAGAAATACTCAAATAGCAAAATAGTACAACTGTGGCTGACAAGGGAAGTCAAAACTAATGTAAAAAAAAAAGAGAGAGCATAAAACAAAGCAAAAATTAGTGGGAAGACAGAGGATTGGGACATTTTTAAAAATCTGCAGAGAGCAACTAAAATAATCATTAGAAGGAAAAGATGAAATATGAAAGCAAGCTAGCAAATAATATCAAACTGGATAATAAAAGCTTTTTCAAGTATGTAAAAAATAAAAGATAGACGAGAGTGTATATAGGATTGCAAGAAAATGAGGCAGGAGAAATAATAATGAAGGACAAGGAGAAGGAAGATGAACTGAATGAGTATTTTGCATCACTCTTCACTGTGGAAGACACTAGCAGTATGCCTGATGTTGTAGTGTGTGAGGGAAGAGAAGTGAGTGTAGTTACTATTACAAGAGAGAAGGTGCTCAAAAAGCTGAAAGACCTAAAGGTACATAAGTCACCTGGACCAGAGGAACTGCACCCTAGGGTTCTAAAAGAGGTAACATTAGAGATTGTGGCGGCATTAGAAACGACTCTGGCATGGTACCAGAGGACTAGAAAATTGGAAATGTCACTCCACTCTTTAAGAAAGGAGGAAGGCAGCAGAAAGACCAGTTAGCCTGACCTCAGTGGTTGGGGAGATGTTAGAGTCAAATGTTAAGGGTGAAGTGATGGCGTACTTGGTGACACAGGACAAGATAGGACAAAGTCAGCATGGTTTCCTTAAGGGAAAATCCAGCCTGACGAACCTGTTGGAATTCTTTGAGGAGATTACAAATAGGATAGATAAAGGGGGTGCTGTGGATGTTCTATATTTGGACTTTCAGAAGGCCTTTGACAAGATGCCACACATGAGGCTGCTTACCCAGTTAAAAGCCCATGGCATTACAGGAAAGTTGCTAAGATGGTTAGAGCATTGGCTGATAGGAAGAAGGCTATGAGTAGGAATCAACCGATTCTTATCTGATTGACTGCCAGTGACTAGTGGTGTTCCGCAGGGATCAGTGTTGGGACCACTTCCTTTTTATGCTGTATTTAGATGATGAAAGAGATGGCTTTGTTGCCAAGTTTGCAAATGATATGAAGATTGGTGGAGGGGCAGGTAGTGTTGAGGAAACAGGTAGGATGCAGAAGGACTTAGACAGAATAGGAGAATAAGTAAGAAAGTGGCAACGAAATTTAATGTTGGAAAATGCATGGTCATGCACTGTGGTTGTAGAAATAAATGTACTGACTATTTTCTAAACAGTCTGAGATGCAAAGCATTTGGGAGTCATTGTGCAGAATACCCTAAAGGCTGACTTGTAGGTTGAGTCAGTGGTGATGAAGACAAATGCAATGTTAGCCTTCATTTCAAGAGGTCTAGAATACAAGAGCAGGGATGTGATACTGAGGCTTTATAAGGCACTGG
Source organism: Hemitrygon akajei (assembly GCF_048418815.1). Lineage (NCBI taxonomy): Eukaryota > Metazoa > Chordata > Chondrichthyes > Myliobatiformes > Dasyatidae > Hemitrygon > Hemitrygon akajei. The sequence goes on from NC_133131.1 coordinate 139,602,807, forward strand.
TGAAGCCTGACCTTGAATATTGTGAACAGTTTTGGGCTCCTCATCTTAGAAAAGATGTACTGGCATTGGAGAGGGTCCAGAGGAGATTCACAAGGTTGATTCCACGAATGAAAGGGTTATCATACAAGGAACGTTTGATGGTTCTGGGTCTGTACTTGTTGGAATTTAGAAGGAGGGGGTATCTCATTGAAACCTTTCGAATGTTGAAAGGCTTAGCTAGAGTAGGTCTGGAAAGGATGTTTCCCATGGTGGGAGAGTCTAGGACAAGAGGGCACAGCCTCAGGATAGAGGGGCGTTCATTCAAAACAGAGATGCAGAGAAATTTCTTTAGCCAGAGGATGGTGAATTTGTGGAATTTGTTGCCACATGCAGCTGTGGAGGCCAGGTTGTTGTGTGTATTTAAGGCAGAGATTGATATGTTCTTGATTGGATTTGGCATCAAAGGTTACGGGGAGAAGGCCAGGAAATGGGGTTGAGGAGGAGAAAAAAGGATCAGTCATGATTAAATGGTGGAGCAGACCTGATGGGCCAAATGGCCGAATTCTGCTCCTAAGTCTTTATGGTCTTATAATGAGGCAGCCTATAGTGAAGAAGTCATCACCCTGATGTGGTGGTATCAAAAAAGCACCTCTCCCTCAATGTCACAAAAACAAAGGAGCTGGTTTGGACTACAGGAAGAATGAAGACAGGCTAACCCCTATAGACATTAATGGACCTGGGTTTGAGAGGATGAACAGCTTTAAGTTCCTTCATATACACATCACCAAGCACCTCATGTGGTCTATACATATTGGCTGTGTGGTGAAAAAGGCACAACAGCGCCTCTTCAATTTCAGAAGTTTGAAGTTTGGTATGGGCCCCCAAATTCTAAGAACTTTCTACAAGGACACAATTGAGAGCATCATGACTGGCTGCATCACTGCCCGGTATGAGAACTGTACGTTCCTCAATCGCAGGACTCTGCAGAGAGTGGTGTGGACAGTCCAGTGCATCTGTAGATGTGAACATCCCACTATTCAGGACGTTTACTGTGACAGGTATGTAAAAAGGGCCCAAAGAATCATTGGGGACCCGAGTCATCCCAACCACAAAGTGTTCCAGCTGCTGCCATCTGGAAAATGGTACCACAGCATAAAAGCCTGGACCAACAGGCTCTGGAACAGCCTCTTCCACCAGGCCATCAGTCTGTTTAATTCATGCTGACATGACTGTATTTCGATGTTATATTGACTATCCTGTTGTACATACTATTTATTATAAATTACTAGAAATTGCACATTCCGCATTTAGATGGAGACATAACATAAAGATTTTTACTCCTCATGTATATGAAGGAAGTAAGAAATAAAGTCAATTCAATGCTTCATACTTTCAACCTGACAACTTGTTCCTTTGAATTACATACTTACAATGAGAGTGCCCTATACCTGACAAGACACTTCTGAAGGCTCAATCACCTTTGCTGGGACAAAGTAATTCAAAGTTGAAAGTAAATTTATTATTAAAGTACATATATAACCCTTACGCACATTCACAGTAAATCCAAGAAACACAGTGGGGTCAATGAAAGACCATTCCCAACATGACAAACAAACAACCAAAATGCAAAAGACAACAAACTGTGCAAATACAAAAGAAATAAAAAAAGAAGTAATAATAATAATAAATATCTAAGCAATAAATATCGAGAACATGAGATGCAGAATCCTTGAAAGTGATTCCATAGGTTGTGGGAACAGTTCAGTGATGGGGTGACTGACATTAAGTGAAGTTATTCCCATTGGTTTAAAAGCCTGATGGTTGAGGGGTAATCATGAATGGTCTACAGGTTTCTGAGGATAGAGAACCCAAATACTCGAAGTTAGTGTCATGAGTGAGGGCTAAATCTCTGTGTAAACAAATATCTAAATTATTGATGTAAAGTTTGTGTCTATGACCATTGCAGTTTGAGTACTTTTATAATATAACTTCCATAGCAACGCACTGTTGATATTTGAGAAAAGGCTCCTTTTTGATATGCATAGGTATGATGGACTGAATAGCTTCATTCCTTGGTGATAAATTATATGATATTATAACCACAAATTTAAAAACTAAGTTTTCCTGGGCTTAATCAACTATGCTTAGGAGAATCTCCTTATAAATTTACCCCTTTTTATATACGTAGCTTCAAAGGGACATTAAGTTAGATACAGCATATCCCTCATTTGCGTATTAATTTTTGGGTTGCCCGTGAAGAGCTGGATGCATCCTACTGTCTTTGACAACTTGGTAGGTCCTATCCACTCTACACTCTGTATACTGAAGGTCTGAGCGATAGAAAGATCATCTAGGCAAAAGCCTCAGAACTGGGACAACTTCAAATCATCTCATTCACTTTGTCATTGAATGGGAATAGAAGCTTTGCCCAGTTCTGTTCCTCACTAGCCCAAGAGCACCTAAGGTAATTGTAATTTTAAGAACCGCAATTAATTCAGGATTGAGCCTAAACTACTTCAGAGAGAGCATGTTATTAAATTTGGTAACTTGCTCTTCGCTGTAGCTTGGCACTGAATGAGACTAGATGATGTGCAAATCGACAATTAATCCAGAAAGAGGATATGATCATAAAATTAGAGATAAAAGATTCAAAATAGAATGTAAATGATCGTGTAAGTCCAAAAATACTCTCTAACAAATGGCTGTGGGTAAGGGGTCAATTGAAACTTTCAATACTGTGTATGAGTTTGATATTTTGATTAAGGATATCAGGTTTTGAAGCACAGACAAAGCTGATCTAATTGCATATGGGAATAGGCTTGAGGGATCAAATAGCCTACTGTTATTACTTTGTTTTCCTGACTTCTAGGCACTCGTAGAATATCTTGGCTACTCAATTACTTTTTGAATTGTACTTGTGATTTATTGGTGGGTATGTGTGTGCACTTTTTCAGACTTCCACTTTAGGGAATTACTTTCTTTTGGCAGTCCTTTGGGACTAGGAATGACTTGCTTCCACTCTGGTTTTGTGAGTTCTGTGGTGGCCAGTGGGGCGATGTGGGGATCGCAGAGCTGCAGGAGGTGTTTGATGGGGGAGGATGGTAGACGGTTTGTGACAGAACCTGTTCCTTCTGCCATTTGCACAGTATCTAGGGCTTCCATCTGCACCTAGTCCATGGTTCTCAGGAACATCTTGAATAACCCTTCCCCACTTTGAGTGGGTGTGGACCCAAGATTGTCAATTAGGACACTGCCTTTCTACATGGAGGCTCCTAGTTTGGATCTTTTCTCCTGTCCTAATTACTACAGGGAGAAAAAAACAGATCAGCGCATTTTGGGACAATCTAAATAAAATGTTTCATCTGGGGAAATAGGTCTGAGAGAGTTCTTCCAACATCAGTGCATGCCCCCAGTGTAATGAGTTAATTGTGTCTCATTCTGCAAATCACTTTTTAGCTGCATGTATGAGAACTCTTGGAAATAGTGATAATCACTTTCTGTAACAAAATGATTATTCATAGGCGCCACTGGAGAAGTGTTAGCTGATACAATGCCAGATGAATGAAACGGCAGAACTTTAAGTTCAGAAAGGGTCAGAGTTGAATGTATCTGTCAGTGTCCATCATATCTACTTCCTTCATAATTTATAAAGAAAATACAGTCTCAAAGATTGTTTTTCCCATGAGTTTGGCATTGAATCAAGGTCTGATGTTCTTTTCTTTGCTCTGCAAACATAGCCCATGAAATGTCACAACCACATAGTTTGAATTGTTGATCAAACTGGCCCTGGGATTATGTCATTATAAATACGCCTTATCTTAGTATTGACTTATACTTGACTTCTCACCTCTTGTCTTCCCTTGGCAAAAGCCATGCACAACAATATCTGCAGTGTATATTTTTCTTTTGTGCTGGTTTTGTCGAGTACATATTTGGACATGATTGAAAACCACTGAAAGTGGTATTCATTTGCAGGCTCTAAACTGTGCCTGATTTACTGACAAAAGCTGTTACTTTCACTCCATACATACGGACTTCTTGAACAGAAAGACAGAGGTTTGTTTCATAATACTGAAAATGGAATAAGAGGGAAATCCTTCAGATTCCTTGTTGAATGAATTGCCTCGAGCTACTCAGCTGAGTATTGAATGGATCCCTAGGCAGATAGAGGAGCCAGTGTGTCTACTCCTAAATAAGTGAATCGAGCATCAATTCACAAAAGGTAAACTCAGTTCCATTGATCAAAATTGATATTGTTTACTGTGAAATCATGGCTGATTTGGTACATAGCCAATGAAAATGTAGGCAAAGACTCTTCGGCTCTATTTTAATTTGAATTGTGCTATTATTCTATCACTTTTTGCCCTCCAGTCATCGACCTTTGAAATAGATTGAGAGTTTCAACCTCCGTAATGGGAGGATACTACAATGCTCAACCATTTCTTCATCTTTGTGACAACAAATACCACTCTCTTAATCAAAAGAACAGAATAATTATCAGAAATGCTGTAAAAGTAACCTGAAAGAGAAGCAACGGATGCACTATATCTAAATTCCCAGCAGGCATGTGTTAGAGTGTTACAACAAAACTGTTGTGGAAAATAAAAGCTCATGGGTCTCTTTCTGGTTGGCAAGATGTAACGAGTAAATGAGCTACTGTGATCAGTGCGAGACTTTCAACATTTTACCACTTCTACAAATGAAGACACCAAAGTTATGGTTCCTAATTTGGATGTTGACTGAAGTAAATGAGAAAGTGGTAAAGAGGACATAGAGAGGTGGATTGAATAGACAATGATCTGGTAAATGGAGTATACTGTGGGGGGGGGGGGGGGGGGAAGTAACATTGCCCATTTTGCCAGGAATATTTTAAAGAAAGCAGATTGTTTTCTTTTATTAAACAAAATATACTTTATTCAAAAAATAAAATTATATACAATAAACCATTCAATGATGCTCAATCCTTTACAAATGTTTCCTTTGCGGTCTTTACATTCCCACAGTTTTTGCACACCCACGTGGCACTCTGTTATTCCATATTTACATACCCTTTTTGAGGCATATACACCCTGCCCCACCTACCCCTTAACTCTCACGGAAGAAGAACCCTAGACTGTGGTCCTTCCCCACTGGGCCCTTGCGGTGGCTGCACCGAGTTTGAGTGCGTCCCTCAGCATGTACACCTGCAGCTGAGAATGTGCCATTCGGCAGCATTCCCCCACGGACATCTCCGTGTGCTGGTAGACCATCAAGTTTCGGGCCGTCCAAAGAGTGTCTTTCACCGAGTTGATGATCTGCCAGCAGCACCAGACATTGGTCTCCTTGGGCGTCCCTAGGAACAGCCCGTAGATCAGAGAGACCTCTGTCACGCAGCTGCTGGGGATGAACCTTGACACCATCCCTTCCATCCTCCTCCACATCTTCTCCGTGAACCCACGGTGTGCAAAGAGGTGGGTCACCGACTCCTCCTCACTGCAGTCCTCCCATGGGCAGAGGGGAGTGGAGACGACGTTCCGAGCATACAGGAGGGATCAGACTGGGAGGGCCCCTCTCACCGCCAGCCAGGCGAGGTCTTGGTGCCTGTTGGTGAGGTCTGGCGATGAGGCATTTTGCCAGATGAACTGGATGGTCTGCTCAGGGACCACCCCACTGTGTCCATCATGTCCTTCTCCTGCAGTGCCTGCAGGACCTTACATGCTGACCACTGCCTGATGGCCCTGTGGTCAAAGGCGTTGACCTGAAAGAACTTCTCTACGAAGGACAGGTATGGTGGCAATGACCAGCTGACAGGGGTGTTGCGCAGGAAAGGAGCCAGTCCCATCCTTTGTAGCCAGGGCAACAGGTAGAATCTGGGCACATAGTGGTACTTGGTGCCCACGTACCTGGGATCTACACACAACCTGATGCAGCCACACATGAAGCTGGCCATCAGGGTGAGGGCGAAATTGGGAACATTTTTGGCTTCATTGTCCAGGGACTCGTGCATGGTGTCCCGTCTGTGCTGCTCCATCTTGGATCCCCAGACGAATCTGAAGATGGCTCGGGTGATTTCCGAGCTGAAGGAGCGGGGGACTGGCCATACCTGCGCCAAGTACAGAAGCCCTGACAGCACCTCACACCTGATGACCAGGTTCTTGCCCGCTATCGATAGGGAGCGCCCTCCCCACAGACCTAGTTTCTGTTTGACCTTGGCAGTCCGCTCCTGCCAGTTCTTGTTGCACGCCTTGGCCCTTCTGAACCAGATCCCCAACTCCTTTACGTGATCAGCCCTGATGGTGAAGGGGACGCTGGATCGGTCGGGCTAGTTGCCGAAGAGCATGGCTTTGCTCTTCGTGCGGTTGACCCTGGCCCCCGACGCCCGCTTGAACAGTTCGCAGATGCTGATCAGCCTGCAAACTGACGTCGGATCAGAGCAGAAGATGGTGATGCCTTCCATGTACAGGGAGGTTTTGACTTGGGTCCCTCCACTGCCTGGCAGCGTCACCCCTCTTATGCCCTCTTCCCTCCTGATGGCTTCGGCAAAGGGCTCTGTGCAGCACACGAATAAGACAGGGGAGTGAGGGCAGCCCTGCCTGACTCCAGACCTGATAGAAACATAGAAACGTAGAAAATAGGTGCAGGAGTAGGCCATTCGGCCCTTCAAGTCTGCACCGCCATTCAGTATGATCATGGCTGATCATCCAACTCAGAACCCGGTACCTGCTTTCTCTCCATACCCCCGATCCCTTTAGCCACAAGGGCCATATCTAACTTCCTCTCAAATATAGCCAATGAACTGGCCTCAACTGTTTCCTGTGGCAGAGAATTCCACAGATTCACCACTCTCTGTGTGAAGAAACTTTTCCTCATCTCGGTCCTAAAAGGCTTCCCCTTTATCCTTAAACTGTGACCCCTCGTTCTGGACTTCCCCAACATCGGAAACAATCTTCCTGCATCTAGCCTGTCCAATCCCTTTAGAATTTTATATGTTTCAATAAGATCCCCCCTCAATCTTCTAAATTCCAGTGAGTATAAGCCTAGTCGATCCAGTCTTTCTTCATATGAAAGTCCTGCCATCCCAGGAATCAATCTGGTGAACCTTCTTTGTACTCCCTCTATGGCAAGAATGTCTTTCCTCAGATTAGGGGACCAAAACTGCACACAATACTCTAGGTGCGGTCTCACCAAGGCCTTGTATAACTGCAGTAGAACCTCCCTGCTCTTGTACTCAAATCCTTTTGCTATGAATGCCAACATACCATTTGCCTTTTTCACCGCCTGCTGTACCTGCATGCCCACCTTCAATGACTGGTGTACAATGACATCCAGGTCTCGTTGCATCTCCCCTTTTCCTAATCGGCCACCGTTCAGATAATAATCTGTTTTCCTGTTCTTGCAACCAAAGTGGATAACCTCACATTTATCCACATTAAATTGCATCTGCCATGTATTTGCCCACTCACCTAACCTATCCAAGTCACCCTGCATCCTCTTAGCATTCTCCTCACAGCTAACACCGCTGCCCAGCTTAGTGTCATGCACAAACTTGGAGATGCTGCATTTAATTCCCTCGTCTAAATCATTAATATATATTGTAAACAACTGGGGTCCCAGCACTGAGCCTTGCGGTACCCCACTAGTCACTGCCTGCCATTCTGAAAAGGTCCCGTTTACTCCCACTCTTTGCTTCCTGGGGAAGCTGTCTGTTTCCCACCCGTTAACCTGGACTGCACTACAGATGTCTGTGTAGAGCAGTTTCATCCAATTCCAGATTCCTTCCCCAAATCCCATTTTGGAGAGTACATCCACCATGTACTTGTGCAATATCCTGTTGAAGGCTTTCTCCTGGTCCAAGCTAACCAGGCAGGCATCTACCCCCCTGTCCTGTACGTAGGCGATGGTGTCCCTCAGCAGCGCGAGGCTGTCTGAGATCTTCCTGCCCGGTACAGCACAGGTTTGGTATGGATGGATCACCTGCTCCAGTGTAGACTTGACCCTGTTGGCGATAGCCTTGGACAGGATCTTGTAGTCCACATTCAGGAGTGAGATGGGCCTTCAATTTCTAATGTCTTCCCTCTCCCCCTTCTGCTTTTAGATGAGGGTGATGATGCCCTTCCTCATGGATTCTGACATGCTGCCTGCCAGGAGCGTAGCGTTGTACACTTCCAGCAGGTCGGGGCTCATCCGGTTCCACAAAGCCGAATACAACCCGACCGGTAAGCCGTCGCTTCCGGGAGTCTTATCCGACTCAAGGGAACGGACGGAGCCAGTCAGCTCGTCCAGGGTCAGTGGCCGATCCAGACTCTCCCGCTTGCCGTCGTCTAAGACCTGCTTGATAGACGACAGGAAGTTGCGGGAGGCTGTGGAGTCTGTGGCCTTTTCTCCGTACAGACCGGCATAGAAGGACCTGCAGATCCTCAGTATGTCTGTCTGCGAGGACGCGACTGAGCCGTCCTCTTCCTTAAGGTTGTGGATCACAGAGCTCCCCCCGTGCACCTTTTGGAAGAAGAATCTTGAGCACGTCTTGTCCTGCTCCACGGTTTGGACCCTTGATCGGAAAATGATCTTGGAGGATTTGGCGGTGAAGTGTTGGGCTTGCCGGCCCTTCACCTCCCGTAGTTCCTCCCTGACATCCACCTCCCTCGACTGCAGAAGGAGGAGTTGCTGCAACTCTGTCTGGAGTTTACGCAGTTCCCTCTGCCCCTGCCTTGCTTTCTGGATACCCTTGCGGATGAAGAACCTCTTGACGTTCTCCTTGGTGGCTTCCCAGCAGTGAACCGGGGAATCAAAGAAGGTTTTCAAGGTTCTCCAACCTGTGTACTCCTTCTCGAATTCCTCGATGTTCTCTGGGGTCAGCAGCTTGACGTTCAGCTTCCACGTCCCCCTCCCTGCCTTCCGGCCCTCCCGTAGGTGATGGGTGGCTCGCAGGAGGCAGTGGTCAGAGAAGAACACCGTGTGTGACGTCGGTGGTTCTGACCATGAGGGGCTCTGACAGGAAGAGGAAGTCGATCCGGGAATGGGCTGAGCCGTCTGATCGTGTCCAGGTGGCTCGCAGGAGGCAGTGGTCAGAGAGGAACACCGGTGTGACGTCGGTGGTTCTGACCATGAGGGACTCTGACGGAAAGAGGAAGTCGATCCAGGAACGGGCTGAGCTGTCCGATTGTGTCCAGGTGGCTTGCAGCTACGCTCCACCTGTGGGGGTGCCAAAGGCGTCGCGCAGCTTGGCTGTCTTTACTGTTTCCATCAGGAGTCTGGAGGTACTGTCCAGCCTGCCGTCGGCGCTGCTGGATTTGAAATGGAGAGAAATTGTGGAGGTCTGAGATACAAAAGGATGTGGCTGTTCGAGGTATAACCTATACATAAGGGACAGGTTACACCTAAACCCGAGGGGGACCAAAATCCTTGCGGGCAGGTTTACTGGAGCTATTGGGGAGGATTTAAATTAATTTGGCAGGGGGATGGGAACCAGAGTGATAGGCTGAGGATGGGGCAGTTGGTATACAAGTAGATGCAGTGTGTAGTGAGACTGTGAGAAGAACAGGCAGATGATTGGGCAAAATTGAGTTCAGTGGGAGAGTTGAAGTCTAACATGGGAACAAAATTGAAAAAGGTCATGACTACAGGACTGCAGGTGTTAATGTTTGAATGCATAAAGCATTTGAAATAAGGTAGATGATCTTTTTGCACAGTTATAGATTGCATGTACAGCTGTGGGCATTACTGTGTCGTAACTGAAAGAAGATCGTAGCTGGGAGCTTAACGTCCAACGATACACAGTATCAAAAGGACAGGCAGGTCGGCAGAGGGCGTGTGGTGGCTCTGTAGGTAAGAAATGAAATCAAATCCTTAGAAAGAAGTGACATAGGATTGGAGGATGCAGAATCCCGTGGGTAGAGTTAAGAAACTGCAAAGGTAAAAAGACCCTGATGGGAATTACATACGGGCCTCGGAACAGCAGCCAGGCTGTGGGATACAAATTACAATGGGAGATAGAAAAGACTTGTAACAAGGGCAATGTTACAATAGTCATGAAACTTTTAAGTATGAAGGTAGATAGGGAAAATCAGGTTGCTGTTGGATCCCAAGAGAGGCAATTTGTAGAATGCCTACAAGGTGGCTTTTTAGAGCCCACTGGGGAGAGGCCATTCCAGATTGGGTGTTGTGTAGTGGAACAGATTTAATTAGGGAGCTTAAGGAAAAGGAATCCTGAGGTGACAGTGATCATAATATGATAGAATACACTCTCTAGTATGAGAGAGAGAAGATAAGGGTAGATGTATCAAGATTTGAGTATTACAATGGAGTAAAGGGAATTACAGAGGCATGAGAGTGGATCTGGCCAAACGTGAATGGAAGAGGATGGAGAATGAGAGGTAACCTGATAGAGGTGGGTAAGGCGATGAGGGGCATTGATCATGTGGATAGTCAGAGGCTTTTTCCCAGGGCTGAAATGAGGTAGCATGAGAGGGCGTAGTTTTAATGCTTGGAAGTAGGTACAGAGGAGATGTCAGGGGTAAGTTTTTAATGCAGAAAGTGGTAAGTGCATAGAATGGGCTGCCAGCGACTGTGGTGGGGGTGGATATGATAGGGTCTTTTAAGAGACTCCTGGATAGGTATATGGAGCTTTGAAAATAGAGGGCTATGTGTAACTCTAGGTAATTTCTAAGGTAAGGACATGTTTGGCACAGCCTTGTGTGCCTAAGGGCCTGTATTGTGTTGAAGGTTTTCTATGTTTTATGACAGAAACAGTGGCTGGAGCTTCAGGGGGCAATTTGGAATGTACAGGATTGATACATTCCAAGGATGAAGAAGATTCTGAAGTGAGGATAGCACAGCCGTAGCTGACAAGGGAAGTTGAAGACAAAATAAAAGGAAAAGTGAAACCATATAATATAGTAAAAAATTATGGGAAGTTAGAGGATTGGGAAGTTTTTAAAAATCAGCAGAAGGGAACTAAAAAGCCTTAAGGCCATAAAAGATGAAATATGAAGTAAGCTAGCCAAGAATATAAAAGAGGATACCAAAAGTTTCTTCAGATATATAAAGAGTAAGAAAGAAGTGAGAGTGGATTTCAAACTGCTGGAAAATGATGCTGGAGAATTAGTAATGGGGGACAGAGGAATGTCGGAAGAACTTAAGAAGTATCTTACATCACTGTGGAAGACACGAGCAGTATGCCAGAAATTTGAGAGTGTCGGGGGCAGAAGTGAACATGTTTGCTATTATTAAGAAGTGGCTTGGGAAGCTGAAAGGTCTGAAGGTAGATAATTCACCTGAACCAGAGGGTCTACACCTGAGGGTTCTGAAAGAAGTAGCCGAAAGAGATTGTGTAGGCATTAGTAATGATCTTTCAAGAATCATTAGATTCTAGAATGTTTCATGAGGACTGTAAGATTGCAAATGTCACTCCACTCATTAGGACGTGAGGGGGGGGGGCAGAAGAAAGGAAGTTATTAGCCTGATTTCAGTGGTTGGGAACATGTTGGAGTCCATTATTAAGGATGAGGTTTCAGGGTGCTTGGACACACATGATAAAGCAGGCCAAGGTCAATATGATTTTCTCAAGGAGAAATCTTGCCTGAGAAACCTGTTGGAATTCTTTGAGGAAATAGCAGGTTGGATAGATAAAGGAGAGTCAGTGGATGTGTGTACTTGGATTTTCAGAAAGCCTTTGACAAGGTACTGCATGTGAGGCTACGAAACAAAATAAGAACCCATGGTATTACAGGAACGATACTAGTGTGGATAGAAGATTGGCTGACTGGTAGGAAGTAAATAGTGGAAGTGAAGAGGGCCTGTTCTGATTGGCTGCTGGAGACGAGTGGCGTTCCATAGGGGTTGGTGTTGGGACAACTTATTTTCTTATTGTATGTCAATGATTTGGATAATGGAATTGATTACTTTGTGGCCAAATTTGTGGGTGATACGAAGCTAGAGGAGCAGGTTGGGTTGAGGAGGCATGGAGTCTGCAGAAAGACTTAGAATGATTGGAAGAATGGGTAAAGATATGGCAGATGGAATATAATGTGGAGTAAGGAAGTGTATGGTCATACACTTTGGTAGAAGGAATAAAGGCATAGTTTATTTTCTAAAATGGGGAGAAAATTCAAAAACAGAGGTGCAGAAAGACTTGAGAGTCCTTGTGCAGGATTCTCTAAAGGTTAACTTGCAGGTTGAGTCAATGGTAAGGAAGGCAAATGTAATGTTAGCATTCATTTCAAGAGGACTACAATATAAGACCGAGGATGTGATGATGAGGCTTTATAAGGCATTGTTCAGACTGCACCGAGAATATCGTGAGCAATCTTGGGCCTCTTATCTAAGTAAAGATGCACTGGCCTTGGAGAAGTTCATGAGATTGATTCTGGTAATGAAAAGGTGAACGTATGAGGAGTGTTTGATAGCTCTGGACCTATACTTGCTGGAGTTTAGAAGAATAAGGAGGGATCTCATTGAATCAGATTGAATGTTGAAAGGCCTAGATTGAGTGGATGTTTCCTATTGTGAGTGATTCTAGAACCAGAGGGCACAGCCTCCGAATAGAGGAACGTCCATTTAGCACAGAGATGAGCAGTGGCGTATCTAAGGTATGGTAGGTATGGCACGTGCCCTGGGCGCCACTTGAAGTGGGGCACCACTGAGCAGTTTCTATTAAAGTCAGACAAGCCAGCCTCGGATAGTGATAAAAGAATTTTCTTCAGATGTATGATCTGTCTTTGATTATCATGGGTGAGAAGCACTAGGATGGCCTTATTTCAGAGCATTGTGTAAGAAGACCATGAAATGTTTCTTCACGAAGAAGAAGGAAAGTGAAGCTGAAGGACAGAAGAGCCGAAAGTTGGAGGTGGAGGAAGCCAAGAAGTTGAGCAAGTTCTTCATGCTCTTCTTTGAAAAGCTCCGAACAAGTAGTTCGACACGATCCATGGAGTCGCCTGCACCTGCTACAAGTTTGTTAAAATCCGAGGGTGGATCAAGTACAAATGTGTCAGCATCACAAGCTGAGGAGGAAGTCAAGTCAGATAAATCCGAGTATGATGAGATTAAGAGTGAGGCTGCCACAGAGAACGTGGACATGACAGGAGGGGAAGACGATGGTGGTGGTGGTGATGTTGAGTTTATTGACGAGATTTTACCTGACCAGATTGAACCTGACGACACTGAACCTAGTGAACTGGATGGTGTCAAAGAGCCTCGAACTGTCATACCAGAAATGATTGAACAGCATGACATTGGACTTCTGAAGTTCGACCAGGATACTGGAAAAGCAATTCTGCCTAACGCGTTGAGAACAGAAATAATAAAGCTGGGTTCGAAGTATTTCCAGAACAGTGAGGGGCATTTCCTACCAACAAATAACCGCTCAATGAACAAAACTTGGTTCAAGAGGAAATTGGGAAAGGGGTCATGGTGAGGAAGTGACTTGATCATGGCTGGTCTATTCCCCTTCTAAAATGTCTGCATTTTGTATCTGTTGTCTTCTCTATTCCTGGTCAGACCATCAATCCTCATTGGAGCAGGAAAGTGGATTCAACCAGTGGAAAACACCTGAAAGGATTAGTGTTCATGAAAATGCCAAGAATCATCGGGAAGGCTTCACACAGTGGAAAGAAATGGAAAGAAATTTAGCTGGAAACAGGAGTTATTGATGCAGTATTTCAGTCACAGATTGAGAAGGAAAAGCAGAAGTGGCATGATATCTTGACGAGAATCCTTCACTGCATAAAACTCCTTGCGACTCAGAACCTGGCATTGCGTGGACACAGGGAGTCACTTCAGCTAGACGATGACTCCTATGTGGGAAATTTCCTTGTCTTACTGAAACTACTGTCCATCTTTGACCGTCATAAAAGAACACCTCACTCATTTGGAAAGTCATCCTGGATCTACGTCTTATCTTTCACCGGGTGTCCAGAACGAATTCATCCACATGGTGGCATCCACTGTTCACCAGAGTTTATTGAGAAGCATTCATAAAGCCAAGTACTATGGTCTCATGTTTGACTCAACTCCTGATCAGGCACAACGTGAGCAGATGTCAGAAGTAGTGAGGTATGTGGAAGTTGATTTTGAGAGGAAAACAGTCCGTGTTAGAGAGCCCTTCCTTGGTTTTATCCAGATAAGCCAGAAGGATGCTGAGAGCTTGGTTGAAGACAACTTGAAACAGCTAGAGAAAGATGAAATGGAGCTACAAGATTGTCAGTCACAGTGCTATGACAATGCTGCTGTGATGGCTGGACACAGAAGTGGTGTTCATCAAAGAATAAGTGAGAAAAACAACCTGGCAGTGTTTGTGAATTGCGACAATCACTCACTCAACTTGGTGGGTGTACATGCAGCCAAGCAGGGTACAATGATAGTCACATTTTTTGAAACCATCGAAGCTCTCTACGTGTTTTTCTCTCGTTCAACACAGCACTGGGAAAAACTCAAAAACGCCATGCCTGTGGTTGTTAAGTCGGAGTCTGAAACCAGGTGGAGTGCAAGGACATGAGCAGTGAAGCCCATCAACAAGTACCTTGAGAAGATACTTCAAGTTCTCCAGGAAATGATAGACAATGAAAACAAGACCAGTGAAACAAGAAATGACGCAAGGCAGCTGTACAACCGCATGTTGAGTTACGATTTTCTGATTTCGCTAGGATTTTGGAACAAGGTACTCATTCACATTGACTGTATTCAAAAGAGGCTGCAGGATCCTAGCATGAACTTCCACGATGCTGCTCTGGATTTGAAAGCCCTCCGAGATCATTTTTATGATGAAAGAGAAGTGTTGGTCAGTGAGTCACTTGAAGAAAGAGTCGGTCTCTGTCAAGAATGGAATATTGAAGTTGAAAGACGTCAGAGACGAAAGAAACAAATGGCTGATGAGAACTCGAGAGATTCTGGGTTAACAGCTAAGGAGGAAATGGAAAGAGTCCTGAAGGGAACACTTGACCATCTTCACAGAGAAATGGACGAAAGTTTCACTCGTTTGCATGACACTGACGCCAAGCTTGGGCTCCTTCTTAATGTCAAGGGACTGTGTTACTGTGCTGACAGTAACGATCTAAAGAAGAAGTGCAAAAATTTGGGGGAATTGTACACCTCTGATGTTGATGGACAGCAACTATATGAAGAAATTTTGGACTGCAGAATGGTGCTATCAAGGTGGGTCAACATGAAAATATCAAGACCTGAAGAGCTTCTTGAATTTATTGTTCAGTATGGAGATGAGAGTGTCTTCCCCAAACTTCGCACTGCTATTCAGATAATGTTAACCATTGCAGTTTCTATCGCCAGCTGTGAGAGATCATTCAGCAAGTTAAGACTAATACTTTCATATTTCAGAGCCTCCATGGGTCAAGGCAGACTCTGTGATCTTGCTCTGCTGAGTGTAGAAAGAGAAAAAACTGAAAAAACTGACTTTGATCACTTCATAGACCAATTTGCGTCAGTGAAAGCAAAGCAGTCGCAGTTATAATTTTCATGTAGTGCCATAATTTGTTAATTAAAAGATTAACGAGCCTGGGTGTCAGATGTTTGCACAGGGGCACAATTTCACTGCTTGGCATAGGAGCTATTTTCCATAGATATGCCCCTGGAGATGAGGAGGAATTTTTTTAGCCAGAGGATAGTGATCTGTGGAATTCATTGCCAGGTCATTGTGTATATTTAAAGCAGGGTTTAATTGGTTCTTGATTAGTCAGGCTGTCAAAGGAAACGTTGAGAAGGCAGGAGAATGGGGCTGTGAGGGAAAATGGATCTGTCACGATGAAATTGCAGAGTAGAATGGCCTAATTCAACTTATGGTCTTAAGTGCATGATTTGTGGAGAAGCAGTTTGCATGTACAGAAAATAATTAGCAAAGCCAACAGAATGTTAGCATTAATTGTAAATGATATTTATGAAGTAGGGAGGTTGGTGAGTGAGTTAAGAACCCATCTCTTTGGATTTAAGTTCAAAAACTGAAGTAAAATATGGAATTATAAGGTTATATCAAAAACATTTGGTTCATTAATTTTCTTCAGGGAAGGATATCTGCCAGCCTTACCTGATCTAGCCTATATCTGACTCTACTCGGATCGATACAGTTGGTTGTTAATTGTGGGAGAAATAGGAAATTCTGCTCATTTCAATGGATGAATCAATGACGTGCATATTGGCTGAAGAAACAGAGCAGGATATCACTGATAGCTTTGTCTAGAGTTCCATATTAAACTGGACCAGTGCAAAAACCATAGGTGCTAACAATTTTGTCACCATTATACTGGTCAAATGGTCAGAGGATGGATTTTTGTCAAGGTTGGAGGTATTATGCCAGGTGATGCGCAGTAAGTTATTCTCCAGCTAATCTGCTGTTGTGTGTAATGTGTCCTGTCCCTGTATTTTCTCTAAAGATAATGTAGTTATGGTAGTAATGCCTTATGCTTTGTGTTTAGGAAATGCTTTATGTATTAGTAATGGTTTGTAATTTGGAAATCCTCTGTGTTTTAATTGTGCTTTAAGAATGTTTGGAATTAAATGTGTGTAACTGAAAATACATGAACTGCATTTAGAACTACTTTGTTAGCTGGAAGTATCTCTCTTTAGTAGGGTGGGGGGACCCACCATTCAATTAGTAGGTATTGACAGCTAAACTCGCCATTAAACAATGAAGAAACTTAGTGTTTGAAGATTGGGTAGCCACAGTGTAATCTCCCTTTCGTGAGAGTATTCATGGCTATTTATGTCTGACAAGGGCATTAGATCTTTGTTTGAGTTTAAAACATTACAGTCAGCAAGCCCAGTACCATCACAGTCAAAAGGCTTGTTGTATCAGGATGTGAGTATTTCACCATTGGATCCCCAGAATGTGACCTGTCCTTGTGTCAGTCCCTGTGGCTGATCCAGTTGAGATCCTGAGTAATGATGATCAGAGTCAACATTGATGGTTGACGGTGTTGAACTCAGTGACAATAAAGCCATTGAATGACATGTAGTTGCACTTTCTCTTGCTGAAACGGTCATTATCTGGCACTTTTGAGCATATATGTTAGTTACCACTTTTGGCCCTTGCCTGTATATTGCCATGACCATGCTGCATAAAGATATGGACTGTTTCACTTGCCAATCTGACTGCTGGAGTCAAGCGTTGTTGAAAAGAGCAAATATCCCCACTTTTGACCAAGGAGGATTATTGATGAAACAGCTGAAAGTCATTGGCTCTTTGGTATCACAATGAAGGGCTTTTGCAGTGAGGTTCTGAAGCCAGAATGATTGGCCTCCAACCAATCCGTCATATTTAAAACCTATTATGAAACTTAAACTATTTAAAAAGCAAATATTTTATCAGTAATTAGCACTGCAAAAATGTATTTTGGCATGCTGGCAGATTTTTTTAAAGGAAAAACCAATTTTCCTTGTCATCTTAAAAAAAAAGGCAGATTGTGTCACAAATTATTCCATTGCTATTTTAAATAAACAATGAGGTTATTTCAGCACACAGCAATAACAAGTATTTTAATACCAAACATCTTAACTGGAACTTGCGCTGAAGTCCACAGGTTCAATAATATAAGATGCACCATTTTTGAGGATGAAACTCCTCCTGTTAACTGTTAATTCACCATTACCATTCACCATTTTTTACTAGATGTAACAGGATGATTAAGTTTTGATCTGATTTGTTATGAAATTACTTAGCTCTGTCAATTGCCTGTTGTTTCCTGCTCTTTAGCATATATGACATTGCATGCAGGTACATCCGTTTTTAACTTAAGCTTGATGCAGTCCATTCCAAGCATGCTACTGTGTACTGATACAGAGTTTTGACCCAATACATCAACATTTCCTTTCCCCTCATAGATATAACTTGACTCCTTATCTTCTTCCAGCAGATTGCTAGTTACTGCAGATTCCAGCAAGATTATGTTGTATTCAGTGTATTTTATCATTAGTGGGATGTGGGGAGAACAGCATCTGTAATTTCTTGCGTTTGATGCTCTTCTGCACTTCTTATTGACCTGAGGTTCATTGACTATCTTGATGTAAATGGTAGGAGATTAAGCCAAGCCATAAGGTTACACATTGTTGTGGTGTACATTCTTGCTGCTGTTCATGAATCATAATTAGTGACCTGAAAAACGTTTCCTCAGATGGTGGGATGTTGCCTCAACAAAGATTATGTGTTTAATGCTTCTGCCCCCTCCCCCGCTGTCGCAGATACATGCATCTGCTCAAGCTGGTTGATAGAGACTAGGGCCACATATTGATTCACTCATTACCATGCCACAGACCCAATTCAGCAGCTGAGTCCTTCAGGGTATGATCAGTTCATTCTGCAATGGGGGCACCAAGCGCTTTAGATGATCAACATTGAATTCCCTCCCCCAGAGGACATTCTGTATACTTGGTACTTGTAGCACTTCTACCAAATTGTGTTCAACATGGAGGAGCTCGGTTCCATCTGCTGATGAATAATAAGAGGTAATCATAGAACATAGAACATTACATCACAGTACAGGCCCTTCAGCCCACAATGTTATGCCAGCATTTTAACCTACTCCAAGATCAATCTAGCCCTTCCCTTCCACAAAACACTCCATTTTTCTATTATCCATGAGTCTTTAAAATGCCCCTAATGTATCTGCCTCTACCATCACCCTGGCTGCACATTCCCTGCACCCTCTCTCTTTAAAAAAATGCCTTGACATCCCCTCTATATTTTCCTCCAGTCACCATTTCTGCCCTGGGAAAAAGGTGCTGGCTGTCCTCTCTATCTATGCTTCTTATCACCTTACACAGCTCTATCAAGATACCTCTCATTCTTCTTCTCTCCAAAGATATAAGCCCTAACTCATTCAAACTATCCTCATAAAGCTTGTTCCATAATCTACGCAGCATCCTGGTAAATCTCCTCTGCACCCTCTCTAAAGCTTCCACATACTTCCTATAATGAGGTGACCAGAACTAAACACAATACTCCAAGTGTGGAGTAATCATAGCTTTATAAAGCTTCAACATCACCTCACAACTATTGAATTCAATCCCCTAACTCAGGGGTCACCAACCTTTTCTGCACTGTGGACCGGTTTAATATTGACAATATTCTTGCGGACCGGCTGACGGGTTGGGGGGGGGGGGGGTGGGTATTAATCACAACTGGAATATAGGTGATAAGTCAACTATAAGTCACTTATAAATGGCTAATACACTCAATTTCATTTCTAAAAGGGTTTATCTAACGAACTTAATATTAAGCACACAGCACATATTTTCCTCGCATGAACATAGTGATAAGTCAATTATAACTCACTTATAAGTCAATAGCATCATAACATTTTAAGTAACGTTTGGATATTAAACACACAGCACATATTTTCCTCGTATGAACATACAAAATTATTGCAACACACCAGTGAAAGGACAAGGTAAGGGCTGGAGATCCCCATATTGGGGCCGTGACAGTCGCAGTCCGGGGAGAGCGACCCACCGAGTGAGGAGTGCAACAGGGCGCGTGCCTGCCCCCCTTGTAGGTAGGTAGGATCTATCAGCCGACAAAATTTTGGCTCGAGGGATGACTTTCAGTAGATCACAGCGAGGTAGCTGCTCTGCTACTTACGAAACCCTGAGCCCGAATTAGGTTGTCTGCGAATATTTTAGCACTGGGTTCCCCACGAACATTCAGTGTGCTAAACATGTTTAGAGGCAGCGCCCATCTGTCCGCGCTCCAGTCCGGTAGCAACAGCACTTCTCGCCGGCTGGTTACTCGAGGCCAACCAGTGATCCCTGGCGGTAGGGTATCACTGCGTTTAGGCGACTGATGACCTTGCGTTGTTAATAACTTTGCGTGAGTAATGACCTTGCATGCGTTCAACTTCAACAGTGGGCATGACAGGGAATGAGGAAAGGTGCAGCTGACTCATATCGTTTCATATCGCCAAATCATATCGTTTCCTCGTGGCCTGGTAGCACATGCTTTGTGGCCCGGTAACAGTCCGCGGCCTGGTGGTTGGGGACCACTGCCCTAACTAATGAACCACAGCACACTGTACATCTTCTTAACCACATGTAAGATCTTCTTACATCTTATGTGGCAACTTAGAGTGATTCTTGGACGTGGACCTCAAGATCCCTCTGTTCCTCCACACTGCTAAATATCTTACCATTAAACATACTCTGCCTTCAAGTTTGATCTTGCAAGGTGTATTACTTTACTCTTCCCTGGAATAAACTCCACCTGCCACTTCTAAGCCCAGCTCTGAATACCCTTTGCAATTTACGACAACCTCTACACTGTCCACAAAACCACTAACCTTCATGTCCACTGCAAACTTAGTAATCCACCCTTCCATTTCTTCATCCAGATTATTTATAAAAAATTACCAAGGGCAGGACTGTCAGAACAAATCTCTGCAGAACACCACTGGTCACCAACCTCCAGACAGAATATGCACCATCTACTAGCGCACTCTGATTTCTGTGGGCAAGCCAATTCTGAATCCACAGTCAAGTTCTCCTGGATTCCATACCTCCAGACTTTCTGAATGAACCTACCATGAGGAACCTTGTCAAATGCCTTACTAAAATCTATATACACAACATCAACTGCTCTGCCTTCATCAATTTGTTTTATCACTTCCCCATGGAAATTACAACTGTTCTGCAACACACCACTTGAACCATATCATCAAGTTCACTGATGACACGACCATAGTGGGTCTCATCAGCAAAAACGACAGGAGGTTGTCAACAAACAGACAGGAGGTGTAGCGGCTAATGGACTGGTGCAGAGCCAACAATCTGTCTCTGAATGTGAACAAAACAAAAGAGATGGTTGTTGACTACAGGCGGGCACAGAGCGACCACTCTCTGCTGAACATCGACGGCTCCTCGGTAGAGATCATTAAGAGCACCAAATTTCTTGGAGTTCACATGGCAGAGAATCTCACCTGGTCCCTCAACACCAGCTCCATAGCAAAGAAAGCCCAGCAGCGTCTCTACTTTCTGCGAAGGCTGAGGAAAGTCCATCTCCCATCCCCCATCCTCATCACATTCTACAGGGGTTGTATTGAGAGCATCCTGAGCAGCTGCATCACTGCCTGGTTTGGAAATTGCACCATCTTGAATCGCAAGACCCTGCAGCGGATAGTGAGGTCAGCTGAGAAGATCATCGGGGTCTCTCTTCCCGCCATTACAGACATTTACACCGCATGCTGCATCCGCAAAGGGAGCAGCATAATGAAGGCCCCATACACCCCTCATACAAACTCTTCTCCCTCCTGCCATCTGGGAAAAGGCACCGAAGCATTCAGGCTCTCACGACCAGACAGTCTAACAGTTTCTTCCCCCAAGCCATCAGACTCCTCAATGCCCAGAGTCTGGACTAACACCAACTTACTGCCCTCTGCTGTGCCTATTGTCTTGTTTATTATTTATTGTAATGCCTGCACTGTTCTGTGTACTTTATGCAGTCCTGGGTAGGTCTGTAGTTTAGTGTAGTTTTTTTCTGTGTTGTTTTTTACGTAGTTCAGTGTAGTTTTGTATTGTTTCATGCAGCACCATGGTCCTGAAAAACATTGTCTCATTTTTACTATGTACTGTACCAGCAGTTATGGTCGAAATGGCAATAAAAAGTGACTTGACTTGACTTGACTTGACTTGAAATTAATCAGGTTTGGAAGCACGATCTGCCAGTCACAATCAGAATCAGGTTCAATATCACTGGCATATGTCATGAAATTTCTTGTTTTGCAGTAGCAGTACATTGTCATACATAATAATAAAAACTATAAATCACAATAAGAAGAATATGTTAAAAATAAATAAGTAGTGCAAAAAGAAAGAAAGGGAAAAAATGTACTGAGGTGGTGTTTAACGGTTCGATGTCCATTCAGAAATCTGATAGCAGAGGGGAAGAAGCTGTTCCTGAAGCCTTGACTGTGTCTTTAGGGTCCTGTACCTCCTCTTTGAAGGTATCAATGAGAAGAGGGCATGTCTTTAGTGGCGGGGTTCTTCATGATGGATGCCACCCTGTGAAGATGTTCTGGATGCTGGGGAGGCTAGTGCCCATGATGGAGCTGGCAGGGTTTACATTTCTTCAGCTTTTTCTGATCCTGTACAGTGGCCTGTCCGTATAAGATGGTGCATCTGCAGAAATTTGTGAATGCCTTTGATGATATACTAATTCTCCTCAAACTCTGACTGAAATGTACCTATTTCCGTGCCTTCTTTGTAATGGCATCGACATGGTGGACCCAGGATAGACCATCAGCAATGTTCACAGTTACTTGAAGCTACTCACCGTTTCCACTCTGATCCTTCTATGAGGATTGGTATGTTTTCCCTCAACTTACACTTCCTGAAGTCCACAATCAA
Source organism: Hemitrygon akajei (assembly GCF_048418815.1). NCBI lineage: Eukaryota > Metazoa > Chordata > Chondrichthyes > Myliobatiformes > Dasyatidae > Hemitrygon > Hemitrygon akajei. The sequence goes on from NC_133131.1 coordinate 139,625,100, forward strand.
TTACTGATGTTGTTGTGAAATCACTCAATCAGTGATCTATCTCACTCCTGTACACCTCCTCATCACCATTTGAAATTCTGCCAACAGTAGTTGTGCTACTGGTGAGGCACACCTGTGGACTCCTGGTGAGGAAGTCAAGGATCCAGCAGCAGAGGGAGGTACAGAAGCACAGGTTTTTGGAGCTTTTTGGTTAGAACTGAGGGTATGATTACGTTGAATGCTAAGCTGTAGTCAATAAACAGCAGCCTGACATAAGTTCAGGTGATCCGAGGCCAAGTGGAGAGCCAACCAGATTACATCCGCTGTAGACCTATTGTGGAGATAGGCACATTGCAGTGGGTCCAGGCTTATGCTGGAGTTGATGCAGGTCATGACCAACCTCTCAAAGCACTTCATCACAATAGATGTGAGTGCCACTGGGTGATAGTCATTGAGGTAGCTCACCCTGCTCTTCTTGGGCACTGGTATGATTGTCACCTTTTTGAAGAAGGTGGGAACCTCTGATTGTAGCAGAGAGAGATTGAGTATGTTCTTGAACGCTCCTACTAGTTGGTTGGAACAGGTTTTCAGAGCCCTTTTGGGGCCTGACGCCTTGTGCGGGTTCACCCTCTTGAAAGACGTTCTGACATCGGCCTCCAAGACAGAGGTCTCGGGGTCACCGATGCTGCAGGGATCCTCGCAGCTGTAGTTTTATTCTCCCTTTCAAAGCGTGCATAAAAGGTGTTGTGCTCATCTGGGAGTGAAGCATCACAGCTGTTCATGATGTTAGGTTTCTCTTTGCAGGGAGAAATGGCCTGCAAACTATACCAGAGCTGAATGCAGCCGATTCAGTTTCTAAGCTCAATTGATATTGGGTTTTTTTTGCACCTAAGATAGCGTTCTGTGGATCGTACCTGGACTTCTTATATAGCTCTTCACAAAGCCATGCTGGCTATCCCTAATCAGACTATGCTTCTCCAAGTAGTCATAAATCCTGTCTCTAAAAATCCTCTCCAATAGTTTGGCCACCACTGACGTCATACTCACTGCTGTCTATAGTTCCCTGGTTTAGCCTATTATCTTTCGTAAGCAAAAGAGTAATATTGCCACCCTCTAATTTTCTGATATGGCTCCTGTGGCCATTGAAGACACAAAGCCCATTGCCAAAATTACAGCAATCTCTTTCCTCACTTCCAGTAGTAATGTAGAGTATATCCCATCCAGCCCTGGGGACTTACCTATTCTAAAGATTTTCAAAACTTCCAGCACATCCCCTTATTTCAGGAAAGAGGAAGTTTCCTTATTTTATTCATGGAATGACAGGATACTTACTGGGCAGAACTGGGGTCTGAGATCATTATTGAACATTCCAAGGGCTACTTCCAGTGTATGCCACTGTGCTGCTTTCTCAGGAGAGTCGGTCTTCTAAACATTTGAGACATACTGAGGGATTGTGAAATGGGGAGCATGTTGTTTGAAAGGTATCTGTAATGTTCTCGCTCTTGTGTAACAGAACACTGAACTAAACATCGAGGTAAACTGTAGTCAATGAAAACAAGTTCGCAGTAAGATTAACCATTTACTGTTCACTCTTCACATTAACGTATGGTGAAAACTGTTGATAAAACAATACAAGATTGGTACAGTATTTGTTTCCTTCTAGATATCACATTTACATCGTGAATACTTGCAAAGGTAAAACTACAACAACTACATTACATTAAAGTGCAGCATACAGTCAGAATCTACCTACGCCATTGACTGCTTTAAATACACTTCAACACGACTATCCACAACTCTTTAACTAATGAAAACATAAACCTTATCGACCGTCGTTACTTTTAACGGAATCAGCGTTAACATTTTAATTCAACATATCGATTATCTCATGACTTACAGCGTTGCTTTCACTGTGATTTCTAATGCATACAGAGACAATTTTCTTGCGCTGGTCTCACACGTGTGAGCGCCCCCACCCTTGCGTTTATCCCAAACCGGTATTTTCCCATGAGACGCGGCAAAACCGGATGTGACATCATCGCATGCCGCGATATATTACAGACAACGAATTTACTTAAACAATCCTAACTTTAACTAAAAAGTGCTAACAAACGAATTACTAAGCGAAAATATTATAAACTAAATAACTGCCATAAAGGCAGCACCATATCATAAGACCATAAGAAATAGGAACAGAATTAGGCCATTCGGCCCATCCAGTCTGCTCTGCCATTTCATCATGGCTGATCCAATTTTCCTCTTAGCCCCAATAGCCTGTCTTCTCCTTGTATCCCTTCTTGTCCTGACCAATCAAGAGTTTATCAACCTTTGCCTTAAATATAGATGAAGGCTTGGCCTCCAGAACCCCTGTGGCAAAGAATTCCACTGATTCACCACTCTCCGGCTGAAAAAGTTCCTCCTCATCTCCATTCGAAAGCGATGCCTCTCTATTCTAATGCTGCATCCTCTGGTCTTAGACTCTCCCACCATAGGAAATATCCTCTCCCCATCCACTCCATGAAGGCCTTTCACCATTCAATAAGTTTGAATGAGATCGCCCCTCATTTTTCTGATTTCTAGTGAATACAGGCCCACAGCCATCAAATGCTCTTTAAATGACAAGCCATTCAATCCTGGAATCATTTTTAGAACCTACTTTGAATTCTGTCCAGTTTCAGTACACCCTTTCAAAGAGAAGAGGCCCAAAACTGCTCACAATACTCACCAGTATTGAAGCCTCACCAGTGCTTTATAAAATCTCAGCATTACATCCTTGCTTTATACCATACTATAAGTATGAATATGTCAGGTGGTTGCTTGCTTGGGCTCTCTCAATTTTCTGACAATCCCTAGATTGTTATCAGGATGACTTCCTGAGGTTGACTCAGGTTAATACTGGGTAGTCCTGCCCAGTACATTATTTTTTGAGCTAATGTTATGGAGACAAATGCAGAAAAAAATTGCTGGAACAAAGTTCCTCATATGACATGAAAGAATAAATAATCTATTGTTGGACTGTTGGAAGAATAAATGCCAACACGATATGAGGAAAGGAGCACTGTCCTTCACAGAATAGTAAACGTCATGCAAACCTAGTACATTTGACAGTACCATATTATATTCACTCTTTGCAGTTTCCTTAAAAAGGAAAGTTAGTACTGAGTCAGTTTGCAATGCCTGGTACAATGTAGTTTTGAGGCTGACTTTGCAGATGTATTTTTCTCTGGGAAAATTGTATCGCGGTTCTGACAGAAGCAGTGTACAGGTTGTATCAGTATGCAACTGACGTCCAGCCGGTCAAACACTACTAATCTGATGGCTTTTTGATGTTTCTCAGTAATGATATAACATCAGTCAGTAGATCAAAGCAGCAGCGCATAAGGATAATCTTATAAGAGATCCTCAGCATTTGAAGAGTACTCTCAGAATAATGTCTGTGTAAAGTGTTGAGGATTACATGGAAAGCAGAACTGGATGATGGATGAGGATCCTTGCTTGGTTTGTTTGATATTTAATCCTTTGCTGATGGTTTGATGAGCAAAGGGCTCTACACTGATAATTCACAAACTGAAATGAAAAAGTAGGAAAGAGTAGAGATTTGGGTTGCAGAATGTATTTAGAACTTGTCAGACTTGTTGCAATCATGGGAGTGGCTCAAAAATGGAAGATGAGGTTATTGGACTGTGGATATTTTTCTGGTGACTTCTCCATGTGTGGAAGGAGTCGATTCTATCCTAACCAATTAATCTGCTCTCTTGCCGCTGGTCTTCCCGGCAAATTGCTTCTGCTCCTTTGCTGCATTGATTACAAATTAGTGGTGGGTGGATGCATGTTGTGGAGCTTTCTAACACAACAGCTGACTCTTCCAGGGGACCAAAGAGTTGTTTTTGAGTAAGTTAAGCTTGCAGCCAAAATTCCTTGCTCAGTCTCTTATCATAAACAAGAGGGTCATTTTTCAAAATCCAGAAAACCTAATGGCTTTGGCTTAGCTGAGCAATGCATTCATCTGGCCTGATTGAATGTAACCAAGTAGTCAAAAACAGTACAAATGTTAGAGAGTAGTCAGGCTTGTTAGGAGTTGTCAAGGAATGACAAGACCAATGACAGAAAGATGAGGTGACCAGAATTAATTCTTCGGCCTTTGATTTCTGCAACAGACAAGCCTTTCATCTGAAACTTGTTGGTATGTGTTTTTAACTTACAATAATTGTACCAGTGTTTTGGAAATCCTTGTGATTTAGAAATCATTTATAATTTTGGATATATTTTATAAGATAGAAAACCACCATATGTTTTGAATGTGTTTGAAGAAGGACTGGTTACTGTGCTGTACCTCTAACTAAAATTAATTATGTTGTGTTCACTCGCCTTTAACTACTGATAACACCCTGAGTCAGGAGATAAAGCAAAGCTGTAACATGAAATTAACCTTTATTTGGTAAAACCACACGCTCAGAAACTCAACGGTGGATCTAAAGCATGACTATTTACATGGGTTACCAAGAACATTCGAGACTCCAGGTGAGCAAATGTAATTCCGAGAAGTACACACCACTGAATTTAAGTGAAAGGACAACCCAGAAAAATGAAGAAATTATCACTCTCGAAGAAAAAGATTACTAATAGAAGAGCATGACTCTCCATGGAAGACATCCCCATGTTCAGAGCAGAGTAGGTGTCAACAAGGGGGCGTCGAATGCCTGGATCACAGTTGGAGGCCTCGCCCCAGAAATAGAATGGTTCCTTGTGGCAATGGAGGAGCAGATAGTTAACTCAAAAAAAAAACTTAATAAAAGACAAACAAATTCAACACAATAAATTCAGAAAATGCCTGAAATGCGAGAAACAGAAACAATCCAATAACACATAACAGGATCCTGCAGCAGTTTAACTCAATCTGATTAGTTACACAGGCACAATCAAATGGCAAACATCATTCACAAAAATCTTGCTTTAAGATGCAAACTCATAAAAGACACCATACCTTACTATAAAAATAAACCTGATCCAGTTGTGGAATCAGAGTCTTACATATTATATTGAACAGATCCATTATTACAGATAGGAAAATCCATAACTGTCTGGATATGATTTTACAGGATAAATAAGCAAGAACCACTTACTTAATTGATATAGCCATTCCAAACACACATACCATACAGAAATCAATAAGTGAAAAATACCAGAAACATGCTTAATTAAAAGAGGAAATTGAAAGACTATGGAGCATGAACAGTTCCAATAGTTATAGCTACAACTGGTATCGTCCCAAAGTCAGTACACAATAACATTAATCAATTAGGGCTACATAGTAATATTGATGTAAATCTACAGAAAGCCACAATACTAAATATCACTAAAGTAGTTTGAAAATTTCTAACAATTGAGAAATAAGTGTACTTGGTTATAACTTAGGTTTTATCTGCATGAGCTGAAAAAAATCTCTATGATAATAACTTCATTTCTATAGCACCATAAGATGCAGGCACAAAGTGTCTTACATAGATTGTAAAATCTAAATGGCCATAAAAACATGAGGCAAAATTATAAAACATAAGTCAAGACAAACATTATATAGAATAAAATGTAATTGAATATACCAAATTATACAAATATAATCAACATCAACAGGTCCCTCTAAATCTGAATGCAATTTTGAAGCTTCTTAGATGAGAAGGTAGTTGAAAAACTAGATGCAAAACTCAGACAAAAATTCTCCTTGCTTGAAGGAATTTTAAAGACGGTTGAAGATGGTATCTAATCGTATAGATGTGAATTTGAAAACAACAAACAAGAATTTTAGAGCTCAATGAGGTGGATTGTTGGAGAGATTGTGGAGCTAAAACTTCAGAACAAAGGTTGTCTTCAACCTCTCAAGTGTTGGAGTGTTACAAATCCAAAATTATCGATTTCGAGAAACGATCTCAGAGACAGAATCAGCGGATGATTTGACCTCCTGGGGTGATCGTCTGGTCCAACTTGTTGTAAAGTTGTCATCTGTCTCCCTCCGCTCTTAGAGTGCAATGAAATTTTGAATAACCGCACCGAGATTCCGACGCCAAGCGCAGTGCTACACCAGCCGCATCTCCACCACATTGCCAAGCACATCCCAGAACTGGATCCAAAAGCAGAAATACTCCTGCTATTAGGAAGAGATGTTCTCCAGGTGCACAAGGTTAGGCAGCAGGTCAATGGATCATGCAACGCCCCCTTTGCCCAATGCCTGGATCTGGGCTGGGTGGTGATAGGAGAGGTGTGCCTTGGCAATGTACACAAACCGACAGTTAACACACTGAAGACCAATGTGCTAGAGAGTGGCCGCCATTCAATTTTTCAACCCTACACAAGATTTCTGTGTATCAAAGAAACACGACAAGGTTTTAACAAGTGTGGTAAAGTAACCGAGAAGACACTGGGACAGTCAGTCTTTGCTCAAACTGAGCACGATAATAAACTTGCTTCACCAGCAGAAAAAACTCAAACAAGCGAGACATTTGAGCTGATCGAACCTGAAAGAGACTCGGAAATTCGGCCGCAAATACAAACAGGAGTCACCTACTGGAAGAATCAATCCGTACAAATGAACGCTTTAAGCTGTTCTCAACTTTGAATTCCTTAGTGAGAGGATTTGCGTTCCTCATTCACATGGCCAGATCCCACAAACACTCTTCCCAAAATAGTAAATGCAAGGGATGGCACAAACGTGACTTACCTCGCACTGCGGACGAACTGACCCAGGCAAAGGATGTCATCCTTAAAGCATCTCAAAAAGCAGCTTTTGCAAAGGAGTTTTCAGCCCTCCGAGCTAATAAACCAATACCAAAGGACAACCCTTTGAGGAAACTCAACCCGATCCTGAAGAATAATCTCATTTGCATTGGAAGCCGGTTAATACACTCTCACCTTTCAGCTGCAGAGAAGAGCCCAGTAATACTGCCCAAAGACAGCCACATGTCCTTACTGCTCACGCACCATCACCATGAACAGGTAAGGCATCAAGGCCGTCACCTGACGGAGGGAGCAATCAGAGCAATCAGTACTTCACAGATGTGTAACCTGCAGGAAATTGCGAGGGAAGCTGGAAGTTCAACGTATGGCAGAACTCCCACCAGAACGCCTCAATGCCTGCCCTCCTTTTACATTATGTGGGGCTCGATGTATTTGGTCCCTGGACTATCACCACTAGACGCACCAGAGGAGGACAAGCAGAGAGCAAGCGGTGGGCCATCATGCTCAGCTGCATGAGTTCAAGAGCGGTACACATTGAGGTCATCGAATCTTTGGATACATCCAGCTGCATTAACGCACTCAGGCGCTTCTTTGCACTAAGAGGGCCTGCAAAACAGTTAAGGTCTGATTACGGCACGAACTTTGGTGGAGCATCAAAGGAGCTGGGGATGGACAAAATGGTGCAAAAGTACCTCAGTCAGCAGGGATGCAACTGGGAGTTCGACACACCACACGCCTCTCACACGGGAAGCTCATGGGAGCGGATGATTGGCATCACCAGAAGAATCCTTGATTCAATGTTTCTGCAGCAATGCACCCGACTGACCCACAAAGTACTGTGCACACTAATGGCAGAGGTCACAGCCATTATAAATGTGCGACCACTCCTACCTGTGTCTTCTGACCGGGAAAGCCCCTTCATACTCTCGCCATCAATGCTCCTTACGCAGAAGACAGGAGTTCCCCCTCCACCTGGGGACTTCTCAGACAAGGATTTGTACACAAAGCAATGGAGACAGGTTCAGGCTCTCGCAAATCAGTTCTGGTCTCGTTGGAGCCATGAATATCTACCTTTGTTGCAACAGACAAAAGTGGACAGGACCTCGCAGGAATCTTCAAGTTGGAGATTTAGTCCTGCTCAGGGACAAGCAGATCGCCCGCAACTGCTGGCCAATGGCCAGGATCACTGCCACATTCCCTGGTAGGGATGGACATGTCAGGAAGTTTGAGTTGAAAACTTCTGACCAAGGTGATGTGAAAATTTACCAAAGGCCAGTTGCAGAAGTCATTCTACTTCTACCTAAAGACTGATCTAGAGGCTGAAGTTTTGAATCATGTTCATAGTGACCTTATAAAGGTCAGGTGGGGAGTGTGTTGTCCTTAAGGCATTTGTTTAGCTTTATTAAATTTTCGCTTTAGTAATTCGTTTGTAATTATTTTCTATTTAAAGTTAAGGTTGTTGAAAGTAAATTCATTGTCTGTGATGTATCGCGGCATGCGATGATGTCATACCCGGTTTCGCCGCGTCTTGTGGGAAAATACCGGTTTGGAGAAACAGGAAGCCGGGGGCTTGTGTGTGCAGGATCAGCGTGAGAAAAGTTTTCATTTTACGCACTAAGAAACATCATAGGAGAAATGCCGTAAGTTCATAAGATAATCGATATGTTGAAGTAAAAATGTTAATGCTGATTCAGTTAAAAGTAAAGATGGCCGATAAACTTTATTTTCTTGTGCTATTAAAAGCATTGCTGGATAGTTTGTGTGAAGTGTATTTAAAGCCAGTTGATGGCATAGGTAGATTCTGACTGTATGTTGTACTTTAATGAGACTTTAATGTAATATAGTTTGTTGTAGTTTTACTTTTACAAGTATTTATGATGTAAACGTGATGCCAAGAAGGAAACAAATACTGTATATATTTTGTATTGTTTTATCAGCAGTTTTCACCATACGTTAATGTGGAAGAGTGAACAGTAAACAGTTAATCTTATTGCGATTGTGCGTTCTTTGACTATGGTTTACCTTGGTGTTTAGTTCAGAGTTCCTACACCTGCACGAGAACACTACATTCATAATTTGAGGGTCTTTGTTTTCGATCGGTAGTGTAGGTATTTCTTGTATGTCCAGATAAAAGCTCTTTCTCTTTTTCTGTGATTTTGCTCTCTTTATTACTAATCATTTGATTTTGAAAGTAATTATCTAAAGGATTTGATGTTTGACTATTTGTTTCTCTATAATTTTTATGGGGAAGCATTCAGTTTTTTTTTCAAGATGTCGTTTTGCTTTCTTCTTCCATAGACCTTTTGATACGTCATTTTCATTCATTTGGGTTTTAAAAAGAAATCAAATTTAAAATGTAGGTTTTTAGAAATGTTTTGAAATGTTCCACGGTACTAACTTGGCATATCTCAATTGGAAGAGAATTCCAGATTTTTGGTGCATAAGTGCAAAGAGCCACATAGCCATTACTTCTATTTGGCTCTAGGAACACTGAGCAAACCAGTACTCATGGATCGAAGATTACGATGAGGGATGTAAGGGGATTGACACTCCAAAATATATGGAGGAGCTAGATTATTCAGAGCTTTGTCTATAATTAAGAGTATATTAAAATTGATCCTAAGGTACCCAGGCAGCTAATGTAATGATGCCAAGACTGGTGAAATGTGCTCAGATTTTCTTTTTATTTTGGTTAAGATTCTTGCTGCTGTATTTTGAAGAAGCTGCAGCTGATTTATACCTTTCTTATGTCGTCCTGAAAGGAGTGCCGTGCAGGAGTCTAATTGGCTAAAAACAAAAGTGTGTGTCGATTTTTCTCCATCTTGAGATGTTGTAAGAATTCAAACTCTTGCAATGTTCCTTAAATGAAAGAATGCAGTCTTAATAATGTGGTTAACATGTGATTTGAAATTTAGCACTGAGTCAATAATAGCACCTAAATTCCAGCCCCAGAAGGCCCAGACAGGAAAGCAAACAGTGCAATACCTGGGACATGTTTTCTCCCAGGGTAGAAAGGACCTGACAGAAGGACAGCAATTAGCTCCATGTGAGGGGAGAGAGGAAGGTAAAGGGACTGTTCAATTACTGCCACAGATTCATACCAGGATTTGAGGCACTGCTGGCCCCAATACAGGTTTCAGTCAAATGAGGGAAGCCCTCTCAAGGGGAAGCAATATGGGCTCAGTAGAAGAGAAGGCTTTCCTGGATATTAAGAAGATGCTAGTTTCTGCAGCAGCTGTAGGATTACCAGTTGTGACTCACTCCTTTCACCTTTACTGTCTCAATGCGGGAGGGTACTGTAATGAGGTAGTAGCCCAGGACCACGAGGCACATAAAGAGGGAGGGTTTACTGCCACATTGAGGGAGGGTGCTCTAACTCAGTAGTAGCCCAGGACCATGAAGCACAAAAATACCAGTAGCATACTCCATAACTGAACAGACTCCTGTTGTAGCCATTCTTCTCCAATGTGTCGCAGCCTTGGACGATGCAGCTTGGGCTGTGCGTGTTTGTACGCCTGTCATAACGGTGGAGCAGCTCATCTTGCACACTGCACTCACCATTGTAGAGCTCCTGAAGACTGGGAGGCCGAGGGCAGCCAGAGGGCAGCTTGGGAGGCAGTTCTCCTCCCCAAAGACAAATCAGAAATGACAGTGAGAGACAGTGGAGTGATCACTGCAAAGGCCATTCTAACAGAGGGTGAGACACACGAGTGTCAACTGAAATAGAGCAGGAGAAAGATACTGATATGAAGGAAACTCTGCTGGAAGGGGGAAGTAGAGAAGATTTTTATAGATGGGACTGGCTGGGCCATCGTGACAGTGACAAGAGAGGATTTAGCTGCAGGAGCACTGCAGGGAGGGTGCTCATCCCAGGTGACAGAACTAGTAGTTTTAATAGAAGCACTACACTACAGCAGGGGGATGAGAATTATCATACACCAGGCAGCAGGTTTGCTTTTGGGGTGGTGCATGATTACCAATGGATTGGGCATGGAGCAGGTTTGTCATCTCCACTGGCACAGATGTTCAGCATGGCAGCCTAATAAAGGAACTGCTATTGGCAATGAAGTTTCCTACTGAGGTAGCCATGATTAAAGGCTTACCAGAGACTGGAAGGCATTAGTAATGATCTTTCAAGAATCACTAGATTCTGGAAAGGTTCCAGAAGACTGGAAAATTGCAAATGTCACTCCACTCTTCAAGAAGGGAGAGAGGCAGAAGAAAGGAAACTATAGGCCAGTTAGTTTGACCTCAGCAGTTGGGAAGATGTTGGAGTCGATTATTAAGGACGAAGTGTCAGGTTTCTTGGAGGCCATAGTCAGCATAGTTTCTTTAAGGGAAAATATAGCTTGACAAATCTGTTGGGATTCTTTGAAGAAGTAACAAACAGGATAGCCAAGGAGAATCGGTTGATATTGTGTACTTAGATTTTCAGAAGACCTTTGACAAGGTGCCACACATGAACCTGCTTAATAGACAGTGAGCCCGTGACATTACAGAAAAGATTCTAGTAGGGATAAAGAAGTGATTAATTGGAAGGAGGCAAAGAGAGGGAATAAAGGGAGCCAATTCTGATAGGCTGCCAGTGACTAGTAGTGTTCCACAGGGAGGGTTCTGTATTGGGACCGATTCTTTTCAAGTTACCGTAGATTCTGGATTTTAAGCCGCTACTTTTTTCCCACATTTTGAACAGCTTTGAACTTTGCGGCCTTTAATCCGAAGCGGCTAATACATGATTTTTTTCATGCCGCCTCGTAAACATTTTGCCTCATAACAGTAGACCAATAAAATTGATGAGTAGTTCACAGAGGTCCAATGAAATTGTACGATAAATCAAGCGCACTTTCACAATTAAATTATTGTAAATCAGTCATTTGTACTCACCCTCATCAACATGGAAAACACTCGAAGCATTGTGCTGCCTTATGGCAGTTACTTAGTTTATAATATTTTCGCTTAGTAATTCATTTTCTAGTTAAAGTTAGAAGAGTTTTAACTATATTTGTTTTCTGTACTACATCGCGGGATGCTATGATGTCACACCCGGTTTCGCAGTGCCTTGTGGGAAAATGCCGGTTTGCGATGAAACGGGACGGAGGGAGGGAGCGCATTACGCGAGCGGCTTTGGATCTGAGCGAACGCTGCTTTTAAGTTAAAGATGATCAATAACTTTTCCTGGTAGGCTGTAGTATATATATTTTTTACCAGTCGTTAGGAGATATTGGAATGTTGTTCAGTAAAGAAGTATACGCAACGTATTTAAAAGTAGCCGCGTTACGGGCACGGTTCGAAAAAAAGCATTTGCAATATGTATTTGTTTTTGTTACCATATGGATTTAATTAAAAGTTAAAAAATCCTCACGTGTAATATCTTTCTGTGTAAATATCTCATATTACAATGTGGGACACCTGCGGCCGAAAATCCGGTGCGGCCTAAAATCCGGTGCGGCCTTTACAATTAAAAAATTGATTTTATTTCTAAAATTAGAGCCAGCGGCTTTTAATCAGGTGCACTCTGTAGTCCGGAATCTACGGTATATGTCAATGATTTAAATGATGAGATTGATGGCTTTGTTGCAAAGTTTGCAAATGATATCAGAGCAGGTAGTTTTGAGGAAGTAGAGATGATACAGTAGGACAAAGAAATGGCAGCTGGAATACAGTGTCTGGAAGTGTGTGGTCGTACACTTTGGTAGAAGAAATGAAAGTGTTGGCTATTTTCTAAATGGAGAGAAACAGAAAAAACAAAAAGACTGAGGTGCAAAGGGACCTCAGTTTGGGAGTGCTTATGCAGGATTCCCTAAAGGTTGTTTTGCAGGTTGAGTCTGTGGTGAGGAAGGCAAATGCAATGTTAGCATTTGTTTGAATATAAAGCAAGGATGTAATGTTGAGACTTGATAAAGTACTTGGAGTATTGTGAGCAGATTTAGGCCCTTTATCTTAGAAAGAATGTGCTGAAACTTGAGAGGGTTCAAAGGAGATTCAGAAAACTTATTCCAGGATTGAATGGCTTTTCATGTGAACAGTGCTCGATGGCTATGGGCCTGTGTTCACTGGAATTCCAAAGAATGAAGAGTGACCTCATTGAAACCTATCGAATGGTGAAAGGTCTTGAAGGAGTGGATGTGGAGATGATGTTTCCTATGGTGGGAGAGTCTAAGACCGGAGGACACAGCTTCAGAATAGAGGGGTGTCCTTTTAGAATAGAGATGAGGAGGAATTTCTTGAGCCAGAGGGTGGTGAATCTGTGGAATTCATTGCCACATGCAGCTGTGGAGGCCAAGTCTTCACATATATTTAAGGCATAGTTTGATAGATTCTTGATTGGTCAGGGCATAAAGGGATACAGGGGAAGGTAGGAGTTAGGACTGAGTGAAAAATTGGAACAGCCATAATGAAATGGCAAAGCTGATTCGATGGGCCAAGTGGCCTATTTCTGTTCCTATATCTTATGGTCTTAATGTCTCTTTTTTCCTTTTCAAGGTGGTTGGGTTTCTGTTGGAGTCCGTGACCTATAGCTGCACTCAAACTGCTAGCGAAGGAGGAAAACTTATTGAAGTCTATCTAATAAAGCTATATGGGGATGTGAAGGCAGAGTAAAAGGAGAAGTGGAGAAGAGGAAATGCAAACAAGAGACCAGATGATAGCTGGACACATGAGGAAGGAGTAGCTACAGTCACTGCATGTATTAGGCAGATACTGCTAAAGTTATATCATGGATCAATGCATCAGCGTAGGCTATATATTCATAAATCTTCAGCAGTCCTGGTGGTGGAACATAAACTTTCAGTAATTGCCCCTCCTCCTTTACCATTCCCCCATTTCCATTTCCCTCTCTCACCTTATCTCCTTGCCTGCCCATCACCTCTCTCTGTACTCTGCCTCCTTCCCTTTCTTCCGGGGACTTCTACCTGCTCTTATCAGTTTCCCCCTTCTCCAGCCCTTTATTTCTTTCACCAATCAACTTCACCCTTCTCCCTTTCCCAGGTTCACTTATCACTTTTCACCTTATGCTTCTTCCTTCCCTCTCCCACCTTCTTACTCTGGCTTCTCGTTTTTGCGTCTCGGCCTGAAATGTCAATTGTTTGCTCTTTTCCGTAGATGCTGCCTGGTCTGCTGAGTTCCCCCAGCATTTTGTGTGTGCAACGTGGGTAGTTGACAGCTTTGATCACACCAGCTTGTTGCAGGCAATCTAGCTCTTGCTTCATGACTGGTAAGGCGGTGTCTGGTACTGCTCTTTAGGTTCAGAAGACTACCTTTGCACCTGGATGCAGATGGCGTTCTGCTTGAAGGTTGGAGCCATGACCTAAACCATCTTGAAGCATGGCTGCAGAGCACTGTTGCAGCTGACATCGTAAGGTCTCATGTACGGGTGGTGGTATGGCGTTTACTGAGATGACTTAAACGGCCAAAGTCTTCATACAGACCAAGCTTATCCATCCAGTCAATGCTTCGGACATTCAGATCTGGTTGCTCTGTTAGGTAACACTTAGTTACCATTCAGCTTCATCGTGCAGTGCATTTGAACAACCAGCTGGAGGGTTTACCCAATACACTGCAGGCAGAGCGTTGAGTTGTTTTGACTGGTGGGGACTCAGGGATCCACCACATGCACTTGGAGACAACGCTGACGTCTAACGCCTTATTGAGCTGTAGCTTGACCAACTGACTGCTGATAAATAGGGTGATATACTGTCTCCTGAAGGCTATGTCAACATTGAATGTGACTATTAAACTTCTTGTAGATTTTGACGGCATTTGGAACTTCTTGACCTTGTGTTTCACTAGCCTAGAAGACAATGGAGGACAGGTAAAGCCTTCTCTATGACCATGGCTTGGCATTTGCTGCAGATGTGGCTCATATATTGGCAGTTTATTGCACAATAACACACACCACAGTTCCAACAAGCTATGGTTGCCCACTAGGAGACTTGCTGAGCTGGAAACTGTGTTGACATGGTTCTGTTTGATCAGGTTGGAATCATGTTCCAGGTTGATCAAACCCTTGCATTAGAGAGTGACAGCTTGGAGAGTCATTTCAGGGTCTTGCTCCAGTCTGGCCAGGAACTGTTTGTGAATGTCTACATCACCAGGTGTCTGAGGTCCGCAGCTAAAAATCAGACATTTGAACTGTGATTCAGCCTGAACTTTTCACATTTGTGATTGACGACACCGGCATACGTAATTAAGTCATTGGCATTGTGTTTGACAAGTTTTCAGCACTGGCAGTGAACACTGAAAAGAGATGACTGCTCTCCAAAATTGCTTGTTAGCTGTTGGAAAGTTTCATTAAATGATAGGTCGTGTGGCTTCTTAGGCAGCATGAAGTTGAAATAATGCTCACGTTCAGCAGGTCCGTGTTTTCGGAACAAGTTGCATGTCTTCCACCTATTGTCTTTACTAGTAAACTTGGCCTGGAAGACATCTTCGTAACATTTGAACTACGATTCAAATGTGGCATCAAATTGGAAGTTGGTAATGGCTGCAACCGACTCATGTGAGTTCTGTTCAGTGTTTGAAACCGACATTGTTGGACTCACTGATAACCTACTGGTCAAGGTTTTGATTACGAATTGAGGACTGCACGGAAGTCTTCCGCTGAAATTGCCATGTCGATATAATACGGCACCCCGTTACCAATTTGTTGTGTTTGCTCGCCTACAACTACTCATAAGACCCTGAGCCAGGAGACAGGGAAAAGCCAGAAGATGAAATAAGCCTTTATTGAGTAAAACAATGCAGCCAAAGAACTCCACAGTGCTTTCAAAGCAAGGCTATTTATATGGTTGTCTAAGAACATTCACCACTTCGTTAGGAACAATGACCAATCAGTGAAAGTCAGTGGGGCATTGGTTGTCAGCTGACCAGGAGCTGTTGGTTGTTTCAGCTCACCATAACAAATAAGTAAATAAATAATCGAAGTTCTCTTCTCACACCATGATTGAAATTAATGGGTTTCAGCAGCATAACAGCAGGTATAGGGTCAACAAGTCTGGTCAGAATGAAATAGTTTCATAGAGTCACTCTTTATACAACTGAAGTAATGTTTAGTTTCCTTCTTTATATTATTGGCTAGTTTGCCCTCATATTTCATCTTTTCCCTTCTTATAGTTTTTTTCATTGTTGGATTTTTAAAAATTCCCAATCATCCAACTTCCCACTCATTTTTGCTACCTTGTATGCCTTGCCCTTGGCTTTTATGCAGTCCTTAACTTCCCTTGAGTGCTATGGTTGCCCAGCCCTGCCATTTGAGAACTTCTTCTGTGGGACATATCTACCCTGTGCCTTGTGAAGTATTCCCAGAAACCTCAGCCACCTCTCTTCTCTCATCATCCCTGCCAGTATCCTCCTCCAATCCACCTGGGCAAGCTCCTCTCTCATGCCTCTGTAATTCCCTTTATTCTATTGAGATACTGATACATGTGAGTTATGCTTCTCCCTCTCAAATTGCAGTATGAATTCAATCATACTAAGGGTCCTTGATACATGTGAGTTATGTCTCCTAAGGGTTCCTTTACATTAAACTCCCTAATAAGATCTAGGTTATTACACAACACTCAATCTAAGGCAGCCTTTCCCTGAGTAGGCTCAAGCACAAACTGCTCTAAAAAGCCATCTCTCAGGCATTCAACAAATTCCCTCTCTTGCGATCTGATACTGACCTGATTTTCCCAATCCCCTTGCATATTGAAGTTCCCCGTTACAATTGTAACATTACCCTTATTATATGCCCTTTCCAACTCCCTTTGCAATCTCAACCCCACATTTTGGCTACTATTTGGAGGTGTATATATGATTCCCATAATTTTTTTAACCCTTGCAGTTTCATAAGCTCCACCCACAAAGATTCGACATTCCCTGACCCTATGTCACCTCTTTCTAAAGATGGAATTCCATCTCTTACCAACAGAGCTACACCACTGCCTTTGCCTTTCTGTCTATCCTTTTGATTCAAATTATATCCTTTGATGTTAAACTCCCAACTATGACCTTCTTTCAGCTACGACTCAATGACCCACAATGTCATACCAACCAGTCTCTAATTACCCCACGAGTTCCTCCACCTTATTCCACATGCTGCACGCATTTAAATACAGCACCTCCAGTCCTGCATTCTTCGCCTTTATGAATTTTGCCTCTGTGGTACAACTTAGCTCTTTGCTCTGTCAGCATTTGTACCCAGTCATTGGCTTGTCCTTCCTTACATTCTTGTTACACCCATCATCTACTTGTAAACCTGCTGTCTCATCCTCAGCTCTATGTTACTGGTTACCAACCCCCTGCTATATTAGTTTAAGCCACTCCCAACAGCTCGAGCAAATCTGCCCACAAGGATATTGCTCCCCTTGGATTCAAGTGCCATCCATTCCTTTTTGTACAGGTCACACCTGCCCCAAAAGAGGTCCCAATGATCCAGAAATCTGAATCCTGCCACCTACTCCAATTCTTCAGCCACATGTTTAGTTATCACCTCGTTCTATTCCTATCCTCACTGTCGTGTGGCACAGGGAACAATCCTGAGATTACTACACTTGAGGTCCTGCTTCTCATCTTCCTTCCTAACTCTCTGTATTCTGTTTTGAGGACCTCCTCTCTTTTTCTACCTATGTCGTTGGTACCAATATGTATCACTACTTCTGCCTGCTCACCCTCCTTTTTCAGGATATTGTGGATGTGTTCAGAAATATGGTGGATCCTGGTACTTGGGAGGCCAGCTACCATCTGTGTTGCTTTTTTTCTGTCCACAGAATTGCTTATCTGTCCCCGTAACTATTGAGTCCCCTATTTCTGCTGCCTTCTTCAGTCTCCTGCCCCTCTGAGTCACAGGGCCAGACTCAGTGCCATAGGCACGGCCACTGTTGCTTCCCCCAGGTTGTTTGTTCCCTCCTCACAACAGTACACAAAATGGGCTACCTATTGTAGAGGTGGACGTCTATAGAGGTGCTCTCCATTATCTGCTGTTCTCCCTTCCCTCTCCTGACAGTCACCCATTTATCTGTCTCCTGTAGCCTTGGGGAGACTACCTCCCTGTAGCTCCTGTCTATCAGTGCTTCACTTTCCAAAGATCATTCAGCTGCAGATCATTGAACACAATCTCTAAGGAACTGCATCTCGATGCACCTAGCACAGATGTGGCCATCGGGGATATGCTAATCCTATTTGCCTGTGTTGGTCCATATCCCTTTAAACTCTTCCTAGCTGTTCAAATGTCTTTTAAATCTTGTAAATGTACTGGTCCCTACTATCTCCACTGATAGGTCATTCCACATACCCACTACTCTGTGTGGAAAAGTTGTCCCTCAGGTCTGCCTTAAATCTTTTCCCTCCCACCCTAAACTCCATAGTTTTAGATCCCCTTACTCTGGACTGTGATTTCCTACCTTATGATTTTATTAAACTCTATAATGTCACCCCTCAGCCTCTTTCACTTCAGGGGCAATGGTCTGAACTTCCAGTCCAAGCAACGTTCCTGTGATCATTTTTTTTTAACCTCTTGACTTATTCACATCCTTCCAATAACACTGTGATCAGAACTGTGCACCATGCTCTAAGTCTGGCTTTGTTAGAGCAATTTTTGGGATTAGCACATTTAGCAGTTAACTTCAGATCTGAGTATGGATTGTGGATTTGATTTTAATGCAATTCTGAACACTAGGTTCACAGACCAGGCAGACTAGGGACTAGGCACTCAGCTGACTGTTTGCATTTGCATGAGTCCAGTCAACATTCTGCTGCGTGGATGCGACCGAGATTAACACTTGTTTTGGGTGTGATGGTGGGAAAATTGTAAATATGGATTTGATTGAATTGTCCTGGATTTTCTCTGAATTTTAGCGCATAAAATGTGGGTAGTGCTGGGTGTAGGCAGACCTTCCCACCAAAAGCATCTCCATATTATGCCTGCTGTATCTTGTTTTGTCGAATAAAGGAACTGGTTCGTATCTACCAGTACTTTCCTCTGGTGACTTCATTCACGCAACAACAACCTAACTAAGAGTTTGTACAACTGGAACATGATGTCCCTACTCTTACACTCAAGCCTTGACTTATGAAGACAAACGTAGCATATGCCTCTTCACTATACTGCCTACCTGTGTCATTACTTTCAGTGCTGTTTACTCACTACTGTTGTTTAAGAAACTGAGTTCATTGTAAAGAAAATTCAGGAATTAAAGCCCAGCAAAGGAATAGACCAATTGTCATTATTTCATTTTGGAAAGAAAGACTGCTATCTGTAACTGCTTTGACCTGATCCTCTGTAGCCTGGCACCAGTGCAGCTGATTCTTCCCCAACTATTATGTGATAGTTCAGTGAAAAATTCTAAAGTGACCTTCTCAGGGTTACAAAACAATGGGCACGAAATGCAGCTTCACAAATAACACGTAGAAACATAGAAAATAGGTGCAGGAGTAGGCCATTCGGCCCTTCGAGCCTGCACCGCCATTCAGTATGATCATGGCTGATCATCCAACTCAGAACCCTGTACCTGCTTTCTCTCCATACCCTCTGATCCCTTTAGCCACAAGGGCCATATCTAACATGTGGCAGAAATCTGTTTTAATAACCTGTCGTGATAACATTTGTTCAATT
This sequence comes from Hemitrygon akajei, assembly GCF_048418815.1. Taxonomy (NCBI): domain Eukaryota; kingdom Metazoa; phylum Chordata; class Chondrichthyes; order Myliobatiformes; family Dasyatidae; genus Hemitrygon; species Hemitrygon akajei. Next base: position 139,644,400 of record NC_133131.1, read on the forward strand.
AAATCTGGCAACATGAATTTGATTCACCACCTCTACCACTAAACCAGATAACCTAATCCAATAAGCTGTATACAATTTCGAAAATAACTGATACTGATAATCATAATTCAAAATAAGCATCTTTAGAATATTCCACCTCTCATTCCCTACAGTTAGGGTCCCTACTCACTCTAGGTAGTTTTGTCATTCCTAAGAAAAAAGTTATATAAGAAATAGGAGCAGTAGTCCATTCAGCCCCATTTCTCTATTACTATCTGATTCTCAGAGCCTCATTACCAGAGATGTCAGACTAGGGCAGGACATTGATACTGGTTCATTTACTCTGCAAATGAATTTGCAAGATTCTACAGAGATTTTATAGCAGTGCTTTGAAGTGCTAACTATAAGCTTCCTTTGTGTCCAAAACACTCAGGAGGGCAGTACTTACTACTGCTACTTAGTAGACAATGAGGGTAGTGTTGGGTTTAACATCTTTGTTCACTATGGATAGACCTCAATAACACCGTAGTTAGTGTTCACATTCGCTATGGATAAAACTCACATATAGTGTCTGTAAACAAAAAAAAATATTCACCCCCTTGGAAGTTTTCATGTTTTATTGTTTTACAACATTGAATCACTGTGGATTTAATTTGTCTTTTTTGACATTGATCAACAGAAAAAGACTCTTTCATGTAAAAGTGAAAACAGATTTCTACAAAGTGATCTAAGTTAATTACAAACATAAAACACAAAATAATTGATTGGATAAGTATTCACCCCCTTCAAGTCAGTGCTTAGTAGATGCACCTTTAGCAGCAAATACAGCATTGAGTCTGTGTGGATAGGTCTCGATCAGTTTTGCACATATGGACACTGACATTTTTCCTCATTCTTCTTTACAAAACTGCTCAAGGTCTGCCAGATTACATGGGGATCGTGAGTGAACAGCCCTTTTCAAGTCCAGCCACAAGTTCTCAATCGGATTGAGGTCTGGACTCTGACTTGGCCACTCCAGGTCATTAACTTTGTTGCATTTAAGCCAGTCCTGTGTAGCTTTGGCTTTATGTTTGGGGTCATTGTCTTGCTGGAAAACAACTCTTCTCTCAAACTGTAGTTCTCTCAGACTGCATCAGGTTTTCCTCCGGGACTTCACTCTATTTTGCTGCATTCACTTTACCTTCTACTTTCACAAGCCTTCCAGATCCTGCTGCAGTGAAGCATCCCCACAGCATGATGCAGCCACCACCATGCCTCACAGTAGAGTTGGTGTGTTGTTGATGATATGCGGTGTTTGGCTTATGTCAAGCATAGCATTTAGTCTGATGGCCAAAAAGCACAACATTGGTTTCATCAGACCATAGACCCTTCCTCCAGTTGACTTCAGAGTCTCCAACATGCCTTCAGGCAAAATCTAGCAAAATTTCATGTGAGGTTTTTTCAACAGTGGCTTTCTCTTTGCCACTCTCCCATAAAGCTGCAACTGGAGAGACACCCAGGCAACAGTTGTTGTATTCACAGTCTATCCCATCTCAACCACTGAAGCGTGTAACTCTTCTAGAGTCGTCATATGTCTCTTGGTGTCCTCCCTCACTAGTCCCTTTCTTGCATAATCACTCAGTTTTTGATGAAGGCCTGCTCTAGGAAGATTTATAGCTGCACCATAATCTTTCCATTTCTTGATGATTGACAACTTTACTCCAAGGGATATTCAGTGACTTGAAAATGTTCTTGTATCCATCTCCTGATTTGTGCTTTTCATGGAGTTGCTTGCAGTGTTCTACATAGTGTAGTTTTTGCCAGGATACTGACTCAACAACAGTTGGACCTTCCAGATACAGGTGTATTTTTACTAGAATCAACTGAAACTTCTTGACTCTCAATTTGGAGATAAGGAAGTGATCTCCATTAAACTAATTATGTGACTTCTCAAATCATTTGGCTGCACCAGTGATGATTTGGTGTGACATGTTGAATGGGGTGAGTACTTATACTTCTGTATTTTATACGTGGACTTAATTTAGATCACTTTGTAGAGATCTGTTTTCACTTTTACAAGACAGAGTCTTTTTCTATTGATCAGCATCAAAAAAGCCAAGTTAAATCCACTATGATTCAATGTTGTAAAACAATAAAATGTGAAATCTTCCTGGGGGTTGGGGGAGGGCTTTATACTGTACATTATTGATAGATGTGCAGACTGTAGGTTGTGCTTACATAGGATTTATTTATGCTATAGATTATTCACATTCATTATAAACAGAGCTCACCCACATTATATAGATTTATATTTATCATGTATAAAACTCCATTCTGCAGGGATGGAGCTTAGCTCTAACATTCTTGATAATGTCCAGTGTTTCAATGCATTAGTTAAAAATGTCCTTGAATGGGAGAAAATATTGTATTTCATTTGTTTTTTTTGTTATATTTAATTGTTTTCTGTGTCCTTTTAGGCTGAAATATTTTACAGAAGTTTATTGTTGTTTGGGAGTATTCTGGACTTATGTGAATATAGTAGATAGTAATTCAAACAAGAACCAATCTTCAGTCCTTATTCTAAATATAAACAAGTTCAGGGAGCTTGCAATTGCCTTCAGTTTTTTCTATAAATTGCGAACATATAGTAGGTCACGAGGGTATCTCAGACAAGTCCCCAAATGTTGTGACTGTGATCGAAGACACCAGTGAGACACTGAATCTGGCAATACAGAACTCTTTATTCATCATGATAAGCAGGCACTCCTTTGGAAACACTCTCAGTAGATGTTCACAAAATGTGGCCAGCAATGTAAGCTGTCTAAGGGAGTGCGTATCTATAAGAATAGCACCATGCTGAGATTTGTTCAGGTCAATGACCACAAGATCATGACATATCAAAGAGCATGGTAGAGGGCTGAACTGGTAAATATTGAAGTGTGTGTGCATGTATGTTTGTGTAAGGGACCAGACATTTTTGGGTAGTTTGATGAGATAGGGCCAGCAGTTGCAAATGGTGCTTACTGACCATTCAGGGTGCTGGAGGGGTGTGCACTGTACGTACAGGGGAACTGTACAATGACATGCTTGTTACTTACTTGTGAATCCGTTTGTGTGTTTTAGAATGCAGCTGAAACTCTGAAGTAAGGAAAGGAATACGACAGGTATCATCAGTTCAGTGGCACGCAAGTGGAAGATTGTAGTGTACATACTCTGTGCTTTTAAGTACCGTATGTACTGTTTAATTTATATCCAGCTCTTATATTTTGCTTAATATGGAAATTAATTTGGAGATGCTTGAGGTGTATCTGTTGGGATGACACTTATGGAGGTCAGATATCCTGACAACCCAAGGCAGCGTTTGGCGCTAATTACTGCCATTCACGGAACTTTCACCCCCAGGGAGAAGCAGTGCATATTGTCTGTGCTGCTTGAGTTCATTAAAGTCTCTTGAGTTCATGCTGGCAGACCAGATGGATGTTGTCACTTAGCATAACAAACATGGTCACAGATATAGAAACATAGAAAATCTACAGCACATTACAGGACGTTCAGCTCACAATGTTGTGCTGACCATGTAATCTACTGTAGAAGCTGCCTAGAATTTCCCTACCACATAGCCCTCTATTTTTCTAAGCTCCATGTACCTATCTAAGAGTCTCTTAATACACCCTATTGTATCCACCTCTACAACCTTCACTGGCAGTGTAATCCACGTGGCCACCACACCCTGCGTAAAAACTTACCCCTAACATCTCCTCTATACCTATTTCCAAGCACCTTAAAACTGTGCTCTCTTGTGTTAGCCATTTCAGCCCTGGGAAAAAGCCTCTGGCTATCCACACTATCAATGCCTCTCATCATCTTATACACCTCTATCAGGTCACCTCTCATCCTCCGTCACTCCAAGGAGAAAAGGCCAAGTTCACTCAACGTATTCTCATAAGGCATGCTCCTCAATCCAGGCAACATCCACTGCACTCCTCTATGGTATCCACATCCTTCCTGTAATGAGGAGGCCAGAAGTGAACACAGTATTCCAAGTGGGGTCTAACTAAGGTCTTATATAGCTGTAACATTACCTCACGTCTCTTGCTCAATCCCACGGTTGACGAAGGTTATCACACCATATGCCTTCTTAACAACACTCTCAACCTGCGCAGCAGCATTGAGTGTCCTATAGACATGTATCCCCCAAGAGCTCGCTGATCCTCCACACTGCCAAGAGTCTTACCATTAATACCGTATTCTGTCTTCAAATTTAGCGTAACGGAATTAACCACTTCACACTTATCTGTGTTGAACTCCATCTGCCACTTCTCAGCCCAGTTCTGCTGTACCCTCTGACAACCCTCCAGACTATTCACAACACCCCCAACTTTTGTGTCATCTTACTAACCCACCCTTCTAGTTCCTCATGCAGGTCATTTATAAAAATCATATAGAGGAGGGATCCCAGAACAGATCCCTGCGGAACACCACTGGTCACTGACCTCCATGCAGAATACGAACCATCCACAACCACTCTTTGCCTTCTGTGGGCAAGCCAGTTCCAGATCCACAAAGCAATGTCCCCTTGGGTCCCATGTCTCCTTACTTTCTGAATGAGGCTCACATGGGGAACCTTGTATACCTATAGGCAATCAATAATTTTTATGTACTTACCATATTTGTGTGTGCAGAGACAGCCCTGGAAACATTACTTTTGGGTGTCTGGCTCTCTGTCGTCAAAAGATTTTAAAATGTTTATGTTAATTAGTTTCTCCTAAAGGGGTTTGAACATTCAGAGGTGTCTTCTCATTTCCCATGTGCTTCCACTATGTATCACAAAGGAACCATTTGTTAATCCAAAGTATTGAAGTAAACAATGTGACTGTAGCTGGACCAGCTTCACTCAACTCAACGGCTCATGGCTATGGATTCACTTCTGGTGACTCTTCGGTTTGATTTTAAATGTTCTGTGCCTTATGTGTTCACTTTTTTTTGTTTGTGCAATTTGTTCTTTTTTCACATAGTCTTGTTGTGTGGGTTTTTTCCTTTAAATGGGTTCCATGGTGTTTCTTAGTTTTGTGTCTGTCTACAAGAAGATGAATCTCAAAAGTTATATACTGTATGCATACTTTGATAATATATGCACTCTGAACGCTGAACTCCTCAAATTGCATTGCGTCACCTGCTGTTGCCTTTGATCTTAAGGATGTAAAAATGTGACGTACGTTTGGGTTTATGAACCTCTGCACAGAGTGTCTCCAGAAACACTCCTGCTTCTTGTGACAAATAAAAACATCAATATCACTAGCTTCAGTGTCTCTCACGTGACCTTCTCAGTCACAACAATTATTATATTAAAAAATAAACAAAGTTAATTCGCATCAATCTTTTTAGAAGTTCACATAGTCTTCAAATGGGGGTGTATATTTATGGGATTCAGCAAGAGTAGGTTCATACTAAATTCTCAGTAAGTCAACAGGAAGCACAAATCCTTTAACATCGTAAAAATTTCAGAAAATAGAACAAGAAGTTCTGGTCTTTGCATGTATGAAGACTATGAAAATTGATAGAAGTTGATGGCAGATAGCAATTGCAAACAGAAATTACTGTCCTAATATTTCATATGTGTCATTGAAGTTGGTGATAACAAATCTGATTCTGATTCTGAGAACGATTCTGACAACATATAAAACATTTGGTATGCATTTTTAAAATTCATTTCTTTTAAAATGATAATGAACTGCTGTAAAATAGTTCAGACTAAAAGGAAACAGAGTTCACAAAGGCAATTAAATCTTATTTTAAAAGACAAGGAAGTACAATTCTTTCCCCACTTATTAGTCTGCAGTCCAAGATAAATTCTAAACATTCCCTCCTGCATGTTGGTTAAGTACTCAGCCCCTGTTGTTGGAGTCTTTCTAATGGCAGGCTGTTTTTAATTGAGTAAAAATTAAATGTTGTGTTCAAGAAAACAGAAGCAGATGCCATGGTGGCAGCTGAGTTCACTGAACAGCAGCAGCTGCTTTGTGAAGAAGCGGTTTCACAGAGAACCCAGGCCTGATGACCAGACAAATCTTCTTCTAACCAGAACTGGCTGGCTGAAAAGCGATAAGAGCTTACTTCAAAGTACGGAACAAAACCAGGCACATAATCAGACTACACTCCTTCCTTCTTCAATTTTGTTTAGATGTCTGAGATGCCTTCAGTCTAAAAGACAGTGTTTAATTTGATTAAAGCTTATAGCTGCTCTGCATTCCTGTTCCCCCAGAGCTCCATTGCCACATGCACTTAAGTACTCTTAACTGAAGGCTCTTGATAGAGCAGGACTTTCCCTTGCCTGTCTGTAACCTAATTCCGGAGATAAGAATCTCAGTGTGGGAATTCAGAGCTGGTCGTGGGTTGTTTCGGGTTCTGCCTTTGCAGTCTGATTATAGAAATGTGCTGCTGTACTTTTAAACTACGTGGGATGGGTTTCAAAATGTTATCTTGGCTTGCCTAGCTTGTGCTTACTCCAGTCCTCGCCATCAGCTCTGTGTGTCCAGTGTTCCTATGTTGCCACTGTCCACATGTCGTTCTTGGCTCAGTGCTAGCACTCTTTCCCTTGAGTCTGGCTTTAGGAATGTTGTGTTCAGACAGGCTTTCAACAAGCATAAGCCATAAGCTTCTTTTTCAAGACACTTAGTGGGGCTCTATTGTGGCAGCTGCTGTTGAGCTGGTAACAGGCACAGAATAGACCTTTGAATTTGCTAAATTATAAACACATTGTGCTATTGATGCTTTTCACCAAATGCCTATCAATGCACACACTTTACTTAAAGCATATGGGCTGGTGTTCAGCTCGCTGCTCTGTGAGGTTTATTTACTCGTCTCTGTGCTCTATGGCTTCCAACTAACAGGCTCCTGGATCAGCTGCAGTGACGACTGACCTGATGGCTGTGGATTCCCTTTCATGAAATTCAGTTCTGAATATTATTTGCTTACTTTTTTGTTCGCAAGATTTGTTTCTTTTTCTGCAGATTAGGCATTTGACCTTTTTTTTGGATGGATTCTATTGGGTTTCTTTGTTTTGTGGCTGCCTGTAAGGAGACAAATCTCATAGTGTATATAGGATACATATTTTGATAATAAATGTACTTTGAACTTTGACATATTCCCCTTTAAAACCATCTCTTCCCAAAATTCAAAAACTGAAATTCTTCACCTCATTTAGTCTTTCCTTTTTATCACAAACCAGGGGCCTCAATACCAATGTCAGTTGTACAACAAAGAAGTAGGCTCTTCAGCCATCTTGTCCACATTGAATGATACATCATGATGATGTCTTGATTTATCTTCTATTTGAGACTGCTCTTCCTGACTGACTGATGCACCATCAATAACTCACTCTGAGACGTAAGAAGCGAGATATCGGCTTTTATTGACTGGAAGAATGAACAACACTACATCCTGGCGAATGAGGCCAGGCTCAGGCCTCAATCGCCTTTATACAGGGGTCTGTGGGAGGAGCCACAGGAGCAGTCCAGACAGGTATATGTGGTTCACCACACTGACGAAGCCTGAATGCTTGAAGCAACAGTAATCAAAACAGTTCTGAATTGTTTTACTGCATATTTCTTGCCAATTATCAGTGATAAAAAAATCTCTACTTTTGAACACAAACATAACTAACTGATGTTACTTAGAAACTTTTCAATGTCTAATACCTACTGTTACAATACGGCAACAATGAATATAGAATTGAGACAGGTTTTTATAAACAAATAAAACATTTATCAAACACTGCTCAATAAAAAACAAAAGTAAATAAACGACTTACTTAACCAGAAGTTAACTGCTATACGGCAACTCAAACAGTTCTTAAAGCGATAAATGCGAACACAGTTCTTAAGAGTGGTAAATGTAAAAGTCCAAATGATTTACACGGTCAATTAGGAGAGACTCCTGAAGTAACGAATTCCTTGACGACGTGACGTTACTGCCGATCACAGTCAAAATATGCCTTGCCTGAAGGATTTACGATGAAGGAAATAAAATGGCTTAAAAGCACTGACCTTCCCTTGGTGAAACCCCGCTCCAGCCCTTTCTGCTTTTTTAGCAGGGACTATCTAGGATACAGGTTACTAATTCCTTCCAAATGAAGATTAAATAAGATTGAACCTGTTTTACTGCCGACAACACCAACTTTTCTTGATCCTTCAGGTTTTTCGTACTTCAATAAATTCTTCACTCTCCAACTGGACTACAAAGGTAGGAATCAAAACTGGCAGTGGTTTTAAAATCTGCCGGCACAACTTACAATAGAAAGTTAAACTCCACTTTAAAACAAAACTGCGTCATGAGACAAATACGAGCTTAACAGAGTAACTGATGAATTAAACCACAAACTGACCTGCGTCACAGCAAGGCTTTCCCCTTTTATACCTGTTGGAACAGGCCATCACATGACCTCTCACTTGCGGGAAAATTACATCACTCCACCATCACAAGACCATTACATCATGCCCAGCAGAGACTCAATTACATATTGGTCATGTGACAGTCACAAGATACCCACAGGGTATGTAACACCACTAAGTGCATGTGTCTAATACTAGTTAGATTCTGTTCAGGAGCAGTCTCCTATCCCATTTAAGCTATATAGGGTCCCAAATAAACAAAGGGAATTCCACCTATTTTCTTGATTAGCTTTTGTTCTTTAGAAGTTGTCCCAAACAAGCAGCTGCCGCAATTAACTGATGGCCAAGTTAACCAGAAACCTTTGTACTAATGTCAGGTCTCAATTATGCTGTAGGTTGTTCACATTAATTCCAAATAGAGATTAATTACATGCACTACACAGGCCTTCCCTGGCTGATTAATGTCCAACTTATGTACAGCATATTCTGGAATTAGGGTATATAACAACAATTAATTTCTGCAACTAACTTCAGCAACCAATCTTTAGACCTGGACCTAGTTTGTAGATTTAATTTAAAATGCAGCCCTGGACAATAGTTTCCTGAAGTTGTAGACAGCAGTTGATAGAAAACCAGACAATGCTGATTAATATTCATTTTGGGTGTCTGGAGTGTGGGTGCGAAGAAGGAGGTGTGAAAATTATATGTAATTCAAAGGAAGCATTGTAGATACATAGTAAAGATAGAATTTTCATTTGATCTTTAGCAAAAAATTAAGTGTCTTGTAATATTGAGTTGAACAGGCCTCTTCCTCTGAAAGGATCTCAATATGATACCTGCTGCACGTTTTGTACAATAAAATACTTCCATATCCACTAGCTTCAGCCTCTTCCTGATGACTTTGTTCACATTACAACACCGCCCATACATACTTCTGACCACCAAGCCAATTTTGCATCCAATTTCCCAACCCACGCTAGATGCCCTGGTCGCTAACCTTCTGAAGCATTCTCCCACGTGAGATCTTGACAAAGGTTTTATTGAAATCCATGTATACCACATTGATTGAATTGACCTCATCAATACACTTCGATAGCTTCAAAAATTCAATGAATTAATGAGACAGGTCCTCCCCCTAACAATGCCATACTCTGAATCTTTAATTAATTTTCGTATTTTCAAAGGCAAATTAATCTAATCCCTCAGTTGTTTCTTCCAGTAACCTCCCTGCCACTTGTGTGTGAGATTGTGTGGATGTCTACACATGGTAAGATGGTGAGTTACTTCAGGCACTTAAATTGGGCTTCCACATTCTACCTTCAATAGCCTTGAGGTTCTCATCAAGCCAATGGAGTGTTTTCCTCCTGGATTTCAGTGTTTTTTGATGCCTTATTCATGCAGAATGCCGTATTCATTCAAATGCTGCCTTAACATCAATGATAGTCATTCTCACTTTCTCTCTAAAAATGCCTTACAGTGAAAATGATATCAATAAACCATTGTCAATGTTTATTTCAGGTCAGAAAACAAAAGATTATTCTGTGTTGGAGTAAATAGTAAGTAACATTAGTTGTTCAATTGATCTAGTAAAGTAACATTTTAAGCATTGACAACTTTTTTCCCACAATATTTCTATTTCTCCTACCAGAATAAAGCAGTCCTCAACCTATACAGCATATCAGAGTCCTTAGGTTAAAGTCAACAAGCCCCCATCATTAGATTAGGATCCATCATGTTTAGATGGAGATGTGTGTGTTTTCACATAGTGGAAGGACCAGCTGAGATTCTAGATTTTGGAAAGTGTACTCAAATCAATGGGTGTCAAGTTTTACAATGTATTCTGGACTTACATTCTATATCAAAATATTAACTTCAGCAAATAAGTTTAGCCACCAATCTAAATCTGAATATGGATTGTAAATTAAATTCAAAAAGTAGCTCTGGACAATAGGTTCTGAGAGCTGTTAATTGAAAAACCAGACAATGCGGATTAACATTCACTTTGTCTGGAGTGTGGGTGCAAAGAAGGAGGTGTGTAATTCAAAGGAAGCATTGTAGATACATAGTAAATATAGAGTTGTCCTTTGATCTTTAGCATATGTCATGTAATGCTGGGTCGAGAATTCCTCTTCCTTCAAAAGGGTCTCAATATGATGCCCGCTGCGTCTCCGTTTGTCAAATAAAAGACCACTTCACATCTATCAGCTGTGTCTCCCTGGTGACTTTGTTCCCACTACAACATTTGGGAGCTCATCCATGCTGCCTTTGCGACTAGTCCTGAGGACAGCAATCTCAGCACTCTAAGTGGGTGAGTATTTTTAAAGTTAGTACTCATACATGGACCTGTTGGGGTCAGTGGCTACAGGATTGCGAGGCATCACGAACACAGTGGAGAGCTGAACTGGTAGATATAGAACTCATGTGGTGTGTTTGATGGCTTGTATGTTTATGTAAGAGGCTAAATTCTGTGTGTTAATTTGGTGGTTATAGAAGGCTTGGGATGCCAATGGGGTATGTATACTCATTGCGGAAACGATATTTTAGCCTGCGTGTTTGCGAGTGTGTGTGTGTGTTTTACTCGTAAGTCTGTAAACTTGGTGTAACAGTTTGATGCAAATGAATACTGCAGACATTATGAGTTCAGACACATATAAGTGGCAGTTTGTAGAGTACATACTCTGCAGTTTTAAGTGTGTACTGTTTAATTTTTATCCATCATTTATATTTTGCATAATATGGGACACCTCCCAATTCACATCCACACGACAGACATCTAAATGAATTTTAATCAGCATTGGCTGGTCTGTGATTCAAGGCTTTTACAAACCCATTATTCAGAGCTGCAGTCTGCTATCTAAATTCAGGTCTGAAAATTGGTGGCTGAAGTTATTTGCTATATGTGTTAAACCCAAAGATTGCTCTAACAGGCACATAGCACCACACACTGTCAGGAATCCTCAGTTTTGTGGGACCTCGCCATATACCCCGCTACTGACCACACACACACACCGACCCACACATCCCACCCAACACCATGCCGACAGCTGCGCCACTGACACCACTTGCAGCCTCTCCACCCTCAAGATCCCTCCCCCACCGCTGTTCGCCAACCTGACCCCCGACTGTAAACCTGTGGCAACTAAAAGCAGGAGGTACAGTGCAGGGGACAGGGCCTTCATTCAGTCAGAGGTGCAGCGGCTGCTCAGGGAGGGGATCATTGAGCCAAGCACAAGCCCTTGGAGGGCCCAGGTGGTTGTTGTTCGGACCGGGCAGAAAAATAGGATGGTCGTGGACTATAGTCAAACCATCAATAGGTTCACGCAGCTTGACGCGTACCCCCTACCCCGCATCGCGGATATGGTCAACCAGATAGCTCAGTACAAGGTGTACTCGACAATAGATCTGAAATCCGCTTATCATCAGCTCCCCATCCTCCCAGAGGACCGCCCCTACACCGCCTTCGAGGCGGGTGGCAGGTTCTATCACTTCCTGCGCGTCCCATTCAGTGTCACAAATGGTGTCTCGGTCTTCCAGAGGGAAATGGACGGGATGGTGGACCAGTGCCAACTGAAGGCCACATTTCCCTATCTGGATAACATCACCATCTGTGGTCACGACTGGCCGGATCACGACGCCAACCTCCAACGATTTTTCCAAGTGGCCGAAGCCCTGAACCTTACTTATAATAGGGACAAGTGTGTGTTCGGAACCACCCGACTCGCTATCCTTGGGTATGTCGTGGATAACGGGGTCATTGGCCCTGATCCCGACCGTATGCGCCCCCTGTTAGAACTCCCTCTTCCCACCACTCTCAAAGCCCTCAGACGGTGCCTGGGTTTTTTTTCCTATTACGCCCAATCAGTCCCCCATTACACAGACAAGGCCCACCCCCTGGTCAAGTCTACCACATTTCCCCTCTCTGCTGAGGCCCACGCGGCCTTCAGCTGCATTAAAGGGGACATTGCCAAAGCAATGATGCATGCGGTGGATGAGACCATTCTCTTTCAAGTAGAGAGTGACGCCTCCGATTTCGCGCTTGCCGCTACCCTCAATCAGGCAGGCAGGCCAGTAGCATTCTTTTCTCATACCCTTCAAGGCTCTGAAATTCGGCACTCCGCGGTGGAGAAAGAAGCCCAGGCCATAGTGGAAGCTATTAGGCACTGGAGGCACTATCTCGCCGGCAAAAGGTTCACCTTGCTGACCGACCAGCGCTCAGTTGTGTTCATGTTCAGCAACCAACAGCGGGGCAAAATCAAAAATGATAAAATTTTGCAGTGGAGAATAGAACTCTCCACCTACAACTATGATATCCTGTACCGACCTGGAAGGCTCAATGAGCCCCCTGATGCCCTATCCCGGGGAGCGTGTGCCAGCGCACAGCTCGACCAGCTATACGCCCTCCATGCACATCTTTGCCATCCGGGGGTCACCCGATTTTACCATTTCGTGAAAGCCCGGAACCTGCCATACTCCCTTGAGGACATCAGGACGATGACCAGGGACTGCCAAGTCTGCATTGAGTGCAAACTGCACTTCTACAGTCCTGAAACGGCGCAACTTATCAAGGCCACCCGCCTCTTTGAGCGACTGAGTGTTGACTTTAAGGGCCCCCTTCCCTCCACCGACTGCAATGTCTACTTTCTCAATATTATCGACGAGTACTCACGGTTCCCCTTTGCCATCCCCTGCCCCGACACCACTACCACGTCCGTCATAACAGCCCTGCGCCAGCTCTTCACTCTGTTCGGATATCCCTGCTATATCCACAGTGATAGAGGGTCCTCCTTTATGAGTGACGAGCTGCGCCAGTACCTGCTGGCTAGGGGCATTGTTACTAGTCGGACCACAAGTTATAATCCCCGGGGAAATGGACAGGTGGAGAGGGAGAATGCCACAGTGTGGAAGGCCACACTTTTAGCCCTTAAGTCAAAAGGGTTGCCGGTCTCTCGATGGCAGGAGGTCCTCCCTGAGGCACTCGACTCTATCCGCTCCCTGTTATGTACGTCCACCAATGCCACCCCTCACGAGCGCCTATTCTCTTTTCCCAGGAAGTCTGCCACTGGGACCACCCTACCAGTTTGGCTGACGTCCCCAGGGCCAGTGCTGCTCCGGAAACATGTGAGGAGCAATAAATACTCCCCGCTGGTTGAGAGGGTTCACCTTCTACATGTGAACCCCCAGTATGCTTACGTGGTCTTACCTGATGGGTGGGAGGACACAGTCTCCGTCCGCGACCTGGCACCCGCAGGAGCAGCAGACCACTACCCCGAACACTCCACGGTAACTAAGAACCCTGTACCCGAGGTGACACCGTGCACACCGAGCCCTACACAGACTCCTCACGACACTCCTATACCGGGTGTCTCTTACGCGCATATACCGGGCGCCTCGCACACGCATGAGGGATCACTGACGCCTAGTGGGCTGACACCTCCAGTTAGGCGGGAACCAGCACAACCACCGTCTCCGGTGCAATCACCACCGGCACCTGTGCAATCACAGCCGGTGCTACGTAGATCGCAGTGATAGATTCGACCACCTGATAGACTTAACCTGTAAATATACTTGTAAGAAACTTCGCCCCATGGGGACACTCTTTTAAAACAAAGGGTGGGTGAATGTGGTGAACTACATATATCTGTCTGGACACGCCCCCTGCTGACTGCTCCTGTGGCTCCTCCCACAGACCCCGGTATAAAGGCGATTGAGGCCTGAGCCCGGCCCTCAGTCTCCAGGATGTAGTATGGTGGTCAACTACTGCTTGTTCTTTCTTCCAGTCAATAAAAGCCGATATCTCGCCTTCACGTCTCAGAGAGAGTTATTGATGGTGCATCAGCAGGTAAAGGAGGTGATTTGTTACAGCTGTGGCTTCTCAGGCCACGGTTGGAGGCAGTGCACTAAAAACAGAAGAAAGTGTGAAAATCACTCACCAAAGCGGGCAGAATGCACAGCAGTGCCCTTTACTTCCAATTCGGCTGCTGACCAGATTATAGAGCTGGTGAGGTCAGATTAATGGCTCACGACAGCTTCTATTGCCAGTGGAGGTCATCCACGGATATACACAAGAGGTTTATTAGAGGGCCGGCAATGTGAAATGTTAGTGAACTCGGGATTGTCAGTATCGATAACAGATTTACCCTTGCCCACGACTGAAGAGGTGATTTACATTACCAGTGCAGGAGATGAAAGAATGAGGATGGACAGCAGTCAGCCCAGGTATTTGAGATTGAGGGACTGCAACTTCCTGTAGATTTTTGGGTGTGCACAAACAATGAAGGTACTACCCTGGGGATAGACACACTGAGAAAGGCAGGTGTAATCATAGACTTAGAAAAAAGAGATATAACATGGACAACACAGGGACAGTGAACAGGTGTGACCCACAAAGTGGCTAACATGGCCCACAGAGAGACAACAGCCCCAGGCAGGGGGGAGAGACAGGGTGATGTGCTTGAATCATGTCAGTAGGTCCCAAGGTTTGGGGCCAAGCACAGGCAGGAGCTGTTAGAAGTAGCGCAGCTGCCCGAGGAGGGAGCAGTGATTAAAGTAAAGGCTCACCTGAAAGGGGAGAGTAAGGAGCAGGAGGAATGAGTGGGCAGACATCACTGTGGGGAAGGCAGCCGAAGAGTAAGAAACAACAGAAACTGCAAGCCTACGGAAAGAAACTACAACTGCCAATTTAGCAAGATTACATGGAGATGTGAAGGACCACAGCAACCAGGGTAACACATTGAGGGACCGAACAGAGCAGCAATGAGAGAGAGAGAGAGAGGGAAAGACGATAGTCCTCCCACAGTCGAGTGACCAAGTCATGGTGGGGGTGCTGCCTGAAAAGGCCAGGGTTTGCTCCCAGATGGATAGGACCACAGATGGTACTTTTAACAAATTACTTTGTTGATGCTACAACAGTGGGGTGGAGATACATCTCTACCAAAGGAGGTGTAAGATGCTCCTTCCCTACGCTAGCCTGCAGGTCACCTTTGGGCAAGGTGTAGCATGAAGCCATGGGAACAGGAGGTGGATGGTCAGATGAGCAGCTGGTGCATATAACAAGCATTGGTTATGCGACCATTGACACCAGGCAGACAATCTCTGAAAAGTATTAATAATGGCTGTGGTCACCCATCTTGTAAAGATACTGCTCAGAAGGTGGCAATGGCAAAAAACTTGCCAAGAATAATCATGGTCATGGAAAGACCACGATTGCTGGCGTCGTACAAGATGGCACATAATGAACGAACTGAAATTAACGACCTCCTGCGAGTCTGAGGAATGCAAACCAATCCAGAGAAGTTAGATCAGCAAAGGCGTTTTTTCATGCTCACCGAGTGTGTAACACATAGGAGTCATCCCTGAAAGTCAATGGCAATTCAAACAGCCATTCATCCCAAATCAATGCCAGAAAGAAGTTTTTTAAAAACTTGTCTGGTAGGCAAGCTGACAAAACCCAGCTAAAGCTATTTAAAGCGATTGGCTCCATATGGTAACAAAACTGCAACCAGACAGAGTGGAAACAGAACAAAAATAAACTGCTGGAAGAACTCAGTGGGTCAAAACCCATGGAGGTAAAGAAATAGTTGAGGTTTGGTGTTGAGACTGCATCATAATGGAGGCAAGTGCATTTCTCTTGTAAAATCAACCCTGATGATCCCATTGCCTGCGGAAGATTTTATTTAGGTAATTTATATGTGACAATTCTCATTCCACCGGGGAAATTACTTTGCTTTTGTTGGTAAAGGTTACTGCATTTTCTGTTTCCCTGCTCTGTAATGACGTTATTTTCTGAGTAGGTTGACTTTACTGTGAGCCCCACTTAAAACTCATTGGCTGAAATGGTCTAATCTATAAATACTTCACTGAAAGAAAGCATTTAAACCAGTCTACATCTTCTATGATTTTCTTCCTCACCACCGCAATATATACAAACCTAAAATGTTCCTGGAAGCATTCACTGACCACCTTACCGATAAAACATAGAAAAGGCAAGAGGGCAAGTTGAGATGAGACTATTAAGCTCTGAACTAATTGGGTTGAGTGAATGGACGAAAATTGGCAAAGTGGGAAATGATAAGATTATGCATTTTGGGAAGACTAAAGGCAGACAAATTTATAAATGGAAAAAGATTCCAGATGATTGAAGTGGAAGGAGGAGTTAGGTGTTCCATTGCATAAATCTCAAAATGTTAGAAGACCTGTACAGCAAGTTGAATAGGAAGGCAAATGGTATTTTGGCTTTTATTAGAACAGGGTTGGAGTTCAGAAGTGGAGAAGTAATGATCACAATTCAAGGTATTTGTTTCTAGAGGAACAGACACAAAATGCTGGAGGAACTCAGGAGGTCAGATGGCACCTATGGAGAGGAATGAGACTTAGACTTTCAGACTTAGACCCTTTATCAGGACTGGAAAGGAAGACAGAAGAAGCCAGAATAAAAAGGTGGGAAGAAGGAAAATAGTATAAGCTGGCAGGTGATATGCGAAACCAGGTGAGTATTCTGGGGTTACATGAATGTAGCAGATGTTAATTTAAACAAGAACCAGGCTTCAGTTCTTATTATAAATGTAATTAAGCTCAGGAAGCTTGTAATTAGCCCTCAGTTTTTCTTTGTAAATTGCAAGCTGTAAATTCCACAGACTAAGAGATTGTAAATGCAAGAGCCTAATGTAAGACAATGGGGTTGTTCTAATTGGCCTGCATCAAACCAGGCAACATGGCTAAGTTATTTGCACCATTGTGACGTGAGTGCAAGCTGGCAGACCAGATGGATATCGTCACTTAGCATATCAAATATTGTCACTAGTATAAGCAATCAATAATTTTTGTACACTTATCAAGTTGTGTACTCAAAGACAGCCCTGACAACATTAATTTTGGGTGTCTGACTCTCTGTCATCAAAATGTTTTATAATATTTGTGTTAATTAGTTTCTCCCAAGGATTTTTGGACCGTCAGAGGTGTCTTATCAATTCCAATGTGCTTCCACTATGTATCTCAAAGGAACCATTCATCAACTGACAATATTGAAGTAAACAATGTCATTGTAACGACTGAAATTGTATTGAACTGCTTGCTGTTACACTTTGATCTTAAGGGTATAAAAATGAGATATATCTTAGGTTTTGTGTGTCTCCACTGAGAGACTCCTGTTTGTTGTGCTGAAGACTATATCAATGTTGTTTCGGTGACTTAATTCACAGTCACAACATTTGGGGGCTCGTCCACAATATGTTTGTGACCCATTATGTGGCCAGTCACTTCAGTAGTCTTTTTTTTCAGAGTAGCACCCTTACGTAGATCTGTTTAGGCCAAGGACCACAGGATCATGGAATATCAAGGGGCACAGCGGAGAGCTGAACTGCTAGATATTAAAGTTTGGGGTGTGTGTGTATATCTGTGTTTTGTGTCAGGGACTAGCCACCAGACAGCATTAAGTAGTTTGTTGAGACAGGGCCAGCAGTTGTGAAAGGTAGTTACTGATCATTCAGGACACCAGAGGGTGTGTGTATACTGGTTCAGTGGGCAACAGATTAAGTGTAGTGTGGCTACTGGGAACGCCTGGGTCATGTGTGAGATACCATTCAGGAGTCAGAGGCTGCATGTATACTCGCTTGGGGAATTCTTCGTGCCTGTTTGACTGTGTGTGGGTAAACCTGAGACAGGTGATAGTGTGGAAATATTTAACTTCCTACATAAAAGAGATACAACAATGTCAAGGGTTCAATTCTGAAGAAAAGAGATCTCACAGAGTACATACTCAAAAAACTTGAGGAGATCGAAGAGGGAATGGACAAAGCTGAGTGCATTAAGACCTGGACCCTGGAGGAACATTGGAAGTGGTGGAAAAGCCAATCAAAGATGAAGCAGCCATCATTGTCATGTATATGTACAATAGAGAACAAAGTGCCTGGAATCACATAGTGTACAAACAGTAGAGCTACAGAAGGAAAGCAATGCATATAGGAAACAGCAAGGCAAGGTACAAGTGACAATGGACAGTCTGAAGGAACAGATAGAACACTTGCGGAGAAAGAGAGACTTGGGTAAAAAACAGGCAGAACAATTAGAACAACACAAAAATGAATTAGGCAGGGATCTAGGCAGACTGAGAGGTAAATTAGCCAGTTAAACCAGCAGGAAGATTTTAAAAAGAAGACAGCTTTATAGAGCGGGCATCAGAGGAGAAAGAGTCAGAGTAGGAGGGCTTTGGCTCAATGGGGCTTAGGCGATAATGAGTCGAGACGAGGTAAGTTACTTGTGAAGAATAGGAAGAATGTTTGGGAGGCCGGTGTTCTGTACTGCGTGTCAGATGTGGGATGTCTGGGAGACTCCCAGCCTCACAGATGGCCACATCTGCTCCAGGTGTGCTGAGCTGCAGCTCCTAAGGGACCTGGTTAGGGAACTGGAGATGCAGCTCGATGACCTTCATCTGGTCAGGGAAAGTGAGGAGGTGATAGAGAGGAGCTATAGGCTGGGGACTTGGGAGAAAAATAAGTGGTTAACGGTCAGAAGACGGAAGGGCAAGAGTCAGATACTAGAGAGTACCCCTGTAGCTGTCCAGCTTAACAATAAGTACTATGTTTGAGTACTGTTGGGGGTGACAGCCCACCTGGGGGAAGCAGCAGTGGCAGCACCTCTGGTACAGAGTCTGGGCCTGTGGCTCAGAAGGGTAGGGAAAGGAAGAGGATGGCAGCACTAACAGAGGACTCTATAGTCAGGGGGTCAGACAGGCGATTCTGTAGATGCAGGAAAGAAACACGAATGGTAGTTTGCCTCCCAGGTGTCAGGGTCTGGAATGTTTCTGATCGCGTCCATGATATCCCATAGACCATAAGACCATTAGATATAGGAGCAGAAGTAGGTCATACGGCCCTTAGAATCTGCTGTGTCATTCAATCATGGGCTGATCCAATTCTTTCAGTCCCCACTCCCCTGCCTTCACCCGTATCCTTTGATGCCCTGGCTAATCGAGAACCTATCTATCTCTGCTTTAAAGCGGGAAGGTGAACAGCCAGAGGACGTGGTATATATTGGTACCAACGACATAGGTAAGAAAAGAGAGGAGGTCCTGAAAATAGTTAGGAAGGAAGTTGAGAAGCAGGACCTCAAAGGTAGTAATCTCGGGATTACTGCCTGTACCATGCGATAGTGAGTATAGGAATGAGGTGGAGGATAAATGTGTGGCTGAGGGATTGGAGCAGTGGGCAGGGATTCAGATTTCTGGATCATTGGGACCTCTTTTAGGGCAGGTGTAACCTGTACAAGAAGGACTGGTTGCACTTGAATCCGAGGGCGACTAATATCCTGGCAGAGAGGTTTGCTAAGGCTATTGGGGAGAGTTTAAACTAGAATTGCTGGGGGCTGGGAACTGAACTGAAGAGACGGAGGAAGGTGTGGTTGGCTCACAAATACAGAAAGCTTGGAGACAGTGCGAGAGGGAGGATAGGCAGGTGTTAGAGAAGGGATGCTCTCAGACTGATGGTTTATGTGTCTATTTTAATGCAAGGAGTATCATAAACAAAGCAATGAGCTCAGAATGTGGATCAGTACTTGGAGCTATGATGTTGCGGCCATTAAAGAGACTTGCGTGGTTCAGGGGCAGGAATGGTTACTTAGAGTGCCAGGCTTTAGATGTTTCAGTGAGGACAGGGAGGGGGAAAAAGAGGTGGGGGCATGGCACTGCTGATCAGAGATAGTGTCACAGCTGCAGAAAAGGAGGAAGTTATGGAGGGATTGTCTACGGGGTCTCTGTAGGTGGAAGTTAGAAACAGGAAGGGGTCAATAACTCTACTGGGTGTTTTTTATAGACCACCCAATAGTAACAGGGACATCGAGGAGCAGATAGGGAGACAGATTCTGGAAAGATGCAGTAACAAGGTTGGTGTGGTGGGAGATTTTAATTTCCCCAATATTGATTGGCATCTCCCTAGAGCGAGGGGTTTAGGTGGGGTGGAGTTTGTTAGGGGTGTTCAGGAAGGTTTCCTGACACAATATGTAGATAAGCCTACAAGAGGAGGGGCTGTACTTGATCTGGTATTGGAAAATGAACCTGGTCAGGTATCTAGTCTCTCAGTGGGAGAGCATTTTGGAGATGGTGATCACAATTCTATCTCCTTTACCATAGCATTGGAGAGGGATAGGAACAGACAAGTTAGGAAGGCGTTTAATTGGAGTAAGGGGAAATACGAAGCTATCAGACAGGAACTTGGAAGCATAAATTGGGAACAGATGTTCTCAACAAAATTTATGGCAGAAATGTGGCAAATGTTATGGGGATATTTGTGTGACATTCTGCATAAGTACGTTCCAATGAGATAGGGTAAGTATGGTAGGGTACAGGAACCGTGGTGCATAAAGGCTGTTGAAGATCTAGTCAAGAAGAAAAGAAGAGTTTACAAAAGGTTCAAAGAACTAGGTAATGATAGAGATCTAGAAAATTATAAGGCTAGCAGGAAGGAGCTTAAGAATGAAATTAGGAGAGCCAGATGGGACCATGAGAAGGACTTGGCGATCAGGATTAAGGAAAACTCCAAGGCTCAAGGGTTTTTTAAGAGACTCCTGGATAGATACATGGAGCTTAGAAAAATAGAGTACTATTTCAGACTTCCAATATAACTCGGAGTCCTGCCATGTGCAGAAGTTCGCTGATGACACGGCCATAGTGGGGTGTGTCAGGAATGGACAGGAGGAGGAGTATAGGAAACTGATACAGGACTTTGTGATATGATGCAACTCAAACTACCTGCGTCTCAATATCACCAAGACCAAGGAGATGGTGGTGGACTTTAGGAGATCTAGGCCTCATATGGAGCCAGTGATCATTAATGGAGAATGTGTGGAGCAGGTTAAGACCTACAAGTATCTGGGAGTACAGTTAGACGAGAAGATAGACTGGACTGCCAACACAGATGCCTTGTGCAGAAAGGCACAGAGTCGACTGTACTTCCTAAGAAGGTTGGCGTCATTCAATGTCTGTAGTGAGATGCTGAAGATGTTCTATAGGTCAGTTGTGGAGAGCGCCCTCTTCTTTGTGGTGGCGTGTTGGGGAGGAAGCATTAAGAAGAGGGACGCCTCACGTCTTAATAAGCTGGTAAGGAAGGCGGGCTCTGTCGTGGGCAAAGTACTGGAGAGTTTAACATCGGTAGCTGAGCGAAGGGCGCTGAGTAGGCTACGGTCAATTATGGATAACTCTGAACATCCTCTACATAGCACCATCCAGAGACAGAGAAGCAGTTTCAGCGACAGGTTACTATCGATGCAATGCTCCTCAGACAGGATGAAGAGGTCAATACTCCCCAATGCCATTAGGCTTTACAATTCTACCACCAGGACTTAAGAACTTTTTAAAAGCTATTATTAATGCTTTTTGAGATAGTGATTTAGATGCATATCATATTTTTTTTTACTGAGTTAAGTATTGTATGTAATTAGTTTTGCTACAACAAGTGTATGGGACATTGGAAAAAAAGTTGAATTTCCCCATGGGGATGAATAAAATATCTATCTATCTATCTATCTATCTATGGGTAAGCCTAGATAATTTCTAAAGTAAGGACGTATTCGGCACAGCTTTGAGGGCCGAATAGTCTGTATTGTGCTGTAGGTTTTCTGTGTTTCTATTCTACAAATGTGTATGGAACCGGAGGAGGTGGTGGAGGTACTTAATGAATACTTCGGAAAATACTTTGCTTTACTACGGAAAAGGGTCTTGGCAATCACAGGGATGACTTACAGCAGACTGAAAAGTTTGAGATTATAGACATTAAGAAAGAGGATGTGCTGGAGCTTTTGGAAAGCATCAAGTTGGATGTTACCGGGACTGGACGAGATATACCCCAGGCTACTGTGAGAGGCAAGGGAGGAGATTGCTGAGCCTCTAGCAATGATCTTTGAATCATCAATGGGGACGGGAGAAGTTCCAGAGGATTGGAGGGTTGCAGATAGAACCATAGAACATTACAGCACAGAAACAGGCCTTTTGGCCCTTCTTGGCTGTGCCGAACCATTTTTCTGCCTAGTCCCACTGACCTGCACCTGGCCCATATCCCTCCATACACCTCTCATCCATGTACCTGTCCAAGTTTTTCTTAAATGTTAAAAGTGATCCCGCATTTACCATTTCATCTGGCAGCTCATTCTACACTCCTACCACTCTGTGTGAAGAAGCCCCCTCTAAAGTTCTCTTTAAACTTTTCGCCTTTCACCCTTAACCCATGTCCTCTGGATTTTTTCTCCCCTAGCCTCAGTGGAAAAAGCCTGCTTGCATTCACTCTATCTATACCCATCATAATTTTATATACCTCTATCAAGTCTCCCCTCATTCTTCTACACTCCAGGGATGTTGTTCCTTTATTCAAGGAAAGGAGTAGGTATAGCCCAGGAAATTATAGACCAGTGAGCTTTACTTCATTGGTTGGTAAGTTGATGGAGAAGATCCTGAGAGGCAGGATTTATGAACATTTGGAGAGGCATAATATGATTAGGAATAGTCAGCATGGCTTTGTCAAAGGCAGGTTATGCCTTACGAGCCTGACTGAATTTTTTGATGATGTGACTAAACACATTAATGAAGGTAGAGCAGTAGATGTAGTGTATATGGATTTCAGCAAGGCATTTGATAAGGTACCCTATGCAAGGCTTATTGAGAAAGTAAGGAGGCATGGGATCCAAGGGGACATTGCTTTGTGGATCCAGAACTGGCTTGCCCACAGAAGGCAAAGAGTGGTTGTAGACAGGTCATATTCTGTATGGAGGTTGGTGACCAGTGGTGTGCCTCAGGGATCTGTTTTGGCACTCCTCTTCATGATTTTTATAAATGACCTAGATGAGGAAGTTGAAGGATGTGTTAGTAAGTTTGCTAATGACACTAAAGTTGGAGGTGTTGTGGATAGTGTGGAGGGCTGTCAGCGGTTACAGCGGGACATTGATAGGATGCAAAACTGGGCTGAGAAGTGGCAGATGAAGTTCAACCTAGATAAGTGTGAGGTTGTTTATTTTGATAGGTCAAATATGATAGCATAATTAATGGTAAGGCTCTTGGGGTGCGAGTCCATAGGACACTCAAAGTTGCTGCATAGGTTGAGATGTACAACAAAGCTGGATGAACTCAGCAGGTTGGGCAGCATTTGTTGAAAGAAGCAGTCAATGTTTCAGGTCGAAACCCTTCGACCTGCTGAGTTCATCCAGCTTTGTTGTACGTCTTGATTTGACCACAGCATCTGCAGTGTACTTTGTGTGTGCTGCACAGGTTGACTGTGTGGTTAAGAAGGCATATGGTGCATTGGCCTTCATCAACCGTGGGATTGAGTCCAAGAGCAGAGAGATAATGTTACAGCAATATAGGACCCTGGTCAGAACCTACTTGGTCAGCCATGGAAATAACTGTTGAGGAGGGTGATGAGGTAAGTCGTGAAGAGCTGGACCAGGGGGTCGACAAGTGGGAAAGTACCTACAAACAGGTTATGCCCAGTAGTGCCTGTTGGAATGGCACCTACAAAGACAAGCAACGACAGGTTCAGAACCTTGAATATCCTAGCCAGCCACTCTCTCACACTCACCCTCACCTTCAGCCCAGGGAAAAAGCAGAGCATTCTCTATGAATTGCCCTCACTTAGAGTTTTCTGTGGCAATGCAGAATTTTGGTGTAGGTTAGAAGAAATGATCGAAATCCACCAGATGCACCCCAAAGTTGTAAACATATTGGTTAAAGCTAAATGCCTGAGGATTACGTGGGACAGTATGACCCCGGAGTGCAGGATGGAGCATGGACAACTACTGTGAAGGCCAGCAATGCGGGAAGATATTGGAACTTTAAGGAAGAAGTGAGGTGGTGATTTGGAAGAGGAGAGAGTAACTGGGGAATGATGATGTCAGTTGTTCAGAAGGCCGGTGAACCTGTCATGGACGATGCTGAGTGAAATACTGGGCCTAAAAGGAATACTGAGGGCTGGGCAGTCCAGGGTGGGATGATCCAGTCTTCCTGAAGATGCTCAAGGAAAGGCTAGGTGAATGAGCAAAACTGTTGTGATGAAGGGGCAACTCAGACTAGATATGGTCCATGCCATTGTAGAGCTCCTGAACACTAAGCAGTACCGACAGAAGAAGGGCTGCTTGGGATGCTGTTCTCACCCCCAAAGATAAGTCAGAAACAATAATAAGGGACACTGGAATGAACCCCACAAGCACTATCCTGACAGAGAGGGAAGCACATGAATGCCAAATGGAAAGAGACCAGGTGGAACGTATCAGTGTGATGGCATCGCCTCTGCAAGGGGAAGCAGCGGAAATTTTTATGGATGGGTTTTGAAGGTACATAAATGGGAAGCTTTGTACTGGATGGGCTGTGGTGAAGGAAACGGGTGAGGAATTAGCTGCAGGAGCCCTGCCAAGAGGTTGCTCAGCCCTGGTGACTCTCACTGTGCTACAGTAAGGGCAAACAAGTAAATATATATACAGATAGTGGATATGCTTTTGGGGTGGTGCATGATTATCTGATGGATTGGGCACCACGAGGATTTGTACCCTCAAGAGGGGCGGGTGTTCAGCATGGGTACCTCGTGCAGGAACTGCTGGGTGCTGTGAGCCCTTCTGAGTAAAGGCTCACCAGAAAGGGGAGAGTAAGCAGGAGAAAGAGAATGAGTGGGCAGACATGGGTTGAGGTACTGCCCGGAATCCCGATGAGTGAGATTGTGAGCAACACACAGTGGTACAGGTGCATGTAGCATAATGGCTAGCACAATGGCTTACGGTACCGGCGACCTGGGTTCAATTCCCACCACTACCTGTAAGGAGTTTGTCTGGATGCTCTGGATATGCAAAGACCTACTGGCTGAAAGGTTATTTGGTCATTGTAATTAGGCTAGAGTTATATCTGGGGTTGCTGAGTGGCATGGCATCATGAGCTGAAAGGGGCTATTCTGTAAGAAAGAGAGAGAGAGAGAGAAAGGAAGGAAGGAAGAAAGAAGGAAAGAATAGAGAAGAAACCCAATCCATATGCAGGGTTTCAGCCCCTACAAACCTATGACTGGGTTAGCAATGCAACTCCCTTATGGGGTAATTACTGGTTGTGGTGAACCTAGACCTTATAGGGATAAAATGACCCAGTATTTAAAGGGCCTCTGTAACCTGCTTAGAGTGGTGAGTGACCGAGCAAAACAACAAGAACACTTTGCTGGTCGGAAAGAGCCAGAGGGAGAGAAGATAATCCTCCCATAGTAGGGAGATCAGATCATAACAAGGGA
Source organism: Hemitrygon akajei (assembly GCF_048418815.1). Taxonomy (NCBI): domain Eukaryota; kingdom Metazoa; phylum Chordata; class Chondrichthyes; order Myliobatiformes; family Dasyatidae; genus Hemitrygon; species Hemitrygon akajei. Next base: position 139,669,982 of record NC_133131.1, read on the forward strand.
GCTGTCTGAAAATGCAGAGTTCACTCCCAAGTGGATTGGACCACAAGTGGTGCTTCTGAAAAATGACACAGAACCGGTGAGGCAGCCAGTGGTAACTCTGGACTCAGGTTAAACTGTACGACTCACCTTTCTGTGGCCCTCACAGCCAGAACAAGTCCACCCATTAACAGTGTCATTACGGAGAATCGAAGTGATGACACCAGCCTGCTGCATCACATCTGACCACACCTGATGGAAGTAGACACACAGATGAAAGAGAACAGAAATGCAGAAGACAGAGAGAGCATGTCAGCAAACCGTGTATAAAGTTTAAAGTATCACAGTAACTATACTTTGTAATGAAGGCTGGTTCTTGGAGATACATGATTAATTGTGTAGATCAGAATAGAAAGATATTGGGGAAAGTACATGGGAAGAGATCTGAGTTAAGGCAGAAACATCAAGTTCCATAAGCTCGATGGCAAGGCAAGCCAAGAAAGAGAGAAAAAATCGCACACAGTGTCAGATGGCAGCCATCCCGGCTGAATGGGAGATGAACGCAAATGAGCTGGGCACTTTTAGTGGTTGGATCAGTGATCAAAAGGCCTAATCAGATCCTCCTTAAAGTTTGGCCTTTCTGGGACAGATTTCTGTCCAGGGCTGAGAGGAAGGTGTATAATGATTTATGTGAATACAGAAGATATCAATTACATTTTGTAAATGTAAGTAAGCTCAGGAATCTTGCCTTCATTTTTTTTTTGTAAATTGCTAGCAATAAATTGAAATTAGAAGCACATGTTGCTCCACAGACTAAGAGATTGCATATGCAAGAGCTAAACATTAAGACAATGGAGTTGTGTTAATTGGCTTGCATCAATCCAGGCTACATAGTTACTTGCACCATTGTGACTTGAGTGCAAGCTGGTAGGCCAGATACATGTTATCATTTAGCATATCAAACATGATCACAGGTATAGACAATCAATAATTTTAGTATTCTCGTCATATTTATATACTCAGATCGCTGCATCGCTGGCAACATTAATTTTGGGGTCTGACTCTCTGTCATCAAAAGATTTTAGGATATTTGTGTTAATTAGTTTCTCCCAAAGAGGTATTTTATCAAAAACAATGTGCTTCCACTATCTATTTCAAAGGAAGTATTTGTCATCCAAAAGTATTGAAGTAAACAAAGTAATTGTAACTATTGAAATTGTATTGAATCATCTCCTGTTACCTTTTGATCTTAATGGTTTAAAAACCTGATGTACCGTTGGGTTTGTGAGCTTCTACTGAGAGTGTTTCCAGAATGATGCCTGCTTGTTGTGCTGAATAAAGACTCTTTATCACCAGCTTCAGTGTCTTTCCAGTGACTTTGTTCACAGTCACAACAAGAGGGAAGATAGGTGGAAGGGCGACGGGGTGAGGGGAAAAGCTGGTAGGTGATAGCGAGTAAGATTACGTGGGAATCACACATCATATCCTCTTATATATGAAGGGATATATTGTCATTCAAGTAGCCAAAAATTATTCATTTAACTAATTCCTGGACCAAAAGAAATCTCCCATAATCAGTAGCTAAATTAATTAGATCTATATTTGTTACAGTTTGGAAAAAACTGTAGGTGGCACAGCACACGGCAGCAGCGGCCTTTTGGATCTGGTACTACTTTAATTTAGTTTTCTAATTTAATTTTAAGGCACAATTAGGGTTTAGGGCAATGGATAACAGAGCGACTATCTACCATTGCCAGATACTGCTACAGTACAGAGATCAGCCAAAAACAAACCTTCATGAGAATCTGCTGGTTAGATTGCGCGACCTCGGCTTCCTGAGGGAATCGGGCCTGCAGTCCTCGGAGTCGCCTGATGCAGATGGCCGGAGTTGGGGGCGTCGTAAGCGGTGTGCGAGGAAGTGGAAGCGAGGCGAGTGAGCAGGAGTCCATGCCAGGAAAAAAGCAAGCCCTGGCCAGCAGGCTCTCCCATTCATTCTGCTTTCCAATGGACATTAAATTGGACTACATCTGTGGCAACAATATACTCGGCGGGAGTACAGAAACGAATGGAATCCCGGACGCCGCCATTCAGCTGCTTATTTATGTAACAGATTTTCCCCCAAGCCATCGGACTACCAACCTACTGCCCTCTGCTGTGCCTGTTGTCTTGTTTATTATTTATTGTAATGCCTGCACTGTTCTGTGTACTTTATGCAGTCTTGGGTAGGTCTGTAGTCTAGTTCATGTAGCACCATAGTCCTGAAAAATGTTGTCTCATTTTTACTGTGTACTGTACCAGCAGTTATGGTCAAAATGACAATAAAAAGTGACTTGACTTGACTTGACTTCACTCGAAATGGGATATGCTCTTACTGAAACATATAAGGTTTTTTGGGGCACAAGAAGGTAGATGTGATGATGTTTCCATTAATGGGAGAATCACAAATGAGAGGACGTGGTACAAGATTGGAGAGCAGTACCAAGGAGGAGTTTAGTTAAGTTAGTTAAAGTTAAAGTCTGTCCTGGGCTTTATAGGCTCATCAGGCCGGGGCTTATGCCTGATGAGACTCCCCCCGGATAGGATGCCAGTCTATTGTGAGGAAGGAGAAGTTTAGGCCTAGGACAGATCAGCCATTGTGTTGGGGCCCAAATGAGGGGCTGAATGATCCTGACAGCAACAGGCACAAAATGCTGGAGAAACTCAGCAGCTCAGATAGCACTTATGGAAGGAAATTAACAGTCAAGGTTTTGGGCCAAGACTCTTCATCAGTGATCTCCAGCCTTTCATGTGTGTTGCTTCAGATTTCCTATATCTGCAGAGTCTCTTGGGTACTCCTGCTCCCACTTCCCTGTGTTCTTATTTTCCTTGGTAAATACCTGCTGCGGGGCAGGCTTACAGCTGAATGCCAGAAGATTTCTTATTGTTTGTGTCAGGACCATGTCCAGGAAAGCTTCCCAAAGTGGCAACAAAAGCCTCAACATAAAATATATTTGTTGAACCTTAATGGAAAAGGTGTGATATCAGACGTAATGCCTAAAAAAGTGGAGGGTGCACATTCCAGAGTAAACTGCTTCTAAAGGGAATTGTCTAAACAGTTAAAAAGAAAATGTTTGTACGGTTCCCTGAAAGCAAGAGATATTAATTGTAAGGTTCTATTGAAAAGTGTGATGGTTCAAGTAATCTTGTTTTGCTTCTCCATAAAATTCAGTGAAATATGGAGCTTTGAAAAGCTTACCAATTTTAAAGGCCAATATCAACAGTAAATGGGTGGTACGTTGTTGTCAAGGAAATCTCCGAACAGCAAATGGAAGTCCTGACAATGAAGGGCGTGCTCGCCTTTGATCTTCCCTCTGTTGTGGCTATACCTTCCAGACATATCCCAGCATTCATACTCTGTGTCAATAGCTGTATGACAGCTGGAATATTGCATAATCCACTCAAGCATTTATATTATAGTGGCACAAAGTCTGATTAAGTTTGTGAATGGGTTGTCAATAATGGAAAAGTATCCTTTGAATTAAATGTGCAAACAAAGCAGGTATACAATATATCCTTTTGTAAAATCAGGATGAATGTTATTTAGGAATAAAAAAAAATTCCATGGAGATTAAGATTGAGGTTAAATACTGATTTAGGAAAAAACACTTTTATTTATAAGAGAAGAAAGCAAGTGCCGTTTGACTTGGCCTGGTTTTTGTTGCTTGGTAAGAGCTTCATCTGCGGCCTTTATCTGATATCTTTCCATCTTTGCCCTTGTGGATTCTGATGACAAGACGCTGAAGAGTAAATTAGGGAAACAAACCACATAACAAAGTTTGCCCGGTAGTTTGCAGAGTTAACTGATAGCTGCTGAGTTTGCACAGCACTATCTTTGACATCCCTGAAGACATGCCTCACTCTTCATAATGGGTTTCCCACATTACTGATAGCCAAAGCGTGATTCCATTGCAATCAGCTAAAAAGGTTTTAAAGAAAGAATTGAATAGAACTGAGACAGAGCTACCCTTTTTATTAAAATAGCAATAATGTTGTTAGCATATGTATTGAATGATTGCAGGTAACACCAGCATTGTGAGAGAAGGATGTGGATCAAAAAGTTCAGATTGTTTGGTGAGTTGTGTATATAACTACTCTACCCAAAGAAACCACTACATGTTCTCTTTTTGGCTTCTGATTGTGTCTAATTCCACATCTTTTACCGTTGAAACATTTGAGAGTGTGAGGGATTCCACTTATTGTGTTTTCTTCTATTGCCAGTTGCGCTAGCCAGGACTTTGTGGTTTGCTCTCTGGCTTCAGAAACTGCAGGTCATGGGTTCAGGACTTCAGAGAGTTATATTCATAATGTGAACTAACATTCCAGTTTGAGCTGTATGAAAAAATAAAGAAAGATAAGTATTCTGGACTCTTATTACAATTGGGAATTATTTGTGCTCCCTTTCTCACAGATTGTTGGTCAGGAAATAATGGAATAATTGTATATGACCTATGGAAGAAGTAGCCTTGTTTTCAATCCTTCCTTCTGCTTTAATGTTGAATCTGTTTCAAACATTTGAGACATAACAAGAGCAATTAAAAATGCAGTAACCAGCGTGCATAGTCTCCTGTTTGAAATGTTACAGAAAGGCACACATATCCCAATAAAAACAACAGGAATGTTGGATTTCATGCCCTAGGCAGATTGTGGCCTCTTGTTCAAAGAAAACCCAGGATCTGTCTGAGACTGTATATAGATGCAAGGAGAGATGATTGTTTGTACAGTGTTTGGCTGGATGGGTGATCAATCATCACTGAATGTGTATGTGTAACTTGGCAGGAAGCAGAGGTAAGTGTGTGTGGCAAAAGGGAGAGAAGGCAGGGTACATTTTACAGTGGGCATAGTGTGGATTATTTATATGGGAGTTAAGAGTTGCAGCTGAGAATGCATTTTTTTGTGAAGTGAAGCCATTTATCACAGCCAGTGATCACTGTGTGGCACTATCTCCAAATGTAAATAAACTCTGTTGGTTTGGCATTGTCAGCATCAAGGTCATGGTGATGGTTTGGAATAAGGGCAAGTTGCTATTTTACATGAAACGGTGTGTATTTCTGTTTTTATCATCAACAGTGAAATTCTATACGAACAAATATGAACAGCCCACTCAAGCTCTGGAGCGCCAGGCTTTATTTACCTGGTGGTCAGAACTTTATTTACACAACTTTTGTAGGCACCAGTGGGTCTGAAAGATAACCTACAGATTATGTTTAGGGATACACACACTGCAACTGGCAGTAATGGTACCTGAACTGAAAGCTGGAACTCTTTTGAAATTTGCCATTTCTGTAAGTTTCAGCCCTTTGTTTTGTGATCCGCATGAAATTACTTTTTTTTACTGCTGAATACTTGAAAATCTGATGAGAATCTCAGTTATATTCTGCAACAAGTAATATCATGTTATTTTATACTGCATCGCATTTTTTTCTAAGAAACCTCTAAAACTGTGTGGCCCTGTGCACTTTGGCAGTAAAGAAAGGGGGCATTATGGGCATCATATTTGATAATGAATTTGTATACACTCATCAGTCATGGCTGCACGGGCCAAACAGATACGGTTTACATAGAGAACAAGAGTGAAAAGTTCAAAGTAAATATCAAAATAAATTTATTATCACAAGGGACCTAGGAATGTAGTTGTTGTCAACTTAAATGTTATATATCCTGCCGAGATGAAATGCCGTTGATTACAGGAGCAATAATCTTGTTGTCGTATCTGCAGTTACCCGCAGATGCTGAGGAGGCAAAAAAAATTTCGTACTTAATGTAATTAACACGAATCCATACAAATCAATGATCATCAAAAATGTAGTATGGTGTAGATAAGCAATAGCCCTTAGTACGTTCAATTTACCATAACAAAGTATTTTAACTTATGTTAAAATGAGAAAACTAATTCTTTAACCTCATGCTGCTCATGTTATCTTCACTGTGAGCTGCTCTTGATCATGTCTGGCTGGAGAAAATAACCCCCACAAGTTTAAAGATGCAGGATCTGGAATTGATGACATAAATGAAAAGAAAGCATTTCTATTACTCAGTGGTGGTGAAGACTTACAGGAGATTTTTAGAAGAATGATCACCTACAACAAATAACTACTTAAGCGCTGACTGCATTTTACTCTACGTCAATGAATCCAATCTAAGAAAAGTTCGATGGAGGAACTCGAGGGGATGAGCAGCATCTATGGGAAAAAAGGAAATGCCAATGTTTTGGATTGGGAGCCTGCATTAGGATTGCAAAGCCAACTAGGAGCTGCTGCCTCATAGGTCAGTCCTGATTTCCAGACCTTTTTCAACAGTAAACGCAGAGATTCAGAACATGAAATTCTCATCTATGACTTTGTATGGGATAGAGGTTTTGCAAAATATAAAATCCACAGGTAGAGGCATGTGACTCCACTTTAAAGTGACTGCCATAAAGTGATCCACTGTCATAGCATCACATGGTTTGCAAACGTCTGAAGTCCATCCACTGCTGGAAAATCAGGTTTGCAGCTCAGGTTTGAAGGAAAGTTAAGCAATCCCAGTTGATACAACTTCTCCAAAAGTCATGACAAACTTTTTTTTTCTCAAAGATAAAAGCTTCTTCTTCTTCCCTTATGTCTTTCTTTTCTTTTCGAGGTGGTCGGGTTTTTGTCGGAGACAGTGATCTACAGTTCAAACTTTGGTTCTTTGCAAGTGGTGGGTTTCTGGACCCGCCGTGCATCCTGGTGCATCACTATCTCCAGGAATGGAGACAACAGGCGTCTTCGGGGAATGGCCCTGTAGATAACCTGGTTTCTCACCAATTCACCAACTGAAGCATCATGGGAGACTGAAACTTCGAGACAGCAGGTGGTGTGTGCAGCTCTCTGAGGAAAGCTTCTGTACCCAAGCAATCCCCCTTGACTCCTTTCTGATGGAGAGTGAGACCCTGTCGGCCCTTGAGTCAGGGGGCTTGGGGAAGCAATGCAGAAGACTGTAAAATCGGAACAGTGAGTTTATGATCACTGCTCTCATTATTGCAGGGCAACCTCTCTTTCTCTCGATGGAGAGAGCCTGTCTGAGATACTGTAGTGCTGGATTATGGACTGTTGTTTGTGATGGGCTCTAGATCAAGGTCACTATGGGGGCTTTTGCTATTGCTTGCATGATGGGGGTGGGGGTGTCGATGCTTCTGCTGGTGTGTGGGGGGAGGGTCGATGCTTCCTCTACTGCTTGTGCAAGGGAGGAGAGATGGGGTCTTTAGGGTTCTGATGTTCCTATCGTTCATTCTATGCACTTCCATGTTTCATGGATATCTACAAAGAGTAAGAATTTCAGGTTGTATACTGTATACATTCTCTGATATTAAACTGAAACATTTGAAATATTTGAAGCATTTTTGTAGAAGTATATGCAAAAAATATTAAAAGCAATGCATGTCCTTCTTCACATTAATTGTGTTGCTTAATGTATGCATTCATTCTGTTACTGGTTCTACACACTGATAGTGTTATAGACAATAGACAACAGGAGTAGGCCAATTGGCCCTTCGAGCCAGCACCGCCATTCACTGTGATCATGGCTGAACATTCACAACCAGTACCCCATTCCTGCCTTCTCTCCATATCCTTTGACTCCACTATCTTTAAGAGCTCTATCTAACTCTTTCTTCAAAGCATCTAGAGAATTGGCCTCCACTGCCTTCTGAGGCAGAGCATTCCATAGATCCACAACTCTCTGGGTGAAAAAGTTTTCCCTCAACTCTGTTCTAAATGGCCTACCCCTCATTCATAAACTGTGGCCTCTGGTTCTGGACTCCCCCAACAACGGGAACATGTTTCCTACCTCTAGCATGTCCAATCCCTTAATAATCTTATATGTTTCAATCAGACCCCCTCTCATCCTTCTAAGTTCCAGTGCGTACAAGTGTTACAGGGTTCTCAGTGTTACAGAGAGCCATTGCTACCTTTGTCGTTTCTTGAGTTGATACAGACTTCACGTGTGTGAGGCATTTCTAAACAGGGGGTTTCTCCTCAGTTTTTAGTGGCAGAAGATCCTGACATTGCAGTCCTTCCCACAAAGCCCTGGCATCATTACGCAAGCTTTAGTGTGTACATCAGAATGTACTCCTGCCGTCTGGGGTTGCAGGCGGCAGCATTCCCTTATGGACATCTCATTGTACTGGGAGACCAACAAGTTTTGGGCAGACTGGAGTGTGCATTTTGCCAAGCAGTTGACTTGCCTTCAGTCCGGGTATGTTAGGTCAGAGAGTTCTCAGTTGCACAGCTGCATGGGATGAACTGTGATAAAGTCTCTTGCATCCTTCTCCAGATCCCCTTTGCAAGGGCACTTACCCAGATGCACAGTGGCTTGGTGTGGCAACTGCTGTACTCAAGGCCACAAGAAACTGCAGAGAGTTGTGGACACAGCTCAGCACATCTTGAAATCCAGCCTCCTCTCTATGGACTCTGACTACATTTCTCACTGCCTTGGTAAGGCAGCCAACATAACTGATGACCCCGCCCACCCCAGACAACCTCTTTTCTCCCCCTCTCATCAGGCAGAAGAAACAAATGCCTGAGAGCACGTGCCTTCTGGCTGAAGGGCAACTTTTTTCCCCACTGTTATAAGACTATTGAACAGTTTTTTCCATGATAAGATGGACTCTTGACCTCACAGTCTACATTGTCATCACCTTCTACCTTATTGTCTGCCTGCACTGCACCTTCTATGCAACTGTAACACTACATTTTGCATAGTATTATTGCTTTCCCTAGTACTACCTCAATGTAATGGAATGATCAGCATGGAAGGAATGCATCATTGTGTTCAGTACATGTTACAATAATAATAAATCAAAACCAAATTAATACATTTTGTAACAGAGAGTCTGTATGTTTTTTCTATCCTTAGGAGAGTGTCCCTCTGAGACTATAGAAGATCCACTTGTCAGTGAGCACTCTAACAAACTTCTACAGCTGTACTGTTGGAAGTACCTTGACTGAATGCACCATGGTCTGGTAAGGCAACTCGAGCGTGCAGGAATGTAAGAAGCTGCAGAGTAATGAACTCTGTTCAGTACGTCATCCCTCTCTGCCACTGGTAGTCTCTATAGGAGCTGCTGCCATCAAAGATCCTCACCAACTGGGCCATGTACCTTTTCACTGGTACCATGAAATAGGTGGAACAGAAGCCTGAAATCTCACCCACCAGCTACTCTACTTCCCTTTAACTATCCACTTCCTGAAACAACTGGCAAAAGCCCAATCACTACTGTTTAGCAACACTATGAACACGTCGATCACTTTGCACAAAAATAGACTTCTTCTGAGTTTTCTTGTAAATTTTGTGCATAATTTACATTTAGTTTAGATTTCTCTTGTGAATGCTGCTATATGCCTGTGTTTTGTGTTTGCTAGTAAGATTTTTCATTGCGCTGTACATGCAGGTACTTGTGGCATAGGGCAATAAGCTCAACTTTGACTTTTTACGACGCTGTATTTTTGCGCATGCCCAGCATCTCGAGTAAGACAATTGAAAAGACAGTCACTGTTTGGAAATTCAATATATTTGCATACCTTTTTCACATACAAATCAAAATCAGATTCAGGTTTAATATCATCAGCATATGCTGTGAAACTTGATAACTTAGCGGCAGCAGTACAATCCAATACATGATAATAAAAAATTGTGAATTACAATAATTGTGTGTATGTATATATATATAGGTTCTGACAGTGATTTTGGGTTCAGCACTTTTACATTTAGCAAATGACTTCAGCCACCAATCTTCAAATCTTAATATAAATTGGAGATTTAATTTAAAATGCAGATCTGAACAATGGCTTTCTAAACAGCTTAAATCACAGACAAGACAATGCTGATTAAAATTCATTTCAATGTCTGTGGTGTAGGTGCCAATTGGGAGGTGTTAAATTTGTGTGTAGTTTCAAAGAAAACATTATGGATACATTGTAAATATGGAATTGTCCTGAAAATGATGAAAGAAGGCTTGAGATCAGCCCACAAGGAACCTTTAGATTTAGGGATGGCGATGGGGTCAACCTAGTTTCATGGGCCAATGTGTTAGAACAAAGGAAGTACAAGAGGAATTGTGAAGTGACTATAGTGGATGCAGCTGCTATGACAACACAGGGGGTTTTTTTGAGTGCCGGCAACTTGGGCATATAGCAAGGAACTGCTGAAATAGATGTGGGGCGTAAAGGAGTTGTGCTACAGCTGTGACCTATTCGGGTATGGTTGGAGGCAATGTCCAAGGAAGAGGACAGAATAACAGGTGTAAGTCACAGCAGACATAAAATCCCTCACCCCCTTCAGTGTCCAGTCTGACTCATCTTATATAGCTAAGTGGAACAGAGAATTGTGCCTGTCGTTACCAGCAGGAGGGTAAATGGCATGGGACCTTCCTCCTCAGGTGGCCCTAAAAGCGTGCCCCCACACGTGCTTGGGCTCGTGCCAAGTCCATAAGGGAGGTAAATGGCAGTATTGCTGATCTTCTTGGTTGATTAATTTTAGTAATCATGTACACCTGTGTGAGATGTGTTAATTATGCGACTCCTTTTGTACATTGCAGGGCGGTGTAGGTCCTTGTGAGAGTCATTATGATAGGCTTTTATTTAACACATTTTGCTTAACATGAGTTTGTGGTATTTGTATGGTTAGTCTTAAATTTCCATGTAAACCTGCTTTATGATACTGATGTAGTAACTTTACCTAACACACTTTATTCAGTTTGATATAACACTCAGGAGCTGTATTTTATGTGAAATCTGACTTGTACAATGTACAATGTTTTTAACAGAATTGCTGTTTGTTAATAAAATCTGTCGTAACTTTGAACTACCTTGTTGGATTGCCTGCCTTGGGGGTCTGGAACCTGCCTGTACTACTGGCTTAATAGTTACATGACTGCTGATCAGATCATAGAACTGGTGAAGACAGCCACTAGGTCAGAAAAAGATGTGGTGGCAGCCCCTACTGTCAGTACAGATGACCCGTGGATGTACACAACAGCACTGTCAGGGAGCCAGCAATGCGATATGTAAGTTGACACAGGGACGTCGGTTTCGATAACAGACTGACCCTTGCCATCAACCAGACAGGCTATTTATACAATGAGAAAAATTGTAAGTCGGAGATACTCAAAATCGCTGGGGTGCAGCTTCCAGTATGTTTCTGGGTCTGTCCAAATAATGAGGGCACTATCCGTGGACTAGAAATCGTAAGGGAAGCAGAGACTGTTATAGATTCTGGAAAGGGAGAAATAATACGGACAAGCCAGGGGCAGCGAACATGTACAACCAACAGAGTACACAATATAGCTAGTGTAGCTGCACTGACCACTGCTGAGGGTAAAGTGAGGGAGTTAAAATACCAGGGGATACTCAGAGAGACTACCTCAACTACTAACTTGCCTATATGGCCAGGAAAGAAGCTCAATGGGTCATATACAGTACATTAACAATAGACAATACAGCCCTTAAGGCCATGGTGAGATTGCATCCCATTGTGGCAAGCCCTACTAACAATCTTGAATGGTCAGTCTCCAGAACATCGTTTTTTTTTCAGTCCCGGATATCGCTAATGGATTTTGAGGGCTCCCCTTAGCAACTGAATCCCTGGACCGCTTTGTGTTCACCCTGGGTAGGGATCTGTATATATGGACCAAACTCCCCCAGGGATTCCACAATAACCCAGCTATTTTTCATAAGGTCATGGCGCAGACTTTGGAAAAACTGAATCTAATGCCCTACCAGTTGACCAGCTTACAATATGTAGATAATCTTCTAATTGCTTCGGAAGATGAAGAAGGTCGTCTCAGGGCAATAGCCAGTGTTTTAGAGATGCTGTGAGATGGGGGGGATGGGTTAAAATCAGTCCACACAATGCTCAGGTAGAAAAGAAAACCATATATTATCTAGGCTACACCACTTCCCAGGGAAGGAAGGACATATCAGATGACAGGTGTTTGGCAATCAGCTTCATGTCCCGCACAGTAAACATAAGGGGAGTGAGAGGTAATGGGTCTGTTCAATTACTCCCTAATTTTATTATTCTAGGGTTCTCAGCACTAGTGGCCCTGATACAGGCCTTGATTAATGGAGGGTATTACAACACAGTAGTGGTGCAGGATCTTAGGGACACAAGAAGCCCAGTGGCATATTATTTAACAAAACACACCCACTGATGCAGGACTTCTCCGCTGCCTAGCAGCTTTAGACTGCACCATGTGGGCAGGGTGAGTAAGTGAACCAGTTGTAATGATGGGACAGCTCGTTCCACACACACCCCATACCATGTCTGTAGTGAGATGCTGAAGATGTTCTATAGGTCAGTTGTGGAGAGCGCCCTCTTCTTGGTGGTGGCGTGTTGGGGAGGAAGCATTAAGAAGAGGGACGCCTCACGTCTTAATAGGCTGGTAAGGAAGGCGGGCTCTGTCGTGGGCAAAGTGCTGGAGAGTTTAACATCGGTAGCAGAGCGAAGGGCGCTGAGTAGGCTACGGTCAATTATGGAAAACTCTGAACATCCTCTACATAGCACCATCCAGAGACAGAGAAGCAGTTTCAGCGACAGGTTACTATCGATGCAATGCTCCTCAGACAGGATGAAGAGGTCAATACTCCCCAATGCCATTAGGCTTTACAATTCAACCGCCAGGACTTAAGAACTTTTAAAAAGCTATTATTAATGCTTTTTGAGATAGTGATTTAGATGCATATCATATTTTTTACTGAGTTAAGTATTGTATGTAATTAGTTTTGCTACAACAAGTGTATGGGACATTGGAAAAAAAGTTGAATTTCCCCATGGGGATGAATAAAGTATCTATCTATCTATCTATCTATCATTGCAGAGTCCTGAAGACTGGGAGGCTGAGAGCAGTCGCCGGCAGCTGAAGGGCAGCTTGGGAGGGAGTTCTCATCCCCAAACACGTCAGTAACAATGAATCTTGCGAGCACCTTCCTAATTTGGCAAGTGCCAAATGGAAATAGAGAAGGAGGAAGATCTCGGTGTCAAGGAAACACGTCTACAGGGTGAAGCAGAGGAAAGTTTTATAGATGGATCTGATAGACTGGCTGGGCCGTGGTGAAGGAAACAGGTGAAAAATTAGCTTCAGAAGCACTGCCAACGTATTTTTTTAGCTCAGGTGGTGGAACTGGGCCACCCTGTATAATATACAGACAGACATTATGCCTTTGGGATGGTCTATGATTGTCTGATGGCATGGGCATGACGAGGATTTGTATATTCAACAGGGGCAGGTATACAGCACAGGCACCTAACACCATAATTGCTGGAGGCAGAGAGTTGGTCAGCAGAAGTGACAGTACTTGAAGTAAAAGCTCACCAAAAAGGAGAGAGTAAGGAGCTGAAAGGAAATGAGTGAGTAAAGGCTTTCCCAACAAGGGACTGCACCCATCAGCAATGCCGCACACACTCTAGTTCAGGAAATCCTCCCAAGGTGGGGACCCCAGTCCTGGTGGACTCGGATCAGGGAGTGCATTTCACAGGGAGAGTGGTGAAGGAAATTTGGCCACTGTCAGGGATTCCACAATGGCTCCACGTACCCTACCACCCTCAGAGTTCGGGAATGGTAGAAAGGATCAACTGAACAATCAAGAATGCCTTAGCCAAAGCTGTAACTGAGATGGGAAAGACATGGGTTGATGTATTACCAGGAATCCTGATAAGATTGCGAGTAACCCTAAACTACACACTGGGTCTCAGCCCCTACAAATTATTGATGTGGCGAGCAATGCAATTCCCTTATGGGGTAATTACGGGTTGCGGGGAGCTGGGGCTTGCAGGGATAGAATGACACAGTATGTGAAAGACCTTTGTAACCAACTTAGTGTTGAAGGACAAAGCAAAACAACATCAGTGCATTGCTGATCAGAGAGAGCAGGAGGGAAAGGAGGTAGTTCTCCCAGAGCCAGTCGACCGGGTCATGGTGGGGTTCTGCCTGAAAGGACAGGGTTTGCTCCCTGATGGACAGGACCACAGATGGTACTTTTAGCAAGTGAGACTTGTGTCTGTGTGCAGACTCGGCGAGGCAGTCAGTGGAAACACTGGACTCGGGTTGAGGTATACGACAAACTTTCTTGTTGCTCCCACAGACAGAGCAGGAGATCCAGTGGACCCAGTGACCGTGCAGTTACAGAGAACCTAAGAAATGAACACCAGACCTGACCACGCTTGATGGAAGCACATCCACAGCAAACACGAAGGCAGAGGACACCAAGAGCATGAGAGAAATCTGTGAATAGCATGCTAGAGTGTGATGGTGATTGTACTCTGTAATGAAGGTTGGTTGCTGAAAGTAGATTAGTCAAATAGCATAGAATAGAAAAGGTACTGGGGAAAATAGATGGGGAGGGATTTCAGTTAAAGCAGAGACATCAGGTTCCACAACTTTGATAGCATGGCAGACTGAGAAAGGCTGAAACATAGAAAATAGGTGCAGGAGTAGGCCATTCAGCCCTTCGAGCCTGCACCGCCATTCAGTATGATCATGGCTGATCATCCAACTCAGAACCCTGTACCTGCTTTCTCTCCATACCCCCTGATCCCTTTAGCCACAAGGACCATATCTAACTTCCTCTTAAATATAGCCAATGAACCGGCCTCAACTGTTTCCTGTGGCAGAGAATTCCACAGATTCACCACTCTCTGTGTGAAGAAGTTTTTCCACATCTCGGTCCTAAAAGGCTTCCCCTTTATCCTTAAACTGTGACCCCTCATTCTGGACTTCCCCAACATCAGAAACAATCTTCCTGCATCTAGCCTGTCCAATCCCTTTAGAATTTTATACGTTTCAATAAGATCCCCCCTCAATCTTCTAAATTCCGGTGAGTATAAGCCTAGTTGATCCAGTCTTTCTTCATATGAAAGTCCTGCCATCCCAGGAATCAATCTGGTGAACCTTCTCTGTACTCCCTCTATGGCAAGAATGTCTTTCCTCAGATTAGGGGACCAAAACTGCACACAATATTCTAGGTGCGGTCTCACCAAGGCCTTGCACAACTGCAGTAGAACCTCCAAATGAAGGCAGGCACCCCCAGTGGGGAGTGAATGCAAATGAGCAGGGCCCTTTCAGCAATAGGGCCGGCAATCAACTGGACAGTTCAGAAGTGGTCCTTGCAGTCATTAGGGATCACCCCCAAGCCATTCCAGTACATCGACGAGAGGACCTGTAAGCCTTGCAGGTACCCATGGAAAGAAAATCTTCGATACCAGAGAATGAAGGTACAAATTTAGTTTTGTCCAGGAAGGCCAGGAGGGGGAACTGTTAGAGCAATTTTTGGGTTCAGCACATTTACATTTAGCAAATTAATTCAGCCATCAATCTTCAAATCTGTATATAAATTATTGATTTAATCTAAAATGCAGCTCTGAAAACAGGTTCCTAAAAGCCTTGAATCACAGACCAGACAATACTGATTAAAATTCATTTAGATGACTGTGGGGTGGGTGCATATCAAGAGGTGTGAAGTTTGCGTGTAGTCAAAGAAAGCATTGTGGATACATTGTAAATATGGAATTGTCCTTTTATGTTTAGCTCATAAAATATTGAGCCCCATGTTGGGCCGGCTAGACCTTTACAACTGAAAGGGCCTCAGTGTAATGCTTGCTGTATCTTGTTTAGTTGAATAAAGAAACTGCTTCATAAACTGCCAGTAGTTTTCTTCCATGACTTCATTCACACAACAACCGGTTCAATGTCCATTCAGAAATCTGATGGCAGAGGGAAGAATCTATTCCTGAATCACTGAATGTGTGTCTTTAGGCTCCTGTACTTCCTCCCTGATGGTAGCAATGAGAAGAGGGCACGTCCTGTGTGATGGAGGTTCTTAATGGTGGATGCTGCCTTTTTGAGGCATCCATCCTTGAAGATGTCCTTGATGCTGGGGAGGCTAGTGCCCATGATGTACCAGACTGAGTTCACAACTTTCTGCAGCTTATTTCAATCCTGTGCTGTGCCCCCTCCCTACCATACCAGACAGTGACGCAGCCAGTTAGAATCTGGAGAAATTTGTGAGTGTCTTTGGTGATATATCAAATCTAACTTCTAATGAAATATCTTCTTGCCTTCTTTGTAACTGCATGGATATGCTGGGCCCAGGATGGATCCTCAAAGATGTTTACACCCATGATTACGCATGCATTACTTCATTTAAAAAGGAAGCATATTTTTTCCAGGATGTAACTATCCAACTAGTAGAAGTTCCCAATCTAACTCATAGAGTTATGTAATCATTGAGAGATACAGCAAGGAAACAAGTTTTTCACCCCATCAAGTTGCTACTGACCATCAATCATCATTTACACTAATGTTACTAATTTTGCACTAAACTCACCCTGCTCCAGGAAATTCACACACCAGTTTTATACATAAGAAAGGCACTTAGATGGTGCTAGTTTCTAGTGGAGTAGGGTATGGCTGACTTCTCCACCATAATGACATGGACAAATGGATACTGCAACATATAATCAAGCTAGGTAACATGTTCAATTCAAACACTTGTACCCGTTTTACAAGGGTTAATTTTGAATGCAATTCTGCAATGACGCCTATGACGCATGTAACCTGAAACTGGTTTGACCACTGTTCAAACATGTTTACATCCTTTCTCAGGAATGTTATATTTAATTATAGCAGTCTATAATCTGTTTTAGGGAGGATCACACCAAGGGTTTGACCAAGGGCCTTCTGACTCAGGGCCTCTATAGCCATAAGATAAGGAGAATTCTGATCAATAGTTCTAAAACAGGTTTGTAAAAAATCATACATCAGTTTTAAGGAGATAGAGCCTGCTTTCAGAGAAAAGACATTATCCAGTTCCACAGTCTCAGAAAATTGGTTGTCTACGAGACAGCTAAATAAAAGATTGTTTTGCATTAATAGACTTCAGTTTTTTTTAAATTGAATCAGTGATTCCAACATCAATTACTCCTGAAAAGGGATATTGTATGTCTTCAAAGAATTAATGTATTTTTGAAAGGGTTACATTGACAAGCATTATACCATTACATTTTCTGTTTATGAAATACTTCTTTCTACATTAAAATCATAAAACAGATATGTACTAAAAATGTATTGAGAAGAATTTTTTTTTGCTGAGTTTCTCAGAGGTTAACATCTTAAATCAGATCAGATCTCAAAAGAGTAATTCCTCTTCTTCCACCCAGTGCCTAGATTTTAATGATATAATGATCCATCAATTATTATATTCTCTTTTTGGAACAATGATCTTTGTAGAGGTCTATCATGCTAAGCAACACAGAACTATATTGTAATGATAGAATTCAATTGCACTAATAAGCAGTGAAATACATTTTTAAATCCTTCTTTTGCAAGCTTCAATAAACTGAGTTACAGTGCTGTTTATCCCTATTATTTTCAATGTTGCTTTTGCTGATTTATGATCTTTACATACAAAATTTATTTTGAAGGAAAATAGTGAAATTAGTGAAATACAATGTGGAGCTTATGGAATTAATATAACATTAATGCAGTCCTCACCCACAGGGGTTGGGAAAGTGTTGGAGTCTATTATTAAGGATGAAGTTTCAGGATACTTGGAGACTAATGATAAAACAAGTCAAAGTCAGCATGGTTTCTGTCAAGGGAAATCTTGCCTGACAAATCTGTTGGAATTCTTCAAAGAAGTAACAAGCAGAGGTAACAGAACAGAGGTAAGGAGGAATTTTTTTAGCCAGAGAGTAGTGAAACTGTGGAATGCTCTGCCACAGACAGCTGTGGAGGCCAAGACTGTGGGTATATTTAAAGCGAAAAATGAGTTTCCTGATCAGTCAGGACATCAAAGGTTATGGTGACAAGGCAGGTGTATGGGTTTGAGTGGGATCGAGGATCAGCCACGATGGAATGGCAAAGCAGACTCGATGGGCTGAATGGTGTAATTTTGCTTCTATGTCTTATGGTCTAAGAATCATTGTGCAAATAATAAAAACAAACATAAACAAATAACACTGAATAACTTGAGTTGTAGAGTTCTTGAAAGTAAGTCCGTAAGTTATGGAGTCAATTCTGTTTGAGGTGAATGAAGTTATCTACACTGGTTTCGGAGCCTGATGGTTGTATAGTAATAAGTATTCCTGAACCTGGTGGTGTGGGACCTTGGGTACATTCTTAGCTCTTTTTCTGACAGGTTGGGGACAGGGCAGAGGAGCTGAAGATCCATAATTCAGGAACAGCTTCTTCCCCTCTGCCATCAGATATCCAAATAGTCTATGAACCCATGTACACTTCCTCATTGCTCCTTTTTTGCAATGGTTATCTTGTAATTTATAATAATTTTATGTCTTTGTTCTGCACTTTTGCTACAAAACAACAGCTATCACATCACATATGTTAGAGACACTGAATCTGAATCTGATTCTGATGCCTTAATGTTGCTTACTGCTTTATAAAGAACATTTTCTGCCAATCTCCTGCTCACAATTGCATTTCTCTGACTTCCCTTTTTTCTTTCTTGATTTTCCATTATACATTATATGTAACCATTATATATGCAAGCCCTTGTACACCTTCCTTGACCACCCATCCTCAAACTATACATTTCATCAGCTTTGCCTCCTGTTATGGTCCGGTCCAGAGCCTGCTTTCCGGGTCTTGATCTGGTCCACAGACTCTGGACTCCGGGTCTTGTAGCTGTCCTCCTTTCACCCTTAAGCCCAAATAGGATCATCTTGGCTTAAGAAGGTGCACCTGAGACCTATCGGCTTGCAGGTGGATATATAGGGGCTCTGGGACTGGGTGGTGGTGGTCTGTGTGTCTTGTACCTGGCTATCCTGTTTTGACCCTGGCTTGGAGTACCCACTGTTAATCATCTTGTTCTCTAAGTCTGTTCTTGTAGTCACCCTGGACTGAGCTCCCTTCTGATCCCTTGACTCTGTTGGGTAAGCAGGCCAGTCTGCTGTTGCCTGGTGGGGGGACTCTGACCCTTTCCTACCCCTTGCTTCTGATGGCTTGTGCCCTGCAACCTGCTCAGGTGCTCTGTGTCTTGCCCAGGTCCCTGTGTTCCTGCCTGGGAGGCTGGGCCCTGCCCAGAAGTAATGTGGCCCGCCCAGGGGGCTATCCTCCCAGCATTCCTTGTCTCACAGACCCATCCTTTAGCCTAGCCAGGGTCCTGCCTTTGCCATGAACTCTCTGAACTGCAGGATCATTGTTGGATGCCATGGTCTCCCCACCTTGTTCTATCCTTTAGTTGTTCCTGTCCTGCCCCTAGTATTTCAGTGCCTGCATCCTGCATTTGGGTCCAGTCTCCATGTCCCCTTGTGACAGCCTCCAACTTCCACCCTGCTCTCAAATTTACTCGGTCCATTTCTGACACCTCTCTACCCCTTGATCTCTCAGTGTCTACCTCTGGAGACAGTCTATCTACTGATATCTTTTATAAACCCACTGACTCTCATATCTGTCTGGACTATACCTCTTCCCACCCTGTCACTTGTGAAAATGCTATTGCCTTTTCTCAGTTCCTCTATCTCCTCCATACCTGCTCGCAGGATGAGACTTTTCATTCCAGAACAACTGAGGTGTCCTCCTCCTTCATGGAAAGGGGATTCCCTTCCTCCAGCATCAACACTGCCCTCACCTGCATCTCTTCCATTTCACACACATCTGCTCCCACCCCATCTTCCTACTGCCACACCAGGGATAAGGTTCCTCTTGTCTTGTCCTCACCTACCAGCCTCCATGTCCAGCACATAATTCCCTTTAACTTCCTCCATCACCAACATATCCTATCACCAAGCAACGTAGATTGGGAGACTGCCTTGTCGAGCAATTTCGCTCTGTCCACCACAAAAAACGGGATTTCCCAGTGACCTCCCATTTTAATTCTACTTCCCATTCCCATTCTGACTCATCGGTCCAAGGCCTCCACTTCTGCCAGGGTGAGGTCACACCAGATTGGAGGAGCTACACCTTGTATTCAGTCTGGGTAGCCTCCAGCCTGATGGCAAGAATATCAATTTCCTGAACTTTTGGTAATTGCTCCATCCTCTCCTTCACCATTCCCCATTCCTGTTTCCCTCTCTCACCTTATCTCTTTACCTGTCCGTCACCTCCCTCTGGTTCTCCTTCCCTTTCCCTTTCTTCTATGGTCTTCTGTCTTCTCCTATCAGATTCCCGCTTCTCCGGTCCCTTATCTGACTTCTCCCTTCCATTCTAGTCCTGATGAAGGGTCTCGATTCGGAACACTGACAGTTTACTCTTTTCTATAGCTGCGGCTTGACCTGCTGATATCCTCTTGCATTTTGTGTGTGTACCATACTATACTCCCACTTTTTTCTGATTCTGTTGCATCTATTCTGAAAACAGTGTTTCTGAGTTATCATCCTCTCTCCTTACTTGTGATTTTCCCTTCCACCTCAGTTGGACTCTCAATTGTGCTTGACCCATTGTGATGGCCTCACCATCCAGCCCAATCATCCATATTTCATGATTCTCAACGTGATTCTCAATGTGATCTGACCACCTTTCCTCCTCCTCCCCTTTCAGCAGCCTTTCCATTATGCTCTTGTACACTTCCACCTTTTTTCCATTTCTACCTATACCTATTCCTGTTCTCACCTTGTGCATTCCCATACAACTATAGAAGATGCTCTTCCCAATATCCAAAGATCTAAATAGTCTTTTCAGGTCAAGTAATAATTTACTTGTGCTTCCAAGTTAGTATACTGTATTCAATACTCACCATATAGTTGCCCCTAGATTGGGTGAACATTTCCACACAGGTTGCAAGGATGACCCTTGGCTTTCAATTACTTCTCATATTAATTTACCATTGCCCCCCAAACTACTTGAAATCGAGGTTGTTAAGTTTTAGATTAGTAAGAGCATGAAAGGTTTTGAGGATAAGGTTAAGAGGGAAAGTAAATTGACCATGATGGAATTGCAGAGCAGACTTGATGGGCTGAATGGCCTAATTCTGCTCCTATATCTTATGGACTTCTTTGACTTTAGGCAGACACACTATTTCAACAAAGCTCAACATAAGCTTTAGAAAGTGCACCTCAGACTCTGACGGGGCATAATACAGCTTTCTGAATTTGTTAGTAAATTCACGAATTTTAGATAGCTAGACATTATAATCTTTTAGCACAGATAAAAACAACAAATTGTCAGAGGAACTCAGCAGATGAGGCAGCATATCTGGAAGGAAATGAACCATTGACATTTCTAATCGAGACCCTACGTCTGGATTTAGAATCTTCTAATTCACATTTTCAGCAGTCTTTTGCCTCCTGTTTGTGTACTTCAGATTTCATTAATCTCTTTACAGTTCATCTGGACACACTTTAACCAACTTCTTTCATCCTTCACCACACCAGCTGTGCCGTTCAATCTCTTCAGACCTATCCCCCTGTCATAGACCTTTCTTTCTTCTCTGTATTGCAGCCTGGTATGGGAACACCAATATCCCTGAGCGAAAAATCCTACAAAAGGTAGTGGGTTCATCTCAGTACAACACGGGTAAAGCCTTCCCAACCACTGAGCACATCTGCATGAAACTTTGCTGTGGAAAAGCAGCATCCATCATCAAAGAGCCTCACCAATGAGGCCATGCTCTCTTCTCACTGCTGCTATCAGGCAGAAGGTACAGGTGCCTCACCACCAGGTTCAAGGAACCAAGAGTGTGGGTATCCCTACATTCATTCTATTTCTGGTATTCCCACAACTGATCTCACTTTAAGGACTCTTTATCTTGTTATTTCATGCTCTCATTATTTATTGCTATTTATTTATATTTGCATATGCACAGTTTGTTGTTCACCGACCCTGTTTACATTTACTGTTCTATTGATTTGCTGAGTGTGTGTGCGGGAAAAAGAATCTTGAGGTTGTATGTGGTGATCTAATAAGCTTCTCCGCAGATGCTGTCTATTATGTCCGTGACTTCATTTATGTTATACTGATTGAAGTTATTATTGAGGTCACCTGTAACCTGCAGGTTCATATAAAAACAGAAAATGTTGGAAACGTTCTGAAGGTCAAACAGCATTTATGCAAAGAAAAACTGTCCATGCAAGACAACACTTAAGGAAATCAAGAGGATTAAAAGAAGACAGAAGGTTGCTCAGCAGACAAGGTGAAGAAGAATCCTTAGGGCTTCTAAGGTTATATTAAGAGGAAAAGGATAGCAGGGGACAAAATTGCTCCACTGGAAGATCAAAGTAGCGTGGAACTGAAAGGTGAAGGGAGATCTAAAATGGATTTTTTGGCATCTGTATTAACTCCAGCGACAGACACTGTGTTTATAGATGTGAGGGATTGAACCATTGAGGTCATGGACCCCATACTGATTACAGAGGAGGAGGTGTTTGCTGTCTTGAGGCAAATTAGGGTGGATAAATCCCAAGGACCTGACAAAGTGTTCCCTCAGACCCAGTGGGAGACTAGTGCAGAAATTGCAGGGGCCCGAGCAGAGATATTCACATCATCATTAGCGACAGGTGAGGTGCTGGATATTTGGAGGATAGAGAATGTTGTTCTACTGTTTAAGAAAGGCTCTAAATATAAACCAGGAAATTATAGGCCAGTGAGCCTGTCATCAGTAGTGGGAAATTTATTGGAAGGTATTCTAAGGGACTAGAGATATAAATTTTGGATAGACAGGGACTGATTAGGGATAGTCAACTTGGCTTAGTATATGGTAAATCATGTCTAACCAATCTTATATAGTTTTCTGTGAAAGTTACCAGGAAAGTTGTTGAAGGCAATGCAGAGGATGTTGTCTACATGGTCTTCAGCAAGGCCTTTGACAGGTCCTGCATGGGAGGTTGGTCAAGAAGGTTCAGTCGCTTGACATTCAAGATGAGGTAGTAAATTGGATTAGACGCTGGTTTCGCAGAAGCCAGAGTCTGATTGTAGATGGTTGTCTTTTTGATTGGAGGCCTGTAACTAGTGGTGTGCCACAGGGATCAATGCAGGATTCATTGTTGGTTTGTCTTGTATATCAACGGTCTGGATGATAATGATGATGTAGTAAATTGGATCAGCAAATTTGCAGATTGGGGGTGTAATGGATAGCGAGGAAGACTATTTCAGCTTGTAGCTGGAATCTGGATCAGGTGGAAAAAATGAGTTGAAAAATGGCAAATGGAATTTAATGCAGACAAGTGTGAGGTGTTGCATTTTGGGAGGGCCAACCAAGGTAGTTCTTACACTGAGTGGTAAGACACTGAGGAGTGCAGGACACCAGAGGGATCTGGGAGTGAAGATCCATAATTCCTTGAAAGTGGCATCACAAGTAGATAGGATCATAAAGTTTTGGCACATTGGCTGTCATAAATCATTGTACAGGAGTTATGTTGAAATTGTATAAAATATTGGTGAGGCCTAATTTACAGTATTGTGTGCAGTTTTAGTCAACTGCCTATGGGAAAGATGTAAGATTGAAAGAATACAGAGAAAATTTACAAGAATGTTGTCAGGACCTGAGGACCAGAGTACCAGTGAAAGTTTGAACTTTATTCCCTAGAATGTAGAAGATTGAGGGGAGATTTGATAGGGGCAAATAAAATTGAGGGGTATAGGCCATTAGACCATACAGAGAGTATAAATGCAAGCAGGCTTTTTCCACTGAAAATTGGTTGAAACGACAACTAGAGAACATTGGTTAAGGGTAAAAGGTGAAACTTTTAAGGGAAAATGAGGGGGAACTTCTTCACTCTAAGGGTAGTGAGAGTGTGGAACAAGGTGCCAGATGAAGTGGTGGATTCAGGTTTGATTTTAACATTTAAGAGTGTTATGTTACTCAAAAATAGAAAATTATTTGGAAGAAAAACAAAGGTAACTGGGGATCCATTTCTACTTCATTTTTACTTTTAGTGGGGTGTGCACTTAGAAATGGTGGCATAATAAAGTATGCCATTCACATACTTTTATATAATACCCATAATGGAGTATGTAAACATCAAAATGCTTAATCAAATAATAGATTTAGAATATTTCTCAAATATTACTGAAGTATTAAATGCTTAACATTCCTACCCATTTAGCTATATACTCTAACTCAATATAGAATGCATCTCAACACATATATATTTTACATTGCACTCTGGGACTGAGGCAATTGGTTCTGACAGTTCTGGCAAGCTTTCTCCTCTAACAATTGATGTTTCTCTCAATTGATTGATGTGTATTCCTCAGATGACATCAGACACAATCTCCACTGTGTAGGAGAGTAGCTCAGCTCGACCTGAAATCTTTCTAGCTACCCCCACGTTTGATCACCTCTGCAGTCTTGTTTGAGGAGCCCTTAATTTGCCTCAGCTGGGTGTCCTGCATACACCTTCTGAGACTGGGTTTGAGGATATCCAAAAATGAGTGCAAAGGAACAGAATAACTGGTGAGTTGTTGGTTGTGGAGTGTGCTGCATTGTGATGTGCAAGGAGGAAATTGCTGAGCTTCTGATTCACTGTCAGTGTAGTGTGTTCCACTGACTTGCTCTCTGTGATTTGGTCAAATCTCTCCACCAAGCCATAAGTAGCTGGGAGGTACAGTGCAGTTGTAATATGTCTTATTCCATTCATTTTCAGGTTGCAACAAATTTACTCACAACAAACTATGGTTGATTGTTGCTAACTAAGTGTTCTGGAACACCAGTCCTTGAGAAGATGCTTCTCAACACATCAGCAGTGTGTGAGGCTGTAGTGGAGGCGACTGGGAAGACTTCTGGCCACACTGTAGCTGCATCCACTACTACCAAGATATTTGTGCTTATGAATGTTCTGGCAAAATCCATCTGAATCCTCTACTCGGGCAGAGTAGGGCATCCCGGGCATGGAGTTGTGCAGCTCTTGGCACCTTCTGGATGTGTTGGCATCCCAAACTGTGCAAGGCAAGCTATATAGTCTGCTGATCTATTCCAGGCTACCAGACAAAACTTTGAGCCATGCTTTCATTTTGATCATGCCTAGATAACTAGTGTATGGCTCCTCCAACAATATAGCTCTCAGCTTGGTTGGTACAACAACTTCCAATCCCTTCAAAAGGCAAACTCCGTCAAGGGCAAATTCATGCTGGCGCAGGTAAAATTCAGGGAACTGCAACTTCTGATACACGCTCCAAACATTTTGAGGGACCGTGTAGACCTGAAACAGTGTGGTGTCTTTGCTGGTTTCCCTTTGGTTCATCTCTGAAGAACAGTGTCTGACATCAGCATTTCCTTTATCTTTTTGAAAGCCACCTGTCATGTTGAATCAAGGTTCATGGGTCTGGCAAGTGAAACAGAAAGCACTCTGTGAATAGGTACATTAATCATTTACTTACAAATAGTAAAAAATTCAACCATTCCCATGAGATTTGAAAGTGAACACCAGACAATTAACCAATGGGAAAAGCAGCTGGAGTTTCTAAACTAACCAATCGTGACAGAAGCGACTTTTGACAATTTGAATAAGGCACGCGCCCCCCCCCCCCCCCCCACCCCCCATAGGACACTACTTCACTCTGCTTTGACCATTGCCATTTCTTCCTGATCTGTAGTAATAAGTCCAAGGGGTGGATCAGAGTAGCCAGGTTTAGAGAAACCTGTTACGGTAATTGACAAATCTTAAAAAGGACTGCAACTGTGACACATCCTTTGGCCTTGGGGCATCTAGCTCTACTTGAAATTTCTCAGCACACTTGTGTAAGCCTTGTGCATCAATGTTGTGACCACAGTAAGTTACACTTGGTTTAAAGAATTCACTCTTGTTGCATTATGCTCTGAGCCCATAACCTTCTAATCTTTTTAACACTGTCCTGAGGTTGTGGAGATGTCCCTTTTCACTCTTACGAGTAACAATGATGTCATCCAATAATACTGAGTATCTGAACAACCTTCCAGCACTGGTCCATAGCTTTCTGCCGGAGTGCAGCTGTGGGGTGCTACTCCAAAAACAAGCCTACTGTAGCAATAATCCTTTTGTGAGTGTTTATTTTCAGAAACACTTTGGACTTTGCTTCCATCTTCATCTGTAGATAGGCCTCAGCTAAGTCCACTTTGCTGAAATGTTGTCCTCCTGAAAGGTTTACAAGGGTATTCACTATCCTGTACAGAGGGTATCGATCTACTTTCAGCACACATCCTGACATGCTCATTCTTCTTGCTTACTGGCACCATTGGCATTACCCATGGGCTCCACTCAACCTTGGAAAGAATTTCTTCAGTCTCCATGTGACCTTGCTCACCCATTACACTGTATATGGTGGGCTTTGTAAGACTTGAGTATTGCATTTTTATTTAACACTATTTTACCCTTAATATGTTTGTGTTTTCCAATGACAACCTTGAACATTCTGTGACATTATGTAGTACCTTCCTTAATTCGCTTTCAATTGACTCTGTTGCAGGGGATTTGGCATGCAGATGATGTCCAATCAAGTTATAGTTGTCTCACCATAATGCTGTCCCTCCTGTTTTCACCATATCCAAGCCCAATGTGGTTTGTTGGTTGCTGTATTTCACTGCTTCATATCATTCCCACAGGAGTTACCTTTTCTCCAGCATAAGTTCTTAGTTGGAACTTAGCAAGCTTCAGTTCAGTATCTTCAAAATTCCATTCAAACTCATCTTGTGGAATGACTGAAACAGCAAGCCAGTGCCCAACTTTATTTTAATTAATTTGTCATTCACTTCTGGTGTAAGCTCTTGTCTGTTTTCACATTATGAATCCCAAGGCTACTCTGTCCTGTCATTCTCATTATTATCAGCTTTTCATCCACAACACAGATCAGGTCTCTTTTTGAGACCGTAACTTAGCTTTTTATCTTTCTCTCTTCCCTGTGCAGTCCATTTATTTAGTCCCACTTTGTTAGATTTTCTGTAAGTTTGCCTTGAAACCTGCCTTTGGTATATGTGAGCCCCTGCCACAATGGTAACAGAATTTGGTTGGCCAGGCCATGTTCTATTTATATGTTGCAATTTTGTTCACCTTCACTTCTATTCCTGACTGCAACTCAGTTGTGTCTCAGTCTGCTGGCTCCATTGATACAGCAATTTCAACTGTTCTTTTAAGTATATGTTCTGCTTCAGGTAGGAGCTGATTTTGAATGCTTTCTTGTAAGATTCCACAAACTAAATGATTTCTCAGTGTATCATTAAGCTCATTACTTAATTGACAAAGCTCAGTCAATTTCTTCTATTCATCCACATTTGCTAAAATGGACTTCCCTTCCTTTTGATTCCACTTAAGAAACCTAAAGCATTCTGCAATCAGCAACAGTCTTAGTTCTAAAAGTTCCTGCAGTACTTTCATAATATCAGCAAATCTCATTTTGGCTGGATTGATTAGAGCAGTCATTCTTCTAAGCAAACGGTATGGAAGGGCCACTGCACAGGATCAGAAAAGTCTGCAGGGAGTTGTAAGCTCAGTCAGCTCCAGCATGGGTACTAGCCTCCCCAGCATCGAAGACATCTTCAAAAGGTGGTGCCTCAAAAAGTCGGCATCCATCATTAGGGACCCTCACCACCCAGGATATACCCTCTTTTCATTACTACCATTAGGTAGGAGGTGCAAGAGCCCAAAGACACACGTACAGCATTTTAAGAACAGCTTCTTTCCCTTGGCCATCTGACTTCAGAACAGTCAGTGAACCCATGAACACTACCTGACAATTTTCCTCTTTTTTAAATTAGTTATTTAACTTTTTTATGTATACAGTGCTTCCCTGGATGAGTGCAGTTCAATGATGCTCTTGAACCTTTGCACTAGCCAGGAAAAAGACTCCTCTTAATCGGTTAGTCAAACTTCTTCCCTGGGGAGAAATTCCAAGAGGGTATAACTTTGTGTAGAGAGGGAGAAAGTTTAAAAAGCCATGAGTGGCACACTTTTACACAGGGAGTGGTGAGTGCTGGGATAACAGTGGAAATGGCCAGGGCAAAAGCAATAGCGCGGTGGTTAGTGTAGATGTTTTACAATGCGTGCAATGAGAAGATCAGAGTTCAATCCCCTCCACTGTCTGTAAGGTGTTCGTACATTCTCACTGTGACCACATGGGTTTTCTTGGGTGCTCCGGTTTCCTTCCACGTTCCAAAGATGTATGGATTAGGGTTCGTGAGATGCAGGCACACCATGTTGGCATCGGAAGGCTGGCAACACGTGCGGGCTCTCTCAGCCCGTCTTCGGTCTGTATTGGTTTTTATCAGTGCATCTCACTATATGTTTTGATGCACATATGGTGAATAAAGCTAATCTTTATCAATAGTAGTGTTTTTGAGGCATTTAGACGGGCACATGAACATGCAGGGAATGGAAGCATATGAATCGTGTGCAGGAAGCTGCGATTGGTATAATTTAGTACTAAGGTTAGGAAAGTGGACTGCAGGCAGAGGGGCAGCTTTCTGTATTGTACTGTTAATGTTCTACATTCAAAATCCTGTGCACTGCAAGGGTTTATTATAGTTTCATGTTGTTTTGCATTTTGGAACTATGCCATTCTAACACTGGTTAATGCTGGTTAGTGCAATTGAATTATGCCAAGATAATGTACATTATAGCTCACCTTTGAATTGTGTAAGAGAATTAAGTAAATGAATCAGTCCAGTGTATCCCAGCTCATTTGAGTGGCAGCATAAGTATTTGAAAATTGATTGGTACCAGTGTAGTTCCAACCCAGAACAAGATCACATCCAGAGGTCAATACTAAAGAAGAAAAGCCTGAGAAATGTGCTGCACCCAATTTAACGTATGGCTTGTTTCAAAATTGGACTTTTGAATTTTAGCCAAGAAAGAAACGTAAAAAAAAATACAAAATCTGTAATCTAATAGCAGTAATGAACTGTGAGGTGTATGTTTATTGTAAACTTAAGTGTCTCGTTTAGCACTCTGCTTCCTTTTCTCTTGCCAAAACAAACAACTGCTGTGTTAAATGGGGGGAAAATAATACCCAATGCAAAAGAGGTAAATTAGCATTCTATGCATTGTGTTGCACCATCGTTTCTCTGTTTGACCCCAAAGGGTTGTACTGTTCTTTGTATTTATTTGGTCATGGAAGATGGGCCTCAATGAGAGGGCCAGAATTTATTGCCTATTCATATCTGCCCTCAAGAAGGTAGTGGTGAGCTGCCTCCTTGAACCTCTGCTTTCCTTCTGGTGAAAGAAAGTATTTTTGGGTAAGGGGTTCCAATATTTAGACCTAGAGTAAGGAAAAACCAGTGACGTACGTCCAACACAGGATGGTGTGTATATTGGGTAGGTGCCTTTCCACAAACTTGCCACCCAATCAGTGATAAAGGTCATGGTTTTGGAAGATGCAGTTGGAATAATCTGGGCTATGCAATGGAGTGGATTATGTAGATAGTGCATGCTACGATCACATGGACACAATGGACAGAGTGTAAGTGTACACTGGCAAACAGGAAGGCTTCCAAAGAGGAGTCTTTGTCCTGGATAGAGCAAAGGTTCTAGAGCATCGTTGGAACTGCACTCATCCAGGGATGTGGAGAGGCACAAAATTTTGATGCAATGGTGATGAAGGCACATTAGAGGATATATTTCATTAGGTGTTTGAGGAGATTTGGGCATGTCACCAAAAACTCAGGCAAATTTCTACAGATGTAACGTGGAGAGCATTCTAACTGGTTGCATTACCATCTGGTATGGAGGGGCCACTGCACAGGATCAGAAAAGGCTGCAGAGGGTTGTAAACTGTGTTAACTTTATCATGGGCGCTAGCCTCCCCAGCATCGAGGACATCTTCAAAAGGCGATGCCTCAAAAAGTTGGCATCCATCATTAAGGGCCCCCACCATCCATGATGTACCCTCCTCTCATTACTACCATCAGGGGGGAGGTGCAAGAGCCTGAAGACACACATGTAACATTTTAGGAATGGCCCATCTGATTTTAGAACTGTCAGTGGAGCCCTGAACAGTCCCTTACTAATTTTCCTCTTTTTTAAAATTACTTATTTAACTTTTTTATATATACAGTGGATTCTAGTTAATTTGGACATATCAGGACCAGGACGTTATGGCACAATTAAGTGGCTGCTCCAGTTAGCTGAAGTTTCATGAAAATAATTTTTAAAAAGTATAAAAGAGATGAACTATTGTTTAACTGAGTAATAAATTATGTCTTTAAAGAAAACACAGAGCAAATTAGAGCACAATCAATACTGCTAGAATAGTAGTAACCTGACTTGGAAGCCCTTCTGGATGTTCGAACAACCCAGACAGCCCTGAGTTAACCCTAATCTAATTGCGGGACAATTTTCAATGGGACGAAATCAAAGGACTTGGAGAAAAACCTACGCATTCCACAGGGAGGACGTACAGAGACTCCTTACAGATGATAGAGTCACAGAGTCATAGAACACTGCAGCACAGTAACAGGGCTTTCAGTCCATATCGTCTGTGCCAAACCATTAATCTGCCTAGTCCTACTGACTTGCTCCTGGACCATAGCTGCCTATTCCCCTCCCATCCATGTACCTATCCAAATTTCTCTTAAATGTTGAAACTGACCATGCGTCCACCACTTGAATTGGCAGCTCATTCCACGCTCTCACCACTCTCTGAGCGCAGAAATTCCTCCTCATGTTCCCCCTAACCACTTCACCTTTCACCCTTAACGCGTAACCTCTATTTCTAGTCTCACCCAACCTCTGTCTAAAAAGCCTGCTTGCATTTATCCTGTCTAAGACCCCACACTGTCTCAGGTCTACATGACTACTCGTAGTGGCTGAAATGTGCAGCAGAAATTCCTGTTTCCCCCATTTTACCAAAGCCGTGATGATCTTGTCATTGATGGAGGTTTTCTTATGCGACAATTTGATGCAGAACAGTTTCAGTCATTCTGGAAAATGAATAGAATAAGAAATAGTACATCTGCACTGTACCACCCAGCAACAAATACCTTGGGAGAAAGGTTTGACGAGAGTCTGATGAATGCACTGCAGGAAATCTCAGCAGAACACATTTCACCAAAACTGAAGCAGAAGCTCACCAATTTCCTGCTTTTGCATATCGCAATGCAGCACATTTCACAACCAACAACTCGCCAGCTCTGTTGTTCCCGGGTTGTCCATTCCTTCACATTTAGATCTCCTCAAACCGAGTCTCAGAAGGAGTATGCACGACAAACAGCTGAAACAAATTGAGGGCCCCGCAAACAAGACTACAGAGATGATCAAAAGTAGGTACTTGGAAAGATTAAGGATCAAAACTGGACCACTTTCCAACACGGTGGAGATTTCATTTGTTGTCATCTGGAGATAACACAGCAGAGTCAATTTTTAGAGAAGAAAATTGTCCAGAACTGTCTGAACCACTTTCTTCAGTCTCAGAGTCAATACCCTCAGCCACCATGGAGGAGGCCCCAGAACCTGACAATGTTTCACAGCCAGCAGTTGCACCAGTGACCTTTTTGTCAAGAAACACATTATCCCACAAGAATAAGAATTCCTCCACCACGATTAAATCTTCAGACCTGAATAGGGCAATTTAGAAACCTATTATGCTGTGGATGTCCATAATGTCCATATAGTAGCTATATAACTATTATATGGACATCCACAACATAGTGAGTTTACATATATATAATAAGATGCATTCTATATTGAGTTGGAGTTTATAGCTAAATAGGAAGGAATGTTGTGTACTTAATATTTCAGTAATATTGTGAATATATTTGATGAAGCATTCTTTGTTGCTTACATAATCCATTATGGGCTATATGTAGAAGTATGTGAATGGCTTACGTTATTATGCCACCATACCATAAGTGCACACCTCACTAAAAGTAAAAATGAATTAGGCACACATCTCCCAGTTCCCTATGTTTTTGCTTTCAATTCATTTTCTATTTTGGAGTTACAAAGCAGAACACTCTTAAATGTTGAAATCGACCCTGAATCCACCACTTCATCTGGCAGCTTGTTCCATATTCTCACCACCCTCTGAGTGAAGAAGTTTCCCCTCATGTTCCCTTAAACATTTCACTTTTCACCCTTAACACATAACCTCTAGTTGTCGTCTCACCCAGCCTCAGTGGCAAAAGTCTACTTGCATTTACCCTATCTATAACCCTCATAATTTTGAATATCTCTATCAAATCCACCCTCAATCTTCTACATTCTAGGGAATAAAGTCCTACCCTATTCCATCTTTGCCTCTGTTCTGCCACACTCCTCAATGCTCTGCCACTCACTGTGTAAGATCTATCCTGGTTGGTCCTCCCAAAATGCAACAGCTCCTACTTGCCTGCATTAAATTCCACCTGGCATTTTTTAGCCCATTTGTCCAGCTACTACAAGCTTTGATAGTCTTCTTTGCTATCCACTACACCGCTAATCTGCAAATTTGCTAATCCAGTTTACCACATTATCCAAATTGTTGATGTACATGACACAGCCAACAACAACAGCAGCCACAACACCAATCGCTGCAGTACACTCCTAGTTACAGGCCTCCAGTCAGAGAAGCGACCTTCTAAAACCACCCTATCGATTTTTCTGCGAAGCCAATTTCTAATCCATTTTACAACTTCATCTTGAATGCCAAGCAACTGAACCTTCTCAATCAACCTTCAATGCAGAACCTTCTCAAATGCCTTGCTAAAGTCCATGTAGACAACATCCACCACCATACCTTCATCAACTTTCTTGGTAACTTCCTCAAAAAACTCTCTAAGATTTGTTAGACATGATTTACCACGCACAAAGACATGTTGACTGTCCCTAATCAGTCCCTGTCTATCTGAAACTTATATATCTGGTCCCTTAGAATATTTCCCAATAATTTTCCCACTACTGATATCAGGCTCACTAGCCTATAATTTCCTTGCCTTTTCTTAAACAATGGAATAACATTAGCTATCTTCCAACCCCTGGCACCTCACCGAATGTTTTGAATTCATTATGATAAAGAGTGATCTGATCCTTGGACTCATCTCCACTTACATACCAGTTCTCTATAACCTCTGATTTTGCTATCCTGCAGAGGACACCTTTCTTAATGGCTTCTCAATTTCTTAATAATTACCTTCTCAATGACTGTCCACATCACTAGTTTCCCCAGAAGGGATCAAATCTCTCATGGCATTGAGGATTGCATTGTAGTATTCTAAATAAAATCTTATCACATTTAACATCGTTTTTTTTGGTGACAAGTATATCATCTTAGACCATTTTTTTCAATCACTTATCTCATTCCCCACCGCCCCCCTTGCCTGTTCTCCAAAAGAACTATCTTATATTTTAAATTGCCAAATGCACAGTCCCATGATCTACACTCAACTTATTTTCCTTGTGTTAAATACACTATTCAAAGGCAAGTGACCATTGTTGGGCTTTGATTCAATTCCCTGATTGCCCGATTTTGAATAAAGTGTTGTGTTTAGCCTCATTTTTCCCTGGGCAAAGGGTAGAGGAAATAACCAAGGTTACAGCTCCTGGGGCCCATATTACAATTAGCTGTACATATAGAACACAAACAAAATTGCTGGTATTACATCACAGGGGAGGGAGACATGGCTAGAAACTCACTCCCAGTCAGAACTGCTAAATATGCCAAATTCAAGTGGTAGTTCACTATATTCTGCCTCCATGTTGGAGTTCTGTTGAAGTCATCATTGCTGTTACATAACACACTTGAATGGAGGGAAACCTCTAAGTGTAATTACATTAACAATGTAAAACTATTACCTTTCATCAAAATATTCCTGAAGAGAGATGATTGACTTCAAACATCAGTTGAACCTTTCTCATAGTTGCTGCTCCAACTTCCAATCCTTTCTTCCAGTTCCGGATTCTCCACCATAAGATGGGCAGCGTGGTAGCGTAATGGTTAACACAATGCTTTACAGTGCAGGCAACCCGGGCTGCCCGTAAAGAGTACGTACGTTCTCCCCATGACCGTGTGGATTTCCTCCGGGTGCTCCAGTTTCCTCCCACAGTCCAAAGACGTACCCGTTGATAGGTTAATTGGTCATTGTAAATTGTCCTGTGATTAGACTAGGATTCAATTGGGGGACAGCTGGGCTGCGCAGCTTGAAGGGCTGGAAGGGTGTATTCCACACTATATCTCAATAAGTAAATAAATAAGATATAGGAGCAGGATTAGGCCATTCTGCCCATTGAGCCTGCCCCACTGTTTAATCATGGCTGATTTTTTTTCAATCCCACTCTCCCCCCTTCTCCTTGTAACCATTAAACCTTTTAGAACATAGAACAGTACAGCACAGGAACAGGCCATTTGGCCCACAATGCCATGCTGGCCAGCTAACAAACAAATCAAGAACATCCAAACACTAATCCTCCTAACTACACAAAGTCGAAATCCCTCCATCTTCCTTACATCCATGTGCCTATCCAAACAACTCTTAAAGCCTCTTTTACTATTCAGCAGCCTCTCAATTTCTGTCTTAAATGCACAAAAAGACGGGTCTCTACAGCTCACTCCAGCAATGAATTCTACAAATTCACCACCCTTGGGCTGAAGAAATTCCTCCTCATCTCAATTTTAAAGGGACATCTCCTTATTCTGAGTCTGTGCCCGTGGATCCAGACTCTACTACTAATGGAAACATCCTCTTAATGTCCAGGGCTTGTGGTGTTCATTAGGCTTCAAAGACACCCACATCCCCCTCCATCCTGAGCTCCACTGAGTACAGGCTCAAAGCCTATAAATATTTTGCATGTGACATTTGTGATCAACACATGTACAAGGATTGGTTGTGGAACATTGTTGATGTCCCAAAACAAGTAACTTGGTGAGAGATTAGAAAACTGGAGGCCCATTTGTCATCTTTGAAACCATCTTTAAATAATGGACTCGACAGGGGTTGGAGGTGCATCCTGGGTGGTGAGGAGAGCATCATTAAATTTCTGCAAATGACCTAAATAAGTCAATAATTTTTTTTTTTTAATCAAGATGGATTCTATGGCCCTCTTACCATTATACACCAATACTGTATATCAGCTGAATATATCTGATGCCCGGTGATGTAGGCCAATTAGCATCACCCCATTTTCTACATTTGGCCAATGGCCAATAAGGATGTCTCATGCTCATTGCAGCCATCTGTAAGCCTGTAGTCAGCATTCTTCATTTCTGATGCTTATTCACACATCTGTGCTTTTAATTTTAAAGCAAATTACTGCTTGTAGTTTAAGTTTTGAAATAGTTCTCAAAAACTGGTCTTCATTCATACTAATAGCTACTGTATCTTAAACTTTATGATTTGTCTATGGCCTTGCCCTAACACCACAAACACTTGTCTTGTTCTTTGGGATATTCTATTACAAGCTTCAATAATGGGTGCATTTGAAGTTTTCCCTTTATTCTGAGTTCTGACATTTAATGCCGCACAAGGACTGATCTTTGTGTATAGAAAGTCTAGCAGGTTTTGGCACTTTAGTTGTTTTCATTACATTTGTCATAAGGCACTCACAACTAACAGCTCCAGTGTGAACAACAACCTTTACAGTACATTAACATACATTATTATTGAGTATATAAGGAGATTCCAAGGCTTGTCCAGTTACATCAATCAGGCATTTTCAGAGACCAGTTTACTTATAAAGTATCATCTCTAGGTGAAAAGGTCAATTCCCTTACACTTTCTTCACCTAAAAACCTTTAAAAATGACAAAGAGCTGACTCGAAGCAAACGATGGCAAGCTCTTGGAACTACTTAAATTTCATGCTGGCCCACCCATTTCAGACAATTGTCGGGAACTCTGCCTCATATATACATATAAAAAAAACAAGCTTAAACCATGTTGACCAATAATTACTGTCTCAATTTCAAGCCCTGTCTCCTCCAAAATACTGCTTGTTGAATATTTTTTCCTTGTAGTACTCTCAGTTTCAGAGCTTGCAATGTATTTTCTGAGCTCCTGTCAGCGCAACCGTTACAGTCATCAAAGTCAGACCACAGCTAAAGTTCATTGCCCTTCCAAGGTGCTCAATACCTTGAATCTATCCTCTTCCAAAGTCCTTCTCCAGCTCTTTATCCCTGTTTAATGCTTCCTTCTGATCCCATTGAGAAAGTCATACCATAAATGTCCTCATTGTCTTGTCCTCTCTTTCTTCCATCACCATTCTTCAAAGATACACTCAATGGACAAGTTATAAGGTACCTCCTGTTATGTGTTGTAACTCTAAAATATAAAACTAATCGAAAGAAAAACAAGGGAGCCTGAGAGATGTGTGTAAACTTCATTTTTACTTTTAGTGAGGCATGCACATTTGACACGTGGTGTAATGACATACGCCATTCACATAATTTAACATATAACCCGTATTGAATTATTTAAACAAAGAATGCTTAATCAAATGATATGTTTACAATATTACTCAAATATTACTAAAACATTAAATACACATCACCTCCTGTCTCTAATAAAGTGGCCACTGAGTGGACTACAGCCCATCCACTTCAAGATTCAATGTGCTGTGCTCTTCTGC
Organism: Hemitrygon akajei; assembly: GCF_048418815.1. NCBI lineage: Eukaryota > Metazoa > Chordata > Chondrichthyes > Myliobatiformes > Dasyatidae > Hemitrygon > Hemitrygon akajei. Next base: position 139,706,406 of record NC_133131.1, read on the forward strand.
ATACCTTTGTTGTCTCACACAGTTATTTGAGTTACTGTCACCGTCCAGTCAGCTTAAACCAATCTGGCCTTTCTCCTCTGACCTCTCTCATTAATAAGGCATTTTCACACAGCTGCTTTGCACTGGATTTTATTTTGTCTTTTTGCACCATTCTCTGTAAACTACAGAGACTTTTGTGTGTGAAAATCCCAGGCGATTCCAGGCTTTCAGAAATCCCCAGGATTTCTGAAATACTCAAACCATTCATCCTAGCACCAACAATCATTCCACAATCAAAGTCTCTGAGATCACATTCCTTCCCTATTCTAACGTTTGGTCTAAACAACTGAACCACTTTACCATGTACGCATGTCTTCATGCACTGAGTTGTACTACATGGTTAGCTGATCAGATATTTGCATTGATGAGAAGGTGTGCGGATGTACCTAATAAAGAGGCCATTGAGTTTATTCTGTTGACTCTGAATTACTTTGGGAAGTTCTGATTTGGGGGAAAAATGACATCGAACTGCTAGTTCTTTCTGACATTCTCATCAACCTTAGATTCCACACTCATCTGCACACTAAGGGCAATTTACAGCTGCCAACCTGCCAACTTTTACACACGGTTTGATGCACGGAACATGGACTGCGTGCTCAGCTTGCTGCAGTTGCTACTGACATGTAACTGCACTGTGAGATTCAGTTCAAACCGGATCATCTAGCTTGATGATGACACAACAGTGGCTGGCCTTATGAACAATGATGGTTTACAGAGAGGAAGCAGTGCGATGTGCAGAATCGCTCGAGTCCCAGTGTGGACAAGACTAAAGAGAGGGTTGTGGATTTTGGGAAGGTTCGGTTTGCCAGCCCTTCACTGCACATAATCCGCTCCTCTGTGGAGAGAAATAGGAGCACCAAGCTCCTGGGAGTGCACACAATGGACGATCTCACCTTGCCCTCAACACTACCTCTTCAGCCAAGAAAACACAGCAGCATCTCCACTTCCTGGGGATATTGAGGCAACTGAGGCTTCCCCAACGGCCCCAGACAAACTAATTTTTACAAGAGCACCAGTGAGGGTGTCTTTGCTGTTTGCTGTGGGGATTGCAAGGCACATGATCGCAAAGGATTGCAACGGCTACTGAGACGATCATTGGGGCCGCCCTTCCACCCATTTGAGGTATAGAAACATAGAAAACCTACAGCACAATACAGGCCCTTCAATACATGTCCCTACCCTAGAAATTACTAGGCTTACCTATAGCCCTCTATTTTTCTAAGCTCCATGTACCTATCCAAAAGTCTCTTAAAAGACCCTTTCATATCCACCTCCACCACCTTTGCCGGCAGCCCATTCCATGCACTCACCACTCTCCAAGTAAAAAACTTACCCCTGACATCTCCTCTGTACCTACTCCCCAGCACCTTAAACCTGTGTCCTCTTGTGGCAACCATTTCAGCCCTGGGAAAAAGCCTCTGACTATCCACACGATCAACACCTCTCAACATCTTATACACCTCATCCTCTGTCGCTCCAAGGAGAAATGGCCAAGTTCACTCAACCTATCCTCATAAGACATGCTCCCCAATCCAGGCAACGTCCTTGTAAATCTCCTCTGCACCATTTCTGTGGTTTCCATATCCTTCCTGTAGTGAGGCGACCAAAACTGAGCACAGTACTCCAAGTGGGGCCTGACCAGGGTCCTGTATAGCTGCAACATTACCTCTCGGCTCCTAAATTCAATTCCACAATTGATGAAGGCCAATACACTGTACGCCTTCTTAACCACAGAGTCAACCTGCGCAGCTGCTTTGAGTGTCCTATTGACTCGGACCCCAAGATCGCTCTGATGCTCCACACTGTCAAGAATCTTACCATTAATACTGTATTCTGCCATCATATTTGACCTACCAAAATGAACCACTTCACACTTATCTGGGTTGAACTCCATCTGCCACTTCTCAGCCCAGTTTTGCATCCTATCAATGTCCCGCTGTAACCTCTGACAGCCCTTCACACTATCCACAACACCTCCAGCCTTAGTGTTATCTGCAAACTTACTAACCCACCCCTCCACTTCCTCATCCAGGTCATTTATAAAAATCACGAAGAGTGAGGGTCCCTGAGGCACTCCATTGGTGACCGACCTCCATGCAGAATATGACCTGTCTACAACCACTCTTTGCCTTCTATGGACAAGCCAGTTCTGGATCCACAAAGCAATGTCCCCTTGGATCCCATGCCTCTTTACATTCTCAATAAGCCTTGCATGAGGTACCTTATCAAATGCAATCAATATTTCTCAGGAGTACTACATATGCAGGGTACATTGTCACTGATCCCTCCCTTTTGTCCAAAAATCTCTTTGACTCCCTACCATCAAGCAAGAGTTACCATAGCATTAGCACAAAGACTGTTAGGATGGGAAACAGCCTCTTCCTCCAGGCTGTGAGGCTACTGAACCCTACACCACCCAGGATTCACCATGTATGAAGTGCCAGCAGCATTACATTGTTTATTTTTTGACTTGAGTATGAAATACACTTCATTATTTTATGTGTTGTCTGTGGGTTATGTGTTGTGCACCTTAGTCTGGGGGAAACATTGCTTCATTTGTCAGTATATATGTATATGATTAAATGACAATAATAGAAATCCAATCAACACACACAAAATGCTGGAGGAACTCAGCAGGCCAGGCAGCACCTATGGAAAAGAGTACAGTTGACATTATGGGCCAAGACCCTTCATCGGAACCAGCGAGAAAAGATGAGAAGTTAGAATAAAAACGTGGAGGGAGGGAAGGAAGAAATACTAGGTAGTAGGTGATAGATGAAACTGAGAAAGGGGGAGTGGTGAAGTAAAGAGCTGGAAAGTCAATTGATGAAAGAGATACAGGGCTGGAGAAGGGAGAATCTGACATGAGAGGACAGAAGGCCATGAAAGAAAGGGAAGAGGAAGGAGCACCTGAGGGAGGTGATAGGAAGGTAAGCAGATAAGTTGAGAGAGGGAAATGGGGATGGGAAATGGTGAAGGGGGGGTCACTATCAAACTTTGAGAAATCAATGTTCATGCAATCAGGTTGGAGGCTATCCAGATAGAATATAAGGTGTTGCTCCTCCAACCTGAGTATGGCCTCATCCTGGCAGTAGAGGAGGCCATGGACTGTCATATCGGAATGGGAATGGGTGGGATGTGGACATTTTGTAAGACTGGCGTTTATTGCCCATTTCTACGTGTCTTGATGGAATGGTTTGCTGGTTTCTTTCGGGGTCAACCACATTGCTGTCGGTCTGAAAGCCTATCTAACTTGCAGTTTGGGCTTTTCCATGTGGTCTATTCTTTAATGGCACCAATCTTGAAGGAGAGGCGTCATTATCTCAATTCCCTTATGTGATCTCTGAAACTTTCAAAACAGCTTATAGTAGATGATAAACACAAGAGATTCTGCAGATGCTAGAAATCAAGAGTAAAGATACACATGGAATACTGGAGGAGCTTAACTGGTTATCTTTGAAGAGGAGTAAAAAGTTGATGCTTGAGGCTGAGACACTTCAACAGTTCTGGTGAAGCATCGGCTTCGTCAATTCAAAACTTTGTCTCTTTATTCCTTTCCGTAGATGCTGCCTGATCTGCTGAGTTCCTCCAGCATTTTGTCTGTGTTAGTCAATGAAGTGCTTTTGAACCGTTGTTATATAGGAAATGCCATGCACTACTCCCAGAAAGGCCGAGGAGGCCAATAATCAAACTTTATAAATACAAACTTTTTTTTATTAACTTTAAAGCAAAGTGGGAAAGTAAGCAATTATATCTAGGGAATATGGGATAGTCCTGTGTGCAAATGTCACTAAGTAATTGAAACTTAAGCCAAGACGAAGAATGCCTTATCTCTTGCAGTAGCCCTGCCAAAAGCCAGAAACATGGTGTGATGAAGTACTCCAGCGGAAGAGAAACAGCAATAGTGTGCAGAATGCTGCACTTTGCTCTTCATTCTGCCAAAAAATTCTGCTTTTTCACTCCTCACAGATGTCCAGTCACTGTTTATGTTAACACAACTAAAATAAAGAAATGTGACAGATATTAATGAAACTCGGTCAGGCACAAAGACCATTACTGAGCTAAACAAGACATTATTATATTTGGATAAGGCTTTGCCGATTTGTAATATATGAGAATTATTTATCATTTTCTCACCCAATCAGTGTAAGGTTTTGTCTCCTTCCAGTTGGCTTTTTGTCTCCCAACAAGCGCAGCAGAAAATACAAGTGAAAGAGACTTGCTCAGCTTCCGGAACATTGAAAAGATTTTATTGGAGAAATCTCCACTTATCTGAACTAAAATATGACGGTTATATTAATTACGAAAATGCATCTTAATGACGTTCTGAATCTAACTCAAAGTTTCATACTGGAAAATTATTGTTAGTTTCTTTACACATGTGGGCTGACCTCTCTATCTTCCCAGCTGTTTTTATTTACAGTTCCAATTCCCAGCAATGGCAATGAGTTTTACTTATTTCATTTTTTAAAAATAAACAGTAAGGAAGTGTTTCAGTTAAACCGCATTTAAAACCCCCTGTTATGTTCTCCTTGTTGCCAATGCATTCAACTCTACTGTAATTACAATAAGTTATCATTTAAAGTACACAAAAGACGGACTATTGATCTGAAGAAGGCAGTTTGAATTCCACAATGACTGCTGGGGAAACTAATATCTACTAATTAAATCAATCTGGAATAAGAAATTAATATCAGTAATGGTGGCGACAAAGCTATTGTTTAGTTCATTAACATTGTTAAGAAAAGGACATTTTCTACCTTTGCCGAGCATGTGCCAAATGTGACCCCAGACCCACAGCGATGCAGTTGCCTCCTGAAATTGCCTAACGTGTATTCAATGTAAGGACAATTTAGCACGGACCTTCAGTGCTGGCCAGTCATCCTGTTGTTGTGCCACCTTGCATCACAAGTCCAGCTCAGTGTGCAGGCTCAGAACCTGGGGATAGTTCTGTAAGAAATACACAGGGCTTTCAGCTGTGGCTAATAGAAAAGAACACTGTAGATCCAGAAATCTGAATTATAAATGCCACTAGTGTGTGAATGGTGGAGTTCATATGAATGTGGGAGAATAAAATGGGAGGAATGTAGGATTAGTGTAAACAGGTTGTTGATGGTCAGTCTGGAGTCAGGGAGCGAAGAGCCTGTTTCCATGTTGGACTTACTATGACTCTTAAAAGCAGGAAGTACTGGGCATGCTCAACATGTTATTCTGATAGTACCCATGGAGAGATAAGAAGAGTTTATATTTCAGGTCAGTGGCTCATAGTCATCCCCCCAAAGCATTAGCTCTGATACGTTCTTCACAGATGCAGTGTGACACTTCCATTCAATTTTTAGTATGTGGGTGTGGTGAACTACATATACCTGTCTGGACACGCCCCCGATGACTGCTCCTGTGGCTCCTCCCACAGACCCCTGTATAAAGGTGATGGAGGTCTGAGCCCGGACTCTCTGTCTCCAGGATGTAGTATGGTGGTCACTCACTGCTTGTTCCTTCTTCCAGTCAATAAAAGCTGATACCTCGCTTTTACGTCTCAGAGTGAGTTATTGATGGTGCATCAGTGGGCAATGCCGGTGAGGCATTTATTAACAGCCCTCTAGAAGATGGTGGAGACCTATTGCCTCGAAACACTGCTGTTCTACTGTTGAATGTATTCACATGATCCTGTTGGGGAGGGAGTTCCATGACATAAAGTCACCAAAAATTAAAAAACTGCAATGTATTTTGAATTAGGATGGCGTAACCTAGAGGAAAATATTCAAATCCCCATGCACCCTATTGCCTTTGACTTTGTAGTGATAGGGATTGTTTTGGAAGATGCTGTCGAAGTGACCTAGGCAAGTAATTACAGTATACTTTGTGAACAGCATACTTGGCATGTGACTGAGATAATACTTAGGGGATGGATGACTTGCTAGTAAAGAAGGCTACTTTAGACCGTATGATGAACTGGGGCCTCACTGATGCTAGCAAGTGGACAATATTCCATTATGTTTCTGACATAGACAACAGAAACACTTGGAGGGTCAGGAGCTAATTCACCCGCTGCGGGATATTCAGCCTCTGACTAGCTCTAATGGGTAGTCCAGGGAAGTTAGTGCTCTAATGTAAACCCACCAGTAAGAGCTTGATGATGGGAATGTCATTGAATACCAAGGAAAGGAAATGGAAATAGCTTGCAGATGTTACTTACTTTTCCTGAATATTGTGTAGATTTTGGTGCACACGGCATGGACTGCTTCAGTGGGTGAAAAACTCCAATTGGAAGTCCAACACTATGAATCCATCAGTGAACATTCACATTTCTGACCTCATGATGCAAGGAATATCACTAATAGAGCATTGAGGACAACTGGGCCTAGGACTCTGCCTCGAGTAATGTCCTGGGACTGCAACGATTGAACGCCAACAACCACTCTCTTTATGTGAGGTAAAACACTAATCATTGGACTGTTTTCCACCTGATGCCAAATGGAAGCTTCATAAAACACTTGGTCAAATACTACAAGAAACAATTTGCTATCAGATATATTCCTTGACCTGTCTCCAGCTTGCTGGTTGACATGGTGATATCATTACCGTTTAGTTGGGGAAAAGCTGCCCCACAGAGCAGACCATCATTTCTTTTCTCAGTATAATCGTCTCAAGGACATTTCTGTTCATTCTACACTTTGATTGGCTGCAGAGTAAGTAATGTAAATAAACATTGCTTTGTGTTTGAAGAAACATGCCAGTCTAAAATAATTTAAGGGTGGTTATTTGACCACAATACCAGAAAGTCCAAAACATTCTTGAGGCTGTGTCCAGTTATTAAAGGCAGGATTACTTAGGCAGAAAAGTCTTGGTTATAAGACCTGATTTTTCACAAATAAAGTGTACATTGCCATGGAATCAGCTTTTAAAATGAATATTGAAAAGAAAAACAAAATAATCGATCAACGCTCCACTTATATCATTGTTCAGCAAATCCTATTGGAACATTACATGTGCGGAACACAGGAAAGCGAGAGAAGGATTTGGGTCAGTCTGGACACCCTATATGGTTACATTAGCACCAACACCCACATTCTGAAACCAGCTGAATCTTTCAAGAAGTGGAGGATCCATGCATCACCTCAATTCAAGAATATCCTTCCCATCGGAGCAGGAATATAACTGCTTGAAACTACCAATTGATATATTTCATACTTGTGTGGGAACTTTTTTCCCTGTTGTTAAAGTGGAGTCACAGCAGGATATATTTTCACAATTGAAGCTTTCTTTGGTAAATTATACTCAAGAGAAAATGGCTGGAAGAACTAGAGTTACAAAATTGTAGCTCGGTCTTTAAGCTGTGTTCTATCTGAAAGTGATTCTGCTGTGGAGATTCAGATTCATTTGCACATCGAAACATACAGTGAAACGTGTTGTTTGCATTAACAACAAACACAACTCAAGGATGTGATGGGGGGAACCCACAAGTATCGCTGCACATTCCTACGCCATCATTGCATGGCCACAAAACTCCGCAGAACAACACCCAGCACAACCAAACAGAACATAACAAGCAATGAATTAACAGCAGCAAAACAAGCCCCTCTCCCACCTCCCACACAGGCAGACAGGCCTCCAACTCAAGGACAAGCTTTTGGGCTTCCTGTGGGCTCATGGACTCTCGGATGTTGGGCCTCCGATTTCTCCTGTTGTCTTCAGACTTGTAGAACCAGGTTTTTGACCATCAGGCTTCAGCTCCTGGGCTTCTGTTCAACCTTTGTGCTTCAATCTTCAGATTAATGAGTAGTGGTTGTGGGATCACCGCTAATACAAAGAATTGTGTTATCAATAAAATTAAATTAATATCCACAGCTCGTTTATTGGGTAAAGGTTTGGTTGAATAACATGAGAGTTATAAAATACGGTAATGAAACATCAAGCGATAATACACATAATGTATGTTATTGCAACATTGTGGTGATGGAGCTTTAGTCCCTTATTTATTGTAGACACATTGAATTCTAGAAGTAACATCACAGTAACATTTTATTCTTTTTACTTTTATTCTGCATCCTCAGCCAACATTTCTGAATGTTGCCCTTGGTGAAGAGAATGCAAAACGTGATATTTTATCTGTGGTTCTTGGCAAGGTGCGATGAGTTCTTGGATGATGAAACAGGCTTAGGCATCCAAGTTCCACACCAAACCTGGATGCTGGCAGTGCAAGCTCCATGCAACATGCTGTCAGCTCTGCCTGGTAGCCAACTACAAATTAGGAAAGACTGGAGAGTGGAGGGTGGTTGAAAGAATGAGTCATGGAGCATACTCGAATGGGATGGAGTGAATTAATTATGGAGCATTCCAGCTACAGCCATCAAATAAACGGTAAGTGGGAAAAAAGGACTTGACAAACTCAAACAACACACACCAAAATGCTGGAGGAACTCAGCAGGCCAGGCACCATCTATGGAAAAGAGTAAATAGTCAATGTTTTGGGCTGAGACCCTTCCTCAGGACTGATATGTTGACTGTTTACTCTTTTCCATAGATACTGTCTGGCCTGCTGAGTTCCTCCAGCATGTTGTGCATGTTGCTTGGATTTCCAGCATCTGCAATATTTTCGTCTGACAAACTCAGGCTGTCCCAAAACGTTTCAAAGATTTACAAGTTATAGTGGTATCGTTATAGCTGTAATGTAGGGAGATGCATTTGTATTGGCCAATCTACTCACATTAAGCAAAGTTGTGCAAGGAATAACATGATAATGGCCAGATAACCTCCTTTAGTAACCTATGTAGAGGCATAGACATTGGACTTGGCCTTTGAGTAAAGCCAAGGGATCTTTTACATTCAGCTGAAATGGGGGACAGTTTTTTTTAATTCAAGTCTTATCCAGAAGACAGCAAACAGACAGTGTAATACTTCCTCACTCCTGCACCAAGCAGCAGCCAAGATATTGTGTAAAACAACTAGCATGGCACATGAACTCACAACCATTTGATTTGGATGCTTTGTTACTTACCGAAGAACCGCAGGTTTAAAAGTTTTAGCACTCTGATGCTTGGCTGGCACATCTGACAAATTCCTCATAATAATCCCTCTGGCACACTGGCAAGGGACTGTAACCCACCATCTGAATGGCCTCCTCCTAGCATGTGGTTAATTGTTCTAATGCAGGCCACGTCTCTCAAGTAATTTAGTTAATTAATGCCACATGTCATCAAGATCTAATAATAAATAGGAAGGCTGAGGTTGTCTCATGAAAAGTACTCCAGATGAGGTTGCTGGTTCTTGGTTTTCCAGAGCCGAATGCAAGCATGGGCACCTCACTGCTGCTGAAGAGCAGGGTTGCATTGTTTTTGCCCTTTTATATTTATTGGAGATGACATTGCTCCAAGTTTTGCAAGCATTCGTATGACCAAACCGGAACCCCATCAAGTATTGTTAGTTAAATGAAATACAAAGAAAGAATTTTGTATACTTATGTAGCCATTTTCAAAACCCGGGGCTGTTCTAATGGAATACTTATCAATATACATTCAGTGGCCACTTTAGTTGGTACAGGCGGTGACCACTGAGTCTGCTGCTGTAACTCACCCACTTCGTTTCGATATATTGTGCCTTCAGAGATACTCTTCTGCACACCTCTATTGTATTTAATAGAGTTACTGTCGCCTTCCTGTCATCTTGAACCATTCCGACCATTCTCCTCTCTCATTAACAAGGGCATTTTCTCCCGCAGAGCTGCCGCTCACTTCATGTTTTTTTGTTTTTTTGCACCATCCTCTGTAAACCCTAGAGACTGTTGTGCATGAAAATCCCAGGAGCTGAGTAGTTTCGGAGATACTCAAACCACCCTGTCTGGCATGAACAATCATTCCATGGTCAAATTCACTAAGATCACATTTCTTCCCCGTTCTGATGTTTGGTCCGAGCAATAACTAAACCACTTGACCATGCCTGCATGCATTTATACATTGAGTTGCTGCTGCATGATTGGCTGATTAGATATTTGCATTAACATACAGGTATACATAACAAAGTGGTCATTGAATGTATATGTGATCATCTCAATATAGAATTCCCGTCTTCAACAGAACCTAACCAAAAGCATCTTTCTTAATAAGAGAACATGCAACCAATAATGTTTTAAACTTTCACTACTCTGTTTATGTTCATATTGTGACTAGGGTCAGTCCTGGCTCAAGTTGGATTGGGTAGAAGGTCATGGGTTCAAAGCCTACTCACTCGAGCCCCAGGATTGAGGGATGCTTCCATATCAAAGGCACCATCTTCAAGATTAGATACTGCCATATCTCCCAGATATACATGAAAGCTGCTAAAGAGACAGCCGACTCTCCATGTTAATTTTTTTTTAAACTGCAGATGCTGGATTTCAGAAATAGAACAGAAAATGCTGGAGATGCTCAGTTGGTCAGGCAGCATCTGTGAAGAGAGAAACAAGGGTCAAAGTTTCAAGCTGAAGACTCTTTACTGGATCTGCAGAAGAGAGAAAAACAAATCAATAATAATAATAATAATAATAATAATAATAATAATAATAATAATAAAAATAGCAATGCCCTTTTCAATACTTAAACACCAGCAAAACTGGCTGGTGACATAGAGTAAATAGGAAGCAGAAAAAGTGGGTGTATTGAAATGTGTTCAATGGCCTGGACATTCTGTGCTTTTCAATCCAATTGTGTTGATGACAAAAGAAAAGTCAGCTCCATTAAATCACAAGATGGCTGAGCCAGCACAATCCAATGGAAATCCCCTCACATAATTTGGTGATGTTTTAAGCAGGGCAGAGTAATACCCACATTAACCCTTCAGTTCCTGTGCACACAAAGATGCTCATCAAAGAAGAGAATTCCAGTTCTCTTCTGGAATTACGCCGCAGAGACTCCTTGGTGGTTGCAGCACCTGCAAGATGTTAAGAGCTAGAACTCTGGTAGAACATTCCTCATCCTGTGCACTGGAGCCGACTGTGGCAGCTGTTTGCTGTACTGGCTATGTTCACCTATCTCAGCCCAGACTAGATATCCATGTTGAATCCTTCTGGATGTCAGGCGACTTTGGCCAGGCGCATCACAGTCAAAGTTTACAGCAAAGGGAGAGTAGGCAGCAGCTGCCTGATGGAAGGGAAGGACGACCAGGTAGACAGAGTTTTCCTAAAGCTGTGGCTCAGTGTTCATTGTCTATTTGCTCTGTTAAGTCAACCTCTTCCCTTGGAGCCCTGGATTCCACTTATCAAATACACTGACAGATCCCTCACACAATGCTGCAGCTTCTGACCCAGTGCATCTTAGTCTTTGAGCTCTGATCATTTCCATATTCTATGGACTGAGTCAAAATGATCTTTGTTATCTCTCTCCTAATTGGGTGAGCTCTGACCTGGGCTGCTGCTGGCTGGGACAATAAAGCCACCATCTGCAATAAACATGAAGAATTCACCACTGAGAGGTACAGGTTTCCAACGACCTGGGAAGCGGAAGCAGGGCAGAGGATTGGAAACTTCACCTGCAACAAGGCTCACACTCTGTACTACACCATGGAATTCAAGAACATCACGGCGTAGTGTGGCTGTAACACTGAAGTGCTGTTAGCCCATTACCATCACGGCCTCTTGGATTGCTTGAAAGATGAGTGTCTACCTGGAGATGCCCATCAACCTCAAAAGCCTCATCACTCTGGACTTCTGAATTGACAAGTGTCTTATGGAACGACCCTCCTGATCTTCATTCAGAACTTCAGTTTCGTTCCCAGGAGCGTTGCAAGCTGCAATACCCTCATCATCAATGCCTCCAGAACCCATGAAGATAGGGAGAGTTCCCCATCCCAAGGACGATCGTCAGTGAAGAAACAATTTGTGCACTTACTGTCCAGTCACTGATCACCCACACATCAAATGCTCACTACGTCTGGGAAAGTGGCACCAGCAGGTAGAGATTGAGGGGCTTTCTATCTGGTAAGATCCACCCTGCATCTCCTTTCAGCACCACAGCCCCACTCAGTCTCTCTGTCCTCCTCCACACCATGAGGCTGTACACACACAGTAGGCTCAGGTGGATTCCAATGCAGCAGGCAACTTCCTGAACAAGACTCTGTGTGGACTCCCGACCAAGCCTATCTCTCACTCCTTTTGTCTCACTGATATTGATGGATTTCCTTGGAGTTGGGGATGGTCAGAGTGTGCACGAGACTGTGCACATGAGAATTGGAGAGCACTTTAAATCTATCCGATTTTCCTTATGGACTCACTCGACACTCCTCTCACCTTGGGTTACCACTAACTCTCTACTCATGACCCTCACTTTGCACGGTCATCTGGTTCACTGTTGAGTCGGGGTCATACCTGCTGGACCACCTGCCTACAACGCCAGCTGACTTCTCCCCGTAAATCCATGGAGACAGAGGAAACCCTCGATCTCACCAAACTCCCACAGGAATACCACAACTTAGCCATTGCCTTCAATAAAGTGAAGGTAGCACCCTTCCACTTTACAGACCACACGAATGCATGATCAACCTCCTTCCGGGCACCATCTCTCCCTGAAGTCATCTGTTCTCCCTCTCCCCTCCTCAGACCCAAGCCACAAAGAACTACATCACCTAAGTGCTTCAGCACAGCTTCAGTTGACCATCCCAGTCCCGAGCCAGTGGGGGATTCTTCTTTGTCAATGAGAAGGAGAGTTGCCTTTGTCCCTGCATTGACTGCTATGGACTCGACACAATCACCATTAAGAACTGTTGATGAATAGCACATTTGAAGCGTTCCGCAGGGCCCATATCTTCATCAAGTAGGATCTGCGGAGTGTTTACAACCTGATCTGCATCTGCCAGGGAGATGAGTGGGACTGTTTTCCAGTCCTTCATCAATGAGATTCTCTGAGACATGCTACAGAGGTATGTGTTCATCTACTTCGACATTCTCATCCTCTCCGGGGACCCCCAAGATCACATCCTTCAGTCCTTCGGCGTCTCCTTGAAAACCACCTGTACTGCAAGTTAGAGAATTGCCAGTTTCACACCCAACCATTTCCTTTATGGGTTACATCCTTACACCCCAAAGCATAACCTCGGACCCAGAGAAAGAGCACGTTGTCTTTGAATGGCACCAGCCACACTCCCTCAAACAGCCACAATATTGCTTGGGCTTCTCCAACTTCTACCGCTGAATTGATCAGGAGCTCAGCCAAACTGCCACTTCACGCACCAAATCACCTAACTCACCGAACAACTGTGACCCACCGCATTCGGGGAGCTCAAGAGATGTTTCATCACTCTCCCCTGCCCGAACCCCTCCGGACCTTTTGTAGTAGAGATGGATACATCTGATGTGGGTGCCGGGGCCATTTTCTCCCAGTGAGCACTGGACAAGAAGCCATTCCCATTCTGATAAGGCCATCCATTTTAATTCCACCTCCCATTCCCATTCAGTTATATCGATCCATGACCTCCTCTACCGTCGCGATGAGGCCATACTCAGGTTGGAGGAACAACATCTTATATTCTGTCTGGGTAGCCTCCAACCTGAAGGTATTAACATAGATTTCTCGAGCTTCTGGTAATGCCCCTCCTTCACAATTCTAGCACCTTATCTCCTTGCTTGCCCATCGCCTCTTTCTGGTGCTCCCACCCCCTCTTCTTTCTTCCATGGCCTTCTGTCCTCTCCTGTTAGATTCCCTCTTCTCCAGCCCTGTATCTCTTTCACCAATCAGCTTCCCAGCTCTTTGCTTCACCCTCCCCCTCCTGGTTTCACCCATCACCTTGTGTTTCTCCCTCCCCTCTCCCCACCTTTTAACTCTACTCCTCTTTTTTTTTTTCTGCAGTCCTACTGAAGAATCTCAGCCCGAAACGTTGACTGTACTTTTTTCCATAGATGCTGCCTGGCCTGCTGAGTTCTTCCAGCATTTTGTGTGTGTTGCTTGGATTTCCAGGACCTGCAGAGTTTCTCTTGATTGTGATTGAATGTACTCTTGTGCCTTCTCTCAGAAGTTCAACTCCACACAGTGCCGTTACGGAGTAGGGGACAGGGAGCCACTCGCCATTAAATGGGCCTTGGAGGAATGGAGTCATTGACTGATGGGAAACCTTTCTGATCTGGACTGACCAACAGAACCTGGTATCTATACAGCTCAATCCACGCCAGGTTCCTTGGGCCGCCTTCTTTGAGTACTACAACATCACCATCTCCCGCCGGCCCAGTACCAAGAACACTAAGGCGGATGTCCTGTCACGACAGTTCGACCTTGACCCAGCTGAAATGGAAGTTGATCTTCAGCCCAACTTTCCATCATCGCCCTGATGATCTGGGATCTTGAGAATGAGATCTTCCAGGCCTTACAGCATGAGCCTGCTCCAGCTGACACACCTGACAACCGCATGCTGTGTGCTCTGAGACTCTCCAGTGGGCCCATTCCGCTGGCCAATGAGGCTCACAGCAGACTCTTGATTTTCTGTGACACTAGTTCTTGTGGCCCACCATGATCACAGATGTACGTTAGTTTGTCGCTGTCTGCCATCATGTGCCCAGTCCCAGTCCTCCGATCGTTGCCCTCTGGGCTTCTGTGGCCCCTACCAGTCATCCGACACCTGCGGTCTCCCAATGCCATGAATTTCATCACATGTTGACCACCTTCTAATGGGCTATGCTGATCAAGACAGTGGCAGATGGACCATTTTCCCTTTGCCCTCCCCAAACTTCTGTCAGTTCTGAGACGGTGGATCTGGCTCTTCAACATGTAGTTCTCTTCCATGGCTTCCCTCAGTGCATTGTGTTGGACTGGGGCACAAATTAATCTCCCGCTTCTGGCGAGCCTTCTGCACCTCAGTGAGTTTGTCCTCTGGCTATCATTTGCAGACTACTGGTCAATCAGAAAGAGTCAATTAGCAAGTGGTGAAGTTTCTGTGCTGCCTCTAACCCTTCTACATGGAAGGAGTATCTGTTTTGGGCCAAACCTCAGGGTTACCAACCCCTGTTGTTCCATGCAGAAGAGTCAACGGCGGAGCTCCCATTCACTAGGGTCCTGGTTCACTGATGCTAGAGTGCTTGGAAGATGGCACGAAGGGTCATCTTAGCTTCCAACCATGCCTACTGATGCCAGGTCAACCCCCACTGGCACCCAGCCTGACTTCTCTGGCCTGAGGACCTTCTCCCACAAGCTCTCACCCCTGTTCATTGGTTCCTTTAAGAATACCCATCGCATCAACCCAGTCACTTACCATCGCCAGCTGCCACCATCCCTCAGAATCACACTTATCTTCCACTTGTCCTGTCTCCAGCCAGTCGCAAGTGGCCCATGGACCACTCAACGCATCTGAGCCTGCACCTCCAGAACCAATGATGGTTGAAGGTGGTCCAGTGTACGGCTGATAGATTGGGGTTGTGCAGTACCTAGTCGACTGAGAAAAGTACGGCCTGGAGGAGAGGTCTTGGGTGGTGTCCAGTTTCATCTTTGATCCACCGCTCATGGAAGAGCCTCACTCGACCCATCCAGACCACCCTGGGCTGTCATGTGCCGGCTGCAGGAAGAGGGTTGCAGAAGGGTTCTTTTGGGCCTGCACAAGCAGGTAACTCGCAGTCTCCATTCAGCTGACAGGAGTTACCAGCCACTCATTTCCAATTCAGCACCTGCAGTTTATTTAATCCCAGATTTCATCCATAGGTCCCCAGCCAGCCTCAAGCCATTTGCTCCTAGCCTTTCTTGTTGCCACATCGTGTTGTGTATCTGTTCTCCCTTGTTTTAGGTCTATTTGTGGTTTGTTCTTTTGCAGTTCATTAATAAATATGTTTACTGCTAAGTCATCTCCACTGCTCTGCTTTTGGGTCAAGCCTCTTTTACATTTCCTGACAGGGTGAATTACTGAAGGGAAGGGAACAGAAGGATAAGGACATTAAAGTGCATGCACACATGGCTGGGAGCTAGACAGGACTCTGTGTGGGGCTCTGAGCAGGAAAATCTATACTCTGCTAACAATCTCTGAGCGATACAAAAATTTCACATTCCAATACTTTCAACACTGACCAGGTCCTTATGCCGAAACACAAAATATTCTGAAGACTTTGGAAATCTTGAGCAACGCCCACAAAATGCTGGAGGAACACAATAAGTCAGGCAGCATCTAGAGAAATCAATGTTTTTGGACCGAGACCCTTCATCAGGTCCTGATGCAGAGTGCCAACCCAAAACGTTGACAATTCCTTTCCCCCCCACACAAATGCTGCTCACCCTCCAGCAGTCACTCCAAGTTCCAGCACCCTCTTGTGCCTCTCTATCTCCCATTCCATCTGAAGATCCAAGATGGTAGTGTCTGCAAGGATGTGATGTTTCAATGTCCAGATAAAGGGGAAGAGTCCCTCCTCCTGATGGCCATCTTTGCACATAAAAACATCTTGCTGTATGTTGCTAGGACTTGAGGACATGAATTATAGGGAAAGGCTAAATAAGTTATGACTTTATTCCCTGCAGCACAGGAGAATGAGGGGTATAGCTATGGTGAATATATGCAGACATCCTCAGGTGGGTGTGACTAGAACTAGAGATCATTGGTTTATGGTGAAAGGTGAAATATTTAAAGGGAATCATAGGGGATACTTCTGTCATTCAGAGGGTAGTGGGAGTGTAGAGTGAGCTGTCAGTGAAAGTGGTAGAGGAGCATTGGATTATAATATTTAAGAGAAATTTGAATAGGCTCATGGATGAGGGGTTTGGCAGACCACGGTACGGGTGTAGTTGGATGGGACAATGCAGAAAGTCAGCTTGGCATGGGTTTGATGGGCTGAAGGACCTGTTTCTGTGCTATAACATTCTATTTCTCTGTGAACCTAAGTAGACACTGGTTAAGCAAGCACTAAATAGGTTCTGTTTGACTCCTACCTTGCAAACTCTGCATCTAATGAAGCTAGCACAGAACATTCAATTCAGTTGGGCTGCGCTGTACCACCTGACATTTGAGCAGAAAAAAAAAGCACCTTTGACCATAATTCATTCAGGCAGCGATCTGAATGCCCTTGAAGCTCAGAGTGAGAAGGAGCCAGATTACTTCCAAAGCTGACTGTCAATGTCGTTTGGCAGATCGCCTGACCAGCAGAACTTTCAAACAATCATTATGACCTTCCACAGCTGGAGCCTCCAAAACATCAGATGCTGTCTTCTAGATGAATGCAGGGCCATCGTGGCTACTGTTTACCTTCTCCTGGACTGTGCTTTTGCCAAGAAGGTCTGATGCAGTGGTCAGTATGGTGGTTCATTCTTAGCAGCTACATAACACAGGACTCTGCTCTGTGAGCTGTTCCCGGGGATGGACACAGAGAAAAACCCACATGTTACTGAAGGAGCATTGGTGAAAGACACACCTTGGTCTCTCGTCTTTCAGTTAAAGAGCTCTCTGCAAACAGATGCTGTAACCGGGCACATTCTAAGGTGGAGGACCCTGTGCCGTGTGTTCTATAGAAACTTGGGTGCAGCCATTGCAAAGGCTCTTTGGGGAGAGGTTGGAATCCCCCCATCGCTGGACACTGAGGGGAAAGCGGAAAGTTGCTGATGGAAATTTTGGGACTGACAAATTGATGACACCAGCGAGCAAACAGCCAATAGCGATATCCTGCAGACAGTTCACAAAACTGCTTCTTCAACTTTTAAAAATTCTTTTCTTCTTTCAAATATGATTCTACTACTAAGCAATTGGAATCTGTAATTTACATTTTGATGGTGTGTTTTTAGGCTGATTGAGCAAGTTGGTGCTTTGCTGTCTCACAGGGAGTTTGCTGATGTATGGAGCAGAGTGTACAGCCTGGTAGTCATGACGCCTAGAGAGAGGACTCAAGCCCATGATCGACTCCATTGCTTTGCTCTGATCGAGATGTTGAGGGTGCTTCCCTCCCATTGAGACATTGAGCAAGGTTGAAGTCGACAAGGAAGAGAGCGGTGGACGGCCAGGTGTTTGGCGACATAAGACCATAAGATATAGAAGGAGAAGTAGGCCATTCGGCCATTCAACTCTGCTCTGCCATTCAATCAAGGGCTCTTCCAGTCATCCCCGCTCCCCTGCCTTCTCCCCATACACTTTGATGCCCTGGCTAATCAAGAAACTATCTATCTCTGCCTTAAGTGCACCCAATGACTTGGCCTCCACAGCCGCTTGTGGCAACAAATTCCACAGATTTACCACCCTCTGATTAATGTAATTTCTCCACATCTCAATTCAAAATGGATGTACTTCAATCCTGAAGTCGTGCTCTCTTGTCCTAGACTCCACTACCATGGGAAATAACTTTACCATGTCTAATATGTTCAAGCCTTTTAACTTTCAGAGTGTTTCTATGAGAACACCCTCTTTCTCCTGAACTCCAGGGAATACAGTGCAAAAGCTGCCAGACGTTCCTCATATGGTAACCTTTTTATTCCTGGAATCATTCTCGTGAATCTTCTTTGAACCCACTCCAATGTTAGAATATCCTTTCTAAAATAAGGAGTTCAAAAATGCACACAACACTCTAAGTGTGGTCTCACAAGTGCCTTATAGAGCCTCAACATCACATCCCTGTTCTTATATTCTATACCTCTAGAAATGAATGCCAACATTGCATTTGCCTTCTTCACCACCGACTCAACCTGGAGGTTAACCTTTAGGGTAACCTGCACAAGGACTCCCAAGTCCCTTTGCATCTCTGCACTTTGAATTCTCTCCCCATCTAAATAATAGTCTGCCTGTTTATTTCTTCCACCAAAGTACATGACCATACACTATCCAACATTGTATTTCATTTGTCACTTCTATGCCCATATCTAAGTCTCTCTGCAGGCTCTCTGTTTCCTCAGCCCTACCCGCTCCTCCACCTATCTTTGTATAATCGGCAAATTTAGCCACAAATCCATTAATCCCATAGTCCAAATCATTGACATACATTGTAAAAAGCAGTGGTTGCAACACCAACCCCAGTGGAACTCCACTGGTAACTGGCAGCCAGCCAGAATAGAATCCCTTTATTCCCACTCTCTGTTTTCTGCTCATCAGCCAATGCTCCAGCCATGCTAGTAACTTCCCTGTAATTCCATGGGATCCTATCTTGCTAAGCAGCCTCATGTGCAGCACCTTGTCAAAGGCCTTCTGAAAATCCAAGTATACCACATCTACTGCATCTCCTTTGTCTACCCTGCTTGTAATTTCCTCAAAAAATTTCAGTAGGTTAGTCAGGCAGGACTTTCCTTTCAGGAAACCATGTTGACTTTGGCCTATCCTGTCATGTCCCTCCAGGTACTCTGTAATCTCATCCCTAACAATCGTGTCCAACAACTTCCCAAGCACTGATGTCAGGCTAACAGGTCTATAGTTTCCTTTCTGCTGCCTCTCTCCCTTCTTAAATAGCGGAGTAACATTTGCAATTTTCCAGAAATCCACGCGCATGTGACCGGTCTTCCTCTCCCTCTCACTAGCTGATGTTGGAGGAAAGTGCCGGAGTCTTGGGATCCATTTTGCAAGGATTCATCGGCAAGTCTGTGGACTTGTTTTGGGAGACTTTGAGGTTCATGTTGCAAGTGTTCCTGGACTCTGGTCACTCTTTTCTTTGCTGGTTATGAGCAGCTTGCGCAGGGCAATCGCTGCAGACTGGGATGCCTTTACCAAGAATGGCTCTGGCCTGCAGTGTGCGCTGGCAGCATGGCACTGGACTGAACTGAACTAAACTGACGTTTGATGCTCTACCTGTTGTTTGCTCGCTTTTTGCCGTTTGCGCAATTTCTACTTTCCTCGCCCGTTGGCGTCTGTTTTTGTTCTTGAAAGGGTTCCACAGTGTTTCGTTGTTTTGTGGCTGCCTGCAGAAGGATAAATCTCAGAGTTGTATCCTGTATACATACTTCGAGAATAAATGCACTTTGAATCTTTGATTGCCATGTTGGCAATGCAAATATTGAGATGCCGCATGAATGTTGTGAGTTGTATAATTAAGATTTTATGAATAAGTTATCCTTTTAGAGAAAAATGCAATGTGAATTATAAATATTAGATGAATGTATTGAAACATTTCCAACCTGTCAATTTCAGACAGAAAAATCTTCCCATAGGAATGACAGTCCCTTGGAATGGATGCCTGCTTTGAGCAACATCAGCTAAACCCAGGAAGAGTTTGCAGCTATTTTTATGTCACAGTTATTTTCATCTGGAGCCTGACAGACAGTTTTGCATGAGGTAAGACCTGCTCTATTATCCTTTTGACAGATTTCATGAGTCCGTGGTTATCTCCATACCTGGGACAGATGCAGACTTCCAATCCTACTGCTCTGACGGTGATGGAAGTCACTGGACAGACACTGAAGCCGGTGATACAGAATTCTGTATTCATCACAACCAGCAGGCATCGTTCTGGAGACACTCTCAATAGAAGTTCACAAACTCAAAGGTACATCACATTTTTAATACCCTTAAGAAGAAAAGTATCAATACGAGATTCAATACAATATCAATCGTTCAATTGACATTGTTTACATCAATACTGTCGATTGAGAAATGGTTCCTTTGAGATACATAGTGGAAGCACATTGTAATTGATAGGACACCTCTAAATGTCCAAACAGCTTCAGGAGAAACTAATTAACACAAATATTCTAAAACTTGTTGACGACAGAAAGCCAGTCACCCAAAATTAATGCTGCTAGGGCTGTTTCTGAGTATACAAGTGTCCTGAGTACACAAAAACTATTGATTGCCTATCCCTGTGTCCATGTTTGATGTGCTGTGACAACATCCGCCTAGTCTGCCAGCTTGAACTCAAGTCACAATGGTGCAAGTAACTTATTCCATGTTCCCTGGTTTAATGCAGTCCAGTTAACACAACCCCATTGTCTTAACTTTTAGCTCATGTGCATGCAAATGCCTCATTGGTCACCATTTTGCAAACCATATTTCTTCGTCTGTGAGCTTCAGTTTGCTGTTGCAATTGCAATAAGAACTGAAGACTGGTTCTGGTTTGAATTAGTATCTGCTAGATTCACATTACTCTAGAATACTCTGAAACAGTACCTCTCCCACCATAAATACAGAATAACTTGAACAGGCTCCTATTCCCTAGTCTTCATGCTGAAACCTTTCATAGAATTACAGAATAGTTCTAACAAAGAAGGTTATCCATCAGTCACTCTGATTTGTCTATTGTCCATGTCATAACCTGCAGTATCCTACTCTTCCTTCATCTCCTGCTTGTTGCCCCACAATAGCCCCTTTTGAAACAATGGCTCTGTTTATAAATTCTCATTCCTGATGTCGAAAACCTCCAAATCAAATTCAAGTTCCTGGTCATGCTTATTGTCTATAGCTCCACAAATCAACATTCCTCTGGGACCGTGGTGCAAAACACAACACCCATATCATATGCAGCACATAAAATATAATATTAACATAATAATATTGACAGAGTAAAAAAGTATTCTGTAGAAGTACATGTTGAAGTGAAGTGCATATACAGCATATAGTTAAATATACAACAGTATACAGCTACAGGCATTGTCATAAATTTGAATTGAATTGACTTTATTTCTTACATTCTTCACATACATGAGTAAAAATCTTTACATCTCCGTCTCAATGTGCAATGTGCAAATTATAGTAATTTGAAATAAATAGTTTGTACAGTAAGAACAGTCAATACAGCTTAGAAAACTCAATATGAATCAATCAGTCTGATGGTCTGGTGGAAGAAGCTGACCTGGAGCTTGTTGCTCCTGGCTTTTATGCTGCGGTACTGTTTCCCGGATGGTAGCAACTGGAACAATTTGTGGTTGGGGTCCCCAATGATCCTTTGGGCCCTTTTCACACACCTGTCACTGAAAATGTCCTGAATACTGGGAAGTTCACATCTACAGATGCACTGGGCTGTCCGCATCACTCTCTGGGGGGTCCTGTTGAGGAAAGTACAGCTCCCATATCAGGCAGCGATGCAGCCAGTCAGGATGATCCTGTAGAAATAATGTGTACTGATTAGTAACAGGGTATTCAGAAATCTCACCTGCTGGGGGAAGAAGCTGTTACTCAGTCTACAGTCCTTGTTCTTTTACTGTGGTACCTACTGCCTGATGGTAGGTGGTTAAAGGACCAGTAGAAAATCTTTACCTCTCTATATTTCTGTTATTTCCTCCAGCTACATTGGCTTCATATATATACATACATACATACATAAACACACATGTGTGTACACAGACATACATATAAATACACACACGTACATATATGTTGTTACAAGGATAGAAAATTTTCTCTCAACAACTTCATATTTATGTTCCTCTACACTGGCTTCATCAGCATCCTTGATTATAATCATCACTGTGGTCATTCCTTTAGCTGTCAAGGCACTAAACGCTGGCATTTCCTTCTAAACCTTTCTCCCTCTTTACCAGCTTTTTCCTTCTCTGAGACTCAGGAATTTGACTAAACATGTGCCCATCTGCCCTAATATTGTTCTTTTTGGCTTAGTGTCAAACTCTGCTAATACTCTTGGACTGCTCCTTGGGACGTTTTACTAAAAGTGTGGTATAAATAGAGATCCTTGTTGCTGAATGGAAGAAAATGACTCAAGTTCAAAGTTGTAGAAGTTATTTGTAGACAGGAATATGGAAGTTCTCTTAGAGTTAGATTGGTTGCTAATGATGTTACAAAACTGTAAGTTGTCAAACAATTTTGCAATTTTCCCTATTTATATAGAAACATAGAAACATAGAAAATAGGTGCAGGAGTAGGCCATTTGGCCCTTCGAGCCTGCACTGCCATTCAGTATAATCATGGCTGATCATCCAACTCAGAACCCTGTACCTGCTTTCTCTCCATACCCCCTGATCCCTTTAGTCACAAGGGCCATATCTAACTTCCTCTTAACTATAGCCAATGAACTGGCCTCAACTGTTTTCTGTGGCAGAGAATTCCACAGATTCACCACTCTCTGTGTGAAGAAGTTTTTCCTCATCTCGGTCCTAAAAGGCTTCCCCTTTATCCTTAAACTGTGACCCCTCGTTCTGGACTTCCCCAACATCGGAAACAATCTTCCTGCATCTAGCCTGTCCAATCCCTTTAGAATTTTATACGTTTCAATAAGATCCCCCCTCAATCTTCTAAATTCCAGTGAGTATAAGTCTAGTCGATCCATTCTTTCTTCATATGAAAGTCCTGCCATCCCAGGAATCAATCTGGTGAACCTTCTCTGTACTCCCTCTATGGCAAGAATATCTTTCCTCAGATTAGGGGACCAAAACTGCACACAATTTTCTAGGTGCTGTCTCACCGAGGCCTTGTACAACTGCAGTAGAACCTCCCTGCTCCTGTACTCAAATCCATTTGCTATGAATGCCAACATACCATTTGCCTTTTTCACCACCTGCTGTACCTGCATGCCCACCTTCAATGACTGGTGTACAATGACACCCAGGTCTCGTTGCATCTCCCCTTTTCCTAATCGGCCACTGTTCAGATAATAATCTGTTTTCCTGTTCTTGCAACCAAAGTGGATAACCTCACATTTATCCACATTAAATTGCATCTGCCATGAATTTGCCCACTCACCTAACCTATCCAAGTCACCCTGCATCCTCTTAGCATCCTCCTCACAGCTAACACTGCCGCCCAGCTTCGTGTCATCTGCAAACTTGGAGATGCTGTATTTAATTCCCTCATCTAAATCATTAATATATATTGTAAACAACTGGGGTCCCAGCACTGAGCCTTGCGGTACCCCACTAGTCACTGCTTGCCATTCTGAAAAGGTCCCGTTTACTCCCACTCTTTGCTTCCTGTCTGCCAACCAATTCTCTATCCACATCAATACCATACCCCCAATACCGTGTGCTTTGAGTTTGCACACTAATCTCCTGTGTGGGACCTTGTCAAAAGCCTTTTCAAAACCTAAATATACCACATCCACTGGCTCTCCCCTATCCACTCTACTAGTTACATCTTCAAAAAATTCTATAAGATTCGTCAGACATGATTTTCCTTTCACAAATCCATGCTGACTTTGTCCGATGATTTCACCTCTTTCCAAATGTGCTGTTATCACATCTTTGATAACCGACTCTAACATGTTGAGCTCCCATCCTTGGTCACCCTGGAGCCATGTCTCTGTGATCCCAACTATATCGTATTCATTAATAACTATCTGCACATTCAATTCATCCACCTTGTTGCGAATGCTCCTCGCATTGACACACAAAGCCTTCAGGCTTGTTTTTACAACACTCTTAGCGCTTATACAATTATGTTGAAAAGTGGCTCTTTTTGCTTTTTGCCCTGGATTTGCCTGCCTACCACTTTTACTCTTCATCTTACTACTTTTTGCTTCTACCCTCATTTTACCCCCCTCTGTCTCTCTTCACTTGTTCCCATCCCCCTGCCACATTAGTTTAAAGCCTCCTGAACAGCAATAGCAAACACTCCCCCTAGGACATTGGTTCCAGTTCAGCCCAGGTGCAGACCGTCCTGTTTATACCGGTCCCACCTCCCCCAGAACTGGTTCCAATGCCCCAGAAATTTGAATCCCTCCCCCTTGCACCATTTTTCAAGCCACGTATTCATCTGAAATATCCTCCTATTTCTACTCTGACTAGTACGTGGCACTGGTAGTAATCCAGAGATTATTACCTTTGTGGTCCTACTTTTTAGTTTATCTCCTAACTCCCTAAATTCACCTTGTAGGACCTCATCCTGTTTTTTACCTGTATCGTTGGTACCTATGTGCACCACGACCACTGGCTGTTCACCCTCCCATTCCAGAATGTCCTGCAGCCGCTCAGAGACATCCTTGACCCTTGCACCAGGGAGGCAACATACCATCCTGGAGTCTCGTTTGTGGCCGCAGAAACGCCTATCTATTCCCCTTACAATCGAATTCCCTATCACTATAGCTCTCCCACTCCTTTTCCTTCCCTCCTGTGCTGCAGAGCCACCCATGGTGCAATGAACTCGGCTGCTGCTGCCTTCCCCTGATGAGACATCTCCCCCAACAGTATCCAAAACAGTATATCTGTTCATCTGTTATAACAGTATATCTGTTATATCTGCATCAAAATCAGTTGAAATAAAATTTGAGGGAGAGGTAATAGCTGATCCATGACATTTTTATTTTTTTGTTTTTTTTATTCGGAGATACAGTGTGGAACACTCCCTTCCGGCCCAATGAGCGGCTCTGCCCAGCAACTCACCTATTTAACCCAAGCCTAAATCACAGGGTGTTCTTCAATGACCAGGTAACCGACTAACTGGTATGTCTGTGCATTGTGGGAGGAAACCCGAGCACCCATAGGAAACCCACCTGTTCACGGGAGAACTTGCAAAGTTTTCACTGATGGCGTCGGAATAGTACTCCAAATTCTGAAACAGCTGAGGTATAGAGGTGTCACTTCTACCGCTATGCTACCATGGTGCCCCATTTTATATTACTACATAAAGTCAAGGCCGATCACATGGAATGATCAAAGCATAGAATCAGTTTCCAGATAAAACCTTGAAACCATTCAAATATAACTGTATCAGTGACTACTATCTTGTGATTTGAGTGACCTTCTGAGATTTTATTCTGTTCTTGTTAAAGGTGAGATCGATGTTCTTTTTCTGCTGTTACAAGTGGACGATCACCCAATTACACAGGCGCACCATATCAAACCCTGAGATTTGTTTTCTTGCAAGCAATAAATCCAAGAAACACAATAGCATGGAAATGCAAGCAATGAGCAAAAGACAACAAAGTGTGCAAAAACGATGGAAAAAAGTAAGTAACAGATATTGAGAACATGAGATGAAGTATCCTTGAAAGTGAGTCCATAGGTTGTGGGAACAGTTTAATGATGGAGCAAGTGAAGTTGAGTGGAATTATCTTTCTGGTTCAAGAACCTGATGGTTGAGGGGTAATAACTGTTCCTGAACCTGCTGGTGCAGGTCCTGTGCTCCTGTACCTTCTTCCTGATGGCACCAGTGAGAAGAGAGCATGGCCTGGATGACGGGTCCTTCATGATGGACACTGCCTTCCTGCAACAGCACTCTGTCTCAATGTGCTCAATAGTGGGAAGGGTTTTACCCATGATGGACTGGGTCACATCCATTACTTTTTGTAGGATGTTCCATTCAAAGGCATTTGTGTTTCCATACCAGGCTGTGAATATACCAACTAGTAAATATACTCCCCACCACACATCTATAGACGTTCGTCAAAGTTTTAGATGTCATGTCGATCTTTGCAGACTCCTAAGGAAGTTGAAGTGCTGCCATGCTTTTCTCGTAATGGCACTTACAGGTTGGCAGGACAAATCTTCTGAAATATTAACACCGATGAGGACCGGCTCATGGACCTCTGGTTTCTTCCTCCAGAAATCAATAATCAACTCCTTGGTTTTGCTGACATTGAGTGAGAGATTGTTGTGGCACCGTTCAGTCAGATATTCAAGATAATTCATCACCACCTTTGATTCAGCCAATGACAGTGCTGTCATTAATAGACTTAAATATGGCATTGGAGCTGTGCTTAGCCTCACACATGTAAGTATAAAGCGAGTGGAGCAGGGGCTAAATTTACAGCCTTGTGGTGCACCTGTGCTGATGGAAATTGTGGAGATATTGTTGCCAATTTGGAGTCTTCAAGTGAGGAAACTGAGGATCCATTTGCACAAGGAGGTATTGAGTCCAAGGTCTTGAAGCATATTGATTAGTTTTGATGGTATTAAATGCTGATCTGTAGTTGATAAAGAGCATCTTGATGTATGCACCTTTGCTGTCTAGGAGTTCCAGGGTTGAGTGAAGAGCCAATGAAATGGCCTCTGATGTGGACCTGTTGTGATGGTAGGAAAACTGGAGCAAATTCAAGTCATTTCTAAGGTAGGAGTTGATACGTTTCATCACCAACCTCTTAAATACTACGTCAAAGTGGATGTAAGTTCTACTGGAACACGTCCTTCTTGGCCACTGGTACAAATGAAATCTACTTGAAGCAGAAGGGTACCTCAGACTGCCAAAGCAAGAGGTTAAGGATCTTAGTGAACACTCCAGACAGTTGATCAGCACAGCTCTTTAGTACTTGACCAGGTACCCCACCAGGGCTGGATGCTTTCTGTGGTTTTATCCTCCTGAAGGACACTATCACGTTGGCCTCAGAGTCTGAAATCACAGGTTATTGAGAGTTTGTGAAGGTTGGTCCATGTTTTGATGGTCAAAGCGAGCATAGAAGGCATTGAACTCATCCGCAAGCAAAGCCTTGTTGTCACCTATGTCGTTTGGTTTTACTTTGTAACAGCTAATAGAAATTCAAACCCTGCCGCAGTTATTGAACATTCTTCAGTGATTCAAGTTTTGTCCTGAATTGCCACTTTGCACGTGAGATGGCTTTCTGGAGATTGTACCTGGACCTCGTATCATAATTGGTCACCAAATCTGAATGCCACTGATCTAGCCTTTAGCAGATTACTGAACTCCTGGTTCATCCAGGACTTCTGGTTGCGGAAGAGTCTGAATGATATAGGTGCACACTCATCTATGTTGTTTTTATAAGGTCCATGAGAACCGTAATGTATTCATTCAGATCCTCTGATGAGTCCTTGAACATGGCTGTGTCGACTGACTTGAAGCTCCTCAGCCTTTCGCGACCACCTCTTTGTTGTCCTTATCTCTGGAGCTTTGCACCTTAACCTCTGCCTGTACACAGTCAGTTGGACAGCCAAGTGATTAGATTTTCTGAAATGCTGTCTAGACATGGTGCGGCAGGCATTCCTAATCATAGTGTAGCTGTGGTTGGAACCCCCTGTGCTGCAGGTTATATGCTGATGATAAGTGAGCAGAGATTTCTTCAAATAAGCCTAACTGAAGTCCCCGTCTATGATTTGAAATGATTTAGTGTGGGCTGTTTCTTGGTTGATGATGGCAGCATTCAATATCTCGAGTGCATGATCAACATTGGTGGAGGAAAACTCTCTTGGTAAGTAGAATGATTGGCACTTTATCGTTAGATGTTACAGGTTGTGGGAACAAGAGTGTGATAGGACCTCTACATCGAAGCACCACGAAGATTTTGTCATGAAACACAAAGCCCCTACCTTTTGCCTTCTTTAAATCAGCAGTCTGGTCCAACGTGTGTCAGAATTTTCTGAACTTGTTGACTGTAAACAGAAAGTCACTCCGAAGTTGCAAGTGCAGGCGTGCAAACCGATACAGCAGCACTGGCTCCTGATCTGAAATCACAAAAATAACAATGCTCACTTTTACAGCACCCTTAATGTAATATACTGTCTTCAGATGCTTTTGCAGAGCTTACTGAAATTACTGAAACAGAATTTGACTCCGCTATTTAAATATCTTTAAGCACAGGCTCGATCACAGGGCTAGTTTTCATGGCGTATTTTCCGATTGCAGAAACCATACTGATACGTGCGCCTGTATTACAAACATAATTAAATTTGCAATGCTGAATGTTTTAAATGAAAAATAAACGTTGAATTAATATCAGGGGTCTGGATTAGGGGAGGGTAGGCTGAACAAGAGAACGAGACTGCAGTTATTGAGTTTTCCCCTGTGTTGCGGTTAATAACTGGATTATTTATTTTTGTGCTGTCTCCATGCTAAATGGCCTGGTGACACTTATTGCTGGGATGAATTTGTACATAACAGATAATCCCATCCTGCTGTGAATCAATTCTTCTAACATATATCCACATCTAAGGGGTACAGTAGCATTGTGTCTAAGCTACCAGAGGACCAAACAATTGATCCAGACTAAAAAGGTAGAATCCCATATGGTCTGACCAATAACGGGGCCTAGACCAGTCAAAGATTGATTCTTATCTGGCCTCGGAAAGAAAAACAAGCAAGCTAATAACTTCAGAAGGTACCTAGTAATAGACAACATATTAGAGCCAAACAAATGGGGTCTACTTCTTTTGAAATTATTAGCAAAAAAAAAATCAAGGGAAAAGCAACGAACAGGAGAAAAGTTTGAAGAAAACATAGCAATGCAGTCTATCGCAGACTCTCACTCTGTTCTCTCAGCCTTCCTTTCTCTGCAACTTGAAACAGACATGCCTTCTCAATTTTCCAGTTCTGAGGAAAACGTCCCCTCTGTTTCTCTCTGCACTGAGGGTACTTGATTTGAAGAGTATTTCCCATGTTCTCTGTTTATATTTCAGATTTTCCATATCTACAGCTTTACTTTAAACTAATAATGTCACACTGATCCATGCATAAATCCATCATAGTATCTCAGGTAAAATCATTGCAATCTTAAATAAACACAAAGGCAATCAGAGTACATCTTTGACATCCACAGAGCAATACTATGGAGAGGCTGGATCAGACTAACCCAGTGATTCATTTTATGAACAGAAAGATGTAAGCAAGCAAAATGGATGAGAAAATGAGTTAACGTTAAATGAACCCTTGCACAATATAGTATTAATACACTTTTAAAACACACTCACTCACAAATTTTGAAAAGTGCCCCAGAGAATTTTGCTGTTAGATTTATGTCAAAATATGATCCGTTGATGACAGCTCAAATACTCCAGCATGAAAGATATGAGGCAGAAATGCTATCACACAACATATTATGCAGATATAAGGACACTGTACAAAAGGAAAATGTTTAAATGACAATTAAGATAGTTAACAGTGCTTTGTGGAGCTCTGATCTTGTCTTTCTCATCAATCTGATACTGTACCGAGCAGCACTGCAATTCTGAGGTGGCTGGTCAAAATCAGTCACCCTGAGGCATTCGATTCTTTTGTCTAAAGACCTTTATGAAAGCTAATAAGCTCCTACAAGTCAAGAATAAAAGAGCTGAAGAGGCATCCTAATATCCTGGAGCATTGATCAGCTTTTCTCTGGAGTCTGACCAAAACCCAATAATTGTACAGTATGACAGCAGGGTGGAGACTGTCCGGCTAGTAAGGGCTCAATCTGCATTATGTTCAAATTATTAAAGGCATATCAGACGCCTTAGCTGGAGTCAGCAGCTTGTGCATCAGTCTCTGAGTCCTCTTGTCCTGCTTCATAGTGCAGCAAGTGCTCAGCCAAAAAGGCACTCAGCTGAGCCACTTAATATTCCTCCTGCTGATTTCCCTGATCAATAGCAGGCTCTCTCCTTTACTTTTCCAAAGAGCTCAAGAGCCCAGTGTCTCTAATAGCATCATTAGAATTAAACGCACTGTATAAAACCTAGATTTATTACAATACTGCTTTTATAATCACATATCACCATTTTTACAGCAAAATAAAAGATCCTCAAACATTAAACATTATCAAAACCTGAAGGCAGAATATTATAGCAAGTTACAGTCACAGTAATCCTTCACATTGAATTACTTTAAAAATACTAATACCTAATTGTATTAAGCAGAGCTTTCTTTAAAAAAATACAGCTATTATTGAATTTTACAGCAGTAGTCTGCTTATTGAACATCTTCTTTCTGAATTATCAGGAGATTATTGGCCAGTTGAGCTAGTCTCTAGAATCGACAGCTACCTCATTAGAGAAGACATGTTTGCAGCTTTAGAAACTTCTCAAGGACTAATCACTGGCTCCAAATGTGTCCGGTGAGTCCCTGGTACAATATTGTAACTGCAAAACACATTAGCTACAGACATCTTCAGCCATTCTCCTAAGAATTCAAAGTTCAAACAGTTCAAAGTAAAGTTATTATCAAAGTACATATATGTCACCATATACAACCCTGAGATTCATTTCTTTGTGGGCTTTCATAGTAAATACAGGAAACACAATAAAATCAATGAAAAGTGCACCCAACACAAAGAATAAACAACCAGTGTGCAAAGGACAACAAACTGTGCAATACAAAAAGAAAGAAAAAAAGAAAAAAAGATTTAAAAAATAATAATAATAATAACTAAATAAGCAATAATATTGAGAACATGAGACGAAGAGTCCTTGAAAGTGAATCCATAGGTTGTGGGAACAGTTCAGTGATGGGTGAGTGAAGCTGAGTGAAATTATACCCTCTAGTTCAAGCGCCTGATGTTGTGGCATAATAATTATTTCTGAAGCTGGTGGTGTGGGTCTTGAAGATCCAGTATTTTCTTCCTGGTGGCAACGGTGAGAAGAGAGCACGGGCTGGATGGCGGGGGTTCTTGATGATGGATGCTGCTGTCTTGTGATAGCACTCCATATAGATGTTTCCTACCAGGCTGTAGTGCTACAGTCGATGCACTTTCCACCACATACCTGTAGTATAGTGGTCACCAACCTTTTTAAGCCCAAGTTCCCCTACCTTGGCCTTAGTCAAAGGCAAGATCGACCCCAGATCAATTAGTTACACGCATGCGCACCGGGGCAGAAAAGACCAGAAGTAAAACCCCACAACCCGGAAGTCAAAATAATGTATAGATACCAGGGGTACCCACCCTATTCTTGCAGGCCGGCCAACGGGGGTGGGGGGGTGGGTGTTAAACACGACGGGAATACAGCGATACACGAAGCAGGTTCCTTATGCCCAGTCTATTCCGCAATTTAGTTTTCGTGGCTCTCGGCACTTAGCTTCTGTCCCACGCTGCTCACGTTTTTTCCGCTGAAAAAACTCAATAGGTTTGTCTTTCAGTGCGGGGTGCTTGGACTCAAGGTGCTGAAGCAATTTTGAGGGCTTCATTGCCTCTGACAGCCTCCTGCCCCGCCCGCCACCAGACGCCTGGGCCAGGTGCGGCTGCTCGTGGGTCGGGTGAGAGGACAAGGTCAGGGCCGAAGGTGCCCGTGCCGGGGTCACGGCGGTAGCAGTCCGGAGAGAGCGACCGACCGAGCGAGGGGTGCAACAGGGCCACCCCACCCCCCTTGTAGGATCTATCGGCCGACAAAAGTTTGTTTCAGTAGATCGCAGCAAAGTAGCTGCTCTGATACTTACAAACCGCTGAGCCTGAATTAGGTCTTCTGTGAATATTTTAGCACCGGATTCCCCACAAACATTCGGTGTGTTAAACAGGTTCAGAGGCAGCGCTCCAGGCCAGAAGCGACGGCACTTCCCGCTGGCTTCCCGAGGCCAACCAGTGATCCCTGGCGCGAGGGTGTCACTGCGGTTAGGCGACTGATGACCTCACATGGGTTCAGGTTCAACAGTGGGTGTGACAGGGACTGAGGAAAGGTGCAGCTGACTCCTATCGTTTCCTCACTGGTTGGGGACCACTGAAGTACACTGTGTAGTGCGGGGGAGCTACACGCATGCGCACTGGGCAGAAAGAACGGAACTAAAACCCCGCAACCCAGAAATAATCTCTCAACAGTATTTGTGTATTTATTTTTCTTTTTTTTTCGGGATCTACTGGGAAAGTCTCAAAGATCGACTAGTTGATCGCGATCGACGGGTTTGTCAAACAGATGTCATGCTGAAATTTTGCAAACTTCTAAGGAAGTAGAGGTGCTGCTGTACTTTCTTCATAATAGCACCTATGTATTGGACCCAGAAGAGATCCTCTGAAATGATAACACAGTGGAATTTAAAGTTGCTGACCTTCTCTGCCTCTGATCCCCTGATGAGGACGGGCTCATGGACCTCTGGTTTGCCCCTCATTTAGTCAATAATCAGCTTCTTGCTGACAGTGAATGAGAGGTTGTTGTGGTACCACTGAACCAGATTTTCAATCTCCCTCCTATGTGCTGATTTGTCACCACGTATGATTCGGCCAATGCAGTGGAGTTATCAGCAAACATAAGTATGGCATTGAACAGTCACAGTCATAAGTATAATGCGAGTATGTCCTTTTACTATTCATAGTCACATTGTAATTTCTGTCATGGAATTTCTCCTGAAAAACTATTCCGTTAACCTGATTTGTTGCATTGAGTAGTATTTGCTTCTTTCTGAATTTCCCGGTGAGAAAAATTGTACAGAAATAATAACATCCAAATCATTGTGCAAGCTGTTTTCTATAAAATGATATGAACACACTTCATTTTGGAAAGTAGGAAGCAATTTCACACATTTGATGTGAAGTAAGAGTATGCCAGAGAACTGACTTTCTCTGGCCTAAAAGTATCCTTCAGCTGTTAGGGTATTCATTTTCCAGGGCCTCAGAAGCTTATTACTCACCTCAGTTTTCCAGCACAAGAACATGACCTTTCCCAAGGGTCAGAGTTATTTGTAACAAAGTTAAACATCCAACCAATATTTCTTGCTCAGCTTTTTGTTTAATCAAGTTTAATCAAAGCAAAACTATAGGTCTAAAGACCTCTCTGGGAAAAATAAAAGTGGGTGGGGGGGGGGGCACGAGTATGTACCATGGTGAACAATCCCTAATGAGACACAAGTAGTATGCACACCCTCAAATCCTTTTGCTCCCGAATCTAGAGTACCTTATGCTGCTATGTTAGCCTTTCTGGCTGCCTAGAGAATTCATGTATGTAATTATTACACTGTAGACAGCCCACTACAGGTCAATACTAACCTGGCTCTCAACAAACTTTGCAAAACCATCGATATCCATGGAACCACACACCCAGAGGCTGCTTTCATCATCGCTGGAGACCATAACTGAGCGTCACTGACTAGAGCTTACCCGAAGTTCTGCCAGCACATTGAGGTGAGCACACAGGAATGAAGTTACTCTCCCTTCCGCACGCCCTCCGTTTGGAAAGTCTGACCATTCCTCCATCTTGTTCCTGCCCACCTACAGGCAGAAAGTGAAACAGGAAGCTGCCATATGAAAACTATCTACTGCCAGTCTAACCAATCAGGATCAACATTACAAGACTGCTTTGATAGCACCACCTCCGAGTTATTTCGAGTTGAGAGCATCTCCAAATACACGGGAGTGGTCACAAGCTTCATTTGGAAATGGATTGAAGACATTGTTCCCAAAAATCAGTCCAGGTCTACTTAAACCAGAAGTCTTGGATAAATAGTTTAGTGTGTGTTGCTGTCAGCACAAGTGATAAAGCCTTCTCCTCCGGAGACCAACAGGAGCTCAAGAGCTGCCACTATGATTTACATAAAGCCATCCAGGTGGCAAAACAGCAACACAGAGACAAAATCCAGTCACAACTCAGCGACAATGACACAGGCAGCGCATGGCAAGGGGTGCACACCTTCAGTGACTTCAAGAGGAAACACAGCAGTACAGCCAACACTGCCGGCTTGCTCCCGGACGAGCTAAATGTTTTTACGCTCGATTCGAGATTGATAGAACTGAACCCCTGAGGAGAGCCTCCGACAAGATCTGCACCTTGGTCATCTCCGAGGCTGAGGTACGTAGAACATTCCGACATTCCGCAAGGCAGTAGTGCCAGACAGCATCCCAGGCCGCATCCTTAATGTGTGTGCAGAACAGCTGGCTGTTGTGCTTACGGACATCTTTAATCTCTCCCAGTGAGTAGTGCCCTCCTAATTCAAATCACCTATCTTTGACCCTATACCTAAGAAAACCAAGATAGCATGCCTTAATGATAGGCACCCTGTCATACTCACCTCATAATCATAATAAGTAAATGCTTTGAGAGGCTGGTTAAAGATTACATCAGTCCACACTGGACTGATAGTGGGTGTTTATCGTGGATTACAGGAAGGACGGAGACAGGCTCATCCCGATCAAGATCAATAAGACTGCAGTTGAGAGGGTGGGTAGTTTGAAGTTTCTCAGTATATCCATCACTGAAGATCTCACCTGGACTGTACACACTGGCTATGTGGCAAAAAAAGATAACAGTGTCTCTTCCACCTTAGGCCTATGAAGAAGTTTGGCATGAGCCCCCAAATCCTCAATACCTTCTATAGGGGCACCATTGAGAGCATCCTGACTGGCTGTATCACCGCCCGGTATGGGAACAGCACCAGCCTTGATCACTGGGCACTGCAGAGAGTCAGACAGCACGGACAGCCCTGCGCATCTGTGGATGTGAACTTCCTTCCACTGAGGACATTTATAGCAGCAGGTGCAGAAAGAAGGTCTGGAAGTCATGAGGAAAACAAACCAACTCTTGATGTGGAGAATAAAAGAGAGGATAAAAGTGCAGCTGGGTGGTTGGTGTTGGCATGAAGTTCAGGTTCACCTGCTGTGTTCTCTCTGTGACTACCACTCTCTGAGTGGTAGAATCTGGGCTGAGTTGATGGGTGTGTGCTTAGCCCACTGCTCTACTCTCTCTAGACCCATGACTGTGTGGCCAGGCTTAGCTCAAATACTATCTATAAATTTG
This sequence comes from Hemitrygon akajei, assembly GCF_048418815.1. Lineage (NCBI taxonomy): Eukaryota > Metazoa > Chordata > Chondrichthyes > Myliobatiformes > Dasyatidae > Hemitrygon > Hemitrygon akajei. The sequence goes on from NC_133131.1 coordinate 139,741,574, forward strand.
CTGATGATACAACCATTGTTGGTAGAATCTCAGGTGTTGACGAGAGGGAGTACAGGAGTGAGATATGCCAGCTAGTGGAGTCGTAGCAACAACCTTGCACTCAACATCAGTAAGATTAAAGAGCTGATTGTGGACTTCAGGAAGAGTAAGACAAAGGAAGATATACCAATCCTCATAGAGGGATCAGAAGTGGAGAGTGAGCAGTTTCAAGTTCTTGGGTGTCAAGATCTCTGAGGACCCAACCTCATCCCAACATATCAATGCAGCTATAAAGAAGGCAAGACAGCGACTACTTCATTAGGAGTTTGAAGAGATTTGGTATGTCAACAAAAACACTCAAAAACTTCTATAGATGTAAAGCGGAGTACATTCTGACAGGCTGTATCACTGTCTGGTACTCAGGGGCTACTGCACAGGACCGAAAGAAGCTGCAGAGGGTTGTAAGTTTAGTCAGCTCCACCTTGGGTGCTAGCCCACAAAGTATCCAGGACATCTTTAAGGAGTGGTGTCTCAGAAGGCAGCATCCATTATTAAGGACCTCAAACACCCAGGGCATGAACTTTTCTCACTGTTACCATCAGGTAGGAGGTACAGAAGCCTGAAGGCACACACTCAGCGATTCAGGTACAGCTTCTTCCCCTCCACCAACTGAACCTTAAATTGACATTGAACCCATGAACACTACCTCATTTTTAAAATATATATTATTTCTGTTCTTGCATGATTTTTAATCTATTCAATATATGTATACTGTAATAGATTAAGTTGTTTAATTATCTATTATTATTTATTATTTTTTCTTCTTCTTCTATATTATGTATTGCATTGAACTGCTGCTGCTAAATTAACAAATTTCACGACACATGCCGGTGATAATAAACCTGATTCTGATTCTGATTCTGAAACGTGATGAAAACAAAAATTGCGATTGATATAGCATTAGTGTAAATGAGTGCTTCAAGGTCTGCACAGACTTGGTGGGCTGAAGGGCCTGTTTGACGCCATAATTCTGAGAATCTCAGGCATTGCTTATTCTAAGAAACAGATGGGGAGACAACACCTGACTCATCCATAAAGCGATGATTACCTGGAGAAACTTCGCCGCTCATTGCACAAGCAGGTTAGCAAGCTACCTATTTTCAGTACCTGCAATCCCACTCGGTCATTGGCACTGAGGTAATTGTAAATGAAGGGATGATAAAGTAGAGCTGTAGTCAGAATTAGGTAAGGCATGAAAAGATGAAGATTTTTTAGAGTGGAAGTAATGTATCAATGGACCAGTTTACTGGCTGTGAAGCAGGCAAAATGTGATTTCTTGTAACTGATTTACACTTAAGCTCTGCGCTTGGATGGCGGGGATCTTGGACGTTGCCTATTGCTTCATGAGGCAGCATAGATACTACCAGCGGTGGTGACATTATTGGGTGTGTGAGTAATGCAACTTGCTCATTAAAGCTGACTGAGTGAAACTATGGTGCCAATGCAGGGGGAGTTAGTCTGGGAGAGGATATTAACATTGAATCTCTTACGCTTCCAGTGGATTCAGACCTGGACCACTGACTGTGATATTGATCCATAACAATTATTCAACATTTGAACGTATGAATTAGGAAGAGTGGGCTGCTCAACTCCCCATGAACACACTCTATCATTTAATATGATCATGGGCTGATCTGATTATAACCTCAATATTGAATTCCTGTTTACATCCAGTAACCTTTCACCCTGCTTATCAAGAATCGAACTAACACTGCTTTGAGTGACTCACAACAATCGAAGAAAAAATGATCCGCTCTTGTCTTATAAGGGTGAAACCTTATTTTTAATTTATGACCCTTATTTCTGAATTTTCCTTCAAGTACAAACTTTCTTTCCATATCCACCTTGTCACTTCAATCCTGTCCCCTGCCTCACCCTTATAAATTCTAACAGATACCAGCTTTCCTCATTGGATATCCTGCCTTTCAGTGCAGCAAGCCTGTCTCTGAAATATTTCCACCGGACTGAATTTGCCAGCTACTTATCGTGGTCCCCATTCTGCAACTCATTTGATACAAGATATATGTAAATCCTATTCAAGTGACCTGTCTTTGCTCTCTTTCAAGGCAAATCACGCTTTTGTAAAGCTGGAAAGTGTTCAAAGTTCAAGATTCAAAATAAATTTATTATCAAAGTATGTGCATATTATCATATACTATCTTGAGATGAATTTTCTTGCAGACATTTACAGGAAAATAAAGAAATATAATAGAATACAATGAAATGTAGTTTATGAAAACTATATAAACAGAGACTGACAAAAAATCAATGTGCAAAAGAAGACAAACTGTGCAAATAAAAACAGACAAATGCTGCAGGTCTTGGAATCAGTCCACAGCACTGGCGAGTGAAATTATCCACTCTCATTCAGGAGCCCGATGGTTTTAAAGTAATAACTGTTCCAGAGCCTCATTATGTGGGATCTTCTCTACCTCCTGTCCAATGGTAGTATTGAGAAGAGAGCATAACCGAGATGATGGGGACTTTGATGATATATGCTACACTCTTGTTAAGTGATCCATGTGACTCACCTTCTGACAATGCCAAAGCCTTTCCACAATCAACAAGGCATGGGTCAGGACTATGATAAAAATACATTCGTCTGAAACAGTGCAATGCATCTCCAATGGTCTTATGAATTTTCACACTAGCCAGGTCAAAACAACCTGCTTCATTGGCTTCCTATACACTGCCTTCAACATTCATTGCAATCACAACCAGCTTCAGGATGTATTATCTGCAAAATTCACAGCTGTTACTCAGCTTGGCTCGAGACACTGAAGTTGGTGGTATAGAAATCTCTATTCATCACAACAAGTAAGCATCATTCTGCAGACAGTCTCGGAGGAGGCTCACAAAGCCAAAGATACATCACATTTTATAAGATCAAACATAACCGTGGGTGATTCAATACAATTTTTATGACATTGATATTGTTTACTTCAACACTTTGGGTTGACAAATAATTCCTCTGAGGAGATAGTGGAAGCACATTGTAATTGATAAGACAGCTTCGAAGATCCAAGTGCCCTTGGGTGAAACTAATTTTTTTAAAATTCTAAAATCTTTTGACAACAGAGAGCCAGACGTCCAAAATTAATGTTAGGGCTTCTGTGAGTACACAAATATGATAAGTACATTAAAAACTATAGATGTTTATACCTGTGACCATGTTCAATGTGCTAAGTGAAAACCTCTATGTCTGCCAGCTTGCACCCAAGTCGCAATGGTGCAAATAACTTAATCATGTTGAAGGCTAAAGTTAAAGTCAAAACTGAAGGCTAATCGTAAGCTTCCTGAACTTACTTATTTTTACAATGAGAACTGAAGTCTGGTCCTTGTTTGAAATAATATATTCACATAACGCCAGAGTACTCCCTAACAATTGGCTTCCCATTCACCACCTTAAACACTCATTCCAACCATGAGCTTCAGGATGTACTATCTGCAGAATGCACTGCAGTCATCTTGGCATTTCTGACAGAGCTCCCAAGCCCACAACTTCTGCCACTATGGTAAAAGTCACAGAGACATATAGACACCAATGGTAGGCTCTTCTCCAAGTGACATTCAATCCTGATTGGAAAGATATCACCAATCCTTCAACATCTTTGAATTTAAATGCTGGATCTTTCAACCCAGTGCTCTGGAAGTATCTGCAAGAACTTGTGGTATCAGCTGAAAGTTAATAAAATATATATCAAAGTATGTATATATCATTATATACTGCCTTTATTTTCCTGTAGGTATTCACAGTAGAACAAATAAATACAATGGAATCAATGAAAAACTACACACAACAAAAGAATGACAAACATTCAATGTGCAAAAGAAGACAAACTGTGCAAAAACAAACAAATAAATGTATAAATAATACTGAGAACATGGGTTGTGGAATCAATTCAGAGTTGAGGTTCAAAAGCATGATGGTTGAAGAGTAATAACTTTTTCTGGACCTCACCATCAATTCAATTAGGTAAGTAGGGATGGGTAATAAATGCAGGCCTTTCTAATAATGCCCTCATCCCCAGCACTAATTAAATGAGTAAAATAAATGAGCCCAAAATGATCAGTGGTTGGGAAGCTGTTGGAGTTAGTCTGACATCAGCGGTTGGGAAGTTGTTGTGATTGATTGTTAGGGATGAGATTACGGAATACTTGGAGGCACATGACAAGATAGGCCAAAGCCAGCATGGTTTCCTGAAAGGAAAATCCTGCCTGACTAACCCACTGCAATCTTTTGAGGAAATTACAAGCAGGGTAGACAAAGGAGATACAGTAGATGTGGTGTACTTGGATTTTCAGAAGGCCTTTGACAAGGTGCCGCACATGAGGCTGCTCGGCCAATAATACAAAGATAGGTGGAGGAGCAGGTAGTGTTGAGGAAACAGAGAGCCTTCTGAGAGACTTAGATAGTTTAGGGGCATGGGCAAAGAGGTGGCAAATGAAATACAATGTTGGAAAGTGTATGGGCATGCACTTTACTGGAAGAAATAAATGGGCAGACTACAGTCGGCCCTTCTTATCTGCATGGGGATTGGTTCCGAGACCCACCTGTGGATACCAAAACACGCAGATGCTCAGTCCCTTATTTAAACGGACTCAGTGTGGTAGATATTAGGACACAGCGGTGCAGTTCTGAATTCTCAGTGTTTCTGGTCACGAAAATAATCACGATCACAATTGAAAATAAGGTGGAAGTAATAAAGCAATCAGAAAGAGGTGAAAAACCATTGGTCATTGGGAAAGTGTTAGGCTACAGTCAGTCAACGATTGGAACAATTTTAATAGAGCATGTGAAAGGCCCTGCCTCGATGAAAGCTACAATTATTACTAAGCAATGCAGTGGTTTAATTATTGAAATATGTGTGTTTAAGTGTTTTATATGCATAGAAAGGTAAAATATGCACTATATACTAAGAAAAACATTTGACTAACTAATGCTAAATAATACTGGATGTACCTGTTCCGACTTCAAATCTGACTTTAAGACGGACTCAGGAATGGAACTCATTCATAACCCCGGGACTGCCTGTACTTTTAAGTCATTTCTAGATTACTTATAATACCTAATACAATGTAAATGCTATGTAAATAGTTGCTATATTGTATTGTTTAGGGAATAATGACAAGAAAAAATAGTCTGTACATGCTCAAACGAGTACTGGAGAGAGAAATTGTGGGTTTTCCCAATCCGCGGCTGGTTGAATCTGCGCATGTGGAATCCGCGGGATAAGGAGGGCCTGCTGTATTATTTAGATGGCAAAAGAATTCACAATGCAGAGATGCAAAGGGACTTGGGAGTCCTTGTGCAGGATAACCTAAAGGTTAACCTCCAGGTTGAGATGGTGATGAAGAAGGGGAATGCAATGTTTGCAATCATTTCTAGAGGTATAGAATATTAGAACAGGGATGTGATGTTGAGGCTCTATAAAGCACTTGTGAGACCACACTTGGAGTACTGTGTGCAGTTTTGGGCTCCTTATTTTAGAAAGGATATACTGACATTGAAGAGGGTTCAGAGAGGATTCACAATAATTATTCCAGGAATGAAAGGGTTACCATATGAGGAACATCTGACAGGCTCCTGGGCTGTATTCCCTTGATTTCAGGAGGATGAGGGGGAATCTCATAGAAACATTCTGAAAATTAAAAGGCCTGAACAGATTAGATATGGTGAAGTTATTTCCCATGATAGGAGATTCTAGGACAAGAGGGCACAACTTCAGGAGTGAAGGAGAATTTAGAACAGAGATGCGCAGAAATTACTTCAGTCAGAGGGCGGTAAATCTGTGGAATTTGTTGCCACAAGCAGCTGTGGAGGCCAAGTCATTGGGTGCATTTAAGGCAGAGATAGATAGGTTCTTGATTAGCCAGGGCATCAAAGGGTATGGGGAGAAGGCAGGGAAGTGGGGATGACTGAAAGAATTGAATCAGCCCATGATTGAATGGTGGAGCAGACTCGATGGGCCAAATGGCTTGCTTCTGCTGCTATATCTTATGGTTTTATGTTCTTATCTTATGGTCTTATCACACTTCAGAATAGTGAATTCCTGAACTGGGGAAATGTGGTAGCGTTCACAAGACTAAAGGCTGGTTTCATACTGAGGAAAGGAAAACTTCTAGTTCAGTTTCATACAGTAGTTGCAATCAGTCAATGATATAAGCCAGATGCCCAAGGGAGAGGCCCATCTATTCAAATGCAAACACACAAATGTTTTTAATATGTATTTGATGAGCAACTGTTTTGTCATTAAATAAGCAGCAATATAAATAGGAGTTTTCACGTTGAAGTCTTTTGACAATCAGGACTAGGGAAAACTAGTGGATGGCAAGTAAAAATAAATAAATCTCCAGTAATAATATTATGGACATTAATCCATTTACATTTCTACATATAAGAGCAAAACCTACAATATAGAGCTTTGGTCAATGATCAATTGGCATTTGGGATTGATTAGTAAGAGGAAATTAACGGAAGGCAGGTGAAAGTGCAGCAGCTATCATTGCAGCAGCCATCATCTGAGTGGACGTAGTCAGAGTGGTGATCTTAAAGCATTAGCTCTTCAAGGCTTCACTCAGAGAAAGCAAAGGAAAGAAAAGCTCAAGTTTTTTCCTTCTCTTCTTTCTATCTGCTCAGCTAAGACAGTAGAGATGCCAGGCAGGATAGTGAAATGCTCCTCTTGCAGGATGTGGGAAGGCAGGGAGACCGCAGGTATCCCCGACCACTACAACGGTCAGAAGTGCATCCAGTTGCAGCTTCCAACGAACCGCATTAAGGGGCTGGAGCTGGAACGGGATAAACTCCGGATCATTCAGGAGGCTGAGGGGGTGATAGAATACCCAAGGTGCAGGACACAGGAAACTGGATGACATTCAGGAAGGGGAAAGGGGTTAAGAAGCCAGTGCTGATTACCCCTGTGGGCCACCCCCCTCAACAACAGGTATATCATTTTGGATACTGTCAGGGAGGAAGACTTCATAGAGATCAGGTCTCTGGCACTGAGTCTGGCTCTGTGACTCAGAAGAGAAATGGGGGAGAAGAGACGAGCTGTGGTAATAGGGGATTCGTTAGATGGGGAAACAGACAGGATGTTCTGTTGGCAAGAATGAGATTCCCGGATGGTATGTTGCTTCCCAGGTGCCAAGATTCTGGATATGCCAGATCATGTCCTCATCATTCTTAAGTGGGAGGGTGAACAGCCAAAAATCATGGTCTACGAGGGTACCAATGACATGGGTAGGATGAGTGACAAGGTTCTGCATAGCGAGCTCAGGGAGTTAGGTGCTAAGTTAAAGGGTAGGACTTCTAATGTTGTGATCTCAGGATTATGATCCATGTCATGTGCCAGTGAGACGAGAACTAGGAAGATTATATAGTTTAATATGTGACTAAGGAGTTGGTGTAGGAGGGAGGGCATAAGATTTTTGATCACTGGGCTCTCTTCCAGGGAAGGTGGAACCTGGACAGATGGGACAGTTTGTACCTGAACTGGAGGAGGACTAATATCCCAGTGGGAAAGTTTGTTTATGCTGCATGGTGGAGCTTAAACTAGAGTTGCAGGGTGATGAGAACCAAAGTGCCAGAACAATTAGTGGAGGCAGATGTTGGTTAAAACCCAGACAAAGTGAGGAATTATAAGGTTGAGCATGGTGTGACTAGTGTCCTGAGCTGCCTGTATTTCAACGCAAGGGGTATTGTAGGAAAGGTTTCCAAGGGATATTGGAAACTTGGTTCGGAAAAAGAGAGAGATATACAATAAATATAGGCAGCATGGAGTAAATGAGGTGCTCGAGGAATATAAAGAATGTAAAAAGTATCTTAAGAAATTAGAAAAGCTAAAAGAAGATATGAGGTTGCTTTGGCAAGTAAGGTGAAAATAAATCCAAAAGGTTTCTACAGGTATATTAATATCAAAAGGACAGTGAGGGATAAAATTGGTCCCTTAGAGAATCAGAGTGGACAGCTATGTGTGGAGCCAAAAGAGATGGGGGGAGATTTTGAACAATTTCTTTTCTTTGGTATTCACTAAGGAGAAGGATATTGAATTGTGTAAGGTAAGGAAAACAAGCAGGGTAGTTATGGAAACTATGATGATTAAAGAAAAGGAAGTACTGGAGCTTTTAAAGAATATAAAAGTGGATAGGTCTTCAGATCCTGACAGGATATTCCCTAGGACCTTGAGAGAAATTAGTGTAGAAATAGCAGGGGCTCTGACAAAAATATTTCAGATGTCATTAGAAACAGGGATGGTGCCGGAGGATTGGCGTATTGCTCATGTGGATCCATTGTTTAAAAAGGGTTCTAAGAATAAACCTAGCAATTATCAGCCTGTAAGTTTGACATCAGTGGTGGGCAAATTAATGGAAAGTATTCTTAGAGATGGTATATATAATTATCTGGATAGACAGGGTCTGATTAGGAACAGTCAACATTGATTTGTGTGTGGAAGGTCATGTTTGACAAATCTTATTGAATTTTTTCAAATGGTTACTAGGAAAGTTGATGAGGGTAAAGCAGTGGATGTTGTCTATATGGACTTCAGTAAGGCCTTTGACAAAGTTCCACACAGAAGGTTAGTTAGGAAGGTTCAATTGTTAGGTATTAATATTGAAGTAGTGAAATGGTTCAACAGTGGCTGGATGGGAGATGCCAGAGAGTAGTGGTGGATAACTGTTTGTCAGGTTGGAGGCTGGAGACTAGTGGTGTGCCTCAGGGCTCTGTACTGGGTCCAGTGTTGTTTGTCATATACATTAATGACCTGGATGATGGGGTGGTAAATTGGGTTAGTAAGTATGCAGATGATACTAAGATAGGTGGTGTTGTGGATAATGAAGTAGGTTTTCAAAGCTTGCAAAGAGAATTAGGCCAGTTAGAAGAGTGGGCTGAACGATGGCAGATGGAGTTTAATGCTGATAAGTGTGAGGTGCTACATGTTGGTAGGAATAATCAAAATAGGACATACATGGTAAATGGTAGGGCATTGAGGAATGCAGTAGAACAGAGTGATCTAGGAATAATGGTGCATAGTTCGCTGAAGGTGGAATCTCATGTGGATAGGGTGGTGAAGAAAGCTTTTGGTATGCTGGCCTTTATAAATCAGAGCATTGAGTATAGGAGTTGGGATGTAATGTTAAAATTGTACAAGGCATTGGTAAGGGCAAATTTGGAGTATTGTGTACAGTACTGGTCACCGAATTATAAGAAAGATGTCAACAAAATAGATAGAGTACAGAGGAGATTTACTAGAATATTACCTGGGTTTCAGCTCCCAAGTTACAGAGAAAGGTTGAACAAGTTAGATCTTTATTCTTTGGAGTGTAGAAGGTTGAGGGGGGACTTGATAGAGATATTTAAAATTATGAGGGGGATAGACAGAGTTGACATGGATAGGCTTTTTACATTGAGAGTAGGGAAGATTCAAACAAGAGTACATGAGTTGAGAGTTAGGGGGCAAAAGTTTAGGGGTAACATGAGGGGGAACTTCTTTACTCAGAGAGTGGTAGCTGTGTGGAATGAGCTTCCAGTAGAAGTGGTAGAGGCAGGTTCGATTTAGTCAGTTAAAAAAAAAATTGGATATGTATATGGACAGGAAAGGAATGGAGGGTTATGGGCTGAGTGCAGGTCGGTGGGACTAGGTGAGAGTAAGCGTTCGGCATGGACTAGAAGGGCCGAGATGGCCTGTTTCCGTGCTGTAATTGTTATATGGTTTTATGGAAAGGCTGATCATTGTGCTGAAGATGAGGTAGCTGGTTTACAAGCAGAGGCAATGTGTAGTGAGGAGAGGCTGTGACAGGATAAAACTGCAGTTAACAGTATGAGCTGCAACATAAAAGAAAGACAAAATGTAAAAGGGTTAATACAGGACTGTAGGTGATATATCTGAATTTGCGCAGTATACGAAATAAAGGTCGATGAACTTGCAGCACAGTTGCAGATTGGCAGGTATGATGTTGTCAGCATCACTCAATCATGGCTGAAAGATTATAGCTGGGAGCTTAATGTCCAAGGATACACATTATATCGAAAAGCTAGGCAGGAAGGCAGAGGGGGTGGCGTTGCTTTGATGGTAAAAAAATGAAATTAAATCATTAGAAAGAGGTGATGTTGAGTTGGAAGGTGTAGAAACATTATGGATACAACTATGGAACTGCAGGGGTAAAAAGACTCTGACGGGAGTTATATACAGACCCTCAAATGGTAGTTAGGATGTAGCCTACAAATTACAATGAGAGATTGAGAATGCATGCCAAAAGGGCAATGTTAAAATAGTCATAGGAGAATTCAATCTGCAAGTAGATTGGGAAAATCAGGTTGGTGCTGGATTATAGAAGGAGGAATTTCTAGACTGCCTGCAAGATGGCTTTTTAGAGCAGTTAGTGATTGAGCCCACTAGAGGATCAGCTTTTCTGGGTTGAGTGTTGTGCAATGAACCAGAATTGATTTGAGAGCTTAAGGTAAAAGAACCCTTGGGAGGAAGTGATCATAATATGATTGAACTCACCCTGAAATTTGTGCAGGGGAAACTAAAGTCAGATGTATCAGTATTACAGTGGAGTAAAGGGAATTACAGAGGCACGAGAGAGGAGTTGGCCAGAATTGATTGGAAAATGACACTGGCAGGGGTGATGGCAGTGCAGCAATAGCTGGAATTTCTGGAAGCAATTCCAAAGGCACAGGAAATATACATCCCAAAGATGAAAAAGTTTTCTAAAAGTAAGATGACACAACAGTGGCTTACAAGAGAAGTTAAAGCCAACATAAAAGCCAAAGAGAGGGCATATAATAGATTGGGAAGTTTTAAAAACCAATAGAATACAAATAAAAAAGTCATTAAGAAGGTAAAAATTGAATACAAAAGAAAGTTAGCCAATAATATTAAAGAGGATACCAAAAATTTCTTTGGATGCATGAAGAGTAAAAGAGAGGTAAGAGTGGATATCAGACTGCTGGAAAATGATACTGGAGAGGTAGCAATGGGGGACAATGAAATAATGGACAAACTGAATAAGTGATTTGCATCGGTCGTCTCTGTGGAAGACACTAGCAGTATAGTGGAAGTTCTAGGTGTCGGGGGCATGAGGTGTGTGAAGTGACCATAACTAGAGTGAAGGTTCTTGGCAAACTGAGAGGTCTGAAGGTACTGTAGATAACATCAGATGTACATCAGATGGTGTACACCCCAGAGTTGTGAAAGAGGTGGCTGAAGAGATTGTGGAGGCATTAGTAATGATCTTTCAAGAGTCACTAGATTCTGGAATGGTTCCAGAAGACTGGAAAATTGCAAATGTTACTTCACTCTTCAAGAAGGGAGAGAGGCAGAAGAAAGGAAGCTACTATGCCAGTTAGTCTGACCTCAGTGGTTGGGAAGATGCTGAAGTTGATTATTAAGAATGAAGTCTCAGGGTACTTGGAGGCACATGCTAAAATAGGCCATAGTCAGCATGGGAAAATCTTGTCTGCCAAATATGTTAGAATGCTTTGAAGAAATAACAAGTAGGATAGACACAGGCAAATTGGTTGATGTTGTGTTCTTGGATTTTCAGAAGGTTTTTTACAGGGTGCCTCATATGAGGCTGTTTAACAAGCTGTGAGCCAATGGTGTTACAGGAAAGATTCTAGCATGGATAAAATAGTGGCTGATTGGCAGGAGGCAAAGAGTGAGAATAAAGGAAGCTTTTTCTGGTTGGCTGCCGGTAACTAGTTGTGTTCTATAGGGGTCTGTGTAGGAACCGATTCTTTTTACATTATATGTCATTGATTTGGATGATGGAATTGATGGCTTTGTTGCAAAGTCTGCAGACAATATAAAGATAGGTGGAGGGGCAGGTAGTTTTGAGGAAGTAGAGAGACTACAGAAGGACATAGACAGATTCGGAGAATGGGTAAAGAAATGGCAGATGGAATATAGTGTCGGGAAGTGTATGGTCATGCAGTTTGGTAGAAGAAATAAAAGGGTTAACTATTTTCTGAGTGGAGAGAAAATACAAAAAAAATGAGGTGCAAAGGGACTTTGAAGTCCTTGTGCAAGATTCCCTAAAGGTTAATTTGCAGATTGGCTCTGTGGTAAGGAAGGTAAATGCAATGTTAGCATTCATTTCAAGAGGACGCAATATAAAAGCAGGGATGTTATGGTGAGGCTTTTTAAACCAATGGTGAAGCCTTATGGAGTATTGTGAGCAGGCTTGGGCCCTTTATCATAGAAAGGATGTGTTGAAACTGGAGAGGGTTCAAAGGAGGTTCATGAAAATGATTCCACGATTGAATGGCTTGTCATAGGAAGAGCATTTGAGGGCTCTGAGTCTGTATTCACTAGAATTCAGAAGAATGAGGGGTGACCTCATTGAAACCTATCAAATGGTGAAAGGCCCTGATGGAATGGATGTGGAGAGGATGTTTCCAATGATGGGAAAGTCTAAGACCAGAGGACACAGACTCACAATAGAAAGTGTCCTTTTAGAAAGGAGATGAGGAGGAATTTCTTTAGGTAGAGAGTAGTGAATCTGAGGAATTCTTTGCCACAGGCAGCTATAGAGGCCAAGTTTTTATGTATATCTAAGGCAGAGGCTGACAGATTCTTGATTGGTCAGTGGAAGAAGGGATATGGGCAGAAGATAGGAAATTGAGGCTGAGAGGAAAATTGAATCAGCCATGGATGAAATGGTGGAGCAGACTCAATGTGCCAAATGGCCTAATTCTGCTTCTATATCCTATAGTCTTATAGTCTATAGGTTTTAGCTATTTAAAGTACCTCATCAGTTTTGGTTTAAATCAATTTCAGGGTCTAGCCAAATATTTTTTTGCTTTCTTCAATGTGAAGCCTTCTCAAGGATATGTTACAAAGCTAATAAACTGAAGTGTTTACAATCTGGGATGACTGGAATAGTCCTGTTATGGTCCACTTTCCTGCTTTCCTCTTTAGAAAAACTGAAAACAATCAGACTTGGCTGCCTCTATTCTAACTTACACTAAGCTGTGTTCACTTCTTACCCCGATACTTGCTGACATCCAGTAGTTTCTGGCCTAGACATATTTGACTCTCTAAGTCATCTTACTTTCAAATTCATCCATAGATTCACAACTCTTTCCACTGTAACCTTTCAATCCTGCAACTCTCTATTTAATCTGCATCCCTCCAAGTCTGACTCTGCATGAACCCCTGAATATAATTCTCCACTATTGGTAGCTGAGCTGCACCAACCAAGAAGCATGAACTTAGAACCTGAATATTTGTCAGTTATTCTTTTTTTAAAAACAAGTTTTGTCTAGATTTTAGGTCGCTTGCTTAATATTTCCTTGGTGACTCATTGGCTCGTTTGCACATAATGAAAGGTTCTCTATTATTGCTAATAGTAATTTTGTGAAGCAACACACATACACAATGCTGGAGGAACTTGGCAAGTCAGGCAGAATCTTTGGAAGGAAATGTTCAGTTCACATTTCAGGCTGAGACCCTTCATCACATGTTTCTTGGAGGAACCTTTCCAGATCACCAATGTAAGAGGAATGAATTCCAGTACGGCAAACTCCTTCAATGTAATTTCAGCCGCATTTGGTCCTGGGTTCCCACTAAAAGGAAAGGTTCTGCCAGTGCCAATAAAATTGCACTATCAGTCCCACATTCCCTCCCCTCCCTTTCATCGTTTCAGTGGGTTATTGCCTTTGTGATTCACTACTTTCCTCTTCAAGCCCCACTTAACAATGTCCATCCTTTGACACTTCCCCATGAATGTGTAGTACCCGACCTTCCAGCTTTTCCCTTTTGCATCATTCATGGGCCTATACCATCCTCGCAGGTGAAGCAACTATTTACTTGTGTCTTCCTTCAGTCTCGTACATTGTAGTCAGTGTTATCAATGTGTTCCTATCTACATTAGAGACCCCAAATCCAGAAAGGGTGATCACTTTGCAGACTACATTGTTCATTCTGCAGCAGTGACCCTGAGCTTCCTGTTGCCTCCCATGTTGATTTACCAAGTCTCTTCCACACTGCCCTTCCTATCTGTGACCTCCTACACTATTACAATGAGTCCCAATATAAGGCTGAGACACAGCGCCACTTTTTCCATCTTAGTGGCGACCCAGCCTCAATATCAAATTCTCCAACTTCATGTAATTCAGGTTTTTCCTGGTTGCTATCAGTAATGGCTATTTCTACCAGTCATCTATCTGGGATTTTGGCTCAGTTTTACTCTAGTCTGGTCTGCCGGACATGTCACACAGACCTACTGTTAAGAAAATGTTATACAGACTACAAAACATAAACTGATTCTAATGTTACATCAGCTAATTTAGTCTTCACCCTATCAGAGATATTCCGTGATCACACTCATTCCCTCCTTGCAACCTCTGCTTCCGAAAACTGACTGATTTTCTCTATTTCCCAACTCTGACGAAGGGTTAGGAGCCTCGTGGATTAAGTCTGTTTCTCTTTACACAAATGGAGCGTTTCCTCCATTTTCAGTTTTCATTTCAGGCTTCCCTCATTTGCAGTATTTCAATAGGAAATATTGATTTATAAGATGAAATATTTTTCAGAGGAAGGACTCTGTTTCTAAAGGAGCCAGTTGCTGAGGATCTATGAGGGAGTGTGGTGAGGGGGTGGGGGGGCGGAACTCACAGCTGGAGATGGCAGTAGGGGTCATTTTAACCTCTTATTTTGGTGCAGTTTGCTCCTGTTAAAAACATATTTACAGAGCACCACCCTCATGTAAATCTAGTTATAAAATGAGTTCCCTTCTTTGAGAGATGAAGGGAACTGTTTTTATTTCTGTATTTTTGTAACTGTAACAGAACTAATACACAATCACTTTTGTTCTTATGAATAAAATTTACCGCAATATTATGTAAAGACAATGGCATTTTATTGAGCAATTTTGATCTGTAATTGGATATTTACACAGGACACATTGAATTGATTACTGGATACTTATAATTTGAGAGCAATGTACATAAAAATGCCACATTTTGGAACTAAACTTAAAAGTAGTCTTTACTTATTCATTTTGTTCAATAGTCAGTCCAATAATATGCTTCCCATAAAAAAATGACTTTGTGGCAATGTAAACCACTGTTCATTACATCACGTCTATCGCAACAAAAGCAGGTAATGTTCCAACAAGGGCATGTTTAAGATACTGTGCTTGGCCTGAGGCAACTGGCAGATTATAAAGTACTATGCCTTTTGCTTGCGAATCTGATACTTATCAGATTTATACCAAAGGCTTTGATACTCCCTGACACAGACCCTGAGGAGATTGTTCTTAATAGCACTCACTGTCATTTACTCAATGCGATTTACTATTGTGTAAAATACAGCTTCTGGCTGCAGCTTCTGACAAACTTACAAATTTTGTTTGATTTTTACATCTGGTTTATAATCAGTTACTCCATTTGATAAAAACCAATGCTTGCTGAAGCAGCAATAAAACATTTGGGGTGCCTTAAGGAAAGAGGTTGTAAAGCACTCACAAAAAAAAACTTTGAACTGGCTAAAAGCAGTCTTCTGTTTAGTAACACTTAGCTTTCAATTCCGGGATTCAAAATGAGTGCATTGACCAGATGAGTCCTAATGATGACCCCAGGTCACTCTGGAGCCAGTTTGTCAGATTACAGCAGAAATTATTGGATTTCTATCTCATGGGCAAGAGGATTTGAACTGTAGCCCCTGGACACATTCGTCCCCTGAGCTTTGGCAAGCAATTCTCTTGCTTGCTAACAGTTTTTCTTAGTTGCTGAGTTCAGTTTGAATTGTGTGTGTGTGTGTGTGTGTGTGTGTGTGTGTGTGTGTGTGTGTGTGTGTGTGTGTGTGTGTGTGTGTGTGTGTGTGTGTGTGTGTGTGTGTGTGTGTGTAACCTCAGGTTGTTACGCAGACTAGGTCCTCATGTCATGGCATCGCCTATTGAAACCACCCAGGGGTGGCGGCACCAGAGGTGGTATGGGACAGAACAAAGACGTGGGGGACTGCCATCTGTGCTAGGTTTGGCGCTGGCCCCTGCATGCTAGCTTTCTCATTGGTGCTACACTCCAGTGTTCAATCCTTGGAAGACAAGCTGGGTTGTTTTCGTCTGCAGCTGATCCAGTGTGAGATGAGGAACTGCTATGTGCTTCTTTTCTCAGAAACATGGCTCCAGGACAACATTCCACGCACCATCAATCTTCAGGCCTTGTCACTCAGGGGCCTGTGGTAATAGTATTTTGTAACTGTATGTGCTATTGTATTATATGTGC
Source organism: Hemitrygon akajei (assembly GCF_048418815.1). NCBI lineage: Eukaryota > Metazoa > Chordata > Chondrichthyes > Myliobatiformes > Dasyatidae > Hemitrygon > Hemitrygon akajei. The sequence continues at coordinate 139,757,844 of NC_133131.1, forward strand.
TGTCTGCTGGGTGTGGCAGTAAGTACTGTGCTTTGCATCTTGGCCATAGAGGAACAATGTTTAGCTATATGCATATGTATGGTTGAATGCCAATTAAACTTAAACCTCAGCTTTAACTTGATACACTGTATCCCAAAAAACTTCCTTGAAAAGTCTTTTAACTTTTTTAACAATTCACGATCCAAATTCTCTTAAGTTCCTTCATCTCTGTTGCAAACCTTTTGCAAAAAAAAGACTGCTGGAAGAACTTAGCAGGTCAAGCAGCATTAATGAAGGCAAAGGACAGTCAACATTTTGGGTGAAGACCTGGTCCCAATGTAGGGCATCAACCCAAAACATTTATCATCCCTTTGCCTCCGCAGCTGCTGCTTGACCTGCTAGATTTTCCAGCAGTTTATTTTTTGCTCCAGGTTCAAGTGTCTGCAGTTCCTTGTTTCTGAGATGGCTGAAGAGTCTAAGGTAGCAGCTGGAGGTAGGTCTGGAGGAATGAATGGTGAGCAGGTGGGTAGCTTGAAGGTGGTGCACTTCTTCCATTGTTCATGATGGATTTTCAGTGTGCATCTGATGCATGAACTTTAGGTTCATAATCCCATCAGAATTGCCCCTTTTGAGTGGTTAAGGATTCCCATGAGTTGGAGAGAATGTCATGCATTATCAAGGGAGCTTTGAGAACATCCTTGAACTGCTTCCTCTGTTCAGTTCATAGTATTTTGTTATGGCAGAGTTCAAAACAGGGTACCTAATTCACGAGTGCGTGTTAGGCATGTAAGCAACGCGCCTAAATGTATTAGGGTGCCAGAGCTGGCGATGGTGGTTTGGAGATGAGGCTAAGAATAGTGTTGTGTATTTTGCCTTTAAATTTGAAGTATTTTGAAGAGACAGCATTGGTGTACCTGTTGTAAGTAGTCCAGGTCTCAGAAGCATTTCTGCTGCCCTGTAGACTGTGACCCTTTTTCCAAATTTGATATCTTCACCTGCAAACACTCTTTTCCTCTGCTGACCAAAGGTTGTGCTGGCTTTCCTTTGTGAAGATTTCCTGTTGGGTAAGATAGGAGAAGGTAGACAGAGGACCATTGTTCAGTGAATACTAAATGTAAGGCTCATTCTCTCATAGACTTCAGCAAAAGAGTTTACAATGACTTAGAGTTCAGAATATGAACATGTCCTACATATACACCTTAAATTATGAGAGGCATAGATAAAGCGGATAGTAACAGTCTTCCCCAGGGTAGAGGAGTCCAAAATCAGGGACATAGACTTAGGGTGAGAGGGGAAAGATTTAAAATAGGTCTAAGGAGGAATTTTATCATGCAGAGGGTGGTGCGTATATGGAATGAACTGCCAGAAGAAATGGTTGAGGCAGGGACAATGGTATCATTTCAGAAGCACTTGCATAGGTACATGGAAAAGAACGGCTTAAAGGGATATCGGCTGAATGCAGGAAATTGGGACTAGCTGGGAGGGTACCATGGATGACAAGGTTGGATCAAAAGCCTATAGCCATGCTGTATTGCTCTATGACCCTATACGAGCATTCTCTCAATAACGAAGCTGAAAGTTCTAGCATGGGTAGTGCGATGGCTGGTTGGCAGAAGACAGAGAGTGGGAATAAAGGGATCCTATTCTGGCTGGCTGCTGATTACCAGTGGATTTCCAAAGGTGTCGTTGTCGGGGACCGCTGCTTTTTATAATGTATGTCAATGATTTTGACTATGGGATTAATGGATTAGTGGCTAAATTTGACGATGATACAAAGATAGGTGGAGGAGCGGGTAGTGTTGAGGAAACAGAGAGCCTGGAGAGAGACTTAGATAATTTAGGGGAATGGGCAAAGAAGTGGAAAATGAAATACAATGTTGGAAAGTGTATGGTCATGCACTTTGGTGGAAAAAAAATAAATGGGCCGACTATTATTTAGATAGGGAGAGAATTCAGAGATGCAAAGGGACTTGGGAGTCCTTGTGCAAGGTACCCTAAAGGTTAACCTCCAAGTTGAGTTGGTTGTGAAGATGGTGAATGCAATGTTGGCATTCATTTCTAGAGATATAGAATATAAGAGCAGGGATGTGATGTTGAGGCTCTATAAGGCACTCATTTTGAGTATTGTGTGCAGTTTTGGGCTCTTTATTTTAGAAAGAATGTACTGACATTGAGAGGGTTCAGAGAAGATTCACGAGAATGATTCCAGGAATGAAAGGGTTACTGTATAAGGAACGTGTGGCAGCTCCTGGGCTGTATTCCCTGGAGGTCAGGAGAATGAGGGGGGTATCTCATAGAAACATTCTGAATGTTAAAAGGCCTGAACAGATTAGATATGCCAAAGTTATTTCCCATGGTAGGGGAGTCTGGGACAAGAGGGCTCGACATTGGGATTGAAGGGTGTCCATTTAGAACAGAGATATGGAGAAATTACTTTAGTCAGAGGGTGGTAAATCTATGGAATTTGTTGCCACGAGCGGCTGTGGAGGTCAAGTCATTGGGTGTATTTAAGGTAGAGATAGATAGATAGATAGGTTCTTGATTAGCCAGGACATCAAAGGGTATGGGGTGAAGGCAGGGGAATTGAAATGACTGGAAGAATTGGATCAGCCCATGTTTGAATGGCAGAGCAAACTCGATGGGGCGAATGGCCTACTTCTGCTCCTATATCTTGTAGTCTTATGGAAAGGGGATTATTGTCCAGAAATAGCGGTGATATAGTTTGAACATTTCACATTTGCCCAGCAGATTAGCTCCATCCAGTGAGCAGTTTCTTAGAGGTCAAGTATTATATTGTGGTGAGAACGATTAAGAAAATTTCGGGGCAATGACATAACTTTGCTTTATATCATTGAGATCACAGTTCATTCACTCATTAAGGACACAATTATCCTTTTCCCTTCAGTCATGCTCCCTCTCCAAGACTCCTTCCTAGGATTGAGAATGACTTACATCCACTCTGGTTTTATGGATTCCAAGGTGGTTAGTGAGGCCAGTGTGGGAACTGCAGACTTTTCTACAGACAGAACAGGAAGTGGCTGTCAGGAAAGGTGACAGGGTCATTTGTGTGGTGGTGTGCTGTAATGCATGGCCTCAAAGTACTCCTGATTCATGACTAAGAGTCTCTCAGTACCATTCTGAACACCCTTTCTTTACATTGATCAGTCATGGGCCAGGACTTCCCAGGAGTCAATGGACATGTTGTCTCTCTTCTAGGAGTTTGTGAACACATCCTAGAATCCTTTTCTTTGATGATCTGATAATGTCTTATCACCACTGTACTTGGAATAGTTTAGATTCAGGAATCTGGTGTTGGTCATGTGGACTGCCTAAAGTAGCTAGCTGAATGTAATTAGAGTCTTGATGCTGGGGATGTTGACGTTGAAGAGGACACTGATGTTGGTTTGCTCATCCTTCCGGTGAATTTGAAGGATTTGGCAGAGGTGCCCCTTGCTATGCCTATAATCCTTATTGCTTGATGATTAGCCCACGGGTCGGCCCTGCACTTTGTGGGGCAGGGCCTGATTTTTATTTTTACCTTTTAGAACTTACACCATTATTTTTGTCTATTTCAAAATATTCCTATGTTAATAGTAATACTCCTACCTTGGCGAGTAGGGTAAAGGAAAACCCCAAGGCATTCTTCAATTATGTGAAGAACAAAAGGATGACAGGAGTGAAGGTAGGACCGATTAGAGATAAAAGTGGGAAGATGTGCCTGGAGGCTGTGGAAGTGAGTGAGGTCCTCAATGAATACTTCTTTTCGGTATTCACCACTGAGAGGGAACTTGATGACGGTGAGGACAATATGAGTGAGGTTGATGTTCTGGAGCATGTTGCTATTAAGGGAGAGGAGGTGTTGGAGTTGTTAAAATACATTAGGACGGATAAGTCCCCGGGGCCTGACGGAATATTCCCCAGGCTGCTCCACGGACAAGGGAAGAGATTGCTGAACCTCTGGCTAGGATCTTTATGTCCTCGTTGTCCATGGGAATGGTACCGGAGGATTGGAGGGAGGCGAATGTTGTCCCCTCGTTCAAAAAAGGTAGTAAGGATAGTCCAGGTAATTACAGACCAGTGAGCCTTACGTCTGTGGTGGGAAAGCTGTTGGAAAAGATTCTTAGAGATAGGATCTATAGGCATTTAGAGAATCATGGTCTGATCAGGGACAGTCAGCTTGGCTTTGTGAAGGGCAGATCATGCCTAACAAGCCTGATAGAGTTCTTTGAGGAGGTGACCAGGCATATAGATGAGGGTAGTGCAGTGGATGTGATCTACATGGATTTTGGTAAGGCATTTGACAAGGTTCCACACGGTAGGCTTATTCAGAAAGGCAGAAGGCATGGGATCCAGGGATTTTGGCCAGGTGGATTCAGAATTGGCTTGCCTGCAGAAGGCAGAGGTTGTGGTGGAGGGAGTACATTCAGATTGGAGGGTTGTGACTAGTGGTGTCCCACAAGGATCTGTTCTGGGACCTCTACTTTTTGTGATTTTTATTAACGACCTGGATGTGGAGGTAGAAGGGTGGGTTGGCAAGTTTGCAGATGACACAAAGGTTGGTGGTGTTGTAGATAGTGTAGAGGATTGTCGAAGATTGCAGAGAGACATTGATAGGTTGCAGAAGTGGGCTGAGAAGTGGCAGATGGAGTTCAACCCGGAGAAGTGTGAGGTGGTACACTTTGGAAGGACAAACTCCAAGGCAGAGTACAAAGTAAATGGCAGGATACTTGGTAGTGTGGAGGAGCAGAGGGATCTGGGGGTACATGTCCACAGATCCTTGAAAGTTGCCTCACAGGTAGATAGGGTAGTTAAGAAAGCTTATGGGGTGTTAGCTTTCATAAGTCGAGGGATAGAGTTTAAAAGACGCGATGTAATGATGCAGCTCTATAAAACTCTAGTTAGGCCACACGGAGTACTGTGTCCAGTTCTGGTCGCCTCAGTATAGGAAGGATGTGGAAGCATTGGAAAGGGTACAGAGGAGATTTACCAGGATGCTGCCTGGTTTAGAGAGTATGGATACTGATCAGAGATTAAGGGAGCTAGGGCTTTACTCTTTGGAGAGAAGGAGGATGAGAGGAGACATGATAGAGGTGTACAAGATATTAAGAGGAATAGACAGAGTTGACAGCCAGCACCTCTTCCCCAGGGCACCACTGCTCAGTACAAGAGGACATGGCTTTAAGATAAGGGGAGGGAAATTCAAGGGGGATATTAGAGGAAGGTTTTTCACTCAGAGAGTGGTTGGTGCGTGGAATGCACTGCCTGAGTCAGTGGTGGAGGCAGATACACTAGTGAAGTTTAAGAGACTACTAGACAGATATATGGAGGAATTTAAGGTGGGGGGTTATATGTGAGGCAGGGTTTGAGGGTCAGCGCAACATTGTGGGCCGAAGGGCCTGATTTAGATGCATATCATATTTTTTTACTGAGTTAAGTATTGTATGTAATTAGTTTTGCTACAACAAGTGTATGGGACATTGGAAAAAAAAGTTGAATTTCCCCATGGGGATGAATAAAGTATCTACCTATCTATCTATCTATCCATGTGCTGTACTATTCTATGTTTCTATGTTAACACCTTATGACCTCATTCTCTAACTTCTTTCCTCTTAAGTAATACTTGCTTCCTTCATTCCCTATTATATTTACCTCCTATCTTTTCTGTTTGTGTTCTTAAGTTAGCCTGCAGTTGGTTTTTGACATAAAGAAAACTCAGTGATGAGGCAAAGTCACTTGACTGTGCTATCTGACTCCCTTACGCTATATTACTTTAGAAAGAAAAGCATTCTTCACATTATCCTCTAATTCCTTTGTAAAAGACATACTAAACAGCAACTTTGCAATTATCTGGGATTTTCTCGTGTTGGGATGCATGGAATTCAAGAGGATCAGTTCAAAGCATCTTTCTGCGCTTCCTACAGTGGATCAAACCAACAATCTGTTGGCAAGTTTCTCTGGAGAAAATTTGGAATTGATTCAGGATTTGTTAGACAATTAACAAAATATTCCCTTTTCCTGTGTTTTGTGTATAATTATTCCTCCATAGGTTATCCTGTTGTAAATGCCTGTTTAACCCACTTAATCATCACAATTTATTAGGTAAACCAGATGTTCAGTTCTTTACCAGAAAATCTTCCATACTGGTAACTCAAGATTAAACTCCTGGGAGCAGTCATTGTAAATCCAAACAAAAAGAAATAAAAGACAATAATGCTGGAAGTTCAAAATAAAAACAGAAATTGATATTAATAATTAGAAGGCCATTTGTACATTGATGACAGATTTACATGTAAAATATTGGTTCAGAATTTCATCAGCAAGATCTTGAAAAATGAAAGACCTTCTAGACATTAAATTCCATCCTATGGCAGACCCATAAAATCTTCCTTAATGAAATGCTGTTGGTCATAGAATGAGTTGAAGGTAGTAGAGATTGAAGTTGCCCTCACTGATTCCAGAGGGGAATGGTTGTGGTGTAATAACTGTTCCTGAACCTGGTGGTGTGGGTCCTAAGGCTCTTGTCCCTCCTGCCCAATGGGAACAGCAAAAAGAAGCATGGCCTGGACGGTGGGGATCTTTGATGATGGATTTTGTTTTCTTGCGGCATCATTCTTTGTAGATGTGCTCAATAGTGGGGAGAGATTTGACTCCGGTGGACTGGGCTGTGTTTAGCACCTTCTGTAGCTTTTTTCATTCTTGGGCACTGGTTTCCATACCAGGTCGTGATGCCACCAGTCCACTCTGTCCATCTGAAGAAGTTTGTCAAAGTTTTTGGGAAGGTGGAAACTACACAAACTTCTAAGAAAGTACAGGGGCTGCCGTGCCTTCTTTGTGATGACACTTATTTGCTGGTCCCAGGGCAGACCCTGTGTATGTTAACACCAAGCAATTTAAACCTACCAACCCTCTCCACCTCATTTGCTAATGAGGACTGGCTCATGGACCTCTGGCTTCTTCCTCCTGTAGTTACTGTGGTAATCACCTCTTTTGTTTAGCTGGTGTTAACTGAGAGTTTATTGCTGTGGCACCTTGCAACCGGACCTACAATCTCGCTCTTATTCTGTAGGCCAATTTGTCACCAACTTTGATTCGGCCAACGGTGGTATCATCAGCAAAATTAAATACACTGTTGAAGTTGTATTTAGTCATGCAATCATAAGTATAAAGCGAGTAGAGTAGGGGGCTATGCACACAGCTTTGTGGTGCACCTGTGCAGTTGGTAAGTGTGGAAGAGATGTTGTTGCCATTCTGTACAAACTTGTAGCTATGAATTTCTGTTATATAATAGAAAAGAAGAAAATTTATTAAATGCAGAGAGATTTTGTAGTGTTGATATTCTAAGGGATCTAGATCTCATTATATAAGTCAATGAAGTTTAACAAGAACATACTGCAAATGATTATTAGGGTAATCGGAATGTTAGTCTTTATTGTGAGAGGATTTTTTTTACTAATTTTTTATTGAAACACCAACAAATTGCATTCAATACAACCAATTGCCAATTACATTTTGACTGTTAAACCCAGCCACCCCCAACCTTCCTCACCATCCCCCCTCTACCCCTCTCCCCTGCACCCACCAACTGAATAGTAGTGCATACACAGACAGAGCATTCCTATTTTAAAGAAAGACCTTTTAAGTTAGATATCAAATTTGTCCACATTAAGATTGAGTTTGGTTGTGCATCATTTACTCTTGCTGATGAAAGTTCCAGGTAAGAAATGTCCAAAAAGCTCTGAAGCCAGTGAGTATATAAAATATCATGGAGAGGTTTCCAACGCTGGACGACAATCTTCTCAGCTGCAGTCAGGCCTGCCAGCCAGATATTGTGTGTTTTTTCCAAAGGGGAAGGTAGGAGTCATCATTTAGAAGATGTACAGTGGGGTCCATTGGTAATGTACCCCTGTTAGTTCTGTAAGAGTACTGATAACCTTCCCCCACAAACCAAAAACCCCTGGACATTCCCATACAACATGTATAAAAGAGCCAATGGTTCCGTGGGGGCAAAATGAGCAATATGGGTCAGGAACCAGTCCCATTTGATGTCTAATTCTCAGTGTTAGATATGCTCTATGACAAAATTTCAACTGCAGATACCAATGATTTGGGTTTTTCGAAGCACCGGCAGCATTATCCCAAATCGCATCCCAATTCAGATCCCAATTCTTGTCCCAATTCAGATATGTCCCTATCCCAAGCTTTCATTCCTGATGTGGGCATATAATTCTGGGAGTTTAATTTATCATAGATATATGACACTATCTGTCTTGGAGCACCCTGTATCCAACTTAAAATGGGATGGTCCTTTAAATCTGACCCCCAGGGAACCCCATAAGCTTTACAAGCTGATCTTACTCTAAAGTAGAAGAAAAGAGAGTGTTTATCAATATTATATCGAGATACCAGTTCTTGAAAGCTAAGTACTTGCCCCATTAATATCTTGAAGAGTAGCAATACCTTTATCCTTCCAAGTTCTGTTAGTGAACAGTTTCCCCCCAGATAGAAAATGATTATTGTTCCATAATGGAGATGATTTGCACCATACGCTTTTAAATTTTAGGAGTTTTTCTGCTGCTCTAAACACTTGTAGCATATGGGTTAAAATTGGACCATAATACAAATCACATTTTTTCGTAGACATACCTATAAGGAGAAAGTCCTTCAGCCTTATTGGTGCTATTAGCTCTTGTTCTATATTTTTCCATGATGAAACTTTATCCTCCTCCATCCAATAGTTAAGACTTTTTAATACAAATGCCCAGTGATACAATTTAAAATTTGGACATGCCAATCCCCCATCTGACTTTTTGAATTGTAGAGTTGACCACTTTATATTGGGTCGTTTACCGTTCCAAACATAGCATCGTAGTAAGGAGTCCAATTTTTGCCAATATCCTGCTGGAGGTGCAAGTGGGATCATTGAGCTGATAAAATTAATGCGGGGTAAGATGTTCATTTTAATGACCAATATACGGGTTGGGACTGATGCTGGAAGGTGTCTCCATCTATTAATATCATCTTCTATTTTTTCAAAATTAAAGAGTAATTTGTTTTAGCCACAGAAGTATTAACTTTAATACCCAAATAGCGGACCTCATTTGTAACCATAATTTGGGGAGGGAGAGACACCTTACTTTTATCCATATTAATCAGCATCAGTGCTGATTTTGACAAATTAACTTTGTATCCTGAAAGAAATCCAAATTGCTTCAGTGTTTTTTAAACATAGGAGAGAGTTTGTTGAAGATTTGCCATATAAACTAACGTGTCGTCCGCGTAAAATGATATTGAATGTGAAGTTGTACCTATTGTAATAGGGGAGATCTGAGGAGAGTTTCTAATTAACTGTGCAAGGTGAGAGGATTTTAATATGGAATAAGAAAGTCTTATTACCGTGGCACAGAGCACTTGTGTGACCACACCTGCACTACTGAGTATAGTTTTGATTTCCTTACCTATGAAGGGGTGTATTTACCATAGAGTAAGCAGTGAAGATTTGTGAGACTGGTGTGAGGGATGGAAAGATTTGACAGATCAGTTCCATTGGCAGAGAATGGCAACCGTATCTGTGCTGATCCTACATTAATCCAGACACCTTAAGGGTCTCCCATAGAGACATCCATTTGCACATCAATTATGTGCTGCCATTTTAGACCATAAGACATAGGAGCAGAATTAGGCCATTTGGTCCATTGAGTCTGTCCTGCTCTTCAATCATGGCTGATTTAGTTTCCGTCTCAACTCCATTCTCTTGCCTTCTCCCTGTGAACTTTGACATCCTTACTAATCAAGAACCTATCAAGCTCAGCTTTAAATTTACCCAATGACTTGGCCTCCTCAATAAATTCCACAGATTCAACAAAATCTGGTTAAAGATATTCCTTCTCATCTTTGTTCAATGGGCTGTGCTTCTATTTTGAGGCTGTGCCCTCTACTCCTAGACTCAACACTATAAGATAAATTCCCTCATTGTCCACTCTATCTCGGCCTTTCAATATTCAGTAGGTTTCAATTAGTTCCTCTTTCATTCTTTGAAACTCCAGCGAGTGTAGGCCCAGAGCCATCAAACATATTTTCTCAAGTATGTTAAATAAACTAAAGTAATAAATGTGATTGTATCTTCATTGGAGTAAGTCAATGAGAATTTCATGCTGATATCAACACATTATGCTCTTTTAACCCATGGATCTATGGCACAAAGTACACGTAAAAGCAGGAAATAATAAATAGTTTTATACAGACATGGGATGTGGGAGTCACTGGCATGACTGATAGTCATTGTCCTTGCCTTGATCTTTCTTGAAAAGATTAAAGCTTTAGTCGAGAGATGGTGTGCCAATTGAACAGGCTGCTTAATGCTGGATTGTGTTGAGCGTCTTGTGTGTTGAGAACAAAACATTTTTCATTTCGTAGGCTGAGATATTTCACCCTACTGCACTTGTATTAAAAATTATTACACCTGTCCTCTGCAGCTGAGAATAGAAATTGCTGGCCCATATGTTCACTATAAAGAGCCAAATGCAAAGTTCCTCGGCTGAAGTATAAAAATGTGTTTTCTCAACTGTTTGATACAAGTTGTTTCAAATTTGATAGTAGCTGTGCCAAAGGTTGTGTGCATAACCCATCCTGATGTCTGGCACAGCCTTAACCCATCCTGTTTTGTGTCTGTAATGAAGGTCCATTAGATGAATTACTAATCTGCTTTCTTTCTCTGCCATGTTGTTTCTCAAGATTCTACTGTTAAGCAGTTATTATTCTCTAGCTGCACAACATTCCTCCGACAAAACCTGGCCGAGATTTAAAAGGAGTTAGCCGCAAGAACTGACGGCTACAGAAAGTTATTTTTAAATTTACTGATGATAGTACATCAATTAAACACGTGAATGATGAATGGGAAGCTGGTTCTCTCCCAACCCTTTCACTCCCCTCACCCCAAACACATCACAGCCATCCATTTCAATACAGACCATTCTTGAAATCCATCCCTTTCATGCCTCATAACACCATAACTCTCTTAACTGTTGCTGTCAGTTGTGAAGTATAGTGATTTCTGCAAGGTTGAGAGTAAAAAGAGTAAGTCAGGATAAAGAGATTACTTCCACAAAGAAGTATCCCATGAGGGATGGATATTCCTCGGTCTATGTTTGGTTCACTAACGCCTGTCAATGAAGAGCAGCAGACACTTAACCCTAGCTTCAGTGTGATTGAGCTAATGAGGGAGAACCTGGCCAGGGATTTCACTACTGATTATTCTCCAATGTCATGAAACCCATTACCCTCCCTTTACAAATTGACACATACAGTGGTCATGTGAGGGGCTCATTTGTGGTAGAGTCAATTCAAGCATATATGCCCATATATATCCGAAATATGACAGCTTGGGGAAGATGGAACCATATGAGACACTGTCGTTGGCTGGATGGAGGGAACACAGGATGGTTATGGTGTACAGCAGGAGTGGCTTTTTTTCAATATAAATAAAATAAACTATTTCGAACATAAAATCAACAGAAATACCTGTCTGTAGAGCTTTGAGTATGCTCTGTGTTTTATTAATTTAAATTTCAGCTTCAAACCTTATAAACAGAACAAGGTGCCCTTCCATACAGTTCGAAAGTGCTTCCCAGGCAGTGATTTGTTTTTGATTATCGGTGGGTATTGCAATGGTAAGGACAAGCCACATGAGCAAGTGCTGCCTGCTCTGGAAGGTTTAAATTGGAAGTAGAATATTAGCTGAGACACGTGTCGATCACCTGCTCTACAACTGAGCAGGCAGGCACCCTTTGTCTTATGATTGCCAAAGGACAGCACCACCAACAATGCAAGATGTACCCCTCTGCACCTGTGTGTAGCTGGTTCGTGACTGTCAGCAGAACACTCCACTCAGTGGCGTTGCTTGATTCTGTTCTCAGTTGACACCAGGGCAAAAGTCATCTGATAGTAATCAAGGCCTAAAGGCACTGAGAATACTTGTAGAATTACTATTGTTCCCCCCAACAAACACTTGACCCAGCAAAGGCCAACTGGATAGCAATGTAAGAGCAGATCGTAACCATACAGTTTTGAGCAATAACCTAACAACCTATCTTTGGGAGGGAAACCTATACCTGTATCTCTCTTTATGGTCCTGGAAAATAGTATTTCAAACCAATAATAAGGGCACTTCATGAACAAAACTGATGACACCAGCATACAAAGCTCCCACAGTCAACATCTTCTAGATAGACCATGAAGCCATACATCTGTTTATGATCTTGAATATAACTCTGGGACCTTTGGAGCCTGTGATTTGCTGTTTGGAGATCGCTTGGTTGTCTCGGGGAGGATTCCAGGTGACAGAAGCAGGGTACACGAACCTCGTGGTGAAAAGGCTGCAGGATGGGGCGTGAGCCAATGGTCAACCCCATTTCGCCAGTTAGAGTGATGAGCGAGACTGAAACATCAGGGGTGAATGCGGAAGGGGGGCACCAGCTGCCTGCCTTTTCATCACTGGTGGGATCGCTCTACTTCCAGAGAGGAGAGAGCATGCCACTGTGCCCAGAGAATGTTGCCCAGGTTTTGGATATGGACTTCAACTGTGGATTTTTTTTCAGTCCTATAATTTTTTATATTCTGTGTTTTTCACCTGATTTTGTGTGTGGGGGGGAGGGCGATTTGGGGGTCGATGCGCCTGCTGTGTTTTTGTTTGTTTTTTTTGTGTGGGGGGGTGGGTCGTGGAGGTTGATGATGTGCTGCCATTCTTTTCTTTCTTGGTTTCATGGCTATCTGGAGAAGAAGAATTTCAGAGTTGTATATTTTGATAATAAATGAATCTTTGAACCTTTGTAAAGCATTCATGTTGTGATTTTCATCAATAGGCAGACACATTGGAACTTTCCACACCTAACACTGTTGCAGCAATAAATTGTGGTTAGTCACATGATACACCATTACAACATTAATTCTTTGCAACCACCCTCATATGACACATACAGTATATTAGACTGCAGACATTGGGATTTGCATTACTAAGAGGGGCCACAATAACCAAGACATTTCCTGCTCTCCATTAGATCCCAACTGATTCCTGTTAGGATCACAAGGTAAAACACTCTTCCCCTATCCTCAACGCTAATCATATCTTCTAGATTCGTAATCTGAAGAAAGTATCAATTGTATTTCATTGACTTGTATAATAAGAAGATTTGTTTTTCTGTGTGTGATTGTCATAACCAGGAATAGAGACACCTACTACAATGTCCATCACATAATTGAGTACTAAACTAATTGGCACAGATATTCTAAAAACTTCTGAAAACAGAGAGTCAGATGCCCAAGATTAGTGTTTATGCAAACGGACTCTCTGAGTACACACATTCTGTTCCCCACCACCCTACCATTGATAGATTAGCTATTTGATGTGCTAAGTGACAGTACCAATCTGGTCTGCAAGCTTCCTTGAGCTTGTTTACAATGGCGCAAATTTCTTAAACCCATAGTTGCCTGGACTGATGCAGGCCAGTTAACATAACACTATTGTCTTAATGTTTGGCTGATGCATATGCAAATGTTTCATGGTCACCATTTTGGAAACCATATTTCTTATTCTGTGGGCCATTCTGTGTTTTTAACTTGGCATTACTGCTTGCAATTTACCATTTACATTAAGAACTGAAGACTGGTTCTGGTTTGAATTAATATCTGCTATATTCACATAACTCCAAACAAAACCTTAACAAACCTTGTTAATGCAAGCAATATTGTGCATCCACACAGTCCTTTAATTACTTAATGGTAGCATGGTAGTAGTTACTTGGTTACCTTGCAGAGGCCTGAACCATTGAACTTGTGACTTGTTACTTGTCCCTCTGGGGAACTTAAGTTCAGTGAATTAAATAGATTGGAAATTGTTGTGAAAGCCCGACTGTTGAGTTCTGCTCATTTGGACTAATTAGTAGGCATGTGCGTTCTCCCTGTGCACTTTCTGTGCACGCAGAGGAAAAAGGAGGATTGTGGGATGAAAACGTGGTGGCCCTCAGGTATTGAATGGAGATATTGAAAGTAAAGATGCTTAAACAAAAGAAAAACGTGTCCTTGTTGTTTTGGCATTAACAGTAGCAGCGGAGGATGGCTTCCAATTATAGGATCCTGGCAGCATTTGATGAGAGCAAGCCTTACAAAAGCTGGAAAAATGAAATTGGAATATGGACTTGTGTTACGGAACTGGAGGAGATGAAGCAAGCCTTGGCTGTTGCATTGTCACTTTTGGGAAGAGCAAGAGAGACCGCGGTGGAAATTTCCAGGGAAGTCTTGAACAAAGATGACGACATGAATACACTAATAAACACACTTGACTTGGGTTTTTTGGAAGAAGAAAAGGATTGGAATTATGAGGCATATTCAGACTTTAACAAAATTTGCAGAGACAATTCTTTAAAAAAAAGGTTGACTTTAGTATTGATTTGGAACAAAAGTACACTTTCATGCATAAATACAAAATGGAACTTCCTGACGCTGTATTAGATTTTAAATTGTTGGATACAGTGTGTCTAGACATAAAGGACAGACAGCTAGCATTAACTGCATGTACAGAACTTACATTTGCATTCATGAAATCAGCACTGAAGAGGATTTTTGGAGAAAAGACAACAGTCATAATTAGTTTGAGTCAGGAAACAGCAAAATTCACTGAGCAGAAACAAGGGTATAACAAGCATGGATCCCAGAGGGACCAGACAAGGATACCAATATCTAGCAGAAATCCAGTCAGCAAGTACAGTAGGAGATCAAAATGTGTGGTATGTCGAAGTATTTACCACTGGGCAAGAAATGGAACAAGTTAGGCTAACTGAAGAAAACACAAATCTGAAGATGTAGAAGAGGGCATTGTTACATTGTTTGCAAAGGAATCACCTACTAATGCAGAGATATCCGAGAGAGAGGTTTTGATGATAGAATCTCTAAGATCTGCTGTTACTGATACTGCATGGACTCAAACAGTGTGTAGAGAAAAATGGCTTGAAAGCTATGCAGGTGAACCAAACCAGAATGAAGTGCAGAAACCGGTGAACACAGATACAACTAGTAACAAAGTATTCAAGTCTGGAGATGGAAAAACTGTACACTCCACCAAAAGAGTGGAGATGCCCACAAAAATAGGACAGACAAAATGGAGGTGGTACCAGTGAACATTCCATTACTCTTGAGAAAATCTTCTCTAAAGAAAGCAGGATCAGTATTGGATACGGATATGAGAAGTTTGGACACACTTTGACTAATAGACTTTAGAAACTGCTCAAGAGTTTAGGAAACAACAGTGCGGATTATTTTTCCATTAAAAAGCAGATAATTGACAGCTATGAGATGCATCAAAAGATTGGAAAGCCCAAGCCTGCAGTCGGTCTGCCACTAACATCTGAATACAATGGAACTGTAGCCATAGACCTACATGAACTGGAGCAAAGGGTATGCTACCTCCACATCATTGATGAGTTCACACGTTTTAGTGCTAGTAACATCATAAATAATAAGATAGTAAAAAAAACTTCATCCATTTCTGAATAAATGTGCATGGCCCACCTTGTAAAGTATTCAGTGATAATGGTGGTGAATTTAATAATGATATGGCAGAGAACTTTAACACTGAAATAAAGACACCAACGGCATATCATCCTTGGAGTAATAGACTTCGGGAGCAACACAATCAAACACTGAAATAATGCTGAAGTAAAGAAAAGCAATGGCTGTGATTGGAACACAGCCCTGGACTGAGTCCTTACGGCAAAGAATTGCAGGTACAATGTACATGGCTACAGCCTGTATGAATTGGTGTTGGGCCGGAATCCAAACCTTCCCCCTGTACTGTTTGACAAGCCACCTGCTCTGGAGGGCACTAGAAGGCGTGAGTGGATTGGGAAACATATTCCAGCGCTGCACGCATCAAGGAAGACTTTCACGGAAGCAGAGTGTTCAGAGAGAATTCGGAGAGCACTGAGGGCACAGGTCTGTCCTACAAATGACAAATATGACACAGGGCACAAAGTGTATTTCAAAAGAGCAGACTGCACAGAATGGAAAGGTCCTGGAGTTGTCATTGGTCAGGATGGAGTTCTGGTATTCATGAGACGTGGAGGTACATATGAGTATCATTCCAGACTACATAAAGCATAAACTGAAGAACTCCATGGAGCAGGACTGCCGAAGGGTTTTGGCTCGAAATGCTGGCAATAATCTTTTCCTAGGTGCTGTCAGGCCTGTTGAGTTCCTCCAGCATTATGTATGTGTTACTCAGTCTACAAATAGCTTGTGTCACAGACGACTACTCTTTGGTTAATGTGTCAAATCCACCAAGTCAGTTACAGAGAAAAGAATTCATCTGGAGATAAGCAGCATCAAAGAGCTTGTCAAAGCACAGAAAATTCATCACATGCTATGGTCAACTACAAAGGAACAACTAGCCTACTGTCTCACAAAGAAGGGAGCTCCAGCTCTTGTGCTGTTAAAGGCACTTAGTGAAGGCATTTGGTACCTTAAGAATTGTATTAGCATCAAGGGTTAGAACTAATTCACATATCCTAATGGACATTTGAATTGTCTTTAAACTTTTAATTTTTTTTTAATATGCACATGCAAAAAAAAAGGATGGGAGATTATTGTGTTTTGTTCATTTGGACCATATAAGTATTTGGTAGGCAAGCACACTTTCCCTGTTATGTGTGTGTGTGCACCAGAGTAAAAAGGAAAATTGTGGAATGAAAAGGTGGCTGGCCCACGCTACCTGATATTTTATGTGCTAAGCATCAAAGGACAATTCCATATTTACAATGCATCCACAATGCTATCTTTGAATCTTCACATGAACCTCATGCCTCCCAATTAGCGCATACACCACAGACATCAAAGTGAACTTTAATCAGCATTGCCCATTCCTGTTGAAGGGTCTCGGCCCGAAACGTTGGCTACTCTTTTCTCACGGATGCTGCCTGACTTGCTGAGTTCTTCCAGCGTTGTGTACGTATTTTTGAATCTGCATTGTCTGGTCTGTGATTCAATGCTTTTTGGAACCCATTGCTCAGAGCTTCATTTTAAATTAAATCTACAATCTATGTTCAGATTTGAAGATTGGTGGCTGAGTTCATTTGCTAGATGTGCTAAACTCAAAAATTGTTCTAACACGGGTGTCCCTGAGCTTCCTGTTCCTTTCATTCTAAATCGCCATCCCATTCTCAATCTGACTTACTGTTCTGTGGCTCAGATACATAATGAACGATGCAAGCTCGACAAACAGCTCCTTATCTTCCATTAGCGCTCATTGCAATATTGAATTTTTCAATATTTTCATTTCAATATTGAATTTTTCAACATAAGATAACTCGATTTCTCTGTCTGTTATCACCCATCTGTGATGGAGGCCTACTGCTGTGCTTTTCTTCTTTTTCCTTTTGCTCTGAAGTGAAGAGTGTGCCTGGGCTGACTTATCTAGCATGTCTTCTTACTCTGCGTTTCTCTCTGTTCTCACCCTCCCACTGACCACATAAATTTGTTAACGGTCAACCCTGCTTTACCTTCTCTGGGTCAGTACCTTCCGCCATCTTACCCGCAGCTTAACAAGCTTCCTTTGTCAGGAAATAACACGGAAAATGTGTGGCTCAGGTGGCTGAAGCTGAGGGTGAGTTGTTCTGCGACCTTGGCAATCTATTTGCAAACGTTTTGTCACCTGACAAGGCGACATCATCAATGCACTGTCACTTGTGCTATGTCCTCCAGATCCTGGACTTTTATATACTTATCAATTAATTGTCTGGTCTTCATTACAGAATTGTGATGTAGGCAGGGGGACCTAGTCGCTGATTGGTTGCATGGCGAGCTCTCTGTCTCCTTCCCAGTTTCAACGAAGAGCCCTCAACCTGCAGATGCAGCCTGACCTGCTGAGTATTTCTGTTATCTTCTGTTTCCGCCTTTGATATCTAGCATCTGCAGTTTTTTTGATTGTTATCTGCCCACACCTAATTACATTCTGGGTTGAGGCTAGACTAGGTGGGGCAGTGTACAGGAATGCTGAGCATAATCAAAGCTGATACTCACTCTGCACGCTAAGAGTTAATTTTGGTTATTTATTTGAATTCCTTCTGTCATATAATTAAGTAGACTGCATTCTTTATTTTTTTGCCAGATGTAATCAGCTGAGAGTCAAGAACCTGTAGAAACCATGCTTGACCCAGGAAACACTGCTGAGCAGAGTGCTGTGATTCATGCCATGAAAAATATCTCCAATATCATGTTGCGTTAAACTACACATATCTTGTGCCATGCCTGAGGTGTCTTGATGTCTTGTTAGTTCTGTAGGGCTTGGGGAATTGGTCACAGGTTTATAGAACGTAGAGTACAGACAGTACAGCAGAGGAACAGGACCTTCTGCCCACTATATCTGCACCAACCATGATGCCAATCTAAACTAATGCCATCTGCTTCTGTATTGTTCATATCCCACTATCCTCTTCCTGTACATGTGCCAACCTAAATGGCACTTCCATGTTTCCACTGTATTTGCATTCACCCCCTCTCCTGGCAGTGCATTGCTACCACCTCCTCACACATTCTGATGTATCGATGTATTGGCTGCACATAGAAAATGAAACAGTATAGCACAGGAACGGGCCCTTTCGCCCACCATGTTGTGCAAAATCAATTAAATTTTGTAATCAAATGGCCAACTAAACTAAGAGATACTGAAGCAGTTTGATGGTGCAGAGACTTTAATGCAAACAATGTTAAAGGGAAAAGAAAACAATAAATGCTAGGCCAAACAGAGCCATTAACAAAAGCTCTCAAATGGAAAACGAAGCCTACTTTGAAAAAACTAAATACAAAACAAATACCACTAGTCTTCAGAGTCAGTTGACTTGACAGTCCAATTTCTCAGGCAAGGCCGAATGCAAGCGGGTAGCGAAGCATTGCAGTGCCGGGTTCAAGTCTCGACAAGCACTACAATGGAAAGAATGGAGTTAAATACTTTTACAATGAAATAATAATTAGCTGACATGTGCATATTCACAGGTGCAATTGCTGTATCTGCTGCGCTGCCGAATCCGTGGTTGTGACTCTCTGTGTAAAATGACTTGCCCCTCACATCTTCTTTGAACTCACCCCCTCTCACCTAAAATGCTTGCCCTCTGGTCTTTGACACTTCAATCCTGGGAAAAATATATTCCCTGCCTATCCATTTAGGCCTTTCATAATCTTATACACCTCCATCAGATCTTCCTTCAATCTCTGCCACTCCAGAGAAAACAACGCAAGTTTGTCTCACCTCTGGTTATAGAATGTGCTCTCTGATCCAGGCAGCATCCCAGCAAACTTCTGCACCTGCTTTAAAGCCTTGACATCCTTCCCATAATGTGACAACCAGAACTGTATGCAATTCTCCAGATGTGGCCTAACTAGAGTTGCATAAATTTGCAAATAACGTCACGACTTTTGAACTCAATGCCTGATAATAAATTCTCTGTGGAATAAACTTGTCTTGCACATCTTCTTTAAACTTGCCCCTATCATCTTAAACAAATGCTGTCTGGTATTAACCTTGCAAAGCGTCTTTCGATCTGTCTTTCCTTAGCTTCTCATAATTGTAACATCCTGATGAACAACTTCTGCACCCTATCCAAAGCCTCCACATCATTCTTACAGTGTAGCAACCAAAACTGCACACCTTACTCCAAATGCAGCCTAGCTAAAAGTTTATCTGGCTGCAATATGACATCTTGTCTTTCATTCTTAATGTCCTCTAAGATGAAGAAAGCATATTGTATTTACCAACCTATCTACTTGTTTTGTCACATTTTGGGAGCTATAGACCTGCACTCAAAGAACCCACTGTATATTAGTGCTCCTAAGGGTCCTGAGCTTTACTATATACTTCCCTCTTGCATTTTACTCCCAAAATGCACCATCTCACATCTGTCAGGATTTAAATCCATCTGCTAATCTCCACACAAATTTCCAACTGATCTATATCCCGCGGTGTGATTTGACAACCTTCCTCACTATCCACAAATCCACCTATGTTTGTGTCATTTACAGCATTAGATTCAGTAATTGGTCGATGGCTGGTGTAGACTTGATGGACTGAATGGTCATTTTCTGAGCTGTATCACTCTGACTCTATGATTCTATCAGAAGAATCTTCTAAAGCATTTTGTTGCTAAGTACTGTAAACCACGTTATTTCTATGGCCAGCTTATAGTTGATGTTTGGTAGGCAAATGTAACAGAATATTTGCGTGAGACGTATTTTTGCTGTACAATTTGAGCAAGAAATATTAGTATCAGTACCAACAGAACTATGTTATTTGAGATAATGAAGTTATGATCATTGAAGTTTGCTGCCATCCTTTATCAGAAACATTTCCTCTGTCCTAATCTCTCCTCCCACTGACAACACCCCTCCCAAAACGTTCTCTGAAACAAAGTCTTTTGGAGATCTAGACCATAGAACATAGAACATAAAACAGTACAGCACCCAATGATGTTGTGTCAAAATTAATGCTAATTAATGCTAAATGTTCTCCCCTTGTGTATCATTCATATCTCTCTGTCCCTTTCATATCTATGTGTCAAAAAGCCTCTTAAACGTCACCAAACTGCTGACTTCCTGGTAACTTATTCCAGGCATCTAAAAAACTTGCCTAACAAGTTACCTTTATATTCTCACCACTACCCCCCACTCCCTGCCAAACTTAAAAGCATGTGCTCTGGAGTTAGGCATTTCCATCCTTGAGAAAGGGTTCTGTCTACCCTGTCTATGTCTCGACAAGAAAGGTTTGTTCAACTCTATAATCCAGGCAGCATCCTGGTAAACCTCTTCTGCACCCTCTCCATCCTTGCTATAATAGGGTGACGAGATTCGCATGCAATACTCCAAATGCAATCTGACCAAAGTTTTATGCATCCGCAGCATGACTTCCTTACTCTTACACTCAACACCCCTGCCAAGGAAAGCAAACATGCCATACAACTTCTTTACCAGATAGATAGATACTTTATTCATCCCCATGGGGAAATTCAACTTTTTTCCAATGTCCCATACACTTGTTGTAGCAAAACTAATTACATACAATACTTAACTCAGTAAAAAAAATATGATATGCATCTAAATCACTATCTCAAAAAGCATTAATAATAGCTTTTTAAAAGTTCTTAAGTCCTGGCGGTAGAATTGTAAAGCCTAATGGCATTGGGGAGTATTGACCTCTTCATCCTGTCTGAGGAGCATTGCATCGATAGTAACCTGTCGCTGAAACTGCTTCTCTGTCTCTGGATGGTGCTATGTAGAGGATGTTCAGAGTTATCCATAATTGACCGTAGCCTACTCAGCGTCCTTCGCTCAGCTACCGATGTTAAACTCTCCAGTACTTTGCCCACGACAGAGCCCGCCTTCCTTACCAGCTTATTAAGACGTGAGGCGTCCCTCTTCTTAATGCTTCCTCCCCAACACGCCACCACAAAGAAGAGGGCGCTCTCCACAACTGACCTATAGAACATCTTCAGCATCTCACTACAGACATTGAATGACGCCAACCTTCTTAGGAAGTACAGTCGACTCTGTGCCTTCCTGCACAAGGCATCTGTGTTGGCAGTCCAGTCTAGCTTCTCGTCTAACTGTACTCCCAGATACTTGTAGGTCTTAACCTGCTCCACACATTCTCCATTAATGATCACTGGCTCCATATGAGGCCTAGATCTCCTAAAGTCCACCACCATCTCCTTGGTCTTGGTTCACCACCTTCAAAGTTCAAAATAAATTTATTTTCTAATTATGTATATGTCACCAAATGCTATCCTGTGAGTAATTTCCTTTGCAGGCATTCACAATGTAACAAAAAGTACAATAGTATCAATGAAAAACCACACATAAACAAAGATTGACAAGCAACCAATGTGCCAGAGAAGACAGGCCTATCTACCTGTATAGCCACTTTGAGTGAAATATAGACCAGATCCCTCTGTATCTCAATGCTGTTGAGGAGTCTACCATTAAATATATACTTTCTCCTTTCATTTGACGTGCCAAAGTCCAACGTTTGCCCAGATTAAAATCCATCTACAACTACTCTGAGCATATCTTTAAGAGATCTACATTCTGCTGCATTCTTTGATAGTCTTTTACACTGTCCTGTCCACATCTCCACCAATCTTGTATCATCTGCAAAGTTTCATATTCACCCATCTACATTTCCATCCAAATCATTAATATATATCACAAACAAAAGAGGTGCCTGTTATGTGTTGTAACTCCAGGAACTAATTGAAAGAGAAACACAGGAGATGGAATACTTGTCTACTTTTTTTCCTATTTTTTAGCGAGGCACTCACATTTGACGTGGCGGTGTAATGACGTATACCATTCACTATCCTCCATGTTCTTCTCCTTAGTAAGTAATGACATAGAATACTAACTAACATAATATCTGCGCCATTTCCTTTGACTCTAAGCACAAATTCCACCCTTTATCCTTGAGTGGACCTACCATCTCCTTGGTTATCCTCTTTTTCTTAACATAACTATTAAATACCTTGGAATTATCATTGACTGTGCTAACTAAGGATATTTTATGGCCTCCTTTAGCCTTCCTATTTGACTGCCTGAGCATTTTTCCTGCTATCTTTATATTCTACAAGGGACCAGTCTGATTTTGGCTTCCTAAATCTTTCATATACATGTTCTTTCTTCCTGTCTAAATTTAGGACTTTTTGGGTCATCCAAGGTTCCCTTACCTTACTATCATTATCCTTACTCCCTCTGGAACATGCTAATCCTGAACTCGGATCAGCTGGTCTTAAACCTCATGGACTTGTCCATAAGCAGCAGCTCCAAATCAATATCCCTTATTTCCTGTGTTATACTGCTGTGATTTAGACTCTCCAATTTAGGACAAATTCCAGTTGCAGTACCATCCCACAAGATGGAATTTTATCCTTACTCTTAACTCTCTTAAAACATAATGAGTTATCGTCACTATTCCCAGAACGTTCACCCCCTGTCAAACCTGTCACTTCTCCTGGCTTATTACCAAAACTACAAACCCCATTTCCAGAAAAGTTGGGATATTTTCCAAAATGCAATAAAAACAAAAATCTGTGATATGTTAATTCACGTGAACCTTTACTTAACTGACAAAAGTACAAAGAAAAGATTTTCAATAGTTTTACTGACCAACTTAATTGTATTTTGTAAATATACACAAATTTAGAATTTGATGGCTGCAACACAGTCAACAAAAGTTGGGACAGAGTTAAAATAAGATTGAAAAGCTCACAGAATATTCAAGTAACACCGGTTTGGAAGACTCCACATTAAGCAGGCTAATTGCTAACAGGTGAGGTATCATGACTGGGTGTAAAAGTAGCGTCCATCAAAGGCTCAGTCTTTGCAAGCAAGGATGGGTCGTGGCTCACCCCTTTGTGCCAAAATTCGTGAGAGAATTGTTAGTCAGTTCAAAAGGAACATTTCCCAATGCAAGATTGCAGAGAATTTAGGTCTTTCAACATCTACAGTACATAATATTGTGAAAAGATTCAGAGAATTCAGAGACATCTCAGTGCATAAAGGGCAAGGTCGGAAACCACTGTTGAATGCGCGTGATCTTCGAGCCCTCAGGCGGCACTGCCTGAGAAACCGTCATGCTACTGTGACAATTATAGCCACCTGGGCTCGGGAGTACTTCGGAAAACCATTGTTACTTAACACAGTCTGTCGCTGCATCCAGAAATGCAACTTGAAACTGTATTACGCAAGGAAGAAGCCATACATCAACTCTATGCAGAAACGCCGGCAAGTTCTCTGGGCCCGAGCTCATCTCAGATGGACCGAAAGACTGTGGAACCGTGCGCTGTGGTCAGATGAGTCCACATTTCAGCTACTTTTCGGAAAAAACAAGCGTCGAGTTCTCCATGCCAAAGATGAAAACGACCATCCTGATTGTTATCAGCGAAAGGTGCAAAAGCCAGCATCTGTGATGGTATGGGGGTGCATCAGTGCCCACGGCATGGGTGAGTTGCATGTATGTGAAGGTACCATTGACTCTGAGGCGTATATTAGGATTTTAGAGAAACATATGTTGTCATCAAGGTGACGACTCTTCCCGGGACGTCCATGCTTATTTCAGCAGAACAATGCCAGACCTGCACGGGCTACAGCAGTGTGGCTTTGTAGACACAGAGTGCATGTGCTTGACTGGCCTGCTGCCAGTCCAGATCTATCTCCTATTGAAAATGTATGGCGCATCATGAAGAGGAGAATCAGGCAATGGAGACCACGGACTGTTGAGCAGCTGAAGTCTTATATCAAGCAAGAATGGACAAAATTTCCAATTGCGAGTCTACTACAATTAGTATCCTCAGTTCCAAAACAATTAAAAAGTGTTATTAAAAGGAAAGGTGATGTAAAACAATGGTAAACATGCCTCTGTCCCAACTTTTGTTGAATGTGTTGCAGCCATCAAATTCTAAATTTGTGTATATTTACAAAATACAATTAAGTTGGTCAGTAAAACTTGAAAATCTTTTCTTTGTACTTTTGTCAGTTAAATAAAGGTTCACGTGAATTAACATATCACAGATTTTTGTTTTTATTGCATTTTGGAAAATATCCCAACTTTTCTGGAAATGGGGTTTGTAAGTCCAGTATGTGACTCCCCTTGTTGGACTCTCCATATACTGTTTGAAGACCTCCTCTTGGGAACATTGAGGAAACCCTGTCCCATCTAAGCTTCTTATATTAAGGAAATTAATGTCAATACTGGGGAAACTGAAGTCCTCCTCTATGACAATCCCTTTGTTTCTGCATCTTTCCATAAACTGTCTACATAGTGGGGTAACCTCCAACTTGATGGCATGAATATCGATTTCTCCTTCCAGCTAAAAAATTTCCCTCCCTCCCTCATCTTTTATTACCCACTTTGACCTTTTACCTCTTTTCATCACCCTATCACTTTCCCCTGGGTCCTCTCCTCCTTCTCTTTCTCCTATAGTCCACTCTGCTCTCCTATCAGATTCCTTCTTCTCCAGCCAATTATGTATGCCTACGTATCTGTTTCCCCACCTCTTGGTGGTTGTTGGTGGTGGAGTGGGGTACAATCCCATCAGAGGAAATGAACCTTTTTATTTCTGAGCTCCATGCAAATTGCCTCTGCAGATGTGTCCTCTAGTGTGTCCTATCTAAGTACTGCTGTGACTTCCTCCCTTATCAGTATTTTAACACCTCCTCCTCATCTACAGCCCTCTCTGTCACGTCTAAAACAGCAAAACCCAGGAACATTGAGATGTCAGTCCAGGTCTCTGTAATAGCAACACCATTATAATTCCATGTACTCCTCACCCATAATAGTCCCTGAGTTGAAATAAGCATATTTCAGCCCATCCATTACACAGTACCTTTCCTTTCAATCTTACTTGTAAACAATCTTTCTTGCCCTCAATCTACTGCCTATTGCCCTGATGCTGTGGTTCCCATACCCCTGAGTTTAAACCCTCCAGAGTAACACAGATAATCGAAGCAAATTAAATTTAACACTTCTGATGCAGAATTTCCAACCTTACGTGTTAACTCTGTTTTTAATTTTCACAAATGCTGCCTGACCTACCGAGTACTTCTAGTATTTTTTGTCTTTTTATTATTTCACTTCATGAAATTGTATTTGATATGTCACTCATTCCCTGCATTTCCTTATGAAGTTTCATATTGCCTATAACATGAATAAATGCATAGCTCTTAAACTGTTCTTATAACTATTACATTGCATTCAAGTATACACAAGAAAACTAATTACCGCGTTTTTGCGACGTGAGTTACCATCCTGTACCCGTTTAAGTCACGGTACTTGCAATGCAAAGGCCTGGGATAATATTCTGCAGACATGAGCTCAAGAAAAGTCACAACAGCTGTGGAGTCTAAATTCATTTAATTAAATAATCTGGAATAAATAAATACTATTAATGAAGTCACCATAATGCTACCATGTTGTCATTAAAACCAATTGTTCATTCACATTCTTCAGTAAAGGAATTTCCTGTCTTTGGTTTGTGAGTTCTTTGAAGGGTTCCTGACCCTCATACCCTCTCAAAAGTAGCCCAGCAAGCCACTCTCTTTAAGTAGGCATTGCTCATATCCCATGAATGCCCCCTCCCAACAACCTTGCCTACTCCCCTCAAATAATATTGTATTATTGCTGCTTTTCATTTGACTCCATTCTCTTGTCCCCTCTGCTTATCTCTGTTCTCTGCAGTCTCTTCGCAATCTGTGGTTCAGTAATAATATTTAGTTCACCCTGGATTCATCAGTACCAATCACGCAATAATCACAAATGTCTGTGCATTCAGCCCAGTAAAGTTTTGCTCTTTGTCCAACCTGGTTTTTGACTTTGGTTTTGTATTTTGATGCCATTGGTAGTCCTGTGCACCATATAATTAATTTAATCCTCAAGTTCATTCCTGCATCTGTGTCTTTACAGAGAACCTCGTCAAGTATGGGAGTTCTGTGTACAGGAGGGCATGACATCAACTGGATTAATTACTAAATTCCAGGCATGAAAAGACAAGGTTTCTCTCCATGGTGCCAACCCATTCCCATTTTAAAACAATTATGCAACTTCTCTTTCACCATAGTTATATTTTTGCAAGTTTGTGCAAATTAGTAGTAACAGTGTTCTGCAACATTGTGGTGTAGCAAAATATTTGCACTTTGCCCTGTTTAGAGCAATCATAGGTTACACAAAACAGAATAAGGGATGTATATGGAAAATATTTATCAGCATCTATTGGAATGGATGATAGTGCAAGGTGCAAGGAATGGATGATAGTGCAAACTGATAGACAAGCAGTCTCAGTCAATAAATAGGGATAAAAACAAACCAGAAGGTCATTTGACCTATCACGTCTACAGTTGAGCAAGTAATTAGCAGATTTAGGCTGGTAGCAATGAGAATGAGGATGATTATAAACAAACTTAAAAGGGAAATCA
Organism: Hemitrygon akajei; assembly: GCF_048418815.1. NCBI lineage: Eukaryota > Metazoa > Chordata > Chondrichthyes > Myliobatiformes > Dasyatidae > Hemitrygon > Hemitrygon akajei. The sequence goes on from NC_133131.1 coordinate 139,784,817, forward strand.
GCCTGGTAGTACTTGGAATTGAACATGCTGGAGAAAAGAATGCTGTAAAGGTGAGGTGCTTGATTTAAAGTAGATGTGTAATTGAATGAATCTGATAGATAAAGGCAAAGCCAGGCCTGTGGAGTGCACATCCTGCGCCATGTGGGAACTCCTGCTTGCCCCCCGTGTTCTGGACACGCACATGTTCAAGAGATGCTGTCAAATGATGTAGCTCGAGCTCCAGGTCTTAGGACTTAAGCAGTTCATCCACTAGGATGTTTCATGAACAAGATGTTTGAGAAAGAGGTCACTTCACAGCCAGGGAAACCACATGGAAAAGAGAAATGGCTGACTTTCTAGAAGACAAATAAGGCAAACAGCTAGTTGAGGGTAATTAGCACTCCAACCAGCATCCATTTCCGAGTACTTCCTCCCATAGATGCTGTTTGAATCCCTTCCCTCCACCTCTCTCTCTCTCTCTCTGTTTGCCTCACTTATTGCTTACCACCTACAACTGTTTCCCAGCCCCACCCCTGCTCCCCTCCCCTACCTGGCACTACCTACCTGTCATTTTACACCCCTCCTCAATCCACCAATCACCTCAGATTCTTTTCTCACCACTCCCCTTCTGCTCCTCAGACTGGCAATCCCACCGTTCCACTCTCATTCTAATGCAGGGTTCTGACCCAGAATGTCAGCAGTTCGTCTCCTCCTGATGCTGCCTCACTCATTTAGTTCTTCTGACAGATTGTTTGTTGCTCTGTTTCAGAGCATTAATGGGGGGAATGGGCAAACGGGGACAAAACTAGGCAGTACTGCCAGGGACAAAAGGATAGAGTTTGTCCAACTGGGAGAAGGACATTCAATAGAGCAATAATTAAAATAGTTCTATGATTGGAGAAAGTGCTCTCAGAAGGTCAAGAAGTGATCACAAGCTGGTGTGAGGCTCCTTGGCACCAGGACTAAAAATATCACTGGAGGGCAAGGATGAACCACCAGAGATTGTGGTCTATACCAGTACAAACGACAAAGGTTGAGAATGGGATGAGGTCACAGACATTTTAAGAGTGAGAAAGAGGACCTCACACATTAATAAGTATAAAAATATGAAGATAGCTGGAATAACAAATGAGGACAAATTTGTAGCTGAAAAAATGGTATGTGAAGGAGTTCTTTAGATTTCTAGGCCCTAGGAACAATCCCGGAAAAGATGATATTTGCATGAGCTATCTGGATTGTTCCTTTTAATGGAGCAAGAGCTACGAAACCGCAGGGACAATCACAGGTCCTAAGGGATTGGGGATGGGAATTTAACAGGGCAGAAAGGCAGCACTGAATAGGTGAGTAAAGATTTAGATAATGCATATAAAATATTAAAAGAGTAAATGATCGATATAATAGGAACAGTAAAAATGCAAAATGGTTTTCATTAGATTTACAGTATAAATATGTAAATAGAAGTGCATAATTGAGCTGTAGGTATATTTAACCATGTGGGATTATGATGATATGGTAATAACAAGGATGTTGTTAATAAAAGCAGTGGGAAAGGGGTTTAAATAGTTATGGATGTGAGGCATTCAGCGAAGAAAAGAAGGGGAAGAAAGGAGGAGTGAATCCATAGGTGTCCTGACCATAATTTCCAAATATTTTTACATTTAGGAGGGGTGCCAGAGGGTTGTAAAATGGCAAATGAACTATCCTCATTCAAATAAGGTCTTAGGATACACCTAGTGTCTACAGGCCATCTTCTTGGTAGTTGGCATAGTTCTGAAAACAATAATCAGGGACCAAATTCACAGTCGATTGGATGGTGTAGAATTAATTAGAAAAATGTACCATGGATTTGTTAAAGGAAAATCATGTCCAACTAGTCTGAGTTCAGCTTGTTATCATTGGTCACTTATTTTCAAGTGTGACCCATCAGGTCTATAGTACAGCGCAAGCTGATTAGATCAGTTTAGGCTTGAAACTTCCTTTGACACAGGTGAAAGAAGTACAGGGATGCTGTAGCATTGCTGCATTTTGATTTTCAAGACTCTCGATCCTTCTTTGCTTTCTCCATTCCGGTATCTTCCTAACAGCAAGCAAGGTTTTTAATGCAGGTATGCCAAAAAAGCTGACCTAAAGCTTGATGTTCCCTGTGGTATTTCTCAATGTTGAAAGCATATCTCTTTCTCGGTTCACCATGTGATTGTTCTCCTGCAGTCATCTCTGAGCAAAGCAGTTGCTGTGGTATTCTGTCATCAGACGTTCTACAGCCATGTCCTGCCCAACTGATTTGTGATTCTTTCCATAATGTGTCAATGCTGGGGAGGCTGGTTTGATATGGAATCTGTATAGATGAATCTTGACTTGTCACTTGAGGTGAAGTATTCTGTGCAGACAGGTCACGAAGAAGTGATTAACCTGTCTGTCATATTTGCTGGACATGGTCCATATCTCACAAGCATTAAAATCTAGTGGTTATGTCTACAACACAATATATCTTCAGCTTTGTTCCCACACTTTATTTCTCAGTTTTCCAAAAGCAGAGTTGACTCCTATTGTTGACTGTCATTAGTGTTGACTGATCTTGACAAGTAGTGTACGTGAACTTGTCCATCACTGAAAGCATCTGATCATTCACAAGGATGATTGATTCTGTGTGTGGAGTCTTGGTACAGGTTGGCGCAAGGTTTCTGTTTTGTTTATGCTAATTATTAGGCCAACTTTGCCACAGGCATCAACAAATTTGTCCAAGCTTTCCTGCACGTCAGCTTCTGTGCTTGCATTGAATGCACAGCCGTTCCCCCATCCACCTACCTTTCCCCTTACCTGGTGTCATTGTCACATGCCAGCTTGTATCTCACTTCTTTCCCCCACCCCTGCCTGGTTTCACCTATCACCACCCTGCACTCCTTTCACTCCCCTCCACCTTCTGATTCTGTCTTCTTCCCTCTTCCTTTCCAGCTGTGATGAAGAGCACAACCTAAAACATCGACTGTGTATTCCTCTCCATAGATGCTGCCTGACTTGTTCAGTTCCTCCAGAGTTTTGTGTGAGTCACTTAGAGTGGTTCCTCGTACTTTGATTTTGGCTGAGAGTCTCTTTAGGTTAAAAGCATCAAGACTAGTCCTGTATCTAAGGTTGATTCCATCTTCTTTATCGTGGTAGGTATTAGAGTGCATTTGGAGAAATATGCACCAATGGTGACTGGGAAAGGGTTTGAAGAAGACTCTCTTCACCATTACTCTGGCTATCATACTTCAGAGAGTTGATGGACAATTGTGAAAGATCTTTTGGGAGGCAAACTTACTTTGCCTTGATCTTCTACAGTTTTTCATCAGAAACGGTGCTGAAAGCTTTAGTGTGATCGACAAGGGAAGTAAACAAGTTGCAGTTTTGTTCTATGTGCTCTTCTTGGAGTTGTCTTACTCTTCCGATCTTATCCATTGTTCCACACCTTTCATGGAAGCCACACTTGCTTTCTGGAAGTAGGATGAGTGGCCAGTCTTTTTAACAGGACTCTAGTGAGGTTTTACTAGCAATTCAGAGTAAGGTCTTACCACTGTGATTATCATAGACTTGAGATCAAAGTTCAAAGTAAATTCATTTTACCGTATTCTACCTTGAGATTCATTTTCTTGCAGACATTCAAAGGGAGAAAAAGAAATACAATAGAACTTTATGACAAACTCTACATAGACAAATTGAGATTCAGATTTATTTATCATGTGCATATTGAAACCTCCAGTGAAATGTGTTGTTTGCATTAACAACCAGAACAAAGGATGTGCTTTGGGCAACCGCATGTGCTACGACACATTTCAGTACCAACATAGCATGCCCACAATGTTCAGCCGAACAACACAAACGGCGGCAACAACAACAAAAACAAAACCAGGCAACAATAGCAAAACATGCTCCCTTTCCCACCCACCTACTCACACATATAAACAAGCCTCCAACTCAACCAGCATTCTCGCCAACTCTCCAGCATCTCCACCTGATCTACATTGTGCTGTAGCCTTGGACAATGTTCCTCAGTATCCACATCACCACCAAATTTTGTGGTATCTGCAGACTTGCTGATCACATCTTTTACCCTCCCGCCCAAGTAGTTAACATGCATCACAAGCAAAAGGTCAGAGAAGCATGCACCACCCTCTGCCTCCTGCCACCAAGCTCTGCTGCTGGGGCTGAGGTAGGAACGTATCTGCTGAAGGGTCTCAGCCTGAAACGTCAACTGTATTCTTTTCCATAGATGCTGCCTGGCCTGCTGAGTTCCTCCAATATTTTGTGTGTGTTGATTGGATTTCCAGTATCTGCAGATTTTCTCTTGTTTGTGGTAAGAACGTATCTGCCTGTTGATAGCAAGCTCTGGAGGCAAGACTTCATCTCACTCAGCTCCATTACCCTCTTGTGTTTAGGGCCATAGTATGTGGTCAGAAGGGGAGCTTCATACTCAATCACATTGGCAAAAAAAAAACGATGTGCAAAACAAGACAAACTGTGCAAATAAAAATAATATTGAGAACATGAGTTGTAAAAGGTTCTTGAAAATGCCAATCCCCTTACACCTGTATAGGTGTGTAATAGATGTGTTCTTGAAGTACTGGGTACTCTGACCTTGTTCTATAGTGCCTGAAGTATCTCTGTGGGTTTCTCAGTCAACAGTGGACCTCCTTCTTTGAAGACCTTCTTGTACAGCATCTGTTCCCAGAGCTACTCAACATCATAATCTTGACACCAACTTTTGAACCTCCGCCAGGTCTAGGGGTTCTGCAAGAGTGAGATTTTTAAGTGTTTAGGAACAGATAACTGAAAGCACACTGCCTATTAAAATCCCAATGTAACAGTTCATAACTGAAGGAACACAGAGATCTCAGAAGACTTCAGGGCTTGAGTAGATTACAGAGATAGGATGTTCATTTAATAAATGTTCCTTCAGCAATGGGATTTGGTAGACAATCAGAATGATATTCAGAGACAGTTCTTATGTATGAAGACACTCTCCTTCACTTAGATAAAGCATGAGTAAACAAGGTTTTTAATTAGATAGATTTACATCCATTGATACATTATTGTGGTTAATATTCTAAATATTTCTTGAATGATATCAGCAATGGCAGTTGCACAAGTGTTGTCCCACTGAAGTGGGAAGTAGGTAATTCACCACGTTAGACGTTCAAATTCAGATTCAGATTTATTTATCACATTTACTTAAAACATACAGTAAAATGTTTTGCTGCGTTAACAACCAGGAACAGCTAGGGACGTGCTGGGACCAGCTCGCAAGTGTTGTTACACATTCTGACACCAGCATAGCATGCTCACAGTACTCGACAGAGCATGACAAAATAACAACAGCAAAACAAGCCTCTTTCCTCCCTCGATCTCCCCGGACCAGCCAATAATGGAACCCCAAATGCCAAGCTTGAATGGCCCACTGACCAACTCTTGCACCACCTCTTTCTAAACTGTACTCAACTCTTCCAGAAAATATGACCAAAAATTATGTGAAGAGTACGTCGATTAATTTTCATGCCATTTAACAACAACACACAAAAAAGTACTATCAGCAACTTAAATTGATTTGCCAAAAATGTTCTCTGGGATTACAATGTGTAATTATTTCAGTGTGAGGCATATAAAGAATTTGTACTGCCACCTCATCACTTCAGCGTCAAGCAATAATACCCAAGCTGATCATTGTTATCAACACACACAAAATGCCGGAGGAACTCAGCAGATCACGCAGTATCTATGGAAAAGAGTACAGTTGATGTTTCGAGCCGTGACTCTTCGGCAGGACTGGAGGAAAAAAAGATGAAGAGTAGATTTAACGGTGGGGGAGGGGAGGGAGAAACCTAAGCTGATAGGTGAAACCAGGAGGGAGAGGAGTGAAGTAAAGAGCTTCACTCTTTAGGGGGAAGTTGATTGGTGAAAGAGATATAGGGCTGGAGAAGGGAGAGTCTGATAGGAAAGGACAGAGGGGGGAGGAGCATCAGAGGGAGGTGATGAGCAGGCAAGGAGATAAGGTGAGGGAGGGAAAGGGGGATGGGAAATGGTGAAGCAGGTCATTACCTGAAGTTTGAGAAATTGATGTTCATGCCATCAGGTTGGAGGCTACACAGATAGAATATAAGGTGTTGTTCCTTCAACCTGAGTGTAGCTGCATTGCGACTGTAGAGGAGGCCAGGGATTGGCATATCGGAATGGGAATGGGAGTGGGAAGTGGAATTAAAATGGGTGTCCACTAGGAGATCCCATTGCTTCTAACAGAGCGTAGGTGTTCAGTGAAGTGATCTCCCAATCTACATCAGGTCTCTCCAATGTACAGGAGGCCACGCTGGGAGCACCGGGTACAGTAGATGACCCAAATAAACTCACAGGTGAAGTGTCGCCTCACCTGGAAGGACTGTCTGGGGCCCTGAATGATAGTAAGGGAGGAGGTGTAAAGGCAGGTGTAGCACTTGTTCCACTTGCAAGGATAAGTGCCAGGAGGAAGATCAGTGGGAAGGGATGAATGGACAAGGGAGTCACATAGGGAGCGATCCCTGCGGAAAGCAGAAAGTGTGGGTAAGGGAAAGATGTGCTTGGTGGTGGGATTCTGTTGGAGATAGCGGAAGTTCCAGAGAATTATGAGCTGGATGCGGAGTCTGGTGGGGTAGTAGGTGAAGACAAGACGAACCCAATCCCAGGTAGGGTGATGGGAGGATGGGGTAAGAGGAAACATGTGTGAAATAGAAGAGATGCGGTTGAGGGCAGTGTTGATGGTGAAGGAAGGGAAGCCCCCTTCTTTGAAAAAGGTGGACAGCTCCTTCATTCTGGAATAAAAAGCTTCAGATGTGGCAGAGATGGAGAAATTGAGAGAAGAGGATGGCGTTTTTACAAGTAACTGGGTGGGAAAAGGTATAGTCCAGGTAGCTGTGTGAGTTTATAATAGACATCAGTGGATAAGCCATCTCCAGAGATAGAGACCATGAGATCGAGAAAAGGGGCAGCGGGGCAGATGTTGGAACTGGATCAGGAAAATTTGTGGGCAGGGTAGAAGTTGGAGGCAAAGTTGATGAAGTCGATGAGCTCGGCGTGGGTGCAGGAAGCAGCAACAATGCAGTTGTCAATGTAGCATAGGAAATGTGGGGGACATTTTGTGTGCGTTGCCTGGATTTCCAGCATCTGCAGGTTTTCTCTTGTTTCTGATTATTGTTTATTTCTCAGCTGTAGGGTGCAATTTCATAAGTTGCGAGTGCTCATGAACTCAGCCAGCTCTTTCATGAGCGCTAGCCTCGCCGACATCAGGGCATCTTCGAAAGGCGATGCTTCTAAAAGACGACATCCATTATTAAGGACCTCCATCACCCAGAACATACCTTCTTCTCATTGTCATGTACAATCAAGGATGAAATACAGAGCCTGAAGACATGCACTCAACATTTTAAGTACTGCTTCTTCCCCACCACCATCAAAATCCTGAATGGAAAATGAACCCATGTACCTCACTATATTTTTCTTTTTACCTCTCTTTTTTCACTGCTTATTTAATTATATTTATATATATATATATACCTCTTTTTGTAATTTATAGTTTTTTAAAATTATGAATTGTGCAATGTATTGCTGTCACAAAACAACAGATCTCACTACAAATGCCAGTGATGTTAAATCTGATTCTAATTCTGAAATATCCTAGTGGGATAATGGCTTTCCCATACAACTGGGCAGTGAGTGTCACCTTCCAGCTTTTGGGTGCCAGCTGACGAACTCCATTTGAGATCTGACACACCACCTTTCAGACATGGGGCTCTGCTGACCATTTGAGAGTGTCTCACTTCTCGGTGCGATGTATGGATCAATGATAACTCAGGTGGCAATGCTGGAGCTGCCAGCTTTTGGACTGAAACACTAAAATAAAGACCTTGCCTTCTCTCTCAAGTGGGTATCAAGGCCCTTGCCAAGATTTCAAAGAACCAGGAATTTTCTTTCTGATGTCTGCACCATTATTTATAGTTCAATCAACTTTGCCAAAAAACAAATATGTGCTTAAATCACTCTTTGTGAGAACATGCTGTGCACAAATTAGCCCCATTTTCTTCATTATCCTTTGCTGAATGCTAAACACTTTGGGAAGTCCTGTGCGTACAAAAGACACTATGATAACTTTAAAACTTACATTTTCCTTGCTACTTTATTTTTGCCTGGAATATATTTTGGGAATATACATGTAGAATTGTATAGTATATGTATGTTTAATTACAACAGCCTAAAACATCTTAAAGGCAGATTAGGTGCTCAAAATCTGCGGGTTGTACCAGATGCTTTCATTTTAAGAGGTTGAATGAAATGCTGGTATGCAGTCATAATGTCATTGCACTGGTCTTTGACAACTAATGGAGCGCAAACAGTATATACTGGAGTTTACAGATGTAACTTATTTCATCATTCTGTGAAACATGAACTTTTCCTTTCCATAATGACCTCGACAGGCATTATCTTCCCCAGTCTGCTGAGAGGCCTGATTCATGATGAGCATCAGGAGTACCAGGTAGATTATCAAAGTGGTCATGCTTTAGTTAGTATAGACGGTCTATTCAAACGCAAGGACAGGCAAAGGAGGAAGTGTCACAGCAGGGAGTCACTATGAACTCATTTTCCATCTTCACTTAAGCAGAATCAGGATCAGAAAGCACAGCTGATATTTCTTCCTTCCCCGCCCAAGGGCAATACATCAACATTCAGTCCTGCTGAGACCAAATAATTCAGCACACTCTGGGGATTGAACGAAGGATCATCCTTAACTACAAAGCTCTGTCTCACATCATATGCTCTAAGCTATCGGCGGAGTCTCTTTACAGAAATTTGGAGATATAAGCAAGGCCTCACAGATATATAAAGGAATCTAAAAGTTGAATAAATGCAAAAATACGCCAGAGTTCTAATGATTTTGCTGTTGGTCTTATTTTCCCAGACTTACAGTTTTCCAGTTTTACTTCAAAGTTCTAAGTAAATTTACTATCAAAATATGTCGAGTATATGTCACTATATACTACCCTGAGACTCATTTTCTTGCAGGCATTCTTAGTAGAGCAGAGAAATATTTACTACTAAGTACTCTGGGGAGCAGAGTGCAGAAGGAAGAATTGGGAGATGCCTCAATGTTCTGTCAACAAGTCTTCTGTTGTCATTGCTAATGGCTCTGTATTTCTCAGTTCAGCAGATTCCCAGCTTTACTTCCTGTCTGTACCTTTTTCTCCAAACCTGTCAGATGCTTTGTTGGAAACCCCTTCAGTTTCTATATTGAGTATCATGAAATGTATGTTAACAGATTGGTTAATCAGAGATGATATCAGAGCCAAATAAGTAATCATCTGATGGAAAACTTAGTAGCAAAAATTGCAATGCCAGATTGTCTGAAGAGCTGAGGTCTATTATTATAAATCTGTTTCTCTTTAGATTCTGAATATTGGCATGCCTGATGCCATTATTTCCATTATCACTCTGCTGCTTTGCCACCAATTTGCCTCCTCAGCAGACTGTGAGAAGTCCTGTTGCCTGATTGACAATAAAGTTCCAAATTCCATTTCTTTTCTTTATCTCAGCACTTCACCTACTCTCACAACATCAGGCAACACTGTTCTTATCTTTTTCTGACTGCCACCAAAACTCTTATGTTCATTTTAGTCAACTGTAGGTTCAATTTCTCATCTATCTTATTCTTCACTTTTCCCTCTACAAAATTCAATGTGCCCAATGAGAGTTAACAGTGGATAGAGGACCGCTAGAAAATCGGGCTGGAGAAAAATTAATGGGGGAACAAGGAGATGGCAGATGAACTGAATGAGTATTTTGTATCAGTCTTCTCTGCAGAAGACACTAGCAGTGTGCCAGATGTTGAAGAGTGTGAGGGAAAAGAAGTGGGTGTAGTTACTATTACAAGGGGAAAAGGTGCTCAAAAAGCTGAAAGACCTAAAGGTACATAAGTAACACAGATCAGATGAACAGCACCCTGTTCAGAGAGATAGCAGTAGAGATTGTGAAGGCATTAGTAATGATATCTCAACTATCATTGCATTCTAGCATGGTTCCAGAGGACTGGAAAATATCACTCCACTCTTTAAGAAAGGAGGGAGGCAGCAGGAAGGAAATTATAGACCAGTTAGCCTGACTTCAGTGGTTAGTAAGATGATGAAGTCAATTGTTAAGGATGAGATTATGGAGTACTTGGTGACACAGGACAAGATAGGACAAAGTCATTATGGATTCCTTAAGGGAAAATGTTGCCAGATGAACATGTTGGAATTCCTTGAGGAGATTACAAGTAGGATGGATAAAGGGGATGTAGTGGATGTTGTATATTCGGATTTTCAGCCAGCCTTTGACAAGGTGGTTCACATGAGGCTGCTTACCAATTTAAAAGCCCATGGTATTACAGGAAAATTGCTAGCATCATTGGAGCATTGGCTGATTGGTAGTAGGCAGCAAGTGGAAATAAAAGGATCCTTTTTTTGGTTGGCTGCCGGTGACTCGTGGTGTTCTGCAGGGGTTGGTGATGGAGCCACTTCTTTTTTTGCTGTATGTCAATGATTTAGATGATGGAATAGATGGCTTTGTTACCAAGTTTGCAGTTGATGCAAAGACTGGTGACGGGGCAGGTAGTGTTATGGAAACAGAAAGGCTGCAGGAGGACTTAGACAGCTTAGGAGAATGGCAAATGAAATACAATGTTGGAAAATGCATGGCTATGCACTTCGGTAGAACAAATAAATATGCAGACTATTTTCTAAATGGGGAGAAAGTCCAAAAATCTGAGATGCAAAGGGACTTGGGAGTCCTTGTGCAGAACAACTTAAAGATTAGCTTTCAGGCTGTGTCGGTGGTGAGGAAGGCAAATACAATGTTAGCATTCAATTCCGGAGGTCTAGAATATAATAGCAGGGCTGTGATGCTGGTGAGGCTTCACCTTGAGTATTGTGAACAGTTTTGGGCTCCTTATCTAAGAAAAGATGTGCTGGCATTGGAGAGGTTTCAGAGAAGGTCAACAAGGATGATTCCAGGAAAGAAGGGTGATCATATGTGGAATGTTTGATGGCTCTGGGTCCGTACTCAGTAAATTTAGAAGGATTGGGGGGGGGGGGGGGGGGAGTTCTCATTAAAACCTTTTGAATGTTGAAAGACGTAGAGAGAGTAGATGTGGAAAGCATGCTTCCCATGGTGGGAGAGTCTAGGACAAGAGGGCACAGCCTCAGGGTAGAAGGACATTCATTTTAAACAGAGATGTGGAGAAATTTCTTTAGCCAGAAGGTGGTGACTTTGTGGAATTTGATACCACAGGCAGCTATGGAGGTTCTTGATTGACCACGGCATCAAAGGTTCCAGATGAAGGCTGGAGAATGGGCTGAGGAGGGAAAAGAGAGGATCGGCCATGATTGAATGGCAGATGGGCTAAATGGCCTAATTCTGCTCCTATGTCTCATGGTCAATACTGCCCTGCCCAGACGCTGGCCTTCTTTAGGACTCATTTAGGTATCGTGGCTTCAGAACACAATATCAAAATTAAAACAGTTATCCTCTGCTAAAGCATTTTGCCAAGCTACTACAACAATGATTTTTAACCTTCTGTGACTTTCTGTACACTTCCCCCACTTCTTTTAGCAGAAACTTCTGCTGCGTTCTTTAAATTGCCTTCCATAAAACCTCTTCCTCTACCCTATTCTTCATCTCTGCATAAAAAATTTTCATTGTTCTACCATACTCCTGCAGGTAACACTTCCTCTCATACCCTAGGGTGGTTTCAACCTTAAAGGAGCTATATTATACAAACGGGCAAGAGAGTTTACAAAATTACTCACAATTTCCTTCCTGAATAATCTTTTAATTTTATTTATTTAACAAGTAAACTCGCTTTATCTTTCTTTGTGACATGTCATTCCTTCCCTGTTTGTAGTTGTGTACTAAGCAAATGTAGTTGCCATGGGAACCGTAATCCATGAATGGTCACGACCTCCTTAGTGGTCCTTAACAAAGTACTTTTTTTTAACCTCTTTTGTCCTGGAACAAACGGAGTCACAAGGCAAAGGAGCAAGAGCCTTATGCAAACACACCGAACCACATATGGATGGGAAGCCTCAAGGGCTTCTGCTGCTCCACCAGCACTGGGAGTCTCACTGCACTGAAATGCAGAGACACCAATAACGTATTAGCAGAGCAATCTGGTCAAGTGGTAGCTGCTCTTTGGCTAAGCTGTAAAAATACCCAAAATCCCTCTGGAAAAGGCTCTGGCGTTTTCAACGAACACATACTGTATATTGAGAAATACTTATAGAAAAGCCTTTCAAAAAACTAGTGAATGCAGCCTAGTCCATGAAAGGAAAAGTTGTCCCCCCCCCCCCCACACAGCGCATGCACAAGCTGTGCTGCCACAAGAAAGCAGCCTCCAACAGCAAGGAGACCCACCATCCAGGCCATGCTTTCTTATCACTGCTGCCTGCCATCGGCACAGTGACTAGCTACATCAGCAAGTGCATCGATGACATCACTGTGTCCAAGACCATCACTACATGCACTAACCAGAAGCCATGGATGAGATCGGAGGTGCGTGCACTGCTGAGGACCCGTGACTCCGCCTTCAGAGCAGGCGGCAAGGCAGGTGATGCCTCCCTCCCAGATGCGCTGAACAACTTCCCCGCTCGTTTTGAGGCAGAAAATGACGTGGTGGTAAGGAAGGCCACTCCTCCTCCCAATGACCAGGTGCTGTGTCTCACCGTGGCTGATGTGAGAAGAAATCTGTGCAGGGTCAACCCATGGAAGGCTGCTGGACCAGACAATATTAATGATAGAGTGCTTAGAGGATGTGCAGAACAGCTGGCAGATGTTCTCACTAACATCTTCAACATCTCCCTGAGCAGTGCCGTCGTTCCAACATGCTTCAATGCCGCCACCATCGTCCCCATCCAGAAGAAGTCTTCAGTGTCCTGCCTCAACAACTACGGTCCCGTTGCACTCAAGTCCATCATCATGAAGTGTTTTGGAAGGCTCGTCATGAGACACATCAAGACCCTGCTGCCCCCCCTCACTGGACCCCCTGCAGTTTGCGTACCGTCCCAACCGCTCAACAGACGACGCCATTGTCATCACCCTCCACCTGGCCCTCACCCACCTGGACAAAAAAGACACGTACGTTCGAATGCTGTTCATAGACTTCAGTTCAGCATTCAACACAATCATCCCTCACAAACTGATTGGAAAGCTGAGCCTATTGGGCCTGAACACCTCTCTCTGCAACTGGATCCTAGACTTACTGACTGGGAAACCTCAGTCAGTCCGGATCAGAGGCAGCATCTCCAACACCATCACACTGAGCACAGGGGCCCCCCAGGGCTGCGTGCTCAGTCCACTGCTGTTCACTCTGCTGATCCACGACTATGCTGCAACACACAGCTCGAACTGTATCATCAAGTTCACCAATGACACGACCGTGGTGGGTCTCATCAGCAAGAACAACGAGTCAGTTTACAGAGAGGAGGTGCAGCGGCTAATGGACTGGTGCAGAGCCAACAACCTGTCTCTTAATGTGAACAAAACAAAAGAGATGGTTGTTGACTTCAGGAGGGCACAGAGCGACTACTCCCCACTGAACATCGACGGCTCCTCAGTAGAGATCGTTAAGAGCACCAAATTTCTTGGTGTTCACCTGGTGGAGAATCTCACCTGGTCCCTCAACACCAGCTCCATAGCAAAGAAAGCCCAGCAGAGTCTCTACTTTCTGCGAAGGCTGAGGAAAGTCCATCTCCCATCCCCCATCCTCATCACATTCTACAGGGGTTGTATTGAGAGCATCCTGAGCAGCTGCATCACTGCCTGGTTCGGAAATTGCACCACCTTGAATCGCAAGACCCTGCAGTGGATAGTGAGGTCAGCTGAGAAGATCATCGAGGTCTCTCTTCCCGCTATTACAGACATTTACACCACACGCTGCATCCACAAAGCAAACAGCATTATGAAGGCCCCATACACCCCTCATACAAACTCTTCTCCCTCCTGCTATCTGGGAAAAGGCACTGAAGCATTCGGGCTCTCATGACCAGACAGTGTAACAGTTTCTTCCCCCAAGCTATCAGACTCCTGAATACCCAGAGTCTGGACTGACACCAACTTACTGCTCTCTACTGTGCCTATTGTCTTGTTCATTATTTATTGTAATGCCTGCACTGTTTTGTGCACTTTATGCAGTCCTGGGTAGGTCTGTAGCCTAGTGTAGTTTTTTTTTGTGTTGTTTTACGTAGTTCAGTGTAGCTTTTTGTATTGTTTCATGTAGCACCATGGTCCTAATAAATATTGTCTCGTTTTTACTGTATACTGTACCAGCAGTTATGGTCGAAATGACAATAAAAAGTGACTTGACCTGATTTGAAAGAGATACAGTGGCCTCAGGTCCCACACCACCAGGTTTCAGGAACAGGGGCTATTCTTCAACCATCAGGCTCCCGAATCAGTGTAGATCTCATTCATCTCAACACTGAACTGATTCCATAACCTGTGAACTAACTTTCAGTGTCTCTACAACTCATGTCCTCAGTGGTATTTATTTACTATTTATTTATTACTATAATGATTTATTTTGTATTTGTATAGTTTATCTTCTTTTGCACATTGGTTGTTTGCCAGTCTTTGTGTGTACTTTTTCATTGATTCTGTTATATTTCTTTATTCTACTTTGAAGGTCCACAAGAAATGAATCTCAGGGTAATATATAAATAGTTTGATAATAAATTTACTTTGCCTTTGATTTTGACCAAATTTTGGCCTCAGTGAGGAAGTGCAATGGAACTGAACTATTCATTACGGCCTCAGTTTGGTTTCCAATCTGTGATGTTGAAGCTGATTTCAAATATGGCCAAAATATGAAGACTAGATTTAGTCTCTGTGTTGCTTTACTGAGCAGAAGGTAAAGCAGCCCCCTCTACATGAAATGCTGGAAAGCTAAAATAACAACTGAGAACGCTGAACGTGTTCAATAGTTTGGAGAGCATGTGTAGAAAGATAAATGATCAATGTTCCGTGTGCAAGATCCTTCATCAGAACTGAGAAAGAGAGAAAACAATGGAGACACAAGGAGATGCAAGAACCGGGATCAAAAAACAAACTGCTGGATGAGCTCAGCAGGTCGAGCAACTTCAGTGAGAGAAAAGGAATTATGATACAGGGTTTCAACCCAAAAAGTCAACATTTCTTTCCCTCTCATAAATGCTGCTCAACCCAATGAGTTCCTCCAGCAGATTATTTGATGCAAGAGAGAAAGTAAGTCAGGAAGAGTCAAGTCAAGTCAAGTCAACTTTTATTGTCATTTCGACCATAACTGCTGGTACAGTGCATAGTAAAAATGAGACAACGTTTTTCAGGACCATGGTTTACATGACACAGTACAAAAAACTAGACTGAACTACGTAATAAAAAAAACAGAGAAAGCTATACTAGACTACAGACCTACACTGGACAGCATAAAGTGCACAAAAACAGTGCAGACATTACAATAAATAATAAACAGGACAGTAGGGCAAGGTGTCAGTCCAGGCTTCGAGTATTGAACCCCCAACCCCCTTACCAGACAGTGATGCAGCCTGTGAGAATGCTCTCCACAGTATATCTATAGAAGTTTTTGAGTGTATTTGTTGACATACTGAATCTCTTCACTTGATCCCACTTGAATGAAGCAGCGATGGTTACACCTGAAAGGCCACGGTAAGTAAATTTAAGCTTTCAAAGAAGTACTTTGGGAGAGAATTGAAAAACAGTAACTCACAAAAATATTGCAACAGACACTGCAAAAAAAAACTCAATATGCAAGTAACAACATCCATTTATGGGAACAGCTTTATTCAGTACCTTTTCCATGCTAAGGGTGTTCTAACGCTACAGAAGAGCTGACCCCGAATCACTTAAGGAGGTTTTAGGGTATATGACTACATAAACTGCAAACTGATTTATTTGAGCATTGAGAGAATCTCAAGAGTGGACTGAAGAGGCACAATTTAGGGAAGGAAAAGTGAAAGATATTTTACAGGAGAAAACGCAGAAATATAACTAGCAACAGCTGAACACATCAACCCCATTGTGTACGAGATATGTCAAACTATGGAGTTGGTCCTTTGAAGCTCTTATCTTATTAAATAAAGTGTTAGAATGTGAAAAGCAGATCATAGAAAACAGAATCTGCATTCAGCTAAAACCTCCAGATGTGAAGTGTTTGAGGAGCCTCATGACAGGCAAGAGGTCTGAGTGTTGTCAGGGGCCCTGAATTGTGCACAGTACAGGCAGCAATCGCAGTCTCTGTGGGGGAGAAAAAAGCATAATGGTATTGCAGGAGTAAACTATTGCACTGAATCCTTTAAATACTTTATCTAGACTGAAAAATGCACAAATAACTTCAAAATACCAATTTCACAATTTAACACAATGTTCTTTTATTTAATATTTCTGCTTATAGCAATCAACATTTTCAGGATCTCAAAATGAATTCACTAACCAAAGTGAATTTATTTTTTGTCTAAGAATGAAAGAGTCAATAGTTTTGGAGTAACATCTACATTTTGCATAATATCTTGCTTGAAGTTAAAAAAAAGCTGATGCGTGTTTAGTTGCCCAGATACTAAAGTCATATCGATTATATTACTAAAGGCATATTGATTAAAATCATGAGTCTCCTCATCGTAAAGCACAAAATGAAACAACTTGCCCATTTTTTCAGTACTAGCTCTTTGAAAGAGTCAAAGAGTCATACTTATTCCACCCCAGCCATTCAGCATCTATTTACGGTAATCCCCTTTTATTCTCCCGCCAACCTCAGATACTACCTCTCACCCACACACCAGAGGGAATTTGCATTGACCAATTAGCCTTACATCTCTTTGATGTGAAAAAAAATCAAAATGGCTGAAAGCATCCCCATGGACATGGGGAGAGTGAACTCCACACAAACAGCACAGGAGGTCAGGATTGAACCTAGCAGAATGCTGCCTACATTATGAAAACAAATTGAGCAAGCTAGGCCTTTTCTCTTTGGAGTGAAGGAGGATTGATTGAGATAGGCAAATACAGTAGATGATAGACAAAGGAAGGGTGATTTAGGAGGAAAGAGTTAGATCGATCTTGCTGTAGGTTTAAGGTCAGCACAACATCATAGGTCAAACTACCTGGACTATGCTATAGTGTTCGATGTACTACGTTCTACATAGGAGTAGGAATATGTCTTTACGCTTTGAGCCTACTCCGCCACTCAGTATGGTCAGAGTTGGTCTGATCTTGGTCTTGGCTTCAGCATCCTTCCCCCTCCTCATGACCCTTGACTCCAGAACAAACATTTGTTTATCTCTATGGTTCAGCCCTTCATAGCTATAAAGGTATACTGAGAGAAGAAATTCCTCAACATCTCCTCCTTAAAAGAATGACCCCTTACTCCAAAACAACATCCCCAATTCCCAATTCTCTCATGAGGAGACTAGTCATATTATCCACTGAATCCTGGAGCACCGACTAAAACAGAAATTACCTTTCAATGTGGGGTGTAAACTTCTCATATTCATATGAATAAAGACAGAAAAGTCTTAAACTGGTTGCATTGGCTGGACAATGGCATGTACATCTTTGCTGGGTAAAGATGGTAAGTGATCAAACATTACAAGGTTTGTTTTGACAGGCCATAGTGTCATCAATCTATGGTGGCCAACAAGTATCCACTTACCATGATTTATTATATCCTCGGATATGCCAAAGTATTTATTGGTATTCAATGAAACAATATTCTACATACACCATCATATTTCAAGTCAGGTATACACAGGCTGTTATAAAGGAAATAAATTTAAACTGTGGTTTCATTAAACCAATTTCTAGAGAGTACATGAGGCTTTCTGGAACACCACTGTGATTCATATTTTCTTTCTGCAGTGAGACAGCATCAGAGCCAAGCAAGACTCTCTGCTTTATGTCTTTCCCATGGGTGCAGAGCTGGTCCTATCACAGTGAGAAATGATTTAAAACTAGTAAGGTAGGTCCACTAAAGGGGGATTTTTTTGCAAAGGAATAACACTTGGCAAACCTTGTGATTTTTGGAATAGACGATGTGCCATGTTTGTTGCTGAAAGGAAATGAGATTTACAGACAGTTACAGACAGATCAGCCACTCATTGTAGACAGCCAGAATCAGCTGGCAGCGGTTACTGCTCTCACGGCTGCTGTTCAGCCGCTTACTACAGACAGCCAGAATCTGGTGACAGCCGCTATTGCCCTTGTAAAAACAATTCAGTCGTGAAGTCCCACACCCGGCACCTCCCAGACCCTCCTCATCAACCTCGAACACTAAAGCTATGACTCCCATTACTGCGTCCGGACCTGAACTGAGTATTGCTCCACCAGGCAGACACTCCGGTGACCCCATTGGCTGCAGGAATGTTATTACCCAATGTGAGCTGGCTTTTCAAGCCCATCCTCATTGGTTCAGTGATGTTACGTGTAAACTGACGTACATGGTGAACCTCGTAGATAGATTGCAATGCTGTTTTGATATGTACCCACCTGTGCCAGCCTCCAGGGTTGAGACACTCTAACTCCCATACCCCTGATCCTCAGTCATCTTGGCTGTCCCAGCATAAACCTTCCGAGAACTGGAAGGAAGAGAGGATTATTGCAGGGTCCAGCCATTGCAAGCAGGAATGTTTTCAGCTTGGTGCTCTGATCCCCAGACTCTCCCGAGACCAGCGGCCAATGTTTGGGTAATCTGGAGCCTAGTCCTGACTCCAAGCTGGCCCCAGTCAACACCATGCGAGTCCTGACCCAGTCTAGTTGGGGGGGGGGGGGGTGCTGGAACTGGTGAGAGAGGGCCTCTAGTTCAGGAGCAAGCCAAGGAGATGTCCAAGCAGCCCGGAGCTCTAGCAGCTAAGTCAAAGGGTTCCAGTCGCTAGTTCCCATGTAGGAGAAAGGCTCCTAAACATAGACCCTTGGAGCCTAGTCCCAGGAGCATAAAGATCCTTTGTAGCACCTTGCTGCCATTTGCTGAGGACACAATTCTGATTTGGTCTCTGTTTCAACAACAGCCTTCAATGAACCTATGAAGAAGATGCTGTGGTGTGTTGAATTACCCCTACTACCTAAGGAGCCCCAGGAGTCATCCTTTGAGGGAGGTTCAAGGGTAGATGCAACACCCTAGTCAGTCAAAATCCCTTCCATCTACAGGGTTTGTAGGAGATCTTCAGCAAGGGAAAGGCCTCAACTCTGACCCTACGACTGTGCAACAGAACTACAGCCTGATACTTGTCCTCCATGGGGTTGATTATACGTGCTCTCAGGCACAGAGAGAAGCTCTATGGGACAGTACATCTTGCAAGGAATTCATTTGGCCTTCTACCTCACCAGCCAGGGCAGGCTTCTCTTTTGTCCTAAAAAAGGACAATGTTGGAAAATGCATGGCCTTGCACTTTGGTAGAAGAAATAAATGTGTAGATTATTTTCTAAATAGGGAGAAAATCCAAAAATCTGAGATGCAAAGGGACTTGGGAGTCCTCATGCAGAACACCCTAAAAGTTAACTTGAAGGTAGAATTGGTGGTGAGGAAGGCAAATGCAATGTTACAAACGTACATTCATTTCAAGAGGCCGAGAATACAAGAGAAGAGATGTGATGCTGAGGCTTTATAAAGCACTGGCGAGGCCTCACCTTGAGCATTGTGAACAGTTTTGGGCTCTTATATAAGAAAGGACGTGCTGATATTGGAAAGGGTTCATTGGAGGTTCATAAGGATGATTCCAGGAATGAAAAGCTTATCGTTCGAGGAATGTTTGATGCTCTGGGTCTGTGCTCGCTGGAATTTAGAAGGATGAGGGGGCATCTCATTGAAACATTTCGAATGTTGAAAGGCCTAGACAGAGTAGGTGTGGAAAGCATGCTTCCCATGGTGGGAGAGTCTAGGACAAGAGGTCACAGCCTCAGGATAGAGGGACACCCATTTAAAACAGAGTTGCGGAGGAATTCTTTTAGCCGGAGGGTGGTGAATTTGTGGAATTCATTATCACAGGCAGCTGTGGAAGCCAAGTCATTGTGTGTATTTAAGGCAGAGCTTGATAGATTCTTGGTTGGACTCAGCATCAAAGGTTACAGGGAGAAGGACAGAGTGGGACTGAGGAGAGTGAAAAGGGATCAGCCATGACTGAATGGTGGAGCAGACTCGATGGGCCAAATGGCCAAATTCTGCTCCTATGTCTTATGGTCTTAAGTCATGGGAGCAGAATTAAGCCATTTGGCTCATTGAGTCTGCCCCGGCATTTCATCATGGCTGATCCATTTCTCTTTCAACCCCATGCTCCCTGTCTTATTCCCATAACTGTTCATGCCCTGACTTATCAAGAAGCATTCAACCTCCGCTTTAAATGTACCCAACGACCTGACCTCCACAGCTGCCTATGGCAAAGAATTCCACAGACTCACCACCATCTGTTTAAAGAAATTCCTCCTCATTTCCATTCTAAACGGGCATCCCCCTATTGTGAGGTTGTGCCCTCTGGTCCTAGACTCCCTCAATCTAGGAAGCATCCTACCCACATCCATTCTATCTAGGCCTTTCAACATTCGATAGGTTTCAATGGAATCCCCTCTCATTCTTATTAATTCTAGAGAGTACGGGCCCAGAGCCATCAAACTCTCCTCATTTGATAAGCCTTTCCTTCCCGGAATCACTTTCCTGAACCTCCTGTAATCTCTCTTCAATGTCAGCACATCCTGAGGTAAGGTGCCCAAAGCTAATCACCATACTCCAAGTGAGGCCCACCAGTGCCTTGTAAAGCCTGAGAGTTGGATCTTTGTTTTTATATTCTCACCTTCTCGAAGTGAATGCTCACGCTGCATTTGGCTTTCTCGCTACCAACTCAAGCTAATCTTTAGGGAATCCTGCACAAGGACTCCCAAGTCCCTTTGCAGCTCAGATTTCGGAATTTTCTCTCCATTTAGAAAATAGGCTGAGCTTTTATTCCTTCTACCAAAGTATACAGATGTCCTGACACAGTGTTCCATCCGCCACTCTTTGCCCATTCTCCTTATCTGTCTAAGTCCTTCTGCAGCCACCCTGCTTTCTCAACATAATCTGCCCCTCCACCTATCTTTATATCACAAAGTCGTCAATCCCATCATCCAAATCATTAACATACAACATAACAAGTACTGATTCCAGTACTGACTCCTGTGGAAACCTGGCAGTCACTAGAAGTCAATCAGAAAAGACTCCCTTTATTTCTGTTCTTTGTCTGCTGCCAATCAGTCAATGTTCTATCCTGTTATCCTGTAATATTAATACTTTTGACTTTAACTTCTCCCTCTCAAATTGCAGGGTGAATTCTATCATATTATGACCACTAAGGGTTCCTTTAAGTCAAGTTCCCTAATCAAATCTGGTTCAATACACAATACCCAAACCAGAATAGCTGATCCCCTAGTGGACACAATCACAAGCTGCTCTAAAAAGATCCAGTATCTCATAGGCACTCTACAAATTCTCTCTCGTGGGATCCAAAACCAACCTCAACCTGATTATCCCAATCTATCTGCACATTGAAATCCGCCATGACTACTGTAACATTTCCCTTTTGACGTGCATTTTCTATCTCCCGCTGTAATTTGTAGCCCACATCCTGACTACTGTCCGGAGGCCTATTAACAACTCCTTTTTACCCTTGCAGTGTCTTTACTCTATCCAGAACAATACCGTATCTTCTGATCCTTTGCCACTTCTTTCTGAGGACTTCATTTCATTTTTTACCATTGGAGCCACACCACCCCCTTTACCTACCTGCCCGTCCTTTTGATACCATGTGTACCTTTGGATGTTAAACTCCCAACTATAATCTTCTTTCAGCCACAACTCAGTGATGAAGCTCAATGTAATACTTGCCAATCTCTTAACTGCATCACAAGATCATCTACCTTATTCAGTATACTGCATGCATTCAAATATAACACCTTCAGCCCTGCATTCGTCACCCTTTTCGATTTTGTCCCCTTGTTACACTGCAACTCACTCTACTGACTGCAATTTTGCCCTATCCTGTCCTTCCTGACAGCCTCAATAAGCACTCTGTATACCAACTGCCCCATCTTCAGCCCTATCACTCAATTTCCCATCCGCCTGCAAAGTCAGTTTAAACCCTCCCCAACAGCTCTAGCAAACTTGCCTGCAAGAATATTGATCCCCCCTCAGGTTCAGGTGCAATCCTTCCCTTTTGTACAGGTCACACCTTCCCCAGGAAAGATCCCAATGATCCAGAAATCTGAAACCCTGCCCCCTGTGGTGAACTACATATACCTGTCTGGACACACCCCTCTGCTGACTGCTCCTGTGGCTCTTCCCACAGACCCCTGTATAAAGGCGATTGGAGCACTGCTCCTCCCTCGGTCTTCGACATGTCCCTTTTTGCTGTTAATAAAAGCCTATCGTTCACTTCCAGTCTCCTAGAGTTATTGATGGTACATCACCACCTGCACCAATTCCTCAACTATGCATTCATCTGCCAAATCATCCTATTCTTACCCTCACTGGTGCGTGGCACAGACAGCGACCCAGAGATTACTACCCTGGAGGGTTAGGCTTTTCACCTTTCTACCTACCTCCCTAAGTTCTCTCTCTAGATATCCTGACATCTTTCAGGCCTTTGGTAGAAAGATGGCCACCTTCCTGCCTCCACACCAGCCATTTGTCCGTGCCGCTAACCTCTTAGCCAGTACTGGTCCTTCTGGGGACTGGCTCTTTTCAATCCCTTATCCTGAAATGGAGGCCATGGAAGGGTATGTGTGTCAAGGAGGCATTGGCTTTGGGTTTAAACTACCTGTCAATAATGGCAGCAGGGGCTGGTCTCGTTTATGTAAGCAAGAGGGGTGGCAGGCTCTGATGCAGTATTAATTGTCAGCCCTAAACAACATGACAATGAAGAACCACTACCCTCCTCCCTGCTTGTCTCAGCCTTCAAATATCTTCAGGGAGAAACCATATTTTCTAAGACAGGTCTGCATAATGCTTATAAACTTGTTCGTCTCTGACAAGGGGACAAGTGGAAGACAGCATTGAACACCCCTACTAGAGTACCATTTGGCCTGGTCAATGCCTCTGCGTCAGTGATGCACTCACAGACATGTTGAATCAGTTCGTTTTCGTGTACTTGGACACCATTCTGACCTATACCTGCTCTTGCCAGCAACAGGCCCAGCATGTCTGGAGGGTTCTTAGGTGCCTCTTTGAGAATAACCTTTATATCAAGCAAGAGAAATGTGAATTCCATAAAGAGCAGGTGTTGTTTTTAGGCTACACAACATACTGACCCCCTAAGGTGTTAAAATGGACCAGTGTAAAATTCAGGCCATCAGTGACTGGCTGAAACCATTTTCGATCAAACAGGTGCGGCACTTCATGGGGTATGCCGGGTTCACAAACTCTTGTCACTGACTCATCAGAAACTTCAGTTCCATCATAATCATTACCTGTTATTCTGCTGTCGTTTAGGGTAGTAATTGAGGCGCTCCATATCTGTCTGTCCTTAGTCATCTTCCCTATCGTGCCCCAGGTGTGGTTCAAGGTCCTCGTTTCTGCCTCTGTGGTACAGCGCCAAGCTGTCTTGATCTTGCTGGTGTTCAGGGCTTCCTTCATTCCGTCAGTAGCTTCCTCTTGGTTTTCACTACTGTCATTCATGCAAATCCTGATTCTTCATTGGGCTCTTCATTGCTGTTACCGTAACATTTCTTTTGTTACCCCTGAGCTGAACCCCCGAACCTGGAAGTCTGGTGGACCATTCTTACTCTGGCCTCTACCCTTTGACCTGTTTGGCATGGGTTGTCCTACCAAGGCCCTGACTCCAGCCAACATAGCTCTCTGGGTTATTGAGCTACGCAAGCTTCCAAAGCCTACGACAAGGTTGTAGTCCTCTTGGAGGTTCGGTTCCATCGCACCCTCTGTGAATGCGCTCACCAACAAGACCTCTGCAGGTTTCCATTGGACAAGCAAACCATCCAAACGTTCCCAGAATTAAAGTTATGCTTCACCACTGCCCTGCGGCCACAACACCCAGAACATCTCATCGTCGAGGTGGATGCACCAGATGTCAGCATTGGAGGTGTACTCTCTCAACGATCTACTGTGGATAGCCGGCTGCACCCCTGTGCATTTCTTTCCCTTTTCTTAACTCTGGCTGAGTGTAACTATGTCAGGAACTGAGAATGTCTGGCTGTCAAGGAGACTCTAGAAGCATGGCGACACTGGCGGGAGGGGCAAAGCACCCCTTTTTTGTTTGAACCGATCACAAGAACCTCTCCTACTTTCAGGACACTAAGAGACTCAACTCCCTTCAAACCTGCTGGGCTCCCTTCTTCACCTGATTTAATTTCCTCCTCAGCTACCATCCTGAGCAAGAGTACCGAGGCCGATACTCCCTCGTAGCAGTTCGACATGCAGGACGATGCCGATCTAGAGCCCATCCTTCCTTGCTCACACATCGCTTCTCCAGTAATTTGGGGAATAGAAGGGGAGATGAGGAACCCAGTCAGATCCAGGCCCGGCTGGGGGACCTCCCAACTGATTGGTTGTTCTAGCCATGGCAAGGTCTCTCCTCCTGTTTGGTTGGCCATCCAGAAATTCAATGAACCCTGCAATTTATTAAGTGACAACTTTGGTGGCCATCTATGTCCCAGGATATTCACAGCTTTGTCTCTATGGTCACCTATTTGTGCCCAGAACAAAATGTCACACCAGCAGCCTGGGCGTCTACTATATCCACTGCCTGCACGTCACCTGCCCTGCTTCCATCTCTCAGTGAACTTCATCACGGCTCTGCTCCCATCTATTGTGGTAGTAGTGGATCGATTCCCCTTGCCTGTCCACTTTATTGCTCTCCATATAAAGGACAATTTTACAATAGTCATGGGGAATTTCAATATGCAGGTTGGTGTTGGATCCCAAAAGAGAGAATTTGTGGAATGCCTATTAGATGGTTTTTTAGTGCAGCTTGTGGTTGAGCCCGGTATGGGATCAGCTATTGTGTGATGAACTGGATATGATTAGCGGCTCAAGGAAAAGGAACCGTTAGGATTCAGTGATTATAATATGATAGAATTCACCCTGCAATTTGGAAGGGAGAAGCTAAAGTCAAATGAATTAGTATTACAGTGGAGCAAAGGGAATTACAGGCGCATGGCAGAGGAGGAGCTGGCCAAAGTTGATTGGAAGGAGACACCAGCAGGGATGATGGCAGAGCAGCAATGGCTGGAGTTTCTGGGAGCAATTCAGAATGGGCAGGATAGATACATCCCAAAGAAGAAAAAGTATTTTAAAGGTAGAATGATGCAACTGAGGCTGACAAGGGAGGTCAAGTACAACTAAAAAGCAAAAGAGAGGGCAGATAATAGAGCAAAATTTAGTAGGAAATTAGAGGATTAGAAAGCTTTTAAAAATCAATAGGAGACAACTAAAATAAGCCATATGGAGGGAAAAGATGAAATATGGAGGTAAACTAGACAATAATATCAAAGACGATACCAAAGGTTTTTTTCAGATATATAAAAATTAATAGAGAGGTGAAAGTAGATTCGGCAATCACACTCATGCATATGCACGTTCCAGACAGGTAGTATTTCAATGTGGTGGTATTTAACCTCCTTTCTCTTGTTCCAGTCTTGTCAAGATTGGACAAAATGCGGAGGAGCATCTACCCTCTCTACTTACCATAGTTCTGGTTCCGGGAAAAAAGACTACAATTTATCCTGACACTGTTAAGGAGTGGTTCTATTTAATATTACTCAGAATCAGAATTAGAGTCAGAATCAGAATTGGGTTAATTATCACCGGCATGTGACGTGAAATTTGTTAACTCAGCAGCAGTTCAATGCAATACAATGCAATCTAGCAGGGGGAAAAAATAATAAATAAAATAAATAATAATAATAATAAATAAACAAGTAAATCAATTACATATGTTGAATATATTTTTTTAAACTGTACAAAAACAGAAATGCTGAATATTAAAAAAAAGTGAGGTTGTGTCCAAAGATTCAATGTCCATTTAGGAATCAGATGGCAGAGGGAAAGAAGCTGTTCCTGAATCGCTGAGTGTGTGCCTTCAGGCTTCTGCACCTCCTACCTGATGGTAACAGTGAGAAAAGGGCATGCCATAGGTGCTGGAGGTCCTTAATAATGGACGCTGCCTTTCTGAGACACCGCTCCCTAAAGATGTCCTGGGTACTTTGTAGGCTAGTGCCCAAGATGGAGTTGACTAGATTTACAACCTTCTGCAGCTTCTTTTGGTCCTGTGCAGTTGCCCCTCCATACCAGACAGTGATGTAGCCTGTCTGAATACTCTCCATGGTACAACTACAGAATTTTTTGAGCACATTTGTTGACATACCAAATCTCTTCAAACTCCTAATAAGGTATAGCTACTGGTTTGCCTTCTTTATAACTACCTTGATATGTTGGGACCAGGTTAGATCCTCAGAGATCTTGACACCCAGGAACTTGAAACTGCTCACTCTCTCCACTTCTGATCCCTCTATGAGGATTGGTATGTGTTCCTTTGTCTTACCCTTCCTGAAGTCCACAATCAGTTCTTACATTTTACTGACGCCGAGTGCCAGGTTGTTGCTGAAATTCACAACACAACACAATACAACACAACACAACACAACACAGAACACAACACAATACAACACACAACACAACACAACACAGAAATTCACTACACAACACAGAACACAACACAACACACAACACAACGCAACACAGAACACAACACAATACAACACACAACACAACACAACACAACACAACACAAGATCCTTTTGCCTGGTGGAGCTAGGCCCAACTGTTTTTGCTGGCAACATCTCATCCTGGTTTCCTGAAGTGTTTTCTGCAGTCCCACTTACTTGTTCTTATAATAACTTAAACATGCTTCATTGATTGCGAAGTGCTTTGGGATACCTGGTAGTGATGAAAGGTAAAAGACATTAGATAAATGCAAATCTTACTTCTATTGTGGTCGATTTAATAGGAGCAGAGTGGCTTTTCTTTTCATCTGGACCACAGGCACTGATTGCTGGAGTGAAGCAGCCTGGCACCAGTTTTCTCAGCTGTTTCTCCAGGTAGGCTTTTGAGCCGTGTGCTCAAGGTGACATTGATGGTATCAGTGGTTGAGAAATAGAAGATGGGATTTAATCCAGATGAATGTGAGGTATGTATTTTGATTGCAACAAAGAGGTTAGGAATGATAGGGGTCCTAGAGAGTATTGAAGAGCAGAGGAATTTTGGTATACAAATCCAAAGATCCTTGATGGTGATAAAGTCGTTAGGAAGGCATATGGGATACTGGCCTTAGGGCATTGACTACAAGTATTTTATAAGTCATTGGCCAGATCTCACAAAATCAGGAGGGCTTAGATGGATAGGCTGCAGGAAACTAGAACCCATGTTAGAGGTAGGTAGAAGTAGAGGGAGACTTTTTTCCTAGAACATAGAACCACACAACACTGAGCAGGCCATTTAGCCCACTGTGGTGTGCTATTCTTGATGCCAATTTATACTTAATGTCCTCGCCTTCTGTGTATCATCCATATTCCTGCATTCCCTTCATATTCGCGTGTCTATCTAAAAGCCTCTTAAACTCCACTGAACTTCCTGGTTCCAAGTACTTACCTCTCTCTGCATACAAAGGACTTGCCCCTCATGTTACTGTTGTCACATGAACAAAGTCTACAGTGAGAGGTACTGGTAGATGGGAAGCTGTCACTTTATTCGACAAAATATCACAAATGGCATTAGATTGTTCAAAGAAAAGTAAAAGTTATTATCAGAGTATGGACATGTCACGATATACAACCCTGAGATTCTTCTTCCTGTGGGCATATTCAGCAAATTTCCCCCGCTAACTTTCAAAGCATGTCTTTTGGTGTTTGACATTTCTATTCTGCAGACAGAATTTGTCTATCCTATCTATGCCTCTCATAATTAAAAAATATATATATCAGGTTTTCTCTCAGACTCCAATTCTCCAGGGTGAGCCACTGAATTTTGTGCAACCTTTCTTTATAGAGTATATCCTCCAATCCAGGCAGCATCCTGGTAAACCTCTTCTGCACCCTCTCCACAGTCTTCACCTCCTTCCTATAATACAGTGACCAGAAATGCATGCAATACTGAAAGCGCAGTCTGAATAAAGTTCTATATAGCTGCAGTACAACTTCCTTACTCTTATGCTCATGACATATACCAATGAAGGCAAGCATACCACACACCTTCTTTACCACCACATCCACTTGCATTGCCGCTTTCAGTAAACCATGGACCTGGACTACAAAATGTCTCAATGCTTATAAAGGGTTTACTGCAGGCTTTCTCCTTTCATTTGACCTTCCATTGTGCAGTATTCCACACTTGCCCAGGATAAACTCTATCTGCCACTTCTCTGCCCATATCTGTAGCTGATCTATATCCTGCTGCACTTGATAGTCCTTCACACTGTCCATGTCACCAACAATCTTAGAGCAATCTGCAAAACGCTAATCCACCAGCTACGTTTTCTTTCAAAGTGTTACGATATATTCTGGAGTTAGGGTGTAGAGCAAATATTAATTTCCCCAGCAACCAATCTTCAGATTTGAATGTGTATTGCAGATTAAATTTAAAATACAGCTCAGAACAATTAGACCTCAGATGACTGCATATGCATGAATGCAGCCTAGAGTCAGTGGCAATTAACATTCATTTTGGAATGTGGATGCAAAGAAAGAGGTGTGTGAAAACTATATGTAATTCAAAATAAGCATTGAAGGTACGTTGTAGCTATAGAATTGTCTTGCTGTTACTTTTGATCTTTAGCATATAAAAATATGTAAAATTGGGTTGAGCAGACCTTTTCTTACACGAGTGTCTCGATATGATGCTTGCTGCTCATTTTTGTTGAACAAACACTTCTATATCCACTAATTTCAATGTTTGTTCACATCACCACACAAACCATTGATTTACAGTACGCCACATACATCCTTGCACTGACCCTTGCAGATCCCCACTGGCCATGGGCCTCCAGCCAAAACAACAGCCTTCCACCTCTGGTCTCTTGCCTCTATGAGCGGGGCAGTTCTGAATCCAAGCTTGCAATTCAACCTGGTTCACATGCATCTTTATCTTCTGAATCAACCTGCCAGGAACCAGCATGGATAACTTCACTCACCACAACACTGAACTGATGGCTGAACACAACCTATGGACTCACATTCAGAGACTCTACGACTCATATTCTCAGTATTATTTACTTATTTATTCACTTGTTTGTTTGTTGTTTGGTTTTTTGTACTTGCACAGTCTGTCACCTTCGGCATATTAGTAGCGTCAGCCTTTATATATAGTTTTTCAATGATCCTATTGTATTTATTTGTTATATTGTGAATGCCTGCAAGAAAATAAACCTCTGAATAGTAAATGGAGACATATATGTATTTTGATAATAAATTTATGTTGAACTTTGAGAGGTCTTATTGAATGCCTTACTATAGTCCATTTTACCCTGACAGTGATGGGTACCTGACATTTGGTTCTTCAGCCATCAAGACTGCTCTGCCATTTGATCACGGCTGATTTATTTTCTTTCTCAATCTCATTCTCTTCCCTTCTCTCTGTAACCTTTGACATCCTTGCTAAGCAAGGACCTATCAACCTCTACTTTAAACATATCCAATTATTTGGCCTCCACAGTCATCTGTGGCAATGAATTCCACAGATTCACCACCCTCTAGCTAAAGAAATTCCTCCTCATCTCTGTTCTAAAGGGACATCCTTGTATACTCAGTCTCGGGTCCCAGACTCTCCTGCTATTGGAAAATGATGGTATTGACATCATTCAGGAAGTATCAAAACAAACACCTGAGGGACCTGAGCAGAGAAGGCTATGTGCCAATTGGTGAGAAATGGGATTACTTATAACCAAATCCCTGCTGGTCAGTGTGATGTGGTAGGCCAAGTGGCCTATTTCCACTCTGTATGACTCTACGACCAGAAAGTCAACAAATGCCATAGCTACTGGATCTCACTTATTGATCCTATTAGCTTTACATGCTATCTAATCATTTTTTTAACTTTCTAAATGCCACTTTACTACATCCTTTATGCTAGCATTTTGATAACAATAGGTATCAGACTATCAGTCTTTGGTTCCCCTTCCTCGTGTTCTGCTCTGACCTACTGCTTTACATATTTCTGAAACTGCTCCAGTAACCCGAGGGAATTTTGAAAAAAATACCTCACCAAATCAGAAACCATTATCTTCGTGGATACATCTAGTTTTAGAAACCTTCATATCTCCAGCACTGTGGCATATACATAAGTGGGGCATCTTGGATGCACTGAAAATCATTGTTTATAGTCTAAGAGAAACTTCAGATAAATCAGGCACACTTGCTATAGCTCGGCCGGTTTCCCATTCATCTTCCTCCACACTCTGCATGCCACTTCACTATAGAATACAAATCCAATGCGCTCTCTTTAATGTGCTTAGTATTTCCAGCATTTTCCATTTTTTACATCATAGGTGGATTACTTACCTTGTGTATATTTTTTATTTTCCAATTGGAATGTAAATTTGTTCAGAATTTTGAATTCCTGAAATACTTTTTATTGTTTACATATGCACAAACTTTTTAATCTGCAGATTTCACTCTCTCTCTGGTTCTGAGGGTCCTATATAGCAGATTCAGGCAGGCATTGCTGAAGCAAGCACAGTCTTTGACCAGGTCTGGCGAACCTAAAGCACACATGCCGAAGATGGCATGCACAAAAATTTTGTTTGGCATGTGATATGCAGTGCCGATCCTTGATTTTTTAAACCTTACCCACAATAAAAGATAAATAATGATTATCTTTGCTGCCAAATGAAACTGTGAATGATTTTTCTAGCCCATTATCAGTGAGATGTTTTCGCAGCAAACATGTCATGCCAGCTTGGTATAGCATGATACTTGCATGAACAGGTGACGTTAGATAACATGCTTTGAAATCCTGGTGTACATATAGGTACTTGGATAGTAAATGGAAACTCTTTAGAAGTGATGTATTCTTTCAGTTGTATTTTTAAAAGATTAGTATTAATAATTTTTGAATACTTCTGAAGTTTAAGTTATTGCAAAGTCTTAGTTATACTTTAGCAGCAAGACTCAATCTTTTTCCTTAAGAATATTATAATTATTGTTACTAATTTATTAATTAATGATAATCTCTGCTCAAAATGTCTGTGGCATGTGAGAGAATTGTATCGTCAATTTGGGCACACACTCTCAAAATGCTTCACCACCCCTGTTTGACCATCTCAAGTTCATAGCAACTCCAAACACCTTCAGCTCTGTTAATACTGTGGTTGAAAACATATCATATGCGCCTTGTCATTATGCTGAGGCTAACCGGACACAAAATATAAATTAAAAAGCCCTGACCGACTGACACAATGCACTTAATTCTGGGTTACCCCTGTGCTAGTGAACGTGCCCCTGCTTTCAACTTGCATGCAAAGTGAAAGGCAGCTTTTTTAGTTACTAACACAAGCTGAGTAAACATTAATGGAAAGGTAAACACCCAGTAGAGGAGCAAAGAGATTGGGAGAGATTGCTGACATGTCTTCTAGACGTATAAAGGTCAATCCAAGCTCAGTGATGCATTCTAAATGCAATGGTTGTGGATTCAAATCTCACTCCAGAAACAATGCATAATCTAGTCTGGCATTTCAATCCAGTACTGAGTGAGTTTTTATACTATAGATTAAGTCATTAGAGTGGATTTAATGAGAAATGCTAATGGGTTTATATGTAAATGCCCATAAATGTGTACAATATTTCAGGATTATTATTTGAGAATGTGATAAGGATGTCATATGATAGCTGAGGGCTATTCTAACATCGACTCCTCATGAAGGCTAGCACTGGCGCAGCAATATGCTGCATTTCTGCAGTGGGAAATATGGACTTCCAGCCTGCACAGGATCAGGCCTGCATAACATCAAAGATCTTATCAAAGTTCTCCATTTATTTCAATGGCTGCAATGAACAAAAACAAATTTCAGACAGTTTACATTTTTTTGATGCGACTGAGTCAATTTAAATCTATATTTCTAAATGCTTTGTATTTTCTTAAGATGTTAACCTTATTATCTTTGAAAATGTTTCTGTAATAACCAATTGTTAACTGTAATTTGTATTTGGGTGCTTGTGAATATTGTAACTTGCAACCATCTGTGGGATTCACGATAGAAAGGTGTTGGGTTCCGCAAAGCGTTAACAATCAGTTCAGATCCCGCCTTGGTGCAGAAAACCTCATTTCAAGATCTGCTCAAGTTAAGGATCAGTTTATCAGCTAAATAAGTAGTAAGTGCAGCGGGGAAGATGGGGTGGGGAGCTCGCCACTCCCAGGAAATTCTTGGTCATTAATCTGAGGCCCTGTCTGGCCTCTTCAATATGTGAGGTTCCTGGCATTATTCTAAGAAGGGAAGGGATGTTACCCTGACATCTTTCTAGTATTTCTCCTTCAGCCACCACCATAGAAATTGACTAACTGGTGATGATTCCATTGCTATCTTCCTGAGTCTGCTGCCTAACAAGAAGTTCATTGGCTGTTAAAGTTGAGAAAGATGCTTTATCAATTTATTAACTTCAGACAGCACTTACAAATTCTCAGTGAAAAGTATTTCACCTCTGGTCTTTCAGTCCGATGCATTGAAGTGCAGGTTTAATAGATCTGTACTGATTCTGAGGATCTACAGGAAGCCTTCAAGTTTGGGATAAAGGTCAGGAAGGTTGCCATGCTGAGTAGAATGGATCTTCTGCTGTTGCTATTCAATCTGGCCTGGAGCTCCTTTAGGGCTTAGTTCAGACTGGACTTGGTGCCACCCAGTCTGGCAAAGAGCAGCTGCAGGGCTCAGTTCTTTTAGGGTTTACAGAATTGAGCAGATCACTGTAGGTGGATTGAGTCAGAACATTGTGTCTCAGCACGGGAAAAACATTTCAAAAGCATGCAGTGTCTAATAAAATCTATTTACATACTACATTTTTCTCTTATCTCCTTTCCTTTGCTGCACTTTTATGGTAATTATAGTCTGATTAGAAGCTGTTGTAAAGATAAAAATCCAGGACCTGGGGATGCAAAGGAGAAGCCAGTTTGCAAGGGGAACGCAGCAGCTACTGTTAATACATGGCACTGTCTGGAGACAAGAGAAACGTAACTACTGGCTCAGATCAATCAGCTCCCTGTTTCCGCACACACAGGAGGTTGAGGTCTGCACACTATCCATTCTTGCAAGTTTAAATATGAGAATGGAGAAGACTGCAGAGACAATCATCTGTCTGGGTACTGCAGAACACAGCACTGGTAATTAAAATACATTCTCAGTGGTTAAATTCTTTGGACACCATAAATTCTACTGTACTTTTGCTCATTTGGTGAGCTTGAGCGTGGTTACTGCTGGTAATTATAGTTTAAGGTGTAAATGAAATTTTCGCCTCTAGACAATAGGGGGATAATTTTCCTGGAGCAGCTATTTTGACTCAAGATTCAAAATTCAAGATTGAAGATTGCTTGTTGTCATTCCTCATTTAGAAGACATGTATTTATGTTCCAAAAGGATGTGAGGGGCGCGCGCTTTTTCCACAGAGTGGTGGGTGCCTGGCCTGAGGTGGTGCTGGAGGCAGATACAATAAGGGTTTTTAAAATGTTCAGATAGACACATGAATGTGAAGGGAATGAAAGGATATGGACATTGGGTAGGCAGAAGGGATTAGGTTAGTTGGCCGTTCTATTACTAATTTAATTGTTTTAGCCCCACATTGTGAGCCAAAGGGCCTGTTTTGTGCTGTACAGTTCTATGTTCTATGTTCCTTACACGAAAACAAAATGATTGTTACTCTGGATCCGAGGCTGTGTAAAAACACAATAAATATAAAGAACACAATAAAAATAAATATAAAAACAGTCCTATAAAACACAATGTATAATAACTGTTATACACATAGACTGAGTGTACACAGATAAACTGACATTAAGTGACGTGTACGTAGTGGTGGTGGGGTGGGTTAATGGGTGGAGGAGTTGATCAGCATGAAGGCTTGGGGGAAGTAACTTTTTCTGAGTCTAGTGAATACTGTGTAGTCTCTTCCCTGATGGGTGTGGCACAAACAGTCCATAAGACCATAAGACATAGGAGCAGAATTAGGCCATTTGGCCCATTGAGTCTACTCCACCATTCATTCATCGCTGATCATTTTTTTCCCCCCTTAGCCCCACTCTCTAGCTTTCTCCCCGTGGCCTTTGATGTCATGTCCAATCAAGAACATGTCAAGCTCTGCCTTTAATATACCCAATGACCTGGTTTCCACAGCTGCCTTTGGCAACAAATTCCACAAATTCACCACTCTCTGGCTAAAAGAATTTCTCCGCATCTCTGTTTTAAATGGACCCCTCTCTATCCTGAGGCTGTGGCCTCTTGTCCTAGACTCTCCCACCATGGGAAACGTCCTTTCCACATCTACTCTGTCTAGGCCTTTCAACATTCAAAAGGTTTCAATGAGATCCCCCCCCACCTCTCCTACTAAATTTCAGTGAGTACAGACCTAGAGCTATCAAATGTTACTCGTATGATATCCCTTTCATTCCCAGAATCATCCTCGTTAACTTCCTCTGAAGCTCCTCCAATGCCAGCACATCATTTCTAAGATGAGGGGCCCAAAACTGTTCACAATACTCAGGGTGAGGCCTCAACAGTGTCTAATAAAGCCTCAGCATCACATCCCTGCTCTTGTATTCTAGACCTCTGGAAATGAATGCTGACATTGTATTTGCCTTCCTGACCACTGACTCTATCTGAAAGTTAACCTTTAGGGTGTTCTGCACAAGGACTCACAAGTCTCTTTGTAATTCAGATTTTTGGATTTTCTCCTCATTTAGAAAATAGTCTGCTCATTTATTTCTACTATCAAAGTAAATGACTATGTACTTCCCAACATTGTATTTCATTTGCCAATTTCTTACCCATTCTCCTAATCTGTCTAAGTCAAGGCAACGCAAGGCAAAAGATGTTTGATACATCTTTTAAATTTGAGCAAACCTGGTGACCTTTCATTCAATATTTTCATATGATCTAATTTTTCTTTTGTTTTACTTTTTTAGATAATCTTTTTTTACTTCCCCATGAAGTTTCTGATTTGACCAGATGGATTTTTCCCTTTATTTTGTAATTATATCCTCAAAATGGACTCCTCAGTCCTCTTTGTTTTGTTTTAGGTTAGTTTAGTGGGTATTTTTTCCTTTCTCAATAATAGAAATTCTGAGTCGTTTTTTAATGAATTGTTAAGAGGAGTTGTGGTTCCTTTTTAATATTAGCTCAACCAGAAAAGGATTCTTTTAGAAACATAGAAACATAGAAAACCTGCAGCACAATACAGGCCCTTCGGCCCACAATGCTATGCCAAACATGTTCTTACTTTTAAAATTACCAAGGGTTACCCATAGCCCTCTGTTTTTCTGAGCTCCATGTATCTGTCCAGGAGTCTCTTAAAAGACCCTGTCATATCCACCTCCATCACCGTCACTGGCAGCCCATTCCACACACCACACTCTGCGTGAAAAACTTACCTCTGCCATCTCCTCTGTACCTACTTCCAATCGCCTTAAAAATGTGCCCTTGTGGCGACCCACTTTCTGCGCAGGCAAACCGGCTCACAAATAGCCAGCGCGCGGGGGGAGACTTTGGTAATGCACCTCTGATGTCATTTCCGCCCGGAGAGGGTGGACGCTAGGGATTAAATGCCAGCACCGCGAAGTTTGAATAAACTAGTCTCAAATCAACTTAACGACTGCGTGTCGTTATTTCAGCGCTGTGTGTAGAACATTGCCACAAGATCATCCAAGTACACCAGTACTTCAAGCAAGTTCATGTCCACAACGGTCTTCCCCGTGACACATTGAAAAGTAGTCGGTGTTCCTGATATGCCCTGGGATATTCTTTCAAACCGAAAGATTCCAAGTGGACATATGAATGTCGTCTTCTGTTTTACACCTTCACTCATGGGTATCTGACAATACCCACACCTTAGATCCAACAGACTGAACCATTTTGCTCCACTCAGGCATGCCAGAGGATCCTCGATCAGTGGAATAGTATAGCCTGGGACTGTACGTCTGTTCTGTGTTTGATAATTAACACACATTCATACCTTCCCATTCTTCTTCCTCACCACCACTATGGCTGATGATTGGGACTTCTCTACAGTGATAATTCCAGCTTCCTTCAGTCTCAGCAGATGCTGCCAAACATCTTCCACCTCTGCCGGTGCTAACCGTTGAGCCCTCTCTCTGAAGTGGGTGTCCTCCATCACCCTGATAGTGTGACGCGTACTCTTGGAGTAACCCACATCAAACTCGTCAGTAGAAAAGACATTTTTGAGCTTCAACATCTTCTCAGTTAGTCTCTTTTTCCATTCCTAGGGTACCAGAAAGTCATTAAAGTTGAGTGACTTTGCTGTTAACTTTCCAGATCCAGGAGACTGTCTCTCTCCCAGTTTCCTCAGCAGAAAACTAGACATTACCCTCATAGGGAAATGATCTGCCATCAGAATCCCACGTCTGAGGGACACCTCTCTCTCCGAGGTGTTCCTGACAATTACTGTCACCCTGTTAACGTGTGCAGCTGAAGGTTTCTGCAGGTCAGGTTTCACAAGCACTCCAGCAGGTAAGCATGGTGCTCCAGAGCTTCCACCAAGGGAGCCTTGGCATTAGACATTCAGGGGAATTTGGGGTTTCCCATCACTCTAGCTACTTCCCCAGGACGTAACACCACAGGTTTGGGCTAAGTATACCATACAGTTCCTCGTTTATGCTCAGCATCCTGCTTAGGGGGAACTTGCACCTTCTCAAAAGTCACTCTGAACATCAAGTGAATCGAGGTTTTCAGACAATTCTCTCCATTTCTGTCCTTGCATGCCCCAACGAGCTAATGGGTGCATTAGTCCCCACAATAATAGAAGCTTCCCCTTTTTCAGCTGGATCCAGACAGACCAATACTAAAGCATCTGTTTCAGTAAACTCCAGTTTCAATGATAAGTAACCATCATAGTGGTACTAAGGCCCTTAATTTCTAGGGGAATGAGTGGCGTCAATGGTAAATACGTCATTTACCGGTTGTAAAGGATCTGTAGAGTAGAGTAACTTGAGAACCTGTGTCAAGTATGGATCTAGCATAAGTATCCTTAATCCATATGGATAGATCTGAGCTTGGTCCCACAAAGCCTTCAGGAATAGGATTTTACTCTTTAATGTTTCCCTTGACACACTGATTGGGACGTGTTCTCTCTGAGACACCTGGCTGCTCTCTTACTGGGTCCTTCCGGTTTCCCAACTTCCTTCTCTGTTTAAGCAGCTGCCGGGTTACTTTCCAAAGGTTTCTCTGTCCTTCACACTCCCGCTTGAAAAGTCCATCTTCTCCACAGTTGTAACAAAACCTACCGGTCACTTCCTTCCTTTCAGCGCATTCTTCTGCTCAGTACGTGCTTCTGGTGGGTCAGGTTCCCATTCAAACGTGTCACGCTTGGTTGAAGCACGAGCCGACATCAAGCAAGATGCCTTGGCTTGCTGGTTTTTCACCTCATCTGGCAAAACCCCCTCTTGTGTGGCACCAGGGGTCGCCTCAGCAACAGAGACGACTACTGATGCCATTCTGTGACTGGTAGAAGCCTCTCACTCCTCCATCATATTTTCCTCCTCTCTTACTTCTCTAAGCAGCTCAACAAATGAGGGTGGAGGATGCGTCTTGTGAGTCATCCAAATGTGTAGAGCAATCAGATCACGTGACAGCGTACCCTTCACAGTTTGCTCCAACCTTAACCGATTTATCTCAGCCAGCTGAATGTTCCCTTTAGACAGTGCTGCTGTCTATAGAGCTTGAAAAGGTCGGCAGAAAGCTTCTCTCTTTTTTCCTGGAATGTGTGCCTAAACTTCATCATAAAATAAGCTGGGCTGTCCTTCGTGCCAAAAGCATTTTCTAACACTTGCATGTAGTTTATGGATGTGACCAATAAATTTTCTCCCTTTAAGGAACTCACCACATCAGGCAGCTGGACCTTTTAAACTCTCTACCAGTTGCTATTCTTTCATATTATCTGAGCACTGCCACTCATCCAATAACCAAGATGTCTGGTTCACCCAATCCTCATATTCTTCTTCCCCATCAGGTGTGGGCTTGACTCCAGCGAAGATTCTCAGCCTACGATAACTTTGGCTCTCCGCAGGTACACTTTGGCATTTATCAACCAGTTATGTAGTTGATGAAGTCAGCTTGGAATTTAAATCAATTCATTAGACCTTTCACATCAGATAACTCCTTTCCATCACTTAGCAGAAACGAGAACAACTTGTCTTTAAAGTCTCTGCTCTGAGCTACATTCCTTCCTTCTCCAGAGATATGACCTGGCCATGGCTCTGACTCTCCAAGTGTCCCTATCTTATCAGGCAGCATGATTTCAGTTACGTCACTGGTTGGCTGGACTAACGCAACACCCTTACCTGCTGATTGGTCAAAATGCCATTCCACCAGCGCAACTTTCCCCAATACTTTTACAGAACACAGCACTCTAAGGAGCAGTTAATCAGGAATTCTAATATCCGCCCTGCTCAGAACACAAGCATGACTTGAGGATATCTACTACCAAACCTTAATCCCTGCAGCATCCATAATAAAGTACCTTAATTACGACACACCTCACTCTCTGCAAACACTAAGTTAAATGCTGCTTAAACACACAATAAACTGCTTAGTTAATCCTTAACCAGCATTCACACAGCATCCAAGATCCGGGACGGGTACCCCACAAATACAACCCTCTCACCAGGGCTTGTACAGCAACTTGGCTCGTTAGCTGATATGACTCAGCAGTGAGAAGGCCACTATCCATAAACAATATACATCTTGGGTCGGAATGATTTGGGATTCAACCAAACAGGAACGTCGGGATATTCCGATTAAAGGAACCTCGGTTTGAGCCTGTGTCAATACTGCCCATACGCAGTTATTGGTAGACCAGAAATGACAGATCGTACACCAACATGAAATTATGAAGACAGTACATTTACCTATTTTCAATTTTATCAAACAGTTAACAGAGAAAGAAAAAGAAAGATAGAAGGGCCCATTACAGCTACACCAGTCTAAATGTGAACATAAATGTTAGAGCTAACCTCTGTAGCGCTCACGGCACTGAAATCTCCTCACCAACCAGAGGGAGAACTTCCCTTCTTGGAATCCTCCGCCTTGCAAAACACTCCTTGCGGTGGGATCTCCCTTTCAGATGTCTTTCCTGGTGCTCTTCTCTCCGCATCTCCTGCCAAGAAGACTCCAAACCAGACTACTGTCCTTCTGAAAATGCTTTCCACCCAGCTCTGGAGAATGTTCCATGCCATCCCACTCCCGATTGGATAACATAATTTTCCTAAGTTGGACCACTTGGCTCTTTATCTTAGACTGAAGCCAAAACACTCTTACCAGCAGGATGCACTGCCTTTACAGGGAACTGCTGAAGTAAAGCTCCTCACAGCACAGCAGCAGAAATCTTAACCAAGACATTACACCAACTACAGTAGTGTCATTTTTGGCACTAGATGGTGGTTGCGCTGAGCTTAGCCACATAGTCATGAGTGTAGAAAGAGTAAAGCTGGGGTCTAAACAAGCATCATAGACAGCGAGGAAGAGATTTTATAACCAATCTGCACCAATTTAATCCTGCAAAGATGAAATTGAGAATCCAGTTTCTGAGGGACTTACTGAAGCCCAGGTTTTGAAGCTTAACGGCTAATACTGAGGGGATGATGCTGTTGAATGCCAAGCTGTAATCAATAAACAGCAGCCTGATGTATATATTTTTTCCATTGTCTAGGTGCTTCAAAGCAGAGTGGAGAGACTTTATTCTTTGTAGTTACTTTACAGCACCTACAAAATAAAAGAAAACCTTAAAAGCAACATCTAGGTTTGGGATTATAACCATATAACCATATAACAATTACAGCACGGAAACAGGCCATCTCGGTCCTTCTAGTCCATGCCGAACGCTTACTCTCACCTAGTCCCACTGACACACAGTCAGCCCATAACCCTCCATTCTTTTCCTGTCCATACACCTATCCAATTTTTGTTTAAATGACAATATCAAACCTGCCTCTACCACTTCTACTGGAAGCTCGTACCACACAGCTACCACTCTCTGAGTAAAGAAGTTCCCCCTCGTGTTACCCCTAAACTTTTGCCCCCTAACTCTCAACTCAGGTCCTCTTGTTTGAATCTCCCCTACTCTCAATGGAAAAACACAGAAGATGTGGAGAAAGTGAAATAATTGAAGAGATTGGCCACCTGAAAATTGTTGCCTAAGGAATCGTTATTTGCTGGTGCCATCTTGACTGGAAGTATCAGTGGAAATATGTGACAATTACCACTTCCACCTGTTGGCACATATCAAAAACTCATTCGTACCACATTGGGCACTCAACAACATGCTTAACAACAGAAACACTCTGTGACGGATCCTATAGCATCTCCTATGCATCTGGCCCTGACACAACTAGAATACAAGGACACTTAAGTCAGAATGCTGCTTCTGGATTTCAGTCGGCATTCAACAATATTATCCCACAGGCCCTGGCAAACAAGCTCCTACTCCTCTGTCTAAATGCACCACTGTGTAACTGGGTGTTGGACCTCCTAACCAAAAGACCTCTGATAGTCAGGATGAACAACCGCTCCTCCCTCCCCAACATCCCCAACATGCGTGTCCCCCAGGGTTGTGTGCAATACATGCTGCTCACACATAACAGTCCAGCCAAATACTTGACCAATCACATTGTCAGGTTTGCCGATGTCACTATAGTGGTGGGGCTCATCACCAACAACAATGAGATGGCCTACAAAGGGGATGTGGAAGAGTTCGAGGCCTGGTGCAACCAAAGTATTGCTTACCCAATTAAGAGCCCATGGTATATCAGGAAAGTTACTAGCATGTTTAGAGCATTGGCTGTTTGGTTGGAGGCAGTGAATGGGAATAAAGGATCCTTTTCTAGTTGGCTACCAGTGACTAGTGGTGTTCCACAAGGGTCAGTGTTGGGACTGCTTCTTTTTATGCTGTGTGTCAATGATGGAATAGATGGCTTTGGTGCCAAGTTTGCAGATGATTGGGAAGGGAAGGTAGCGTTGAGTAGCAGGAAGGCTACAGGAGGACTTAGACAGATTAGGGAAAAGGGCAAGAGAGTGGCAAATGGAACACAGCGTTAGAAACCACGTGCCAATGTGCTTTGGTAGAAGAAATAAATGTGAAGACTATTTTCTAAATGGGGAGAAAATGCAAAAATCTGAGATGCAAAGGGATTTGTGCAGAACATCCTAAAGGTTAACTGCCAGGATGAATCAGTGGTGAGGAAGGCAAATGCAATGTTAGCATTTGTTTCAAGAGGGCTAGAGTATAAGAGTAGGGTTGTGATGCTGAGGCTTTAATAGGCACTGCTGAGGCCTCACCTTGAGTATTGTGAACAGTTTTGAGCTCCTTATCTAATAAAAGATGTACTGACATTGGAGAGGGTTCAGAGGAGATTTACAAGGATGATTCTGGGAATGAAAGGTTATCATATGAGGAACATTTGTTGTCTCTGGGTCTATATTCACTGGAATTTAGAAGGATGGGGGGGATCTCATTGAAACCCTTCAAATGTTGAAAGGCCTTGACAGAGTAGATATGGAGAGAATGTTTCCCATGGTTGGGGAGTCTAGGACAAGAGGGCATAGCCTCAGGATAGAGGGGCGTCCATTTAAAACAGAGAGGCAGAAAAATATCTTTAGCCAGAGGGTGGTGCATTTGTAGAATTTCTTACCACTGACAGCTGTAGAGGCCAGGTCATTGGGTGTAATTAAGGCAGAGATTGATAGGTTCTTGATTGGCCACTACATCAAATGTTAAGGGGAGAAGGCCGGAGAGTGGGGCTGAGGAAGGAAGAAAAAAGGATCAGGCATGATTGAATGGCTGAGCAGTCTTGATGAGCCAAATCGCCTAATTCTGCTGCTATGGCTTATGGTTTTATGGTCTAAATAACCTGTTCTTTAAAGTCAACAAGACAAAAGAGATGGTTA
Organism: Hemitrygon akajei; assembly: GCF_048418815.1. Classification (NCBI taxonomy): domain Eukaryota; kingdom Metazoa; phylum Chordata; class Chondrichthyes; order Myliobatiformes; family Dasyatidae; genus Hemitrygon; species Hemitrygon akajei. The sequence continues at coordinate 139,826,984 of NC_133131.1, forward strand.
TTGACTTCAGGAGAGCTTGTACCTCTCACACCACAGTGGAAACTGTGAGCTGTTTTGAACTCCTGGGAGCACACATCTCACACAAACTCGCATGGTCCCAGACACATTCTATATATTAGGGTATTTTAGGGGTTAGGATATAAAGCGACTATTGACTCCAGTGACCAACCTTCAGATCTGAATATGCATTGAAGATTAAGTCTAAGATGCAACTCTGAACAATGTGTAGACGACACTGTTTAAATTTGTTATTTGTGTGTATTTGGGTGTCTGGAGTATGGGTTCGAAGGAGGGAGGTGTGAAAGGGGGTGTAGCTCAAGGGAAGCATTGGAAATCTGGATGTGTTTGAATTGGCGTGAGTTTGACTTTGATCTTTAGCACATAAAATGTTATGGAGGACTGGGCCAAGCAGACCATTTCCAGAAAGGGTCTCCTTATGATGCCTGCTGTATCTTGTTTTGTCGAATAAAGAGGCTGCTTCATATCCATCGGTACTTTTCTCCAGTGACTTCATTCGCCCAACAGCACTACACAATCAGGAAGGCTCACCAATGCCTCTACTCTCTGAGGCTGTGCTCATGTCTATCCACGTCTATACTCACGTTATTCCACTGAACTGCAGTGGAGAGCATCCTAACAGGCTGCCTCACTGCACGGTACAGAAACTGTACTGTGGCAGACAGGAAAGAGGCTCTACGATGGGGAGTTGAAACTACTCAATGCATCACCAGCACCAGCCTACCTGCCATCAAAGACAAATATACAGAAAGGTTCTGGGATAGAACCAGTATTGAAGGATTCCCACCCACCCTGCTCATGAACTGTTTGTCCCACTCCCATCAGGGAAGAGGCTACATAACATCAACAAGAAGGTCACCAAGCTGAAAGCAGCTACTTTCCCAAGCAGAAAGACTGATCAACAATTCCACTGATTAACCCACCCCCCTCTACGCCCCTGAAACACCACAACTTTATTATTTTCTCTTAGTCATCTTGTGTACAGATCCTCCTGTGCCTAGCGACATTTTATGGATATACAATTAATCTATGTATATAATTCATCTTATGTATTTATATTTATTTTCTATTATTATTGTGTTCTTTATTTTATTCAGTTTTGTTCGTGCACCATTGGATTCGGAGTAACAATTATTTCAATTTCCTTTACACTTATATGCTGGAAAAGACATGAACCGATCGTAATCTTGAACCTTGGAAGGTGCAGAGTCTGGTGAATGCAAATATCATAAACTACTGAGGCCAATGGGAGAAGGTTATTTCTCAGATTGGCATCATGAAATTAATATAAATGAACATCCGTAATAAATGAGATCAGAAGCACCAATATGCACTGGTGGCTAGGTAGAAAGGATTTTATGCAAGATAATCAATTCTTTCAATACTTCAGGTAATTTGTCCTCTTACTGCCAAGTGTATTGCACTGTCCGTTTCTCAGTCTCTGTGGAGGCCTATTACTTCATTATTTGAGATAGGCTCCTGAGCAGCCCAGGTCAAGCAGAGAACTCTAAAAGAGGAAGCCATGCAAAATGAATTTTGTGTTCTAGATTAGGTCAGCACCCTTTGAAACAAACATAGCGTACACTGGGAGCAATGGGAGGCCAATCCAGTCCAGGGACCAGGCCAAATATGCCAGAACCATTCCTTAGAGTATTAAATACATGGCTTCTGCAACACGTCACAGTGCAGACTTAAAAGGGGAATACTTTGAGGCAGTGTAATACATTCCTTGAATTTAGTACATTTTATCCCATTGAAAAAAGATCCTTTTAAAAATACTTTTGTACTATTATTCACTCAGGCATGCTTTCGTTTGAATGCTAGGAGCTGATGTGACAGTTGCTCTCATTAAAGGAGAAGTGCCAGTCAGATGTGAAATTAACCTCTGAATGTTGCTCCTTATTCTATAAATACTTACATAATTCTGTCGGCAAAACCTAGCACTTTGAGCCAGACAGCCTACTGACTGATTTACTTGTCAAGGTACAGCTCCTGTTTGTTACTGCATCAATCAGCTAGTATTTCCTGCACAAAATATCTGATGGTCTGAGTGAGGTCCTTCCCTTGACCTCAGCACGACACCAGGCCATGAATAACTGGGTTTGTTAACTACTCTCCATGCGACGGTGTCTCTGAGGAAGTCTTCTGTTAGGCAGCACCAGTTTTCCATTTCAGTGCTGCATAATACCAGCTGTGAGTTATTTCACTTGGCTGAGTCTAAAGAGGTAATGGGATGTTTTATTTCCACTACAACTTTCCGGCTTTGCTAGCGGACCACGGCAGCATTTTTTCCCTCATTCAACCCACAAAACCCACCGCTTAATGCTTAAGGGCCTGTTCTGTGAAAGCTGTAAGAGAGGTAGCTTAGTGAGATTTCAGATAACAGGACTGCCTTTCCTTTCATTCTTCCAGTTCAAAATTATTTTAGATGTACTTGTGATAATTTACCAAAATTCTCTGGAATCTGGGCAGGTCCCAGCAGAAAGCAGGACAGTGAATGTCAGGCCCCTGCTTAAAAAAGAATGTAGGCAAAAGACGGGTAACTATAGACCATTTAGCTTAATGTCTGTAGTTGGGAAAATGTTTGAAGCTATCATTAAGGAAGAAATACAAATACATCTATGCTGCAGTAGATAAGTGATATGCTAAGTGGTTCCATCAAGCAGACACAGTATGGATTGATGAACTTCACCTGTGGCTTAGCTACTAAGTCCAGCAGAATCATTTCGACTGACACAGAAGAGGCAAAGGCGGGTTACTAGTGCCTTAAAACCAGTAGCTTTGGGCAAATGGGGCTCTTCAGTTGTGGTTGGCAGCTCATCAAGGAGAAGGAAAATTCTGATCTCAACCTTCCACTGCCTTGCACTCATTGGCAAGGTTTTAGGAGTAAACCCTGAGGAAACGTCTAGAGCTGGAGTCCCTAAAGCAATTGTATGTTGAGTTCAGTATGTGCGCTTACAACACTGTGTGTCAGACAGAGTGGTCAGCAGCACTGGGGCTCCACAGGGACTGTCCTGTCTCCCTTTCTCTTTACCATCTACACCTCGGACTTCAACTACTGCACAGAGTCTTGCCATCTTCGGAAGTTTTCTGATGACTCTACCATAGTTGGATGCATCAACAAGGGAGCTGAGGCTGAGTACAGGGCTACGGTGGGAAACTTTGTCACATGGTGCAAGCAGAATCATCTGCAGCTTAATGTGAAAAAGACTAAGGAGCTGGTGGTGGACCTGAGGAGGGCTAAGGCACCGGTGACCCCTGTTTCCATCCAAGGGGTCAGTGTGGACATGGTGGAGGATTACAAGTACCTGGGGATACGAATTGACAATAAACTGGACTGGTCAAAGTACACTGAGGCTGTCTACAAGCAGGGTCACAGCCGTCTCTATTTCCTGAGGAGACTGAGGTCCTTTAACATCTGCCGGACAATGCTGAGGATGATCTACGAGTCTGTGGTGGCCAGTGCTATCATGTTTGCTGTTGTGCGCTGGGGCAGCAGGCTGAGGGTAGCAGACACCAAAAGAATCAACAAACTCATTCGTAAGGCCAGTAATGTTGTTGGGGTTGGAACTGGACTGTCTGACGGTGGTGTCTGAAAAGAGGATGCTGTCCAAGTTGCATGCCATCTTGGACAATGACTCCCATCCACTCCATAATGTACTGGTTAAGCACAGGAGTACATTCAGCCAGAGACTCATTCCACCGAGATGCAACACTGAGTGTCATAGGAAGTCATTCCTGCCTGTGGCCATCAAACTTTACAACTTCTCCCTCGGAGTGTCAGACACCCTGAGCCAATAGGCTAGTCCTGGACTTATTTCCACTTGGCATAATTTACTTATTATTATTTAATTATTTATGGTTTTATATTGCTATATTTCTACTCTATTTGTGGTTGGAGCAACTGTAACGAAACCTAATTTCCCTCGGGATCAATGAAGTATGTCTGTCTGTCTGTCAAAGCTGACTGGCAGTTACCGCTATGTCACCGATGCCGAACTGTATCAGTCTCTGTGGCTCCTTTGGATTCATCAGCTCTGTGGAGAGGGGAAGCCTGCTACGTGGGCAACAGCTTGCTCTCCATATCATATAGCCCTGGCTTGTATTTCACATAGACAGCTGAGACACGACATCCTTGGTTGATCCCGACCAACAGAGGGCCTCTAAGGTGAATCTGTAGAATTCTGATAGAAACATAGAAAACCTACAGCTCAATGCAGGCCCTTTGGCTCACAAAGTTGTGCTGAACATATCCCTACCTTAGAAATTAATAGGGTTACCCATAGCCTTCTATTTTACCAAGCTCCATGTACCTATCTAAAAGTCTCTTAAAAGACCCTATCGTATCTGCCTCCACCACTGTTGTCGGCAGCCCATTCCACGCACTCACCACTCTCTGAGTTAAAAACTTACCTTCTCTGCCCAGAGAAGCAGTAAAGGCTACCTCATTAAACATGTTTAAGATACAGTTAGATACATTTTTGCATACCTGGAGAATTCATGGTAATAGGGTTAAAACGAGTAGATGAAGCTGAGTTGGCAGCCAGAGGAGCCATGATCTTATTGGATGGCAGAGCAGGCTTCTTGGGCCAGATGGTCTACTCCTGCTCATGTTTCTTATGTAAAGGGCAAAATATTCTCCGTTACTCTTTTGACTTCTAATTTGCTCCCTTGCTCTTCTGAAGGAATTGCCATATGTTGGAGTTTGTGTCCACTGGTGCCTGGTAATTTTCTGAAGCTCAGCCAATACTCAAATGTTCCCATGTGCACCTCAGCACTGAGCGTCAGCAGACTGACTGACAGCTTGCGCAGTGAGGAATGACACTCAGGCCTGATCTCAGAAATTCCCATCCTCATACCTTTGGAACAGCTGTTGGGAAAAATTGAGAGTGCTCGTATTTGCAAAAAGAGTCAAAGGAAATGACCTGCTTTTTCCTGGTTAGGTAGTGACACAGGAATATATAAACAAAAATAACAAAACTACAGCATTCAGTCCCTTAATTCAGTTAGACCTTGGTACGTCTGTACCACAGTTCCACACAGCCACTTTTGATCTAAACCCCTTAATGCAGTTAATTTACAAAACAATTGATGCATTACTTCACTGCCCTAATTCCAGTCTCCCACCATGGTTTATGTTCAAGTTTATTGTCATGGGCACATATAGATAACATGAAAATGACATGATGGGTATAGATAACATGAAAATGAGCCTTTTTGCAGCAGCACAGTGCATTAAAAACGTGACAGACATAAATTATACGATCCTTAAATAAACAAATGTAAGCATCATGATCTTAATGCACATTGAGGGAATAATTGTTTGAGGCAGAATTAGTGCTTTTAGGTTGGTTCGAGAATCTGATGGCTGTGAGGAAGAAGTTATTACTGAATCTTGTGATGTGGGTCTTCATGCTTCTGTGCCTCCTGCCTGATGGTAGCAATGAGAAGAGGACATGGCCAGATTGGATTGAGGTCCTTGATGATTTACTTGTCTTCCTGAGGCATTACCTGATGTAGACGTCCTCAATGGTGGGGAGAGATGTGTTCATAATAGAACTGGCTGAGTCCACGTTCTCTGTTGTGTCTTGTGCTCCCCTACAAGGCTGAGATGCAACCAGTCAGAATGCTTTTCTCTCCTCATCTGTAGAGGCTTGTCAAAATCTTTAATGAAATGTTAAACCTTCTTAAACTTCTAAGAAAGTAGAAATGCTGGTATGCCTTCTTCATGGTTGTATATACAGTATCTGTTGAGCCCAGGATAGATCCTCCAAGATGTTGACTCCATGATGTATTGTAGATAAGATCTACTCTCTCTCTCTCTCTCTCTCTCACTGTCTATTTGTTTCACATCTACCAGTACTTCTCTTCGGTGACTTCTTTCACACAACAAAGAGTTTGCCATCTCAGCACCCAAAAGTGCAGAACCATTGCGTCCATTGTGTCTGCACTTCACGGATGGGGTCTATCATGCCAACAACAGAAGGGGAATGGCATTCACAAACATTCATGAGGTTCCCCTGTTGTAAAGCAACGTCTTGTACTTTAGGCTTCAGCTTAGAGCAGAATTGTGTGCAAAATCAGAATGAGTAGCTTTAAATCAGGGTGGGAAGGGGTAATAATCACTTCACCTACAGGTCTTGCCATCACTATCGTACTAATAACAACAAGATTGCTGCAGACTACAGTGCTCAGCAGGATTTGTCCATCATGCTCTGGCTCTCTCCTACCATTTACTTGTAGGAGCCACAAGGAGGAAGCAGCCATTGGCCTCACTGCCAACCTTAGATAATTTCCAAGGATTGGGGATGGGGGTGGGGGGTTAACAGAGGAGAGTACAGCTCTGGGTCTCTACACTGGGTCCTACATGCTGGTAACACTGCAGCTTTGTTACTACTGGATAATAAAACACTGGAACTCTCCAGATCACACTCAGGAGTTCCGGGACAGTGAAGCACATTGCAGAGGTTCCCATTACTAATATGGAAAAGATCACCAGTTAGATCCAGAGCCATCAGGTACTGTTCACCTAATTTCCAAACTCTGCAAATACTCACCAATGGAATAAATGATACCGTAAATTAAATGCATCTACACAGATGTTTGAAGACTTGTTCCTTTAAAAAAATACATTAAATTTACATTTGTCACTCTTTTTGTTTGCTTTGAAGAAACAGTTCCCAAATTCTTTTAGGAGTAGGAGAAATGTCCATTAAAGAAATTACTTTCAGCAGGGTCATTTTGAATATGAGCGACTTGATGCTGTGCTAGAATTCGATTTATTGCTCTGCTCTGTAGGTCTGTATGCAAGCCAAGGAGAGAGCCTGCCAAATACTTCTTTTAAGTGTTCCCCTTCAAATTTAAAAAGAATTGGCATGAGCTGCTATCTGAATTGATGAATTAATTTAAAGCATCAGCGATTTAAAAAGCTTAGCTTTGCCAATGAGGTCCTCCCTGGGACAGAGTTGAGTTGTCAGGTGGAAGTGACTGGAAGTTCATTTCCCTTCTGAGATAGCGGTTGCAGGAACCACGGAACAAGCTGAATTCTTTCTTTAAGAATACGCAGTGAGATTATCCTGCCCTCAGATGCTTCCACGGCACCTTACCCTCACTCTCTATGAGAAAGATTAACCTTATGGATGGGATGCGTTAAAGAGTTTTTGACATCAGGAATACAAGAGGAAGAAATGCTGATGTTCCACCAAGCAAGACAAAGAAACTCTTCATATGCTGTAAAGAACAAAGTGGGGCAGGTTGCCAAGAGTGCTAGGCAGGTCCATTAACTTTGCCTGTTCAGCATTAACATCCGTCTTCACTAAGTTGTCACTGGACCCCTTACTATATTACTCAGCATAAGACAGCTCAAGGGAGAAGTTAGCACACTTGTTCGAGGGTTTGGAAATAATCGTCCTTTCATACAGATCAGGCATAACTTTTTCTTCAGGCTTTTTATTCCCAGAATGAATAGAACTTCAGGCATCACGAAAGTGTGTTTGCTGCTGTCTGAATCTTAAATCTTTTAGGCATGCTCAGTCCCTGTCATGAGTGCCCATCTCAAAGTACTAAAAGGTTCAAAACCTTTAAGTACTCTTTCTTTAAGCAATGGAGTTTCAGTATTGTGAAAAGATTCAGAAATCGCCTTGAGAGATAAGGCAAAGGGTATCAATGCTTTGAAAGGGAAATTGGATGTGTATGTGAGGGAGAAAGGAATAGACGGACAGGTTAACAGTAATAGTTCTGAGGATGAGAAGGAAGTGGTTAACGATGGGGTTTATGCATCATGCATTCAGATTTGAAGAACACTATTTACATTTTTTCTCAGTTAATCTGTGATGAGGCTTGGACATTTTGGGTACACAAAGTATTACTCAAAGATTATAGTTGGCTGGTACAGGTTATCAGGCAGACTATATTAGTCAGCTCCATCATGGATAGAGCTGGATACTAGCCTCTGTAGTATCCAAAACATCTTCAAGGAGCAGTGCTTCAAAGAGGCATTATCCATCATCAAGAACCTTCACACCCAGGACATGCCCTCTTCTCATTGTTAATGTTATGGAGGAGGTACAGAAGCTTGAAGGCACACATTCAGTGACTCAGAAACACCTGCCATCTGATTTTTGAATGGACATTAAACCCATGAATACTATCTCAGTACTTTTTTATTTCTGTTTTTGCACTACTTATTTAATTTAACTATTTAATATACGTATGTATACTAACTGTAATTCACAGCTTGTTTCTCTATATTTATCATGTATTGCATTGTACTACTGCTGCAGAATTAACAAATTACACGATGTATGCCAGAGATGAATGAGAAATACAAGATTCTTCTCGGACTTCCAGCCGGGTATAGATATCAACTATAACTGACGTTTCGATGACAAACTCTGCCATCTTCTTCAGGAATGAGAAGAGTTTATTCGTCATGTAAGCTAGGAAAGCAGTAGATCCTTTTTTGCATGCTGGTGATATTAAACCTGATTCTGATTGAGGTGGCCTACGGATGGAAAGCAGAGAATTGTGGGAAGGGAAAGATGTTAGTGGTAGAATCCCATTGTAGATGGCTGAAGAAGAATGGGGTTACCCTTCCACCACCATTAATATTGCCTCTCGCCTGCATCTGCTCCATTTCCTGCACACTTGCCCTCATCTCTTCCTCTGGCTACCATTACAGGACTCTCACATGGTGGATTGGATAGTGGACTACTTGACAGATAGACCTCAGTATGTGCGGTTGGGAGACTGTAGGTCTGACACGGTGGTCAGCAGCACAGGAGCGCCGCAGGGAACCGTACTCTCTCTGGTCCTGTTCACCCTGTACACATCAGACTTCCAATATAACTCGGAGTCCTGCCATGTGCAGAAGTTCGCTGATGACACGGCCATAGTGGGGTGTGTCAGGAATGGACAGGAGGAGGAGTATAGGAAACTGATACAGGACTTTGTGATATGGTGCAACTCAAACTACCTGCGTCTCAATATCACCAAGACCAAGGAGATGGTGGTGGACTTTAGGAGATCTAGGCCTCATATGGAGCCAGTGATCATTAATGGAGAATGTGTGGAGAAGGTTAAGACCTACAAGTATCTGGGAGTACAGTTAGACGAGAAGCTAGACTGGACTGCCAACACAGATGCCTTGTGCAGGAAGGCACAGAGTCGACTGTACTTCCTTAGAAGGTTGGTGTCATTCAATGTCTGTAGTGAGATGCTGAAGATGTTCTATAGGTCAGTTGTGGAGAGCGCCCTCTTCTTTGTGGTGGCGTGTTGGGGAGGCAGCATTAAGAAGAGGGACGCCTCACGTCTTAATAAGCTGGTAAGGAAGGCGGGCTCTGTCGTGGGCAAAGTACTGGAGAGTTTAACATCGGTAGCTGAGCGAAGGGCGCTGAGTAGGCTACGGTCAATTATGGAAAACTCTGAACATCCTCTACATAGCACCATCCAGAGACAAAGAAGCAGTTTCAGCGACAGGTTACTATCGATGCAATGCTCCTCAGACAGGATGAAGAGGTCAATACTCCCCAATGCCATTAGGCTTTACAATTCTACCGCCAGGACTTAAGAACTTTTTAAAAGCTATTATTAATGCTTTTTGAGATAGTGATTTAGATGCATATCATATTTTTACTGAGTTAAGTATTGTATGTAATTAGTTTTGCTACAACAAGTGTATGGGACATTGGAAAAAAAGTTGAATTTCCCCATGGGGATGAATAAAGTATCTATCTATCTATCTATCTATCAATCTATTGTATGTCAGGTCTCATCAATGTAGAGGAGGCCACACCAGTAGCACCAGATACAGTAGAAGACGCCAATAGATTCACAGGTGAAGTTTTGCCTTACTTGGAAGACTGTTTGGGGCTCTGAATGGAGGTGAGGGAGGAGGAGAACAGGCTGGGGTGAAGCACTACTTCTGCTTGCCAGGAGGGAGATTCATGGGTAGGGACAAATGGACAAGGGAATTGTGGAAGGAGCAATACGTGCAGAAAGCAAAGAGTGCGAGAAGGTAAAGATGTGCTTGGCAGTGGGGCAACGTGTTCAGATGGACTTGCTACCCTTGAGCACCAGTCACTGAGGGTTAACTCGCAGTTAATGCAAACAATTAAGAAGGTAAATGCAATGTTTTCCATAATATTGTCAGAATGCGGAAGGGAAGTTGAATTGAATTGGGAAACCACTCGGAGATCCAGCCTTTTGCAGTGGACCGAGCATAAGTGTCCAATCTGCATCGAGTCTCACTTTTATGGAGGAGGCCACACCAGAAATGATACAGTTGATGACCCAGATAGACTCACAGGTGAAGTGTCGCCTCACCTGGAAGACCCTGAATAGTGGTGAGCGAGGAGGGGTAGGGACAGTCGAAGCATTTGTCTCACTTGCAGGGACAAGTGCCCAGAAGGAAATCAGTAGTGATTGATGAGAAAATAAGGAAGGGAGTAATCATTATGGAAAGCAGAGTAGTGGGGAGGGAGAGATACGCTTCGTGGTAGGATCCTATTGGATAACTTGGGAAACCAACACCATTTGTTATCAACCCTATTCAAAGTGCTCACTTGAAGGTTACCGCCCTCGCCGAAGTCACCACTGGTGAAAAGTTGATTGAGAAATGCACTTCCTGCCCTTACGTTTTTATCTTCTTCCACCCAGCTTTCTGAAGTGACTACTTGCTCTGTAATCCAGTTTTATGGACTCTAGTGCCCCTCATTTACTTCACTGAGGGCTTATTCATCCTGTGTATGTCTGACGAGTCCCAAAGTTCAAAGTAAATTTATTCTCATAGGAAAGTACATACAGAATATGCTACCATATGATACCATGACATTCATTTTCTTGCAAGCATTTGTAGGCAAAATGAAGTAATACATTAGAATCTCTGGAAAACCATACCTAAACAAAGAGTGACAAAAAAAGGCAAACTGCAAATATAAAAAAAATCACACTGAGAGCATGAGCTGCAAAGATTCCTTGAAAGTGGGTCTATACATCAGAGAATCAGTTTACAGCTTTGAGTGAGCCACTTGTCTATTCAACAACAAAAGCTCTCTGACGTGTAATCAGGAGGCACTTATTCTATCACCCTTGTGACAACAGTTTAAGCCTATGTAGTTTCGTGTTGCACCGAAGTGATGTCTTAATTGGTTGGGTCATCGGGCTGACAGTACTTTTATAAATTAATTTAATCATGTACTGTGTTTGGCAGTGGAAGAGACATGTTCATTGGCCATCTTTATTTGACTCAAGAGCTTCTTGCTGCTCCCATAATAACGTTATGTAAACATTTCCAGAGTTGGAAACTGTAGCAAAATGTCTTCACTATTTGAAATCTCATTTTTGCATGATTGAAAGCTCCATGTTATTCATAACAACTGATACCTGGAATCACCATATGAGCTTGTCACCTGCTATTGCCAACTTTGAGCCAATGTGAGGTCTGCTTAGTTGAACCATAATCTTCAATCAATGCCTCCTTAGCACCTGACTGAGATTTAGAAATCTATTCAGAAAAGGAAAAGAGAATGGGGACACATTGTGTTATTTTACTCCAACTCATTGATTTTCTTAAAACGTGTATCATTCCCTTTTTGTGCTTTCCCTACATCTGTGGCAGTTCCTCTTGTCTCTGTGGGTAATTGTAGAACGGTACCCAGTACATAGTCACAGAGATGCACAGTGAGAAAAAGGCCCTTTAGCCCACTAAGTCTATGCCAACCATCTTGGCTACCTATGCTAATATCACTTTCCTCCATTAATTCCAAATCCCTCATTCAAACACTTGTTTATCTGTTTGTTACTGTTCCTACATCCTCTGCCAGCTTATTTAAGGTATCAATGTTTAAAGTAAATTTAAACATCGAAGTACATGTATGTCACCCTGAAATTCATTTTCATGTGAGCATACTCAATAAATCTATAATAGAATAATACCCATAACAGAATCACTGAAAGACTACACCAATTTAAGTGTTCAACCAGTGTGCAAATACAAAAGGAAAAAAATAGTAATAATAAATAAATAAGCAATAAACATTGAGAATACGAGATGAAGAGTCATTGAAAGTGACTCATAGGTTGTGGGAACATTTCAATAATGGGGCAAATAAAATTGAGTTATCTCCTTTGATTCAAGAGCCTGATGGCTGAGGGATAATAAATGTTCCTGAACCTGGTGGTGTGAGTCCTAAGGGCTCTTGTACCTTCTTCCTGATGGCAGAAGTGAGAAGAGGGAATGTCCTGGGTGGTGGGAAGGTCTCTGATAATGGATGCTGCTTTCTTGCATCAGTGTTTCATGTAAATTTGCTTAACAGTTAGGAGGGCTTTATCCATGATAGACTGGGCCATATCCACTACCTCTTGTAAGATTTTTTTTTGTGAGGGACATTGGCGTTTCCATACCAGGCTGTGATGCAGCCAGTCAATATATTCTCTGTTGTTGCGTGAACAAAGTCACCAGAGAGAAGTATTGGTAGATATGAAGCAGTCTCTTTATTTGAGAAAATTAGACACTGCAGGTATCATTATTGAGACACCTTTTGGAGCAGGAGGTCTGCCTGACCCAGTGACAGTTTATATGCTAAAGATCAAAGGACAATTCAGGACAATTACATATTTACAATGCATCCTTTGAACAGCACACCACCCTTTTCACACCCACACTACAGACACCCAAATAACAAATTTAAATCAGCATTGTCTGGTCCTTCAGTTAACTGTTGTTCACAGTTCTTAAGAACCCATTATTCAGCACTGCAGTTTAGATACAATCCACAGTTCATATTCGGATCTAAAGACTAGTGGCTGAAGACAGTTGCTGAAGTTATTTGCTATATGTGCTAACCCCATAGAATGCTTTAACACTCTCCACCACACATCTATAGAAGTTTGTTAAGGTTTTAGATGTCAAGCTGAATCTTGACAAACTCCTAAGTTAAAGTACTGCCGTGCTTTCTTCACAATTGCGCTTATGTGCTGAGCCCAGGGCAGGTCCTCTGAAATGATAACACCAAGGAATTATAAGTTGGTGACCCTCTTCATCTCTAATCTTCCAAGGAGAGCTGGCTCATGGACCTCTGGTTTCCTTCTCCTGAAGTCAATAATCAGCTCCCTGGTCTTGTTGATATTGAGTCAGATGTTGTTGTTATGACTCCACTCAGTCAGATTTTCAATCTCCCTCTTATATGCTGATTCAACACTTACTTTGATGTGGCCTGTAACAGCGGTGTCGTCAGCAAACTTGAATATGGCATTGGAGCTGCACTTAGCCACACAGTCATATGCATAAAGTGAGTAAAGCAGTGAGCTAAGCACACAGACTTGTGGTGCAACTGTGCTGATGGAGATAGTGGAGCACAGCTATTTTTGTGTGAAGATTTACTCCTCGTGTCCTATTTTAACATCCTTCATCTGCATTTAAGACAATGGCACCCATGCTTTGGAAACAGATGCTGCCTACCTACCCTATTTAGCTTTTCATCATTTTATGTACCTTTTCAATCATATCATGTTTCATTTGCTGTAAGAATATTAGACTCACCCTATCTAATTTCTCCTTATACATAGACCAGAGGGTTCTAGGTTCAATGTTTGACTTCTGTTGGCATCCTGGTTTCAGCTGAGGCATTATACCCTGGGCATGCAATTGGAAAACAGCTTGCATTCTTTTCCTTTTGCCATTTAGCTGTATCTATTGGGCAAAAAGTCAATATGGACAGAACTCAGATTTTGCTAAGCAAATGTCAAAACTCTCCATCTAAATTGACGTTTGATTGAATGGTAGACTCAAAAGTTTACTCCCTCTATAAATTAACAACTAATGAACTTTACTCCACCTCTGAATTGTGCAATCAGATCTGGTTAGGGAATAAAGCAGGAAGCAGAAATGTAACTAACTTACAGTCTGAACATAACCTTTCTTCATTCTTTTAAGAGGGAAGAAAAATTAAGAGTAGGGTTGCTAGATTGGACTTGACAGAGGCAAATAATGTAACAAAGCAGAAAAGAAAAGCAAAGTCAAACATTTGAAATGTTTTGCACAATTTGTAAATTCTGTCTTAGGCTCATATTTCTAAAGCTAATGATAAAGCTAATCAAGGTATCATTAGAAAGTTCCAAGATTGCTGAATCAGGGAATTAATCATTTTCTGGACTTTCTGGCAGTTCTAAGAGAGTAGGCCAGTGTAGAGGATGTAGGCACAAGATTGGAACAAGCCCAGAGTTATGGCTAATTTGTGCAGGACTAAAGCCAGCAGCAATATATTGAAATTCATTTCCCTGTGTTAGTACCAGTTGGTGGGATTAGGTCACAGCATCTTCAGTTGCTTTGGCCCCAAAAATTTATATCAGAATAAATAAGCAATCTTATTAACTGAACACTAATATGTTCTTCATTAAAACATCTCAGTGGTGTCTATTTTGGTTTCTAACTTTTAGTTTTGCTCTTTCTTCTTAATGCCAGTCCTCTTGAAGCCCACAATTCAGCCATATTCTTATTGTTCATATCTATGATTCCAAAAGAGATAATTATGACTCTTGGGGACTGTTCGACCTCATTGGGAGACAGTCAAGAGGTCAGTATTTTTCCCATACATGTTTACACAATATTCTTCATTAAGAACATGCCGTAGCAGGACAGTTTCATTGTGTTTTAGTCTGGTTGACTCAAAGACAAGCGTTCAGCCAGGGCTTCTAGTTGGGCCATGAAATAAACGTTCATGAGGGACCAACATTGTCTACACATTGTCCTCATTGCTTACTGCTACAGCCAGTGACAGATGAGGCATATTACTTGTGGTCTGTGTCTTCTCTGAGTGGCAGCCTCCTTGAACATCTGCCAGCTAATCTGTTCAAAATAGTCCTGAAATACAGAGATCGCATCGTTAGGCCTTACAGTGATGGTCCTTTTGACTGGTTTCTCCATTTTCAGCAGCGGTCAGTATCCTGTGATGAACGTTATGATGTGGTCAGAGGAGCCAAGATGAGGGCGTGGGATGGCTTTGTAAGTACTGCGTCTCTTTGTATAAACGTGGTCGAGTCTGTTTGTTTCCCTTGTAGCCATGGTGACATATTGGTGGAATTTGGGTAATACGTCCTTCTGGTTAACATGATTGAAGTTGTCTGCAATTATGAAGAGACTATCTGCATGCTTGTTTTATAGACAGCTGATGATACCCCCAGTGTGTTTGGGCTCGGCAGAATATAAACAGCAGTGATGGACACAGCAGTAAACTCCCTTAACAGGTAATGTTGTCGGTATTTAATTGTAAGATGTTCTATTGTCCCAGAACAGTGACTATTAACTATAGATGAGTTTGTGCACCAACCTCTGTTAATGCAAACACAGGATTACACTGATGTGGGATTTCTCCACATGTCTGAGCAGAGCACAGTCATCCCACCAAATTGAAATGCCAAGTCAGGCATATCAAAGGTTCATTTTATTGTCAAAGTATGTGTGTGCAATACAACTCTGATATTCGTCTTCTCCAGATAGTCATGAGATGCAGAAAAACCATGGGATTGGTTGAAAGAAAAGTCACCTCCCTCCCTGCACAAAAAGGAAAAAGAAACAAAATTTGAAAACCCCAAACCCCTCTCCACCCCTCTTTTGCACAAGAAACTAACAGATCACCCATATGAAAAATGGCAGCTGGAACACCAAACTCCCTCCCTCGCAAAAAAAAACCAGTGACAACAGCATCAAACCCCTTAACCCCTTCCCCTGGAAAACAAAACTTTATTTAGACACGTTTCAGTGAATGAATGCATCAGTTCCTCAACTCTTCCTGTGTGTTCATCCACATTCTCAGTGAGTCCTTTTTAATTTCTGATGGACGGATGTTGGCCAGGAAAGGTAATGATTTTGCTAGTCTTGTTGGATTAACTCTCAGCCTAGCTAGTGTCCCAGCTCTCCTTCAGTACTTCTGCTTCCTTCCACACCATTTGCATCTGCCACTCCCTTGGCTGAGCCAGGTCACCGTCTCCTGTCTGGTGCCAACAGAGTCCCTAGACTGATGAGCAACTGCTATTAACTCTGCTACCAATGAGACTTACCAATTAACTCTGCTATCACGGAGAATTGGTTGACTGAAATCCCTGACTGGAAACTTTGAAGTACTAATTACAATTTAAAACTAGCGCCATTATTGGGAGCCAGAGAATCCACTGTGTCACTGCATGCCACCATTTTACTAATTAATTAATACTTGGTGTCAGAGGAAATGGATGAAATCACTTCCTGTAACTGAATATTTTACGTCAGTATCACCAAGAAGGACAAGAATGATGGTGAGATCAGGAAGAAGCATGTTGATATTCTAGTGCTTGTCAATAATAAGAAAGAGGAGGTGCTGGGTTTCTTGGAAAACAGTTGAGGTGGATAAAAACTATGGCCTTAGAGAATGCTGAGGAAAACAAGGGACTGCTTGGTCAATGCAGAGATCTGTACATCTTCTTTAACAACAAGCATTGTGCCAGAAGACAGAAGACCAGCCAATGATACTACTGAACAATAGTGACGACCTTGAAAAGTATAGGCTGATGAGCCTTACTCCAATGGCTGGGAAACAACCGGACAACACTCTTGTGGATAAAGTAATGAGCATTTCAGTTAAGAAGCCGCATATAAAATGATAGGCCAAATATAGAGTGTTGTATGCATTTCTGGTTGGTACACTTTGGGAAGGTTGTAGAGACCTAGAAGATGGTGCAGAAGAGATTGGTAAGGATGTTATGTCACTATATTGGAGAGTATTAATTCTAAGGAAATGTTGGAAAAACTTAGAGTGCTTTCCCTGCTGAGAAGGAGCAAGCTGAGGGATGACTCAGTAAAGTATATCAAATTATGAGAAGTATAAATAGTCAGATTCTGTTTCCCAGGGTTGAAAAAGTCAAAATACTAGAGGGCATTGGTTTAAAGTGAAAGGGAGAAAATCTGAAGAATATTTACATGGCAAAAGTCTTACAAATTCTTAGAACAGGAACAGGTAGGTTCCTGGAATAGGCTGATAGGGGAAGCAGTGGAAGAAGATATGATGGCAATGTTTAAGAAGCATTTGGATTGACACATTTGCAGACAGTGAACAGGGGGATACAGACTGTGTGCAGGCAGATGGAATTAGCTAGATTGACTCAGACATACTGGGCCAAAAGATATTTCCTGTGCTGTACTATTCTGTGTTCTAACTGTTTCTCATTGTAACTGTTGCCCAGTTACTCTGACTTTGTACGTGAACGCAATTACAAAAAAAGCATAGCAGTGCCTCTACTTCCTTCGGAGATGGCGGAGATTTGGCATGGCATCTAAAACTTTTTATTGATGTGTAGTGGAGAGTATATTAACTGGCTGCATCACAGACTGATATGGAAACACCAATGCCCTTGAACAGAAAATCCTACAAAAAGTAGTGGTTACGGCGCAGTCCATCATAGGTAAAACCCTCCCAATCACTACATGAACACATCTACATGAAATACTATAACAGGAAAGCAACATCCATCATCAGGGACCCCCGCCACACAAGACATGCTCTCTTCTCGCTGCTGCCATCAGGAAGAAGGTACAAGAGCCTCAGGACTCACAGCACCAGGTTCAGGAACAATTAGTACCCTCAACCATCAGGCTCTTAATTGAACGGGTAACTTATTCAACTTCACTTGCCCCATCATTGAAATATTCCCACAACCAATAGACTCACTTTAAAGGACTCCTCATCTCACATTCTCAATACTTACTAGTTATTTAATTATTATTATTATTATTTCTTTATTTTTGTATTTGCACTGTTTGCTGTCTACTGTACTCTGGTTGAACACCCTAGGTGAGCAGTCCTTCCTTGATACTGATATGGTTACTATTCCATAGATTTATTGAGTATGCCGACATTAAAAACAAATCTCAGGGTTGTATATGGTGACATATATGTACTTTGATAATAAATTTAATTTGAACTTTGAAGTTACGATTATGATGTGCTTCAAGAGGCAGGTAATGGCAGTCATTAACTCCAGCCTTCCCGACAACCTTGATCCAATACACTTTGCCTACTGCCAAAACAGCTCTATGGTGGTTACCATCTCCCTGACCCTACACTCATCTCTGGTGCGTATAGGCAGTAAAGAGCAACTATATTAAACAGCTATTTATTGACTACCACTTCATCTTCATATTGTAATATTGTAATTCCAACCAAACTCATCACCAAACTCCAGATACCAGGGGTCAACCCCTTGGCACCTGATCAACTGATTGCAATCAGTAGGGATAGGCAGCAAAACCTCCACCACAGTCATTCTAAACACTGGCGCTCCACAAGTTTGTGTCCTTAGTCCCTACTCTACTTCCTGTACGCTCGTGACTTCATGGCCAGATTCTGTTCCAACTCTATCTACAAGTTTGCAGATGATACCATCATAGCGGGCCTTATCTCAAATGAGAAATGAGTTAGAGTCGGGCAGGAACAGAGAGTTTAGGAACATGGCGACATGTCAACAACCTTTCCCTCAGTGTCATCAAAACAAAGGAGCTAGTTATTGACTTCAGAAAGCAGGTGGGGGGGAGGTGTGCACATGTTCCTGTCTAAAACAATGGTGTTGAGGCTGAGAGAATGGAAGGCTTTGATTTCCCATGAGTAAACATTGCCTGTCCTTGTCCAGCCACGTAGATACCATGGACAAGAAAGCTCACCAGTGCCTTTACTTCTTCAGGAGGCTAAAGAAATTTGGCTGTATTATGACCACTTTAACCACTTTGCACTTAAATTGACTTTTTCCCCCTAATTGTGTTCTTGTAAAACTTGAGCATAATTCCTGTTTATGGTTTCTTGTGAATGCTGCTTATATGATGCTATGTGACTGTAATGCTGCTGCAATAAGTTTTTCATTGCACTTGAGCAATGAGTATGTGTCAATAAATTTGACTTTGACTTTGATATTTCCTTTCCATTGGAGATGGGCTCCCTCTATCTTTGTGCGAGAAGCTTAGACTATCCATGTTAGAGTCATCAATATTCATGGTGGTAAAAGAAAAAAGACAATCAGCATTCTTTACTGTTGAAATCCCTGACTGAATATCAAAGTTAAGAGATATTCTTAAAATATTCTTATATTCAAAGTTAAGAGAGTTTATTGTCATATGCACAAGAATCTGTTGTGTGCAGCTTTTTAGAAGTCTAGTTAGGCCGCATCTGGAGTATTGCACACAATTTTAGTCGCCCCATTATAGGAAGGAAGTCAAGACTTTGGAGAGGGTGCAAAGGAGATTTACCAGGATGCTGCCTGGGTTATAAGGAAGGTGCTAGAATGAGACGACGTATAAGATTGGGTTGTTTTCTCCGAGTGGCAGAGTCTGAGGGGAGATCCCTGTCCCGGATGTTTTAAGATTATGAGGGGTATAGATAGAGAAGACATACAGTATCTTTTAGTCAGGGTTGAAATGTCTAATACCCGAGAGCATGCATTTAAGGTGAAAAGGGGTCAATTCAAAGGAGGTGTGAGGGGCAGGTTTTTACAGGGGGAGGTGGCTGTCTGCAATGTGCTGCCTGGATGGTGGCACAGACACGTACACTAGGGATTTGTAAGAAGTGTTTAGATATGTGAGGGAAATGGAAAGATATGGACATCGTGTAGGCGGAAGGAATTAGTTTAGTTGGCCATTTGATAACTAATTTAATTGGTCTGGCACTATATTGTGGGCCAAAGGGCCTGTTCCTGCACTGTTCTATGTTTCGTGTTCTTTATCTATCACAAGTGCAGTGAAAACTTACTTGCAGCAGCGTCAAAAACACATAGCATAATAAAAGCAGCTTTCACAAGAAAGCATAAATTAAGCAAAAATTATACACCAGTTCTACAAGAAAGAACACAATTAAAATAAAAAGATCATACAATGATACTACAGTGTAATGTGTGACAAATCTGTGTTGTTGTCCAAACTCCATACTGAGTGCTTTTTCAAATTGTCGTCCTTACTGGAAACCAGAATCAATGTTTATTAAAGTTGTTGATTGGCTTTTACTTATTTTCTATGCTGGCTTTGTATGCAGTGGTGAGGAGCAGGAACCCTGAGAGAATGCAGACCAGGGCACTCCGATGCTAAATGGCTGGACCATTGCCCAGACTGAGATCAGCTCACTGAGCAGAAGCTCCTTTCATACCCTGTCAAACCTGTGCCAACACCGGTGGCTTTTGACACGCAGGCTTTAAGCAGCTGGCAGCATCTGAAAGCCAAAGCTGCTGGGTTCGCTCATGCCAGCCCCAAGGAAGTCCTGCCAAAAGCAGGATTCTTGCTGTTGACTGGCCTTGTAGAACTCAGCCTTGGGCTGTAGCTGATGTGCATGATGTGTAGAACAGAGACTGGCAACAAGAATAAGTCTTGCAAAAGCAGCTCTAGACTAAGGATCAAACAAGGGCTTCCTGCTCAGTACAATGCCAACCTTCAGAACAGTCCTCACCAAAGCAACTTAAAAGGATCTTTAAAGTAGTCAGGTCTAATTCTTTGCGAACATTTTGGTGAGCAAAAAAAGGGGATGCCTGTTTTCTGATAGTTGTGGGTTTTGTGACGTATATTTACGATGGCTGGAAGGTTGACTCATAAAGGCCAAAGTAAACACAGGCTGCATCTACAAGGCGATTCATGTCTTTCACATCAGAGAAAGAACCGATATAAATCTCTTTCGGTATTTCAGCAGTTTCATGGCATTCTGGTCAGGTTTCTCATAAAAGCTTTTGTTTTACAAGCGGAGATTCAAAAGAAAACCAAAATAGCACAACTGCAACAGGAAAGGTTCAATCCTCCCTCCTGTTCATGGATAATTATTGTTTGTGCTTCCTCTCAACAGCCGCAGATTTACAGACCCTCCACTAGCAAACAAGTTCTTTATCCCAGGGTAGTCAACCCTCCTCTGCTGGAAGCTCTGCCTCCTACTGATGGGGAAGCTCCAAGTGATCCGGCGCCCTTCTCTCACCTCAGCCACCCCGCCACCCAGTAGACTGTGAGTCTCAGCAACTTATTCAATTATGAGGGAAACCATGACTGCACTTTCTACCACAGTGTTGAACCTTTATATAGTATCGTTAATGGAGTAAAGCATCTCCCCACCCCCAGCTAGTCGAGTGAATTGTGGTACATCAGGAATTTTGTTTTGCTCATGAATTAAATTTATTCTTGCCTTACTCATGAATTAACTAATGCCAGAAGTAAGTGCAATTACAGTGTATTTACTTTCAATATAGGCCTGGAATTACTGCTCCATTGTGTAATGGTTTAATAAAACAACCATTAGTTTTGAGCTGAACCAGTATTTTTCAGCAGACAGCAGGGAACTATGGTGTGTGTGACCCAGGAATGTACAGAGCTATCACTGTTGCTCACCCAACAACTCTGTACAGGGGGAGGGGGATCCCAAGGAGCACACAATGACGTCCTGAGCCCAGCACATTGATGCAATAACAAGGAATGTGGGTCAATGTCTTAAGGAGCTTTGGCTTGTCACCTAACACTTCGATGAACTTCTTCGGTGGTACTGCTGAAAGTATTCCTGACTTCTTGCATCCTGGTCTAGTACTGCATTTCTAATGTTCAGGAACATAGAAGCTGCTGAGAGTAGTGGACTCAACCCAAAGCATCACGGACACAAAATTAAAGAAACAAAATAATAGTACAAAACAAAAGCAAGAACAGTTCAGAAATGTACATGAATTGTTCAGAAGTCTGAATTGACACGAGGTGCTGCTTCAAGAAGGCAATATCTACCGTTAAAGATCCCCACAGCCCAGGTCATGCCATCTTCTTGTAGCTACATTTGGACAGGAAGTAGAGAAGCCTGAAGTACTCACACCATTTGGTTAAAAAACAGCTACTTTCCTTTAATTCCTCAACCAACTGGCACAACCCTCATCCCTAGAGTTTATCAACACAATGACGTAATACATGGCAATCCCCTTGGTTGCCATAGGCATCACTTACCATTTGAGAAAACCCCAAACCCACAGCACCTGAAGTCGAGTTTCCCATTAGGGGTTGCCATTTGAAGAGCTTCCATCATTCTTTATTCTCCATTGCATATTGAATTTTGGCATCCTCCGATTCCGATTCAGATCCAGATTCAGTTTATTGTCATTTAGAAACCACAAATGCAATGCAGTTAAAAAATGAGACAACGTTCCCCCAGAATGATATCACAAAAGCATATGACAAAACAGACTACACCAGAAAATCCACGTAATGTTTGGCGGTCCCCAATCCAGAGTCTGGAGAGGCCGCTGCATATTAATATCGCGCTACCGTTTAGCGTGTTCCCCGGAAAGGAGCTCCATATTCACCAGACAAAAACAAGACCAAAAACTAAAGCTACAAGACCTGCACAAAACCAGATAGTTACAACATATAGTTACAACAGTATAAACAATAGCATAACTGATAAAAAAAAACAGACTATGGGCACAGTAAAAATAGTCCAAGATGTTAAAGGACTGTAAGTTCAAAAGAAATTACCACAGTTTCCACAAGTCCCCAGGGTCCCGACAGACTCGCCATCCCACGCCGGCGGCAGAAGGGAGTACCCCAACTATGGACTTACACGGCGCCGCCCGACTCAGCCTCGCAGACACAGCACACAATGAAAGCTCCGTCGAACCCAGCCTCGCAGACACAGCACACACCGAAAGCGACCCGACCGCAGCGGACTCCGAGTCCGTCGAACCTCCGAGCCAACGACCATCCCCTCCGGCACAGCTTCTCCGAGCACCATCCTCTGCCAAGCGTATTAAGACGGCCCCGCCAACGGCCATCGGCAACGCGACCCCGAGGACTGGGGGCCTTTTCTTTCCAGCAGAGTCCTGGACCTCACTGCAGCAGCAGCAACGAAGAAGGTCTTCCTGTAATTTCCGGATGTTCCTCCATGCTCCCACGTCCGTTTTCAATTGATTATGATTGCGCACAGCACACCACTTCACAAATAACAGATAATCAGTTCCGGAGTGGCCGCTGCAAGCTGCGTCACGCCGCCATCTTGGATCTTGGAAATTCTCATCACATTTATTGAAGTATCTTCCCCCAAGGGACCCCAAACAAAACTGGGAAGAGTTCCCTCAAATTGAAGCTGCCTTTACAAGTTGAAGGAGCAGAGAGTAACGTGGCTGCTGAAGCTGTTGACCAACAGCGCCAGAGATCTGGGTGCAGTCTTGAGCTTGAGTGCTGTCTGTGTGGAGTTCATACCTTCTCCCTGTGATTATGTGGCTTTCTTCCAGGTGCGCTCTTTTCCCCTCACACCTCAAAGGTGGTCAGTTAATTAGCCTCTGTGTCTGAATTGCCCTCTAGCACTGGTGTCCACAAAGCAAGGGGTCAGAGGCAGCACATATTTGCACACGGACATAGATCTAAAAAACTAAACACCACAAATAATTATGAGTTTTTTCTCTAGTCCTGATGAAGGGTCTCAGCCTGAAAAGTTTACTGTTTACTTTTTTCCATAGATGCTGCCTGGTCTGCTGAGATCCCCCAGCATTTTGTTTAATGGTTTTCTATCACTCTATAATGACTGCTGTCTGCTTTTTGGTTGACTTTTTCATGGGAATGCTTATTTTTCTCTGGTTCATACTTTGTTGACTTTGAAACATGCAGGTCTACATTTCACAGAAGAACTCTAGACTCTACTGTTTCTGTTAAGCTTTTCCAAGTTTTGAGATGAACAATGAGTAGAGGGCATGCCCTGGGTGATGGGGGTCTTTAATAATGGACATTGCCTTTCTGGGGCACTGCTCTGTGAAGTTATTTTGGGTACTTCAGAGGCTAGTATCCAAGGTGGAGCTGATTAATTTTACAATCTTTCTGTAGCACCTTTTGGTCCTGTACAGTAGCACTACCCCCCTCCCCCTGTACCAGACAGTGAGCAGCCTGTAGGATGCTCTTTATAATAATCTATAGAAGTTTTAGTTGACAAACCAAATCTCTTCAAACTCCTCATAAAATATTGCCTTCTTTATAGCTGCATCAATATGTTGGGACCAAGTTAGATCCTCAGAGATCTTGGCACCCAGGAACTTGAAACTGCTCACTCTCTCTGATCCCTCCATGAGGATTAGTTCATGTTCCCTCATCTTACCCCTCCTGAAGTCAACAATCAGCTCTTTGGTTTTACTGACGTTGAATGCAAGGTTGTTGCTGTGCCACAACAAGAATCCACACCGCTCAGCTAGCTGATATATCTCGCTCTTATATCTTCTCTTATCTCTATCTGAGATTCTACCAACAATGGTTGTACCATCAGCAAACTTACTGATGGTATTTGAGCAATACCTAGCCACACAGTCATGGGAATAGAGTGAATAGAGCAGTGGGCTAAGCATACACCTCTGAGGTGCACCAGTGTTGATAGTCAGTGAAGAAGACATATTTTCACTAATCCATCAAGATTGTGGTCTTCCGGTTAGGAAGTCGAGGATCTAATTGCAGACCAAGGTACAGAGGCCCAGGTTCTGTAACTTATTGATGAAGAATGAGGGAATGATGGTGTTAAATGCTGAGCTATAGTCACAAACAGCATCCCGAGATGATTGCTTGTATTGCCCAGGTGACTTAGGGCCTTGCAAAGAACCAATGGGATTGCATCTGCTGTAGTCATTTGAGGCAATAGGCAAATCGCAGTGGGCCTAGGTCCTCGCTGAGGCAGGAGTTGTCTGTAGCCATGACCAACCTCTCAAAGCATTTCATCACCGTAGATATTAGTGCTACTGGGCGATAGTCATTAAGGCAGCTCACACAACTCTTCTTAGACACTGGTATAATCGTTACTTTCCTGAAGCAGATGTGAACTTCTGACCATAGCAGTGAGAGACTGAAAATGTCCTTGAATACACTGGCCAGTTGGTTAGCACAAGTTTTCAGAGCCTTACCAGGTACTCCGCTGGGGCCTGCCGCCTTGCGAGGGTTCACCCTCCTTAAAGACGGCCTAATATCAGCCTCCGAGCAGATCACAGGGCCACCCAGTGCAGCAGGGATCTTCACAGCCGTAGTTCAATTTTCTCTTTCAAAGTGGGCATAGAAAATGTTGAGTTCATCTGGTAGTGAAGCATCGCTGCCATTCATGCTGTTGGGTTTTGCTTTGTAGGAAGTAATGTCTTGAAAACCCTGCCAGAGATGATGTGCGTCCGATGTTGCTTCCAAACTCGCTTGGGTATCTGCTCAATCTGATACTTCTAACTAGACCACTTCTCTAACCCAACTTCCCACTATAGAGCCAGAAAACTTGCAGTTTCACTGCACTCTACTGGAGCACAGCTGAACCAGGATTAGCCATCATGTTTAACCTGTACGCTCTGGCCCTCACCTGAACAGACAAGTGCCTCTGGCAATGGGCACACCCTCCAAACTAGAAGTCACAACTTGCCTTTCACTCACTTAGAGTTCAGAATTTGAGTCTGGGTTCCAGAAACGATTATCTCATTATCTGAATCCCCAGTGATGCACTTCAGTGCTGTAAGAAATCACAGACAATACAAAGTCATGAAATCAGCAAGGATTTGCTGGGCTTCGAGCACCAGCATAGCTTGCGCACAGGGGAAACCCATGTGGTCATGAGAAGAACACGTCTTGTAGACCGCGGCAGAATTTGAACCCCGATCTCACAGCTGGTGCTGCAAAATGCTGTGCTAACTGCTTCTCTACTCTGCTGTCCCATGGTATTAGATGATTTTGTAGCAACAATGTACACTAAATTGCCAACTCCTTTTTTTTTCATCCAAGTTTCTATTTTCCTTCATTACAACAAAAATGGAATTCAGAAGAAATATAACCAAGATGATTATATTGAGATCCTTCAATGTATGCAGCAAAATGTTAGAGATCTTTTACCAGTCCGTTGTAGCGAGTGCAGTCTTCTCTGCTGCTTTGTGTTGGGGGATCAGCATCGGTGCTGGTGATGTAAAAAGACTAAATAAACTCATCAAAAAGGCTGGATCCATCCTTGGCTACAACCTGGACTTGAATTTTAATTTTAATTCAAACCAACAGTTCATTTTCCAAACCAATGGACTTTTCCCTTTAGGTCTCATCCTCTCCATGACCTACTGATTAAACAGTAGAGTACCCTTTCAAACAGACTCATTCAGCTCTGCTGTCACAAGGATTGCTTCAGAAAATCTTTACTACCAAGTGCAATGAGCACATACAACAGTTCGTCTCTGTGCGACAGGGAACACACATCGTAGTAAAACAGTCTATGTATTATTATTTTGTCCATTGCAAATTCCAAATGATTATTGTGTATATTACTATTCTGTACTTTATTATTAGTTAAGTCTGCACACTGTTAAGTGTGTTTATAAATGTTGCTGCTCTAATGAAAGAATGTCCTAATCGGGATCAAAAATTTATTCTTATTATTATTGTTGTTATTATTATTAGTATTATTATTATTGTTGTTGTTGTTGTTGTTGTTGTTATTATTAACTCATGCTGTTATTCATTATCACCAATTATCTACCACAGCATGTAAGTGAAATCTATCCCAAAGAAGATGAGCACTATCTGTTTAACACATAAATTGTCTCCTACAGTCTTAGCCCAACTTTCTCCCAGTTGCCAGTACTTTTCTCTGCTGTGTCAATCACTCATAGTGTGAGAGAGAGAGAGAGTGAGATAGACAGAGAGAGAGAGAGGATTGATAGAGGAAGAAAAAGAATTTAAACAAAACAACAAGAAGTAAAAATTAAGAAAGCTTTGACATAAAACAGCAAGAAGTAATAAAAGATATGACAGACAAAGATAACAGCACCAGAGGCCAGGGATTACAGAAGACTGACTCATGGTACAATAAGCTTTCCCTTGTCTCCAGGGTTCAAGTTACTGATAAACTTTGACACTTGGGAATTGATGAGGTGGAAAATGGGTAAAAGTAGGCTTCGCACAAGAACCTTCAGCAATGGAGTTCTATTTCACCTTAAAACAGGTGGTGAAGTTAACGTTGACAGTGAGAAAGTAATCAGAGTTGGATCAAGTGCTGATTCAATCATTGGGATTGTTTATTTCTGCACCAACCAGTTCTGAGGTCTTCTGGGTTACTTTAATTGGATTCGTACCTGCAGAACATTGAAAACAAGACAAAGACAAGAAAAAATCCACTCCATAAAAACACCATATTAATCTGCTGCTATTGGCTACTGTGACAAGAAGCAATACTCCTGGATTTGGTGCTATTTTAATTCATTCTCTGGCTTCATTGGCAAATGGGATCTATTGCATGTTTCCAGTTGCCAAGATCAAATGGAAGCAAGCAATAAGGAAGGAAAAATTTCCAAGTTAGGTTGCTGTGAAGTCCAAAGTCCAAAGTCTGAAGTTTACAGTTTAAAGCAATCATCATTCTTGCTGGGACATTGTTGGGCTCCATTGTCCTTGCTGTGTATAATGTGTTCTCCTATTTTTTTTTCATCTTATATGAAGTGAACAGAATTGTCTGAAGACTCTATTTCTCTATTTTATGATTGTGTGACTAGGTGACTTACCAAAGGACCATGATGGATCAAAAATTCAAGAGATTCTGCAGATGCTGGAAATGCAGTGCAACAGACAAAAAGTGCTGAAGGAACTCAGCAGGTCAGGTAGCATCTATGGAGAAGATTAATCAGTCGACGTTTCACCTTGGCCCAAAATATCGACTGGTTATTTCCTTCTGTAGATACTGCCTGACTTGTTGAGTTCCCTTAGCATTTGGTGTGTGTTGATCAAGATGGATCAGCCACGCAACTTAAACATTCAAGCTTACAAGCTCTTATGTTTGCATGCATATTTCCCATTGACTTAGCAAAAATATGATATAATTAAAGACGGAACCTGGAAAAAGGAGGAATAGCTTGCAGATGGTTGTAAGTGAGATTACACTGACAAATGTGGGGCTTTGGGTTGACTAAGTCACTAGTTTCTTTGTTGTAGTATACTATTATTTCATAACTTTATATTGCTGATTATTGTTTTATAATAAATAACTCAGGCTCCTGTGAGTGAATAACTGGGTTTCACAAAATGCAATATCCCGTAACAAGAAGTTATATGGAAACATTAGAAGGAATTCCCTGTCTTATGTTTATTCTTTCTCCCAGAAGTAATGTAATGTTTTCCAAAGTGTAGATGTGTTTTTCAGTTTGTTTTTCACTTTGGAAAGTTATTGGTGAGAATTTCCTGGCACTTGCTCCTCCCCTGCCATCGCTCCATGATTCTAAATGCAGGGTTGGGCTGTGTGTCCAGTCAAAGCCACAGCATGGAAACCAGTTCCAAGGAAATTCCAGCCAAACTTAATTACAGAGTTTCTATGACATGTGATACAGAGGGTAATTTCACTGAAGTCAGTTCATAGCCTAAAGTGTCAGGGACTGAGCTGTTTACAATTCATACAAATTCTTGATGCTTGAATCTGCCTAATAAGATTCCAATTCTATCTAACGATAATGGAATAGAATGACAGCATTGTTCCTTTCTTTCAGTAAGATGGCAGTACACTCAGATGCAGCAGTTTCTACGGGATCAGCCAAAGGTGTTATTGTCTTGTTAATGTGATTTTCACGATTGCAAGACCCTGCTGAATATTAAGAACTTAAAGTACTGCAGGTCTACCCCATCAACCAGTTGCTCATTGGTGGAGAAACTGAAGGAGCTGGACTTGGTACAGCCTGCGACAGAGGTGCATCGGTGTGCAAAGATGGTGTGCAGTCTAACAGCGAGTGATCATCTTAGTCACTGTTGGACATTGGTGGTGTGGAGTACTGCAAGTCCATTTCGTTGGCTTATCGGTGAATGGTGGGGGAGCTACGTGCCTCAGTCATCATGAGGACTAGGCTTCGTTACAATGATACCGGTTTGCAGCCGCCTGGTGGAGGCGTTGGAGTCAAATGCTCCACTGGAGCACCAGAGGTGGTGTTGCACAGCATCTATGCTGGAGTCGGTGCTGCCCCCAGTGTTCACTCAGCAGAAAGCAAACTGTATTGTGTTTGACTGCTGCAACCTTCATGGACTCAGGGACTTGGATTATATTTCTATATGTGACTGTATGTTACTGCTAGCTTACGTATGCTTCCTATCTCATATGTGTTATATGTGCCTTGTGCTGTGTATGATTGTTGGTGCTGTGTTTTGCACCTTGGCCCCAGAGTAACTCTGATTAGTTTGGCTGTATTAATGTATAGTTAAATGACAATTAAACTTGAACTTGAACTGTTATGCACTCACATCCTTATAGCAATTGCATAAAAACAGAACTGTGAACCAAACACTTTGAGTAATGCCCATGTTCTTAGGGCTTTATAAGGCATTTGACAGACTCCACGTGGAACCCTGTGATCAGTTTTGGGCTCCTTATCTAAGAAAGGATGTGCTAGTGTTGGAGAGGATCCGGGGAGGTTCATGAGAATGATTCCAGAATTGTTAGGGTTAACGCATGAGGAGTATTTGATGGCCTAGAGAGAGTGGACATGGAGGTGTTTCCTATAGTGAGAGAGTCTAGGACCTGAGGGCACAGCCTCAGAATAGAAGGACGTCCCTTAATAACAAAGATAAAGAGGAATTTCTTTAGCCAGAGGGTGGTGAATCTGTGGAATTCATTGCCACAGATGGCTGTGGAGGTCAATCCATTTAAAGCAGAGGTTGATAGGTCTTTAATTAGCAAGTGTGTCAAAGGTTATGGGAGAAGGCAGGAAAATGGGGTTGAGAAGGATAATAAGTCAACCATGATGGAATGGCAGAACAGGCCTGATGCTGAACTTTGCTCCTTTGATTTTTGGTCTTATGTTTTAAAGTGGGCAGAGGAGAATCCAAAAATGTCTTTGAATGTTCAGTATTGACTTTCAAACTGAACTGATGTATGAGTTAGAACAATTGACTGATGAGGGTGCTATTCTTTTATTTCTATGTCTACTGATGTCACATTTTAAATCACTATTAAAAAAGGCACTTACTGCACTGGCTCTTTCTCATGAAATTGCAAGAGATATGACACCTTGGTAGGCATGCTATGTTGGTGCCAGACAACACTTGCGGGCTGCCCCCAGCACAACCCTAGGTGTGCTGGCTGTTAACACGAATGACACATTTCAATGTATCTTTTGAGTTACGTGTAATAAATAAATCTGAATCCTTTTTCCTTGTCCCTTCCCAATGGCCAGTGCCTCAAGCAATCCTTTCAGGTGAAGCAGTGGTTCTCTTGCATTTCTTCCTTTTACCTTGATGTCTCTGTCTGATGCTTTATGCACAGTGCATAAAGTCAGTCCGGATCAGAATCAGCATCTCCAACACTATCACACTGAGCACGGGGGCCCCCCAGGGCTGTGTGCTCAGTCCACTGCTGTTCACTCTGCTGACCCACAACTGTGCTGCAACACACAGCTCGAACCACATCATCAAGTTCGCCGATAACATGACCATGGTGGGTCTTATCAACAAGAACGATGAGTCAGCATACAGAGAGGAGGTGCAGCAGCTAACGGACTGCTGCAGAGCCAACAACCTGTCTCTTAATGTGAACAAAACAAAAGAGATGGCTGTTGACTTTAGCAGGGCACGGTGAGACCACTCTCTGCTGAACATCAACAGTTCCTCGGTAGAGATTGTTAAGAGCACCAAATTTCTTGGAGTTCACATGGCAGAGAATCTCACCTGGTCCCTCAACACCAGCTCCATAGCAAAGAAAGCCCAGCAGTGTCTCTACTTTCTGCAAGGTCTGAGGAAAGTCCATCTCCAACCTTCCATCCTCACCACATTCTACAGGGGTTGTATTGAGAGCATCCTGAGCAGCTGCATCACTGCCTGGTTCGGAAATTGCACCATCTTGAATTGCAAGACCCTGCAGCGGATAGTGAGGTCAGCTGAGAAGATCATCGGGGTCTCTCTTACCGCCATTACAGACATTTACACTACACACTGCATCTGCAAAGCAAACAACATTATCAAGGACCCCACGCACCCCTCATACAAACTATTCTCCCTTCTGCCATCTGGGAAAAGGCATCAAAGCATTCGGGCTCTCATGACCAGACAGTGTAACAGTTTCTTCCCCCAAGCTATCAGACTCCTCAGTATCCAGAGTCTGAACTGAAGCCAACTTACTGCCCTCTACTGTGCCTATTGTCTTGTTTATTATTTATTGTAATGCCTGCATTGTTTTGTGCACTTTATGCAGTCCTGGGTAGGTCTATAGTCTAGTGAAGTTTTTTTCTGTGTTGTTTTTACGTAGTTCAGTGTAGTTTTCGGATTGTTTCATGTAGCACCATGGTCCTGAAAAACGTTGTCTTGTTTTTACTGTGTACTGTACCAGCAGTTATAGTCAAAATGACATCAAAAAGTGACTTAACTTGACTAACAAATCCAAATGTAAGCTTGCAGACTGCACCACATCTTCCATTAGGACACATTGCAGGCTTATACACTCAATATCTAAGTTTACAACTTCAACTAAACTTGCTCTGTCTGTATGATCACTTGCTAATTCACCCGTGATTTTTCTCTCTCCATTATTGCAGTCTGAACTGCTAGGCATGACGTACAGCTCTGAATTTTTCAACTTCTAGATTCCTTTGTTTGTTCTCAGTCTCTAAGCTCCCTCATTCCCTATTTTTTATGTTCCATAGTTCATAGGCCCTTTCTCTCTATCTGCATCGACTGGATGACAGCATACATAGATTATCCTCACAGCAGCCCAGGCCTTACCTTGTCAGAGATCATACCTGTCCCTCCTCCATACTCCCTGCAACTTAAAACCCAGCTGTTTTCTTTCTTTTCCAGTTCTGACAAAGGGTCTTTGACTTAAGGCTTAACTTTGTTTCTTTTTCCACAGATGCTACATGACCTGCTCAATGCTTCCCCATTTTCCGTTTTTCCTTCAGATTTGCAGCATCTACAGTCCTTTGATTTTCAATAGACCCTAGAGTCTTGCCAAATGGCTACTTTACCTTACCTGCTGGTTTAGGCAGGATAGATGATCTACATATATTTTAGCTTGGAACTACTTCTTAATCTTTTTATATAATGAAAAGAAAATGTATGTAAAAGCCCGTTTAATATATTATTTTTACTTTAACCCAAATCCAAATTAGTTGCAGAAATGAGATTGAATCTGCAAGACCCTTGTTGTAACGGCTTTGTAAGAAAGTCTCAATATTTTTTCAACAAATTGAATGAACCTTTCGAAGTAAAAAAAAAAGAGAAAAAACCGGACAAGACTCCCCATCCCAGTGAGTTGAATTTTATCCTTTAAAATTATCAACGTTTGAGGTCCAGCGAGATCAGAGGTTCTTCTGTAGTTTAAATAATGATCATAAAAGGCCATCTTCCATCAGCCAGCTTCTCAGGTGACTTGTTTCCACAGCTCTCTTTTCTCTAGGTTTCTGAATAGAACTTATTGATTTAATGTCTTGAGATCCTGCAAATTCTGTCATTAAAATGATTTATTGGGCCATGGGAAAAATGCCTCCTGCCAAGAACACAGCACTAGAAGAGACAATGCCGGCATCTGTGAGGCATATGCCATCAAGGTAGCCTTTCAGATAAGAACAGGGTCTGGGATTGCTCTTCTCCAGGGTTATGAATGCTTAACTAATTGCCAGTCAGGTGCTGAAGACATGCTCTGAAGTCACGTCAGTTTGCATCTGGGAAGCAGCAATGTCAGTCAGATCGGGACAGCTACATTCTTGTCTGTAAAAAACCGTCCCACCCTGGGCTGACCACAAAAGCAATGTATCCTGTTGTTCCAGGCAGTTCATTCTGTACCATTATCTGATGTGTACGACAGTAACCGCTTGCTAATTATGGAGCAAATCAGCAGTGTGAGGTTTGTTGCATCGCCAGTTCTGAGAACAATTGGACATTTGTTGTTAGAGAAGATTATACAGAGCCAGGCAGTTTCCCTCAAATTATCCTCATTTACTGGGACTGCTTGGACCTGTTATACTGGAATAGAAAAAAAATTAATGAGTACTTCAGCAGTTTCTGCTCCTAAATGCTGAGGCCCTTTTTCAATATGTATCAAAACATTTGTGTCCTTATTTTCCTTCTAATAATTACTGTTTCATGTCGCCTTGGATTCCAGCCTGAACTTGCTCGATTCATTTCAAATGTTGTGTATAATAGTTCTCCTGTCAACTGATTGCAAAGCTTTTTGACGAATACCCATCTAGATTCAATGAAAGGAATACTTTTCTATCCTATTTGTCTGAGTTTTCACCAAAGTAGCTGCTGGGGAATGCTGTATTATTTCCTTTCCCAATGTTACTGCTCTGCTTTTCAAAATAATTAGGGAAAAAGGACAAACTTACGTGCCTCAAGAAGTCTCAAACTGTATTACAATCAACAAGACAATTTTGAAAAGTTTTACTGAAGCTGGAAATCTGTAAGAAAAAAGTAAAAGCTGAGCAGACAAACATGCATGTGTGGAACCAGAGACTGCTGATGTGTAGTTTATGAGAACTGGAGAAAGCTGGAGATACAACATGTTTTAAACAGGAAAAGTAGGGAGAGGATGAAGGCTCCAAGAGGATGGTTCTTCAATGCCAAATATATAATAATGGGAGAAGTAATGGATGAGCTCAATAAGTTCCAAGAAAGACTGGAATAATGCAGAATCAAAGTGAGACCTAACACAGGTTGGGCAATTGCTTTGTCACTGCCAAAGTCAGGATCTCCTGGTGGCTGTCCACTTCAATTTGACCTTCCATTCACATTCTGACATGTCTATCCATAGCCTCCTCTACTGTCATGATGAGGCAAACTCAGGTTAGAGGACCAACACTTCGTATTTCGTCTGTGTAGCCTCCAACCCAATGGCATGAGCATCAACTTCTCTAACTTCTGGCTGTTAATTCTCCCTCAACCCTTCTCTCTTTATCCATTCCCTATTTTGCTTAACCTTTCATCCCTTTTCTTCTATTCTCTTGCCTATCACCTCCCTCTGGTTCCCTCATCCTTCCCTTTCTTCTGTGGACCGCTGCTATCTGTTTCTTCCTTCTTCAACTCTTTCCTCTTCCACCTATCTCCTCCTAGCATCATACTGCATGCCCCTTTCCCCACCCACCCATCTTCGCCCTCACTTAGTCTCACCTATCATCTATCACCTGTCAGCTTGTACTCCCTCCCTTTCCCCCACATTTTCATTCTGGCTTCTTCCCCCTTCTTTGCCAATTCTGCTGAGGTTTTCAGCCCGAAACATCGACTGTCTATTCCCTCCCATGGCTGTTTGATCTGTTAAGTTCCTCCAGGTGCGTGTGTGTGTGCGCGCGTGTGTGCGTGCGTGCGTGCGTGCGTGTGTGTGTGTGTGTGTTGCTCTGCAGAATCTCTTGTGCTTGTAGTTAAAAGAGACGCTTTGTTTTCCATGCTCACACAGAAAGATGCAGTCGGAATTAGACTGCTGTTAAGAATAATTTAAGAGTGGAGGAAGAAGATATCTCACTTACATACTGAATGCATCGAGGAAGGGAAGGTGTCTTCGCTGGAACAACATGCTAGCAGTGATGGAAAGGGCAAAGATCCATTGCACTTGATGAGAATGAATGAGATCTCTGTGAACCTTGGCTGGGGGAAATATACAGAATGTACTGAACATAAGAAAGGATACATTTACCTAGAAAAATTGAAATTTAGGAAATGGCTAGAGT
Source organism: Hemitrygon akajei (assembly GCF_048418815.1). NCBI lineage: Eukaryota > Metazoa > Chordata > Chondrichthyes > Myliobatiformes > Dasyatidae > Hemitrygon > Hemitrygon akajei. The sequence goes on from NC_133131.1 coordinate 139,861,631, forward strand.
TTGGATTTCATATTGCCGACTGAGGTTATGATTTCAGTTACCATCATGAGGTCATGATTTCGGTTACAATCATGAAGTCATGATCAGCCTCTACAACCACATGAGGACCCATCAACAGACAACCCCCTTTGGAGAATATTGATTCAAGTGATTGCACTGCATCTGCCTCAAGAGTCTATCTTCAAAATTGCCAAGACATTTTTTATGGCATTAAGAGGGAAGGCAGTACCTTGGCTTGAAGTTTCATCTAAAAGTTGACACATTGGCAGGACATTGGTGCTGCTACCTCATGGTGCTGGAGACCCAAGTTCAATCCTGCCCTCAGCTGCTCTGTGTGTAGGGCTTGGATATTCTTCCTGTGACCGTAGGGGATTCCACTGGGTGTCCCAGTTTCCTCTAACATCATAAAGATGTGTGGATTGGAAGGTTATTGTCCCTCGAATTGGTGAATGGGATAATCTAGGGGAAGTTGATGAAAGCTTAAAAGGAGATAAATATAGGTTTGGTACAAGTGGTGGTTTGTTGTTGGCACAGACTCAGTGGCCAGGCTCCTTGCTGTATCTCTTCACGATTCTATGACTTTATGATCTCGAGTAGTGGGTCACTCGCTCAGTATTGAACTGATGTAGTAGGTTTGAGTTTATTGAGTAGAACTTGGACCCACTACTTTTAGGTTCAGCCATACGAGTGCTATTACTTATCATCTCATAAGATGCAAGTTGGTTTAGCATTTGACTAGGTGCTACGTAAGTATTAATTTTGCATGTACAGACTAATAATGTATTTTGACACTGTTGACTATTCCATTTCTTGCTCTTTTTAACTATTATAATCTGTTATTGGTCTTTGAGTTTAGCATGATGGTTTATGAAAAATACGAATCCCAATAACCCATACACATAGGAATGTCCTGCCTTACCTTGAGATTTTTGCGAGCTACCTACAATGTGCCCAGGAAAGGATCAGAAAATCCAGTATGGAAAATGCATTGAATATCAGATTTCAGAGGTCATAAGTGCAAGCAGCCCTGTAGGAATATGGATATTGTATGAGGAGGTCAATGGTGCTGATTGGATATTGCATGAGTACAGTCGGCCCTCCTTATCTGAGAGCGATTGGTTCCAGGACCCCTCGCAGATACCAAAATTTGCGGACGCTCAAGTCCCTTATTCAACCTGGCTCAGTGCGGTGGACATTAGGACCCAGCGGTAGAGCTCTGAATCCACAGTGTTTCTGTTCACGAAAATAATCACGATCACGATTGAAAATAAAGTGGAAATAATAAGGTGATCGGAAAGAGGTGAAACATCATCAGTCATTGGAAAAGCATTAGGCTACGTCGGTCAATGATCGGAAAATTTTAAAAGACAACATGAGAAAGGCTCTGCCCCAATGAAAGTTACAATTATTACTAAGCAACGCAGTGGTTTAATTATGGGGTTTTGGGGTTTCGGGTTTTTGATCCTCCACATCAACCCAGCACGGTAGAGAATGCACTCGGGAGCAGTCGGTCACTGGATCAAACTCGGGAACTTTTGTTCCCGAGCCCGGCGCTGAAACATACGTTCTTAAGTGTTTCATATACATAGAAAGGTAAAATATACACTATATACTAAGACAAATGTTTGACTAACTGACGCTAAATAATACTGGATGTACCTGTTCTGACTTATTTAGTCAATGAATTCCAATTTTTTTCAATCCTGATCCACGATAACCCGCGCACATCCTCCCATATACTTTAAATCATCTCTAGATTACTTATAATACTTAATACAATGTAAATGCTATGTAAAATAGTTGTTATACTGCATTGTTTAGGGAATAATGACAAGAAAAAAAAGTCTGTACATGCTCAAACAACAAGTGCAGGAAGAGGGAAGAGCACTTCCGGGTTTTCACGATTTGCGGTTGGTTGAATTCACGCATGCAGAATTCACAGATAAGGAGGGCCGACTGTACTGGATCATCAACGGTGCTGATTGGATTTTTCATGAGGACTGGATCATCAATGGTGCTGACTGGATTTTTCATGAGGACTGGATCATCAACGGTGCTGATTGGATTTTGCATGAGGACTGGATCATCAATGGTGCTGATTGGATTTTGCATGAGGACTGGATCATCAACGATGCTGATTGGATTTTGCATGAGGACTGGATCATCAATGGTGCTGATTGGATTTTGCATGAGGACTGGATCATCAACGGTGCTGATTGGATTTTGCATGAGGACTGGATCATCAATGGTGCTGACTGGATTTTTCATGAGGACTGGATCATCAACGGTGCTGATTGGATTTTGCATGAGGACTGGATCATCAATGGTGCTGATTGGATTTTGCATGAGGACTGGATCATCAACGGTGCTGATTGGATTTTGCATGAGGACTGGATCATCAATGGTGCTGATTGGATTTTGCATGAGGACTGGATCATCAACGGTGCTGATTGGATTTTGCATGAGGACTGGATCATCAATGGTGCTGACTGGATTTTTCATGAGGACTGGATCATCAACGGTGCTGATTGGATTTTGCATGAGGACTGGATCATCAATGGTGCTGATTGGATTTTGCATGAGGACTGGATCATCAACGGTGCTGATTGGATTTTGCATGAGGACTGGATCATCAATGATGCTGATTGGATTTTGCATGAGGACTGGATCATCAATGGTGCTGATTGGATTTTTCATGAGGACTGGATCATCAATGGTGCTGATTGGATTTTTCATGAGGACTGGATCATCAATGATGCTGCAGCTACTTGCAGTTGGACAACCCACAACCACTTCCTGTCTCTTGGTGTAACTGGTGATTAATTTGGCAATTTATCAAAAGGGTGACTGTTGCCCACAGAGACATATCTGTCAACAGTGGGTAAAGACCTCAAAAGCACAGACCTTGAGTTCTCTATTCCTGATAATGTTGGTCATCTGTTCATTCAAATACCACAGACTGCATCAGGTTTTCATAGTGGGATGTATCAGGACAGGGTTATAAATTTGTATGCTAAAATGCTTTATGCTCAGCAGTACAGCATTCCAGATGAGAATGATCTCAATGAATACAACTGAGAGATTCTGCTGCAGCGATAGTAATGTTTTTCTGTACTGCTGAATAATAAATAACGTAGCAGCAGGTTGGAGATGTAAAAGGAGTAGTTAGGTGTTGGATTCACACACAGTGGTGCACACCAAGTCCTTTGTTCTCTCTTGAACTTCTGAACTTGTTGCGCATTTGCAGCTGTCTGACGTTGAGGGATTAAGACTGAATTCTTAGGGACCTATTATCTTCTACTTTGTCATAAAAAAGAGGACGTACAGGGATATTTTTAATATACTGTATCTAAAAGGTAAAAGGTGAAGCCTGAGGAAGTGTTAACAGTTATAACCATTAAGCCACAGTAATTGTCAGTCCTCTTAAGTCCAGTTCAAAACAATCAAAATTCTGAAACCCCACAGTCTTCCCACAGAACCCTTGGTAATTATGTGACATCTTATACTCTGAGAATGCTGGCAGCTCTGCAAATAGGATAATATTTTGCAGCTTAATATCATACAACAAAATAATACTCAGTATCAAAATGGAAGATTTAACTCCTACCTAGTTTCCTTCAATACTGCTCCACCTACTTACAACGAAGAGATGGAGAAAACGATCTTTGTTGCTCTTTACATTTCTCCAGAAAAGCAGAGAAAAAGCTGAGAGCAGCCATTCAGAATCTGTACCAGGTTTAATAACTGATTTAAAAATGTGCTGTTTTGTGGCAGCAGTACATTGCAATACAGAATAAAATATACAGTACTCTTAAGTTATGATCAGAAACATGCATATTTATAAATAAATATATACAGCACTGTGCAAAAGTCTTAGGTAAATACATATTTCTAGGGCGCTTAATACTTTTTGCACAGCTCTATAGTAGTGTTGTGTTGCACTGTATGGCTGCCTCAAAAAAAACATTTCATGACAATATACGAGTGATGATAAATGCTGATTCTTATATGGGTCTCTATTGGGGAATGGGAATGGGAAGGGGGCAGGGAGAGGGAATCATGATTGGGAAAAGGAGAATGGAGAGCAGAGGGAGTGGGAAGCACCAGGGAGGCATTCTGTCATGATCAATAGAACAATTGTTTGGAATCAAGTGACTTTGCCTGATGTCTCAGGGCTGGATATGTCTGCACCCCCACCTTCCCCTGCCCCGGCACTTGTTCTCTGCCACCTGTCCCACACCCCTCCTGCAGTGCTCTGTCCTTCCTATTAGCAACACCTTTTGCTCCCTCTCTCTTCTCCATGTTGAAAAATACAGTACTGTGCAAGAGTCTTCGTTAACATATGCGTGTCTAAGACTTTTGCCCAGTACTGTATATACTGTATATATAAATTATAAATTAAATAAATTGTGCAAAAAGAGAGGGGGAAATAGAAAAACAGTGAAGTAGTGTACTTGGTTCATTGTCTATTCAGAAATCTTATGGCAGAGGGGAAAATGTTATCCATAAAACACTGGTTGTGTATCTTCAGTCTCTCGTACCTCCTCCTTGATGGTAGCAATGAGAAGGGTCCTTAATGATGGATGCTGCCATTTTAATGACAACGTGACTGCAGTGTTAACAAAAGTTCTTCAATTTACAGCTGGTGTTGCCACTCTTTATGATAATTTCTTTCATTGCTTTCTTTCAGGAATGCAAAATCTTTTGAGAGCTTATAAAGTCTTAGAAAGAAAAGGAGAAAATGAAGATTTCATATGTGGCAATTTCATTGTCTCAGATCATTTTAAAGCCTTTTCTAGTCAAGCAAGCAGTTTTGCAGCAGAGCCGTTATTGTTATATAGCAAACATGGAGCAATACGAGTACAGCAAACTCCCATAACATAAATATGATCGTGATCAGTAAACTTGCTTCTTGTCACATAGATTAAAGGTACATTTTGGCTTGGGTAATGAGAATAACTGCTTTGTAAGACATAGAAGGAAGTCATTTTGGCCCATTGCAACTATGCTAACTCTCAGAAGAATTCCATTTCCCCTGTAACCTATTATCTCCACATTCCCATCAACCCACACATTTTCTGTCACTCTGCTTCACATTAGGGGAAGCTTACACTGTCACCTAGTCAAGAATCTGGTATCAGAAATGCAAATACGATCAGGTTGACTCAGTGCAATTGAGGTCTCATTGGAACATGAAACAGTACAGCTCACCAATAAGGCCAGAAATATTGAATGTTTATTCTCCTCCATAGATGCTGCCTGACTTGCTGAGTTCCTCTAGCACTTTGTGTGTGTCCTCAATATTTCCAACATCTGTAGAATCTCTCGTGTTTATGACTTACAGCTCAGGAACAAACCATTTGTCCCACAATGCCACGCTGAAAATATTAGACTGATGACATCTACTCTCTTCTGCCTGCAAATGGTCCATTTCTCTCAAAGGTATGAGGAACGTCTGGCAGCTCCTGGGCTGTATTCCCTGGAGGTCAGGAGAATGAGGGGGGATCTCATAGAAACACTCCGAATGTTAAAAGGCCTGAACAGATTAGATATGGCAAAGTTATTTCCCATGGTAGGGGAGTCTACGACAAGAGGGCATGACTTGAGGATTGAAGGACGTCTATTTAGAACTGAGATGTGGAAAAATTACTTTAGTCAGAGGGTGGTAAATCTCTGGAATTTGTTGCCACGAGCAGCTATGGAGGCCACGTCATTGGGTGTATTTAAGACAGAGATAGATAGGTTTTTGACTAGCCAGGGCGTCAAAGGGTATGGGGAGTGGGGATGACTGGAAGAATTTGATCAGCCCATGACTGAATGGAGGCTCAGACTCAATGGGCCGAATGGCCTACTTCTGCTTCTGTATCTTATGGTTTATGTTGGCCTGGGAGACAATATTAATGTTGGCTTACCTGTCTTTTCAGTGGAGAAGGAACATTCAGGATGGAATTGAGAACCGAAAGTCTGTGCATCAGCAACACACTGAAGCCTTGCCCAAGCAGCAGAAAGGACATTTAGGACAGAGTTAAGGAAAAACTTCTCCCCGAGAGTTGTGGGGGTCTGGAATGCACTGCCTCGGAAGGTAGTGGAGGCCGATTCTCTGGATGCTTTCAAGAAGGAGCTAGATAGGTATCTTATGGATAGGGGAATCAAGGGATATGGGGACAAGGCAGTAACCGGGTATTGATAGGAATTGATCAGCCATGATCTCAAAATGGCGGTGCAGGCTCGAAGGGCCGAATGGTCTACTTCTGCACCTATTGTCTATTGTCTATTGACATGCCACCTCACAAACTACCCACCCACTTGCCCCATTAAGCAATTCCTACAGAGGCTTTGGAAGAATCTCCAGTTCTCAGAGAATCCACCTCAGAATCCACACAAATCAAGTGGAAGCAAGTCATACTCAGGCCTGATAAAGCAGAATAAGATTACAGCCATTAGACTCTCATTTGGAGGGCAGCTTGCATTTGATGCCATTACCCATTTCCATCCCATGTTCTTCCATTCTTTGATGCACTTACCATTTTAACAACTACTTACACTTCCCAGCATTAAAGATGTGTTCCAAATGTTAGTCCCATCTGTTTCTTGAACCCAGTAAATGAAGAAGAGGATGCAAGCCATTAAAGAAAACAAAATTAAGCAGAAGGTTGACTTCTAATTACTGCTTGAGCTACTCCACAAGGTGTCTGGAATATATCTCAAGGCCAAAACTTAAATTAAGTTTGCAGGCACAAAGGGTTCATTATGTGACTGAAAAAATGCACAGATAACAGATTCAAATAACAGAAAAGGGTATGGTTTGCCTCAGTAAGTGTAAAGGAATATGCAGCTTGTTCTGATGTCACAATCACGAGGGGATACAGCAAAATAAACGGTGTGTGCTGAAAGTAAAACACCTAAAGCAAACAGGAAGGCAGTCTTTATTAAAGGGGATTCGAACATGGCCCTTTCACTGTTGCCATCCAGAAGTAGGCCCACACCACCAGGTTCAGGAACAGCCATTACCCTTCAGCAATCAGGCTCCCGGACCAGTGTGGATAACTTCACACACCAACTCTGAACTGATTCCACAACAGCCGATCTGTCCTGAGTCCAGCATGAAAGCACAGCAGTGCCTTCACTTTGTTACAAGTTTATGAAGACTCTGCATGTCATCTAAAACTTTGACAGACTGCTATAATGTGTGGTGGAGAGTTTATTGACGAGTTGCTTCACAGCCTGGTATAGAAGCATCAATCCCCTTGAATGGAAAAACTTACAAAATGTACTGACTGGATGTGGACAAATCCATCATGGGCCCTCCCCATCATTGAGCACAGCTACACAGAGCACTGTCACAAGAAAGCAGCTCCTATCATCAGAGACCCCCACCATCTAGGCTATGCTCTCTTCTCGGTGTTGCCATTAGGAAGAAGGTACAAGAGCCTCAGGATCCACACCACCAGATTCATGAACAGTTACTACCCCTCAACCTTCTGAATCAGAATCAGGTTTAATATCACTGGCATATATCATGAAATTTGTTGCTTTGTGACAGCATTTTGCAATATATACTTGAAAATGTCCTTGAACACTCCCGCCACTTGGTTGGCACAGGTTTTCAGAGCCTTACCAGTTACACCATTGGGGCCTGATGCCTTGCAAGGGTTCATCCTCTTGTGAAATGATCTGACGTCACCCATTAGACTCTTGAACAGAGGGGATAACTTTAACACACACAAAATGCTGGTGGAACGCAGCAGGCAATAACTTCACTCATCTTCACTTGTCCCAATGTAATAATTATTAATATTTTCTTTTTGTTTTTGCACAGTTTGTTGTCTTTTGGTTGTTGTCCATCCTGTTGGGTATGGTCTTTTATTGATTCTATTGAGTTTCTTGTATTTACTGTGCATGCCCATGAGAAAACAAATCTCGGAGTTGTATATGGTGACAATGTGTACTTTGATAATAAATTAACCTTGAACTTTGGACGTACAGACTCACTTTCAAGGACTCTACAAGTCCTGTTCTCAGTATTATTTATTTATTTGTATTTGCACAGTTTGTATTCTTTTGCACACTGGGTGTTTTGTCAGTCTTTGTGTGTAGTTTTTCTTTGAATCTATTGTACTTTGTTCTACTGCAAATGCCTGCAAGATAATGAATCTCAGGGTAAAGTATGGTGAAATAAATGTATTTTGATAATAAATTTACTTTGAACTTTACCCCACATTTCTAAATGAACCATGACTGATGTTCGGGCTAATCTCAAAATCAGCAGAATGAGTAAAGTGCTTCAGGACTGCTGGGTTTAACACAATATCACTTGAATATATCAGGACAATGTTAAAATAGCACATATGGTGAAGGGCAAGAGGCAGTTTAAAGTCCCCCCTTGGTGGAATATGTGGGCTTGCCTTCCTTTTTGGTATTGGTAGTTCAGCTTTTTGGCTCTATCCCCCCATAATATTAATATTAGAGTTAGTTATGTGGATCCTTACACTCACTGATGTAAATTGTACCTTTTTCTGTGTGCTGTCACATTGGCCTTGTCAGGGTCTGGCTGTACAGAGCAGGTTTACAAAGGAGTTACCTCTGAAATAACAGAAGAAAATCATCCTCAGTCCTGAGGGGCTACCTAAAGAAGGGAGATATTTAACAGTACTCTTCAAAGATGACCAAATACATACTTGGAAGTCCAAGGAATCACGGGGGCAATAGAGACAGAACCAGGCACTAAACGGATCATCCAAACCAGACAACCACTGCCAAAATGATTTATACTTAAATTGTTATAACTAAGAGAAAAGAATAAATCTAGAGACAAATATATATGGGTGAGTTCTGAAGGAAAAGTTATTAAAGGAGTGCAAGAAAATGTGTGTGGCTGGGCTGCAGAGGGGACATTTTCTTCCATTTGCCCTGATTGCTGAACATGGCTGTAGCATTGGGAGGGGCCTGTTTGTCAGTTGCTCATTTTGGACCATAGAAATGCAAATACATTTCCTACAATGATGGGAGGAGGTCTGTTGTGTTTTAATAGAGAATCATGGAGTTTCTGTAAGGACTATTGTTTCATTTGCAGACAAACTTGCTATCTAACACTCCTCATATGGTTTAACACATAGTTAATGAGTTCAACAAACACTTTAAGGGAATGTTCACACATTTTTGTAGGGCTTTTCGCACCAATGTGTCAAATTGTGTCATTAAGCTGCTTTTGTCAGTCTGCCTTAGGCAGGATTACATCAAGCACCAAACACCCTCTTTTAGCTCTTATGGCAGCAAAGTACTTACTCAAGCAGTAAAAAGTGACACTGCATAAAATGCATACATGTTTTTCAAAGTCATCTTGTTTGTTTTCCAATAGCTTGGCTGCTTTAGTACTATGTGACCCTTGCCTTTCTAATGATGGAACTATATTTCTATCCAGATAATTTTGAGAAATATTTTAAACGACTGAGATTACAATGATGCAGAGATTTGGGACGTTCAGGATTTTGTTTCTCCATAGATGATAAAATCAGCGAGGTTGTCATGATAGTGACAGTACATGATAGTGATAGTGGGCTTCACCCCCCTCCGCCTTACAGTGGTCCCTCATCGGGGGTCGCATCAGTACCTCCCTCGTACGTTCCGTCCCCCTCCGCCCCTTCCCTTGCGAATGAAGATATATGCAATGTGCAAGCCCCCCTAGTGGAAGTTAAAAGTGGCATGATTGACATAGTAGACCCCGAGAAGGAAAAACTAGCCGAGACACTGGAAAAGCAGCAACAACAATTGGACACCCTGACGGCCCTCGCCCAGGAAGAAGCACATGTCATCCAGGCGCTTACCACCCTCATTCAACTACCCCCGGGGCATAACCAGCCCCTGCCCAGACTAAAGGTCGAGCAGTCCATGAGTTGTGGAACTTCCCGGTCCTGGTCCACCCTCAGTAATATCAGAGGACGACAGGAAGGGTACAGACTTTGAGGAAAAACCCCAATCGGGTGGCCGACATGAGCACCTATCTCTCCTCCAGCCCGTCCGTCGGCGGAGCGAGGTGAAACAAGCATCCGGCAAAGCCGGACGGACTACTGAGGAGGATAGTGTTCTCATTACGGGATACCAACTTGAGGCATCCGTCTTTAAAGGCGATGAGATAGTCAGGTTGAGAAAACCACGCAGTAAAGGGACGCATTTCCAGCACCTGTCCCCTGACTCTGGGTCAGAGGGGAGCGAGGAAGATGATGATGAACAGATAGACCAGATGCCAGTTATGCATATGTAGGCCCCCCTTCTCACCACTCAGACAGGAAGGGATAAGTATGTCCCATGGGCTCGCACAGATCTGGACTCACTGATAAAGAAATTGCCCCCCATCACCAATGGGGCGGCAGCATGGATCCGCATTTCTGAAAGGGAGACGTGCCAGGAAAAGTTAGCCGTAGCGGACATGAGGACAATCATGCTTAAGATCAAGCAGGAAGGTGCGCTACAAGTTGCACAAAAAGAGGCAAAATGTCAGAGGGCAGAGGAAACCGACACCTTTGACAGATACAGGAACAAGTTCTGGGAGTCTCTCAGAGAAACGTTCCCTACCGCGTTCTCCCTTGACGCCCTAACCGCACTCCGACTGCGGGAAGGCGAGGACACACACGAGTACCTAGCAAGATCGTGGGACTTATGGGAGACAGGAACTGGGGAAAGGCCCGACAGCTCAGCACTGGCACGTGCCCACTTCAGACAGGGAATCCTAGCGGGCCTCCCACAACCAGTACAAACCAAATTAAGGGACAACATTATTGGACTAGACTCTCTTCCAGAGGACCAGTGGAAGAGACAAGTAGATCACTTTGTTAATAGGTTCAGGATGTCAGAAAAGAACAGGATGGAGAGTCAGGCGAACAAGCAGGGTATCCAGGTCATCGAACAATTAGGAAAGGTATTGGAACAGATAAGCGCGAAGGCTACTGCCCAGGCACTGGTCCCGCCCCCCACTGGTCCGACCTACCACCAACAAGTTCAGGAGACATGGGGACCAGGGCCCCATCAGGGTGGACCCCCTGGATTCCCCGGACGAGGTCAGGTCCTGTGCTGGAACTGCAATCAATTCGGACACTATGCCCGAGATTGTGGAATGGAGCGGAAAGGTATGGGGAGAGGGAGATTGAGGGATGACGGACAGAAGGGTAGGAGACTCAGGAGACCCACCGGAGCAGAAGGAAACGCCATGATGGAAAGGCCAGGGAGAGGACGGGAATGGGGTGGGTGCCGAGGAAACACAGAGAGAGGAGGGTAAGGACCACCAAGAAATGCTGGAACCATGCAAGGGGTAATGGATGGCCCTCTGGTTGATCCTGATGAGGAATATGACTATCCTCCCTTCCCCGAGGAATACTGACGGGGCCCGCGAGAATCTCAGAGAGTGATCCCACCACATAAACCCCCCATGGTAACGGTGCGACTACGTGGGGAGGACCTACAATTTATGGTAGATACGGGGGCCGCAGCCACCACCATCAACCGACTACCGAAGGGATTGACACTCTCAGGAAAGACTCTCAACACAGTGGGATTCTCAGGGAAGATAGAAAAACAACCATTCATGCACCCAGTGGCAATGAAGGTGGGACATCAGAGGGTCACTATCCCCCTCCTGATGGCCCCAAACTGTCCTGTCAACCTTTTGGCACGCGATGCCCTTAGTTTGTTGGGAGCCCGTATCTTCTGTTCAGGAAGAGTCCTGAGCCTTTTCTGGCCGGGGGAGGCGGGTCCCGATAAAACAGAGGTCGGACAGTTTGTTTTCTTGCCCAAAGCTGAGGATGACCCCAACCAGATGATTCACATCTATTGGATACGTCTCCTGTATGACAGTAGGAGTGTGGGTATTCTGCAGGAATTGGAAGAATGGTTGCCGAAAATCCCAAATTCCCAATTTTATCACCCACCCAGGGATCCCTACCACGTGACCCTTAATTATGTAACCACCTATGACCAAGAATATGAGGACCGCTACATGGCTTTGGCGGACGGCAAGAGAGACAGGGTCCATCTCACTTACCTGATTGCGGGTAAAGAGGGTATAGCGGCCTCAGTAGCGCTAACCCCTAGCCAGGTGGAATGGTACAAACTGGAGGACGAATCAGCGCCCCACATAACACTGGCCATTGCCCCGGGATACGAGGCGCGTAATTTGGGCCCTATGGTAAAAGCTGCCCTGCAATGCCAATATGAGAAGATAGGAGACAGCCATGATGAGGTCTCCCTAGATGGATACTTCCAAAGGAGGACTCTGAACAGTGAAGAAGAAGGGGTTTTTGAGAGGATGCTAGTAGAGCGCTCCCTGCAGTTAGACAATGTGGACCACGCTCGAGCAAAGGAAATCTTGTCGGAGATAGACCCCTCCCTGTGGACCACACATCCACAGGACACCGGCCGGCTGAGAGGCACGGTTAGACTGCATCTGAAGCCCTCCGTGAAACACTCCATTTGGGTCCCCCAATATCCCCTTACTTCTGAGCAGGTAGAGGGCATTAAACCGACCATTGAGGGATTGCTCGAAGTGGGAGTCTTGAAAAGAATAAAAGGAAGACGGTGGAACACACCCATTCTCCCGGTCCCAAAAGGAGCGGGCAAAGGGTGGCGGATGGTCCATGATCTCCGGGCAATCAACGATGCCACCGAAACCCTCAATCTGAAGGTACCAGACCCATATGTGGCCCTCCAGGCACTGAGTCCTAACCTGAACTACTACTCGGTGGTGGACCTAGCAAATGCCCTTTTCTGCCTCCCTCTCCATCCTAAGTGTCAGGAGTGGTTCGCATTTAGCTTTGAAGGACAAAGATATACATACAACAGACTACCTCAAGGGTTTAAGGATTCTCCCGGTCTTTTCAATGCGGCTCTGACCCTGATCCTCAAACAGATTACCCTACCCCCTGCCACGACGGTCATCCAATATGTGGATGACCTGCTGATAGCGAGTGCCACAGCCGAAGATAACCTACTGGCCATCAAGACCCTGCTCACTGTATTGGCAAAGGAAGGGTTCAAAGTAAAAAGGGGTAAGTGTCAGACTGGCAGGAGGACTGTAGCATTCATGGGAAGAATAATCGGTAAAGGGGGAACCCCCCTCTCTGACGCACACAGGGAAGCGATCCTGTCATACGGCAGACCCCACACTGTGCAGGATATGATGGCTTTTCTGGGCCTTTGCGGCTATTCCAGAACTTACGTTCCCGATTATGTAGGATTAACCCGTCCACTGCGGGAAATGATAACTGAGGCCGGGGCAAAGGCTTTGAAAAGTCCTGTCAGGTGGGACCAAGGGAGGGAGGAGATGTTCCGACAGGTTAAGCAGGCCCTCGGGGCGGCAGCCATGCTGGCCCACTCGGATTACAAAAGTGAGTTCCACTTAGATGTAGCAGAAACAGACGGGGTAGCCAATGCCGTACTGTACCAAAAAGACAGGGGCCAACGGAAAATTTTGAGTTATTTCAGTAGCAGACTTGAACCAGTAGAGCAAGGAAAACCAGGCTGTGCCCGGTTCCTAGCTGCGGTGGCAAAGGCCGTACACCGCACAGCCCACATCTATCCGCTCAACATCTATACTGATCACAGTGTGGGAGCATTCCTGGCCTCCAACACCTTTAGTTTCTCAGCCAACCGGCAGATTAAGATTGAGGAGGCAGTCCTCGCACCCCATATCACCTTCCGACCGTCGAAAGAGGGAGCTCGGAACATGGTTAGAGGAGTGAATGGAGGGACGCTAGAACCCCATGATTGTGTGGCCAGGGTAGCAGAGGAAACAAAGGTGTGCAAGGACCTCACTACGGAACCCATTGTGGAACCGGACTGGGAACTATACACAGACGGCAGTAGCAGGAGAGATGCCGATGGAGTACGGGCCTCCTATGCAGTAGTCCGTGCAGAGGGCAATACCTACCACACTCTAGAAGCTAGGGAGATCCCTCAGCCGGCCTCTGCACAACTGGCTGAAATAGTGGGCTTAACGCGTGCCCTAGAGATAAGTGAGGGGCACCGCGTTAACGTGTACACGGACTCCAACTACGCATGGGGGGCCCTCCATGTAGAAGGGGCCGCCTGGATAAGAAGAGGATTTAGGACATCAGCCGGCCACCCGGTTAAACATGACACACACCTGCGAAGACTACTCCGAGCCGTGATGCTCCCGAGAGAGGTAGCCGTCATCAAAGTACAGGGGCACTCCGGACAAAATACCAAGGAGGCCAAGGACAATAATGCCGCAGACCAGGCAGCCAAGGCGGTTACTCAGATGGTAGTACTTCGGTCAGGACGCCTGACGGCCGGTTCTGTGCTGGGGGAAGAAGACAAGACAGCAGTCTTAGACAAACATACAGATCAGGGTACTGTAAGTGGAGAAGGGGAAGGGAATGGAATAGGTGGAGCCAAGGAGGATGCCCTACTGCATCTGATTGAGTTACAAGATAGGGCAAGTGAGGCAGAAAAAAGTGAGTGGCAGAAGAAAGGAGCTGTACGACAACAGGTCGAGATAGAAGGAGTCACGCGACACCTGTGGCGGTCTCCCAATGGGGAGGTTGTGGCCCCTCGCACACTGCTGCCGACCTTGTTCAGTGAAATCCATGGGCCCACACGTGTAAGTGTGGCAAAGGTGATCCAAAATATTAAAAATCATTGGTGGGCCCCAAAACTAAGGGAGTAGCTTGAAAACTTGAGGGCAGAGTGCCGAATTTGCAATGAGCATAATGCCCGCCGTGTACTCCCCCATCCTACCCTGAAGTTCCCCACACCAAGCGGCCCGTGGAAAGAAATTTGTATGGATTTCACGGATATGGGGGCAAAATGGAGGACCCCCGAACACTACAGATACATGCTGGTGGTAGTAGACCGCTTCTCGAGATGGGTTGAGGCTATCCCAACCAAGACCGAGGATGGGGAAGTAGTGGTTAAGTGGCTCACTCAGGAGCTAATACCGAGGTATGGGGTCCCTCAGAAGATCTGTACAGACAATGGCACACACTTCAAAAATGAACACCTCAGCAAAGCCGAGAAAATTATGGGTATAACCCACCGGTACGGCAGTGTGTACCACCCCGAGAGCCAGGGACTGGTAGAAAGGGCGAATAGAACTCTTAAAGAAAAAATTGGGAAAATAGTGGCAGGCACCAAGCTGACGTGGGTGCAGACCTTGCCACTCGCACTAATGTCAATGAGGCAGGAGAGATCTGGGGACACCTTCCTCTCCCCGCACGAAATTCTGACAGGTCGCTCCATGCCTGGGCCACGCACTTCACCCCAGAGGGAGGAAAAATGGGACAAGATGAACCTGGATATGACAGAGTATATGAGAGTTCTTAGAGAAATGGTGAAATTGATTACTGTGCAAGTTCAACAATCCAACAGTGAGCAGCCACAGGGGTCGGACACCATCAAGGTAGGAGAGGAAGTGTTCCTTCGAAACCCGGGGAAGCTCACCTGGAACGAAAAACAGTGGCATGGTCCATACCCTGTCACCGAGGTCTCCAACAGGGCATTAAAGGTAAGAAGGGAGGGGGACAATAACTGGCATCATTTTTCTCACTGCTCCAGATCCGCAAAAGGAAGGCCAATTAATCTCATTGAAACGATTGACGAAGAGGGCTCGGAGGAGGAAACAGACAAGGATGAGTAACTGGATGCTGGGATGGATAAGTTATACCGCTCTCCTGGGACGTCTCGTTCAGGGAGCGCCGGACCCCTGTGGGGCCAGAGTGATATTAGACACTGACCCAAAGAGGGATAAAGTTTTTCAATTTGACCTTTGTGATGTGATTGACTGCTGGGGAGGTTCAGAAGCCGGATGGAAAGGATACGAAGTCTACATGTGTCCCTTTGCGGCACTCGGACTAGGGTATCCACCCATCTATCCCAATAAACGAACGGTGGGAGGGCAGTGGTGTGCCTCTTGGGATGATGTTTGGTGGGGAACGGGGTGGACACACACCCCACAGAGGCCCACTTACCGCCACCTCCAGCAGAACATCTCCCTCCAAAGAGGAAGGATTCTGCCCACAAAAGGCCGGGTTAACCCTCTGGTGCTACGGGCCAAGGCGGGACTGTCTACCCCCTTCAACATGACCGGCTGATCCAGCTCGTCATGCACAACCTGGGAAGGGACTTTTTACAGGAACCAGTACCTGGACCCTGGTAGACAGAAGGTTCTATACCTAGCCCTAGGGGTGAGCATCTCTGGAACAGACCCAGTAGGACTAATTAGAATCAATCTTGTGAACACAGACACATCCCGGCCCCAGGCACAGCCCAACCTAGTTAAAGAATTCCATGCTGATCGACTAGCTGACCCCAGAAAACAGATAGCCATGGCCACGGGATATGTGGAGACTAACGCATGGTTGGATAGGATCATTCAATATTCCCAACAAGCCGACTCAGGGGATTGTTGGGTGTGCGCGAAGGGAAGACCCACCCTGAGAATGGGCCGGACTCCCTTCGAGGACGACCACACATGGATTGCGGAATAGAACTCATGTCTAAAACCAACCCCTCCGAGAGTTGTAGGAATTGGGAAAGGTACTTCCCAATGGCCCCAGCCAATGTCACCCCCCCGGTGTTCCTTGTTCATCAGTTAACCAATCT
Organism: Hemitrygon akajei; assembly: GCF_048418815.1. Taxonomy (NCBI): domain Eukaryota; kingdom Metazoa; phylum Chordata; class Chondrichthyes; order Myliobatiformes; family Dasyatidae; genus Hemitrygon; species Hemitrygon akajei. Next base: position 139,878,242 of record NC_133131.1, read on the forward strand.
GACTTGTATTATAAGTACAAAGTCTGAAGCCCGGGCTTACCCGGTGGGGAGTATTGACCCCAGAAGCTGTAACCGAACAATGAACCTCACAGAAACAGGTGAAGCCCGACCGGCTTGACTGTCAGCCGGGCGGACCTGTGGTGGTATTGCGGAGGAAAGACTCTCTACAACTGGCTACCCACCAACTGGGAGGGCAGTTGCGTCCTGGTCACCCTAAACGTCCCTCTCTTCCTGTCCCCAAGAGCCCCAGGAGATCACACCTTTCACCGACCCCCCCTCAGATATTACCACCTCTCCAGGAGCAAACGGGATATTGACCCCTACTCAATCCTGGAGGGTAAAAACCCAGATGGGGTGTGGATCGATGCAATCGGTCAGGCCAGAAACATCCCAGATGAGTATAAATTGGCAGATGAGGTGGCGGCTGGCTTTGAAAGCTTTCCCCTTTTTTCGGCTATCTTCCCTATCACCACAAATAAGAATGTCAACAGAATCAATTTGAGCCATTACAACGTCCAACGCTTGGCTAATTTGACCAGGGACGTGGCTGATGCAGTGCACGAGCAACTGTCTCAGACCTCCCTTATGGCCCTTCAAAACAGAATGGCCCTAGACATGCTGTTAGCTGAAAGAGGAGGCGTGTGTGCCCTCTTTGGAGACATGTGCTGTACTTCAATCTCTAATAACACCGGACCGGACGGAAAGCTGACTGAGCCTGATAGAACTCCGGGCGTTGGCCAACGAGCTGAAAGAGCAATCTGGGGTAAACAACCCAGTGGTAGACTGGCTAAATAAGACCTTTGGTAAGTGGGGAGCATTTCTGGGACAGTTGGCTCTAGGACTGTCTATTTCAATTGCTATCTTTATCACGTGTGGCTGCTGTTGTATACCTTGTATCAGGACTCTAGTCACCAGGACAATCGATCGAGCACTGACGGGGAAAGATGACCCGCCCCCAAAGTACCAAGCGGCTATGATGGACCTCGAGGAGAACGGGATGGTCGGAGGATGGGATGTCGAGCCCATGGATACTCCCTGGGACTTGAACAAAGACAGAGGCGCGCGAGATGAATGGCTGTAATTGTATGATTGCCGCGGGCTTAGGGTACTCCCATCCCTTATTTTGTGACCTTAGAGCCGGATGATGTGGATCCACACTAGGACGGAGCAGCGAAAGAGGTGTAAGGGGGGCACCTGCCGTCCATCCCATCAGATGGTTGCCGCGGGCTGAGCTTGTATGGGTAGACTAGTGTGGCCTCTTTTAGAGGCCAAGGGAGGGAATGTTAGAATAAATTAGGCCAAAGGAGGGACAGAGTGTGATTAATGCTTAAGATACGTGATCGAAACTGCTAAAGGGCGCGGGCAGGAAAAAGATAGAAAATGGAGTAAACAAGTATCCACAAGATAGGGCCGCCCTGTACTTAGACTGAATAACAGGATGTAGCTTGCACACATAGTAGCGAACCAATGAGCACGGACTTTGCGATAGATTGCCTTGTATGGTAAAAGCTTGGGTGGTGGTTCTAGACTAAGAGAATATATAGGGGAACCTGTGTAAGGAGAGGGCAGAACGCGCCTTCTCCAGCGAACTGTTGCTGTCTCGCTGTATCAGCTACGATTCTGCAATAAACTCTTGCCGTGCAACCGATCGGAATCCGGGTGTCTCTCTCCTAAACGAACACTTCGAGCCCACAATAGGCGGACCCAACAAACTGGATGCACTCATTTAAAAAATCTACTGTGTCCTTGGAGATGGGACTGAGGAAATGAGGACAAGGCTCATCTAAAGCATCATCTAGGGAGTGGTTCATTTTCAGATTTATATTCAGATTCAGATATATATCACGTGTACATCGAAACATTCAGTGAAACACACCATTTGTATTAACAACCATCACAACCTAAGGATGTGCTGAGGGCCACAAGTGATGCCCCACATTCCAGTGCCAACATATCCACAGTGTTCAGTACAACAGCAGCAACAAAACAAACCCCTTTCCTCCCTCACATCCACCCACCCACCCATTCGTGTACACACTCCCCAGGTCAGTCCAGGCCTTTTAGCCTTCCATTGTGCTCAAGGACTCTTAGACCACAAAGATGTCAGAGCAACTGAAGAGCTTGGTTTCGATATCCTCCACTTTCTGATGGTGTATCTTTGAAGAACGATGGCACATCTGTACCCAATGCCTGGTAAGTACTCAGCAGAAGAAAACAACACATTACCTTGTGGCAAAAGAAGGCCAGCACGGTGGCTAGCATGAATTTGAAAACCAGATTCCAGCTTCAGCTATTTTTTTTGCAGAATGCTGTGTTTTACTTATTAAAATCCAAGCCAATTTAATGCTAGTCGTCTACAAGCAACCAGAGTGTATCAAGGGATGCATGCAAATCAATGCAAGGATGCCGAATAATTCTCTTCTGCTTATTTTTATGAAGCAGATGGCTAAAGTAAATGAGGCACTCTCCAGTAGCCATAGCCTTTCAATGGATTACAGCAAGGGGAAGGTGAGGGAACACACGCCAATCCTCACTGAGGGGGCAAAAGTGAAAAGGGTGAGCAGCTTTAGGTTCCTGGGAATCAACAACACAGAAGATCTACCCTGAGCCCAGAACATTGATGCAATCATGAAGAAGATATGCCAGCAGCTATACTTCATTAGTAGTTTGAGAAGATTTAGTATGACTCTGGCCAATTTCTACAGAGGCCTCATGGAGAGCATTCCTAGAGGTTGCATCACCATCTGGCATGGAGGCTCTAGTGCACTGGTTCGAAAGAGCCTGCATTAGTTGTAGAGTCAGCCAGCTCCAACACAGGCGACACTCTCCCCGCCGTTGACAATATCATCAAAAGGCAGCGTCTCAAGAGGTGGCATCTATTATTAAGCACCATCTCCCCCCCAAAGGACATACCCTTTTCCTATTACTATCATCAAGGAGGAGGTAAGGAGCCTGAAACCCCACATTCAACATTTTAGGAACAGGTTCGCTTCCCCTTCACCATCAGATTTCTGAATGGTGCTTGAACCCATGGACACGCTCTTGTTATTCCTCTTTTGCACTGTTTATTTTTTATTGGAACTTACAGTAATTTTTTATGCCTTGCGCTGTATGGCTGCCACAAAACAAACAGATTTCATGATATATCTCAGTGATAATAAATCTGATTCTGATTCTGATTCGGAGTTCCGAGTTTGAGTGTTAATGGGATAGTTCTACACTTACATACATAACCACCTCTCTGAACTTCACAAATACAGACACATGTATCTGGTGTGTTTTAGTTATGAGGAGAAACTAGAGAGGTTGGGTCTTTTCTCACTAGAGTGGAGGAAGTGAAGAAGGGGCCCAGATCATGCCTTATTCTCACTGCTACCATCAGAAGGAGGTACAGAAGTGTAAAGGCACACATTCACTGGTTCAGGAACAGCATCTTCTCCTCTGCCATCGGATTTCTGAATGGACAATGAACCCATGAACACTACCTCACTACTTTTTTTACTTCTAGATTTGCATGACTTATTTAATGTAATTATTTTATATTTTTTTCACAGTTTTTCTTTATTATTATGTATTGCTGCCACAAAGTTAACAAATTTCACGACATATGCCAGTGATATTAAACCTGTTTGTCTGAATGGCCAACCCCTTATTGTGAGACTGTCTCCCCATTTCTAGACAACCAAACACCTTGACCTACGATTCAACAACTCCTTTTGAAAATGGATCATTGACTTCCTAACTAACAGATCATAATTTGTAAGGATAGGCAGCAGCACCTCAGCCATAGTTATTCTCAACACTGGTGACCCACTAGGGTGAACTCTCAGCCCCATACTCTTTTCCCTGTACACTCACAACTCTGTGGCCAGCTCCTGCTCTAACTCCATCAACAAGTTTGCTGATGATATCACCATGGTGGCCGGTATCTCAAAAAATGATGTGTGGGAGTACAGGAAGGGGATAGAGAGCCTAGTGGCATGGCATCACGATAATAACCTTTCCCTCGATGTCACCAAAACAAAAGGGACCAGTTCACATCGTCCTATTTACATCAAAGATGCTGAGGTCAAAAGGGTTAAGAGCTTCAAGTTCCTAGGAGTGAACATCACCAAAAATAACAATAATAACCTGATCCAACCATATAGACACCATGGCTGAGAAGTTCATCGGCATTTCTACTTCCTCAGAGGGCTAAGGAAATTTTGCATGACTCTTTTTTACTCCCACAAGTTTTTACTGATGCACGATAGGAAGTATCCTATTCAGATGCATTACGGCCTGGTATGGCAACTGCTTTGCCCATGAACACGAGAAAGTCTCCTCCAATTCTTCTAAAGCCAAGATAGAATTAGCTCTAACTGCTTAACTTTTCTTTGTATGACAAAATCATTAACCCAGGGATCAATCTGGTGCGTGCTTGCTGCACTCTATTGTAAGGGTATTCTTCTAAAGATTGGGAGAACGTAGCTGTACTTAATGTTCAAAACTCAGCTTCACTAAGACTTTATAATTGCAGCGAAGTGTCTCTAATCTTGTTCTCAAATTCCCTTAATATTATGGCCTACATTCCATTTACATTTCTAACTGCTTGCAGAATCTACAGGTTAACTTTCAAAGGTGCACAAAAGCAGCAGGCCATTCTGAACACTATTTACCATATGCGATTTCCTTGTCCATTTGTCTCTGCCACTAATCTTCTCCCGGCACTTATCCCTACAAGCAGAAGAAGTGCTTCACCTGTCCATTCACCTCCTCCCTCACCTCCATTCAGGGCCGCAAACAGTCCTTTCAGGTGAGCAACACCTCATCTGTGAATCTGTTGGGGTTGTGTACTATATCCAGTGCTCCCAATGCAGCCTCATTTACATTGATTTGTTGAGTATCTTTGTGCTGCTTGTGAATGGCCAACCATTTTAATTCCAGTCCCCATTCCTACTCCAACATGTCGCTCTATGGCTCCCTCTACTACCACAAAGAGGCCACCCTCAGGTTAGAGGAGCAGCACCTCGTATTCCATCTGGGTAGACTCCAACCTGACAGCATGAACATCGATTTCTCCAACTTCTGGAGAAAGCTCCAATTTTACCCCCTTCCCTTTCCCTCTTGTTCAATTCCACACTCCGGTTTCCCTCTTGCCCCTTCTCTTCTCCTCACCTCATCTGTCTGTCGCCTCCCCATGATGCCCCTCCTCCTTCCATTTCTCCCATGGCCCACTCTCCTCTCCTATCAGATTTCTTCTTTCCAGCCCTTTACCTTTTCACCTATCATCTCCCAGCTCCTTACTTCATCCACCATTCCCTCCCCAACCCACCTGGCTCACCTATCATCAGGCAACACACACAAAATGCTGGTGGAACGCAGCAGGCCAGGCAGCATCTATAGGAAGAAGCACTGTCAGGGACAAAGGGTCTCTCCCAAAACGTTGACAGTGCTTCTCCCTACAGATGTTGCGGGGCCTGCTGTGGTCCACCAGCAGTTTGTGTGTGTTGCTTGAGTTTCCAGCATCTGCAGATCTCCTCGTGTTTGCGTTTTTAAATTCACCTATCATCATCTAACTTGCACTCCTTCCGCTATCCCCACCTTCTTATTCTTGCTTTTCCCCCCTTTCTTTCCAGTACATATGAAGAGTCTCAGCTTGAAACTCTTTATTCCTCTCCATCGATGCTGCTTGATCTGCTGAGTTCCTCCAGCATTGTGTGCGTGTGTTGCTCTGGATTTACAGCATCTGCAGGTTTTCTTGTGTTCAAACTTCCTGTGTTAAAAATGTGTATAACTTCACAGTTTTCTACATTATACTCCCACTGCTACAGTATATCCTCATCAATTCACTTACCTGAATCTTCCCAAAGCATCTCGGGATTCACCTCACAATCCATGTTGCCACCTAGTTTTGTATCATCTTTAGCAGCTTTCTAAACCATTAATTTCTCCAGTGCTGTTTCTTTAAGAATGCCAATTGATTTAAACATTCATTCCAGGCCCGTGGTTCTCCACTACTTCTGAGAGGTTGCCTTTGTATTCTTTTATAAATAAAAATGCAGTACAAATAGGTGAATCAGAATCAATCAGATTTATTATCACTGACATATGTCATGAATTTTGTTGTTCTGTACATCAGTACAGTGCAAGAAATAAAAAATTATTATGTTGCAATAAAAAACAAAAAAAGGAATAAATAGTGCAAAAGACGAACAGTGAGATGGCATTCATGGACTATTCAGAAATCTGGTGCAGAGGAAGAAACTGTTAATAAAACATTGAGAGTGGATCTTCAGGCCCCTGTACCTCCTCCTTGATGGTAGCAATGTGAAGAGGGTTTGTCTTATTTCTCTGTCATTTTCCCATTTGCTTAAATAATTTCTCCTGTTCAATGACCCATATTGACTTGTTCTAATTATTTTTAATTGAACTTTTACTACCTGTTTGTATGTTTTGAACTAGATTGTACTCATATTCTACATAATCTCATATTATTCAAATCTCTCTTTTCATTTGCTCAGCTCCGAGCAGGGAGCAGGGAGGAGCAAGGATCATTGCTCCTTGTGGAAACTTCTTAAATTTTAACTTCCCTTGTTAGCTCCAGCTAAATAACTTGGCTAAGCTACTTTTCCCACTATAATTTTATGAGTTAAAGAAATACATTTGTTGTAAACAATGCATTAATTCCTGAAACGTTAGTCATTGCTTATTTACTATTTTATATTTTCATGCAATTTCCCAATCTACCATAGTCAATTCATGCCTCATATCTTTGTGGTTTGTTTTTAGATTAAAACTGTGGTTCACATTGAATTAAATCACTTCCAATCTTTACAAAAAAATTCCGTTATATTATAATCACTCTTCCATCAAGATCCATTTACTCCCAGTAACCTTTTATTTTAACACAATAGTATAGCTGGTTCGTTAATGCTCGTCAGGGAGGAAATGTGTTGCCCTTACTTGGTCTGATTTAGATGCGACTCTGGATTCATACCATGTGGTTGACTCTAAATGCTTGGATTACAATTACCGAGATGTTGCAGCCCAGAGAGTAACCAAGCAGCAGCTTGACATAGTTGTACTCATACCTTGTAGACAAAGTACAAGGTATTTCTCGATACAATTTATGGGCTGGCCTTGTACTATCTGCAATACAGACCCTCCAGAGGGGCTGCACAGTGATAGGCAGGAAGGAGAGCCATCTAGAATGATTCCAGAAGTTTCATGAGATGAGGATAAACCACAGACAAGGAAACCGAGAATAAAAGAGTTAACGTATGAGGAGATTACACTCACTGGAGTTTAGAAGAATGAGGGGTGATCTCATTGATACTTTGATAATATTGAAAGGCCTAGATAGATTGGATGTGGAGAGGATGTTTCCTGTAGTGGAGAAGTTTAGAATCAGAGGGCACAGCCTCAGAACAGAGGGATATCCCTGTAGAACAGAGATGAGGAGTAATGTCTTTGGCCAGAGGGCAGTGAATCTATGTAATTCAATGCCACAGCCAGCTGTGGAGGCCAAGTTATTGGATATATTTCAAGCAGATGTTGATAGCTTCATGATTAGTAAGAATGTCAAAGTTTATGGAGAAAAGGGAGTCAGATGGGGTGAGAAGGATATTAAATCAACCATGATGGAATGGTGGAGCACACTTGATGGGCTGAATGGCCCAATTCTTCTATTATGTCTTATGGAACTTGATTGCCACCAACTGCCCTCCCCTGCCTGTTGAGTCAGTGCTTTTTCATATTAGAAAGCACCGGGAATTGGCACTAATTGGTGTAATGGAGCAGAGTCAGTGTCCATCACCAAGGGTAGCATGGCAGCACCATCATTGACTCAGCTAACCAACTCATACAGTACTGATTCAGGCCCATTAGCCTAGTTTAGACATGTTGACCAAATTGTCTACTTGAGTGAATCCCATTTGCCCACATCCTGCAATCAAGTCTTTAATTACAGGCAGGTCATGTTTTACTCACGGCTCCCATCAGATTCCTGAAATAGGTTCTCTAATCAGAAGTCAGCCACAGCAAGAGATTTCCCAGAGGAGAGGATATTCATTTCCAGCATTTTCTCAAAGTCTCCCAGAAAAAAAGTGTCACTGGATCATGGCAGACCCTGATTATCAAAATAGAAAAGGAGAATCCACAATGACATTGAGAACCTCAAGTTCTTTTGATAGGTACCCATGGAGGCCAAGCGGAATTGGCAGGAGAGCAAACAATCCCAATCCATCAAGTACCTCCTGCCCCAGCCTACGGCACTGCCTGTGCATTCCAACTACTTCAGAAACTGGAGTGGAAACGTATCAGCCTTGACCTTGAAGGATTGCCAATGAAGATAAATGCAAGATTCACTTTGTTTTAGATACTACCTGCAATATATTTACAGAGTATAAGCCATGGTACGTAATGTGACATCAATAAAAGGAGTACAGTTTCACTCAATAAGTTATACAAAATTAAACTACTCCAGTGTTTTAACTTTACGATCGAAGAGTGGAAATGGTTTGTAATTCATTACATGCCGTTTCTAATGTGTTTTTCCTGAAAAAGATGTGGGTGGTTTTATTTCACCCTCATTTTTTCTATTTTTAATAGGTCCCCAGGTCAATGAATGTAAGGTGCCAGAAGTATGAAGGGAAGTATAGAACAGTGCATGAAAAAGCAGAAGTGAATGATCTACTTGTTGATGACTTTTTTAATACCAGAGACTTTGCTTTTGCCTGCAGCTCTCTTTCTCGCTGTTTATCAGACATCTACTTGTCAGTTTCAAATGACCACTGTCTTCAGGCTGATTGAAATGCACAATAGTTGCAAATGGATTGCCAAATATTCAGGATTAATGAACACAAAACAAGAGATTGTCAAGAATAAACAATTGGGACACTTTTAACTGTAGATTTTAACTGTAAACCTCAGGGCAGAAGAAAGATCTTCTGTAATGTATCTCCCCTTGTCATCTGGAAACACAGGAGACTGCAAATGTTGGAATCTGGAGCAATGACCTGCTGGAGGAGCTCAGCAAGGTCAAACAGAATCTGACAGAGGAAAGGAATTTAAGACATTTTGGGTTCCTGAATCAGAATCAGGTTTAATATCACCGGCATACGTCGTGAAATTAGTTGTCTTTGCAGCAGCAGTACAATGCAATACATAATAATAGAGTGAAAAATGTGAGCTACAGTAAACATTCATATAGAAAAATAAAAATTTTTTAAAAGTAGTGAGGTAGCATTTAAGGGTTCAATGTCCATTCAGAAATCAGATGGCCGAGGCTGCAGTGACACCTCATATGAGCACTCAATTTTGTGAATTTCAGTTTTGAATCCTGTTTGTTTCTCTTCTTTCTGCACATTGGGTGTTTAATAGTCTTCCTTTGTTAATGGCTCTACTGTGTTTCTTTGTTTTGTGGCTGCCTGTAAGGAGATGAATTTCAAGGTTGTATAAAGCATACATACTTCGATAATACTTTAAATTTGAAACTCTGCATCAGGACTGAGAGTAGAGAAGTGAGGTGGCTCATTGTAAATAGAAGGGAAGGGGGATTAAATATCCCAATATGATAGGCGGATTTAGGAGGGGTGTAAAGTCACAGAAAGGTAATGCTTTGTAGGGTAAGTGAGCAGGGGTGGAGTTGGAGGACAGCAGCAGGTAAAAGATATCATTCAAACACGAGGAAATCTGCAGATGATGGAAATTCAAGCAACACACACAAAATGCTGGTGAACGCCTAGACCCTTTGTCAGGATGAAGGGTCTCGGCCCGAAATGTCGACTGTACTTCCCCCTATAGACGCTGCCTGGCCTGCTGTGTTCCACCAGCATTTTGTGTGTGTTGCTTGAAAAGATATCATTCTATCACTCTATCAACAGATCACCCACTGAGTAGCTGTCAGATATCAAATATTAATTTATGCTTCCCCCGATGATCCTGCATCATCCTCTCTCCAGGATCACACATAATGAATAATAAACGTGGAACACCCTTCACTTGAAGCTCTAAACCCAAGGATCTATTATTGTAAAGCGGCAGGAAAAATCTCCCAGGATATTGGCTTTCCTTTGTTTTCTGGCTGTCAATGCCAAGGCCAACATATTGCCCTTCAGAAGAGAGTGGTGAATAACCCTCCCAAACCACTGCTGGACTTCTCTTCTGGGGAAGTTACTACCACAGTGCTCTTGGAAGGAAGTTCAGGACTTAGTTCCTGCAGGTATATAAAGGAACTGATGTTGTGTGACTTGTAAGGGAGCTGGCAGGTGGTGGCAAAACCACATAGCTGCTGACCTGGTCTTTCTAGGTTCAGAATGTGCTGTTGGAGTGCCCCAGTCAAGTAACTCATCTTGTTAATGGCACCCACTGTAACCACTATATAGATAGATAGATAGATAGATAGATAGATAGATAGATAGATAGATAGATACTTTATTCATCCCCATGGGGAAATTCAACTTTTTTTTCCAGTGTCCCATACACTTGCTGTAGCAAAACTAATTACATACAATACTTAACTCAGTAAAAAAAATATGATATGCATCTAAATCACCGTCTCAAAAGCATTAATAGCTTTTAAAAAGTTCTTAAGTCCTGGAGGTAGAATTGTAAAGCCTAATGGCATTGGGGAGTATTGACCTCTTCATCCTGTCTGAGGAGCATTGCATCGATAGTAACCTGTCGCTGAAACTGCTTCTCTGTCTCTGGATGGTGCTATGTAGAGGATGTTCAGAGTTATCCATAATTGACCGTAGCCTACTCAGCGCCCTTCGCTCAGCTACCGATGTTAAACTCTCCAGTACTTTGCCCACGACAGAGCCCGCCTTCCTTACCAGCTTATTAAGACGTGAGGCGTCCCTCTTCTTAATGCTTCCTCCCCAACACGCCACCACAAAGAAGAGGGCGCTCTCCACAACTGACCTATAGAACATCTTCAGCATCTCACTGCAGACATTGAATGACGCCAACCTTCTTAGGAAGTACATGCCAGTGGTGGTGAGAACCAGCATTAATAGGTATGTTCAAGCCGGCTGCCTTGTCTGGCATTTCTTCCCTGTCCTCTCCCATGTTCCCATGTGTATGAAAGAATAATTCTTTTAGCATTTCCTCATCCTTCTAAGAGCTAAGCGAACTTTGTTCTACTGGCAGAGCAGAATACCAATCCTCCACAGGTAACATTCCCTTGTATAGAACAAACAGTAAACCTTAACTGAGAACTAAGCCAAAGATGTATAGGCAAGGCATTTGCTCCACAAGTGAACTACAACCTTGGTTTAGGTATGATTGCTTCTGTGTGGAGCAAGGACTTTTATGTGGAGTACGGAATGTTTAACTGGATACTTATAGGAGAATTTTCCAACTGTAGGCTCCCAGCAGGGAGCATTACCAATATTTTAAATGGTCAGAAAATATTGCAGAGTGCACCTGAATTTGCAGTATTTGCTGCCAGTGGCTAGACTCCCCACCTGTAGTGTGAAATTGGGAAATTAACCTTGCAGGAGATTTTCTGGTTCCCTTCCAAAAGTATTGGGGGATTTCTAAAATTTAACCAAACAGCTGAGTAGAACCTTTGGCAAAAAAATAGGACTTTTGACAATGCAGCAGCCTCACAGTGCCATGATGTAGACTGAGAGCAGATTTTATGAAATTTAGTACTGCCAAGGCACAGCGTAATAAAACATTAATGTTTGTTCTCTGTATTCAGGCTCTGCTGAAAATGCAAATTTATGTCATCTAGCTCTCCCTGTGTTCTTGGATTTTGATGCAGGATTTGCAATCAAAACCTTCTTGATCCAGAGCTGGAATGCAATTAATAGACAGTGACAATTTGAAGATGAATTTCATTATGCTGCAATGCGTAAACTGCAACAGTTAAATCAGATTTGGTTCACTCTGGGGCATTTTGTCAGTGGGGCAGTTGTGGCTGTAAAACACAATATCATCTAAAACAAGATCTTGCTGAGAGTTCTTTTCTGCATGTGGGACCTGAACTGTTGTCTTCCCGGTAATACTAAACACATTGGTTGTTTCCAGTTATTCCTCGCACTGTCTTTAACTATAACATATCCTGACTTACAAACTGTAATGAAAATCTGTTACTTGTTTGAGACTAAAGAGAGAAACTACTGCAGATATGGTAAGTACTTCCATGTGTTTGTATGTCTTTGCTAGTTTGTGCTGTGCCCTGCTGCTTCTACTTGTGGCTAAATAGACTATAAAAAAAGTTGAATGGACAAGACTTAACAAGGTGCATGAGGAGAAACATAATCCAATTTTTTTTCCCAAATCTTTCAGCCGCTTAACTGCATTCATTCTCTGGATGTTACAGATGTTTCTGACTGCAAGGCTTATGATTTTAAGGCTTTTAGCAAAGGCAGGAATGCAGACAGAGCAGAAGGATATTGTTCATTTTTAAGATACTTATTCATTCTTGAAAACTGAATATTACTTCCAAGACAGACAGTGATTGCCCATTCCTAATCTCTGTACAGTTAACTGTATAGATATGTGAAGTCACAAATAGGCCAGGATCCGGTAAAGATGCTACACTTTCTTCTCTGAAAGAGAATAGTGAAGCACATGATCTTTAGAAATCTTTCACCATTACTGATATTAGCTTTTTTTTAAAAAACTCCATATTTCACTAATTATTTCAATAAAATTTGTAGTTATGATGGTGGGATTTGAACTCATGTCTCCAGACCAATCATCCAGAGCATTTGCCTATTCGTCCAGTAATTTTGTCACTATGCTACTAGGAGCCATGCCCATTATAAAGCACACACATGTAAGTAATAAAGAGGAAACCATATTCTGGTGTGCAGCTTTGCTTTTTGACTAATACTCTAGGTTTCAAATCCTCCGCTAATGGAGCAGCAGAGTGGGGGGTAGAGGTGGAGGAGTCGTTTTATGATGCACAATCGACTGAAAGAAAAATTCTAGCACAGCAGGACAGTTTTGGCCAGTTTCCCTCGTAAAAGTGAACCGACCTTTTATCAAGTGGTGCTCTATCTTACAACCAGCTGACATCTAGAAGAGAATGCATCAAGCAGTTTGACAAAATGAGAGGCAGACACTCCACAGGAAGACATGGATTGAAGCACAACCCCGAGAAAATCTGCAGATTGTGGAAATCCAAAGCATGCACACAAAATACAGGAGGAACTCTGCAGGTCAAGCAGAATCTATGGAAAAGAGTAGATGTTTCAGGCCGAGACCCTTCATCAGAGCTGTTGACTCTTTTCCATAGATGCTGTCTGGCCTGCTCAGTTCCTCCTGCATTAAGTTTTTCAGAGCTGTGGGATTTAGCAACCCATTCAATATATTAAACCTGGTGTGGATTCACTTTTTTTCCCTAAACAGTGCAAAGGTGAAACTCCAATTCTGGCTCAGAAGATTACAAACTTAAAATACATTCTTGAGTACTAAGATTTGACCTATGCTGACACTCCTGTGTGATCTGGGAGCTTCTTGAACTGTCAGATGCCATGTTTTAGAATTTTTTAAAGTCTGCAATACTGTTCTCTTAAGTGGACATAAGACAATTCAGTGAGCAGGGAGGGGACTTTTTCCAGTCTCCAAGCCAATGTTTATTCTTCAAGCAACGTGACTAAAACCTATTATTATCAGATAAAATTTTGTTGACTGTTCACAGTACCTCAGAGTACACAATGGCTCCTGCATTCCCCTGCATTATGAATGTAACATTTGTGCTTGCAATTTATTGAGATCTTGGAAGGTACAATATGCTGGAAGTTGTATCTTTTTAAATAGGTCCTTTCAATTGCTCTTTCAAAGAATTTAACTACTTTTCTTTTTTAAAACTTTTCTGGATCTTGCTTCTAATATTGTTGGCTATTAGTCCCTAGAAACCAGAATAATTTTATTTTAACTTCAAAGCAACTGTTTTCAGTCCCTTCAATTGGAAAACTGGACCAGGCATAGATGCCAGTTTTCCGGAATCATTTGTGCATCAGGAATGACAGACATTGGAGCAATAACATCCAATCAAAGGTTCTTGTTTTAAACTCCCAATAAACCAAGAAACAAACCCTGCAGCGAATCAGCTAGAAGATGTGAATTAAAGAGGACATTGATGTTGTTGTGCTTTGCATGAGCCTGCCAGACTTTTCAATACTGCATATACTTTTATTATATCATCAGATTTCACTACCCTCACTACAGCTTTCAAATTCAGGCAGAGTTAAATATTCTTCCCAGGATTCCCAACAGCTCTAAGCTTTGCAGGCACTTTATGTGCCGGTTGCATTTTAACACAGTTGAAATGAAAGCAAGCTAAATTATTTCTTAAATGTAAATTTTGTGACTTTTCAGGGGTTATCTCTGAAGTCATTGCCTACTTGGGCATTGAAGACTAACACTGTTGATGGACTTATTTTCCTTTATGTATGATCTGACACCACAACCATAGAAAATAGATTTTATTGATTGAAGTATTTGATTGTGAATTGGGGTGTATTATCTGGAAGAAGAGGTTGGACAAGCTCACCTTGTTTCACCTATCATCTGCTGACTTGCATTCTTTCCCCTCCCCAGCTTCTTATTCTGGCTTCCGCTCTAATTCCTTTCCAGACCTGATGAAAAGACTCAGCAGGAAACGCCGGCTGTTCACTCCTCTCCGTAGATGCTGCCTGACTTGCTGAGTTCCTCCGGCATTTTGTGTGTGTTGCTTTGGATTTGCTACATCTGCAGAATATCTTGCATTTTGCATATGTTGCTCAAGATTTCCAACTTCTGCCGAATCTCCCATGTTTAAAACATGGAATGATTTCTTCGGAGTAAATAGAGAGAGTACAGAGGAGATTTACTAGAATGTTACCTGGGTTTCAGCACGTAAGTTACAGAGAAAGGTTAAGCAAGTTAGGTTTTTATTCTTTGGAGCATAGAAGGTTGAGTGGGGACTTGATATAGGTATTTAAAATTATGAGGAGGATAGATAGAGTTGATGTCGATAGGCTTTTTCCATTGAGAGTAGGGGAGATTCAAACAAGAGGACATGAGTTGATAGTTAAGGGGAAAAAGTTTAGGGGTAACACGAGGGGAAACTTCTTTATTCAGAGAGTGGTAGCTATGTGGAACGAGCTTCCAGTAGAAGTGGTAGAGGCAGGTTCGATTTTGTCATTTAAAGTAAAATTGGATAGGTATATGGACAGGAAAGAAATGGAGGGTTATGGGCTGAGTGCGGGTCAGTGGGACTAGGTGAGAGTAAGCGTTCGGCACGGACTAGAAGGGCCGAGATGGTCTGTTTCCATGCTGCAATTGTTATATGGTTATATGGAGTGTCGAAATTTGAGGGGTGACCTTATTGAACTATTTAAAATTATAAGAAGCACAGATGAGATAGAGGATTTATTTTATCTGGCTTTCTACTTGAGGAGACTTTCCCCTTTAGTAGAAATGTCAGATAATAGAGGGGATAGGTTTGGGGTGAGAAGGGTAAGTTTACAGAGCAGTGTGAGGTAAATGCTTTCTGCAGAGAGTGGTAGAAGCCTGAAACCCACTGCCAGGGAAGTTGATAGAAGCAGATATGAGAATGTCTTTTAATAATCAATTTGACCGATGTAAGAACAGCAGCAAACTAAAGGAATATGGTTGATATAATTGCCAGCACAGATATAGTGGGTCAAAGGCATGACTGTGTACCGTGTTTTTCTATGTTTTAGGTTATATCTTCTATCTACTTTCTAATTTGAACTTTTCGATCCAATCTCTTCTCAACTTTCTCTATTCCAGTGAGAAAAATTCATGTCTCTCATATCTGCAGAGAGCAACCGGGGCAACAAGAGGGCTGTTAGGGACAGGGAGGAAATCAGTGTGAAAATCTGGGTTAGGTCTAAAATGAGCTTCTCATCTGAAAGGATTGCAGTTACAGATATCAGGGAGGGGGAGGTGAAGTTCTCGAAAGTATTCCAGAATGTAAACCTGGTACATTTGAGATAATGCATTTTGAGAGGTCTACGGTAATTAAGGTTAGACGTGCACAATAAATGGTAGGGTTCTAGGGAATTTTGAGAAACAGAGGGAGCTCCTATAAATTCCTATAAAGCAATAGCAAGTATCTCAATGCCTTCCATGCATGGTTTGCTAGCGAGTACAATGCCACACCCACACGAGACCCACATTTCAGTCTCTGAGGCTGGTCCAGGCATTCTACAAAAAGCATCTCATACAGATGTTGCACCTAGCAAATATGAAACATCTGTATGGACCAACTGGCTGGATACTTACAGACATATTCAACCTCTTGTTTCTATAGTCTGAGGTTCCTATCTGTATGAAAAATACATGTATTGTATGTAGCAGCGACAAGCAGACTGTGGTGACCTCCCTCAATCAGTACCATCCAGTAGCATTCACGTCAGCCTGTAATTAAGTGCTTTGAGAGGTTGGTTATAGTGCAAATTAGTTCTTATCGCAGAGATCGATTTGCTTCAATTTCTTCCTACCACCACAACAGGTCAACAGCAGATGTGATTTCTCTGGCTCCTCAGTCTGCTCTGGACCATCTGGTCAACTGGAACTGATACTAAAGGCTGCTCTTCAATGACTATAGTTCAGCATTCAACACAAACTATCCCATTCAAACTCATCATCAAGCATCATGATTTGGACCTCTGCACCTTCCACTGCGACAAGATACTCAGATTCCTATTCAGCAGACCTCAAGCTGTCAGGATTGGTAACAACACCCCCTCGTTGATCATCAACACAGGTGCTCCTTAAGGCTGCATGCTGTGCCCCTGCTCTACTCTCTACATACACAAGCATGGCTAAACACAGCTGGTGGTGCAGTGGCATCAGCACTGGGTTTGAATCCAGCCGGGCCCCAGCCTGGGCAGCAGCAGGATCTGAGTGGAAGAAATGCCTGGCAATCTACTTCCATACCTTAGGTTATCCACAGGGTCGTCATGAGCCGACAATCTCTCAACAACACTCAACAACAACAACATGGCAAAGCACAGCTCCAATACCATCTTCACTGATGACACCATCACAAATCACCAGTGGCACTGAGTCACCTTACTGGAATGAGATATTGTTCACGAGCAGGCAGTTACAGGAAAATAAAGAGATACGCTAGAATTTATGAAAACTGTACATAAACAAAGATTGTCAAACAACCAACGTGCAAAAGAAGACAAATTGTGCAAAAGAAGGAAACAAAATTACTGAGAACGCGAGTTGCAGGGTCATTGAAAGCAAGTCTGTAGGTTATGAAATCAGTTCAGAGTTGAGGTGACAGAAGTGATCCATGCTGGTTCAGGAACCTCATGGTTGTAGGATAATAAACAAGAGGAACTCTGCAGATGCTGGAAATCCAAGCATCGCACACAAAATGCTGGAGGAACTCAGCAGACCAGGCAGCATCTGTGGAAAAGATCTTGGCCTGAAATGTCGACCGTTTACCCTTTTCCGCAGAATGCTACCTGGCCTGCTGAAGTCCTCCAGCATCTTGTGTGTGTTGGTTTTGGATAATAACTGTTCTTGAACCTCTTGTTTCTTTAACAAGCCTTATAAAATCAGTGAACACGTTAGAGACAAGAGATTCTGCAGATGCAGGCTGGAGAAATTCAACTGGTTAGGCAGCATCTACAGAGGGAAATGAGCAGGTGATATATCGGGCTGAGACCCTTCCTCAGGACTCGAGTAGATGCTGCCTGACACACTTACCCACTGCTATACCTTTAGCCATTTATCCCTGCAAGCATGACCTGTCTAGTTACCTCCTCCCTCAACACCATTCCAGGCTCCAAATAGTCCTTTCCTGTGAGACTGTCAGGGTCATCGGCTGTACCTGATGCCTCTGGTGTGGCCTCCTCTACATCGGTGAGATTCTAACCTGACGTAGGCTGCAGGACCACACTGCTGGGCACTTCCTGTCTGCCACAAAAGGCAGGACTTCCCCATGTTTACCCATTTCAATATGACTTCTCAGTCCCATTCTGACGTGTCCGCCCATGACTTCATTTACTGCCATACACAGTGGCCAAACTCAGGTTGAAAGAGCAACACCACATATTCCATATGAATGGCCTCCAACCTGATGGTACAAACACTATTTTCTCCAGCTTCCAGTAATTACTGCCCCCCTCTTTTTTTCCATTCTCCATTCAGGTTAACCTCTTCCCTCTTCTCATCTCCTCACCTACTCATCACCTCCCTCTGGTTTCCTCTCCTCCTTCCCTCTCTTTATTGGTCCATTGTCCTCTCCTATCGGATTCCTTATTCTTCAGTCTTTTAGCTCTTCCATCCATTCCCCCAATCAGCTTCTTGCTTTGTTCCCCCTTCTCCACCCACTCACCTTCCCCCTCACCTATCACCTCCAGCTTGTTCTCCTTCCCCTCCCCACCTTCTTATTCTGGTTTCTGCCGCCTTCTTTTCTTGTCCTGATGAAGGGTCTCGGCCTAAAACATTGACTGTTTATTCCATTCAGTGGATGCTGCCTGACTTGCTGAGTTCCTCCAGCATTCAGGAAATTTTCGGGCTAATTTCCCTTTGAAAAGTACCCATATAACAATGAGCAATACCATTCTTCCCAGCTGATAGAACACGTGAGGCTATTAACTTGGTAGAAGGGAATAAGAGCAGCGAAAAAAACACTTGAAGGTTGAATTCCAAAGTTGCTGTGATTACTGGGGGATCACCGATACTGGAGTATGTTTTATAACACAGTTAATTCTCTGGCAGTGACCTCTCCAAATGAAACTTCTTGGAGCTGATTTTTGTATGCACCTTCCCATTCAAGTACTAACAAGGCTTGACTCTGCATACATCAGATAAAACCTTAGACACGAGAAAGATATACCAGATAAAACCTGATATTATTAGATTAGTGGAAAGACAAACCAGGAATTCTACTGTGGAGCACGCAGTATGTTAATTGAATTTCTATGAAAACATTTCCATGAAAGAAAATTATGCATGTCATCAAGTCAGTGATTCTGTTTCCTTTAAGATGAGTGCAGGGAGGTTCCCAGGCTCACACTGTGATGCTACTATGCCAGAGACTGCTGTGGTTTTAATTTGCAAATGCATGACCTGTGAAGAACTACCCTCACAGAAATGGCTCCTTGTGGCACATGTTATTTGTGATCATTGTTATTTGAAGAAATGATGCCTGAGCTGGTCTCAGAATGCTGGGAACATCCTTCAGGTTCAGGCCTTGGACCCAACACCTTGGTCTGTGCAATGTCTCCCAGATTGGCCAAGACTCGGTGAAGAAGAGCTCAACCCAGATGACCTCACCCCACAATCCTCGATTGTGAGTTCCGCCCTTGTCACCTGTCAGCAGTCAATGACAACATCCAGTGTCCTAAGACAAACATTCTACCATCCACTTCCCAGTGCCCTCCCCACCCTGTGATGTATCTACAGCATCTCACTCCTTGCCTGCCATACAGGAGACGCTGTACACGTAAAACCTTTGTGGCTGCTGATGATGCAAAAATGACTGGATAACACGCTATACCTTGAGCCCCAACCTTTGGGCAGGATGTCCATCTCCCATCCTCCCCATCTACTTCACCCTCTCTATTTATTCCATGTTCTACTTATCTCCTTCAGCCTTCTGTCAATTCCACCTATACCTCTCGCTTCTGCAGCCATTCCCTCTCACACCCCCATTTGCTAAATACCCTCTTCATCTGGATACACCTATAGCATGCTAGTATTTGCTCCACCCCTCCCCTCGGATGGCAGGGTGACCATATGTCTCTACCATAGGAGGTGGAAGGCGCTACTTCCCTCTGCCAGCCTGCAGGTCACCCTTGAGCAAGGTGTAGCACCCACTCAGCCCCCCAATCAGGGTCACATGAAGCCATGGGAATAGGTCGTAAGAGCAGCTAATGCATATCACTAGTTGTGGTTATGCGACCACTGATGCCAGACAGGCATTCTCTGAAGAGAATTGATAATGGCTGGGGTCACCCGTCTTGTAAAACACTGCCCAGATGAAGGCAATGGCAAACCACTTCTGTCGAAAGTTTGCCAAGAATAATCATGGTCAAAGATCATGATCGCCCACGTCATATGATACACATAATGATGGTGGCCTCCCCATTCATCTTTCAGATTAAATGAAAGGTCTCAAACTGAAACATCGACTGTCCATTTCCCTCCGTAGAAGCCGCCTGATCTGCTGTGTTCCTCCTGCATTTTGTGTGTGGCCTGAGATTCATGTGTCTTTCGCCAAAACCTGTTCAATCGATTACTGAACTGAGACCGATCAGTCTCAGCTTTGAAGCTAAACATGTTAAGCTTTTTGATTATGGTTGCTCCTAACTTTGTGTGATAAGTCCCAACCCTTATCATCAGTCAGACATCTGCCATGGTGGATCTCTGACCTCTAAATATGTTGCCGACCACAGGTACACGCAAATCGAAGAGAACAGAAATTAGGGTAAGATGTGTACCAGGTGACCGAGACCGAACCACTCTCGCTCAGCAGTGTGTTATGCTTCGCATAACTATTGACCTCATTTTGAAAAACTTCATTGAATCAGTTAGAAATGCACGACCATATCCAAAACAGTTCAGCTTTAACAACTGCTTCATTTTTTACCCCCAGAACTCTTTCCAATCAGGTTCATTAACTGCATTGCTACAAAAAGCTTTTGAAAAGCTTACCCACCATCGCTGCTTGAGGACCTTTCCTAAGTTTACCTAATCCTCATCTGGATACTCACTGTTCCAAAACACAAGAGATTCTGTAGATGATGAAGGTCCAGTGTAACATGCAGAAAATGGTGGAAGAACTCAGCAGGTCAGACAGCATCTACAGAAAGGAATAAAGAGTTGACATTTCAGGCCGAGACCCCATCAGTCCTGATGGACCCCACCTTTCCATAGATACAGCTTGACCTGCTGAGTTCTTCCAGCATTTTGTGTGTGTTATTCATTGATCCAAAGAAGCCTGGATCCAAAAGCAGCCAGGCCCTGAGTGAAATAATTGAGTGACGTGGTGGTCAACATTAAAAAGTGAAATAAAGAATTTTTTAAATGACTAAAAATTTAGAAATAAACATGATCAATGAAAGCACAAAAGTAATTTTGAATAGACTTACAAAAAAAACCAAAACACAAATGATTAAAGAAAAGAAAGTTCATCATTCTTTACTCTCTTGCTGTCTTACAATTCCCACTGGGATTGTCTGTGGAAGTTGTCACA
Source organism: Hemitrygon akajei (assembly GCF_048418815.1). NCBI lineage: Eukaryota > Metazoa > Chordata > Chondrichthyes > Myliobatiformes > Dasyatidae > Hemitrygon > Hemitrygon akajei. The sequence continues at coordinate 139,899,414 of NC_133131.1, forward strand.
GGCCTAACCAGCAGAGAAGTTGAGGGCAGATGTCCTGCATGGTTGCTGGAGAATCACAGCAAGACCCAACTCCAATGCTGATTTGATGGGTGAGTTCAGCAGAGGAACGCGACCTGATGACGACGTTCAGCTGGTAGGTTTCGCAATTCCAAAATGTAGCAACTGAGGAGCATCAATTCAGAAGACGTAACGATAGCCTAGTTTTACAATGGCAGCTGTCAGATCAGAGTTCAATTCTCACTGCTGCCTGTGTGGAGTTTGCAGGCTCTCCTCGTGACCGCATGGGTCTCCTCGGCAGCTCCAGTTCCACGATTCAAGATTCTGGATTGTTTAATGTCATTTCCAGCGTGCAAGTGTAAGAAGAACGAAATGATTGTTACTCTGGATCTGGTGCGGCACAAATAAACTCAATAAGAGAAGGAACACAATAATAATTTTTAAAACACAGTAAATATAAATGTATAACATAGTTTATATACATAGATTGATTGTGTGTCCCATAGAGTGACACTACGGACAGGAGTGTCTGTACTTAAAGTGACTGACAGGAGATGATAAAGTAGTGGTGGTGGGGGGGGGGGGGGTGGAGGGGTGGGTTAGTTGGTGCCAGTGTCGATCAGCCTTACTGCTAGGGGAAAGTAACTGGTTTTGAGTCTGGTGGTCCTGATATGAAAGCTACGTAGCCTTCTCCCTGATGGGAGTAGGGCAAACAGTCCATGAGCAATGTGGGAAGGAGCTTCACCATGTTACTGGCCCTCTTCCAGCACCTTTCGGTATATATGTCCTTGATGGGGTGGGGGGGTCATTTTTGACCACCCGTTCTTGAGTCTTCCTGTCTGCCGCTGTCTTCCCACACTCCAAAGACCTACAGCTAGTGTTAGTAAGTAGTGGACATGCTGTGAAGTCTGGCAACATTTACGGGCTGCCCAGCACAATCCTCACTGATTTGCTTTGACAAAAAACAACACATTGCATTGTACGTTTCAATGCACGTATGACAAATAAAGCTAATCTTTCTTCCTTCTTTTTTCCAGTATTTCCAGGCAAAATCTGGGCCATTATAAATGAAACTGTATCTTTCTTTTTTTTGTTGCACATTTAACTGAATGAAAATTACATGCTGTGTGCAGACAACCTGTTATTAAATATAAAAGTAACCCTTGTCCAAATTATAAGATTTCTATTCACATGCTTAGAATTCAGAGCTTTAATAAAAACCATGTTACAGAAATACTGCTTTTATTAGCATCTGGAAAATTGGGTGTCTCCTGACCATATTCAAGAGTCTCCTAGACAAGATGACTGAGAATGTTGCATAGGTAGACAATTTTTGATTACTCTGTTTGTCCTCTTTTTGCTTTGATAAATGCTTTACAGTTTTTGAGCCACGCTTCAAAGAAGAAACTCCTTATTTCAGATCATATGCAGTGTCATCATCCCAATGCGAATCAATGAATTCTGCACCTTTTCCATAACGGCAGCATCTTGCCACTCGTGCACTCCACTCTGGCTTCTCTGTCAACGTGCATGGTCTATTAAATGGAGATGAAAACGAACGTTTGCAGCATTTCCGTCATCTGCTTTGACTAAGTTTTATTGGCAGTGCGAGATCTTAAAGTGAGACAAGTGCAGAACGAAACTGTATGGTTTGTTGTTACTGAAGGCGATGTCAGACTACAAAGGCCTGCAGTGTCTCCTCAGAAACAGCAGTTGTCTGTGTTGCGAGATGCAAATTGAAGAATCCAGCAGTGATTTTTAATAAGAGAAAGGCACCATCTAAAAAAGGGTTAACAATATTACAAAACAAAGCCAGATGTAGCTGTATATATCTGCCTAGAGGCAGAAACGGACTCCTGCTTATCCTCTCCTCAGTACAGCTGGCCTGCTTATTACCCAGGGCAAAAAAAAAATATTGACTGATAAAGACTGAAAGTCCATTTTAGAGAGGGAAAAAAAACTAATTACAGGTTTCACATTGACTTTTCACGTTAGGTTCACGGGGAGTAGCCAAGTAAAATCTTTTCAGGGATGTGTCATTTGGCTTAATCAAGCTGCCAGAAAGAGGAGCTGCCTGTAATATGCACTTACAAATCCAGCCCCATGCACTGGTTTCAAGCTGTTTCACTAGTCACTTCTATTCAGCGGCTCGTTACCAAAGTTTTAATTATAAGGCATACTTCTGAGCTGTATGTCTGATCACAAGAGTCTGACATCTGACTGCTGTTTAATCTGCTGATTCAGTCATGTCTGTCCAACAAGTGTCTTTCAAGCTGCCGTCAGAGGCCTTGATGTCGAAGGTGTATTCATACAGAAGAAGAGAAAGTGCAAACTATGTTTGCTCAGAGTATCTGTATTTTTCAAGTTCACTCCTATTACTGTTAGTGCACTATTGCTGCCCCCACTTGTTTTCTTTTAGATCTGGAAAATCCTCAATGCAAAGAGGACCAGGAGAGAGACAGATCATTTCTTTGGGGCGAAGTCTTGAATCATAGCAGGTGAAAAATGCTGCACATCACTAAAGATGTCGGTCCAGGTCCTGTCCACTAGTTATGTGCAATGAAGTGAAGAGAGGGGGCAGGGTGTGGGAAGCAAGTTTCCTCTAGCCTCGGGACTTGAACCTTGACGGGGACACAGCTTTTGGCATTCCCTGTAGGAAATTAATCAGAGCATCGAAGGAGGGGAAGGGGATTTTTGGGTGGAGGGGGGTGATGAGGGGCTATTCTGCCTGAAATTGGCTGTTTTAATGACTGCACTCTCCTAGAGAACTGCTAATTGGAAGCCAGTGTTGACTGTTCTGGGCCCAGCTAACATCTGTAAAGCCCAACAACACTGACATATGTCTTGAAATTTGTTGTGTTGTGACATCAGTACACTGCAATTTTAAAAAATTGAAGTAAGCTAACAGTGCAAACGAGGAATAGCAAGGATCAGTCCTGCTGCAGGCCTGAAATGCCGACTTTTTACTTCCCTTCACAGGTTCTGCCTGACTTGCTGAGCTCCTCCAGTACTTTGTGTGCATTGCTCAAGATTTCCAGCATCTGCATTTTGTGTCACTGGAAAGCCCAGTCTGTGAGTGGGACTCACTGGGGGCAGAACTGACCCCATGTCTGACTGGCATTCCCGACTCTTCTGCCGAGTCAAGAAGTGGGAGGGGATTTTGCCAGAAAGGATGAACTGTGTGGTCCAGCAAAGCACGCAAGCGTTTAGGGGAGAAAGCAAGGTGTGGTCAAGGAGAGTAGGGAAGGTGCAGAGGCCGAGCCCTAAGAAAGATGGAGCTTCAAGGGAGAAGGTATGCTGAAGCTTTATGGAAGTGAGGCCCCAGAGAAGTAAGTGAAGATGCAGCTCCAAGGAATATGCTAAATGGGTGTCCAGGCAATCCGATATGAATATTGATGCATATTACCCCTCCCCTACAGTGTTAACTGTACATTGTGCCTGCAAACGCGGACAAGTTTATATATTGTCACTTGCCTCTGGGTGACTCCATCTCTGATTGAATTTCAAAACAAGAGAAGATTAGGCAGAAGTCTGGAAGCAGTGGGGTTCAAACCCTGGATATTGGTAGAGAACGAGTATCAGTGGCACAGTGTTTACTTCTACCTGATGCTCACCCTCAGTCTGTGTCCACAAGGCTACTGACATGCCTCGCCTCATTGCTACTATTACGGAAAAGGCACAGGAGCCTGAAAACATGCACTCAATGTTTCAGGAACAGCTTCTTCCCCTCTGCCATCAGATTTCTAATGGACAATGAACCCACAAACACTACCTCAGTGTTTTTATTTATGCACTACTTATTTAACATAATTTTCTTTATAAATATATTTCCTATTGTAATTAATACATTTTATTACTATGTATTGCTGTGTACTGTTGCTGTAAAACAACAAATTTCACGACATATGCCAGTGATATTAAAGCTGACTCTGACTCATTAGTAATGGATGGTCAGGATTTTTTTCTCCATAGCCTGAGGTCTCCCATGCCAAATGTAATGGAATCACCTGCTCTACGTGAACTAAGATCAACCTGTTCCAATGGGCAGATCATGTCGTCTGCCGAGACGATTTACCGGGGTGTGGCCGCTGCGCGTGTTACAGCTACTTGGAGCCACAGGTGAGAGCTGAGTGCCAGGTGGGGACCAAAGGTGGACAAGCTGCCCTGTAAAGGGCACGGCAGCCCCCCCCCCCCCATCAGCGGAGCTACCCCTCTCTAGACTCCCCATACACCCCACTAAACTACATGTAAAACATAAAACTAAAATACTCAATACCATAAGCCCAATAGTCACTGCCAAGTCCCACAGTAGGCCACCAACCTCCTAGTGTCACAGGAAGCCACCAGCTTCCCCCTGGAGTGTTGTAACTATGCACTTGGTTCCACACTTTCTTATCCACCGAGTGTCAGATGTGATCAACCAAGTGAGTGATATTCCCCGAATCGTCAGGCTTGTATGCAGCATTGTTGACCCATGACATCACAAGTGTCACTTTTCTCTGCGAGCAGGTAGTCTGAAGCTACCCAGTTCTGCAAGGCAGCCATTCGAACAGTCATCATTTCAGCATCCTCCGCTGTGGTCGTCTCATTAGCTAGCGTCTCCATCACAGAGGTCACATGTATTGGTTCACAGGACAATCTGACTGAACCATACTGGGGAATCAGAATCAAGTTTATCATGAACAGCAAGTGCCATGAAATCTGTTAACACAGCAGCAGCAGTACAATGCAAGCCATGATAACAGAAAAAATAAATAAGTTAATCAGTTATAGTAAATACATGTGTGTGTGTGTGTGTGTGTCTGTGTGTGCATGTGTGTATATATTAAATAGTTAACTTAAAATTAATGCAAAAACCAAAATAATAAAAATAATGGGAGGCAGTGTTCACAGATTCGATGTCCATTCAGGAATCGGACGGCAGAGGGGAAGAAGCCGTTCCTGAATCACTAAGTGTGTGCCTTCAGGCTTCTGTACCTGCTACCGGATAGTAACAGTGAGAAGAGGTCTGGGTAGTGGGCATCCTTAATGATAGATACCACCTTTCTGAGGCTCTGCTCCTTGAAGATTCTTGGATATTATAAGGCCAGTACCCAAGTTGGGGCTGACTAATTTTTAAACTTTCTGTGGCTTCTTTTGATCCTGTGCAGTAGCCCCGCCCCCCCACCCCAATATCAGACAGAGGTGCAGCCTGTCAGAATGCTCTCCATGGTACATCTGCAGAAGTTTTCAAGAAACGATTATTCAAAAAGGCTATTATTCAGCATCTTTCTGCCTCTGTGATAGCCCTCTTAACATGCTGACTATTGTGGGCAGGGTGCTAATCGAGGGCTCTGAGCAGCACCATATACCCCAGACAGCAGCACTACCACCCCATGGGCAGGCCCGGGAGATTCACATCCAGTAAGTAACATTCAGTGGGCCCCCCTTCACCGCGCCGTTGGGTGTCACAGTCGTCCCAGGACACTGCTCCTGCTCACACTCCCTGTGTCCCACTGACAGATTGGACCTGTGCTCATCATACTGTCTGCACCAACACTCCTTCCCCTTCCCTGCTGGCAGAGGGATTACTCTTCCGGTTCATACCTTGGGATTAGACAAATTGTACGGAGGCCCTTAAAACACTTACTACTCTGGGGGTTACTGACGCTGAATTTCTTTAAGGCCCTTCCCCTACGATTGGGTAAGCTTGGCTGGAATGGGTTACTCCCTCCCAGCTTCCTCCAAACCAAAATCTGAGAAGCGGGACAAACTCCTTTAACAGTCCTGTTCTTCTTCGTTGAAGGGGCATTAGCAGCACTCCTTCTGCAGCATGGCACAGTAGCCTCATGCAGACCAAACAGTCAGAAGCATTGGTATGGTTCACATACTCATACAGTCTGGTACCGACCACTGTCGTCAGCATCCTCCACTAGGCCATTCTGTAATGTAGAGAGACACAAACTCACTCCCTCCTGGTTAATTGGGTACTTAGACAAGACATTCCCATTTCCCCTGCTAATGCTACACACTGAGTGTTCCCTGGATGACAAGCGCTGTAACCCTTCTATGTGTTTTGCTGGTCAGGGTGGTCACATGACACCACCATCAGGACACGTAGCCGGCTGGTGGTGAAGTGGCATTTGCACCGGACTTTGAGGCGAGTGCTCTCAGGTTCGAAGCCGGCCAACCCCCAGCACGCCTTCCATCCGTGTTGGGCTGAGCGTCGAGCTAGCAACTCGGCCTCGTACAAAAAACAGACAAATGCTGAAGAAACGGCACGGTTGCCACCCGATGCACCACAAGGCAAGGGGAGGAACAACGTATGGTCAGCACATACTGCTCTTTGTGTTCTTATGGCAGAGGCCCGGTATAATCCATCTGCCAGATCTGACCAGCTCGCTTACCCATCCAGATGTGGCCCAAGGAACCTGCTGGCCATTCCATGGGCTTAACATGTTGGCAGGTCGGGCGGCTTGCAGATGCCACTTTGGCTTCGTCGTAAGTTAGTGCCACCTCGCGAGCCTCCGCCCATTTCATTGTCCTGTCCACCCCTAAGTTGTTGCTTCTCCTCAGGGGTCAGGTAGTAATGTGGTCTATCCCACTATGGGTGATGGATCAATTGTAGGGACTTTGTCATGGGTGTGGTGGTCATTATCAGGCAGGGATATAAACTGTTCATGGAGACAGTTTACCCAATCAGGACCTTCCTCTGCGATATACCATTTCCAGTTAATGACTGAAGACTGTTGGGCATGGCCCTTCTTGTGAGTCAAACTTCATCCACTACGGATAGGGAGACGCAGTCACAGCATGACTGGTTCAGGGGGTCTGCAGTTCAGAGGCCAGGAGGGCCCAATAGCAGGCCAACAAGGGCGCACTGGACAGCATGCTGACTGAAGGAGGGATGCCCGGCCCAGTTCTCTCTTCTGTTATAATGCAGGGGTGCTGAGGTCAACTTTAACTTCCCGGTGGCAACTGCAGTGTAGATGAGACACATGCATCCGTGTTTCCATTCAGTGGACTGTCAGTGAAATCTCAGGGAATAACCATTATTCAGAGCTGATTTATTTATTGTACAGTATATGGGAAAGGAGAACCAAAGCCTTCATTTTGAAAATTGTTTACATAAGGCCAAATACTTGGTGGTTGTTCAGCAAACTGTCAATGGCTTTGTGTTTAAGTTAACGAAATGCTTCACTGAATTTCTGTATTTTGATTTCAATACTGTCACACATTCAGTACAAAGTTTGGAGTGCACATGGTTCTTGTTGTAAACAATGGTGCCCTATTGTTTTTTTTCTCATTTTTAAAAAGTTTATAAGGATGGTTTTGTAGATAGAGAGGGGAGTTAAGGATCAGTTTAGGGTTTAGGGACAGGCATAGGGGGAGTTAAAGGTCAGGCCAGAGCCTTGGTTTCTACCCCACTCTTGAAGGCCAGTGACGTGGGTGTGGGACAAAGGACGTCCGTGGCTGGACGTAGGTCTGGCAGACCAGCGAGGACGTGAGCTGATACACAAATTGGAGACAGTAGAGTTCCAGGGCTAGTGCTTGGGGTCCCAGTACTGGCGTTCGGTGTTTAAGGCCTACTGTTCAGGGTCCTCACTCTTACCAGTTCAGATGGGAGTTAAGTTTCTGAAAGGATTGACACATTAGTATGAAATGACACACAGGAGGAAGACATTCAATATTAATTGACATTAATATCAGCACAACAAAGTGGGCTGAATGGCCTGACCAGTGCTGGTCTGTTCTATGTTCCAAATAATTGCTTTGTTTGGAAATAGTGCTTGGGGTCATGGGAAATGTGGAATTAAAAGAGCAGTGCACATGAGACTCGACCCTGTTCAAAACTATAGAGGGATTATAGAAACATAGAAAACACAGAAAACCTACAGCACAATACAATACAGACAGACAGACAGACATACTTTATTGATCCAGAGGGAAATTGGGTTTCGTTACAGCCACACCAACCAAGAATAGTGAAGAAATATAGCAATATAAAACCATAAATAATTAAATAATAATAAGTTAATCATGCTCAGTGGAAATAAGTCCAGGACCAGCCTATTGGCTCAGGGTGTCTGACACTCCGAGGGAGGAGTTGTAAAGTTTGATGGCCACAGGCAGGAATGACTTCCTATGACGCTCAGTGTTGCATCTCGGTAGAATGAGTCTCTGGCTGAATGTACTCCTGTGCCTAACCAGTACATTATGGAGTGGATGGGAGTCATTGTCCAAGATGGCATGCAACTTGGACAGCATCCTCTTTTCAGACACCAGATACAGGCCCTTTGGCCCACAATGCCGTGCCAAACATATTTTCACTCTGCCAAACATGTTCTTTACTCTGTTGTATCCACCTCCACACCACAGTCACCAGCAGCCCATTCCACGCAAACACCACTCTCTCCGTAAAAACTTACCCCGACATCTCCTCTGCACCCACTTCCAAGTACCTTAAAACTGTGCCCTGTCATGTTAGCCATTTTGGCCCTGGGAAAAACCCTCTGACTACCCACATGATCAATGCCTCTCATCATCTTATACACCTCTGTCAGGTCACCTCTCATCCTCTGTCACTCCAAGGAGAAAAGGCCGAGTTCACTCAACCTATTCTCATAAGGCATGCTCCCCAATCCAAGCAATATCCTTGTAAATCACCTCTGCACCCTTTCCATAGTTTCCACATCCTTCCTGTAGTGAGGTGACCAGAACTGAGTGCAGTACTTCAAGTGGGGTCTGACCAGGGTTCTATATAGCTGTAACATTACCTCTCAGCTCTTGAACTCAGTTCCATGGTTGATGAAGGCCAATGCATCATATGCTTTCTTAACCACACTGTCAACCTGCACAGCAGCTTTGAGTGTCCTATGGACTCAGACCCCAAGATCCCTCTATTCCTCCACACTGCCAAGAGTCTTACCATTAATACTATATTCTGCCATCATATTTGACCTACCAAAATGAACCACCTCACACTTATCTGGGTTCAACTCCATCTGCCACTTCTAAACCCAGTTTTGCATCCTATCAATGTCCCACTGTAACCTCTGACAGCATTCCACACTATCTACTACACCTCCAACTTCTGTATCAAAGGTTATGGTATTTCTGTTTCCATTGAGAAAGCCAGAATACAATCAAGCACAGTAAAGGAGAACTCAAGTGTTGAAATTTATTGGGGTTGTTTGTGGATGAAACAAGCGGGATGGATAAAGGGGAACCACGGGAATCTGGTTTTACATTTTCAAACCATTTGACAAGGTGCATATAAAGGGCTACTGCACAAGACCACATGGTATTGGGATAATATAGAGTAAAGAACAGAAAATACAAATTCATAATTAAAAGGTCATTTTCAAGTTGGCAAATAGAACTAGTGGGACCAGATAGAGTGGAATGAGACCTCTGAATACGGGCCGAGGTCTTTATACATGAAATCCAGACAGTTAGCAGGCAGGTACAATAAGTAATTAGGAAAACAAGTTGCATGTTGGCCATTACCGCAATGGAAATGGAGTTAAATTTTGCTGAACAATTCATACCTGAGGATGTCCTAATTTGTATTAGTACTTTTTTTCTCTGCGGCTGATGATCATTTTAAGTTCCTCCTTTTAAGTCTAGATATTCCATTCATCATTCTGGCTCCCCTCTTGCCCCTTCTCTTCTCTTCACCTGCTCATCACCTCCCTCTGGTACCCCTTCTCCTTCCCTTTCTCCCATGGACCATACTCCTCTCCTAACAGATTCCCTCTTCTTCAATCCTTCACCATTTCTGCCTATCAGCTGCCAGCTTCCCAGTTCATCCCCTTCCCCTACACACCTTCCTTCCCCCGCTTCACCTACCAGCTCGTACCCCGCCCCCACTACATATTCTGGCTTTTTCCCCCTCCCTTTCCTGTCTGATGAACAGCCCTGTCGTGGAACAGCGACTTCCCTCTGTAGATGCTGCCCGACCTACTGAGTTCCTCCAGCATGTACGTAGGCTTTGCGTTGTAATCCTAGTGCTCTGCAATTAATGGGACTGAATAGCCGCAAAAGCTGAAAATAATCCATTTCTGAGATGTTGGGACTTTCATGACAAGTATTTTCAGCATTTATTTGGGAGAATATTAGTGCACTCTGCACTAAAATGCAACAATTTCCCTCTTCAATGGCAGTACCAGAGGTACTGGTTGTTCAAAATTCCGTTCAACGCCACGACTTTTGTCATTCCTCATGATCACTGACGGTTCCTACCGTCAGCAATGTGGAGGCAGGGCACTAGATGGGGAAGAGTTAAAAGCCAGATTATTCCGTCATGTGTGAAAGCTCCAAAGGAAGGCACTGGTTGTCAGAGTTAGCTACGAAGAAGAATTCAAGTTCATTGATGAAAGGTTCCTGGTTAGGTGAACGATTCACTCAGCCTCCACTGGGTTTACTTTCCAATTACTGCATCCAGTTTGTTACATATTCTGAAGTACTAGTGTCCAGTATGTTAACACAGTTGTTTTCTTTGCACCTCAAATTCCACACACACTTTATTCATCTGCCTACTGATTCCCTCACCCTTCCTGGGCTCAGCAGAGAGCAACCTAATTCTTCTAAAGGCATTGGAAAAAATGTTGCTTCCTACTTTTCCTGTATTGCAGAAGAACTTCTTTACCACTTTAAGGTATGCCTTGGGGTCATGAAAATCAAGACATATGTGCAAGTCTTTCCTTTTTTTTTGAACCCATGCTTCCCTTACCACATGTAACACTGGTGACTTTGAACAAGGTTACTCCTTCCCTGCTTTACCCTCTCTGCACAGGAGCTTAACGGCATACCCCGGGAAGTAAAGTTTTATTCTGATTGCTAACTTCTACCCTTATGTAAGTTTCTTGTGCGACTTTCCAAATGCCTTTCAATAACTTCCCAGTTATAAGAGTGTATTAATTATGACAATCAGTTAATTTCGTTAACTCGTGCCTGGCCAAATTTTGCAAAAGCACGTGTTTGGTCTAACTTTGATTTACATGACTCTTTGGGGCATTCTAATAGGTTATGTCTATTAAAGATGTTGTATGAATAATTGCTCTAAAATAATTGTTGTCTTGTTCTCTGATGAGAAAGAGAGAGAGAGGGAGAAAGGAAAGAAAGGGTGGAGAGTGAGAGAGGAAAAGAGTAGAGCAGACATGGAAGGAACGCTTAGCTTCTCTGACAGAGGCCTTGAAGTGGTGGTGAATGAAGTACATGCTGGGAAGGAGGATTATGGGGGTGAGGACCTAGAAATAAAGGAATAATGCTGGCAAAATGATCATCAGAGCAATATATCCAAGGTGATTCCTACAGGACTCTTAATTCTGGCCTTAAATGCCACACAGACACTCTCTCTCTCTCTCTCTCTCTCTCTCTCTCTCACACACACACACACACACACACACACACACACACACACACACACACACACACACACACACACACTCTCTCTCTCTCTCTCTCTCTCTCTCTCTCTCTCTCTCTCTCTCTCCTGATTGGTGTATTTCACCCAGTAGTGATTGATTGATTGATGAGCACAGTTTAGAGGATGAGGCATCAAAATGGAATCACTGAGTGCTGGAGAAAACAACATGTGAAATCCCACATTTGAGGCAGAGATACCTTGAGGACACCATCCTTCATCATTATTTCCCTGTTTTTGATAGATGCTTTTCTGGCACCATCTGTTCCCTTGTGATCCACTGAACCGGAAGGCCCAGGTGAAAAGAAATTGCCACTCTTCCCTTTTTTTATGCTGAAATGTATATTTTTATAACCTCAAAATTTCTGAGTTTCGTTACAACTTTTCTGACAAGTTTGGAGTCTGAGAACCTGTAATTAGATGTGGATATTGAACATTCAGAGTAACTTGACAAAAATGTGTCTGGCAAAAAAAAACCACATTCAAATCAAGTACAAAATGGTGGATTGGTTGCAAAAACAAAAACAAAAATTTTTGGCTTCAATTTTCAATGTTTGACATTTTCCTCCCAAGGTGCACAAGAAAAATTACATCAGGACCTGGGAGAGCCATCAGTTTTGTAAAGTTTTGTTGCTTTTGGACTTGAACTCCATGGAAAGTGTTCAAATTCCCTGGAAACTTCGATACAATATTTTAAAAAGACAGTTCATCCTAAATGCTTCATTTTTCATTGGATGTTGGGATGCAGCGCTATGGAAGAGGGCTGTTTGATGCAGGCTCCCAGTGTTGACTTTAGAATCAGAATCAGAATCAGATCAGAATCAGGTTTATTATTGAATTTAATTATTGAATGTTTTGTTTTGCCAAACACATTTTTGTCAAGCTATTCTGAATGTTCAATATTCATATTTAATTGCAGGTTCTCAGGCTCCAAGCTTCTCAAAAAATTTGTAATGAAACTCAGATAATCCAAGCAACTTTTAATAACTTTATTGTGCGTTCACTGTCTCTGACCCTCAAACACATCGACTGGAGCCAGATCACTGCAGCCTGGCATTTAGGAGAGACGCCCAGCAATGCAATTAATTAAAGCAACAAACCTTCTGCATAAGAACTGAGTAGGTTAAGCACCATGTGTGGAATTAAAGTTTATTAATGAAGTGCATATATATGTCACCATTTGAGATTCATTTTCTTGCAGACATTTACAGGAACATAAATAGAATAGAATCTATGAAAAGTAATCATAAACAAAGACTATTAAAGAAGGGATTATCAATGTTTGTGGCCCAGAAGTCCAGAAGAAATAGGAGCAGAATTATACAGTTCAGCCCACCAAGTCTGATCTGCCATTCCATCCTGGCTGATTTACTATTCCCTCTCAACCCCATTCTCATGCCTTCTCCCCTGACTAATCAAGAACCTTTCAACCTTCAGTTTAAATGTACCCAATGACTTGGCTTCCATAGCCATCTGTGGTAAAGGAATCCACAGACTCACCACCTTCTGGCTAAAAAGAAATTCCTCTTCATCTCTGTTCTAAATGGATGCCCCTATATTCTGAGGTTGTGCCCTCTGGCCCTAGACCCCCTCTATAAAACACATCCTCACCCTATCCGCTCTATCCTTGCAATACTGGAATCCTTGTTGTGAACCTCCTCTGGACCCTGTCCAATGCCAGCACATGCTTTCATTGATAAGGAGCCCAAAACTGCTCACAATAGTCTAAGTATGGTATGAACAGTCCCTTAAAAAGCCTCTGTATTACATCCTTGCTTCTATATTCTTGCCTTGTTTAGAAATGAATGCTAGCATTGTAATTGCCTTCCTTACCACCAACTCAACCTGCCAGTTAACTTTTAGGAAATGCTGAATGCCTCTCTGATTTTTTAATATTCTCCCTGTTTAGGAAATATTCTACCAAAGTGCATGACCATACACTTTACTATACAATATTCCATCTGCCACTTCTTTGCTTAGTTTCCAAATCAGTCTAATTCCTTCTACAATCTCCTTGCTTCCTCAAAACTACCTGCCCCTTGACATAACTTCATATCATCTTCAAACTTGGCCACAAAGCCATCAATTTGGTCATCCAAATCATTGACATACAGCATGAAAGAAGTGGTCCCAACATTGAACCCTGCAGAACACCACTAGTCACTGACAGCCATCCAGAAAAAGCCCCCTTTATTCCCAATCTTTCCCTTCTGCCTCTCAGCCAATCTTTTAAGCAGGCTAGTATCTTTCTTGTAATACCATGGGCTCTTATCTTGTTTAGCAGCCTCATGTGAAGCACCTTCTCGAAAGCCTTCTGAGTATCCAAGTATGCAACATCCAGTACTTCTCCTTTGTCTATCTTGCCTGTTACTTCTTCAAAGAATTCCAACAGATTTGTCAGGCCAAATTTTCAGATAAGGAAACCAAGCTGACTTTGACCTATTTTTATCTTGTGTATCCAAGTACCCCAAAACCTCATCCTGAATAATTGACTCCAAAATCTTCCCAGCCGCTGAAGATAGGCTAACTGGGCTATAATTTCCTTTCTGCTGCCTCCTTCCCTTCTTAAACATAGAGTGAGACATGTAAGCTTCCAGATCAAAGTTCAAAGTAAATTTATTATCATAGTAAGTATATGTCACCATATACAATGCTGAGATTCATTTTCTTGTGGACATGCTCAATAAATCCATAACAGAAAAATACCCATAATAGAATCCGTGTAAAAGATACAAATCTGTAAAAATACAAAAAGAAATAATAATAATAATAATAATAATAATAATAATAATAATAATAATAATAATAATAATAATAATAATAATAATAATAATAATAATAATATCAAGAACATGAGACAAAGAATCCTTGAAAGTGTGTTTACAGATTGTGGGAACATTTCCATGATGGTGCAAGTGAAGTTATCCCTCTTTGGTTAAAGAGCCTGATTGTTCAGAGGTAATAATTGGTTCTGAACCTGATACTGTGAGCCCTAAGGCTCCTGTACCTTCTTCCAGATGGCATCAGCGAGAAGAGAGCATGATCTGGGTGGTGGGGGTCACTGATGATGGGTACTAATGTCTCCACAATCCCTTCAGCTACCTCTTTCAGAACCATGGCGTGTAGTCCATCTGGTCCAGGAGACTTGCCTACTTTCTGACCTTCCAGTTTCCTAAGCACCTTCTCCTTAGAAAAAGCAATTAATCTCTCTTTTTCCCACTGACTCTCTTGTCCCCCATTAATACCTCTACAGCATAATTTTCCAGCAGTCCAATATCCACTCTCAGCTCTCTTTTACTCTTTATATACCTAAAAAGATGTTTGGCATCCTTTTTATATTATTAGATAACTTACCTTCATATTTCGTCTTTTGGATCGCCAAAATAAAAAAGTTATTTTCCCTAAGTAGTAAGACTGATCAACATCTCCATCAATCAGCTTAAATACTGCCTGGCATCACTTTATGAATATTCAGTCATGTAAGGTTCCTTATTTAAGCTACGTATTTAGATGTACTGCATGTTTTGTTAATGTGTTCTTTATCTTTTGTGCTTTTATTTTGGTGCTGCTTCGGATCCAGAGTAACAATTATGTTGTTCTCCTTGAACTTATGTACATTAAATAATCTTGAATCTTGAATCTTCTCTCCTTATGGTTTATTTAGTTAGCTTTTATTGGTTTTTAAAAGTTTGCCAAACTTCTAATTTCCCAGTAATTTTTGCCATCTTTTTGCTTTTTTGGTGTCTTTGACTTCCCCTATCTGCCATATTTGCCTTATCCCCCTGGAGTGCTTCTTCTTTGGGACAAATCTATCCTGCACTTCCCAAATTGCCCCCATAAACTCCAGCATTACTGTTCTGCTAGTGTACCCTTCCAATCAACTTTGGCCAGCTCCTCCCTCATGCCTCTGTAATTCCATTTACTCTACTGTAATATTGATACATCTGACTTTAACCTCTGGCAGAATTGCCTTTGTCTGAGTGAGCTCTAAAAAGCCATTTCACAGGCATTCTACAAGTTCGCTCTCTTGGGATCCAACACCGACCTGATTGTCACAATCTAGTTGCAAATTGAAATCCCCCATGACTTTGGAACAATGCCCTTATCACATGCCCTTTCTATCACCTGTTGTGATTTGTGCCTCATATCCTGGCTACTGTTTGAAGGTCTGTATATAATTCCCATCAGGGTAATTTTACCTTTGCAGTTTCTTAACTCTACACACAGGAATTCTATATCTTCCAATCCTATGTCACCTCTTTCTATGGATTTCATTTCATCTTTTACCATTGGAGCCACCCCACCCCTCTGCCTACTTACCCGTCCTTTTGATACAATGTGTATCCTTGGATGTTAAGCTCCCAACTATGACCTTTTTCAGCCACAACTCAGTGATGCCCACAATGTCATACCTGCCAATCTTGAACTGCGCTATAAGATCATCTACTTTATTCCATACACTACATACAAATATAAGACCTTCAGTCCTGCATTCATCACCCTTTTCAACTTTTCCCCCATGTTACATTTCAGCTCATCCCACTGACTCCAATTTTGCCCTATCTTCTGCCTGTTCTTCTCAGTCTCACTACACACTGCATCTACTTGCATACCAACTGCCCCATCCTCAGCCCTAACACTTCCGTTCTCAACACTCTGCCAAATTAGTTTAATCCCTCCTGAACAGCTCTAGCAAACCTACCTGCAAGAATATCAGTCCCCCTTGAGCCCAGATGTAACTCATCCTTTTTGTGCAGGTCATACCTTCCCAGAAAAGAACACAGTGGAAGTGAAAACTGAAACCCTGCCGCCTGTACCAATTCTTCAGCCATGCATTCATCTGCCAGATCATTCTGCTCTTAATCTTACTGGCATGTGGCACAGGCCACATCTCCAGAGATTACAGTTCATGAGCTCTAGCCTTTCAGCTTGCTACCTTATATTCTCTCTTCAGAACCTCATCCCTTTTCCACCTGATGTTGTTAGTACCAATATGTACAATGACTTCTGGCTGTTTATCCTTTCCCTTTAGAGTGCTGTTGACCCAGTCTGAGACATCCCTGACCCTGCCACATTACATCTGGGTGTCTCTTTCTCATCCCCAGAATCATCTGTCTGCTCCTTTAACTATGGAATCCCCCATCGCTACTGCACTCATCTTCTCCCCTCTTCCCTTCAGAGCCACAAAGCCAGACTCAGCGCCAGAGTTCTGGTCATTGAGGCTTCCCTTTGGCGGGTCATCTTCCTCAACAGTATTCAATGCAGTATGCTCATTATTGAGGGAAACAGCCACAGGTGTACTCTACATTGGCTGCCCTTCCCCTCTCCTGACAGTCACCCTACTACCTACCTCCTGCAACTTAGGGGTGTAGATTCTATCTACCACCTCCTCATTCTCCTGAATGAACGAAGATCATCTAGCTGCAGCTCCAGTTCCTTAACATGGTCCGTAAGGAGCTGCAGCTCGATGCACTTCATGCGGATGTAGTTATCAAAGACTAGAGGTCTCTCAGAGTTCCCACATATCACATGAGGAACATGCTCCTAATCCTGGATCCATTCTCACTGCACTAGCTATGTACTAATGGACAAAGAAAGAAAAAAACTTACTAGAAACTTACTTAGAGCCTTTGCCCCTTTCGTCTAAGCATCTTGAATCAAAACATGACTGCTCTAAAACTGACCCACTCCCACAATGGCTGCCCTGTGTACACCTCATTTCTTGGCCTTTGGCAAGTGCCTAATAGATTGTCATGACTACAGCCTGCCAAAAAGGTTCAAAAGGCCCTGAGTTTTTAAAATTTGCTCTGCCTCTCCCACAGGCCAGTGCTCATGATGATTGCAGCCCTCCCAAAAACTCTTAAAAGCCCTCAATCTCTTTTTTAACTCTTCGCTGTCTCTGCCAACAGCGAGTATGTGCAATGACCGCAGCCTGGTGAAATCCTGCATAAGGTGCCTTGTGTTTTCATGCAGTCATTGAAGAGCTTTTCAATGAGGTTTCAGTGGGATTGGTCTGTGTTAACAGGATATTATTGACTCTCAGGATGGTATCAGCTACCCAGGCTTCTCACCTTTCTCTCAGGGCAACCTTTCAGTGGAACATAGGAGTGAAGAGTATGTATGGGTATTTAAATCTGCAAGATCTTCCAGTGACATGTCCTTCATGCATTGAAGTGAATCAGTGTCCGCATTATACACTCCTCTAGGTGATTGTTAGATATGTGGGTGGGGGAGGAGTTCTATCTGATTGCCTTCCCTTGCACGTTCCTCTGATCAATATGGGGAGCTCTGACTCAGTGCCAAAAACAAACTGTTGAAACTCAACCCTGGGCTTCTTAGGTCACTTTCACTATTCGGGTCCATAAGTACCCACGGAGACACATCAAGAATGCATAATCTATCATCCATCGCCCATCAGCCATCACAAAGACCCCCACGACCCAGCACAATCCCTGTTCTTATTATCACCATCAGAGAGGAGGTACAGGAGCCTGAAGACACACACTCAACATGCTTCTCCCCTCCGCCCTCATATTTCTGAACAGACAATGGAGCATCTCACAAACACTACCTCACTATTTTTGCTTTCTTCTTGCACTGCACGTCTAATTTATTCTTTTTAAATACACACAGTGGTCACATTTTTATGTGCAATTGTAAAGCCAGTCTTTGTGGCAGCAACTCAAAGCATAAAAGCATGCAGGTATGGTTAAGAGATTCGGTTGTCGTTCAGACCAAACAGCTGAATGGGGAAAAAAATATGATCTAAGTGACTTTGACCATGGAATGATTGTTGGTGCCAGATAGGGTGGTTTGAGTATCTCAGAAACTGTTGATCACCTGGGATGTTCACACACAGCAGTCTCTAGAGTTTATAGAGAACGTAGTGAAAAACAAAAAAAACATCCAGTGAGCAACACACACAAAATGCTGGTGGAACGCAGCAGGCCAGGCAGCATCTATAGGGAGAAGCACTGCCGACGTTTCAGGCCGAGACCCTTCATCAGGACAGTGCTTCTTCCTATAGACGCTGCCTGGCCAGCAGCATTCCACCAGCATTTTGTGTGTGTTGCTTGAATTTCCAGCATCTGCCGATTTCCTCGTGTTTCCTATCCAGTGAGCAGCAGTTCTGTGGGTGAAAATGCCTTGTTAATGCGAGACGTGAGAGGAGGATGACCAGACTGTGTCGAGCTGACAGGAAGGCCACAGTAACTCAGATGACCACATGTTACACTTTGAGAGACATTGCCATTGGACTATGGAGAACTTCTCAATGAAATAGAGCCATCCCCTCAGTCTGTGGTTACAAATATGACCTATTGTGATGAGTTGTGCAATGTAAAAAAATGATGCAATGTGTTCCAAAGGGAGGTCTGACTCTTTTCAGAAAAATCTACTATGAATTCACATGAAGCAATTGGCTGAGACAAAGCAGCTGCCCCTTCCCATGCAGAAAGAACGCACAAACTACATCACGTTACATTTCCAGCACTTCAAAAGTAATTCACTGACTATAAATAATTTTGGAACAGTGGGACAAAAATGCAAGTTACTTTCCTTCTCAAACAGCGATGAGATGAAAGGCCAGTTAACCTGTTTTTAATGGGCTAGGTTAAGAAAAAATGTTGGGCAGGTTACTGGAAGAACTCTGTGTTCTTCTAGTAGAGTCATGGAATTCTTAACGTCCACCCACACTACTGGATTAGGCAAAAGATTGTGAATGAAAGACAATGGTTCCAGCAAAACAGACTTCCCACAGCAGATCACCAAAGTGTTTGCTTACATCATGACCTTAGTCTTCTGGTTTAGATTAACCTGGAGAGTGAAGGGCCGTTATTATCTCTTCTGGCCAGTACAGGGTCTTTGCTTGTGTGCTGGTAGTGTGTATGTCTAGTCTGGGGAGAGAGAATGAAATGGAGTAATCCTCACTATGATTGCTAATCTAGTGACCTCCCTTCCTGATAGGTTGAATACCATCTATGCATGATTTGATGTAATGAATGATGTGACATCGAGGTAAGTCCTCTCTCCCCCTGAGGAGCAGGCACCCTGCTTGGCGAGAGCTGAAAAGTGGGGGATCCTAGCAGGGGTAAACGCACACAAATCTGCGAGGCCAGAAAGCATACCTGGTAAGGCGCTAGGGAATTGTGCGGCTCAACTGAGATAGGAGTTAGTTGACATCTTTAATATCTCTTTGCAACAGTTCACTGTCCCTGCAGGTGACACCGTCATTGTGGTGACCAAGACAGTGACGGTAACTGGCCTGAAAAATTACTGCCCTGTGGCATTGACTTCAACAATCATGAAATGCTTTGAGCAACTGGTAATGGATTGTATAAAGTCCCACCTTCCAGTTACATTGGATCATTTTCAGTTCACCTACTGCTCAGGCCAGTAGCCTATAGGTGTAGCCTATGCCCCCACACCATCCTGCCCTACCTAGAAAAAAATGCCTCATATGCAAGACATTGTTCATCTATTTCAGCTTGGCTTTTAACATGATCATCCCTCAGAGGCTGGCTGGTAAACTGTCCTCATTGGGACTCAACACCCTCTCTGTAACTGGTTTCTTGATGGAAGGAGCCCAGTCAGTCCGAGTGGACACCGACATCTCAAGCTCCCTCCCCTGAGCACTGGTGCCCCCCCTCCCAGGCTGTGTGTCAGCTCGCTCCTGTCCACACTGGTGACTCATAACTGGACTGCCAGATCCAGCTCAAACCACATCATCAAGTTCGCTGATGATACTACAGTGGCGGGGCTAATCAGGAACAGTGATGAGTCGGCATTCAAAGAGGAGGTAGAGAGGCTTACCAGATGATGAGGGAACAACAACCTGACAACCTGACAACGTGGACAAGACAATAGAGATTATTGTGGACTTGAGGAAGGTCCAGGTCAATGGCTCTGCCGTGGGCAGCGATCCTTGCTGTGCACATAAACTGGACCCACAACACCTCCTCATTAGTTCAGCAGTGGAGACCGAGATGTGCAAGTCTCCCGATCCCTTTCCAACAACTTTCTAAAGGAGCACTATCAAGAGTGTCCTGTCTGGCTGGACCGTTGTGTAGTACAGAAGCTGAAAAGTATCCAACCGCAAGACCCTACGGGAATGGTAAAAACCACTAGGAGGATCACCAGGACCTCCCTCCCCGCTAATGGTGATGTTTACTGGGAGCATTGTATATGCGAAGGGCCCAAAGCATTGTTGAGGATCCTCTACACCCATCCTGCAATCTCTTTGACCCACTACCTTCAGAAGGGAGGTACAGGAGCTTCAGGACTAGGACTGACATACTGGGCAATAGTTTCTTCCCTCAGACTGTGAGACGAATGAATACCCTGGCACCACTGAGGTATCGTCACTGGGGCAGTGAACTGTTTACTGTACAATTTACTGTTTACCTATGCTACGTTCTATTTTATAAACCTATTTGTGGTAATACTTTGTTTTATGTGCTGTGTGTGATATATGCATTGTGGCTGCACTGTCCCCAGAGGAATGTTGCTCTGTTTGGTTGTATAAACATACAGTCAAATGACAATAAACTTGGACTTGAATGCTCATATAAGGAAAGACGTGGCATTTAAAGGAGAAATTTAACAGACACCCACCACCCCCGCTGCCCACCCCTCCACTTCCCATCGCTCCTAAAGCATTTTACAGCCTGTGAAATATTGCCGAAGTTTTGTCACTGTGATGAGTGGAAAACCAAAAACAATTTTCTGCAAATGTCAGAAATTTGAATTAGAAACAGGGAATGCTGGAGGTCAGAGTTGTGGAGAGAGAAGCTGAGTTTCTGACTGTTGACTGTTGAGAAGAACCTTGAATGTGGGAAAACCCCAACCAATTTCTACAGCGCAAGATCTCAGAAACAAGCACTTAAATAGGTCATGTATTTGATGCACCATCAATAACTCTCGGAGACGTGAGTCGAGGTAGGCTTTTATTAGCTGGAAGAAAGCACCGTCAGCAGCAAGAGATCCCCATATGACATCCTGGAGACTGAGGGAGGAGCAGTGCCTCCAATCGCCTTTATACAGGGGTCTGTGGGAGGAGCCACAGGAGCAGTCAGCAGGGGGCATGTCCAGACAGGTATATGTAGTTCACCACAGTATTTTTTGGGGAGGGTTTGGTAAAGAGTTATGTATTGAGCAAGACTCTAGGAGAAATCCTTTGAATTGGTGTTGTGAGATGTTTTACACCCACCCTGAGATGGTATTGCAGTCAATGACAAAACTGTTAGATAAAGTGTGTTGTATGGAAAATAAGTGTTTGTTCAGGTCAAAAAGGGAAGCTTCTCCTCTCCTACGAGAACAAGTCAAAGGACCTTTTACGTTCAGCCCCAAGGGCAGAAAAGCTTGTGAAGTTATTGAAAATTGGTAATTGGTTTATTATTGTCACTTGTACAGAGATACAGTGAAGAATTTTGTTTTCAGAATCAGAATCAGGTTTAATATCACTGTCATATGTTGTGAAATTTGTTGTCTTTACAACAAATGTACATTGCAATGCATAATAATAGAAAAAAAACATGAATTACATTTTCTGATATGTCTATCCATGGCCTCCTCTACTGTCAAGATGAAGCCACGCTCAGGTTGGAGGAACAACACCTTATATACCATCTGGGTAGTCTCCAACCTGATGGCATGAACATTGACTCTCTAACTTCCGTTAATGCCCCTCCTCCCCTTCTTACCCCATCCTGATTTATTTATTTCCCCCCCTCCCCTTTTTGTTCTCTCTCTGCCCTTCATTCTGTCTGTTCTCCATCTCCCTCTGGTGCTCCCCCCCTCCCCCTTTCTTTCTTCCGAGGCCTCCCGTCCCATGATCCTTTCCCTTCTCCAGCTCTGTATCCCTTTTGCCAATCACCTGTCTGGCTCTCAGCTTCACCCCACCCCCTCTGGTCTCCTATCATTTTGCATTTCCCCCTCTCCCTCCTACTTTCAAATCTCTTACTATCTTTTCTTTCAGTTAGTCCTGACGAAGGGTCTCGGCCTGAAACATCGGCCGCGGTTCTCCCTATAGATGCTGCCTGGCCTGCTGCGCTCCACCAGCATTTTGTGTGTGTTGTATGAATTATATTAAGTGGTTGGGATCCATCTGTCTGAAAGGACAATGTGTGACGATGACCATCACAAGTCTGGGTGGAAGGTGTGAGGATCCTGAGATGCCCAATCATCAAGATCCTCCTCTCAGCTTCACCAGTGTAGTCCAAAGGAAAGCTTTATGAAGCAATACGTTTGATATTAGCTTGGCTGCAGGAGCTGCCGGAAGGATGTTCAATGATGCCCAGCCACCTTAGGGGCTCCACTCCGGATTTGCTGACTGATTTTACTCCCATAGCCTTTGTCTCTCCTGATGCTACCCACAAGGCAGTGGGGCTATTTACTCATAGCTGGGGATCTGTTTTATGAGCACCAGGGCGTGTCCACATGATGGTGGGCCTGTGTGCAACGTGTTCAGGGGCCAGACCTCCTCCCTGTCCTCTGTAGTTCAGCCTGAGTCTGATAGGAGTTCAGTTTCCGTGTGTTGCCAGAAAGTAGGCTCTACATGAAGCTTACTGTTGGAGAGGCTGTGTACTGGCAGAGAGAGACTCACCCATTCAGCTCTCTTTTTCACAAGACTGCTAGCCAGTGGTGGAAGCTGAAAATGAGAGCGACAAACATTACCCACTACACTATCACAACACCCATTTTGACAATTACAGGAAGTCAGTAAGTATATATATATAGTAAGGAAGTGTTTATGGTTTCAATGACATTCGGAAATCGGATGGCAGAGGGGAAAAAGCTGTTCCTGAATCATTAAGTACGTACCTTTTGGCTTTTTGTACCTCCTTCCTTATGGTAGCAATGAGAACAAGACATGGCCTGGGTGATGGGGGTCCTTAATGATCGATGCTGCTTTATTGAAATATTACTCCTTACAAGTGAGCTGAATACTGCAGAGACTAGTCCCCATGATGGAGCTGACTAACTTAACAACTCTTTTTTGATCCTGTGCAGTAGATTCCACCCCCACCCCCCATATCAGCCAGTGAGAATGTTCTCCACTGTTTCCACAGTACATCTGCAGAAGCTTGCAAGTGTCTTTGGTGACATACCCAGTCTTCTTTGTAGCTGCATCGATATGTTGGGCCCAGGATAGGTCCTCAGAGGTGTTGACACTCAGGAACTTGAAATTGCTCACCCTCTCCACTTCTGATCCCTATAAGGATTGATATACGTTCCTTCGTCTTACCCCTCCTGAAGTCCCCAATCAGCTCTTTCATCTTACTGACATTGAGTGCAAGGTTGTTGCTGCAACACCACTCCATTAGCTGATATATTTCGCTCCTTAACGCCCTCTCGTCAACATCTGAAATTCTGCCAATAAAAGCTGTACCATCAGCAAATTTATAGATGGTATTTGAGCTGTGATTAGCTACACAGTCATGAATGTAGTGCGAGTAGAGCAGTTGGCTAAGCACACACCCCTGAGGTGCACCAGCGTGGATTGTCAGTGAGTTGGCAATCTTATTTCCGATTGCACAGACTGTGGTCTTCCAGTTAGGAAGCTGAGCATCCAGTTGCAGAGGGAGGTACGGTGGCTCAGGTCTGGAGCTTTTCAATCAGAACTGTAGGAATGATTGTGTTAACTGCTGAACTGTAGTCAATAACATTCCAGACATAAGTACAATGGAGGTGGGAAAGTCAATAACAGATTACCAAATATAATGCTCCAGTGACAGAGACTGGGCACTGCAGGTAGACAAATCAGGTGCAAGGTAGACTGGAAGATCAAGTGTTCATCTTTATTGTACAAATGATCCGTTCGAGAGAGTCATGACAGAAAGTAAGAACTATCCTTGAACCTAGTGGTGTACGTTTTAACTTTTATGTAACTTCTACTCAGTGGAAGGGTGAGGGAGAGAAGAGAATGACCTGGGTGAGTTCTTTGATTGTGCTGGCTGCTTTTCTGAAGCAGCAGGATGTGCAGACAGAGTTAAAGGAAGGAAGGAAGGCTGGTTCTCATGATAGACTGGGCTGTGTTTGCATCTCTCCGCAATTTCTTGTGGTCTTAGGCAGAGCAGTTATCATTCCAAACCATGATGCATCCAGATAGAATGCTCTCTGTGGTGTCCAGCTCATATGTTTTGATGGTATTGGGGAAAAAAGATTGTTGTCTTGACACCATGCTATCAGGCTCTCTATCTCCTTTCTGTACTCTGGTCTTGTAAAATGCAGCACCCTCCAACTCTCTCAGTGTTGCAAGAAGGCATCAGCCTGGGTCACACACTCCAAGTCTTTGTAGTAGCTCTGGAACACAGACTGAGTGGAGACAGTACACCCACAGAGTCAACCTAACATATGAAGGTCAGGGCTTTTAGAGGAGGTTGGAAAGAAAGAAGATAATTTGAAAGGTAATAGAAGAATACCATGACTTGTCTTAAAAGTCTGCTTGTTGACTTGTCCCCTAATGGATGGATAAGTTGAGCAGGGTTGAAGTGGTTCTCCTATGTACACAGTTTTTAAAGCTACTCAAAGCCTGGGACCGAAATAGTTTTAAAACCCTTGTGTATTTTGAATTAGAGAGGTCTTTGGAGCATGAGCAAAAGAAAACACGAGTCCTGGCTTTATATTTGAAAACTGCATGGTGTGGAAGAATGAATATCTTGTAAGAAGGCTGTGTTACTCATTCACTCTGTGTCACTGATTATCTCAAATAACACTCAAGTCTGTCGTGACAACCCCCAACTTTCCGTCTACTAAATCTTTTAAAGTATTAGAGACAAACGACAGCATGGGAAACAAGCTTGAGAAGGAGCTAGTTAGAAATTCCCCTTCAGACCCCTCAGTTGAGTGGAAAACAGAATAACATTCTTCACTGTTAA
Organism: Hemitrygon akajei; assembly: GCF_048418815.1. Classification (NCBI taxonomy): domain Eukaryota; kingdom Metazoa; phylum Chordata; class Chondrichthyes; order Myliobatiformes; family Dasyatidae; genus Hemitrygon; species Hemitrygon akajei. The sequence goes on from NC_133131.1 coordinate 139,924,695, forward strand.
AGATTTCTTTGGGGTGATCTTGTCTCTGTCTTGCATGAATGGATGAAGAGTTCTGGTTCTGAATGTTCCTTTAAATGGTACTGCCTTCCGCACTGGTGTCAAATGAAACCTTGAACTGTATTCATTTAAGCATACACTGCCAGCCTTTCCTGTTTCTGGTAGCTTTCAGCTCTGAGGAGGATTATCTGTAGATAACATAGAAGGAAATAATGAAATGTGGAGCCGGTTCTTAAATAAAAGTGCATACAAAGCCACAGCCTGTTTCCTGCACTGGCCTGGTCCAGCTTCTGTGCACACTTTATCAGCACAGGAAGTGTAAAATCAATGAACGCCTGATATAGACCCATTGTGCTTCTTGGGGGAAGCTGGAAGTAGGCAGCTGCTAAATTGTAATTTTTTTAAAAGATATGGATATTTGATTCAAAACCTTTACCACAAAGCATAATTATTTTAGTAAGAAAAGAACATATTTAGATTTGAGTGTTGATTTTTGGTTCTGATAAATAGTTCCCAACTGCACCATTAATCTACTGTTTTGCTGTACTCATTGTGAAGTAAATTCTGTACCAGATAAGGTGGTCACTGAGTGTATGTTCATGGTCTTACGCCACTGTAGCCCATCTGCTTTAAGATTTGATGTGCTGTGCATTCAGAGATGCTCTTCTGCACACCAGTGTTGTAACCTGGGATTACTTGAGTTACTGTTGCCTTCCTGTCAGCTTGGACCAGTCTGACCATTTTCCTCTGACCTCTCTCATAAACAAAGTGTTTTCACCCACAGAACTGCCGCTCACTGAATGTTTTAATTCTGTTTGTCGCACCATTCTCTGTAAACTCTAGAGACTGTTGTGCATGAAAATCCCAGGAGATCAGCAGTTTCGGAGATAATCAAACCACCCCATCTGGCACCAACAGTCATTCACTTAGATCACATTTCTTCCCCATTCTGATATTTGGTCTGAACAACAACTGAACCTCTTGGCCATATCTACATGCTTTTATGCATTGAGTTGCTGGTATGTGATAGGCTGATTATATATTTGCATTAACAAGCAGGCGTACAGGTATACCTAATAAAGTGGGCACTGAGTGTATAATTCCAGATCTTTTCAGGTCTTTTGTTAATTAAATCCCTGTTGATCAAAACTGGACAAGAATTAGGCAAATGGAGAAGCTTGGATCATTAATCTAGAGAGCAATCTTCCACCAACAGACGGAAAGAAATCGGGTAGGTTCATTTTGACAGGGTCTGCCCTGGTCTGCCCACTCAGCTGTAAGTATTGCTTAGTGCTCCTGGTTTCACTCTTCACCCTCTCTACCCCCAACCCCTCATGTCTGAGCCTTCATGATGGAAAACTTGAAAATTTGATTCTCTGAAAATCCTTACACCAAATCACAACCTGAAATGATTGTTGTACTTTCAGATCGAATAATCAGGAGCACACCCTGTTCTCCCTCCTTTCTGTTCCAGTGCGGTACTTTTGTTGACCCTGGAATTAGAACATAGGTCCTCCAGCCCTCTATGTCTGTGCCAACAATGACGCCAATTTAATCCATTTGCATCCACCTGCAAATGGTCTGCTCCCTTTCGTTCCCTGCCTGTTCATGTGCCTGCCGAACTGCCTCTTAATGGTTTGTGTCCTGCCTGTATATCGCATTTTTTCTTCTAGGAGGCTGCTGGCCTGATCATTCTCAACACTGTCGGCCACCCCCCCCCCCCACTACTCTACGCCCTGTACACTCACAACTGCCTGGTCAGATTCCACTCCGACTCCTACAGCTGTGCAGATGACACCACCGTAGTGGGACGAATCACAATTAACCATGAGTTGGAGTACAGGAAGAAGATAGAGAGCTTAGTAACCTGATGTCATGACAACACACTTTTCCCAGTGTCAGCAGAACAAAAGAACTGCTCATCGACGTCAGGAAGGAGGTCAGTGTCATGTTCCTGTTTACACCAGCGGTGCTGAGTTGAGAGGCTTGAAAGTTTCAAGTTGCTCAGAGCGAGCACCATCAATAACCTGTCCTAATGGAGACAGCTCTACTTCCTCAGAAGGAAGGCTAAGGTCAGTAGGGACTGTATGTTCCCATTGAATCTCACCAATTTTACAGATGCACCGCAGAAAATACCCTACCGAGATACATCATGGTAGCTGGAGTGCAGGAAAGAGCAATGAACTGCAGCTGCAATTCCTCTCTAACTTCAATCTGCATTCTTTTATCATTTCCCCTTGTCTTTCTTCAATGCACTGATGTGATGAAATGATTCGGATGGATGACGTACAAAACAAAGTTTTTCACTTTGTGCATATGACAATGATAAACCAATTTACTAATTCAGAATTTTCAACAAAAGAGAGTTTTCTTTGGCACTTAGCTGCGGAGGTTTTTATGCAGTGGTAACACCACCAGTAGGACTTAGATACTGGAGGGGTAGTAATGGAAATAACTGGCCGCATAGGATGGAGTGGGACAATGGGGCCTGAACTTCCGAGAAGAGCTTACTAGCAGAGTGTCTTCAGAAACACCACATCCTACCTGGTCCTCTCTGATGAATAATGTATTTGCTTTCGCATGTTTTCCAAGTGTGTCATCACAGACACTGGGAGAACGTTGTGGGAATGCTTCGGCCACAGGCTGTTGCCTCACCGACTTTAACCATTGAGGTCAAAGTCATGATAACTCTTAAAACTTCTGAACCACAAGACAACTTCCAGGTCGCTGCAGACAGTCTTAGTGCTTTCTTCCCATTTGCTGCTTAGCAGAGTCAGAGAGACGCTGGTCAGGGTCTGTAGTCAGACAGAGGTGAGTTCATGCATTTTAATTTCAATGAGAAGCAGATGGCCTCTCAGACAATGGGATTTACCAGTATAGTTGGATTCTCATGAGGGCAAGCTGCCATTGACCTTCCCACTAGTGCAGGACAGAGTACATTCCAGGTTGAATAACCTTCATCAGAACAACTGTACTGCACACCAAATACATTTTCAGTGGATCGGTTCTGCTCTGTGGGTTTCAACAGTGATTAAACTCTTGAACTTTTTGGTCTGCTGTTGGCTGGTCCGGATTCCAGATAGAGTAGTTGAAAGTAAAAACATTATAACATATTTATCCAATTGACATTCAATTGTTATAGAGATGAATGCTTCAAGGCAATGAAGTGCACAATCATTCAGTAATGACAAATGCCTTACTCAACTGAGGTCTGTGGGTTGAGCCATAGAAATAATCGGCTATTTCATGGTTAGCAGTGGAAGTTCTTTCTTTGGAAGTGGAAGTTCCATGTTTCACTCGGCAGGCAACTATTCAACCAATTCAATGTAGTTTATCTCTTTATTCCAAAAACCTTAATTTCTCACCAATGCTTTCTCACCTAATCCTGTGCTTTTCAGTCCTGCACATAATAGAGAAGGTGCAATGTGAAGCAGATGTGTTAACTTAGCATTTGACCTTCCTCAAAATGACCTTGTCCATCAGAGAACAAGCAGAGATAGAAGCAACCCAGACTTGCATTGGGATCTGATGCAATCCAATCCAGAAACGCCTGGCATCTGTGGCATGCGGTAACATTTTCAGAACACATCATCTATTGCAGTGACGGTTCTAATTTTAAGGAGAAACCATTACTTGATCAGCACAATTAGGGTTTGAGCATATTCAGATGAGCTTCCTTTTAGGTGAAACATGGCAGGGTATGCAGCATTAATGGGACTGCCTCATCCATGCCACTTATCTCTGCGCAGATGTGAGTGATATGCGATTAAAATTATGAGAATCATTTCGACTCACTGACCAGTTTTTATCCTTCGCAGTTTCAAATGTGGGGATAAAGCCTTTTCAACTCAGTGTCATAGACAGGCCAATCTGATGCCAAAGTGTTTGTTCTCTTTTCACAGCGGAGGGGTTGGCAAGGATGAGAAACGAGGTTCGGGGATGGCGCAAGTTCTCCATAAAGATGAAAGTACTAGATGTCGAGGTGTCAGAAAGGTGTCGAGAAGGCATTCCACCAGAGGTGACAACAGCACTGAACTACCACCTGACAAAGAGATTAAAAAGCTATTGGCTCTATTTCCATCAAAACAAAAGCAAAATAATATAGTGGCATTTCGTTCTTGTCCAGAACCAGGTGGAAAGGAAACAAAACAGGATAGAGAGAATAAAAAAAGCAACAGAAGACGAGTATTTTTCTAAGGCAATTTCGTGCACACCTTTAGGTACCTTAGAGCGGCTCACCAACCCCCTTATGGAATAACAGGTTATTAACGTTTACCAACAAGCGCTTTTTTGATTAAATTATGCAGCAATGAGTTATGAAGAAAATTATTGCAGGTTTTCCTGGTCCAAGCCCAGATCCTCCAGGCAAAGATATTTCAGATTTGTATTGACCTGCATTGTGAGGACAGGGCTCTTCTGAAAACAAGATAAACTTGCACACAGGAAGGAGGAAATATACTGATAAAATGTTTTCATCACTGGAATGGTTGAAATGCAAATTCTTTATCATAAGGGATTTTGAGCCAGAGAGTGCAACAGTGATTGAAAGTGAAGAGAACAGCTAAGTGAAATGGAGCATTTAATGTAACAAGAGAAACAGGGGGAAAAAATCAAGACAAATCTATTCCATCCAAATATTGTCCTAATGGTCAACTCAATCATTAACAAAACAATGGAAAGTGGTGTCAAGTATGACTTGCTTGCAATAATCTGCTCACCAATATTTAATCTGGGCACCTCCAGGATTACTCAAGTACAGACCACATCACAGACATGGTACAAATCTGTAAATTTGCATAAAAGGATTAATATGTGCATAAAAGAATTCAGATAACTGTGTTTGATATTCAGATAGCCCTGAACAACAATGCAACAAGGCAGTCTAAGTAAAATTGATAGAAGGTGGGCAGGTTATTGTTAAGTATCTACCACGTTAGTGCACTGTTACTGATATCTTCCAGCACTTTGCCAAAGATTGGGAGCAGACTGATTGGCTGGTAATAGCTGTGCTGGTATATACATGCCTAGACTATGTTCCACATTGTTGTGTATATACCAGTGTGTGCTGCCTTTATGGCAGTTATTTAGTTTATAATATTTTCGCTTAGTAATTTGTTAGCATTTTTTTAGTTAAAGTTAGGATTGTTTAAATCAATTTATTCGTCTGTAATACATCGCGGCTGCGATGACGTCACATCCGGGTTTGCCGCGTCTTGTGGGAAAATACCGGTTTGAGATAAACGCAAGGGTAGGGGTCACTCACATGTGCCACCATAGCGCCGGTTAGGTTTTCTCTATGCACCAAAGACACAGTGAAAGCAACGCTGTAAGTCATTAGATAATCGATATGTTGAGTTAAAATGTTAACGCCGATTCTGTTAAAAGTAACGACGGTCGGTAAGGTTTATGTTTTCGTCAGTTAAAGAGTCGGGATAGTTTGTATTGAAGTGTATCTAAAGCAGTCAATGGAGCAGCTAGATTCTGACTGTATGCTGCACTTTAATGTAATGTAGTTACTGTAGTTTTACCTTTGCAAGTATTCACAATGTAAATGTGATATTTAGAAGGAAACAAACACTGTACCAATCTTGTATTGTTTTTCAACAGTTTTCACCATACGTTAATGTGAAGAGTGAACAGTAAATGGTTAATTTTACTGCGGCCTTGTTTGCATTGACTCTGGTTTATCTCGACGTTTACCTCGGCGTTACGTCACACCCGAGCGAGAACATTACACAGTGTATATCTGTATCAGTGCCGTTCATCACAGACACATGTCTGTCACTAAAGCTTGGCCAAAGCTACAGCCAGTACTGGAGTGCTGGTCTTCAGGACTGTAGATGGGATGATACAGCCTATGCTGTATCCAGTGCCCTCAGCTATGTATTGCTTGACATTGTGTACAGTGAATCAAACTGGCTGGAAACCAGTGCTTCTTGTGTGTCCAGAATTCACCTGCAGGTCACCATGTTGAGAACAGGGTTGTTCCTTGAACCTTTTCCTCCTGTTAGCTGTTTATTTGCCCTCCAGTATTCGTGACTGAGAGAGGTAGGACTGCAGCCATTTGATATGATCCACTAGTCTATCATTTACCCTTTTTGCTGCCAAGTATGTCTATAGTCAGGCCTGTGTTATAGCTTCACTTGGCTGATGTCTTCTTTTTGGCTGAGGGCACTGGATACAGCAAAGGTTAAGGGGCCAAATATCATCCCAGCTACAGTCCTGAAAATTGTAATTTATGTTTTTTTTAATGTATTGCACGAAACAACAAATTTCATGGCATTCATATGCAAGTGATATTAAACCCTATTCTGATTCGGATCTGCATTCCCAAAAATAGCTGTACCTTTTGCCGAATAGTTCTAGTGATGGGCGGACAGTGTCACAACCACAGAGTCTGGGTACCCTCACAGGCAGACAACTGAAAGGTATTATGTTTTGTACTTCAAAACATTAAACTAATTCAAAGGAAGACACAGAGGTCTAAAATGTGAGTCTAACTTTGTGTTTATTTTAACACGTAACACGTGTGCACATATCACATGGTAGCGTGAAGACGTATGCTATACTTTTACTTGTAATGAGTTAGATAAACAACAAAGAATGCTTAAATGAACAAAATCTTTACAAGGTTACTCTAATATTTCTGAAATAATAAATACACAACACTCCTCCCTGCTTAGCAATAAACTCCTACTCAATAGAGGATGCATCTTAATATAACTACTGTATCAACTATATACAGACATCTACATCATAATAAATTTTAAATTGACCCTTTCAGGCCTGAAGATTTTAGCACTGTGGAGAATTTCTTATTCTTGTGGGATAACATCTTTCCTGACAAGGGGGGTCACTGTTTGGCAGGTGAGACTTGTGGCTGTGAAAACAGTCTCAGGTTCTGGGGCTCCACTGTGGTGACTCTGACTCTGCAGGAAGTGGTTCTGACAGTGGTAGCCACCTTTTCTTCTTCTAGGTTGTGCATCTTGATTTAGGAAGGTGGTTCTCTTATTAATCTTTTTATTGCTCCCTGATTTCTCCTCTTGGTTTCCTCATCCACGCCATCACCCGATGAATCCTCTGCTTTCTTATCTCCATTGACACTTTTCCTTTTGGCCTTCCATTCATCCAGCCAGACTTTGATCTTTCCATCAACTGTTACAAGCAGTTTTTTCCCCCCACTTGAAGTTCATGTCATAACCTTAATCCATGCTGAGAAGATTATGGTTCATAATACTTACAAAAGCTGGATGCTTAGAACTTTACTGAAGCTCCTTGAACTCTCTTCCAGCTTAAAACCAAGCCACATTTTGCAAGTAACTACCTGGTTAACATCTCAGAAGCTTTCTCAGTTACGTTGCCTACAAAAACTATTGCGGTTGGACCAGAGTTTTTGTCACTTTTACGCTTCCTCTGAGCAACACGTCCTTCCTTGGTCCAATATGCTTTCCAACCAGAGGCACAGAGGTTGGTACCAACATCTGTTTCCCTTCTGTTGGGCAACGATACAGTGTGGAGATAGTTGTGGCATCATCCAGTACCTTTCTTAAGTCACACTCTGTTGAGTCTATTGCAGGGGATGTGGCATGCAAATGGTGGATGGATCACCTATCAAGTTGTAGTTGTCTTAGCCAATCACATCCTCATAATGCTGGCCATCCTGTTTTCACCACATACAAGCTCAAAGTGGCCTGCTGGTTGTTACATTTCACTGTTACAAATGTCATTCCCACAGAAGTTAACCTTTTTCCAGTATATGTTCTTAGCTGGATATCTGCAGGCTGTAGGGAAACATGAATGGGGAATGGTGAAAGTGGGGGGGGGGGTCGTGCAGTTACTGGAAGTTCAAGAAATCGATGTCTGTGGCATCAGGTTGGAGGCTGCCCAGACAGAATATAGGATGTCGGTCCTCCAACCTGAGTGTGGCTTCATCGCAGCAGTAGAGGAGGCCATGGAATGGGAATGGGAATTAGAATTGAAGTGAGTGGCTGTCGGGAGATCCCACTTTTGCTGGTAGAGGGAGCATTTGTGCACAGCTAAGTGGCCTCCTGATCTACAGGAGGTTTCACCTGTATTAGTTGACTGTGCACTCTTTCCCATAGGTACTACCTGACCTGCTGAGTTCCTCCGTTATTTTGTATTTTGCTTGGATTTCCAGCATCTGCAGATTTTTCTTGTCTGTGTGTCTTTTGTACTCAGCAAAATTGGTCTTCATTTCTCATTGGCTATTTCATTTGTATCAAAGTTAAGGACCTCTGTCGGTCAGAGTTGACCATAGATATCGCATCCTAGCTGTCTATATATGAAAGCCTGGGTTGTACAATATAGAGAGCAAGCTACTGCCTATGTAGCAAGCTCATCCTCTCCAAGCATCTGATGAACCCAAAGGAATGGCAGAGACCGATGTAGCTTGGTACCAGTAGCATCGCGGTTGCCAATCGGCATTGAACTCAATATAGGACCGTCTTAGGGACTCCAGCTGCAGACTTTTCCCTTGGGGTTTACTCCTGAAGCCATCCCCATGAATGTGTATAGCCACAAGGCAGTGGAGGTTTGAGATCAGAGGTTTCCTTCTCCTAGATGAACCATGGTTGATGAGCCCCATCTGCCTGAAGTGACTGGTTTTAAGGCAACTGTAACCCACCTTTGCCCTTTCCCCTGTCAGTCGAAATGGTTCTGCTGGGCATAGTAGTTAAGCCACACATGAAGATCAGGATCTGGACTTGGTTGTCAGGGGCTATTTGAGCACCTGCCATTGGGAGGACTTAATAGGTAGTGCGAGCTTGTCCCCATTATTACCCCCAGCTATAACAACCTTAGGGAACTATTTGCTTCAAAATACTGTTTGATTAGCTCAGTATACATGAGCCAGTTATCTCTTGTGGAATCAAACTCGCCAATCTTTCTGATATAGCCAGCCATTTCTGCTCCTTTTTTATGATTATTATCACCTGGTAATCATTCTTTATGATCACATGAATTCTTCCATTTTCTGACTTAAAAGAAAACTCAATTGTGTCTTCCCCTCTGATGACACATGCTGCGCTGGCTGTCTCTGCATGTGCTGGGCTGTGTTTTACTCACTGATCCTTACAGCACTTTTTTAGTTCATATCTCTTGCTGTGATTCAACAGTTCGATAGCTGTCTCGGGTTCCTTTTTTAAAAAAAAACCTTGTCACCAATGTTATGTTTTTTAACTTCAAAACATTAAAGTAATTCAAAGGAAGATAAGTGAGTCTGAAATGTGAGTATAATTTCGTGTTTAATTTAAGAGAGGTGCGCACGTATCTCGTGGTAGCTGACGACGTATGCAGCTCACATATTTTTACATTTAACCTGTGATGAATTATATAACCAACAAAGAATGCTTAATATAACAATATATTTAAAATATTACACAAATATTACTGAAATATTAAATACTCAACCAAAGTGGTCGGCAATCACGCTCATGAGTATACACGTTACAGCCAATTAGGGTTTATTTGTGGTTGTGTTTAAGTCCCTTCCTTTCATTTCAGTCTTATCGGGTTTTGACCGAAGCATAGCAATGGCAACACTCCCTGCTTACTTTAGTCCATGTTCTGGGAAGGAAGATTACAATTTAAATTGATGCTGCAAAGGAGCAGGATTAGTTTAGCATTAAGTTATTGCTTCTGAGCCAGAGTAGATTTTAGTCTGAGAGTTTTAGATGACGGCCCTGTTGGCCTAGCATTTATTATTTCTCCCTTTCTGCTCTACAGCTCTTTTTAAAACTCAGCGAGCTGTTCGTTCTGCAGGTGTGTCTCTCCCTCTGCATTTGGGCCATCGCAACACACCATGTCAGCAAGACCCAGCCACTAAAATGGAACCAGCAGAGACAGAACATCTTGACATCCACCCTGAATTTTATTGAACATAGAACATCGAAATCTACAGCACATTACAGGCCTTTCAGTCCACAATGTCGTGCTGACCATGTAATCTACTCTAGAAACTGCCTAGAATTTCCCTACTGCAAAGCTCTCTATTTTTCTAAGCTCCATGTACCTATCCAAGAGTCTCTTAAAAGACCCTATTGTTTCCACCTCCATCACCATAGCTGGCACTCACCATTCTGAGTGAAAAACTTACCCCTGACATCCCCTCTGTACCTACTTCCAAGCACTTTAAAACTATGTGTGTTAGCCACTTCAGTTAACTGGGCAGGTAGGAGAAAAGCTAAAGGCAGTGGAGTCTGAGTTGGCAGAGACTGCTTTCAGAGCAGCAAGCCCAGTCCAAGCAGGTGTGAGGACTCACCGCATCAGTCCAGCAACTTCCAGTTCAGCCAGAATCAGGTAGCAGCCATTACTACTCTCACAGCTGTGGTTCAACAGCTCACTACCAACAGACAGAATCTGGTGGCAACCGTTACCATTCCTGCTGTCACAATTCAGCAGCTTTCTGCCAGAACAGTCCCACTCCCAGCATCTCTCACGTCCTCCTCTTTAATAGTCCCGTCGAGCTCAGCCACGAATGCCCCGATTCCCTTGGCAGTTTCCAGAGCAGAACTGAATATTCATCCACCAGGCAGACACTGTAGTAACCCCGATGGCAGTAGGGACGTTATTACCCAGTGTGAGCTGACTTTCCAAGCACAGTCAGGTCAGTTCAATGATGATGCTCATAACCTGGCTTATATGGCGAATCCCCTAGATGGACCCTCACTCAAGCTAGGAGAACAAGGTTCTTCCGCAGCCCAGTCTTTCCAAAAGTTCGTAGCTGAGTTCAAGTGCGTGTTTGATCTTCCAGTACAGGATCAGGAGGCTGCCACCCACTCCTGGACCTACGGCAAGGGAAGGGGGCGGTGAGGGACTATGCCGTAAAGTTCCGTACGCTTGTGCTGGAGATGGGGTGGAACAAGACATGCCTCATCTCTGCTTTCCAGCATGCACTGGGCACGGGGGTCTGTCATGAGATCACAGTGCACGACAAACAGGTCGGCCGGGAAGACCCGATAAATCTGGCCATATGAATAGTCAGCCAGGCAACCAAGTGATGCATAGAGAGCAAACACGAGGAAATCTGCAGATGCTGGAAATTCAAACAACAACACACACAAAATGCTGGTGGAACGGAGCAGGCCAGGCAGCATCTATAGGGAGAAGCGCTGTCAACGTTTCAGGCTGAGACCCTTCATCAGGACTAACTGGAAGGAAAGATAGTAAGAGATTTGAAAGTAGGAGGGGGAGGGGAAATGCGGAATGATAGGAGAAGACCGGAGGGGGTGGGATAAAGCTAAGAGCTGGAAAGGTGATTGGCAAAAGAGATACAGAGCTGGAGAAGGGAAAGGATCATGGGACGGGAGGCCTAGGGAGAAAGAAAGGGGGAGGAGAGCACCAGAGGGAGATGGAGAACAGGCAGAGTGATGGGCAGAGAGAGAGAAAAAAAAACAAACAACTAAATAGGTCAGGGATGGGGTAAGAAGGGGAGGAGTCAATGTTCATGCCATCAGGTTGGAGGCTGACTTGCTGACTCCATCAGGTTGGAGGTTGACTTCACCACACCCTGTTCCTATTCCAACCTCACTCCTTCTGAACGCTCTGCTCTCCACTCCCTCCGCACCAATCCCAACCTCACTATAAAATCTGATGATAGGGCGGGAGCTGTTGTCTAGCGTACTGACCTCTACCTGGCCGAGGCACAGCGACAACTGTCTGAAACCTCCTCTTATTTACCCTTTGACCATGACCCCACTAAGGAGCACCAGGCCACTGTCTCCTATACCATCACCAACCTTATCAGCTCTGGGGATCTCCCATCCACTGCCACCAACCTCATAGTTCCCACACCCCGCACTTCCCGTTTCTACCTCCTACCCAAGATCCACAAACCTGCCTGTCCAGGTAGACCCATTGTCTCAGCTTGCTCCTGCCCCACCGAACTCATTTCTGCATACCTTGACACTGTCTTATTCCCCCTTGTTCAATCTCTTCCCACCTATGTTCGTGACACTTCTCACGCTTTGAATTTTTTCAATGATTTTAATTTCCCTGGCCCGCACCGCCTTATTTTTACCATGGACGCCCAGTCCCTATATACCTCCATTCCCCCACCAGGACGGTCTCAAAGCTCTTCGCTTCTTTTTGGAATCCAGACCTAACCAATTCCCCTCTATAACCACTCTCCTCCGTTAGCGAAATTAGTTCTTACTCTCAATAATTTCTCCTTTGGCTCCTCCCACTTCCTCCAAACCAAAGGTGTAGCCATGGGCACCCGCATGGGTCCCAGTTATGCCTGTCTTTTTGTTGGCTTTGTGGAACAGTCCATGTTCCAAGTCTATATGGGTATCCGTCCCCCTCTTTTCCTTCACTACATTGACGACTGCATTGGTGCTGCCTCCTGCACGCATGCTGAGCTCGTTGACTTCATTAACTTTGCCTCTAACTTTCACCCTGCCCTCAAATTTACCTGGGGTCTATTTCTGACACCTCCTTCCCCTTTCCTGATCTTTCTGTCTCCATCTCTGGAGATGGCTTATCTACTGATATCTACTATAAGCCTACAGACTCTCACAGCTACCTGGACTATTCCTCTTCCCACCCTGTCTCTTGCAAAAATGTAATCCCCTTCTCACAATTCCTCCGTCTCTGCCGCATCTGCTCTCAGGATGAGGCTTTTCTTTCCAGGACGAAGGAGATGTCTTCCTTTTTTAAACAAAGGGGCTTCCCTTCCACCACCATCAACTCTGCTCTCAAATGCATCTCTCCCATTTCCCACACATCTGCCCTCACCCCATCCGCTCGCCACCCCACTCGGGATAGGGTTACCCTTGTCCTCACCTACCACCTCACCAGCCTCCAAGTCCAATGTATAATTCTCCATAACTTCTGTCACCTCCAACAAGATCCCACCACCCAGCACATCTTTCCCTCCCCCCACTCTTTCTGCTTTCCGCAGGGATCGCTCCCTACGCGACTCCCTTGTCCACTCGTCCCCCCCATCCCTTCCCACCGATCTCCCTCCTGGCACTTATCCTTGTAAACAGAGCAAGTGCTATACCTGCCCTTACACTTCCTCCCTCACCACCATTCAGGGCCCCAGCCAGTCCTTCCAGGTGAGGCGACACTTCACCTGTGAGTCGGCTGGTGTGGTATACTGCACCCAGTGCTCCCGGTGTGGCTTTTTAGATATTGGTGAGACCCGACACAGAGACGGAGACCATTTCGCTGAACACCTACACTCTGTCCGCCAGAGAAAACTGGATCTCTCAGTGGCCACACATTTTAATTCCACGTTCCATTCCCATTCTGATATGTCTATCCATGGCCTCCTCTACTATCAAGATGAAGCCACACTCAGGTTGGAGGAACAACACCTTATATACCGGCTGGGTACCCTCTAACCTGATGGCATGAACATTGACTTCTCTAGCTTCTGTTAATGCCCTTCCTCCCCTTCTTACCCCATCCCTGACATATCTAGTTGTTTGTTTTTTTTCTCTCTCTCTGCCCATCACTCTGCCTGTTGTCCATCTCCCTCTGGTGCTCCCCTCCCCCTTTCTTTCTCCCTAGGCCTTCCGTCCCATGATCCTTTCAGTTCTCCAGCTCTGTATCACTTTTGCCAATCACCTTTCCAGCTCTTAGCTTCACCCCACCCCCTCAGGTCTTCTCCTATCATTTCATATTTCCCCCTCCCTCTCCTACTTTCAAATCTCTTAGTATCTTTCCTTTCAGTTAGTCCTGATGAAGGGTCTTGGCCCAAAACGTCGACAGCACTTCTCCCTATAGATGCTGCCTGGTCTGCTGTGTTCCACCAGCATTTTGTGTGTGTGGTGCATAGAGAGAATGCTCTGAGACTTGTACTCTTTAGATCAGCATCTGTCTTCACCCTCTCTCTCATCACCTGGTAGGCAGTCCTTGAGGAGCCCATGCAGGTGAGGGGCATACACATACCTCAGGAGGAACGAGATTGACCCAAGAGAATGGGTTGCTGCCTCAACTATGGGAGGCCAGGACACTTCTGAGCATTTAGTTCTAAGCACCCGGTAAAAGAGGATACCCATTGATAGAAAATAGAATTCTGATTGGTCGATTCTCCCTGCAAGCATCTTCCGCTAATTGTGTAGTGCTCGCATTTTCCTTGTCATGGGGTTTAAGACCCATGACCCTCAGGCATTTATTGACCCTGGGGCAGCCAGGAACCTCATGGAAATCCTTCTGACTCAAAGATGGGGAGTTTGGCCTCAACAATTGAGAGAGGATATTGATATCAAGGCTCTGGATGGTCAGCCATTGGGCACCAGCAAGATCTACTTTTCCACAGTATCCCTCACGCTTCTGCTAGGAGGCAGTCTTAGGGAAGAGCTCTCCTTCCATCTTGTTGATTTGCCTGAACTAACTTCTTCCCCTGTTTGCATCTGCAGTTGACAGTCTCCAAGGAGCAACCATATTCTCCAAGATAGACCAGCGCAATGCTTACAACAGGGTTCCCATTTGAGAAGGGGACGCTTGGAATACAGCATTCAACTGCTAAGTTGTCTCCAGAGGGCGGCTTCTTCAAGTTCGTCTGCGAAACAGCTGTAATTTCTTCTCTTTAATGCCTCATTTCCCCTTTTCAGGGTGGTTGGGGCTCTGTCAGAGTCTGTGATCTACGGCTGGACTCAAACTACGGTTCTTTACGGCGGTGGTTCCCACTCGCGGAGCTCTTCAACTGGTCGTTTTCGCTATTCCAAGGATGCAGCCTGAAAGAAACATGTTCAGCATGTCCAGAGAGTTCTCAGGCAGCTCCTTAAGCATAGCTTTTATGCCAAGCCAGAGAAGTGTGTGTTCCATAAAGAGCAGTTGTTGTTCATGGGCTATACCCTCACTCCTACCAGTGTTCAAATGGACCCATGTAAAGTTCAGGCTGTCACAGAATGGCAGAAACCATGGTCAAACAAGTGCGGTGCTTAATGGAGCTTGCAAACTTTTTATGACTGCTTCATCAGAAACCTCAGTTCCATTGCGACTCCCAAAAATGCACTCACCAGGAAGATATCTGCAGGATTCCTGTGGACAAGTGAAGCAGACCAAGTATTCTCATAACAGAAGCTTCACGTCATCAATGCTGCAACATTCAGACACACCCCATCCATTCATCATTGAGGTTGATGCATCTGACGTTGGTATTGGAACTGTACTCCCCCATGCCCTTCTGCAGCTAATCGTCTGCACCCATTTCTTTCCTGTCACTACTCAAAGCGCAACTCTGATGTTGGGAAATGCAGTCAAAGAGACCCCGGAGGCATGCAACACCGGCTTCACCCAGTTTAATTTTACCCTCACCTACCATCTGGCAGCAACAATGCTAAGGCTGGAGCTCCTTCCCGCTAGTTTGACATCACTGAAGAAAAGCCACACCAGAGCCCATTCTTCCTTGCTCGTGCATAGCTGCCTTGGCGATTTTGGGAATAGAAGCAGAGAAGAGGGCTGCCCAACAGTGGGATCCAGGTCCAGGTGGGGAAACTCCCAACCAGCTCTTTGATCCTGCCTCGGTGCACCCCAGGGTGTTGCAGCGGGGATTCAGCAGACTCTGGAATTCACAAAGTGGTGCCTCAAGCTGTCCTCAACTTCATCTCTGCCTGTCCTACTTGTGCCTAGGACAAGATGGCATGCCAGCGCCCTGTTGCTCTGGTCTGCTGGCTGCCTGTTCCTCACCACCCCTGATCCCACCTCTCGGTGGATTTCATCACTGGCCTGTCTCCGTCAGATGGAAGCACGACCTTTCTGGTAGTTGCTGAACACTTCTCCAAAGCTTCCCACTGCACTGCTCTCCCCAAGCTCCCTCTGGCCTGTATAACTGCCACCCTCAGGACTGAGGACCACAGTTCACGCCCCATTTCTGGAAGACTTTCTGTTCTCTTTTTGGAGCCACAGCCAGCCTCTCATCAGGTTTCCACCCCTGATCTAAAGGCCAGACTGAGAGAGCGAATCAGGAATGGAGTCAACCTTGCACTGCCTTACCTCTTCCAAACTCAACCAGTTTGGGTAGAGGTGGCCCACAATAACCTCCAGTCCAACTCCACTGGCATGTCCCCCTTTGAAAGCCGACAGGGATTTCAGCCATCAGTCTTCCCTGACCAAGAGAATGCAACAAGTGCATATGGAGAGGACCCAGGGCTTGCTTGCTGCACACTCAGAAACAGCTGATCGGCTCTGCTGACAGGTGAGGCCTCTGAAGCCAGTGGAGAAAGTCCGGCTGGTGTCTAGGGGTCTTCCTTTGAAAGCTGAGAGCTGCAAGTTGGCCCCACACTATGCTGACCATTCATCGTGGAGAAGCTAACAACAAGGTCTCATGTACATTGGGCCTATCAGCATCAATGAAGATGCGCCCAGTGTTCCATGGGTTCCCAGCTCAAGCCACTGACTAGTTCCTCCCTTGCTCCAGCCACCACCCTCCCCCTTCTCCCCCTGGTCTATTCTGCGTGTCACCTCCGAGCATCTCGCCAACTGCGGGGCAAGATCAGTACCTCGTGGACTGGGAGGGGTCTGGCCCAGAGGAATGCTCTGGGGTTCTGGCTCATGCCATCTTGAACTAGTCTCTCATCCGGGACTTCTGGCAGGCACAGGCCTCTGGCACCTTGTGAGCTGCGTCTGTGGAGGGGCCCTTTCACAACCGTGGAACCTGCCACAGAGTCTGGGCACTCTTGTAGGTAGGCAGCTGAAAGGGATCTGTAAGCACTCTCGTGTGTGTGGTCATTCCATCCAAATAGGGCTTATTTGCAGTTGTATTTAACTCTCTTCCTTTACTTTCAGTCTTGTCGAGTCTTGTCCAAAGCACAGTGACAGCAGTGCTCCTTTGCTTATTTTAGTCCACCATCAGGGAAGAAGATTAGAATTTAGATAGATGCTGCAAAGGAGCGGTATTAGTTTAGTATTAGGTTACTCCTTCCGAACCACAGTGAGGGCACTAGATTTTAGCTTGAGAGATTTAGTTAGCAGCCCTGTTGGCCTAGCATTTAATACTTTTCCTTTTGTTCTGTACAGTTCTTATTAAAACTCAGTGAACTGTTCATTCTGCGGTCGTGTCTCTCCCTCTGCACTTGGGCCATCACCACACAACATGTCAGGCAGGCATATTTCTGTGATATGGAAGAAATTATAACTCCATGTAAGTTTAATAGCAAAACAGCATCTTCATGGAAAATGAATATATTTCTCCAGTTCCCAAAAGACCTTCCAAAATATTCCTCAGGGCTTTGAAGGGTGAGTGACAATGGATAGCCTTGCTTCACTACTCCTTTCAAAGAGGCAGATCAATTGAACGTCAAGTGTGCACTTACATACTGGAGTACAAACCTCAGATCAGCTATCCCATTCACCTAATTACTCCTGTAACACCACATCATCTTGTAACTTTGCGACCTGTCATGCCTGTGCTATTTTTGCTGAAATTGTCCTACACAGCTGTTGGGTATCTTCTGATCTGTTATCTTCCCTGCTGTCTTCTTTCATCTGTTTCTCTGTTCAAATGAACCTGTATTGTTGCAGTTAAGGATTAGTGACTTCATTGGACCATCTGATCTGCATATTTAAAGCCAACTTCAGGCAGTGCTTATGTAATAGCAAAGAAATACTCAACACCAACATTCCTTAAGGTTGTTATAGCCCTCTGCCTATTTAAATTCTCCCAATGGTGTGTGCCTCAAATAGCCTCTGACAACCAATTCCAGCTCCTGGCCTTCACATGTGGCTCAGCTACTAAGCTGAGCTACGGAACTGTTTCTACTGACAGGAGAAGGGGCATAAGCAGGTCAACTGGCACCTTAAACCAGCCGCTTTGGGCAGACTGGGTTTGTCAGCCGTGATTGGCAGCTCATCTCAGAGAAGGAAAACTGGTCTCAAGCCTCCACTGCCTTGCGGCTATACCCACTCACGAGAAGGCTTCGGGAGTAAGCCCTGAGGGAAAGATTTGGAGCTGGAATCCCGAGGGCAGTCCTATCCTGCGTTCAGTGCAGACTGGCAACTCCTGTGATGCTGCTGGTGCCAAACTGTAGCAGTTTCTGCTGTTCCTTTGGGCTCATCGATGTGTGGGGAGGGGGAGCTTGCGACATGGACAACAGCTTGCTCTCCATATCGTACTGCCCCGGCTTGCCTATCTGGACAGCTGGTTGCAACATCCCTGACCTATGGAGGCCTGCTCAACACAAAGGAGAGGAGTGAGGAATGTTCATGTGAAATCATTGGTTGATTTTAACTGCTGCATGTGATCATAGTAATCATACATTACTATGATTGCACATTGCACATTTAGATGGAGATGTAACATAAGGATTTTTACGCCTCATGTATGTGAAGGATGTAAGTAATAAAGTCAATTCAATTCAATTCAAATTCACTTCAGTTCAGATTGGGGCCGGGGTCCAGTGGCATGGAACGCAAGTCAGCTTCACTGCTGCAACCTTCCTCCACTTTCACTGCTGTTGTGACGTGTTATCATCTTCTGCCGGCTGCACCGCTGAGGTCTTGGTTGTTTTGCTCTTCTTCTGGCACCACCTTTTTGACCTTAATGCCAGGGGAAGACTCTAACAGGAGCGAAGCTCCAGACGGCATCACTCTCGGCATATCAGGAACTCACAAGACTCTCCATCATGACAAAGTGACAATCCTCGGAGAAGGCCAGGTAAAGACCACCTTCACCAAGATTAGATTTAAACACCTATCCTCACTATTCCATAGCACTATCATTATTAAGATCTTACATCTTCTGAGATCACAGTTGGGCAGAAACGCAGCTGGATCAGCTGCAGTATGTAAATACTACAGCTACTGTACAACAGTGGGCCAGAGGCTGTTTCCTGCAGCAAGTGACTCAATTTCTGATTCCCCAGATTTTTACTGCATCCACAAGGCACGAGGTAGGGTTGTTATGGAGTTCTCCTCACGTTCTGGATGATTGTAAACAAAACAACATTCAAAGACATGACAACATAGAGAAAGCAACCATTTGATTCTCACCCCAACGATCACTAACCTATGCATCCAGTCATTTGCTCACTGTGTCAGCAGCATGCCCCTTAATCAAAATGCACTGTAGCAAACCCCGAGGCTTCTTTAACACCACGTTCAAAACCCAAGGCTCCTGCTGTCCCGATTTATTGTCCCTGGGTTCTGAGTTATGAAATGCGTTGCTTTGCAGCAGCAGTACAACGTGAGAGATAAAATTATTATAAATTACAACAATTAATAAATGGTTCAAAGAAAAGGAATAAATAACACAATAGTGTTCATGGGTTCATGGATTCTTCAGATATCGGATGGTGGAGGGGAAGAAATTGTTCCTGAATTGTTGAGTGTAAGTCTTGAGGTTCCTGGGCCTCCACCCTGATTGTAGTAACAAGAAGGCAACATGTCCAAGGTGATACCATATGATCATAAGATATAGGAGCAGAAGTAGGCCATTCAGCCCATTGAGTCTGCTCCGACACTCAATCATTGGCTGATCCAATTCTTCCAGTTATCCCCTGCCTTCTCCCCATACTCTTTGATGCCCTGGCTAATCACGAACCTATCTATCTCTGCCTTAAATGCACCCAATGACTTGGCCTTCACAGCCGCTCGTGGCAACAAATTTCACAGATTTATCACCATCTGACTAAAGGGTCTTTAGTGATGGATACTGCCGTCTTGAGGTATCAGCTCTTGGTGATGTCCTCAAAGGTGGTGGTGGCAGGGGGAGGTATTTGTTGTACTCTTATCATCGCTATCCCCTGAACTCTTTTCTAACCAGGAAATGGTCTAAATCCTAGAAATCCTTATCAATCTACAGTGTGGAAGTTCCATTTCTAGAATGATTGCAGGAGTTCAAGATGGTAGTTTGGCAACAACTCCTCAAGCAACATTCGGTAAAAAGTAGACCCGAAAAAATCTGCAGATGCTGGAAACAGGCACAAATGCTGGAGGAACTCAGCAGGTCAAGCAGCACCTGAGGAAATTAATAAATAGTCGATGTTTTGGTTCTGAGATCCGGGGGGGAGGGGGGAAAGACGGCAGAATAAAAAGGTGAGGGGGGGTGAGGGGAAGGAAGATAGCTAGAAAGTGGTAAGTGAAGTCAGGTGGGTGGGAAAGGTAAAGGGATGGAGGGGAAGGAATCCGATAGGAGAGGAGAGTGGATCGGGGAGAGGTCCCGGGGGAGGGGTGGGTGATAAGCCGGTGAGAAGAGGTAAGAGGCTAGAGTAGGGAGCAGAAGAAGAGGGGAGAGGGAGGTAATAAATGCTGGATTTACTCACATCCCTTACATGAATAAAGAAAATAATCTTCCTAGTCTAATTTAGGGTGGAAAGGAGGGGCTTAGTTTCTCTTTTTTCTTCCCTAGTTCAATGCTGCTGAAGAATTATTGCACCCCTAAGCACTTTTGCACTCCTTATTATCACCTCACTTTGGCTCAGCAAACTAACCACAAACTAGGGAACACGCATGGGTGGTTTCCGGTTCGTCTGTCTCTCCGCTAACACTGGACAGCACATTTTCCTAACAGCCAGTGGGAGAGCATGGTTTCAATTTTCAGTCTAACTCTGCCGCAGTTGTAATGAGACACTGACCATCTCAGGTCCGAGCATAGAGACATACTTTTTACCGTATAAAAAAACAAACTCGCAGTGCAATATCCTCTCCGGCACAGAGCTTTTATCTCAGGGATGTGGCCAAAATCGACAGTACCTACCATGCAATTATCAAGCATGACAGGACATGAGAGAAAACATCTGGTCTGAGGCCGACAGTCCACTTTGCAAGAAAGGATGTCTTTGATCTTCATTTTAACTTGTCTACAGACTTTCTCAGATCAATTAGTTAATAGACATGCACCCCTAAGATTTCCATCAGCTGAAGGTTCTGTAAAAATGATTATATTTAGTAAATATCCTCCTCCAGAATTCACTAATATAGTATTGGCTGTAGGATACTTTAATGTCTTGTTTATACCCTTTGCAAATAATGATTTCCTCTATTGCTTCCTTTTAGAGCAAATTACATTTTTTACTCAGACTATTACATCAGATGAATGCAACTCATTAAACAATTTCTAGCCTGGCTCTATACTATCACAAATGCTCTTTTAAGTACTTTGGTAAGCACTGCATAAGTAAACTACATACAATAACTAGTCTAGTATAATAATAATTATTATTATAGAATGATTTATAGGCTCATCATGTAAAGATTGCATTTTGTCAAATCAATTGATGCATGATGTTCCATGATAAATTGATATGTATGAGGAAGGAACACGGCAGAAAAATAATTTGGGCAATTGAAGCTGAAATCACTTCTGAAACATTTTCAAAAGCAAAAACATTTCTGTTGTTGTTGCATTTGTAGCAAACCATAAATAGTAGTATCAGAGAATACAATGATCAGCATTTGAAAGAGGAAGCAAGGATAAAACTCTATCCAAATTACTGCAGCTTGAACTTAAACAATGCTTTAAAAGTCCAAAGCACTTTATGGCATAGTACGACAGAAATCAACACTAAGCAGTGGAAGATCTACCAAGAAGATGCAAACCTTGCTTTAAGAGTTGGAGGAAAGACCTTAAATCAAGGGAAGGTGAGATTTAAGCCTTTGAGTGGATTGTTTCAGTGCTGCGAGGAAAGGATAATTATATTCTAATATCCTTCAACGGAAGGAAAGCTACCACACTGGCCAAGTCTGGCTTCTATGAGGCTGCAGCATAGTTGAATCTTAACTGACCCTTCACTTCAGAGGCAAATAGTGAAGGTCAATAAATGCTGAAATTGTCCGCAAAGTGAATGACTAAATAAAATTCTTTGCAGAAGCTGTTAAGTGCGGATTCCAGGTCTCAGTGATGAAGAAACCCATGCGCTCCCTTCATGTTGCTGGAGGTAACAGGAGCACCACACCTTACAAACCTTTCCAGAATGTTCCGACTTCCGAGCTTTGCTTTGTACCTCTGCAATTTGAATTTGGGCAGCTCAGTAGTGCAGTCGGATGGCACGGGAAGGCGTAGCGGTTAGCACAAATACTAGGCGATGAGAAGATTGTGGCTCCATTCCTAACATTGTCTGTAGGGAGCCCACACATTTTCCCTGTAATTATGTGCTCTGGTATCCTCCCCCATTCCAAGGGTATACGGGTTAGGGTTCGTGTGTTGTGGGCGTGCTGTGTTGGTGCCAGAAGTTTTGCGACACTTACAGCCTGCCCTCAGCATAGGATCGTGCTGGTTGCTGATGCGAAACTGTGCATTTCACTGTGTTTCGATGTCTCGAAGCACATGTGACAGATAAGTCTAATCTCCTCTCTCTATATATAAAACCTCTTGCAGTTCATGGTAATTGAAGATATTGAATAGAAAATTTAAATCATTCAATAAATGATTTTAAGACAATTGTTTTCAGTGACTGTGAGGATGGGTGGACACAATGATGGATGAAACTTATTTCTTGAAATAACTTCAGTTTGATAACTGCAGGTTAAAGTGAATTGCAAAGAGGTCTTGATCAGTTCAGGAGACGAGCAGAGGAATGGCAAATGGATTTCAACTTAGATAAGTGTGAAGTGATGCACTTTGAAAAGTCACAGTAGTGTAGAACTTGCATAGTGAATGGCAGGGCACTGACAACTGTTGTAGAATACAGGGACCTGGGAATACAATGCACAATTCACTAAAAGCAGCCATGCAAGTTGACAGGGTGGTGAAGAGCATGTTTAGTATGCTGACCTTTATTAGTCAGGGCAGAGATTTATGAGGATACTGCCTCGACTAGAGGGTCTGATGATAGGGAGAGTTTGGCCACACTGGTCCTTCATTCCTTGGAGTGCAGGAGAATGAGGAGTGGCCACATGAAAGTCTATAAAATCATAATATAAGACGGATGGTCATCATCTTTTCGCTAGGGTTGTGGAGTCCAAAAGTAGAGGGCATAGATAAAAGATAATTTCTTTATTTAGAGAGCATAATAACAGGTCCTTCTAAACCATACATTTTTTATTTAGAGAGTGTAATAACAGTCCTTTCTGAACTATACATCTTTGGAATGTGGGAGAAATTTGGAGCATGTGGAGGAAAACCACACGGTCACAGGATGAACATACAAAAACATTACAGACAATGGAAGAATTGAACCCAGGTCACTGGAGCTGTAATAGCGTAACCCTAATGGAGGGGAGAAATTAAAAGAGACTTGTGAGGTAACTTGCTAACAAAGAGAGAACTGTGCACCTGGAATAAGATGCCAGAGGAAGTGGTCCAGAGAAAGCTACAATGACTGTATTTAAGATGGAGGGGAGAGGGCTTGGAGGGTTATGGGCAACTGGGACTAGTAGGGAGGATGCAGGGAGCATGGTTGGCATGGACCCCTTGTCCATGCGTCCCTCCTCGGTAATCTTCCTCCTGGCATTTACTCCTGCAAGCAGAGGTTCTACACCTGCCTATTCATCTCCTTCCTCACCTCCACTCAGGATCCCAAATCGTCCTTCCAGATGAGGCAACGCTTCACCTGTGAATCTGTTGGGGATGTCTACTGCACCTGGTGCTCCCAGTGCAGCCTCCTCTACATTGATTGGGAGACAGCTTTGCCAAGCACCTTTGCTCTATCCACAAACAAGATCTTCCAGTGGCCAACTATTTTAATTCCGATCCCCATTCCGACATGTTGGTCCATGGCGTCCTCTACTGCCACAACGAGGCCACTCTCAGATCGGAGGAGTAACAGCTTACATTCCGTCTGGGTAGTCTCCAACCTGATGGCATGAACATTGATTTCTCCAACTTCCAGCATTTTTTGACCCTACCCATTCCCTCTTCTTCAATTCCCCACTCTGGCTCCCCATTACCTCTTCACTTCTCCTCACCTGCCTATCACCTCCCGCTGGTGCCCGTCCTCATTCCCTTTCTCACATGGTCCACTCTCCTCTCTTATCAGATTCCTTCTTCTTCAGCCCTTTACTTGTCCCATCAATTATCTCCTCGATTCTTGCGTCACCCCCCTTCCCCCAGCCACCTGGCTTCAGCTATCACCTTCTGGGTTGCACTTCTTCCCCCCCACCCCCCAACCCATCTCCTTATTCTAACTTCTTCCCACTTCCTCTCCAGACCTGATCAAAGGTCTTGGCACAAAATGTTGACTGCTTATTCATTTCTGTAGACGCTGCCTGATCTGCTGAGTTCCTCCAGCATTTTGTATGTGTTGATGAGCTGAAAGGCCTGTTTCTGCCTGGACTTAAGGGCTTGTATTAATCCATGACTGAATGCCGCTACAGCTGGTTAGTCCTGCCTTCCTTTGTCGAATGTCCACATCTACCACAGTGACAAAAGATGATTGCAAAGTGATGTGACTGTGATTGTGCTGTGTGTTGTCAGCTGCAGGTGGTCAGAGGCATCAGCTTCTTCAACCCACCTGTCTTCTAATGACATATATGACAGGGTGTGGAGTGACATACCCCTTCAAAAAAACTTGAGTGCCATTTATTTGAGAGGCAGAATCACAATATCAAGAATTTTCTACCATCAGGAATTCCAGCTGTAAGGAAAACCAGTCCTACCAACTGGAATTTTGTTCTTTGCTCCAGTAGAGCAGTCCCACGTCAAAAATGCAGTGATCTGACCTGAGCCTCATTTTCCCTCTCAAAATTGCCTGCATATTTTTCTCCCCACAATTTTGGCTGAAGTTTTCCAAGTGGAATGATTATATTTCACTGGGTCAGTCACCATGGGCTAAAGGCTTGGAAACTCTTCACAACATTAAACCAAAGCAATGCAGCACCGTTAAAAATAAGAGAAGAATAAGATTGTGATCATTTCCAGGGTTCTTAGTGCAAGGCAGGAAATTCAACCCTTGAGTTTCTGGCAGAATTTTCAGGAGCATTAGAAACATGGTTTGACATAAAACTCTTCCAAATCACATCAGCAGTGCAAAACCCAGTCTTAACCTCCAGCTTGATTTTGTCTGAAAAATAACAGTTTTGGTTTAATCCAGAAAAAATATCAGCTTTTTATAACTCTGTTTTCTCTATAATTATGATTTTTAAATAGCCAACACTCACACTGGATTCTTTAGCACAAATCCACAGCACTGGATCCTATCACCTCTCTGCTTACTCTGCACACCAATACTTCTTTGCACCCTCAGTGCATTTTCTACACTCAGAACTGATATCTAAAGATGTTCTGGTGACACTGAACCCTTCTCCTGCTCTGTCATTTGATTGTGGGTGATTTATTATCCCCTCAACTCCATTCTCCTGCCTTCTCCCTACAATCTTTGGTGCCTTTACTAATCAAGAACTTTATCAGCCTCTGCTTCAATGATTTGGACTCCATAGCTATCTGTGGCAATGAATTCCAGATATTCATCACCCTCTAGCTAAAGAAATTTCTCCTCATCGCTGTTCTAAAGGGACATCCTTGTTGTCTGAGACTGTACCCTCTGATCCTAGATTCCACCGCTATAGGAAACATCCTCTCCACGTTCACTCTACCTAAGCCTTTCAACATTTGGTAGGTTTCAATGAGATCCCCTCTCATTCCTCTAAACTTTAAAGTTTGATTCCTGAGGACACAGCTGCACTGCTAAGGCCCAGCGTCTGTGATAATCTAGCAAAAGATCAAGACAAAAGTGTGCTGAAACTGATTCAGTGGAAAACCCAACAAGACCAGGCAGAGAACTTTCCATTAGAAGACTGCAATCATTTTGAGACTATTACAACCCAATATCAGAATGGGCCTCCTATGTGCAGAAAATACTCTCGTTTTTGTGGCTTTTTAGTGCACAAGCTTTCATCTTGTCGGGCCCCATTTGTCACTTCTGCGCTATAAATTGTCCAGCGTGTGCCATGGCTAACATGATGCAATATAAACATTTATTCTCTTGTCGTTCTTGCTATGTGCACACGTAACATGCACAGTGTTGCTCACATGCTAGTGGACAAAAAGAAATGTTCGGCATGAGGTATTAAATACCCTTAAAGCAAGTTGTGAAACGGCATTTAGTAGTCCTCTAGAAAACTAGAAGCAGCCTGGAAAGTCATTCCTAGTCTAAAATTCAATAACTTCAATGGAAATGGATTTACAGGCAACGTATAGCTAGCTGTAGCTGCTACTTAGAGCAGTCTGGACATCCCAAATGGGAAAGAAAGTTAAAATATCAAAACTGCAGATGCTGAATCTCCGAAAACATATGTAAAATGTTGCAGTTACTCAGGACATCACACAGCATTTATACAGAGAGAGGGAGAAAAAAAAAACAAATTAAAGTGTTTTTCCCAAATCTTGTTATGCCCAACATTGCTCACAAATGGTGTAGTCACTGTTATAATGTGGGCAATGTAGCTTGACAATCTGTTTTCAGTGATGTTGATCGAGGCATAAACATTGGCCAAAGCACAGGGGAAATCTCTCCAGCTCTTCAAAACAGTGCTATGCACCACTGGAAGCCCAAACAAGGCCTTTACTTTCACTTCTCATTGGAATGAATATTTCCACATTGATTGCCCAGATCCTCAACAAGGCCTCAACCCACCAACCTCTGAATCAGATGAAGAGAGCTAACAATGAGCCACAACTGAGCTAGGCATATCAGGTGAACTCTAAAGAAATGGGTTGACCATAACACTGTTGCACTTTTCAAAACATATATAACTTGAACATAGAACTTTACAGCACAATAAAGGTTCTTTGGCTCCCAATGTTGTTTTGATCATTTAACCTACTCTAGAGATCAATCTAACCCTTTCCTCACACATAGACCTCCATTTTTCTATCATCTATGTGCCTATCGAAGAATTTCTTATATGCCCCTCATGTATCTGCCTCTACGATCACTCTAGGCAAGGCGTTCCACACACCATCACTCTTTGTAAAGCAATTGCCTCTGACCTCCTCCCCTATACTTCCCTCTAATCACCTTACAATTATGTCCACTTGCATTAGCTATTTCCATCCTGTGGAAAAAGTCTCTGGCTATACACATGATCTACACCTCTTATCGTCTTGTACTCCTCTATCAAATCATCTTTCATCCTCGTTCACTCCAAAGAGAAAAGCCCAAGCACACTCTACCTACCCTCATAAGACACGCCCTCTAGTTCAGGCGGCATTTCTTCTGCGCCCTCGTTAAAGGTTCCACGTCCTTTGTGTAATGAGCTGACCAGAAATCAACACAATATTTCAAATGTAGTCTAACCAAGGTTTTATATCGTACGTTTTACATGAGAATGAATGCACTATTTCAGCATCAAAATCAGGTTTATTATTACCAACATGTGAGGTGAAATTTGTTAACTTAGCAGCAGCAGTTCAATGCAATACATAAAAATATAGAAAGAAAGTAAATCAATTACAGTAAGTATATATATATATATATATATATATGTATGGTATATTAAAATATGTATGATATATTACCGTAGATGTCGGATTATAAGCCGCTACTTTTTTCCCACATTTTGAACAGCTTTGAACACTGCGGCCTTTACTACGGTGCGGCTAATGCATGATTTTTTTTCATGCCGCCAAAAACATTTTGCCTCGTAACAGTAGACCAATAAAATTGATGAGTAGTTCACAGAGGTCCAATGAAATTGTACGATAAATCAAGCGCACTTTCACAATTAAATTATTGTAAATCAGTCATTTGTACTCACCCTCATCAACATGGAAAACACTCGAAGAAAAGCATTGTGCTGCCTTTATGGCAGTTATTTAGTTCATAATATTTTCGCTTAGTAATTCATTTGTTAGTTAAAGTTAGAAGTGTTTTAACTATATTTGTTTTCTGTACTACATCCCGGGATGCTATGACGTCACACCCGGTTTCGCCGCGTCTTGTGGGAAATACCGGTTTGCGATAAACGGGAAGGCGGGGGGCGAGCGGCGGAGCGGCGGAGCCAAAACGCTGCTTTTAAGTTAAAGGCGATCAATAACTTTTCCTGGTAGGCTGCAGTATATATATTTTTTACCAGTCGTTAGGAGATATTGGAATGTTGTTCAGTAAAACAGTATACGCAACGTATATTTAAAAGTAGCTGCGTTACAGGCACGGTTCGAAAAAAAGCATTTGCAATATGTATTTGTTTATGTTACCATATGGATTTAATTAAAAGTTAAAAAATCCTCACGTGTAATATCTTTCTGTGTAAATATCTCATATTACAACGTGGGACACCTGCGGCCGAAAATCCGGTGTGGCCTAAAATCCGGTGCGGCTTGTACAAGTACAAAATTGATTTTATTTCTAAAATTAGAGCCAGCGGCTTTTAATCAGGTGCACTCTGTAGTGCGAAATCTACGGTAAATATAGTGCAAAAACAGAAATAATGTGCGGGTTCAATGTTCATTTAGGAATTGGATGGCAGAGGCGAAGAAGCTGTTCCTGAATCGCTGAATGTGTGCCTTCAGGCTTCTGTACCTCCTTCCTGATGGTAACACTGAGAAGTGGGCATGTTCTGGGTGATGGGAGTCCTTAATAATGGATGTCGCCTTTCTGAGGCACCGCTCCTTGAAGATGTCTTGGATACCATGGAGGCTAGGACCCAAGATGGAGCCGACTAACTTCACAACTTTCTGTAGCTTTTTATGATCCTGTGTAGTACCCCCCACGACCCCCAGACAGTGATGCAGCCTGTCAGAATGACCTCTACAGTACATTAATAGAAATTTTTGAGTGCTTTATTTGACAAACCAAATCTCTTCCATCTCCTAATGAAATATAGCCGCGTCTTGCCTTCTTGATAGCTGCATCGATATGTTGGGACCAGGTTAGATCCTCGGAGATCTTGACACCCAGGAACTTGAAATTGCTTACGCTCTCCACTTCTGATCCCTCTATGAGGATTGGTACATGTTCCCTCATCTTATCCATCCTGAAGTCCACAATCAGCTCTTTCGTCTTACTGACATTGAGTGCAAGTTTGATGCTGCGACACCACTCCACTAGTCCTGTGGCTCTCTCGTATCTATCTCAGATTCTACCAACAATGGTTGTATCATCAGCAACTTTATAGATAGTGTTTGAGCTAAACCTAGCTGCACAATCATCGGTATAGAGAGTAGAGCAGTGAGCTAAGGTGCGCAAATATTGATTGTCAGTAAGGAGCAGATATTAGGAAGTCGAGGATCCAATTGCAGAAGGAGGTACAGAGGCCCAGGTTCCGTAGCTTATTGATCAGGATTGTGGGAATGATGGTGTTAAACACTGAGCTATAGTCAATTAACAGCATCCTGACATAGGTGTTTGTATTGTCCAGGTGATCTAAGGCCATGTGAAGAGTCATTGAGATCGAATCTGCTGTAGGCCTATTGTGGCAACAGCCAAATTGCAGTGGGTCCAGGTCCTTGTTGAGGCGTTTTATCTCGGTAGATGTCAGTACTATCTTTCCCCAATCCAGCAATCTGTCACTCTAGCAAAATTCTGATTTGCCTGTATATAAACCTTTACGTCTGTCTCTGCAACCCACTTTGCCCCTGATCTTTCTAGAATTTATCTGTCTTTCATATCCAGCCTCTACAACTCTCTGAGGCAAAGAATTCCAGAGCTCTACCATGATTTGCCGGAAAAAAATCCTTTATAAACCTTGGTTTTAATGACTGGATTATTCCTTTGAAACTATGCCTCCTCATTTATAACTTCCTTTCTAGACCTAGAAGAACATACATCATGACTAAAGCTCTATTGACTCTTTATTCCAGCTTAATGGGCAGAGTTATTGAATCAGCTTTGACCACACATCTAGGCCATATAACTCATTGTCCTGAATTGTTTATTCTTTTAGTAAATGTTTTGTAAATAATATTTATGTATATAAAACTTATGCCCTGATTCAGTTAATACTAACCAACATTTGCAAAGAAAGGAGTATTTACACAATGAAATTTGATCCATTCCTGAACTAATTAATCTAAATAATGTACGCAAAAAAAAAGCAATGCACAAGATGGAGAACACAAAATTCTATATACAGAGGCAACTGGAGAAAACATGTTGTGTAAATATCCAAATAAATCTGGCAGTGATTTTAGTTGTTATTGCATGATTTACTCTTAATATCTTAGTGAGTCATTGAGTTACTGAAATAGTTCTGATCAACAGTTGAGAAGATGAAGTGAGAAACATTGTAGGAATGCCAACTCATCTTGATTCTCATGCTAGTCGCACACCATGTGGACATAGAAGTGGATCGTCATTTCTTTAACATCAGCACACTAAATTCCACAGCATTGTGTGCTGAAGGGCCTGTATTGTGCTGTAGGTTTTCTATGTTTCTATCTCTAGTATGGAACAAATTTTATTAGGAGTACCGAAAATAAAAATCTGACGATGCAAGAATGCTGAAATAAAAACAGAAAATGCTGAAAACACTCAGTAGATCAGGCAGTACTTACAGAAGGAGAATTGTGGAGGGTTTCAAGCCAAAAATCCTTTGTCCGAACAGGGGAAATTGGTTTTAAGTTGTAGAGAGGATGGGAAAAGATGAAGTGGACAAAGGGAATACTTCTGATAGAGTTGGACCAGGTTTGTTATGGGAATACATTGTAGAGGTCTTTGGGTTAATGGGTTAATGTTAATCCCTACTCTTTGTTTCCTGTCTGCCAACCAATTTTCTATCCATGTCGGTACCCTACCCCCAATACCATGTGCTCTAATTCTGCCCACTAATCTCCTATGTGGGGCCTTATCAAAGGCTTTCTGAAAGTTCAGGTACACTACATCCACTG
The DNA here is from genome assembly GCF_048418815.1 of Hemitrygon akajei. Classification (NCBI taxonomy): domain Eukaryota; kingdom Metazoa; phylum Chordata; class Chondrichthyes; order Myliobatiformes; family Dasyatidae; genus Hemitrygon; species Hemitrygon akajei. The sequence goes on from NC_133131.1 coordinate 139,955,362, forward strand.
GCTCTCCCTTGTCCATTTTCACAGTTACATCCACAAAAAATTCCAGAAGATTAGTCAAGCATGATTTCCCCTTTGTAAATCCATGCTGACTCGGACCAACCCTGTTACTGCTATCCAAAAGTGCCGCTATTTCATTGATCTTCCTGACAAATGATGTTAGGCTAACTGGTCTATAATTTCCTGTTTTCTCTCTTCCTCCTTACTTAAGTGGAATAACATTAGCTACCCTCCAATCCACAGGAACTGATCCTGAATCTATAGAACATTGGAAAATGATTACCAATGCGTCCACGATTTCTAGAGCCACCTCCTTAAGTACCCTGGGATGCAGACCATCAGGCCCTGGGGATTTATCAGCCTTCAGTGCCATCAGTCTACCCAACACCATTTTTGCCTAATGTGAATTTCCTTCAGTTCCTCCGTTGTAATGGAGTTCTCAGTTCTCAGTTATAATGGATCAGGCTGAATTCAGACAGGTCAGTGAGGAGACTCAAAATGACATGTGACAGAAAGCTTGAGATGGTCGGTATGGAATGTGTTCCAGATTCCAGCATCTGCTGTCCCTTTTGTCTTTCAGCTTTCGGTTAGGCAAAGATGATATTTGATTAGCAAAAGCAGGTGAGTTTGGGTCAGGTTGGAACGCAAAAATGATTAAAATTTCAGATCCAACCTAACGCACTTCAGACTCAGGCACTCCCATCTTTCTAGACTGGGCTGGAGGTTCAATTAACAACCATCACTCCTGGGTTTATTCAGTCTTTTCCAGCTGCTACCATCCGGGAAACGGTACCGCAGCATAAAAGCCAGGACCGACAGGCTCCAGGACAGCTTCTTCCACCAGGCAATCAGACTGATTAACTCACGTTGATTTGCGTATATTTCTATGTTACATTGACTGTTCTCTTTATTATAAATTACTATGATTGCACATTGTACATTTAGATGGAGACATAATGGAAAGATCTTTACTCCTCATGTATGCAAAGATGTAAGAAATAAAGTCAATTCAATTCAATTCATAGGAGCAGAATTCAGCCATTTGGCCAGATGAGTCTGCTCTGCCACTGAATCTTGGCTGATCCTTTGTCCCCTCCTTCGCCCCACTCTCTGGCTATCTCCCCGTAACCTTTGATGCTGTGTCCGATCAAGAACCTATCAAACTCTGCCTTAAATACACCCAATGACCTGTCCTCCACTGATGCATGTGGCAACAAATCCGTCAACTTCACCTCCCTCTAGCCAAAGAAATTTCACTGCACCTCTGTTTTAAATGGACACCCCTCTATCCTAAGGCTATGCCCTCTTGTCCTAGACTCCCCTACCATGGGAAACATCCTTTTCACATCTACTCTGTCTTGGCCTTTCAATGTTCAAAAGTTTTCAAGGAGATACCCCCTCATCCTTCTAAATTCTAGCGAGTACGGACCTAGAGCCATCAAACATTCTTCATATGATAACTCTTTCATTCCCGGAATTATCCTTGTGAACCTCTGCTGAACCCTCTCCAATGAGGAGCCCAAAACACAAATACTCAAGGTGAGGCCTCACCACTGCTTTATAAAGCCTCAGCTTCACATCTCTGCTCCTGTATTCTAGACCTCTTGAAATGAATGCTAACATTACACCATAAAACAGTAAGACATAGGAGCAGAATTAGACCATTCAGTCTATCATGTCTGTTCTGCCATTCCAGATTCTACTCAACCTCATACACCTGCCTTTTCGCCATATCTTTTGAGGTCCTGACCAATCAGAAAACGATCAGCCTCCACCTTAAATATACACACAGATTTGGCCTTCACCGCAGTTTGTGGTAGAGCATTTCATGCCTATTCCAAAGCAAACTTGCATGCCTGTGATCAGACAGTGCTCCCTGTGATATAAAGACATAATAATCAATTAGCTCCTTGGCCATTTGCACCTGCTATACAATTCAATATGACTTTAGATGATCTTTACCTCAGAGCAATGTTTCTGCAATATCATAATTTTTGATTCCTTTAACGTCCTAAACATCCGCCAATATCCCTCAACCCCTTCCAGTGATCATATGCATCTCCACAATATCACCTAGCTTCCCTCCAACCAGCAACTGACCCACCTGTGGCATCACTGAAGTCAGCCTTACGATCCATCTCCTGGTGTCCCTGACCCCTTCCCAAAGCAATGACCTCCCCTCTGGTCAGTAAAGCTCCCCCCAATATGTTCAGCCAGCCCACAAACATTACCTTCTAGCCACTGTTCCTCTGGCTTGTGAGCACCATTGACCTTTGTCAGTCACACTGTGCCACTATCAACCCAACCCTACCCTCGCAGTCACTCTTGTGCCTAAGCTAATGGCTCTGATGCTGCACTTCCTCATCTGACAGGAATCCTGGCCTCTTATATAACAACACCCACACCCTGGAGTTAGGACTTCATTGCATTTGAGATGATCAAACAATACTCCACAAAAGATAAATGAAGTCTGGAATAACTTCTCTATTCTAAGGCAATTGAGATTTTTAATACTTAGATTGTTAGATTTTTTTTTGTTGCCAGAGAAGTGAATTAATGTTTTGACTGACCAAAATGGATAAGAAATATTTGGCCAAACACAAGCGAACAGGACTGTAGCGATGTGCTACACACAGCGCTGAAATAACGACACGCAGTCAGTTAGTCGGTTGGAGACTAGTTTATTCAAACTTCGCGGAGCTGGCATTTAATCCCTAACGCCTGCACTCTCCGGGCGGAAATGACGTCAGAGGTGCATTACCAAAGTCTCCCCCCGCGAGCTGGCTATTTGTGAGCCGGTTCGCCTGTGCAGAAAGTGGGTCACCACATAACCTCCCCCCAGAACCGGCGATACACCCCCCAATATCCACAGTCTGGATCAGCCTCTGTTTGGGAGGTCTGCCTCTGCGCCGCGGTGCCTGAACCTCGACCGGCTGCGCTAAGTCCACATGGGCTGGTTTCAGTCGGTCCACCGTGAAAACCTCCTCTTTCCCCCCAATGTCCAGAACGTACGTGGACCCGTTGTTGTTGATCACCTTGAACGGCCCCTCATACGGCCGCTGTAGCGGTGCCTGGTGTCCGCCCCTTCATACAAACACAAACTTACAGTTCTGCTGGTCTTTGGGTACATGGGTCGGGGTCCGTCCGTGCTGTGAAGTTGGTACGGGGGCCAGGTTGCTGAGCCTTTCGCATAGCCTGTCCAGGACAGCTGTGGGTTCTTCCTCTTGCCCCCTTGGGGCTGGTATGAACTCTCCTGAGACAGCCAGGGGCGCACCGTACACCAACTCGGCCGACGAGGCATGCAGATCCTCTTTGGGCACTGTGCGAATTCCAAGCAGGACCCAGGGAAGCTCGTCCACCCATTTAGGTCCTCTCAGGCGGGCCATGAGAGCCGACTTCAAGTGACGGTGGAAGCGTTCCACTAGTCTGTTCGACTGTGGGTGGTAGGCAGTTGTGTGGTGTAGCTGTGTTCCCAACAGGCTGGCCACAGCCGACCACAGGCTGGAGGTGAACTGGGTGCCTCTGTCGGAGGTAATGTGGGCCGGTACCCCGAAGCGTGCTACCGAGGTTGCGATCAATGCTCGGGCACAGGAATCGGCAGATGTGTCGGTGAGCGGGACCGCCTCTGGTCACCTCGTGAACCGGTCTACCATAGTTAGGAGGTACCGTGCTCCTCGGGACACTGGTAGGGGGCCCACAATATCCACATGAATGTGGTCGAACCTCCGGTGGGTGGGTTCGAACTGCTGCGGCGGGGCTTTAGTTTGCCACTGCACCTTGGCTGTTTGGCACTGCGCGCACGTTCTGACCCATTCACAGACCTGCTTGCGAAGTCCGTGCCACGCGAACTTGCTGGAGACCAGCCGGACGGTTGTCCTGATAGATGGGTGCGCCAAACCATGTATGGTGTTGAAAACTCGCCGCCTCCAGGCTGCTGGGACGATGGGGCGAGGTTGGCCGGTAGCCACGTCGCACAGGAGGGTCCTCTCACCTGGGCCTACGAGAAAGTCCTGCAGCTGCAAACCTGAGACTGCGGTCCTGTAGCTGGGCATCTCGTTGTCTGCCTGCTGCGCCTCCGCCAGTGCTGCATAGTCCACCCCCAGGGACAGGGCCTGGACAGCTGGTCTGGAGAGTGCGTCCGCCACGACATTGTCCTTTCCCGAGACATGCTGGATGTCTGTCGTGTACTCGGAGATGTAGGACAGATGTTGCTGCTGGCGAGCCGACCAGGGATCGGACACCTTCGTGAACGCGAAGGTCAACGGTTTGTGGTCCGGGAACGCGGTGAATGGCCTGCCTTCTAAGAAGTACCTGAAATGCCGGATTGCCAGATACAGTGCCAACAGCTCCCGGTCGAAAGCACTGTACTTGAGTTCGGGTGGTCGTAGGTGCTTGCTGAAGAATGCCAGGGGTTGCCTGCACCCCTCGATGAGCTGCTCCAGCACCCCACCGACTGCTGTGTCGGATGCGTCCACCGTGAGGGCGGTCGGAACGTCCGTTCTGGGGTGCACCAGCATCGCGGCATCTGCCAAGGCTTCCGTGGCTTTAACGAAAGCGGCCGCGGCCTCCTCATCCCAAGTAATGTCCTTGCCTTTACCCGACATCAAGGTGTACAAAGGGCGCATGATACGGGCTGCTGAGGGGAGGAAACGGTGGTAGAAGTTCACCATACCAACAAACTCCTGCAGGCCTTTGACCGTGTTGGGCCGGGCAAAGTGGCGGATCGCGTCTAACTTGGCGGGCAGAGGTGTTGCCCCATCTTTGGTAATCCTGTGGCCCAGGAAGTCAATGGTATCGAGACTGAACTGGCATTTGGACGGGTTGATCGTGAGGCCGAATTCACTCAGGCGGGAGTAGAGCTGGCGGAGGTGGGACAGATGCTCCTGACGTCAACTGCTGGCTATAAGGATGTCATCCAAATAGATGAACGCAAAGTCCAGGTCACGTCCCACTGCATCCAGTAGCCACTGGAACGTCTGTGCGGCATTCTGTGGAACTCGAACAGGCCGAACGGGGTGATGAGTGCTGTTTTGGGGATGTCTTCAGGGTGCACCGGGATTTGATGGTATCCCCAGACGAGGTCTACTTTGGAAAAGATTTTTGCCCCATGCAGGTTTGCTGCAAAGTCCTGTATGTGCGGCACGGGGTAGCGGTTAAAGTAAAGTCCTACAATTTAAGAGGGAGAAGTTAAAGTCAAAAGTATTAATATTACAGGATAACAGGATAGAAACATTGAAACATAGAAACATAGAAAATAGGTGCAGGAGTAGGCCATTCGGCCCTTAGAGCCTGCACCGCCATTCAGTATGACCATGGCTGATCATCCAACTCAAAACCCTGTACCTGCTTTCTCTCCATACCCCCTGATCCATTTAGCCACAAGGGCCCTATCTAACTTCCTCTTAAATATAGCCAATGAACCGGCCTCAACTGTTTCCTGTGGCAGAGAATTCCACAGATTCACCACTCTCTGTGTGAAGAAGTTGTTCCTCATCTTGGTCCTAAAAGGCTTCCCCTTTATCCTTAAACTGTGACCCCTCGTTCTGGACTTCCCCAACATCAGAAACAATCTTCCTGCATCTAGCCTGTCCAATCCCTTTAGAATTTTAGGACCAAGATGAGGAAAAACTTCTTCACACAGAGAGTGGTGAATCTGTGGAATTCTCTGCCACAGGAAACAGTTGAGGCCGGTTCATTGGCTATATTTAAGAGGAAGTTAGATATGGCCCTTGTGGCTAAAGGGATCAGGAGGTATGGAGAGAAAGCAGGTACAGGGTTCTGAGTTGGATGATCGGCCATGATCATACTGAATGGCGGTGCAGGTTCGAAGGGCCGAATGGCCTACTCCTGCACCTATTTTCTATGTTTCTATGTTTCTACAAGAAGAAGACGTCCACTGAATGGGATAAAAATAAAACATTTATTTTGCTAATGAAACTCAATTTTCTTGTGCCTTGACTTGGGACTGTTGAATTCTGCCCAATATGAATATGTTCTAACCTTCATGTAATTGTTTATATGCTCAATTCTGGAATCCAGTTTCTGAAAAATATGTTTTGTGCATTGCCTCCAAGGAATAACAATCAAACCAGTCATTTTCATAATAACTTTGCCCTACAAAATTTTGCCTTATTATTATGATCAAAAGGATGCATTGATCATTCACTATCTGGTATTATCCTCTCCTATAATAATGGGTGTCTGTAATTGCATGGTACACTACAATGTGAACAACAATTCTAAAAACTGGCCTGACCAGTTGGAATGGGAGAAAAATATGGCTTTTAGACGTCTTAGATTTCTTAAAAGGGTTGTGCTTTATACCAAGTAAAAGTATTTTGGCAAACGACCAACAAATTCCCAGCTGTTTTTGATGTAACGACTTAACTTGCAAATGCTACAATGAATGGTTATTGTGCTGTGCTTTGTCATTTAAACGCAGACAGCCTTTTCTCTTACATTATTTTACATCTGCAATGCCTTTTTAAGGTGCCTCTCTAAACCAATGGGGCTAAGGCCCAACTCCGCACTAGTACAGAACATTGATATTCAGTAATTGTCCAAGCCCTACATAAAGAAATGAAGGTAATCATTTTCATTTGATGGATTAATGGAAAGCAGACAAAATGGGCTTTGCTGTATAATGTGCTCTACAGGATGTTAAATTGGTCAACTTTTACATGAAGTACGTCGCCTTACAATCATTTTTGCAGGCAAGTGGTATCTGTGGAACTACAGTAATCAAAAATGCCAGTGGGAGTCTGAAAATAGCCTTTGAATGTGACAAATTACAACACATTGAATGGTTTCTATCTCTCACAATTTTTTCGGTGCATAGTGCAGACAGCAAGCCTACCTTTACCAATTCTTTAATGTTACTCAGCAGCACTGCACCAATCAGCCTTTTATCTCTTGGATGCTCTTCCTCTGTTCACAACAACCCTGTGGCAGTAACTCATTCAATGCTTATCATGCTTGACATGATAAAGGAGGCAATCATAGTGTTTGGGTAGATAGGTAGCAGGACACTGTCATGTTGTTAAACTAATATCGATAGGTTAGAACGTAGACAAGCATTGTCAGGCTATGAATACTTTGAGGTTTCTGGAACATGTCACATCACACACCACGCACTTTTACCCGTATACATGCAGCTCTGCAAGTACTTTTAAAATGTCAATCATAGTTTTGTTCACTTACAACAACTGGATGGGTTTTCCTCCTTACTGCTCTAAAATTCGAATTGTGAAACAAAACGTGATTCTGAACTGGAGTATGTTTGCCCTGGATGCCCATAACGGATCAGTTAGTAAAAGAAATTGAAGATACATTGAATGACCAAAGTCAATGGAATAACATGATTTCAAAACTTCCCTTCCAGTCACACCTTTCCAAGTTGGACCGTACCACCATTCTTTTGTTAGGATGTAGTCAAAGCCCTAGGCCTCCCTATCTAAAAGGATTGTGACAATACTTTTGCCACAGTCTCCAACTGTTCACGAAAGCAGTACGAGCCACTTTCTCAGGGCCAATAGTATAGTAAGCTGATTTCACCAGCAATGCATAGATCTGAAGAATACTTTTTCAGAACCTTTGAAAATGCAAGATGAGAGAAGATTTAAGGATCAGCTATTCAAATATTACTTTATCATTGAATCCCTGCCTGATTTGTCAGTAATATCCACCTGGAAACGGCTCAAAGATAACACCAAAATCAGCCTGAGGTAATTCAACCTATCTGGGAAGATATTGTACTCAATGTATACACCAGAGAAAATCTGTTCAAGAGGGAGCTGTGCAACATAAAAACATAAGAAATAGGAGCAGGAGTAGGCCATCCGGCCCATCGAGCCTGCCCTGCCTTTCAATAAGATCATGGCATATGTCTGTCCGTAATCTCAGCTCCATCGACCTGCCTTTTCCCCATAACCTTTAATTCCCTTACTATGTATAAACCTATCTAATATTTTCTTAAATATATTTAGTGAGGAAGCCTCAACTGCTTCCCCGGGCAGAGAATTCCACGGATTCACCACTCTCTGGAAAAACCGTTTCTCCTCATCTCTGTCCTAAATCTTCTCCCCTGAATCTTGAGGTATTGTCCCCTAGTTCTAGTCTCACCCACCAATAGAAGCAAATTTCCTACCTCTATCTTATCTATCCTTTTCAAAAGTTTGTACATTTCTATAACATGACAGCAACTACTGCTGTGCTCAGAAAACAAACGGAAATTGCGAATGAGAAACTGAACAGCCAAAAGACCCAACAACCAACCACTAACTCATGCCCACACTGCACCAGAATATGTGGATCCCAGATCAGCCTCTATAGCTAACTGAGGACCCACCAAAGGACATCCTAATGTTCTTAGGAGAACATCATACTCCACTTGAGTGATTGCACTATCGCTGCTAAATACCGACCTTATGTTCCTATTACCTCCTGTGATAAAGTTCAGCCATTACTTTCAATAATGTCATAATCTCGCTCATGGAATCACAGAGCCACCCATTATATCCATACTGGCCATCAAGTACCCACCTAAACTAATCACATTTCCCAGCACTTGGCCTGTCGCCTTTTATACCTGTGTGTTTCCAGTGTTTTTATCTAAATACTTTTTTAAAGTTGTTTGAGACCCACCTCTACTATCTCCTCCAACTGTGCAATCCAGATTTCAACCAAACTTCTGGTTTAAAAACAAAGTTACCTTAAATCCCTTCTGAACATGTTCCTCTCAGCTTACAACAGTACAAAATTACAGTCAGTTCCTTAGAAAATCCAATCAATTCAGTCTGAACACACCCACCTTAACAAATTTGTGCTGACCATTCCTGATCATCCCCTGCCTCTCAAAATATTTTTCCAATAATCTCCCTACCACCGATATTAGACTCACCAGAATAAAGGTACCCAGTTTATCCTTGCTGTCCTTTTTGAATAAAGGCATCATATCTGGAATCCTCCAGTCAAATGGAATTTTAGCTGTGGCCAGTGAAGACTGAAATTTTTTCTAACAGACCAAGATTCAGGTGCGTTTATTTGTCACACGTGTAATGAAACATACTGTGAAAAGTATCGTTGGTGTTAACATGAATAAACTATTGGTGACAGCTGTAAGATCTGGGTTTATTTTCTGCCTCAGTCATGTCCTTGTGGCTGTGTGGGTTTCCTCCCACATTCTAAAGGCTAGGGTTAGTGAGTTGTGGACATGCTATGTTGGCGGTGGAAGCTTGGGCTGCCCACACTGATTTGATTTGACACGAACAATATAACTCGCTGTATGTATCAATACACATATGACAGATAAAGCTCATCTTCAAAAATCATAAGGATGTGCTTGGGCAGCGCTCAAATGTCACCATTCATTTTGGCACCAACATAACCTGTCCATAATGTTCAGCAGGAGAACACAAACAACAACAGCAGCAATCCCATAAATTTCTTCTCTTGGATTGGGGTACATTTGATCAGGCCTAGGCAATTTATCCAAACTTTAAGCCTGTTAAGACCTCCTCCTACAGTACTTAGTTGCCATTTGTTCAAGAACTCTATGTTCACCTTCCTGAATTCTCCAGCAATGATGGCCTCCTTCATAGTAAATACAAATGTTTCATTTAATATCTCATTTGAAATCCTCCAGCTCCACACATACAGTGGTTACTGGTATCCCTACTCTTTCCGCAGTTATTCTCTTCCCCTTATTATACATAAAATGCTATGTGATTGTCCTTAATCTCACCTGTGGGTGCCATTTTCTTCTCCCACACGGGCTTTCTAATTAGTTTCATACTTCTCAACAAGTAATGATCCAGCTTTTAACAAGGTGTTAATATAGACCCTGATCAATTAACTTCCCAGGGAACTTGCTTTAGATCTGCACTGTTTTATGGTGTTTTTTTTCCTGCATTGAGGAATGGAAGAACTTCTTGCCATGTGCAAGAGCATTTGGGCTGTTTTTCTAAATTGACCAGAGATTTAGTAAACAATTTTCAGTCCCTCCCCCCCTTACCTATGTCTTATGATTTTGAAGACCGTTCTTGTCTTTTGCTCCACTGAAAATTAATCCAATCTCTTAAGCATTAATTGGGTATTTACTACTAGGATGAAGCTTTCTAATGCTCTTGCTGTTCTTGAGGAAGGTGGCAAAACCTCAGCTTAATCCATGCTTTGACTCACCATTGATCTGAGCAACGTCATTCTAACTTGTTATGACATGTCATCCAATGCTTTCCAGCTCCACCTCAGTTCCTGATTCAGGAAAACCGCCACACATTGACCAGATGTGTTCAAAGTATGATTAATAATCCTGTCCAAACTCTTTCTGCTTTTAGCCAAAGATAGAGAACTTTTCATACTGTATCTTTGAAATAGGAAGTTTTGTGCTTTTGTAGAAACAGGCATGCCTTCTTACACATAAATTGCTTACTAGAAAATATCACTCTATTCACAAATTCAGAGATTGTTCTCCATATACATCAACCTGCGTTTCACCTCTTATCCCAAAACATCTGCCTTAAACCAGATCATCTGTATTGTCTGTCCGTGTTTTCCTGAAAATATATAATCAAATATCCATTGTTATCTCTATTGGCTAAATCAGAATGAAGAAGGCACTGTGAGAAAATTAAAGTCTGCTCTTCCAGAGGTGGTCATTGGAAGCACAGCTTTGCAATGGAATCTGAAAACCTTCCCCAAAAAGGGAACAAGTCAATTTTCCAACTTTCTGGGATGACACCCACATCATTTTCCATGAGTAAGTGAGGAAGGTAGATGAAAGGATTGGAGAAACACATCACCTCTGACCAGATGGAGGAGTTTGGAACAGCTGAATGGCCATTGTCTTTTAGAGCTTCACATTACTAGCCAATGTAATCATATCATTATTGAAACTCATTGTTTCAGGAATAGCTTCTTCCTCTTTGCCATCAGATTTCTGAATGGGCCAAGAACTCCTAAATGCTGCTTCATTATTTCTTTATGCATTACTTATTTATTCATTTTTATTGTAACTTGTAATAATTTTTTATATCTTGCACTGTACTGCTGCCAGAAAACAAATGTCAGTGACAATAAACCTGATTCTGAGCCTGTTTTGCATCATTCATAAAAGCAGCCATCAGTTACTAGTGAGCAGAAAAGATTTTGACGGGAAGAAAGTATAGTTGGTCTGGTTAATTGGCTAGGAAAATGGCAAACGGAACTTGATCCGGAAACCTTGATGTAAAGCACTTGTGAGGGTGCAACAGCAAGAAAGATGGGGTATGAATGATATGGAGAGAGACTGGAGTGGATGCCCACAGATCCTTAAAGATATCACGATGGGTAATAACATGAATAAAAAGACATACTACACACTTTCCTTTGTCAGCTAAAGTACAAAGCACAGGAACCACAAAGCAATGCTGAACCTGTTAGGCAGAGATCAAGTATTATACGTGTTATTGGAAATACGTGATTGCACTAGGAAGGATGCAGAGGAGATTTACGGAAACGTTGACAAGATGGTAAACTTCCAGCTATGAGGAATGATCGGGTAAGCTGGGATTCCTTCCTTTGGAACAGAGGCAACTGAGGAGAAATTTAATTGTGATGTATAAAATTATGAAGGTCCAAAGTACAGTAAATAAGAAGGATTTGTTTCCAACACAAGACAACTCTAAAACCTAGGAACATAGATTTGAAGACCTCTTTCGTCTAGCCTTCCTGATTGCATGTTAACTTTCATGGACCTCTACTATATTCTCCAGGCATTGAATTACACACTTCTGCCATCCTCTCTATGTGAACTCTCCCAGATGCAAGTGACGATCTGTAACTAACTATCTTTCTGAAATGTTCAGTTACTTGGATCAATTTTACAGGTGTGCTGGTGCTGACAGCCCATTTCCTACTCAAATAGTGGGTTGATTGTAGGAGGAAGGCCAGAGGTGAATTTAACAAATTCAACCAATTGGAATATTCAGCTCATCAGCACCTTCTCAAGGACAACTAGGGATGGGCAGTAAATGCTGGCTTAGCTAGCAACACCCACATCCTGTAAATGAATATATATATATATATACACATATATCTTAATTTTGTCAATATTGCCTGGATGTGAGTGTATTAGCCATTGAAGAAGAGGTTGGATGAATTTGAATTGTTTTCTCTGGAATGTTGGAGACTGAGGAGTAAACTAATAGAAGTAAAATAATTATGAGAGGCATCGATGAGGTAGAATCTGTTTGCCAGGGTGCAAAGGAAAAGGGGGGATGGGGCCTACCTTAGAGATTATTATTTTGCAGCACAGTTGAGAGCTGTGATATGTTGGTGTAACCAATCATATGACGCTCAATGGAAGAACATTGAGGAGCGGGTACTTCCCATCCCCATACAAGCAATTTTGGCTGATAACAACCTGCAAAGGTACATAAATACTATTGATAACCCATGGGTGAAATTGACTCTTAAAATATGGAAAACCACTATAAAAGAATATAAGAGGGAGATATTGCAATTCTTAAATGGTGTGCATATGACTCTGATTTTACACCAAATAAACTGGATGCTAGATTTAAGGACTGGACAGCTAAAGGAATAACAGTTATTTGCAACATAATGAAAGAAGGAACACTGTTCAGTTTTGAAATGCTTAAAGAGAAACACTTATTAGAAAAACAAGATTTTTATCGGTATTTACAGATGCGACAATATGTTAATAAGACGCTTAAAAATGTAACCAAGGCAAATACATGCTTGATAGAGCTCTTTAGAAAAGCATACAATTTAGATAATGGTAGTAGAATCATTTCAAGCATGTATAAGGGGTTGTCAAATCTTAAAACACATTCGACTTCATACATTAAAACAAAATGGGAGAAGGAAGGAGGGATAATTATATCTGAGGAAGAATGGACAATAATATGGAGGTGTCAATGGAAGTGTACCAATTCACAGAAATGGAGGGAGTTTGGATGGAAAAACTTGATAAGATATTTTATTACACCCGCTCAGAAATCCCATTATGATAGTAACCTCCCTGTTTGCTGGAAAAATTGTGGAAATCAAAATGCAAATCATTATCATATTTTTTGGGACTGCCCTGTTATCAAAAACTATTGGAGGGGGATACACAATGCCCCACAAGACATCTTTAAATGTGAAATGCACTTGGAGAGTAAGACCATATATTTTGGATATATACTTCAAGAATGGTTGAAAAGAGATAAATATTTAATGAATATACTGTTGGTGGCTGGTAAAAAGACTCTTACTAGGAAATGGTTATCACAGGAGAGCCCAACTTTAAATACATGGATGGAAATTACAATGGACATTTATTTACAAAATGGAGAAGATAACAGCATCGGTTAACCATAAGCTGGAACAATTTGATTCATACTGGGAAAAATGGTTTAACTACATAATGCCTCATAGGCCTGATCTTATTCTCACAAATCAATGAAACTGTTGTAAAAAAAAGATCACTCCCTACTTGTACATAGTTCTTTCCTTTTGCTTGTTTTTTTTCTTTCCACTCTTTTCTATAAGTGTATACCCCAGATAAGTACTTTGTGGAGATTTTGTGATATATATGATTATATGATGTATATGTACAATGTCTGAAATACATCGTATGGAAATGTTTGTTTGATGAACTTTAATAAAAAAATAAATTACAAAAAAAGAAGAAAATGTCGAATACTGGAGGGCATAGGTTTAGCGTGAAAAGGGGAAAATGTTATTACACAGAGACCGGAACAGGCTGCCTGGGTTGGTGTCAGAAACAGGTACAATAGCAGTGTTAAAGAGGCATTTAGACTGACAACAGACAGGGAACAGGGGGATTAGTTAGACTGACATTACGGTTGGCACAGAGGAGGAAGGTCCTGTTACTATTTTGTATTGTTCTAAGTTCTGTGTTATCTATACTCCAATATTTGTTTTAACCATTCTTTCTTCCTCTCACCCTTATCCACTAAATCATGATCAAGGAACACTGAAAGCCTTCCCCTCTGAATGAAGCTGTTGCCAACTGGCTAATAAAATTGGTTACAAAAATGGGAAGCTTGCAATGGCAATGGCATTCCTCTGTTTATCTACAATCAGCATTTTGACATGGAGAATCTCACAAAGTGGCACTGATTGTGGATGGTGGGGGTATTTTGCACGAGAACCAGCAATTCAGTAAGCTATTACGCTCTGCTCTCTACATCTCCAGGATAATAAGCACCAGGTGATAAATGAGTGCCACACTACACTGTGGAGACACATGAGACTGCAGATGTTGGAATCTGGAGCAACATTAAAGTACTGGAGGATCTCAATGGATCAGATAGCATTTACAGTACTGTGTGAAAGTTGTAGACACATATATATAGCTAAGGTACCCTATATTTCTGCACGGTGCTATATTTGTCAATGTGGAATTGAGAACAAGTTTGTAAATGTGGAGGGAGCAAAGGATGTTGGGAATGGTGAGGGAGGAGCATTGCGGGAGGGGCGTGCAACAGGTGGCAGCTAAATAATGGCAGAGGTGGGAGGTGGTGAGGGTGCAGACACACCCAGCCTTGAGACACCAGGTAAGGTCACTTGATTCCAAGCAATTGGTTTATTGATCATTACAGAATGGTTCTTTGGTACTTCCCACAACCTCCCCCCCTTCCCCTTTTCCCAATGTCTCCCTAACCCCTTTACACTCTCAGTCCGCAACAGAGACCCATATCAGAATCAGGTTTATCATCGTTCACGTATTTCATTTTCTTGTGGCAGCAGTACAGTACAATACATAAAATTATGATAGTACTATGTATGAAGGGAAATGGATTACATTACACCACACCTCAATTCCAATGCAGGGATTGGAATGGTTCATGTTGCTTTGTACCAAGATGCAGTATAAAGCCAGCTTACCATGAATAGTGCCCGTACACATCAATTTATTACATAGTGCACTGAGGTAGAACAAGGGGGTAAAAACAGAACCAAACGATAAAACAATGCAAAATAAAATTTAACAGCTAATGAGTAAAGGGAGTTCTACCTGAAGGTGTAAGATCATGTGAGGAAGATTGTGAAGTCTATAGTCCATCTTATAATGCTAAGGAAACATTTAATGGTCTCAAGGCGGTGGGATAGAGTTTGCCTTTGAGCTTAAAGGTACATGCTTTCAGGCTTTTGTAGCTATAGCCGGGGTAGTGATCTTGTAATCTTTGACTTGTAAATCTTGTACATCTTATTTTTAAGGTAATGTGGCGACCCAATTACTAGCACACTCGAACCGGCTGACAATAAGCCAGCGTGCAGGCACAAAGGAGAGAGCCTGAAGGGGTTTCAGTACGTGCGAGTAGAGGTGTCCGGTGGGGGAGCGAGGCTGAAAAGCAAGACTGTGAAGTTGGAATAAACTTTATCTTTGACTGCAGTTTACCGACTCCGTGTTGTTATTTTAGCGCTGCGTGTAGCACACCGCTACAATTGGTGACCCCGATGGTCCAAACGTTTTTGGACCGGAGATGAACGACGCCGCATCTGTTAATGCGGTTTCCTTGAAACTGCCAAGCTTCTGGACGCTACAACCTCACCTATGGTTTCAGCAAGCAGAAGCCCAATTCCACGTTCGGCAGATAACCTCAGAGGACACCCGTTACTACTACGTGGTGAGCTCCCTCAACCAGGACACAGCGGCCCAGGTCGCGGAGTTCGTACAGTCTCCCCCGGCAGACGGCAAGTACACGGAATTCAAAGCCCTGCTCATTAGGACTTTCAGGCTCTCCCGCCGCGAGCGAGCTGCCCGTTTACTGCATCTGGATGGCTTGGGAGACAGGCCTCCATCAGCTTTAATGAATGAGATGTTGTCTCTAGCCGACAGACACACACCCTGCCTCATGTTTGAGCAGGCATTCCTGGAGCAGTTGCCCGAGGACATACGCCTGCTGCTGTCCGATGCGGATTTCAGCAACCCCCGGAAGGTGGCAGCACGGGCGGACTTGCTGTGGAACGCCAAGAAGGGGAGTGGGGCGTCCATCTCACTGATCACCTGGCCACGCTCCCAGCAGCAAACCAGACCAGGCCCGGCCGCAGAGCCCGCTAAACCCAGAGGCCAGGGTGTGGAGCCCAACGAGCAATGGTGTTTCTACCACCAGCGGTGGGGCGCAGAAGCCCGCCGTTGTTGCCCACCGTCCACCCCTTGGGGTTCGACAGTCGAACCTTCAGTCCACCGTCACCTGAAGTCGGCTCTCATGGCCCGCCTGCGAGGAGCTAACTGGACGGACAAGCTTCCCTGGGTCCTACTCGGCATCCCTCACTAAATCCCAATTAGCCTAGTCCCTTAACTCACTACACTCTCCATTATACCCTGCTGGTCCCTGTCAGATAAACAGAAGAGTACAATAAATAACTACTTCTCTTCCGTATCAATCAGTTCAGTTCACATTTCAATATCGAGCCCTGATCCTCAGTGAAGATCCCTCTCCTGGTCCACAAACTTCAGCCAACTTAGTGGAATTCCCACATCGCAAACAATGTTCACTGCAAATCACCCTTCTGGATCTCCCTCTGCACCATGAGCCCTAACCATTGGTGAAGATACTCTTCCCTAATCTCATACCATTTAATCTCTCCCACGTCATTACATTAGACTGGCCTCACTGTGAGTGGGACATCCATTCCGGAGCAATGTCCAAAGTAACCATTAGTGGTGCTTTGTGAAGTTCATACAAAATGGGTTCACTGGCATTTTCACACAGCTGTTTGGGTTGAGATATTAATCGAAGACTCTCACTACCCTCTTAAGGTGGATATAAAAGTTGCCGTGAAAGTATTTTAAAAAGCAAAGAAGCTATTTCTTGGCTAGTAGTAATCCTTCAACTACCATAACGAAACCAGACTCCTTGGTCATGATCACGTTGCTATTTAGGGATTTTTCTATGTGTAAGTTGGCTTCTGCATTTACTGCACTGTGACACTGACTCTCCTGAAAAGTGTTTTATTGTCTGCACAGTGAAAATAAGAACATGGGCTTTGGCACGCCCTGAAAAATGTTATATCAATACATTCCTTTAGCTGGTTTTCGCGCTGGTATGCTTTATATTCCAACTGATTCACTTTATATAAATAGCACCAAACTACTAGTTGGAGTAGCAGCTTGGTTTTGATGTGAGTGCTGGAAAGTTACACACCCACTTAAATATAAGTTCAAAGACTTGAGAACTCTGCAGCCTGACATCTGCATAGAGTCCAGACAAACTAACTCAGTCAACAAAACTGTAGGGAATCCAGAAAATGAGAGGGTATTTAGTTAGTAATTCCTGCTACAGGACCACTTACTTCTGGAATCTATCTCACTCATTCATTTGTGGTAAGCCTATTATCATTTTGAGAAAACATGTCTTAGTTTATTGCAAGAACGTATACACTGAGAGTGTATTTGGTGACCTAAAAGAAATAAGGTTTGTCATTTATATAACCTGGCCGTTTGTTTAAAAAATGCTCCGGGTTGAAAATTATTCCAAGAAAAGTTGCCCTGTAAGCCAATTATATCAACTGCAAAGCAAAGCTGATGACTGTTAATGATTTGTTTAACTAACAGAACCACTGGAGTTAAAGGAGAGCTCATATTTTTTCAGGATCCACTCTATCAAGGTTTGTAGAAACTATTACGCTAAAGAGACAATTATTGAAATGGGAATGTGCAAGTGCGCAGGGTCTGGGATGAGGAATGAGTTTCTCTTGGGTGATGCAGGACAGAATATATTATTACTGTTATATTGATAGCTGTTTATAGATCTATGAAAATCATATAAAATATATTGCTTGCAATACATGATATCGTTGTTTATTCTCTCAGAAATGTTTGTGAACCATGTGTTTGTTTCAGTTCAATTCACTGTCAGATAAGCAGAAGGCTGCAATAAATAATTATTGTTCTCCATATAAGTCTCTCAGTTTGTGTCTCAATTAAGTTTAACAGGGACATTGATAGCCACAGATTTGCTTGCAAAGCCTCTTCATAAATAGAATCAATTTTGCACTCTGTCAAATATTTGTTCAATAAATACACACAGAGTCCACTTTATTAGGTAGACCTGTACAGCTGCTCATTAATGCAGATATCTAAAGAGCCAATCATATGGCAGCAACTCAATGCATAAAAGCATGCAGACATGGTCAAGAGATTCAGTTGTTGTTCAGACCAAACATCAGAATGGGGAAGAAATGTGACCTAACTGCCCTTGACCATGGAATGATGCTTTGTGCCAGACGTGGTGATCTGGGCCTCAGGAACTGCTGATCTCCTGGGAGTTTCAGCACGACAGTCTCTAGAGTTTACAGGGAATTTGATGAAAAACAAATTCCAGTGAGTGCAAAAACACCTTGTCAGTGAGAAGGTCAGAGGTGAAGGCCAGACTGGTTCAAGCTGACATGAAGGTGACAGTAACTGAAATAACTACAACTGCAACAGAAGAGCATCTCTGAATCCACAACACATCACATCTTGAAGAGGATGGGCTACAGCAGCTGAAGACCATGAGCGTACACTCAACGGCCACTGTATTGGGTATGGGAAGTATCTAATAAAGTGGCCACTGAGTGTATAAAAATTGTGAATTTAAGTTAAGAGTTATCCTTGAAAGTGGTTCAATTGAATAATGTTATCCATTGACAGTGCTACAATCAGTAATCAGATCTTAGCCTGAGCAGAAAGAAGGACCTCAACTTTCAGCCCACTTGGCATTAGGTGGCAGGAAAACGGTTTAAAAAGTTACTGCAGAATTCATTCACTGAGTCCAGAGGCAGAGGCCCAGATGCAAAATCAGGATTCAAGAAACTAACATGTAGCAAAGCAGACAGGTAACTGCGAAGTAGGATCAGGTGAATATATCTACTACTAAGGTTCAATACTTAAACTATTAATAAGACTCCAATAATTCCTTAAAACTCAAGACTGTGGTGACAAATTTCCTGACTCTTTATTTCTGACACACTTTTAATTCACTTTTTTTAGTGGTTAGCAGAGGGTATAATATGTTTTTTTTTCAGTGAACCTGGTAAATAAACAGGGAATACAGGAAATTGGGACTGGGTGAGCTTAAAGGGAATGTGGGAAATTTTGGGTCCTGTTGCGTTTAAGGGAATATGGGAATAGGGACTCTGGTGAGGTTAAAGGGACTGTGGGAAATTTTGGGTCCTGTTCAGTTTTAAATGAATGTGGGAATAAGGGCTCTAGTGAGTTTAAAGGGAATGTGGAAATAGGGTTTCTGATGAATTTAAAGGGTGTGTGGGAAATGGGGTCCTACTTAGTTTAAAGGGAATGTGGTAAATGGGGTCCTGGTGAGTTTAAAGGGAATTTGGGTATAGGGGTTCTGGTGAGTTTAGAGGGAATGTGAGAATAGGGACTCTGGTGAATTTAAGGCGATCTCAGAAGCCTGATGAACCTAAAGGGAATGTTGGAAATAGGTTTCTACTGAGGTTAAAGGGGGTGCAGAAGATGCTAAAACCATCAGGATTTGCAAACAATCAGATAGTAGTTTATTGGAATTACCTACACTATATAGAAGCTTGTATTCAATCAAGAAGATTTGTGCTCAAACAGGCCTAGAACAAATATACTCATGAAAGTAAAAAAAACACAAAATGCTGGCAGAACTCAGCAGGCCAGACAGCATCTATGGGAGGAGGTAGTGACGACATTTCGGGCCGAAACCCTTCATCAGGAGTGAAGTAACATGGGATGGTCGAAGGGGGGATAAGAAGTGGGGGAAGGGATGAAGTAGAGAGCTGGGAAGTGATAGGCTGATCATGAAAGTGTATGCTGATCCTGTTGGTGGGGTGGAGGGGCAGGTTAAGTAATAACACAGGGGATGGGGTACCTGAGCAGGATGTTCAAAGAGAGGAAACAGGATGGAAATGGAAGCCAGAAAAAAATTTAAAAAACAAATAAAGATGGTAGGCAAAAGAAAGTGCAAGAAATAGAGTCACAATAGACCTGAGAATGGGGCTAATGTAAGGAAATCTGGTAAACAGACAAAATTAGGAGCTCTATGTCTAAATGCATGCAGCATCTGAAACAAAATCAATGAACTAAAAGCACAAATAGAGATAAACTGACATGATCTGATAGCCATTATGGAGACAAAGTGACAAGATCATCAAAGCTGGGAATCAGTATTCAGGGATACATGACTTTTAGAAAGGGAAGGTGGGAAGTAACAAAGTGCAAGGGAAGTCCTACTAATTAGATTTGAAATAATTGTGGCTGTGAAAGATCGCTGAAACTTTAGAGTCCATTTAGGGGGTCATGAAAATAGAAAAGCAGAAATGTCAGTGGAGGAAAACACAATAGTAGGAATTGTGTGAGGGCTCATGCTGAGGTAAAGAGCAGGTGACTTTAATCTTCTTGGAGATTGAGTTTATATTGGAAATGGTAGCCATGAGGATAAACACACGGACTGCATCCAGGATAGTTTCCTAAAGCAATTATGTTGTGGAATCAACCCAGGCACAGATTATTTTGCATCTGGAAATGGGTAAAGAGGCAGGTTTAGTAAATAATCTCAGAGTAAAAGATCCCTTAGGACTTAACATTCAGTTTGTGAGTGAGGATTCTGGGTCTGAAGCTATGTTAAATTTAAGTATGGCATATGTATGTATCTATTTAGAGACAGTGCAGAACAGGCCTTTGCACCTAATTTAATCCTGGCCTAATCATGAGACAATTTGCAATGACCAATGAATCTACCAACTAGTATGTCTTTGGACTGTGAGAGGAATCTTGAGCACTCTCAGGAAACCCACACAGTCACGGGGAGAACATACAAATTCCCTACAAGCAACAGCAGGAAATTGAACCTGGGTTGCTGGTACTGTAAAGCTTTGTGCTAGCCATTACGTTACTGAGCCACCCCATTACCAAGGAAATGGGGAGAAAGTTATCCAAAAAGATTAACAGGCAAAACAATAGTTAAGCAATGGCAGACATTTTTAATGGACTTAATTTATGAGACACATCAAAAACTTATTCCAAAGAGAAGTGATTTTATGGCAAAGTGTGCCAGGGTGGGGAATAAACCAGCCATGGTTAATCAAAGGAGTTAAGGTGGACAGCAAACTGAGAGATATATAAAATGGCAAGGATTCGTGGTAGATCTAAAAATAGGGATAAATTCTGAATCCAACAATGGTAGACTAAAAAGAAATCAAGAAAAAATTAAGAAACTATGAAGGAAAATCAGCAAGAAATTTGAAAAAAACTACCAAAATGAAGGAAGAGAGAAGTCAAGAGGAACTCGGGCCCCTAGGAGAATGAGGATGGAGAAATAGTTATGGGGGACAAAGAAATGACGGAGAAGTTAAACAGACATTTGCATCAATCTTTATGGTAGAAGCTACAATGAATTCCTAATGAATACCAACAAAAAATGGAGGAGAAATTAAGCAAAATCACCATCATTAGAAAATTATTATCTGGCAGATAAATGGGGCTAAATGTTGTTAAGTGCCCTAGGATGGGTGGTTTGTATCTTGCCATCCTAATAGAATTAGTTACCAAATGATGTTATTTGTCATTTGTGGTTGTCATTCCCCATAACTTGTTAGACTTTGGAGAGGTATTAAAGGATTCAGAATCACTTTTATTATCACTGTCTTACACGGTTGGAATTATATATTATTATAGGATTGGAAAGCTGCCAGTGCAATACCTCCATTAAAACAGGCTTGTAGAAAGAAAGCAGATACCTTTAGACTGGGGGGCTACTTAGGATGCCTGTTTTTGTGTGTGTGTTAAGGACCGAGGCAGGGTATCAATAGCAGTGGTGAAGGTAACAGAAATAAGGAAATAGTGAGGAGTAGAGACATTTAATTGAGAGAAAGAATATTAAATTTGAAGAGGCAAGTCATGTTGTGGTAGCTATAGAGAGGCCTCCTCCCTGCTGTCTAAGGGAAAGTCATCACCTGGATCCTCCCCAACTAATTCCATCCAGTGGCCAAGGAGATTCTTTCGAATCACAGTATAGATTCTGCCCATCATCTACACAGTAGAGATGCCCTTCACTGCACGTGAACTCCAAGAAAATGCACAGTGTGGCATAAGCCCCAGGTAATGACATTTTTCAATCTCATCCATTTGACTCCGTTAATCCTTCTCAGATTTAGCTACCCACCCAGCTTTGTCTCCATCTTATACTTCCTGACTGTGATATTCCAGCCATATTATTAGCTGAAGGATCTATAACGGAACCATTCTGGTGCCAAACAAAGTGGCATCATTACTTCAATACTTCATTCATTCTCTCTAAACACACTTTTGCATTTCACGTCAAACACATTTCCCACAGAAGCTGTTCAATCCACAACGACTACACACCACAAACAAGATTACCAAAGTCTAAGCACTGCAGTTTACCTACCACTAAAGACAGATGTTAAACAAGTACTCGGCATATTCAGTGCCATGGTTAGCAACCAATGAACAGCTTACCCCTACTTCTTTCACATAATTGCTGGAGACTTCAATCAGGCTTGCTTGAAGAAATCTCTAACCAATTGTCATCAGCATATTACCTGCAGCACAAAGGGTCTATTAGACCATAAGACAAAGGAGCAGAATTAAGACATTCCCCGCCTTGAGTCTGCTCCGCCATTCAATCATGGCTGCTCGTAGATGCCTCTCAACCCCATACACCTGCCTTCTCGCCATATCCTTTGATACCCAGGCAACAATCAAATTCCGCCTTAAATATACCCATGGACTTTGGCCACCGCAGTCTGTGGCAGAGCATTCCACAGATTTACTACGCTCTGGCTAAAGAAATTCCTCCTTACCTCTGTTCTAGAAGGTCGCCCCTCAATTTTGAACACAGAACCAGAGCTGTGTTCTCTAGTTCTGGATACTCCACCCTACCTAGTCCTTTCAATATTTGGTAGGTTTCAATGAGACCCTCCACATTCTTCCAAATTCCAGTGAATACTGTACAGGCACAAAGCTGCCAAACTCTCCTCATATGTTAACCCCTTCATTCTTGGAATCATCCTCATGAACTCCCTCTGGACTCTCTCCAATGACAACACATCCTTACTCAGATATGAGGTTGACAATGTTCCAGGTATGGACTGACCAGTGTCTTATAAAGCCTCAGCTTTTATATTCTATTCCCCTTGATATAAATGCCAACATTGCATTTGCCTTCTTTACCACAGATTCAACCTGTAAATTAACCTTCTGCGAGTTTTGCATGAGACTAAGACCCTCTGTACCTCTGATGTCTGAACCTTCTCACTATTTAGTTAACAGTCTGCACTATTGTTCCCTTTACCAAAATGCATTATCATACATTTCCCAACACTGTGTTTTTGCCCATTCTTCCAATTTGTCTAAATCCCTCTGCAATCATATTGCTTCCTCAGAACTACCTACCCCTCTGCCTTTCTTTGTACCATTTGATAACTTTGCCTCAAAGCCATGAATTCCATTATCCAAATCACTGACAAACATGTGAAAAGTAGCGATCCCAATACTGACACCTAAGGAACACAATTAGGCACTGGCAGCCAACCAGAAAAGCCCCCTTTATTCCCATTCACTGCCTCCTGCCTGTCAGCCATTCCTCCATCCATGCCAGTGTCTTTCCTGTAACACCATAGGATTTTATATTGTTAAGCAGCCTCACATGTAGCACCTTATCAAATGCCTTCTGAAGAACTCTAACAGATTTGTCAGGCAAGATTTCCCTTTATAGAAAACATGCTGTCTTTGACTTATTTTATCATTAGTCTAGAAGTACCCTGAAACCTCAACCGTAATAATGGATTCCAACACTTTCCCAACCACTGAGGCTAAGCTAACTGGCCTATAATTTCCTTTCTTTGCCTTCTGCCCTTCTTAAAGAGCGGAGATTTGCAATTTTCCAGTTCTCCGGGACCATGCCAGAATCAAGTGATTCTTGAACGATCATGACCAATGCATCCATTATCTCTTCAGCAAAATCTCCCAGGAGTCTGGGATGTAGTCCAACTGGTCCAGGTGACTTACCCACCTCAAGACCTTTCAGTTTGCTTAGCACTTTTTCTTTTGTAATAGCAATGACACTCACGCCTGCTTCCTGACACTCATGGGCATCTGGCACTACTACAGTGAAGACAGGTGCAAGGTACCCATTAAGTTAAGTTGCCATTCTTTTGGTCCCCCATTAGGACCTCACCAGCATCATCTTCCAGTGGTCCAATATCAACTCTCCCTTTTATTCTTTATATAGCTGAAAATACTTTTGGTATCCTGTTTGATATTATCAGCTATTTTGCCCTTATATTTCATCTTGATCCCTTCTTATAGATTTTTATATGCCTTTTGTTGGATTTTAAATGCTTCGTAATCATCCAACTTCCCACTCACTTTTGCTACCTTATATTCCCTTTCTTTGGCTTTTATGCAGTTCTTAATTTCCCTTGTCAGCCATGGTTGCCTACCCCTGCCATTTGAGAACATCTTCATCTGTGGGACATATCTATCCTGCGCCTTGTGAACTATTCCCAGAAACTTCAGCCATCTCTGCTCTGCCATCATCCCTGCCAGTAACCCCCTCCAATCCACCTGGGCAAGCTCCTCTCTCATGCCTGTAATTCCCTTTATTTGATTTTGATAATGATACATGTGAGTTATGCTTCTCCCTCTCAAATTGCAGTATGAATTCAATCATATTATGATCACTGTCTCCTAAGGGTTCCTTTACATTAAGCTCCCTAATAAGATCTGGGTTATTACGCAACACTCAATCTAAGACAGCCTTTCCCTGAGTAGGCTCAAGCACAAGCTGCTCTAAAAAGCCATCTCGTAAGCATTCAACAAATTCCCTCCCTTGCGATCTGACACCAACCTGATTTTCACAATCCCTTTACCTATTGAAGTCCCTCATTACAGTTGTGTCATTACCCATATTACATGCCTTTTCCAGCTACTTTTGAAATCTCAATCCTACATCTTGGCTACTATTAGGAGGCCTGTATATGATTCCCATAATGTTTTTTTTTTACGTATGCAGTTTCTTAACTCCACCCACAAAGATTCAACGTTCACTGACCCTATGCCACTTCTTTCTAAAGATATAATTCTATCTCGTACCAACAGAGCCACACCAAAGCCTATGCCTTCCTGCCTGTCCTTTCGATACAAAGTACATCCTTTGATGTTAAGCTCCTAACTATGGCTCTCTTTCAGCCACGACTCAGTGATGCCCACAACATCATACCGACCAATCTCTAATTGCACCATGAGCTCATCCACCTTATTCTGAATGTTACACATATTTAAGTGCAACGTCTTCAGTCCTGCATTCTTCGCCCTTTTGAATTTTGTCGTGTGGTACAATCTAACTCTTTGCTCCATCTGCATTTGTACCCAATCATTGACTTATCCTCCCTTACGTTCATCTACTTGTAAACCTGCTGGCTCATACTCAGCTTTATCATACTGGTTCCCATCCCCCTGTCATATTAGTTTAAACCACTCCCAACAGCTCTAGTAAATCTGCCCACAGCAATATTGGTCCCCCTCAGATTCAAGTGCAACCCTTCCCTTTTGTGCAGGTCCCACCTGTCCCAGAAGAGGTCTCATTTATCCAGAAATATGTATTCTTGCCCCCTGCTCCAATTCTTCAGCCGTGCATTTATCTTCCACCTCATTCTATTTTTATCCTCACTGTCACATGACACAGGCAGTAATCCCGAGATTATTATCCTTGGGGTCTCACTTCTCAGTTCCTTCCTAACTCCCTGTATTCTGTTTCCAGGACCTCTTCCCTTTCTCTACTTATGTTGTTGCTACCAATATGTACCACGACTTCTGGCTGCTTACCCTCCCTTTTCAGGATAATGTAGATGTGTCCAGATACGTCACAGACCCTGGCACCTGGGAGTCAATCTACCATCCGTGTCTGCCTTTCGCGTCACCTATCTGTCCCCCTGACTATGGAGACCCCTATTACTGCTGCTATCCTCTTCAGTTCCCAATCATTCTGTGCCACAGGGGCACAGCCGCTGTTGCTTCCCACCAGTATTGAGAAATATACCTGATATAATCATTATATATACCTGAACTATAATCACTATGTTTTAGCTATTTACTATACTATGTAATCACTTCTAGGTACCGAATATTAATATGTATTATTTTACTAGGCACATTTTGTTATGTGTTGTTTTCACTAGATACTTTGTACTCTCTTAGCTGCATATTATGGCACTTACAGTACACCTGCTTGTATAGCTGCGATGTATCCCATGTATTACACTCAGCCTTTGTTTAGTACGAGATAACGGTGGCGGACAGGATGCTGCGAGCAGGAATGTACTGTGAGGGAGGTTGTCTGAAAAACATAATCTTGGCCACGAATAAGGCCCCAATGTGAACGGGTGAAAAACAATGGTGATGTACCATCGCTAGGCAAAAGCGATTAATTAATTCATATATAGATGATATGCAACTAAAACTTGATTGGGTATGCTGATAAAACCGAAATGTAACTGAGATAAGAAATTACTATAAAGAATGCTGTACACCGGAGCTGGGTGGGCTTTCGGTGACAAGTTCATTGATTGCCTCAGCCTTTGTTTGCAAATAAAGGTTTAATTTTCTTGAAGAATTGGCTGTGTCTCCAAGTCATTTCAAGTAACCACGACACCAGTAGGTCTTCTCCTCCAACAGTACTCAAAATGGAGTACTTATTGTTGGGAGGGACGACCACAGGGGTGCTCTCCACTATCTGACATCCTTCCTTCCCTCTCCTGACCGTCACCCATTTATCTGTCTCCTGTAGCCTTGGGGTGACTACCTCCCTGTAGCTCCTATCACTGCTTCATTCTCCCTGAAAAGCCAAAGGTCATCGAGCTGCAGCTCTAGTTCCCGAACACGGTCTCTAAGGAGTTGCATCTCGAAGCACCTGGTGCAGATGTGGCCATTGTGGACCCTCGGAGTCTCCTGGAAATCCCACATCTGACACGCAGGACAGAATACTGGTTCAGTAGACTTGCCCACTATTTCCTCTGGAGTTAATTCAGAATAAGAAATAAGGAATGAACTTACCTGCTTTCTTTGCCTCTGCCTGTTCTCGCAGAAGCCTTGTTAAACCAAAGATTTTCTACTCCAACAACGACCGCTCTGACAATGTCCGCTCCACTAGAGGGGTACCTCTCTTTTATAGACACTAGGATTTAAAGTTCTTTGTCGGACCTGTGCAGGAATGTTTCTGTTATGTCTGCACAGTATTCCAATCCACGACTCCTGTCAAAAAAATTCCTGATTTTTAAAGCTCTTTTCCAGACCTGTACGCTTTGAAAGGGAGAACACAACTACAGCTGTGAAGATCCCTGCTGCACCTGATGACTCTGTGATCTCTGTCTCAGAGACCGATGTCAGACTGTCTTTAAAGAGAGTGAAACCTCGCAAGGCAGAAGGTCCCGATGGAGTACCTGGTAAGGCTCTGAAAATCTGTGCCAACCAAATAGCGGGAGTATTCAAGGACATTTTCAACCTCTCACTGTTTCAGGTGGAAGTTCTCACTTGCTTCAAAAAGGCAACAATTATACCAGTGCCCAAGAAGAATAATGTGAGCTGCCTTAATGACTATTGCCCATTAGTACTCACACCTACAGTGATGAAATGCTTTGAGAAGTTGGTCACGACTAGACTGAACACCTGCCTCAGCAAGGACTTGGACCCATTGCTATTTGCCTATCAGCACAATATGTCAATGGCAGATGCAATCTCAATAGCTCTCCACATGGCTTTAGACCACCTGGACAACACAAACACTTATGTCAGGATGCTGTTCATCGACTATAGTTCAGCATTTAATACCATCATTCCCACAATCCTGATTCAGAAGTTGCAGAACATGGGCCTCTGTACCTCCCTCTGCAATTGGATCCTCAACTTCCTAACGGGAAGACCACAATCTGTGCAGATTGGTGATAACATATCCTCCTCGCTGACGATCAACACTGGTGCACCTAAGGGGTGTGTGCTTAGCTCACTGCTCTACTCTCTGTATACACATGACTGTGTGAACAGGCATAGCTCAAATACCATCTATAAATTTGCTGATGATACAACCATTGTTAGTAGAATCTCAGGTGGTGATGAGAGGGTGTACAGGAGTGAGATATGCCAACTAGTGGAGTGGTGCCGCAGCAACAACCTGGCACTCAGTGTCAGTAAGACGAAAGAGCTGATTATGGACTTCAAGAAGGGTAAGAACATAGAACATAGAACATAGAATAGTAAGCACATTACAGGCCCTTCGGCCCACAATGTTGTGCCAACCCTCAAACCCTGCCTCCCATATAACCCCCCACCTTAAATTCCTCCATATACCTGTCTAAGACGAAGGAACTCATACCAATCCTCATAGGGGGATGAGAAGTGGAGAGAGTGAGCAGTTTCAAGTTCCTGGGTGTCAAGATCTCTGAGGGTCTAACCTGGTCCCAACATATCGATGTAGTTATAAAGAAGGCAAGACAGCCTTTGTTAGGATTTTGAAGAGGTTTGGTATGTCAACAAATACGCTCAAAAACCTCTAAAGCTGTACCATGGAGAGCATTCTGACAGGCTACATCACTGTCTGGTGTGGAGGGGCTACTGCACAGGACCAAAAGAAGCTGCAGAAGGTTGTAAATCTAGTCAGCTCTATCTTGGGTACTAGCCTATAAAGTACCCAGGACATCTTTAGGGAGCGGTGTCTCAGAAAGGCAGCATCCATTATGAAGGACATCCAGCACCCAGGGCATGCTCCTTTCTCACTGTTACCATCAGGTAGGAGATACAGAAGCCTGAAGGCACACACTCAGCGATTCAGGAACAGCTTCTTCCCCTCTGCCATTCGATTCCTAAATGGACATTGAATCTTTGGACACTACCTCACTTTTTTTTTAATATACAGTATTTCTATTTTGCATGTTTTTTTAATTGTTCAATATACTGTATGTAATTGATTTACTGTTCATTTATTATTATTATTATTTTCTCTGCTAGATTATGTATTGCATTGAACTGTTGCTGCTAAATTAACAAATTTCACTCCACATGCTGGCGATAATAAACCTGATTCTGATTCTGAACACTTACGTTGTGTCTGCGCAGTACTCCAATCAACAACACAATACAGTCAAGCAGTGTTACTGTGCCACCAGGAAAGTCTACCCTTACATCCTCTGACCGCCCTTTGGTAAATCTGATTATCTGGCTGTCTCCTCCTTCCAGCATACAGACAGAGGCTAAAGAGCAAAGCACCAGAGGTAAGGATGACAAAGAGGAGTTCACAGGAGGCAGAGGAGCACATATGGGGATTGCTTTGAGTTGGTGAACTGGTTTGTGTTCAAGTGCTCATCAAAAGATCTGAATTTATGTGCCACGTTTGTCACTGACTTTATAAAGACACTTGTGGATGAATGTGTCTTCAAGAAATCATTCTGGGTCTTTGCCAACTAGAAGCCCTGGATGAACTAAGAGATATGCAATTCAAGAGCAGGGAGGTCATGCTGCAACTATACAGGGTACTGGTGAGGCCGCACCTGGAGTACTGTATGCAGTTCTGGTCTCCAAACTTGAGGAAGGATATACTGGCTTTGGAGGCAGTGCAGAGGAGGTTCACTAGGTTGATTCCAGAGATGAAGGGGTTAACCTGTGAGGAAAGATTGAGTCGCCTGGGACTATACTCTCTGGAATTCAGAAGAACGAGTGGGGATCTTATAGAAACATACAAAATTTTGAAGGAAATAGGTAAGATAGAAGTAGGAAAGTTGTTCCCATTGGTAGGTGAGACTAGAACTTGGGGACATTGCTTCAAGATTCGGGGAGAAGATTTAGGGCAGAGATGAGGAGAAACTGTTTTTCCCAGAGAGTAGTAAATCTGTGGAATTCTTTGCCCAGGGAAGCAGTTGAGGCTTCTTCTCTAAATATAGTTAAGATACAGTTAGATAGAGTTTTATATAGTAGGGGAATTAAGGGTTATGGGGAAAAGGCAGGTAGATGGAGCTGAGTTTATGCACAGATCAGCCATGATCTTATTGAAAGGTGGGGCAGGCTTGATGGGCTGGATGACCTACTCCTGCTCCTATTTCTTATGTTCTTATGTTCAATATGCCGAGGGCTAGATTTGTGGTATTCAGGGCTGGCCACTCAGGAAAGTACGAGAGGTCCAGTTATGATCTCTGGAAATCCATATCACATGTGAAGTGGGAGTTCAGGACCAAACTTGAATCACAGAGGGTGCTTGTGGCAGGGCAGTGCTATCACCGCCTACAAAGTGAAACTTTGCGACAACAAGGCTTCACTCCCAGATGAGCTCAATGCCTTTTTATGCTTGCGTTGACCAACACCTTCATGAATTCGCACAGACCTCAAGGACCCTGTAATTTCAGTCTTTGAGACTGATGTGAGAGCATCCTTCAGGGGAGTGAACCCATTGAAAGCATCTGGCTCAGACAGCATACCTGGCTGAGTACTGAACACCTGTGCCAATCATCTGCCCTAGACAGTGTACCTGGCTGAGTACCGAACACCTGTGCCAATCATCTGGCCTAGACAGTGTACCTGGCTGAGTACCAAACACCTGTGCCAATCATCTGGCCTAGACAGTGTACCTGGCTGAGTACCAAACACCTGTGCCAATCACCTGGCCTAGACAGTGTACCTGGCTGAGTACTGAACACCTGTGCCAATCACCTGGCCTAGACAGTGTACCTGGCTGAGTACCGAACACCTGTGCCAATCATCTGGCCTAGACAGCGTACCTGGCTGAGTACCGAACACCTGTGCCAATCAGCTGGCTCGAGATGTTTAACCTCTTGCTTTGCAGTCTGAGGTACTCACCTGCTTCAAGCAGGCTTCAATCATACCAGGCCGAAGAAGAACATGATAACCTGCCTCAATGACTACCATCCAGCAGCACTTACATCCACTGTGATGATGCGTTTTGAGAGGTTGGTAATGAAACACATCAACTCCTGTCTATGGAGCGACTTGGATCCACTCCAATTTGCCTACCGGAGCAATAGGTGCATAGCTGGTGCCATTTCATTGGCTCCTCACTCAGCCCTGGAACATCTAGGCTGTGAATATCAAATGTCAGAACACACTTCATTGACTAAGCTCAATATTCAATACTATCCTACCCTCTAAGCTAATCAACAGGCTCCAAGACCCAGGCCTCAAA
Organism: Hemitrygon akajei; assembly: GCF_048418815.1. NCBI lineage: Eukaryota > Metazoa > Chordata > Chondrichthyes > Myliobatiformes > Dasyatidae > Hemitrygon > Hemitrygon akajei. Next base: position 139,986,543 of record NC_133131.1, read on the forward strand.
ACCTTCTTGTGCAACTGGATCGTCAGTTTCCTCATTTGCAGACTCCAGTCAGTGCAGATTGGCAACAACATCTCTTCCACAAGCTCCACCAACTCCAGAGCTCTTTAGGGAATCAGAGGTGGAGAGGGTCAGTATCTTTAAATTCCTCTCTGTTATCACTTCAAAGGATCTGTGCTGGGTCCAGCACATAAGTTCAATTACAAAGAAGACACGGCAGTGCCTCTATTTTATTGAACGTTTACTAAGATTTGGCATGTCATCTAAAACGTTGTCAAACTTCTATAGATGCACAGTGGAGAGTATACTAAGCAACACACACAAAATGCTAGAGTAACTCAGCAGGCCAGGCAGCATCTATGGAAAACAGCAAACAGTTAACGTTCTGGGCCAAGGCCCTTCAACAGTCCCGATGGAGGGTCTCAGCCTGAAACGTTGACTGCTTTCTCTTTTCCATAGATGCTGCCTGGCCTGCTGAGTTCCTCCAGCACTTTGTGTATGATGCTTGGATATCCAGCATCTGCAGATTTTCTCATCTTTGTAGGAAGTATACTGACTGGTTGCATCCATCACAGTCTAGTATGGGAACTCCAATGCTCTTGAACTGAAAATTCTACAGAAGGTACTGGATTCATCCCTGTCCATCACAGGGGAAGCCCTCCCCACCATTGAGCACATCTGTGCAGGAAAGCAGTATCCATCATTAAGGACCCCCATCATCCAGGCCATGCTCTCTTCTCCCTTCTGCCATCAGGAAGGAGGTACAAGTGCCTTAGGTCCCACAGCATCAGGTTTAGGAACAGTTAATAGCCCTCAACCATCAGGCTGCTGAACCAGTGTGGATAACTTCACTCACCCCAACACTGAACTGATTCTACAACCTGTGGACTCACTTTCAAGGCTTTTAATACTCATCTTCTCAATATTATCTATTACTTATTTATCCAGTATCGTTACTTTAATTTTCTTTAGTATTTGCACAATTTGTTGCCTTTTGCACATTGGTTGTTTGTCCATATTTCTTTGTGTGTAGTTTTCCATCTTTAGAAGTTTGACAACGTTTCAGATCACATTCTGAATCTTTGCAAACTTTTTATAAAGTTTAATAAAAGTTTTAATAAAAATAAAATTAATCCCACAAGAAAATGAATCTCACCTTAGTATAGGGTGACAAATATGTATTTGGATAATGTTTACTTTGAACTTTGAAGGATGCAGGTGATGTCTGTTTGCATATCTTCAGTTGCCAACCTCCAAAACTATCATTAACATTTAAACTAAAACATACAAGAGCGTGGGTTTTACCCTCTATGTTTATAAAGCAAAGTGCATTACCAAGATTTCACTGCACTGCCCTCCAATAACAAAGGCTCACAGGAAGACCCAGAAAAATGTAGACCACTTCCAATATCTCATGAACCAACCCTTGGCAAATGCTTCAATCCACCACCACCTTCAATCCACAGCACAATCTTTCATCAATTGAAGAAAAGGATATTTGTAGAGTAAATATCCTTTTCTTCAATTTTCAGACCTGGAGCAAACTCTCAGGCTGCAGGGCAGCAGTGATCTCCCTCCACTTGTTTGAGACCTAGACTTCATACAGCAGGCACCCCAAGGCACTGGATAATTACTAAAGCTGTCATTGCAAAATCCTTCAGATTGATTGCATAATCCATTGCACCTCCATCACCTCAAACATACATTCAAATGCCAGAGGAAGACTATTATCTGTTGTCTACATTTTTTAATATCTATGAGCCTTACTCGCATGCTTTGATTTCAGTTAATATGTATGTACTGTGCTTTGATGTTATCTGTCACTAAAACATTATTGTGCATTAAAACAGTGACAGCTCTTCAAAAGTACTTTGGGGCATCTTGGGGTCATGAGAGGTGCTACATAAAGGCCCCTTCTTAATTTCCTCATGAATTTGTGATACCGTTGATCAACTTAAAATGTAATAAATGTTTAATATTGAATACTTCCATGCCATTAACAATTCTGGGTGCAATATGAAAAGACAAAAACTTGAAATTGCGCTCTTCACAATAATAGAATGTCAGTGATAGGCATGAAGCAGAGTGTATTAGCTCCAGCTGGTTCCTAGATTTGATGTTATCTTTAAAATTGCCTGAAGCCTTTTCTCTGAAATAAAGCATTTGAAAGTGTTTTTACTTGTTCTAAGATCTTGTATCAGGGGAGCAACATTCATTGACCACTTTCTTGCTGTTAACATGTTGGTGGGGAAATGCTGCTGAGTGGAAGGCAAAGTCGAAGCCCAACTACCATCATCAGCCCAACACACACAGCACCAGAGGCACAGCAACACCTCTACTTGCTTAGAAGTTTATGTAGATTCAGCATGTCATTTAAAACTTTGCCAATCTTCTACAGATGTACATTGGACAGTATGCTGACTGGTTGCATCACAGTCTGGCACGGAAATACCAATCCCCAAGATCGGAAGAGACTACAAACCATGGCGAGTACAGCCCAATCCATCGCAGGGAAAGCCCTCTCACCTTCGAGCTCATTGACAAAGAGCACCGCCACAAGAAAGCAGCATCAAACATCAAGGACCCCAACCATGCAGGCTTTCCTTTCTTCTCCCATTGGGTAGGACGTCTAGGGGCATTGAGACCCACACCACCAGGTTGAGGAACAAGCATCAGGCTGCTGAACCAGTGTGGATAACATCACTCACCTCAACGCTGAATGAACTCCACAACCTGTCAACCCACTTGCTCACTTTCTCACCTTGAAGGACTCGACAACACCCACTCTCAGTGTTATTTATTTACTAATTATTACTATTTGCATGACTTGTCATTTTTTGCACATTGGATGTCAGTCTTTGGTTATGTATGTTTTATGAATTCTACTGCATTTCTTTATTTTTCATGTAAATGGTGCAGGGAAATGAATCTCTAAGTAGTTTATGGTAACAACTGCAGAGTGGGCTTTGAACCCACTAGCTCCTACCTCTTCAATAAGAGCACAGCCACTGAACCAAAGTTGATGCTCGAAACAGAGGGAACAAGGACTGGAGGCTTTCAGGAGCTGAGCCCATACTGTAGGTCCACAAACTGGGTGGGAAATGTCCTTTATTGCTATCTGTTGTCAAACAACTGTGACAAACCTTCAGCAGTAACTCACCGAAGTACTGCACTTGCAGTGAAATTAAGTTATTACAATCCATATTCTGGAGGGCTTGCCAAAGTACATCCGTTCACATTACCAAGGAAGCACTACAGACAGGATTCTTTAATCGACGCTGCTGAATATGCCTTCTCCATTCATGGAGAGGTGCAGGACGTAAACAATCATCTGGACATCCCTAGCTGCACTTGATTGAGAAAGCCACATATCGACATTTGTGGGCTGCCCGCAGCATATCCTTGGACTCAGCTGATTGTTGATGCAAATGACTCATTTCACTGTATTGATGTTTCGATGTACATGTGACAAATAAAGCTAATCTTATCTTGCCTTACATTTGTTTAAGCAGGTTTATGATTGTCACGTTTTCCAAGGTACGGTGAAATAATTTATTTTGCTTGCCTCCACGCAGATCATTTCATCACATCAGCACCTCAAGCTAGCACAATGGAAAAGCAGTAACAATGCAGAATATATATGAAATATATGAATGACTTGGATGAAAGTGTGGACGAATGGTTTAATAAGTTTTCAGAGAACACAATGATTGGTGGAGTTGTGGACAGTGTACTGGACTATCAGAAGATATAGATCAGTTACAGACATGGGCAGAGAAATGACAGATCGAACTTAATCCGAGTAAGTCTAAGGGGTTGAACTTTGAGAAGTCAAGTGTAAAGATAATATGCAGGACCCGTAACAGCATTAACAGCATTCATGTACAGATGGAGCTTGAGGTTTAAGTCCATAGCTCCCCGAAAGCAGCCACACGAGCTAGTAAAGAAATCATATGGCATTCTTGCCTTCTTTGGTCAGGGCTTTGAGTATATGAATAAGGAGGTCATGTTGCAACCATACAAAGCTTTGGTTGGGCCACACTAGGAATATTGTACGGGATTCTAATAGCCCCATTACAGCATGGCTGTGAAGACTTTGGAAAGATACAGCTTAGATTAGATGGTATGAGCTACAAGAAGAGAGTAAATATGTAAGCCTGGGTTATTTTATTGGGAGTGTCAGAGGCTGAGGAGGGATTTGATGAATCCTTATAAAATTATCAGAATCATAGATAGGATGAGCAGACAGACCCTTCTTCCCAGTGCAGAAATATAAAATGCTAGAGGATGTACATTTAAAGTGAAGGGGGAAATTGAAAGGAGATGTGCAAAACAAGTTTTCTTTAATGTAGGGAGTGGTGGGTAGCTGGAGCAGACCACAAGGGTTGTGGTGGAGGCAAATGCAAGAGTGGCAATTAAGAGGCATTTAGATTGACACATGAGTATGCAGGGAATAGAGGGATGATGGAGGTCATGTGCAGGCAGAAGGGGTTTAGTTTAATTTGGTGTTTAATTTAGTGTTTGTTGGAGACATCCTAGGGTCAACATTGTTGATTCACTTTCCTGAATGACATTAGCAAGCCAGATGCATTTTTACAAATATTGCATAATTACTATTAGTAATGCTAGATTTTAATTCTAGATTTAATTAATCAGCTCAATTAAGATTTGGTAGCTTTTGTGATAAGATTCAAAACCTCATTGGTGGATTATGCCCAGTCCTTTGGATTAGAACTCAGTAAATGAGTCAATATACTATGTCACCGTTATGGAATAATCTGTTAGGTATCTCTGCTTTTGTTGTGGCGATCTTGATGCAGGTCTCAGGAATAACCATGTTTGTTGACTTGTCACCAAAGGCTAGCCAATTTCTACAGATGTAATATGGAGAGCATTCTAACTGGTTGCATCACCATCTGGTATGGAGAGGCCACTGCAAAGGATCAGAAAATGCTGCAGAGGGTTGCAAACTCAGCCAGCTCCGTCATGGGCACTCGCCTCCCCAGCATCAAGGACATCTTCAAAAGGTGCATCCATCATTTAGGACCTCGACATACCCTCTCCTCATTGCTACTGTCAGAGAGGAGGTACAGGAGGCTGAAGACACACACTCAACATTTTAAGGGACAACTTCTTCCCCTCTGCCACCAGATTTCTGAATGGACATTGAACCCATGAACAATACCTCACTGATTTTGCACTACATTGCACTACTATATTTGCACTTTAAGTTTATACATATGGTATGTTTATTGTTGTAATTTATAGTTTTTTTATTGCTGCCACAAAATTACACATTTAGCAACATATATCGATGATATTAAACCTGATTCTGAGTAAGAACAGATACAAGTCTGTGTGATCCTTGCTATCTCATCCAACCTTCCCCTCTGTTCTTATCTTGACAGGGTCAAAGACGCAGCTCTGAGAAATTCCTGCAGAGATTACTAAGAACTGAGGGGGCTATCCTTGTATCTTGTCAGAGGATTTTTGTCTTGAATACATTGGAAGAAAATTAACTATGTGGGAAATGAGCCCAAGGTTTACCTAAACCAAAACAATATTTTTCCACTGGCTTGCTTGCTGGTGTGGAATGAGAAATGAAGCAGTATTCTAGATGAAAACTAGAGGAATAAGTTTTCTCATAATATTGATGCTTCCAAGAATGAAGATCATCAACACAAGAGATTCTGCAGAAGCTGGAAATCCAGAATAACACACCCAAAATTCCAGGGGAACACACCAGGCCAGGCACCATCGATGGAGACTTCAGGAGGAGAAAACCAGAGGCTCATGAGCCAGTCCTCATCGTATCAGATGTGGAGAGGGTCAGCAATTTTAAATTACTCAGAGTTATCATTTCAGAGAACCTGCCCTAGACCCAGAACGTAGGTGCAATTATGAAGAAAGCATGGTAGTGCCTTTACTGCAGTCTTTCATTGATTCTATTATGGTTATTGGATTTATTGACTACACTCGTTAGAAAATGAATCTCAAGGTTGTATACAGTGACATATATGTACTCCGATAATAAATTCATTTTGAACTTTGAACTTTGAGAGGAATAAAGGACCTGATGAAGGGTCTTGGCCCAAAACATCAGCTCTTTATTCCTCTCCATAAAAGCTACTGAGGATCAGAAAACCCCTATTTAAGTGGATGTTGCATTACTAAAACCAAATTTAACACAATAATGATTCATGATCATTTTGATAATCCTTGGTTGCACAATAATTCTTGAATATTTACTTCAGGAGGAGGAAACCGGAAGTCTATGACCTAGTCCTCATAGGGAGATCAGAGGTAGAAAGGCTCAGCAACTTTAAATTCCTTCATGCTATCAGTTCAGAGATTCTGGCCTGGGTCCAGCACATACCGTAAGTGCCATTATGAAGAAAGCACAGCAGTACCTTTACTTTCTTAGAAGCTTACAAAGACTTGGAATGTCATCTAAAACTTTGACAAAGTTCTATAGGTATGTGGTGGAGAGAATATTCCATATCACAGTCTGGTATGGAAGCACCAGTGCTCTTGAACAGAAAAACCTATAAAAAGTAATGGATACGACCCAGTCACTCAGAGGCAAAGCCCTCTCCACCATTGAGCATGTCTATGCAGAGTGTTGTTGCAAGAAAGCAGCATCCATCATCCAGGATCCTCACTGTCCAGGCCACGCTGTTTTCTCCCTGCTGCCATCAGGAAGAAGGTCCAGGAGCCTCAGGACCTGTACCACCAGGTTTAGAAATAGTTACTACTTCTTTACAATCAGGCTCTTCAACCAGAGGGGAATCTTCACTCAACTTCACTTGCCCCATCACCAAACTGTTCTCATAATCGATACACATGCCTTCAAGGACTCTTCATCTCATATTCTCAATATTTATTGCTTATTTATTGTTGTTATTATTATTTCTTTATTTACCTCCTTTCTTTTTGTATTTGCCAGTTGATTGCAATTTTTGCACATTGCTTGTCTGTCCTGGTGGGTGAGATCTTTATTTGATTCTATTGTGTCTCCTGTAATAGCCCACAAGAAAATAAATCTCAGGGTTGTATATGGTGACATAGACTTTAAAATTTTGAACTTTCAGTGATTTAACCAGCACTGACACTGTAGTGTATTTAATATTTGACTAATATTGTGAATATTTTTTGTTTACATAATTCATTTTAGATCATAAGACATAGGAGCAGAATTAGGCCATCTGGCCTATCGAGTCTGCTTCGCCATTCAATCATGACTGACCCTTTTTATTTCCCCTCCTCAACCCCAGTTCCCAGCCTTCTCCCCATAACCTTTGTTGCCATGTCCAATCAAGAATCTATCAATCTCTGCCTTGAATACACCCAACAACCTGTCCTCCAGTGCTCCATGTGGCAACAAATTCCTCTGTTTTGAAAGGCCGTCCTTCTATCTAAAAGGCTGTGCCCTCTTGTCCTAGACTCTCCCACCATGGGAAACATCTTTTCCACAACTACCCTGTCTAGGGCTTTCAACATTCGAAAGGCTTCAATGGGATCTCCCCTCATCCTGCTGAACTCCAGTGAGTACAGACCCAGAGCCATCACACATTCCTCATATGATAACCCTTTCATTCCTGGAATCATCCTTGTGAACCTCCTCTGGACCCTCTCCAATGCCAGTACATCTTTTCTAAGATGAGGGGCCCAAAACTGCTCACAGTACTCAAGGTGAAGCCTCACCAGTGCCTTATAAAGCCTCAGCATCACATCCTTGCTCTTGTATTTTACACCTCTTGAAATGGATGCTAACATGGCATTTGCTTTCCTCATCACTGACTCGACCTGCAAGTCAACCTTTAGGGTGTTCTGCACAAGGACTCCCAAGTCCCTCTGCATCTCAGATGTTTGGATTTTCTCCCCATTTGGAAAATAGTCTGCACTTTTATTTATTTGTACTACCAAAGTGCATGACCATGCATTTTCCAGCATTGTATTTCATTTGCCACTTTCTTGCCCGTTCTCCTAAACTATCTAAGTCCTTCTGCATCCTGCCTGTTTCCTCAACACTACCTGCCCCTCCACCAATCTTCATATCATTTTGGGTCATATGTAAGAAATCCAGTTTGTGAATGGCAATTATCATTACACCAGTATGTCATATCACAGCACCTCACCAAAAAAATAGGGAAAGAAAAACTAAGTAAGCAAATACCCTGGCTTCTGTGTTTTTCTTTCGATTAGTTTCTTGAGTTACAAAACATAAAAGACACAACATTAACTTTCTCAATAAAACGCACTTTGGGTTTCATCAAAGCCACTCAGCTTCAGCCATTAACGACAAGGTTTAAACATAGAGTTGGATTCTATAGGAAAGTGAAGCTGAGTGACCTTGACCAGCTGCTGTGGCAAAAAAGAATATGAAATTAATAGAGATTAGGGAGAAAGTTAACTGATCTCTTGTCTGGCTCAATGGATTTGTGGTAATTGGAGGATAATCACCACAGTTCTAGGTTATCTCAGTATGAATTACTCAAAGCAACATCTTTGATCCTGTTTAGATTTTTTTTAAAAAAACTGAAGAGAAGGCTGAACATTCACCAACCATTGAGCTGGGCTCAAATTAGGCAAAAGATAAACATATATCTCACAGGTACGTATATCTCACAGGAAATAGAACTGCATCCAGTGGTGAAAGATGTTCGGCTGTACTGAAAGACATTGGAACCAGGAATTTTAGAGAGAACCAGCATACCCACACCTATAAGCTACAGGAAGAGTAACCTGGATGACAGGAGGAGGCTCTGTAGCCAGAGGGCAATGGATGACCTGGACAGATTGCCAACACCATCTTCATTATATTCCTACGAACTGTGATGAACTACATATACCTGTCTGGACACATCCCTCTGCTGACTGCTCCTGTGGCTCCTCCCACAGACCCCGGTATAAAGGCGGTTGGAGGCACTGCTCCTCCCTCAGTCTCCAGGATGTTGTGTGGTGGTCTCTTGCTGCTAATCGTGGTCTCTTGCAGCTAATAAAAGCCTGTCGTTCGCCTCCCGTCTCCGAGAGTTATTGATGGTGCATCAATTTTATTAGCTGCAATTTTAAAACATGGAGAGCATTTTACGACCAGACAGATTGGACATTGATCCTCAATCTCCCGAAGCAGCCATTGCCTTTGAACTCTGGCTTGCATGCTTCCAATCGTACCTGGAAGAGATTCTCGTGACAGAGCCTGCTATCATGCACAGAGTTCTCCTCTCCAGGGTCAGTCTGCGGGTGTACTCCCTAATCAGGGACCTGCCGACCTACCGAAGGGCACTGGACGCCCTCAAAAGACAGTACCTGCGGCCGGTGAACACCATCTACGCAAGACATCGCTTAGCGACGCGGCGGCAGCGGGCTGGAGAGTCGAGCGCTGAGTTTGTCCGGGCCCTACAGACACTTGTGCGGGCCTGTGACTGCAGGGGACTGATGGTGGAACAGCATGCGGAGCTCCTGGTACGAGACGCCTTCGTTACGGGGATCAGGTCAGTGTACGTGTGCCAGCGGCTGCTGGAAAACACTGATCTTACCTTACAGTCGGCGATCGAGCTGGCCGACACGCTGGAGGCTGCTCTGCACAACGCTGACGCTGTCCAGCCGCGCGATCTCCCGCCGGTCCCATGGACGCTGCAGACCCCGCCACCCGCCGGCGAATCGACCACAGCTGCTGCCAGTCACGAGCCCGTGAAGTCCCCGCAATCGACCACAGCTCCTGCCAGTCACAAGTCCGCACAGTGTTACTTCTGCGGACTCGAAAAGCACCCCCAAAACTACTGCCTGGCCCGAGAAACTACCTGCTGGCTAGGGGTATTGCTACTAGTAGGACCACGAGTTATAATCCCCGGGGAAATGGACAGGTGGAGAGGGAGAATGCCACAGTGTGGAAGGCCACACTCTTAGCCCTTAAGTCAAAGGGATTGCCGGTCTCTCACTGGCAGGAGGTCCTCCCCGAGGCGCTCCATCCCATCCGCTCCCTGTTATGCACGTCCACCAATGCCACCCCTCATGAGCGACTCTTTTCTTTTCCCAGGAAGTCTGCCACTGGGACCACCCTACTGGTTTGGCTGATGTCCCCAGGGCCAGTGCTAGGAGAAATACATAAACATGCGAGGAGAAATAAATACTCCCTGCTGGTCGAGAGGGTTCACCTACTTCATGCGAACCCCCAGTATGCCTACGTGGTCTTACCTGATGGGCGGGAGGACACGGTCTCCGTCCGTGACCTGGCGCCCGCAGGAGCACCAGACCCCTACCCCGAACACTCCACATTGACTATGAACCCCGTACCCACCGAGGTGTATACCCACGAGACACCGCGCACACCAAGCCCTACACAAACTCCTCACGACACTCCCATACCGGGCGCCTCGCACATGCATGAGGGATTACTGACGCCTAATGGGCTGGCACCTCAAGTCAGGCCGGAACCAGCACAACCACCGTCACCGGTGCAATCACCACCGATGCTACGTAGATCGCAGCGACAGATTCGACTGCCCGATAGACTTAACCTGTAAATATACTTGTAAGAAACTTTGCCCCATGGGGACTCTCTTTTAAAACAAAGGGGGGGGGGGTAAATGTGGTGAACTATATATACCTGTCTGGACACACTCCCCCTGCTGACTGCTCCTGTGGCTCCTCCCACAGACCCCTGTATAAAGGCGATTGGAGGCACTGCTCCTCGCTCAGTCTCCAGGATGTTGTGTGGTGGTCTCTTGCAGCTAATAAAAGCCTATCGTTCACCTCCTGTCTCCAAGAGTTATTGATGGTGCATCACAAACGAAAGATGAACTTGTTCCAAGCTGGTCAGCTCAAACAAGAGCTAGTTTTCGTTTAATTCAAATCAGGACGTTAGAGAAGAAATTTCTATCCATTTACATGTTCATTATTCATTCTACTAGTTAGTCAATGCTGCAAAAATGTTCCAATGCTCAGAAACATTAGCATTTCAAACACTGAAAATTCAATGGGGACTTGAAGGAAATGCAGTCGGTTTTCTCAATAGATGTCACAGACATCAGAAAGGCATGAGTAATTTTGCATATAAACAAAGATTGAACAGATATACTGTATATAAGGCAATAGAATAACACACAATATTGAGTGTAATTTTCTTGATGTTAAAAAACATGATCTGGGAGCCAGAGTCTACCTTTAGTCTCCTTAAGCCTGCTCCGCCATTTAAAAAGCTCAATGCTAATCTGACTAAAAACCTCAACTCTGCATTCCTATCTACCCATAGTAACCCTTCACTCGGTTGCTAATCAAGTATATATCCATCTCTAAATAAAAGACTATGCTTCCAACAGCTTCTGAGGAAGAGAATCCCATCAACTCACTACTTGTAAGGGAAAACTCAATGCTTCAGTTCTTAATTAAATGGGGGTGACCCCATATTTTTAAACGATGTAGGCTCTCCCAGAAGAGGAAATATCCTCTCCCCATATCCTCCCTGTAAAGACTTCTCAGGACCTGAAATATTTCTTGGCAGGTCCAGATCAGTTGTATATAATCCTTGACATGTACGTGGGTGAAGTAGGTTCTGTGCTACAGAACAACAGTGTGTTACAGCTCCTGTGAAAATCATCCTGGTAAAGAGCACAGTAATTATCCCCAATCTGACCTCTTACCTCTTCTCCCCTGCCTATCATCTCCCCCTGGTGCCCTCCTCCTTCCCTTTCCCCTGTGAGCCACTCTCCTCTACTATCAGATTCCTTCCTCCCCGGCCCGTTACCTTTCCCTCCCACCTGTCTTCACCTATCACCTTCTGTCTATCCTCTCTCCCCTCACCCTACCTTTTTATTCTGGCATCTTCTCTCTTCCTTTCCAGTCCCGAAAAAGGATCTTAGCCTGAAATGACGGCTGTTTCTTCATTTCCATGGATGCTGCCTGACCTGCCGAGTTCCTCCAGCATTTTATGTGTGTTGCTTTGGATTTCTAGCATCTGCAAAATTGCTTTGTGTTTACAGTAATTATCTTTTCTAATTAAATCACATTGCACCAATGTTTTTTTTTTCTGAAATAGACACTGAAAACACAAAAGTTCAGGCGGGCTCTGTCGTGGGCAAAGTACTGGAGAGTTTAACATGGGTAGCTGAGCGAAGGGCGCTGAGTAGGCTACGGTCAATTATGGATAACTCTGAATATCCTCTACATAGCACCATCCAGAGACAGAGAAGCAGTTTCAGCGACAGGTTACTATCGATGCAATGCTCCTCAGACAGGATGAAGAGGTCAATACTCCCCAATGCCATTAGGCTTTACAATTCTACCGCCAGGACTTAAGAACTTTTTAAAAGCTATTATTAATGCTTTTTGAGATAGTGATTTAGATGCATATCATATTTTTTACTGAGTTAAGTATTGTATGTAATTAGTTTTGCTACAACAAGTGTATGGGACATTGGAAAAAAGTTGAATTTCCCCATGGGGATGAATAAAGTATCTATCTATCTATCTATCTATGTTAAAGAACCTTGCTGCCCAATAACAGGGCCTCTCCGCACCTGGTCCAGAATACCCTACGTTGCAGTAACTGAAATAATGCTCAGCCTGGAAATAATGGCACCAAAATTCAACAAAAAATGACTCAAACCAAAATCAAGAAGTCTTCAGTACAGTTTTGCCTCACTGTACACGTCCGAGAGAAGAAGAATGCCTCAGGAGCTGGGAGCAAGCTGGCCAATGATGACTCTATATCTTTGGAAAGGTTCAACAGAGAGGAGGGTCAAGAATTTGCGCTTAATGTTCCTACATCAGAACTTCCTGACATCTGCAATAACTTTGAGGACTGGTATTCAGTGTAAGCAAGATGCTCCCTAACAAAGAGATGGGGAAAACTGTGGCACACGTAAGCCCTGGAACATGTGCTTGCTTCCAGATATCTAACAGGTAGCAACATTTGGAAACATCAAACATTTTATTTGTTACACTTGTCTGTTGTTCATTCTCAACCACCTTGCCCCAAACTTAAACAATTCTGGGTACAAACTATTTGTTTAGAATTGAAACATTTTTTCCTACATAATAATATTGGCCAAATCTCACAGGTAATCAACTGCTTAGAAAAGGTTTTGGCATGTCCTAAGGTTGTGAAAGGTACTCTTTAAACTCCGCGTTGTTTCTTTCATATCAGCACTGTATTGATTTGATGCTATTTCCACATTGATATTTGGATAAAACATTTTTCCTGTTGCATTCCTTAGGACAGGGTAAGTTACAAAGCTGCAGCAGTAGCTTACACATGTTTAAATATACTATAATTGATGCTCCTGGAAAGTCGGGAATCTGTGATCTCTTCTGAATCTTTTCTTTTCTTGGTTATTCCAGCATCTGCTGTTTCTCTTGTGTGACATCATTCAGAAAAATTCCCTATTGACATCACCAGTATCAAATTTGGAAAAGGTCCTTCCCTGTATTTGTAAAACCTTTCTGAATCACACCACTGCAACCTTTACCCTCAGATCTCCCAAACTAAATCCATGTGTTTAAGTGCACACAGTAATGAAGCGCCTACTTTGGACAGAACTGGGAAGCGTTGTATGTGCCACCATTATGTTCTTGTAATATCGATGGTTGGCAGATGGTGTGTGGGGTGTTTGGGACAAAATGTTAAGCAGAGCTGGTTAGCAGTGCTACCACCCAGGATGAAGACCTGCCCAGAAACTTTTTGCTCTCAGCAGCTGCTGGGCTAAATTCTGTGAAAAGCTGATGGCCTTTCAGAATTTGTTCTGGCTTTACCCTGATGTTATGTCATTGAATATACAAACTTAAAATCGAACAACAAACTGAGGAGCAGCCCATTGAACTGGATTAGTCCAGCCTCCTTATTTACACACAGCAAGTTGAAAAGCAGTTTGATCTGCATTTTTAGCTCAATCCGAGACTCTGACACCCACCAGTTGCATTATGCGGTCTAATTGAAAACAGCCCCTGATTCAGAGTTAATCCCAATTAACCCTCTGTAAACAAAACTGGAAACTTGCTTGGCTTGACTCCACTGTACATTTCTGCTACTATTTGGCAAACAAGAAGTGATTAAGCACAAAGCACTTCTTACTTTTTCAAAAGTGCTGTGTTTTGGGAGACATAAGCTATTAAGCAATAATTCAAAATAAGGGAAAAGAAAAACAACTGTTTTACATATGTTATTTAAGTATTATAGCTGCCGAGTTTACAAGGCAATAAATGGCTCCCACGTGCGGAATAAATGATAAGCCTCGGTGGTGTTATTTATGACTAAGTAGGAGCTAATCTAGCTGGGGAAATAAGTGACTTAAAGAAATATGATGGCTCAGCACTAGAATGCATATTTTATACATTTTTGAGCCTGCTCACAAAATATTGGACTGTGTTAATTAAACTGTTTACAGGTCATTAGTGAAATTCAGTGCATTAATTATTAACTCTAGAGAACTAAATTCTTTAAAACTTAAACAGAAAGTTAAATATGACTAAACTAGTTTTGGATCAGGAGGAGTTCTGCCCAGAATGTTCACCATATCTATTCTACGCTCACAGATCCCTTCTCCACAATGGAATCTGCTCTTCCACATTTTTCCAGCTCTTGATCCAGGGACCAAATACTCTTCCCTGGTGAAGCAGTGGCGTAATTTGTCCCTCTTCCAGTATTGTACTCAGAATGTTGCCCTTAAACTGGAGAAAACAAATGCTGATATGCTCAACACCACCATTCGGTCTACATGGTATCACCAAGCTTTCAATTGCCTGGATTTGTTACTTCCACTCTGACCTCCTTCATTTTTCCAATAAAGCTCAATGTAAGCTCAAGGATCAACAAATCGAATTCCAACTGGATATGTTTCTGGACTTAACACTGAGTTCAACAGTTTCAGATAATGAGCAATTACAGCTAGGTACCTCAGATGTCCAGTTTCATAGTTTTCTAATTTCTTTCTTTTTTCTTCTAATAATTCCACATTTATCTTTCCCCCCTATTTACAATCTCTCCAGACCAATCTGTTGTTATTCACTACCTTTGTGTTTCAACCAGGGACCTGTTCTGGGACCCCTGCTGTTTGTGATTTTTGTAAATGGCTTGGATGAGGAAGTGGATGGCTGGGTAAGTAAGTTTGCAGAGGACACAAAGATTGATGGTATTTTGGGTAATGTAGAAGGTTGACGTAGTTTAAAATGGGACATTGATATGATGCAGAGCTGGGCTGAGAAGTGGCATATGGAGTGCAGTATGGAAACGTGTTACGTGATACAGGTTGGAAGTCAAATTTGAAGGCAGAGTACAAAATATAGAGTACAGGATTCTTAGCAGTGTGGAGGTATGGGGGACCTTTGGATCCATGTCCATAGATTCTTCAAAGTTGCCATGCAGGTTGATAGGGTACTTAAGAAGGCATACAGTCTGTTGGGCCTTCATTAGTTGGGGGACTGAGTTCAAGAGCCTGAGGTAATGTTGCTGAAAGACCGCACTTGGAATATTGTATTGATTTCTGCTATCCTCATTGTAGGAAGGTTGTGGAAGCTTTAGAGGGGATGTAGAGGAGATTTACCAGTTTTCTGCCTGGGTTAGAGAACATGTCTTATGAGGAAAAGTAGAGTGAGGTAGGGATTTCCTCTTTGGAGAGGAGAAGGATGAGAGGTAACTTGATAAAGGTGTATAAGATGATAAGGGATTTAGATAGAGTGGACAGCAAGTGTCTTTTTCCAAGGGCAGAAATGGCTAATATTTGAGGGCATAATTTTAAAGTGATTGAAGGAAAGTATAGGGTGAATATCAAAGGTAGTATTTTTACACAGAGAGTGATGAGTGATTGAAACATCTGCCAGGGATGCTGGTTGAGGCAGATACATTAGGGACATTTAGGAGGCATTTAGATAGGCACATGCATGAAAAAATGGTGGGTTACTTAGAAGGAAGTGTTAGATTGATCTTAGAATAGGCTAAAAGATCGGCACAGCGTTGTGTGCTGAGGAGTCTGATCTGTGCAGTGTAGTTCTACATTCTACGTTTTATCATTCTTCCTGACTCATTCTACCTTGTCACTTTATCTCTCTTTCTCACTATCCCATCACAAACTCCCCTATATTCTGAGTTCACTCTCCATCTTCCTTTGCATTATGACTTACTTTTATCTCCAAATTCTGATAAATAGTCATCAATCCGAAATATAATCTCATATCCTTTCTCTCTACGGATGCAGTCTGACTTGTTGAGTATTTCCAGTATTTTCTAGTTTTATTTCGGATTACCAGCAACTGCATTGTTTTGGTTCAGGGCTCTTATTGAAAGAGTACTTAATGATAGCTTTAGATAAGCAGCACTTTGGTTGATAGGTCCCAAATCATTCGTCCATTGTGTCCTTCTTTACACAGTAAAACAGTTTTAACAAAACCATTACCATACACCTATAGGTCAAAGAAAATACCTTGTGTTGAAATAACATCTTTTATGAAGTACTTTACAGCCAATGGAGGACATTTATAATGCAGCCTCAATAATAAAAATTGCCTATTGTCAGAATTCTGAATTTATTAAAGTCATTTGGCATCATTAAAGATGGCCCTGTTCCCATATGCTAGCATGCATTTCTCTTATCCATTACTACTGGATCTGTTTGTAATTTGATCTCTAACTGATTTAATTAATGAAATATTACTTTAATGCCATATAATAACACTGCTGTGATTTGTAATAGGTTCAAGACACAAGGCTACTGAGGTAGACAGTTGAAATGGGCAGAAGAGCCAATGCTCTTTGAAAATGAGTATGTATGCTGTGGTGATCCATATATGGGAGATCACAGTACCTTGCTCAAAAAGCTATTATTTATGCATGAGCTTGGAAGATGAATATCTCTGGGACACTTTCAAATATTAATGGTAAGACTCTTGGCAGTGTGGAGGGATTTTGGGGTCTGAGTCCATAGGGCACTCAAAGCTGCTGCGCAAGTTGACTCTGTGGTTAAGAACGCATACGGTGGATTGGCCTTCATCAATTGTGTGATTGAGTTTAAGAGTCAAGAGGTAATGTTGAAGCTATATAGGACCCTGGTCAGACCCCACGTGGAGTACTGTGCTCAGTTCTAGTCGCCTCACTACAGGAAGGATGTGGAAACCATAGAAAGGGTGCAGAGGAGATTTACAAGGATGTTGCCTGGATTGGGGAGCATGCCTTATGAGAATAGGTTGATTGAACTCGGCCTTTTCTCCTTGGAACGAGGGAGGATGAGAGGTGACCTGATAGAGGAGTACAAGATGATGAGAGGCCTTGATCACGTGCATAGTCAGAGGCTTTTTCCCAGGGCCAAAATGGCTAGCATGAGAGGGCACAGTTTTAAGGTGCTTGGAAGTAGGTACAGAGGAGATGTCAGGGGTAAGTTTTTTATGCAGACTGGTGAGTGCGTGGAACGGGCTGCCGGCAAAAGTGGTGGAGGCGGATACGACAGGATCTTTTAAGAGACTCTTGGATAGTACATGGAGCTTAGAAATGTAGAGGGCTATGGGTAACCCTAGGTAAGTTCTAAGGTAAGGACATATTCGGCCCACCATTGTGGGCCGAAGGGCCTGTATTGTGCTGTAGGTTTTCTATGTTTCTAAATGTCCTCAGCTGATGTTCAAAGCAACCAGAAACACTTTTAGGAAATCTAAAATAAAGCAGAAATGCCCAGCATGTCAATCAGCATCTGCAAGGAGAGACACAGAGTTAACACTCCAGAATGAGATTAAAGTTCAAAGTAAATTTATTTATCGAGGTACATATATCTCATTATATACAACCCTGAGATTCAATTTTTTTGCTGCCATACTCAATAAATCCATAATAACCATACTAGAATTAATGAAGGGCTGCACCAACTTGGGCATTCAACCAGGTGTGCAGGAGACGACAAACTGTGCAAATATAAAAATTAATAAATACTAATAATAAGTAAATAAGCAATAAATATTGAGAACATGTTATGAAGAGTCCTTGAAAGTGAGTCCATAGGTTATGGGAGCATTTCAATGATGCGACAAGTGAAGTTGAGTGATGTCATCCTTTTTGGTTCAAGAGCCTGATGGTTGAGGAGTAATAAATGGTCCCGAACCTGGTGGTGTGAGTCCTGAGGCTCCAGCACCTTCTTCCTGATGGCCGCAGTGAGCAGAGAGCATGTCCCGTGTCTTAGGGGTCCTGATGATGGATGCTGCTTTCCTGTGACAATGTTTCGTGTTCAGTGGTGGGGAGGACTTTACCTGTGATAGACTGGGCCATATCCGTTACTTTTTGAATGACTTTCCTTTCAATGGCATTGATGTTTCCATACCAGGTTGTGATGCAATATACTCTCCATCACACGCCTATAGAAGTTTTTCAACATTTTGGATGTCATGCCAAATCTTTGCAAACTCTTAAGGAAGTAAAGGCACTACCCTGCTTCCTTTGCAATTGCATTTACAGGCTGGCCTCAGGACAGGCCCGCTGACGTGAGATGGTGTCTGCAGTGGGCTTGTTGCTTCAGTCAGCAAATTGGAGCGAAACTAAGTCACTTCTCAGGCAGGAGTTTCATCACAGGGACATCAGAGGCTGTGGGAGGTTCTGATGATTCCTCCATGTTTTCCCTCTGCAATTGGATCTTCAACTTCCTACCTGGAAGATGACGATCTGTGCGGATTAGAAATGACATCTCCATCTCATTGGCAATCAACACTGGTACACCTCAGGCATGTGTGCTTACTCCACTGTTCTAGGTACAGCTTAACTGCTGCTATAAATTTGCAGATGATACAACCATTGTTGGCAGAATCACAGATGGTGACGAGAGGGCGTACAGGAGTGAGATATACAGCTAGTGAAATCGCAGAAACAGCCTTGCACTCAGTCAATAAGAGCAAAGAACTGATTGTGGACTTCACAAGGGAATGCACCTGGCCTCACAGAGGGATCAGAAGTGGAGAAACTGAGCAATGTCAAATTCCTGGGTGTCAAGATCTCTGAGGATCTGTGTCAGTAGGCGAATTGTAGGGAGTTCAGTGTGGGTGGCAGCATGCTGCAGATGTAGTCCTTGACCAGCCTCTCAAAGCATTTGCTTATTATTGAGGTGAGTGTGACGGGACTCCAGTTGTTCAGGCATGTTACCCTGGTCTTTTTTGCACAGCAGCACCAGGTATTCCAGGTCTGGGGAACAAAAGGATTTGAGTTCATGCATATATATGTATATGTCAATATATATATATTTATACTTATTTTAATTCACAGTTTTTTTCTCTCTATTATTATGCTGCCGCAATGTTAACAAGTTTCATGGCATATGCCAGTGACATTAAACCTGATTCTGATTCTGATTCTCAAAGTGAACTTAAAAGGCATTGAGCTCATCTGGAAATGAAGCCTATGTTACTTGAATTAACTTTATAAGAGGTGATGGTATTCAAAGCCCTGGCACAACTGTTGAGCGTCCTTTGTTGATTCATGTTTACTCTGGAATTACCACTTTGCCTCTGAGATGGTTGTACCTGGATCCCATGTGACTTTGTTGGTCACCAGACTTGAATGCCTATGATCCGGCCCTCAGCCGATTCCAGATCTCATACTTCATCCAGGGCCTCTGGCTGGGGAAGTCTCTGGATGAATTTGTGGGGGCACACTCATCTGCAACAACTTTGATAAGGTCCATGACAACTGTGGTGTATTCATTTAGATCCACAGATGAGTCTTTGAACACAGCCCAGTCCACAGACGTGAAGCAACCTCATAGCTGTCCCTTTGCCTCCCGCAACCAGTTCTTTGCTGTCCTAACCTCTGGAGCATTGGTCCAGTGGGTATCGGCAGCTAGACCACGTTGCAGATATGAGACAGGAAAGGAAGCTAAGCCTTGAAGTGTAGGTGGGTATAGTATAACCTCCCTCTAGTGAGGGCAAATGTACGGCTTGAAATCTTCATCTGAGTTTAGGGCTTTGTGGGCCGTGAACCCAGTACCATCAGATGGACATTAGCATGTTCATATCAGGCCGTGATGCAAGGATCAGTCAGGGTCCTCTCCATCATGTATCTATAGATGTTGGTCAAATTTTTAGATTACATGGCAAATCTTTGCAAACTTCTCAGAACATAGAGGCGCTGCTGTGCCTGCTTTGGGATGGCATTTACGTGTTGGTCCCAGGACAGGTCCTCTAATATGTTAACTTCAAGGAATTTAAAGCTTTTGACCCTCTGCACCTCCAATCTCCTAATGAGGACTGACACGTGGACCTCGGGCTTCTTCTTCCTTTAGTCAATAATCAGCTCTTTGGTTTTGCTGATGTTGAGTGAGAGGTTGTTGTAATGGCATCACTAAACCAGATTTTCGATCTCCCTGCTAAATGCTGATTTGTCAAAAACTTGATTTGGCCAACAGCAGTGGTGTCATCAGCAAACACAATCAAAGGAATAAAGTGAGTAGAGCAGGGAGCGAAGCACACAGCCTTGTGATGCACCTGTGCTGATGGTGAATGTGGAGGAGATGTTGCTGCCAATCCACTCTAACTAGGGTCTGCCAGTGAGGTAAGTGAGGTTCCAGTTAGACAGGAGGAACTGAGACCCAGGTGTCGGAGTTTATTGATGAGTTTCGAGAAGATGATATATTGCATGCTAAGTTGTAATCAATGAAGAATGTCCTGATGTATGCATCTTCATTGTCCAGGTGTTCCAGAGCTGAGTGAAGGGCCAATGAAATGGTATCCGCTGCTGATCTGTCATGAAGATAGGCAAATTAGAGTGGATCCAGGTTACTTCTCAGGCAGGAGTTGATATGCTTCAAGACCAAGCTCTCGACGCACTTTCATCATGATGGTTCTAAGTACAACTGGATGATAGTCATTGAGGCAGGTTACCAGGGACTTCTTAAGCACCCGCACAACTGAAGCCTCCTTAAAGCAAATGACTACCAAAGCGTGAGGTGAAAGAATTCCATAAACACTTTAGCCAGTTGATTAGCACAGGTTTTCAGTACTTGGCCAGGTACCCCCTCTGGGCTAGATGCTTTCTGTGGGATCCCGAAGGATGCTGTCACATTGGCCTTGGAGACTGAGATCGTAGTGTTATTGGGGTCTGTGAGGGTTTGTGAGAGTGCCTCCATGTTCTGTCAGTCAAAGCGAGCATAAAGGCATTGAGCTCAACTGCGAACAAAACTTGTTTACATCGCTTGGTTTTGCTTTGTAGGAGGTGATAGCATTCAAGTCCTGCCATAGTTGTCAAACCTCCCTCTATGATTCAAGTTTAAGTCCAGAATTGACACTTTGCATGTGAAAGTGTTTGAAGTGCAGAAAGTTTGAAGTTAATAACTCATCGGGGTGATTGATAAGTTTGTGGCCTAAGGTAGAAGGAGATGTTATTAACTTCAAACTTTCTGCATAATCACTCAAAGAGTTGAACTGCATGTCCATGTAACGAGAGTTGTATAATTCATCGCCTTCTACCTTAGGCCACGAACTTATCAATCACCCCTCGTATTCCTGAACCTCGTGGTGTGGGACATAAAAAGAGTGCAAGGCCTGGATGAAGGGGTCCTTGATGAAGGTTGGTGCTTTCTTATGGCAGTGCTCCTTGTAGATGTGTTCAATAGTGGGGAAAGCTTTGTCTTTGATGAACTGGGCTGCATCCAGTTATTTTTGTAGGCTTTTCCATTCTTGGGGATTGGTATTTCCATAACAGGCTGTGATTCAACCAATCAAGACACTTTTCAATGTGCAGCTATAGAGTTTTGACAAAGTTTTAGATAACATGCTGTATCTGCACAAACTTCTAAGAAAGTCGAGGTGCTGCGTGTGGTAGTTCGCTGAAGTTTCTTCAAGCTAGCCTAATTGAAATCCATAGCAAGGATATGAAAGGTTTCAGGGTAGGTCATTTCTTGTCCGTTAATCATGGCACTCAATCCATCTAGTGCCAGTGTGACGTCTGCCTTTGGTTGCATGTAAACTGCAGTTAGGATCAGAGCGGAGAACTCTCTCAGTAAGTAGAACGGTCTGCATTTAATCATCAGATGCTCCAGTTCAGGAGGGCAAGAGTGAGACAACTTGTACCTCCAAACACAACGATGAGTTTATCATGCGGCAGACACCATTGCCTCTGCTCTCCCTGATTTCATCATTGGATCCATCTGGTGTATTTAGAATCCCTTGGGCTGAAGCACAGTATCTGGAGTGGGAGCTGATTTGGGTTGGGGGGGGTGGGGGAATGGTGAAATAAACCATATCTCAGCGTAAAAGAGAATGCAGCAATCGTTTCTTTACCCCTGATATAACCATCTTGCCCTTAGGTCCTCTATCTTACTTTCCAATGACTGTACATTGGCCAGGAGGATGCTAGGGAGCAGTACTTGTGTTCCCCAGCATTTCGGTCTGGCCTGAAATTCTCTGCAGTGCCCTGACCTCAGGACCGATTAACAGGATTGTTTTTCAGGTTATCAGATGTGATCAGTGGATATCATGGACAGGGATTGGCGCTTGGATCTCATTTCTTCACATGGCGGCATGATAGCGTAGTGACGAGCATAATTGCTTTACGGTGCTAGTACCCCTGATCGGGATTCAATTCCCGCCACTGTATGTATGTTCTTCCCGTGACTGCGTGGGTTTCCTCCCACATTCCAAAGATGCACAGTTAGAGTCAGGGTTAGAAAGTCGTGGGCGTGCTACGCTGGTGCCAGAAGCACAATGACACTTGCAGGCTGAGTCTCACACAATCCCCGCCGATTCGATTTGACGCAAATAACGCATTTCACTCTATGTGTCAATCTTCAAATGTAATCTGACAAACAAAGATAACCGTTACTCACAATCTATTCCAAAGATTAGACTGAACTACATGGGACTGTGAGAGCGAAGGAAGAAGAGCTCTAACACAATAGGGCCCAACCAGCCAGTAAAGCTGGTAGTAAAGCTTTATGAAACTATTCCTCATTTGTAATCCCCTTGCTGTGCTGTATTCAGACAGTAGCCTTATCATTAATTTCACGTATTTTCAAGAAAACAGCACCTCTAACAATGCAACGTTTGCACAATCTTCCTTCTGAATGTTATTGCAGATTTTGAGCACTCGTGAGGCTTGATTAAACCCAGAGGTGGATAATTCCATCAATGAATCAAAATCGAGACTGAATGAAATTAAGCCTCAGCAGAGGAGCCTAGTAAAACCATCCCTCAAACAGTAAATCTGACCACCTTAAAGCAATACTTTGATTTATCTCATCTAAATTGATAATATTTATTATAGCCACTCCCATGCTGATCCAGTCTTCTACTGAATGCTTAAAATGTTCCATCCATTGACCTCATCCTTGGCTTTCATTCCGCTTCGTGCTGATCTCCAACTTCTTGCCGCCCAAGTGGGTGCATTCAGCCAGACAAATATTGGAGCATACTCCTCATTTTCCTGTCTACTAAAAATTAGTGTTAATAAATGTTTTAAGAACTCTCAGTGCCAAACTATGTGGCATTTAAAAAGAAAGCTTCCTGTTAAAATCCCTGGAATTATGTTTCAGATATGTAAGTACACAGGAACTGAGAATGAATTTTTAAAAATGAAATTGAATCATTTTCTCAACTTTGACCAGAGAAATTCTATGCTGACAATGATCGCAGAGAAACAACCATGGCAGAAATAAATCATTATATTTATCAACCCCACCTTCTAACTCCCTTC
Source organism: Hemitrygon akajei (assembly GCF_048418815.1). Classification (NCBI taxonomy): domain Eukaryota; kingdom Metazoa; phylum Chordata; class Chondrichthyes; order Myliobatiformes; family Dasyatidae; genus Hemitrygon; species Hemitrygon akajei. Next base: position 140,010,187 of record NC_133131.1, read on the forward strand.
ATTGGCCAAAGAACCTTTCCTCCCCAAACATCTCATTTCTCCAATAAAGCTGGACCTTCCTATGTATCTCTCTTTTATCATCCCGCTTGTGGTATGCCTCGTGTGAGTGGTTTGGTAGGGGATGCCTCAACGCAGAAAGGAAGAAGCATAGATTCTGGAGGTGTTGAGAAAAAGAAAGGAAGGGGAAGTAAGCATAATAATGGAGGGATTCGGAACACGAGTACTGTACTGCAGAAGGGATTCGTTTAATTTAAACACCATTAACATAATTAACTTGGCACAGCATTGTGGGTTGAAGGGCCTGCTCTATGTCCTATGATCTAAGACAGTAAAGACAGATAAATGAAGAGCATGTGCGGCCACATTGATTGAAAAGAGAGACTGAACAAGATTTAGTTTCAAGAGAGATTATGTTACAAAAATGCATGCAACATACTCCAAGGAAAGCCGAGAATCAGTCCTTTAAAAATACATGGATCAAAGAGCAGTTGGAGCTTTGGTAGGATTTTTTTTAAGGCAAGAAGCAAATGGAGCTGAGACACAGAACAGCCTTGATCTAACTAGATGATGGAATAAGCTTGATATACTGTTTGGATTGTGCTGTTCCTCATTTTTCTCTGTTGCAGGTAAATTTGCAATCTGTAGTGAATTAGTTAATCTGAGCCAGATAATGGGAGTATGAAAGTTACAGAGAAAATTGGCCAAATTTCACATTCCTTATGACTATGCAATAACATTGTCTTTCCCTCTTAGAATTGTACATACAAAGATATTGGCCAAGATAATAACTGAGTTTAGACAAATGCCAATGCAATGATCTCTACCAATGCTCTAATGGCCATCTCTAAGAATGAGAAAGGCCTTGGAACAAAACCCCACTTCTCCATCATCCTAATGAACAGGGATCTGGATTTTAGAAGTCATAGAGTCATAGAACACTACAGCACAGAAACACGATCTGGTCCATGTTGAACCTATCCAAATTTCTCCTAAATGTTGAAATCAAACCCGTATCCACCACTTCCACACTCTCACTGCCCTCTGAGATAAGAAATTCCCCCTCATGTTTTTCTTAAACTTTTCACCTTTGTCACTTAACCCATGAGACCCTTTCAATCTTGTTGAAATCTTCCCTGTAGGTAGTGACCAAATCTGCACACAAATTAGGGCTCACCAACATCTTATGCAACTTCTAACATAACATCCCACCTCCTGTAGTCAATGCTTTGATTTATAAAGGCCTACGTGGCAGAAAGCTTTCTTTAAAATACTATCTACCCGTGACACCACTTCCAAAGAATTATGAACCTGTACTCCCAGATCCCTCGGTTCTACCACACTCCTCAGGGCCCTACCTCTCACTGTGCAATTCTTACTCTGGTTTGGCCTCCCAACATGCAAAATCTCCCACTTGCCTGCATTAAGTTCCACCTGCCATGTCTTAGCCTATTTTTCCAGCTGTTCCAGATTCCGCTGCAAGTGTTTTTTCAGTCAGTGGAGGAAGCATTGCATGGTCTGTACTATTGAACTAAAAAGGGCCAAAATGGCATTACTGTAGTGTGAGCAAGCAGTTCTTACATGGTGTACTGCCCAGCCTATGGGGTGTTTCCATAGAGGTGGTTGTGCTTCTCCATGGCACACAGACCAGGTTATTCCTGGTGATTCGGCCCATCATGTGGAAAACCACATGAGTGTGCACTTACCAGGAAATAGGTGCTCTCTTTGCTCTTAGCCGTTGAGCTGATGTGTTTTCTTTGTGAAATATGGAATTCCTGTAAGTTTGGGGTTGGGTGACAGCTTTTCACATTCATTGCCAGAATTTTAAATTGAAAAGATCTAATAAAACAAGCCAAAACATTCAGTGACTAAATAATAAGTGGGCTCTTCAGTGCAACTAGAGCATCTGCAGCCAAATGTCCAAGACCCCTTTGCTGAGACCCAACAGTAGAAAAGAGCTTATCAAGGGCAGAGAGATCATCAGCAGCTGCTTGAAGGAACACTATGAAGACTGAGGCCAAGATCTTGACGGGGACGTACTTGATTCAGTTCCAGTGCAGTCATTCTGCTCCAGGCTTACTAATACTACATATCAGCAACATCTCAATGGAAGAAGTCTACATGCCAAACACAAAGTAGCAAGCCCTCTGGAACAGATCTAAAATTTTGCAGGGCGGAACGTATGACAAATTATTTGCTGGAGGCACTCAGTAGACTCGGCAGCATCAGAGGAAGGAAAGGAACTGTTGACATTTCGAGTTGAAACCCTGCATCCAGTCCCTTTAACCTGAAAGTTTGACAGTTCCTTACCTCCCACGAATGCTGCTCGACCTGTCAAGCTGTTCCAATAGGTTGTTTGTTGTTTCAGATTCCAACATCTATTGACCCTTGTGTCTCCATTATGAGCTAAATTCATTCGAGAGGTGGAAACTCTGCCAATGGACAACAGAGACTATAATTGTGAGCACCTTCAAGAGCAGAGACAATTCCAAGTAGTAGAGCCGCAGAAAGTCTTTGAGCTGACCTTCAGTCATCAGTAGGCCTTCCACAACCACCAACTCCTGGTGCTCCAGGAGAGGTCCTGGCCGAATTACATCGTGGATCCATCCATCGTGAGGCATACAGCACACAATCTTCACTGCATAACAAGTCCCAGAGGGATGCAGGAAGCAGAATCAACCATCACTTGTGACCTTTCTTGACCATGAAAATGCCCTTGAACCGGCCAACCAAGGAAGAGTGTGGAGAATTCTGCTCAAATTTGACTAACCTCAGAATCCGAATCCAGTTTATTTTTCACTGGCATATGTTGTGAAATTTGTTCTGTTGCAGTTGTAAGTTACAATAAGAAATATTTTGTTAAATAAGTAGTGTAAAAAGAGAGGACTATATGAGGTGGTGTTCATGATTGCATGGCGCATTCGGAATTCTGTGGTGGTGGTGGTGAAGAAACTGGTCCTATAATGTTGAGCACAAACATGAGGAAATCTGCAGATGCTGGAAATTCAAACAACACCCACACAAAATGCTGGTGGAACGGAGCAGGCCAGGCAGCATCTATAGGGAGAAGCACTGTCGACGTTTCGGTCCAAGACCCTTCATCAGGACTAACTGAAAGAAAAGATAGGAGGAGATTTGAAAGTGGGAGGGGGAAGGGGAGATCCAAAATGATAGGAAGACAGGAGGGAGAGGGATGAATCTAAGAGCTGGAAAGTTGATTGGCAAAAGGGATACACAGCTGGAGAGCTGGAGAAGGGAAAGGATCATGGGACGGGAGGCCTAGGGAGAAAGAAAGGGGGAGGGGAGCACCAGAGGGAGATGGAGAACAGACAAGGAGTGATTGTGGGAGGAACAGAGAGAGAGAAAAGAGAAAAAAGGTGGGGGGGGGGAGAGAGAGAGAGAGAGAGAGAGAGAGAGAGAGAGAGAGAGAGAGAGAGAGAATAATAAATAAATAAATAAATAAGTGATGGCATGAACATTGATTTCTCTAACTTTTGTTAATGCTCCCCTCCCCTTCTTATCCCATCCCTTATCTATTTACTTATTTATTTATTCACCTATTTGTCTGTTTGTTTATTTATTTATTTATAAATTTTTTCTCTTTTTTTTTCTTTTCTCTTTTTTCTCTCTCTGCTCCTCTCACAATCACTTCTTGCCTGCTCTCCATCTCCCTCTGGTGCTCCCCTCCCCCTTTCTTTCTCCCTAGGTCTCCCATCCCATGACTCTTTCCCTTCTCGTTTTTGACTTCAGGAGGGCACAACCAGACTATGTAACAGTTTCTTCCCCCAAGCTATCAGACTCCTCAATAACCAGAGCCTAGACTGACACCAACTTACTGCCCTCTACCATGCCTATTGTCTTGGTTATTATTTATTGTAATGCCTGCACTGTTTTGTGCACTTTATGGGGTCCTAGGTAGGTCTGTAGTCTAGTGTAGTTTTTTTCTGTGTTGTTTTTACATAGTTCAATGTAGTTTTTGTATTGTTTCATGTAGCACCACGGTCCTGTAAAACGTTGTCTCGTTTTGACTGTGTACTGTACTGTCAGTTATGGTGGAAATGACAATAAAAAGTGACTTGACTTGACTTCTCCAGCTGTGTATCCCTTTTGCCAACCAACTTTCCAGCTCTTAGCTTCATCCCTCCCCCTCCTGTCTTCTCCTATCATTTCGGATCTCCCCCTCCCCCTCCTGCTTTAAAATCTCTTCCTATCTCTTCTTTCAGTTAGTCCTGACGAAGGGTCTTGGCCCGAAACATCATCTGTACTTCTTCCTATAGATGCTGCCGTGTCCTGCTGTGTTCCACCTGTGTTGTTATAATGTTGAGTTATGTGTCTTCCAGTTCCTCTGCCTCCTCTCTGATGGTAGTAGTGAGAAGAGGGCAGCAGTGCCAGTCATGATTCTAACCAATAGAATGCCAGCTATCAACCCAACCCTCATGTATCTTGAGCTCAAAGAAGGCTGTTTCATTGCTATGTCAATCTGCCACAGAACTCCTGGCCTACCAGGCGGTTCTCAGCCCTGCCCCGCTGTATGACCCTGAGGCCCAGAGCATTTAAAGCAAACATTTCAAAGCCACAAAACACCGTGCCTGCTGCCTCTGCAAAATCCTCTAAATCCATTGGCAGGATAAGCCAACCAAGTCAATATCCTCATTATGAAGACACTATTTACACTAAACTGGCCACATCATTCAAATACCTGATGCCACTCTCCAGAAACAGGCCTTCTATTCTGAGTTCTAACTCAAAACGAGATTAAAGGAAAAATGCTATGGATGTCCTGAAGCTCCTTAAACACATCTAATGTCTTCAGCCATAGAACTCCTGCCCTGTAATCATTCAAAGTGAGGAGGGAGCAAGTGAGAAAGCATTTCAAACTTGAATAGTCTTCACTGAAAACAGACAGAAACACATTTTAAATGGTGAAAGAGTGCACCAGTTCACATATTACCAACCCTGTTGCCCACATCAAGCACCTTCTGCAGCAGCTATGGCCGAGGCTAGGTCCTGCGTTGATATACAAAATCTACCAAGGAGGTCCCAGAACCAGAGTGAAAGTGAATCTTCCTCAAATCTGCCCAAAGGAAACAGGAAGGAGAATTTAATTTGGCATGATTTAATGTTAACCCTCCTTTCTGTGTCTGTGTCTGCTTCCCTTCTCATTGTCTCTCTTGAAGTAATACCCCCTGGTAAGTAGGTACAGGAGACACTGTTTTTGCCTCCAGGAAGCTGGAATCCACTTGTAAAGACCTTTGCCCCATTTTCAGCAAATTTGTCTTGCCCTCCAAGCCTGCCCATTATGAGCACATTATGTGGAAACAGTGTGGTCAATGAGACAAAGGAGGACTCATCAGAGGAAATATTCTGTCTCACGCTTGTGTTTGGGACAGCTATATACATATAAATCCTTCCCATGAAAAGCGAAACAGAATCTTGATAGATTCAATGGCCAAATGGGAATCTGGGAGAACGTGCTCCAGTTCTCATCCATTGGGTCAGCCCTGGAAAAAGTGAGCAGCTTTAAGTTCCAGGGTGCCAACATCTCGGAGGATCTGTCCTGGGTCCAACGTATCGATGAAAGTACAGAGAAGGCATGCCAGATATTCTACTTCGTTAGGAATTTGAGGAGACGTTGCATCTCATCAAAGACTCTTTCCAAATTTCTATAGGTGTATGGTAGAGAGCATTCTGACTGGCTGCACCACAGCCTGCTATGGAGGTTCAGTCACAAGACTGAAATAGGCTGCAGAAGGCTGTAGAGTCACCTTGGACTCAACCTTGCCCAGCATTGAGGTGGTGCCTCAAGAAGGTGATAGCATTCATTAAGGACACCACCATCCAGTGCATGCTCTCCTCTTGCTACTACCATCAGGGAGGGGGTACTGAATACCCATACAGGAACAGTTTTTTCCCCTCTGCCATCAGATTTCCAAAAGGTCAATGTTGCTATGCTGTTTATTTATTTTATAATTGATAGTAATTTTACATCTTTGCGTTGTACTGCTGCCACAAAACACTTAGGCTCATGATTCACATGATTAGAAACGTGGTACCGAAAAGTGGCAATTCTTCTCAGCCTATCCCACATTCCTTTCCTAAGCATTTTCACCAGATCTCAATTTGTTAATGAAGAAAGTATATATATTGTCTACAAAAGCAGAATGAGCACTGGCTGCTGTAACCGTATTTCAAAGGTAATTCACTGTGTGAAGTGCTCAGAGCTGTGTGCATATGAGAAGTTGCCACTTCAGAGCAAATAATGTATGTTAATGGAATATATGTGTCTCTCAATTACTAAGAGAAAGCCAAAAATTTAATGTGCATAGGAACCACTATAGATCTCATCAGATCTTTAGAGGACTCTCTTTTCTCCAGATCTGGATTCATTTTCCATTTGAAAACTATAATCTGTTGAAAGGTATGGCAATAAAAGGATTAGAATTTAATGCCTTTATGCTAAAGGTCTATCACAGATGGGTTAGTAAATTTGCTGATGACACAAAGATTGGGGGTGTTGTGGATAGTGTGGAGGGCTGTCAGAGGTTACAGCGGGACATTGATCGGATGCAAAATTGGGCTGAGAAGTGGCAGATGGAGTTCAACCCAGATAAGTGTGAGGTGGTTCATTTTGGTAGGTCAAATATGAAGGCAGAATATAGTATTAATAATAAGACTCTTGACAGTGTGAAGGATCAGCGGGATCTTGGGGTCCGAGTCCATATGACACTCAAAGATGCTGCGCAGGTTGACAGTGGTTAAGAAGGCATACGGTGCATTGGCCTTCATCAATTGTGAGATTGAGTTTAAGAGCTGAGAGGTAATATTAGAGCTATATAGGACCCTGGTCAGACACCACTTGGAGTATTGTGTTCAATTCTGGTCGCCTCACTACAGGAATGATATGGAAACCATAGAAAGGGTGCAGAGGAGATTTACAAGGATGTTGCCTGGATTGGGGAGCATGCCTTATGAGAATACGTTGAGTGAACTCGGCCTTTTCTCCTTGGAGCGACAGAGGATGAGAGGTGACCTGATAGAGGTGTACAAGATGATGAGAGGCATTGATCGTGTGGATAATCAGAGGCTTTTTCCCCAGGGCTGAAATGACTAGCATGAGAGGGCATAGTTTTAAGGTGCTTGGAAGTAGGCACAGAGGAGATGTCAGGGGTAAGTTTTTTACGCAGAAAATGGTGAGTGTGTGGAATGGGCTGCCGGCAACAATGGCGAAAGCAGATACGATAGGTTCTTTTAAGAGACTCCTGGATGGGTACATGGAGCTTAGAAAAATAGAGGGCTATGGGTAACCCTAGGTAATTTCTAAGATAAGGAAACATTTGGCACAGTTTTGTGGGCCAAAGGGCCTGTATTGTGCTGTAGGCTTTCTATGTTTTTATGTAACGTTACAGGATTATTATCACTTACATGCAAAACTGGACATATAACCTTACGTCATTAACATATTTTGGAATTAATAAAATGATATGAGATTCACCTGGACTAGAACATTTCAGTTATAAAGAGAGACTGAATAGGTTGGATAAAAACACAAAATGCTGGCAGAACTCAGCAGGCCAGACAGCATCTATGGGAGGTAGTGATGACATTTCGGGCCGAAACCCTGGATTTGTTTTGCCAGGAGCAGAGCAGGTTCTGCTGTGGCCTGATAGAGGTATATAAAATTACAAAGGTAATAGATAGGGCAGATAATGAAGAACTTTCTTCCCCATGGAAAAAGTAGATTTCTGAGAATGCCAGGGCTTGGGGAGCCGAGTTATAGGGAGAGGTTGGACAGTTAGGACTTCATTCATTGGAGTGAAGAAGACAAAGGGGATGACTTTATAAAGCTGTATAAAATGCACAGACTTTTTCCCCAGGAAGGGGAATCAAAAACTAGAGGGCATAGGCTTAAAGTGATTGGGGAAAGATTAAAAGGGAGTTGTGGGCCAACTCCTTCATACAGAGGGTGGCATGTATATGGAACCAGCTGCCAGAGGAAGTTGTTGAGGCAGGTACAGTGACACCATTTCAAAACACCTGGAGAGATACATGGATAGAAAGGGTTTAGCAGGATATGGAGCAAATGCAGACAAATGGAACTACATAGATAGACACCTTGTTTGGCACAAACAAGTTAGGTCAAAAGGTCAATGGCTGTGCTGTATTATTCTATAACTATGATGGAGGGTCTAAGGCAAGGTGGCAGGTGCACAGTAACCCTCAGCCTATTGCAATAAATGGGATTGGCAGCATCTATAATTTAACTTCCTAAAGCCATTCAATGGTCCAAGATAGGAACAGAGTACAAATTGTTAGATGAACAGGATATTCATACTCATTTTTGGCAAAAAAACTCACATTATAAACAGTACATATCGAGAAAACAACTTCTTTATCATTTGTTGCTGAATTGTAATCAGCGTGGCAAGCCAATCTGCGCCAAAAATGGACCCAAGGAAAACATTTGTCCATCAGAGGCAGTAAATTACATTTAGCTCAGACTTAAGAGTGTGTGAAAGGTAATTCCTTATTTATTCAAAAAATTGACCATATAAAGCCCCCTTTCATGAGCACAGGATCTCCTTAGCTCTCATGAACAATGACTGTGATGCTGTAACTGGGGATACCATTTATTCTTGCATTATAAATCACAAATTCAGCAATTTTTATATTACCCATTGAAGTCACAGAAAATAGCACAGGATAAAGAGAGGACATTCAACCCATGAAGACTCTACTGGCTCTATACAACAACAATCCAATGTTCAACTTTTAGTTACTTAACCCTTTCATTGACATATCTACACTGTACATAAATTGCCTGATACATTTGTTGCTGTATTTTTCTTAGAATTATGTCCTCTAGTTCCAAAGTTCAAAGTACAAAGTAAAGTTAATATCAAAGTTAATATATGTCACCTTAAACATCCCAGTGATTCAATTTCTTGTAGGTGTAGCCCCCTGGCTCACCTCAGGCTCGCTCAGCTTGCTTCCGTCTAGGGGGAGCAGTCTTCGGTCCCGTCAAACTGGGTAATCAGCTTGTGTGGATGCTGTGTGATGTCCCCACCCCGCCAAGTAACAGACAGTACACCATATGCAATTAAATGATCACACTTTATAGATATTACTAGAACTCAGTGATTAATAACGATACAGTATATATGAAGGAAAAGAAAATAAAGGGCGCCAAAACTTATCAAAGTCCAAACCACTTCGTGCACAACCGTTGGAGCTCAATTACTGAAGTCTTCTGGCCACCATTCGATCCCCTCTGAACTCCTCGACTCGGAGCTCAGGACCACCTATAATGATCAACCAAGCACGTCTGTCCTCGTCTCCTCTCCTCGCCGACAACCCTGGCCTCGGACCCCTGCTCGGGGTCCGTTCCATCACCCAGCTTACAGCATCGCGTCCTCTCTCTCTCACCCTCTCGCGCCGACTCCCCAAAAGCCCGCCAACAATAACTTACAGACCCAGAAGAGAGAATAACATTAACCCCAGTTGGTTAACAAATGAATACAATCCTGTTATCAGTAAATTTTAAAGTTTAGATTTTAAATTTAAACAAGCTTCCAGCACTCTCTCATAACAAGGAAGCATTCCTACTTTTAACAAAACAAAGAAGTCATTTTGATTAACATACGCAGTAACAAAGAAAAAGAAACCCCCTTACACAATAAGAAATCTCCTTTACATAGGCATACTCAATAAATCCATATAGAATAATAACCAAAAGAAAATCAATGAAAGACAACACCAACTGCGCATTCAACCAGTGTTCAAAAGACAACAAGCTGTGCAAGTACAAAAAGAAAGAAATAATAATAATAAATATGCAGGCAATAAATATCAAGAACATGAGATGAAGAGTCCTTCAAAGTGAGTCCATACATTTTGGGAACATAGTAGTGATGGGGCAAGTGAAGTTTTGTGAAGTTTTCCTCTTTGGTTCAAGAGGCCGATGGTTGAGGGGTAATAACTGCTCCTGAACCTGGTGGTGTAACCCCTGAGGATCCTGTGCCTTCGTCTTGATGGGAGCAGTGAGTGGAGAGCCTGACCTGGGTGGTGCGGGTCCCTGATGATGGCTTCTGCTGCGTTCCTGCGCCGACGCTCCGTGCAAATGTGCGCAATATGGGGAGGGCTTTACCCATGATGGATGGGGTCGTATCCGTTTCTTTTTGTATGATCTTCTATATCAGGGCATTGGTGTTTCCCTACTAGGCTGCTAAGCAACCAATCAATATACTGTCCACCACACAATTATAGAAGTTGGTCAAAGTTTTAAATGTCATCCCGAATCTCCGTAAACTTCCGAGAAAATAAAGGCAATGTCATGCTTTCATTATAATTGCACTTGCATGCTGGGCCCAGGACAGGTTCTCTGAAATGATAACTCCGAGGAATTTAAAGTTGCTGTTCTTCTCCTGCTCTGATCCTTCGATGAGAGCTGGCTCATGGGACTCTGGTTTCCTCCTACTAAAGTCAATGATCAAGTCCCTGGTCTTTCTGACATTGAGTAAGAGGTTGTTGCTGTGTGTGGCACCATTCAGTCAGATTTTCAATCTCCCCCCATATGCTAATTCATCATCACCTTTGATACAGTCTATGACAGTGGTGTCGTCAGCAAACTTGAATATGGTGTTGGAGCTGTGCTTAACCACACAGTCCTAAGTGTAAAGTGAGTAGAACAGGGGGCTAAGCACACACCTTTGTGGTGCACCTGTGCTGGTGGAGATTGTGGAGGAGATGTTGTTGCTAATCCAAAATGACTGGTATCTTCAAGTGAGGAAGTAGAGGATTCCTCACTTAAGGAAATAAGGTTTATATTGCCTCAAAGTGGTCTTCCTACCAAAAATGTATCATTTGGCATTTTTCTGTGTTACCTGTGTCATGTGCATGTCTGTTCCACCAGCTTACCTGCAATTTTACATGACAGCAGTTAATACTAGGTTATATTCCTAGTATTTAGGACCACTGATCTTGCGTGCATTGATCTCCAACAAAGCAAGTTCTGTTCCTGAACTTCTGAAAACAAGTTAAGGTGGATAACTCTGTTAGGCCCTTCATTTTACAAACCTGGGCTGCAACTACAGTTAGTCATTTTTGTGTTAACTGAAACTACATTGAAGTAAGACTCAAACACGAGGAAATCTGCAGATGCTGGAAATTCAAATAACACACACAAAATGCTGGTGGAACACAGCAGGCCAGGCAGCATCTATAAGGAGAAGCACTGTCGACGTTTCGGGCCGAGACCCTGATGAAACGTCGACAGTGCTTCTCTTTATAGATGCGGCCTGGCCTGCTGTGTTCCACCAGCATTTTGTGTGTGTTATTTGAATTTGAAGTAAGACTGATAGGTTTTGTCATTCTTTCTGAATGCTGGACCCACAGTAATTCCTTTCAAATTTACCTCCAATTGGCCATCACAAATTCACTCTTCATGCCTCAGGTCACTTTTCTGGCAGTATAAACTGTGCGCCTTTATTAAGCTTAAAATCCCAAACCACAGCCTCCTATCATCTTAATTCAGAATTTTGCATTGTAACCGATAATTTTTGAAAAGGGCATGTTGCTCTTTTTCTGCATGTCTTGAAGAAATGATTAGTTAGTTTCCTGTTGTTGAGGCAATACAAGTGAGTTTTATAGCTGCCTGGGTTGGTTCGTCCAGTGTAAAAAAAATCTTCCTCAGTATCACTTCTATCAATAACACACAATCTCCTCTATTCTACTGTCCATTGCCCACTGCTTATTTGCTGCAAGCTTTTTTTTATACTAATATAGCATTTTCTTCCCTCATTTTCAAGCAAGTTAATTATTATTATTTGGTGCTCTAGTGGTGGGAGTGGTAACGTAGGAGGCAAATTTGCTTGCTTACTCCTGTGAATAACTTTAATAACAGTCAAATGTCAATCTAGGTTAGCATCTATCTGGGTTTCCACAATCATCCTGGCATTCTTTTTGTTTTTACTGCTCGACATTGAAAGAAATTCCTTGTGTTTATACTTAATGTCTGCAGCAGTGTTCCTTTTCTGGCGCTCCCAGGAGAGAGTTTAAATGTGATTCTATGTATTCCTTCATGCATGCCAAAAAACCCAATTTTTAAAGCAAGATTTAGTAAGTGATGTTTTCTCTCAGTTTGCCTTTAATTATTTTATGCTCCTTTAGTTGGTGTATGATAATCTCAGGGAAAGGTATCATCCCTCATGTTCAGCCTAACGTTAATTCACTTGGTGATAATATGAATGTTGTTGAATCCCCCCTCTCCAGTTGATTTATGTCACCTGCACTGAATTTCAGTTATAGACTCCTGCCTCCATTCAGTTATCCCTTAACTATGGACAGTAAAATCTTTGTTGGAATGTGATTACATACCATGGAGCTTTTATGCCACAAATAATAACATTTACCTTAATGTCAAGCTGTTGATGTGAGCAGAAACTGCAGTTTTGATTTAGGATATCATCACTAGTAATATCACAGTGAAACCAAATGACTTTATGCCAAAAGCACTTCAAGAGCTGAATTCCAGTACAAGAAAGCATTGAATGATGCAAGATATGTTGTCTTCAGCACTCTGGCAAAGTTTCATATCCGGTTAACAACTCCATTCCAGCATCTCTTGTTCTTTTCAAAAACATGGCCCACTCTGCTGATACCTCGGCCCCATCGCCCTTAGACTCAATTATTCCAATGTTCTCTTTGATAGTCATCTCCAAATCTTAAACTCTGCTCCCTGTCATCTTATCTCCCATCAGCCTAGCTTTCTCATCCTTCAAGCTTTCAATGTTGTACAGTACCCCAATTTGCAATTAAACTCTTGCATGACAAAATCTCATTCTCTTTTTTGCAATTTTCTACAAGGCAATTTCCACAACATTTTTCATTCCCCTGGCTCATACACCTTGTGTTTCTTTATTCCAACCATTTTCTCATCACACCTTCACCCACTGATGGTTCATGTATTTTAATTCGCTTTCAAAAACTTGACTTCTCTCTTAACCTTATTTGAAATTACGGTTTTGAACCAAATTTCATCACCTCCAGCTACTATCTACATTTGCGTTCCTTACCCAAATTTCATCACCTCCAGCTACTATCTACATTTGCGTTCCTGACTTGTATTGACAGTCTTGTTGAAGTTCCATGGGCAGTTTTCTACATTACATCATTGTACACTCAGTAGCCATTTTATTAGGTACCAGATTGTAACCCAGAGTGGTATTCTACTCCTGTACCCCATCCACGTCAATGTTCAATAAGTGTACTGTCACCTTCCTATCAGCTTGAACCAGTCCAGCCATTCTCCTCTGACCTCTCTCTTTATCAAGGCACTTTCACCCACAGAATCACAATTCATTGTAGTTTGTCATTTTGCACCATTCTCTGTGAATTCAAGAAGATCAGCAGATTCTGAGATACTCAAACCACACTGTTTGGCACTAACTATCATTCCACAGTCAAAGTAACTTGGATCACATTCCTTCCCCATTCTGATGTTTGATCTGAACAATACCCAAACCTCTTGACCATGTCTGCATGTTTTTAAGCATCGAGTTGCTGCTACATAATTGATTGATTAGATATTTGCATTAACGAGCTGGTGTACCTAATAAAGTGGCCACTAAGTGTATGATTTAGTTCTGGTGAATTTTCCATGAACCTGATAACAGCTCTTGCTCAACAGGTAATTATAGAAAAGAATACCACGCTGAGAAATACTAAGAAAACTCCACAAATAGCCTGCTAATTGAAGGTCAACAACTCTGTGAATAAGGGAGCAGAAATGTGTGAAGATTTAAACTTAATCATTCAGACTGGCTTGCAATTATGAACTGCCTTTTCAAGCTCATTGTTAAAATCCTTCTAATTAACTGAGTGGCACGTCCAGGTTTGGAAAGTCTCTACATCACCAATGTGCAGAATACAGAACGAATGCAGTCCTGTCATCACCCATACAACTGCTAATCAAAAAGCATCTGTTTTCGGTTTTCATTTACAAGAGGGCCTAGCTTCCCCTATATTGGTTTCACATGTTGCCGTAAACAGTTTCTCAAACACAGTCAGTAAGAAATTGGGATCATTAGCGCCAATCTTTGGGCATCACCAGTACTCCAAAATGGCATCTGCAAAATTCTGATAGGGTGAATTGTGCTGGCCACCATGTTGGTTGAATTTGTTAGAGCCATGAGCCCATGTTGTGATAATCCACTGGAAGCATGCCTGACAAGTAGTTCACAATGCTAGTGGGTATGGAAAACTGATGGATGCCAACAAATATAATTATAAAGCTCTGTACCTTAGCTAACATCCTCTCTTAACCATGTACATTCTGTAGTAGGTAGGCTTCACCCCCTCACTCCCACCAATCACCACTTCCATTGCTAAGTTGGTAAATGTATTATTTTTACTTGTACTGAGGTACAGTGGAAACCTTGTGTTGCATAATGTCCATATAGATCAATTCATCACAACTTCATTGAGGTGCTACAAGTTCAACTTCAATCGTTATTTAACCATACATGAATATCCATGATTGCAGCCAAACGAAACAGAGTTACTACAAGGTAAAACAATAACAGAACACATAACCAAATGAGCAACACACACAAAATGTTTGGAGGATCTCAGCTGGTCAAACGGTATCTATGAAGGGAACTGGATATATCTGGCTGAGACTTTTCAGTCATAGGGAAAGAGTGGGGCAGACAGACAATAAGATGCAAGGCAGATAGACTGTGAGATCAAGAGTCCATCTTATTGTACTAGGGAACTGTTCAGTGGTCTTCTAAAGGCTAGATAGCGGTCCTTGAGCTGAGTGCTATGTACTTTCAGGCTTTTGCAGCTTTTACTTGTTGCAAGGGAAGAAGAGAGAGAAAAGTGTGTGTGTGTGTGTGTGTGTGTGTGTGTGTGTGTGTGTGTGTGTGTGTGTGTGTGTGTGTGTGTGTGTGTGTGTGTGTGTGTGTGTGTGTGTGTGTGTGTGTGTGTGTGTGTGTGTGTGTGTGTGTGTGTGTGTGTGTGTGTGCACGCACGCGTTTCTTTTGATTGATTGATTAAGCTCCGGAACCTGGGTCTTAGCACTCAGATCTGCAGCTGGATCTTCAATTTCCTCACAGACAGGACCCAGGCTCTAAAAATAGGGGACAAGCTCTCCTCTACAATCACTCTGAGCACCAGGTGTGCCCCACAAGGCTGTGTACTCAGCCCCCTGCTGTACTCACTGTACATCCATGATTGTGTAGCCAAGTTTCCATCAAACTCAATATACAAGTTTGCTAATGACACCACAATTGTAGGCCGTATCTTGGGTAATGATGAGTCTGAGTACAGAGAGGAAATTAAGAACCTGGTGGCATGGTGCGAAGACAATAACCTATCCCTCAACGTCAGCAAGACGAAGGAATTGGTTGTTGACTTCAGAAGGAGTAGCAGACCGCACGACCCCATCTACATCGGTGGTGCGCAGGTGTAACAAGTCAAAAGCTTTCAGTTCCTCAGGGTGATTATCACAAATGACCTGACTTGGTCTAACCAAGCAGAGTCCACTGCCAAGAAGGCCCACCAGCGCCTTTAATTTCTGAGAAAGCTGAAGAAATTTGGCCTGTCCCCTAAAACACTCACTATTTTTTATAGATGCACCATAGAAAGCATTCTTCTAGGGTGCATCACAACCTGGTATGGAAGTTGTCCTGTCCAAGACCAGAAGAAGCTGCAGAAGATCATGAACATAGCCCAGCACATCACACAAACCAATCTTCCATCCTTGGACTCACTTTACACCGCACGCTGTCGGAGCAGTGCTGCCAGGATAATCAAGGACACGACCCACCCAGCCAACACACTTTTTGTCCCTCTTCCCTCCGGGAGAAGGTTCAGGAGCTTGAAGATTCGTACGGCCAGATTTGGGAACAGCTTCTTTCCAACTGTGGTAAGACTGCTGAACAGGATCCTGACCCGGATCTGGGCCGTACCTTCCAAATATCTGGACCTGACTTGCACTACCTTACTTTCCCTTTTCTATTTTCTAATTATGATTTATAATTTAAATTTTTATTATATTTACTTTGATTTGTACTTCAGGGAGCGCAAAGCGCAGAATCAAATATCGCTGTGATGATTGTACGCTCTAGTATCAATTGTTTGGTGACAATAAAGTTAAAAAAAAAGTTGGCTACTTTACCGAGATAGTGAGAAATGTAGACAGATTCCCTGGAGGAGAGTTTGCTTTGTATGATGTGCTGACCTGTGTCCACAAGGCTGTGATTTCTTGCAATCATAGGTAGAGCAGTTGCTACATCAAGCCAGGATGTTTTCAGATAGGATGCTTTTTATTATGCATTGATAAAATTGGTGAAGATCAAAGAGGACATGCCAAATTTCTTTCTTCCCTGAGGAGATAGAAGCATTGGTGAGCGTTCTTGGCCATGGCGACAACAAGATTACACCAGGTCAAGCTCGGCTATTGGTGAAGCTTACTCCTAGGAATTTGAAGTTCTCAACCCTCTTGTCCTCAGCACCACTGATGTAGACAGGACCGTATGCACTGCACCCCCTCCCCTTTCCTACATTCAAAGACTAGTTCTTTTGTAAGGGGAAAGGTTGTTATAACACCATGTTACAAGGCTCTCTATCTCCTTCTTGTACTAATTTGAGGTACAGCCCAATGCAGTGGTATCATCTTCAAACTTGTAGGTGGAGTTAGAGCAGAACCTGGCCATATAGTGAAGAGATTTGGAGGCTGAAGATGCAACCTCGCGGGGCACCTGTGTTGAAAATAATCATGGCAGAAGTTTAACTTCTTATTCTTACTGACCGTGGTGATTCAAGGATAGAGTTGCAAAGGCTTCAAGTTGCACATTGGATGCTGAAGGAATTTGTCTGCCTTTCATATTTTGCACAACCTCATTACTTGCACTTAGGGATACACAAGAAAGTATTTCCCTTACACTCAGCAAAATGAGCAAAGGCCTCACAAGTCAGGGAAATCACACCAATTATACCATATTACACACTTGATTTAACTAACTACCTCATGTCCATGCTCCTGTATATCTTAAATGTTCCTCTGCCTCCCATTATGGTCCTTTCACTGTTACCTTAGTCTTGCTGTGTAGAAAACACAAAGTACACTGCAGATGCTGTGGTCGAAGCAACACATACAGCACGCTGGAGGAACTCAGCAGGTTGGACAGCATCCGTGGAAACGAGTGGTCAATGTTTCGAGGCCACATCATTCCCTCCGCGACTGCCTGGTCCACACGTCCCTCCCCACAGATCTCCCACCTGGTACTTATCCCTGCAAGCGTAAGTGCTACACCTGTCCCTACACCTCCTCTCTTACCACCATTCAGGGCCCCAAACAGTCCTTCCAGGTGAGGCAACACTTCACTTGTGAGTCTGTTGGGGTCATCTATTGCATCCGGTGCAGCCTCCTCTACATCGGCGAGACCCAACGCAGATTGGGGGACTGCTTCGTCGAGCATCTCCGTTCCGTCCGTCACAACAGACAGGATCTCCCTGTTGCCACCCACTTCAACTCTGCTTCACATTCCTATTTAGATATGTCCATACATGGATTCCTCTACTGCCATGATGAGGCCAAACTCAGGTTGGAGGAGCAACATCTCATATACCGTCTGGGTAGTCACCAGCCCCTTGGCATGAACATTGAATTCTCCAACTTCCGGTAATTCCCTTCCATCTCCCTTCCCCCATCCCAGTTTCACTCTGCCTCCTCTTCCAGCTGCCTGTCACCTCTCTCATGATTCTGCCTTCTTCTACTACCCATAGTGCTTTCCCCTTACATTCCTTCTTCACCTCTCCTGCCTATCCCCCTTCCTGCTTCCACTCCCCCACCCCTTGATCTTTCCTCTGATTGGTTTTTCACCTGGCACCTACCAGCCTTCTCCTTCCCACCCTCCCCCCATCTTCTTTATAGGGCCCCTACCCCCTCCCTCTTCAGTCCTGACATAGGGTCTCGGCCCGAAACGTTGACTGCTCATTTCCACGGATGCTGTCCGATCTGCTGAGTTCCTCCAGCGTGTTGTACGTCTTGCTGTGTAGGAGACCACTGATGACTGTGGAGGAAAACTTTGAGTCATACTGTGCTGAGCAAAGAATCTGTACAATGGCGTAGTGGTTAGCATAATGCGTCGTCATTTGGGGATTCAATTCCACCATTATCTGTACATTTTCCTTATGACTGTATGTGATTCCTCTGACTGCTCTGCTTTCCTTTCACAATCCAAAGACGTATGGGTTAGTAGATTAATTAGACACATGGGTGTAATTGGGTGGCATGAGCAGAAGGACCTGTTCTAGTTCAGTATCTCTAAATAAGCAATATAACATTTAAAAAAAACTTAAAAACCACAAGAGATTGTGCAGATGCTGGAATCTTGAGCAACGCACACAAAATGTTGTTGGAACTCAGCAGATCAGGTAGCATCTATGGAGGAGAATAAAGAGCCAACATTTTGGGCCGAGACCCCTCTGCAGGATTGGGAAGGAAGGGGCAGAAGCCGGCATAAGAAGGTGGGAAGAGCACAAGATGGCAGGTGATAGGTGAGACCAGATGAGAGGGAAGGTGGGTTGCTCTGGGAGGGGGAGACTAATGTGAGAAGTTGGGTGGTGTTAGGCAGAAGAGGTAAAGTGCTCAAGAAGGAGGAAACTCTCAGAACAAGATAATGGAACATGGGATAAAGGCAAGGAAGTGGGAAAGAATGGAGAGATGATGAACAGGTCATGAAGACAGGGAAATGGAAAAAAATGGTGAATAGGGCCAGCCTTTCTCTTCTATTTTCCTGCCACTTCCCGAATTTTTCAATTCTCTCTAAATTAAACATGTATCTCGCCCTTGAAATATATTCAACGTCTTAGCTTCCAAAGCTCTCTGCATTAGAGAACTCTAGAGATTCATAAGAAAAGAAACCCTTCCCCCTTTTGCATAAGTGGAGTCATGAGATTCAATTCAAAATTCTTCATGAACAGTGTAATGACTGTTATAATCTGAGTTTATCTACCTATATTTCCTGAATCCACATCTGTTTATTGAACGCCATTCACTAGGCTGAGAAAAGTGAGACAAGCATTGCCGTACTTGCTATCTAAAGAACTGCCAGAGCTGGAGATACTCAGCAGGTCAGGCCATGTCTATTGGAAGAGAAACAGAGTTAATGCTTCAGATCAAAGACCCTTTGTCAAAACTCGGAAGGAGAAAAAGAAGTCCATTAGACTTTGGGGACCTGAAATCCCACACAAAGTTATTGCCATCAGGCTGAGAATATTTTTGGTATGTTCTGAAACAGAACATCAGAAATGCTGGAAATGATAGCAAACAGGGCAACTTGCTTTGTCTTTTGTCAACATAATGAGACAGCTGAGGTAGAGGTATAAAGGCTTGATTTAGGCATCAAGGAATTGTCATCTGCTCTGATAAACGATTCTGGATCTGAAAGGTTAACAGTTTCTCTTTCCAGAAGAAGGGCCTCAACCCAAAATTTGGACCATCCATTTCCCTTCACAGACACTACCTGACCAGCTGAGTTCCTCGGGCTTATTGTTTCTTACTCCAGGTTCTAACACCTTCAGTCTCTTGTTCTCCTCTTTCCACAGATGCTACCTAACCATCTGAGTGTTTCCAGTGTTTTCTGTTTTTATTTCAGATTTCTACCACGTGCAGTTTTTTCTATCTTCCAAGGATATTTTTTTCTCTAAGCCTTGATGTGCTATTTATCCATCGGAAAGATGGATGGGGCATCTTAGATTGGACATTCCTAGATTGTCGGTGAACCTTGACTTCCAATCTCATTCCACATAAAGTTGATTGTTTTACAAGTACAAAATAAACAAATATTATAATCATGACATCATTGTGCAGCCAACAGACAGAGAAACCACAAAGCCCATTATTTTAATGTTCCTTTTGCAGCAGACATAATATTTAGATTGCACCTAACACAGCAAACTAGAATGCAATGTTTTTCAATTTTGTCATTAGCCATCATTGTTAGAATGAGTTTTTGTTTTAAAAGAAAACAACGTATCTCCTGCATTTCTATGAAGATTACCAGTGCAAAAATTGAGTGGATAGGTAGATAAGGGTTGAGTTGGTTGGTGATGATATAACTCAATATATCATCTCAGAATATATTATTTCCTAAATCTGATGCTTCAGTGGAGAAAGTAATGGAAATATTGTAAAGGAATAATGTGTCAGATGGAGAGGAAAGCAGTGTCTAAACACCTCCAACAGTGAGGGCTAATATGACATTTCTCCTCACCCTTAGTCAATGGTTCAATTTAAGAGAAAGTATACAGTATACAGCCTGAAATCCTTACTCTTCACAGACATCCACAAAATGGAGGGGAAAACCCCACAGAATGAATGACAGAAAAACATTAGAACCCCAAAGCCCCCCTCACATGCACAAGCAGCAGTAAAAACATCAGCCCTCCCCACTCCCCCTACGTTCCAGCAGAAAGCATTAAACCACCCACCAAGCAAAATCAAGCACCCAGAGACCATGAGCTATAGGCTGTCAAAAACTATTGTTCATTCCAGTATTTGATAAAGACACAGAGGAGGTCAACAGCTTGCTGTTTGGATGTTACAGTCTGCAACATCACTTATTTCGAATTCCTCTGACTCGAGAGTCTGTCACTGGCACAGAGGGGCCTCTCTTTCAAACTTTGGCAATGCTTCAGTCAGTAACATCAGTGAGGAATCAAGTTGTCCACAAGGCACACACCTTCCAAGCCACTCCTGAAGATCCTGATCAGCAGCTCCAGAAGAGCAAGAACCCAACATCCATGCAAATGTAGTTTGAGAGCAGCTGTAGATCATGGACTCCAACAGGACCCCAGCCACCTTGTATAGGGGGGAAAAAAGCATAAGAACAGAAGATTTAAACTGTTTTGCAGATGAGCTTGAAGAAGTCACCCAGGTCGCAAAAACCTCCGGCGCAATCTTCTTCACACCACAGGGAGCAATACTAATCTGAAGAATGTGCTAAAACACAACTCAGATCACTGGAGGAACTCAATGGGCAGCACTTAAAGGGGGGAAATGGCCAGTGGATGTTTTAATTTTGAAACTCTTCATCTTTACTAATGAAGGGTCGCAACCAAAAGGCTCAAATGTCCATTTCCCGCCACAGATTGTGCCTAATCTGCTATGCTTCTCCAGTGCTCTGTGTTATTGGGAAGACCTTCCATTTTATTTTGATAAACCCTGTCATAATTCCAATGCTTTAAGAATAATCAGGTTTATTGAATTCAGTTTCTAATATACAATGATGAAGTTTGATGAGTGACTTTAGCAGTATAATTCAGTTACAGAACTAATCTGACAAACTTGTTGGAATTCTTTGAGGAGATTTCAAGTAGGGTAGATAAAGGAGATGCAGTAGATGTTGAATATTTGGACTTTCAGAAGGCCTTTGACAAGGTGCCACACGAGGCTACTTACCAAAGTTAAGAGCCCATGGCATTACAGGAAAATTACTAACATGGTTAGAGGATTGGCTGATTGGAAGAAGGCAGTGAGTGGGAGTAAAAGGATCCTTTTCTGGTTGGTTGCTGGTGACTAGTGGTGTTCTGCAGGAGTTGATGTTGGGACCACTTCTTTTAATACTGTATATAAATGATTTAGATGATGGAATAGATGGCTTTGTTGCCAAGTTGCAGATGATACAAAGATTGGTGGAGGGGCAGGAAGTGTTGAGGAAACAGGTAGGATGCAGAAGGACTTGAACAGATTAGGAAGATGGCAAGAAAGTGGCAAATGAAATATAATGTTGGAAAATGCACGGTCATACACTTTGGTAGTAGAAATAAACATGAGAAAACTATTTTCTAAATGAGGAGAAAATCCAGGAATCTGAGATGCAAAGGGACTTGGGAGTCCTTGTGCAGAACACCCTAAAGGATGACTTGCAGGTTGAGTTGGTGCTGAGGAAGGCAAATGCCATGTTAGCATTCATTTCAAGAGGTCTAGAATACAAGAGCAAGGATGTCATGCTGGGTCTTTATCAGGCACTGGTGAGGCCTCACCTTGAGTATTGTGAAGAGTTTTGGGCCCCTTATCTTAGAAAGGAAATGCCAGCATTGGAGAGAGTCCCGAGCATGTTCACAAGGATGATTCTGGGAATAAATGGGTTATCATACGAGGACCTTTGACGGCTCTGGGTCGGTACTCACTGGAATTCAGAAGGATGAGTGGGGATCTCATTGAAATCTTTTGAATGTTGAAAAACCTAGACAGAGTAGATATGGAAAGGATGTTTCCCATGGTGGGAGAGTCTAGGACAAGAGGGCAAGAGGGCACAGCCTCAGGATAGAGGGGCACCCTTTCAAGACAGAGATGTGGAGAAATTTCTTTAGCCAAAGGGTGGTGAATCTGTGGAATTTGTTTCCATATGCAGCTGTGGAGGCCAGGTTGTTGGGTGTATTTAAGGCAGAGATTGATAGGTTCTTGATTGGACACGGCATCAAAGGTTACAGGGAGAAGGTCGGGAACTGGGGTTGTGGATGTGATTTTAAAAAAAGGATCAGCCGTGATTGAAAGGCGAAGCAGACTCGATGGACTGGATAGCCTAATTTTGCTTCTATGTCTTATGGTCTTATAGTCTTTATAATATCCTAACAATTGATCCAGAGGTTCAAGCTAATCTTCCACAGTAGTAGCTAGGGAACTTAAATTCAAATAGTTAAATACTGTTAAGGAACTGAAGAAAAGGGCTAATTTCAGGAATAGAGACAAGTTTGTTAAAAACCTATCTGATTTGATGACATACTTCATGAAAGAATCCAGCATCATTCTCATTCTAGCCTACGAATGACTTCAAACATAAAGATCACGGGGAATTAGGACAGACAACAGGCGTTCACATTGCCATCAGTATCCATATCCATGAACAACATGGTCATTTACACCCATTACTCCACAAGATAACCAAACACATCAGCTCACTGTGGCTCAATATGTTTTTTAGCTTGCTTTGCACGATTTAAGTTCACTATTATGATGCAAGTTCATCAACCTCTCCACAGATTTTGCTGACCTGCTGAGTATCACCAGCATTGTGTTTTTATTTCCTTTGGAGTTATTGCCAACATTCCTCCCTGAACCATTACAGCAAACACCAAATTAACTACAGATTCATCTCACTATTCTTACTGGGATAATGTTTTCCACAAAATGGTTGCCACATTTAACTAGGAGCTGCATTGTTCTATAAAAGTACTGCTGTGTATTTAAACTTCAGTGATTTTTGAGTAACTTTCTGAATATATTGTTTGATTATGCATCCTTTATACATTTACATAATTTATCATGGGTTATATGTAAGAAGTGTGTGAATGGCATATGTCACTATGCCACGTCAATGTGAGTGCCTCGTTAAAGTACAATGAAGTACACACTTATACCCAGCTCCTACACTTTTCTTTTGATTCATTTCTGGAGTTACAGAACATACCAGCATGTTACTGTGTGAGACAAAATAGGAAATTTTGTGAATGCAGTTTATTTTATATTTCCACTGCAATAATGGAGCTCTAATAAATCAGGTATTAGCTTTATTTGTCACAAGTGCATTGCTTGGCAGCCCACAAGTGTCCCCATGCTTCCAGTACCAACGTAACACACCCACAGCTCACTGCACGCCTTTGGAACATGGGAGGAAACCAGAGCACCCAGAAGATACCAGCACAGTCATGGGGAGAATGTAAAATCTCCTTATGGATAGCGGTGTGAATCGAACCCGATATTATATCTGATGTTGTGCTAACAGCTACACTAATGTGCTATCCCAATTAGCCCAGTGAGCACTTCTCATGCATGGGTCCAAATAGTGCCATGAAACCACTCCTAGCATTACTGCCTTGACCAGCCACCATCATTTGTAATTGGGGAATTGCAATATTGCCCCTTCTCCAGCTAAAGTCATCACAAAATAGCAAGCTGCGCTCTGCTGCTGTTGTATTGCTTACTGTACTTCAAAATTCATTGAAGTAGTCAACTATCTTCCATAAATGACCATTTACATTGACTTTATTACATCCACAAAATTCAATGAAAGAATAATTGGGAGAGCAGAGCTGTCCTGGTCTAAAAAGGGCCCCAACAGCAGGTTTTCATGAGTAGGGAGTAGGCAGAATTTACGAAGGGAGAATCATAATCAAAAAGAGGGATATAGCATCAAGACACAGGGAAGTAGATTTAGGTTATGGGGAAAAGGCAGATAGGTGGAGACGAGTCCATGGCCAGATCAGCCATTATCTTATTAAATGGCAGAGCAGGCTCACCAGGCCAGATGTCCTACTCCTGCTATTTCTTATGATCTTACGTAAAGATAACCAAGTTCTTCCACTTATTTAGTCTTTTCGTGCCATCTTGAAGTTTGGACACAATGTTAATGTGGGTACATGACAACCAATTTGATCCCAGGAATGTTCTGAAGTAGTATGGCATTGGCAGAATTTATTTTGGAACTCAGTCGTGGAGAATTATCACAGTCTATCAGAATAATGTTCTTGTATTTTGTTTTTTTTTAAAAAATACTATTGCGGGATCTTTTAAATCCTCTCAAGGCGGCAGGGATAAGGAATGCAGCAAGGCTACAGGTTAACCCTTCGAGATCCACCCTCTATTCACAAGCAGCGATATCACACACAGACACAGCATATAAGGAAGATATAGGCCAAATTATTGCCTCCCCCAAAGATACTTGAGATTTAGGCCAAGCATGAATGAAAGGTATGATGAATTCATAAAAGAAGTCGACACAGCCTCTAAGCTGAAGAATTTTGCTGATGGCCTGAGGTATGCAAGAGTGATTTGTAGAACAAGATGGAAGCATCTTATTCTTAGTACTTTAGAAACATGGATGGAAACCTGTAGGTGTTGCAGGCCCCAGCACTTCCCAATCCTGGTGACTGCCACAGGCTGCAAAGCCTGTTGTGTGGAACATAGCAGACAGAAGCCCACCCAACGCCAAAATACATTCCATGCTGAACTTGGGAAGCGGGCACCATTGAGATGCCATGATTGGCAAGTCCTTATCTGTTTGTTTCCTGTGATCTATGTATGGCAGGCACATGACCCTTCACCTACATTTCTGGGCTTGCATCCAAATAGGCATCTGTAGCAAGAGTGAAAGTAATTTCAGTTTTTTGGTAGCAGAATAATATTACTAACATCAGTCACTTGACCAACTGGTAAATATGACATTTGCCTTTTTTTTTCCAAGCTTCAATGCTCTGCAGCCTCTTATAATCCTATGCACGGACATATATATACCAACTGGAATGCTCTCCACCATATATCTGCAGAAAGTTGCACGAGTGTTTGCTGACACACCAAGTCTCCTTAAACCCCTAATGAAGTAGAGCCACTGGTGTGTTTATTTCATGATTGTATCAATCTGTTATGCATTGGATAGATCATGAGTGAACTTGAAGCGGTGCAGCTTGAGAATCACAACTACATCCAAGTCTGTACAGTCAATAAAGATGCTTTAATGCGATTGGACAATCTACCACTGCTGAAAACCAAAAGAAAGTGCTGACTATGGCTGTACTATCCTCGTAAGGGGGACTCCTTGGAAATGAGGCTGTCACTCAAGCTACTAGTGCATAAAAAAATGAGGCATTTGAATCCCAATACTGACCACCTTGCTGGAAAACCTCTGGCAAATAAAACTGAAGATCTCAGAGCCGGGGTGCTGTATCAGGGGGACACAAGGACCACTTATGTCCTTTGTTTCACGGAATATTGGTTAACCCATTCTGTACTGGACACAATGATTCAGGCTGACAGGTTCACTATACACAGCACAGGTCTGTCAAGTCTCTCAAAAGCAGAAGTGTAGGTACATGCCTCATGATCAATTCCTCGGTGCAAAAATGTATCAGTGTTGTCCCAATTCTGCTCACCAGACCTGGAATATCTTGCTATGAAGTGTCATTTGTTTTACCTGCCGTGACAGATTCCTGCAATCATTTTGGTAGTGGAATACATTCCACCTCAGGCCAATGTCAGACAGGTTTTAGATGATCTGAGCAATGGGATCAACGTGCCAGCAGAGCTCACCATCATTTTGGGAGATTTTAACCAGGCCAGCCTGAAAAGGTCAATAAATTCAGGGATTCATCTTGGAACCTGGATGAGTATGTTACTGACTTCATTAAAATCTGTGTGGATGAGTGTGCCCACAAAATCTTGCTGTACATTCCAAAACCAAAAGCTGCGGAGGAACATTGACAGCCGTGGGCTAGATCTGTGCCATTCAAGTTGGGTGACCCAGGACTGCACAAAAAAAAAGCAAACATGTATGACTTGCAGAGGGCTATTTCAAGAGCGAACAGACAATTCCAAGCGAGGTTGGAGGCGATATTGAATGCACATCAACTCCGGGAGAATTTCCAAGACGTTACATCCTACAGAATGAAACCCAACATCATGAATGGCAGCAATGCTTCACTGCCAGACAAGCTCAATACCTTTGAAATGGAAAAACATCAGGCCATCTTTCAGGAAGGTGAACCCTCGCAAAGTGGCTGGCCCCGATAAAGTACCTGGTAAGGCTCTGAAAACTTATAGCAACCAACTGGCAAGTGTATTCAAAGACATTTTCAACCTCTCACTGCTACAGTCGGAAGTTCTCACCTGCACAAGAAAAGCAGTGTGAGCTTCCTTAATGTCCATCGTCCAGAAACACTCACATCTATGGTGATGAAATGTTTTGAGAGGTTGGTCATGTCTAGAATCAACTCTTGCCTCAGCAAGGACCAGGAACTGCAATTTGCTTATCACCACAATAGGTCTATGGCAGATGCAATTTCAATGGCTCTTCATGCAGCCTTAGATCCCTGGCACCTATGGCAGGATACTGTTCATTAACTATAGCTCAGCGCTTAACACCATCATTCCTACAGTGCTGATCAAAAAGCTACAGAACCTGAGCATCTGTACCTTCCTCTGCAACTGGATCCTCAGCTTCCTAACAGGAAGAGCACAATCTGCGAGGATTGGTGATAGCATCTCCTAACGGATGATCAACACTGACGCACCTCAGGGATGTGTGCTTAGCCCACTGCTCTACTGTCTATACCCATGACCGTGTAGCTAGGTATAGCTCAAATGCTATCTATAAATTTGCTGATAAACCATTGTTGGCAGAATCGCAGAAGGAGACAAGGAGGCATACAGGAATGAAATATAACAGCTAGTTGAGTAGTGTCATAGCAACAACCTTTCACTCAACATCAGTAACACCAAAGAGCTGATTGTGGACTTCTGGAAGGGCAAGACGAGGGAACACAAACCAATCCTCAGAGGGATCAGAGGTGGAGAGAGTGAGCAGTTTCAAGTTCCTGGGTGTCAGGATCTCTGAGGATCTAACTTTGTCCTCAACACATCAATGCAGCTATAAAGACAACAAGTTAGAGGCTGTATTTCATTAGGAGTTTGAAGAGATTTGGTTTGTCAACTAAAACACTCGGAAACTTCTATAGATGTACCGTGGAGAGGATTGAAAGAAGCTACACAAAGTTGTAAAACAATCAGCTCTATCTTGGGTACTAGCCTCCATAGTATCAGAGACATTTTCAAGGATTATTAAGGACCCCCATCACCCGGGACATCCCCCTCTTCTCATTGTTACCTTCAGGAGGAAGGTACAGAAGCATGAAGTCACTCACTCAGCAACTCAGGAACAGCTTCTTTCCCTCTGCTATCCGACTTCTATATGGATATTGAACCCATGAACTCTACCTCAGTTTTTTTCTTCCTGTTTTTGTACTATTTTTAATTTAAATATTTAATATACAAATATGCTGTAATTTATTTATCATGTATTTTTGTAGATATATCATGCATTGCATTGTACTGCTGCTGCAAAGTTAAAAATTTCATGATATTTGCTGGTGATATTAAACGTGATTATGAAATGTTGATGGCCAGGAAATTGAAGTTGTTCACTCTTTCCATCAGTGACCCCTCGATGAGGACTGGTGTGTATTCTCCCGACTTCCTCTTCCTGAAATGCACAGCAAGTTCCTTGGTCTTGCTGATATTTATTGCAACACCACTCAACCAGCTGATCCATCTCATTGCTGCAGGCCTCTTCATCATCTGAGATTCTGCCCACAAGTTTATAGATGGTATTTCAACTGCACCTAGCCACTCTGTGAGGGTAGAGAGAGTAGAGTATGTGCTATGCACACATCCTTGAGGCGCTCATGTTGACTAGCAGTAAGGAGGAGATGCTATTCCCAATCCACACTGACTGTGTGTGGTCTCCTGATAAAGAAGTTGAGGACCCAGTTGCAGAGAGAGGGGTATAGTGACCAAGTTTTCAGAGCTTGTTGATCGGTGCTAAGGGGATGATGGTGTTGAGCACTAAGCTATAAATGCTCAGCAGCAACCTGACATACATTATGCTCCTAAGCCAAATGGAAAGCTAGTGAGACTGCATCTGCTGTAGACCTGTTGTGGCAGTAGGCAAACTGCAGTAAGCCCAGGTCCTTGCTCAAGCAGGAGTTAATCCGAGGTATAGCGGCAAAACCAAATCATAAAATCAAAACAATTGCCATTAGCCTCTGACTGCAACGGAGTTGTTATACTTGTATGACGCTCCACCAGCTCCAATGATTGCTCCAAAGATCAAATCCTTCATTAGCAATTAACAAATATACAATCTTAAAGCAACAAATTTAAGTATAAGCTAAGCACAATTCAGCAGTATTAGGCATTGCCTCTGCGATATTAAGCAGTCAGCAAAAGATATGACCTCAGCCGGTCAAGCTACAAACTGCCAGGAAATAAGAATATACAACTTGTCTTTTACCACATGTGACTAGTTACCATAATAAATGTTCAACACGGAATATAAGGCAAAAAGACCCGATACATGGCTCGTACACTAGCCATTCACAAATTCTCAACGTACTTCATTGCAGTAGATGTGACTTATACTTGCCAATAGCATTCAGTACATATAAAAAAAATTAAATTGTACAGTAATGGTACTCATTCAAATCAGCCAAATTTCCTTAGCAAAAAAGGCTCAAGCTTTGTCCAAAAGCTGGTGATTGACTCATAAACCTTTCATGTATATGGCTCACTCAGCTCCTGTCACTTGGTTGTGTCATCTCACCTACAGCCTGAAAATATTATTATACAACTCATCAAATGGAACACCACTTGATCTACAAGTTGCAAATAACTCTCCAAAATGCAGGAAGTAATTTAGTGGCTCTTACCATCCAGCTGCAGCTTAGAGAATGGAGTTAATAACCAAAGTAGTTAGAAGCCAGACAGAATGAAGCTGCACCTCAGTTTGCTAGAGTTTGTGCATCTCAAGAGTTTAGTGATAGTTAGGCCTTAGACTGGCCCCAAGATTCAGCAGCAAGGGGCACGCATCTCCAACTGTAATACTGTGATCCATTTGTAGAACAAGCTGCCCTCATCCTGGATACTGGGAGGAAACGGACTCCATCAGAAGCAACCGAGCAAGCAAAGGCGGCACTCAAGCACGGGGACATCGTGGGCCGACTGCATCAAGGGAGGAGCGGTCTGGTCTGGAACAAGGCTGCTCCGTCCCAGAGACGCGGGCTCATGATGCAGGAGATGTATCGGCAGGAGGCGGCAAGGTGCACAAAGGCCGTCGCTCAGGCAAGGCAAGGGCAATGGATGAGATGGGAGGGAGTGGAGAAAAGAAAGATCTCCTGGAGAGAGCTGTGGGAGATGGAGACATTCAGAGTGAGCTTCACCATCAGGGCTGCCTACCATGTCTTGCCGTCTCCCATGAATCTCAGCCAGTGGTATGGAGCAGACCCCACATGCTCCCTCTGCCTGACTTCAGCAACACTAAAACACATTCTGCTGGGCTGCAAGACCAGCCTCACTCAAGGCCGATACACCTGGCGGCACAATCAGGTGCTACGGTGTCTGGCAGCAGAGCTGGAAAGTCGGCAGACGAGCATTAACACTCTCCATCCCCCGTCATCCCGCTGGCCATTAACAGCATTTGTCTGGGAAGGTGAGGATCAAACCAGACTCCCCACATTAAGACCAGACACCGGGCGGCTGGGCAGGGCATGTGATTGGAAGATGGTGGCAGACGTAGGCCAGAGGCTCTGCTTCCAACTGAAATCGCGAAAACCAGCCTCAGACCAGACCTTCTGCTATGGTCGGCCTCACTCCATCTTGTTTACATCATCGAGCTTACAGTGACCTGGGAGCATGCAATGGAGGCCCACGAGTGCAAGAAGCTGAGGTACGCTGAGCTTGCAGCTGATGCGTAACAACATGGCTGGAAAACTAGGGTGTGACCGATCAAAGCAGGCTGGAGAGGATTTGTAGCCACATCAACATCAAGACTGCTCCTGGAGTTAGGAGTGTGAGGGAAAACACACTGACAAACAGTAAAAGACCTCTCCAGAGCTGCTGAAAAGGGTAGTCAGTGGCTGTGGATGAAGGGGAAGGATTCCATCTGGGCCCCCGAGTGAGCGAAAGGCATCTAGGGGGTGAGCCCGGGACACCGGGATTCACTGCTGAACCCTCCAGAGGTGCCGTGGGCCTATCAGCGAAACACTGAGGAAAGAGGGTGCCCACTTGATAACCCAGAAGATGGCACCACACACTTGGCCACCCCACAGAGTCTAGGCAGCAGGGCTCAGGAGTGCAAATAAGTGATATTGACATCTAGACCTACAAAGCATCAAACATACCGAGTAGAAATTTCATATTGATGATGCAAACCGCAGGTAAAGACTTTTCTTTGCTTCATTTTTGGTGCAGTGGATGGAAGCTTTGCTGTGAGTGAGCCACAGGGTTGAAACACTTGCTGGAGGTACAGCAAGTGTCAGTTGGGCTTTGCAACAGATGATTCCCGTAGAAAAAACCCCAAGCCCAAAATCCAGATGAATGCACCATTGCTGCACTGGAGGCTCACAACTTGGGAGAGTTATTAAACTTTAATCAAAGACTGCAACAGGTAACAGGCCAATCACATCTCCATGCAGCAAGACAACATTGATCTGTTCTAGTTTCCACTTCCAACGTTTCTTTTGCAGTTTCGGAAAAGTCAACATGCATTGGCACAGGTCACATGGAGATGGTCTGGTTTTAATAAACAAGCAAAAATGGCAACCTATAATTAAAATAAATTCCATTCTATGTGTTTCCAAAAATGGCATAAACAGACTGGGCTAAATGCTCTTTTTTTTGTACGAAGATGGAAGGCAAATTAAAACTAATTTAGGTTTCTGAATATTAAGCCAAAGTTCCATCCTCAGAAAACTGTCACAAATTCCGCGGCATGATCTTGGAGAGAGGGAAAATTGTTGCAGTTCTCTGGCCAATATCTGTTCTTCAACAAGTACTTATAAAATGATTTGGTAATTATATCATTCATGCCGGTGGGAACAATCCGTCATGTATTCAAAGCTTGCCACGTCTCCTTCGTGACAACAGCGTTAACACTAATAGCCAAACCACACTTCCAAGACTTTCAGAAGTTCATAAATGTGCCATCCCAACAGGCAAGTAATCAGAATGACCACTTCGTGGAGGATGAATACTAAACAAAGGCATTCCCTTCGTTTTATCAACACAAGAGACTTTACAGATGCTGGAAATTCAGAGTAACACACAACAATGCTGGAGGAACTTAAAGGGTCAGGCAGCATCTATGGAAATAAATAAACAATCGACATTCCTAAAGGCTACATTTTTCAGTACTTTAACTTAGTGTACTTTCTACTGTCATCTAGAAACACGTTTCAAACGAGTGCTATTAAAATTAACAATTTGATTTGGACCAAAGGCCTGTGCACCCAGCAGGTGTTTCACTAGGTCCGTATTCAAGCAAGGCAACTGAAATGTTATGCCTTTTAGGAAAGAAAGGGTGCTGCCCAAAAAACGGTTCACAGGCCAGGGCTAGGGAGTTGGAATGTCTGAACAGGCCTAATGGGGCAAGGGTGCAGGGAATTAGGGTTTGATCTATGGAGTTAAAGTTCAAAGGGGACAGGGGATGGTGATGTTAAATAGGCCAGATCATAGGGCAAGAGGGGATGGTTTAGTAGAATTTACTTAAATATTACATCCATCCCACAATGTGAGGGAGTAAAATTCTTTGCATTATGACTCCGTTACAAAGTACAGACCAGGGTGGGACCAGGCTTTGGGGTGATTGGGAGATGAGCAACAGCACATTGTGGGATTGACAGAAAATGTGAGACAAGAACATTCCCGGCAGGCTCTTAACCCCACCATTGTGTCAGTGAGATTGTGTCCTCAGTCAGTTCTTGAATCTCTAACAAGTCCTTTGCAGAGTGACAGTGACGCAAGCTCAGTCCTGACCTCAGGGCGCTGTGTAATGATTCTGTGCTTGCTCTGTGACCTCATGGGTTACCTGGGGCTTCCCAAAAACATGGCTTGATAACAGCCACTAAACTGCTCCTAGTGTGTAGAATCCATGGGGGGTGGGAAAGAGGTGCAGAGGCTGACACAGATAGGAACATGGAGAGAATGAAATGACTTGGTATCGGGCCTAGTGTAAAATTGGATGCTCGATGGTCACCATTCTCAGCGGGCTAAGGTCCAGTGTACACTTATGGCCGATGACCCAGCATGCAATGGGCTCAAAAACCCAGCCAGCTACGTCACAGGATCTTCACAGACCAACGGTGGGCTTTCTGCACAGCTACTCACATACTCCTTTGAAGGGCGATTCTTGTCAAAACCAATTATTACCTACAGCACTCCCTCAAAATGGTGCATCAGAGGGAATGGCTGCATCTCGCAATGGAAGCTGCATGAGTTGTGCAAGGATATCTGCAACCCTGAAAGCACCTGGATGAAAGAGGGAAATGGTTAATATCACATTTCAGCCGCACAAAAGACCATCTTTAGTAGCATCATGCTGGGGGATAAAATATAGATTTATTCTCAGGCCACAGTGCCTACTCTACCAACAATGGGTTAGCTGCAGCTTCTTTTCATTCTACCACATGGCTGGTCCATAAAACTTCAATAGTTCAATTACTTTCTAAAGCAATGCACTTGGAGGTCAGAACTCTCATTGATTATGCACTGGATGTTAATGGACTATGCTTTCCCTTTACAAGCTTTGATTTAAAGTTATTTAATCTATTATCCTTTTAATATCTTTGGGACAGCTTTTACATATTGTATAAGAGACGGCAATTATAAAATATCTTCATCTACTGAGGAATGGTTGCTCAGCAATACGGAGCTACGGGCAGCATCAGTCTTTTGGCATCTTGCCAAAGAGTCTCTTGATCTCAGGGTTAATAGTGTCTTCAGGTGATTTGACTGCAGAGGTGCTGAGTTTAATCTCATTCTCAGAGTCCACCTATCTACAGGGTCACCGTGCAGGGACTTGAAGCAGGAAAATTGATTCAACTTTTCTTTTTGGCTCCCTTCTGGCTGGGGATGGCATGCCTTCCCTTTCGTACTACCTGGACAGCTCACTACAAGCATCCCTTTGCTGAAGCTGCTCTGCATGAGGTTTCTTCTTAAACCTTCACTCTGTTAATCAAGAGGGACTACTGAGCCACCTCGTCAAATTCGGCTCTTTGGCTGCCTATCGTCAGCAGTGGAGGCCGAGCTCTCAACAGTCAACTTTGCTGAAGGACACAAAAAGGAAATGGACCTCATCTAATACTTTCAAAGATTGGTTCCTCCACCGTTCTGTCCCTGTTGCAAAACGTTACTGTTCAACAATAAATATCAGTCAGAATTTGGTAGTGTGTAAACAGTCCTTCAGTCCAACTCATCTGGGCCAACCAAAATGTCTACCCAAGCTAGCCCCATTCACCTGCATTTGGCCCATAAACCCAAAGGCCTGTTTTTAAAATCAACATACCTGCTGAAATACAATTTCTTCTGGCAGTTTGTTCCATGTACCCATTGCCCTTCTGTGTGGTAAAGCTGCCCCTCTGGTCCCTTTTAAATCTTTCCCTTCTAAACGTAAACATAGTTTGCAACTGACCTATACTGGGAGGAAGGAGTGACCATTCACCTTATCCAGAGCACATGTTCAGAATCAGGTTTAATATCATCAGCACACGCTGTTGTCTTTACAGCAGCAGCACAATGCAATACAACATGTGACAGCAAGCAGATGTATTCAATTGTTAAGTAGTGCAAGAATAAAAATAAAAAGTTGTGATATAGTGTTCATAGGTTCAATGTCCATTCAGAAATCAGATGGCAGAGGGGGGGGGGGGGGGGGGGGGAGGAGAAGAGGCTGCTCCTGAATCGCTGAGTGTGTACCATCAGGCATCGTTCCTTGATGTCCTGGATACTATGGAGGCTAGTACCAGTGATGGAGCTGACTAATTTTACATCATCATGCTGCTTCTTTTGGCCCTGTGCAGAATCACTCCCACCCCCACCGTGCTGCAGCCAGTTAGAATGCTCTCCACTGTACTTCTGTAGAAATCTGTGAGTGTCCTTGCTGACATACCATATCTCAAACTCCTAATGAAGTATAGTAGCTGTTGTGCTTTCTCGGTGTTAATATGTTGGGCCCAAGGAACTTGAAATTGCTCACCCTTTCCAGTTTTGACCCATCTGTAAGGACTGGTGTGTGTTCCCTTATCCTTTCAAAAGTCCACAATTAGTTCTTTGTTCTTAGACATTAACCGCAAGGATCCCAGCCTATTTAATGCCATGGACCAACACCGATAATGCAAGGGGTCTGTGGAGCCCAGGATGTAAACTCTGGGTCAATAAAGTACTGGATGGGTCAGGCAACATCAGCTGCCTGATGTCCCTTGCTTAAGAGGCTGCAACTGCTATCATTTTATGGGTAGGGCATATTGTTTCTATTCCCAAAGCTAAACTTCCAAAACAGATTCAAGGGCATTCTGAAACCCCTTGAAAAAATCAGCCTGTCCAATCCTTGGTAATTCTGAGCCAACAACCACTTAAAGTGGCATTAAGCCCATACATCAGGGGCATCAGCATAATCAGGATAACTCCTCCTCCCAAATCACTCTCCATCAAGTATCTTCTGTCCCGATGTGAAAGACTGCAAAGTCCCACTGGAACCCAGCCACCTCAGAGCAGGTAAGCCGTCCAGTACTGTTTGTGGAACCTTATGGTGCCAAAACTCCAATGTTTCTTGAAAAGGATTACTTTTTCAAAGTCTCATTTTTTTAAATCCTAAAGTTACTGCAGGTCCGGTCCTACTTTTGCATATTTAAACGTTTTGTTAGTGACACAAAGGTTTGCTGAGCACCAGTTACTACAAATACATGCACACAGATAACTTTTGTTTAAACCTGATGCGTGCCCATGGGTTTCAGTTAGTGAGTGTCTCTTTAACAGACGCCAGGATGAGGCGAGACTATGATATCGGTATAACAAGCTGCGACAGACCACTGGGATTTTCAGTTTGTAAGGAGACAGAGACAGACACTTTGGACTGCAAGCTGCCAGTAAGGAGCTCGTTCAAAATGAGTAATGTCTGATACTTTCCCATGCCCGAAAGATTGGGTTATCAACGACACACCGTGCACTGGATGTGTTACGTGGTAACCACTTGGAAGAAAGCATATTTTGTGACTATCTGCTGGTGATATTTTGGAACAACTCGACTGATATCTTTGGCGACTGTTTGCCCAGCATGGAATCTGTGGAATTCTTTGTAATTGTCTTCTCTCTACATTTTAACGTGGATTTACAGCCTCTCTCATCATTTATTCCATGGATTACTGGACCTTTCTACTTTGGCATCTGAATCTTAAGACTTAAAATAATTGTTCCTAAACTTGACTGTTTGGAAGCCACACACACATACACGTATAACTCTGTTAACTTCTGTTTATTTTGTTTAATCTTTTATATAGATGATCAGATCACTCTTAAAATTAATAGATAAAATCAGTTACATCTAAAATTGGAGAGCAATGCTCTCTCCACTAGACTAACCCTCAGGCAGAAAGATGTAGTACTATCAATGTCTGGACAATTAACTTCAATTTACCAAAAAACTCACAAATCAGAGAGCTCAAAGTACTTTGTATACAATAGCTTTCAAAGGACATCTTTCTCATTGTGAAACACTGGTCAGTTCCTTGAACAGCAGAAAATTTATTGATCCACTTTTACAGATGCCATCTGACTGAAGTCTTCCTCAGGACCTTTAACATCCGCCTAAAACATGTCTTGCAATACAACTTTTCTTGTAATGCATTTCAAAATAACTAATCTATACTTTAATGGAGGATGAGTCCAAGCTACTGAAAAAAGCAAAAGCCAAGAAAGTTCCATTCCTCTATCCACAACTGCTGTGGGGAAAACTCCTTCCTTCTGCTGCAGAAGCTCCCAGTTTCCAGTCCCAGAATGGTGCTTGACCCCAACTCTCCTGATACAAAAAAAACTAATGACACATTAACTATGACCCACCCTGTAATCCACCTTTTTTCAAAAAAAACTTTCTAGAAAGCAGTAGGGAACTAAATAAAAACTTCACTCCATCTTAAATTTCTCTCCCCAGACAGTTAATCTGATTTACCATTCCAGTTAATCAGGCAGATTGACACAGCACTATAATTGCTCAAAACCATTTTTATAATGCTGTTTGTGCTGTAAATACATACTGGTATTTAAGTACATTTTATTCCATATTTGTACTCTAATCTCCAACTTTGTTATACAATTCTTTATAACTTGTGTTGAAGCCATGATACGACTAGCACAGCAAATTTGTAGTAAGTGTAAATGAATATGGCAAATTAAGTTGATCAATTTGTAGCTTGTACCATGAACGCTTGTCTCAGTTACATGTGAGAATGAACTTCCCACCTCGTTCCATCAGGATTGACTCGTCCAGTCTCTAATATCCATCATCACACACCCCCCCCCCCCCCCCCCCCACCATTTCTTTGCTTCCAAAACTCTAGAATTACTACTGCATAATCTCATTACACTGCTAAAAATGCATTTTTCCCTCCAGGGCCACAAATCCAAGTTCAAGATTCAATCACCCTTTCACTGCAAGTTTTGTTTACTTCCTCTTCAACTATTATCAACTGCCCCCTCTACTGACAACACACTTTTTGTCTCCTTGAAACTGTTCCGAACTTCTAGCTGGCATCCATCCCATCCCTAACCAAAATTTTTATCACTTGCATCCCACCCACCCTGCTGCAGTTAACTCACTCAATACCCTTGTCTTCATTGGCTTCCAGACCACCGATGCATCAAGCTTTAAATTCTCTAGCATGTTTCAAACCTTTCAAGATCCCCCTTAAATTTTAGTCTCAAGAGTTAGCCATCCCAGTGGATGGGCAGCAACAAAGATTGTTATACAAACCTATTATAGGATATTATTATATAGGCTGCTATGCTGCTTGTGTTTTCTGTGTTATATTAGCAAATTGCTTTGAGATTTTCTTAGGATATAAAGATGCAATGAAAACAATAAAAAAAATCCATTTGATCTTTACACATTTCTTGGAAAATGTCCAAAAAAGGGTAAAATGTAGTATTAATTGGGCTGTTTATCTTACTAAACCCCATTTGTTATGCAGCAATTCAGATCTTTTTGTTGTGCAAGAAGCAACTGTTAGGTACTGACAGGCTAGGCTATCATACACAACCAGTAAGAGGAACGTGCATAAGTACCGGCCAAATTACCACTTAAGCATGGAGAATAAGATCACAAAGTTAACTATCCTTGAAAGAGGCATATTTCACAACCAGCACAATACAAATGAAACAAATTCAAGTAACCTTGTAAAGACTGGATA
This sequence comes from Hemitrygon akajei, assembly GCF_048418815.1. NCBI lineage: Eukaryota > Metazoa > Chordata > Chondrichthyes > Myliobatiformes > Dasyatidae > Hemitrygon > Hemitrygon akajei. Next base: position 140,047,975 of record NC_133131.1, read on the forward strand.
TAATTTGCATATAAATAAAAACATTTCCACCACCCATCGTTCAACAACATGCTGGATGGGGATAAAAGCCATTCTCCATTCAATGGACTGCCTGACTGCTGTTTGCCAAGACATGGGGATAAAGAACAATGAGCTGCTGGGCAATTTACTAGAAATCCTATTTACATTTCCGCTTCTATTAGCTAATTATTTTCAGTGCATTACTTTTTATCAGCTTTTTTGTTTTGGGAAAATGTGATATTGAAGTAGGCAAGCAGTATAATACAGAATGCTTCCACCCCTGGCAGCTACCTTAAACTTTACATTGGGTTCCTTTTTGTAAACATTAGCAATTTTTGCCCCAATCATTCATGTAGATATTGCAATAGCCACAACATTCCAGAGCCTAATGTATTCTAGGTGGAAGCAATGATTATGAACAAACACCTACTCTCATGATACCTCAAAATCTTGCAAGCACTTATATTGTTTGTTGCACTCTTCAACACGATTGTAAAGAACAATGTTTTCCCACTCACTAGTTTAGTTGGCTTCCAGTTAGAAACATCAATAGCTCATAACTGTTTACGCATAAATGCAAGGGTGTAGTTCCTCTCCACTAGTTACTATTTCCAGGTTTGTAATTGAGTTTTCCAGTATAGACAGTATTTTGCCTTAGTATTATTGTTCAGTTCCATATCAGGGGCCAATCCATTTCTAGAATTCCACTCTGTCCTGACCATATCAGCTAGAAACAGGCAAATTGAAGACCCAGGGATGATACATTTGGAATCTTCCAAGCATTATAAATAATGGCTAACACATTTTCAATCCCCTCATTCTTGTTTCTTTCGGTTTGCGATAAGCAGTGACCGGAAGACATTTCAACCTTATAGCTAGGGGCAACTGGCATGATCAAGAAAATCATATCTTGCAACATTGGGGATTTGGGCACAAGTCAATTTTGGACATAAATGCCTAGGTACCAGATCATTTGGTAAGACAGTTCTGATCTCAGTCACCAAATCATATCGCCCCATTACAGAATTTTCTCTTACTTCTTGGGAAGCAATTTCTTTATTTTACCAACTTAATCCATTTCTCTAACTAATTTCAGGAATTCAACAAAATTGCCATTCAAAATTCAAGTGGGAAAATTCATGTATTAAATAATACATCCCAAAATGTTGCAGTAACAATCCTTGAAACAGGTTGACTCCCAGAGGAGGTAAATTCCAGTTAAAATACTGGGTGCAGTCAAAACTCAGTACTTATTATACAGCGTCATACCATTAAGCTCCTCACTGAAGGAATCACCATGGAAGGAAGTTATAAATAGCACCTAAACAGAGGAAAAATGGCTTTAAAATACAATACACATGAATAGAATGAAAAATTATCACATTCTCATTGGTCTGACTTGAAATCGAAGCAGTCATCTTCTATTAAGAGTCAGTAGTTACTAAAATAGAAGATATTACTTGTAATTACCATGTAACAAGATGCATTATTGATCAGTGATTTGCAAGCTGCTTGCATCAGGCACAGATAAGCACAATGAAAGCCATGAAGTGTGCCCTACGTGGTACTGAACTACACTTTAGATCTTATCCATAGTTAGCAGAATCTGGGTTTTCACTCTATTTGGAGGAGAAAAAATGGGTCTTCAATTTGTGAAAAATCCTCTGGGTCCATATACACTTGGAACTAAGTACCAGTAATGCAGAATATAAATTCCATAAAAATCTAGCTGTCTACGGAAGAAAAAGTTAACCCATGTAAAAAAAAAGGGAAGTCTGAACCTAGCAATTAATAAAATGTCTAGATAAAGGGCAGGGAGCAAAAATTAGCAGCCTGCATTTTATGTTTGCTTCTCTGGAGCTATAAGCATTGGTTCCTTTACTTGAAGTCTACGTAATCAATAACTTTACCTATCATTTGCATTTATTCAGGTATTACAAGGTCTTTTAACAAAATGCAAGACCCATAGTTAATAATGAATATAAAGAGTGTGAGATTGGGCATCTTACCAAGAACCTCACTTCAACTGAAGGGCCAAGGTTAAAAGGGGGAAATGCCATTTTAAAATAGAATGCCATGGCTGCAAGAAAAGCAGGAAGGGGTGCACTACATTAGATACACAAGTCAGATGTCAATTGAACATTTTAATAGTGAAATGGAACTTTCAGCAGTAAGTGTCCCCAGGACGATGCTGTTCAAGGGACCACACCGTTTTTTTTAAAAAAGGCTCATTAGTCATGGCAGGGGCTGCCGATTTCTTGGTTGCATTTAAGTGAAGGACAGATGGACTCTGAAATGTTGTAACTCAATACCTTCACTAGATCTCATTTTTAGGATTATGGACAGAACCAATGTTGAAGCAACAAATGTTTCAATTGCATAGTACTGATTAAAGGCAAAAATAAGCACATCAACAGACAAGCATAAAGTTGGTAGGCTAATGAAAAAACTGAATCACAGCTTTGGCTTTCTAACCCAATTCCACAAACCTTTTCAAACCAGCAACACACTACACTGTATTTCAAGTGAATTGTTTCCATGTAGCAATTATACAGTTCATTATGCAAGTAATGACCAGTGTATTAAATAAACTCTAATCCTCTCAGGTGTGTAAATTGGTTTTGCTCACCACCCCCCCCCCCCGTAATGCCTTCTCATGTGTTATGAAATTTGATTAAAAATTGCAGGTTATCATAAAATTTGTATTTCAACTTACCTGTAACTGAGGCTTATTATTGAAAATATTTGAGATTTAATGCGACTGCAAGCAATGGCAGGAAAAGGAACTGGAAAACCTAGAAGCAATTGTAAATTGTGTGGAGGTGGGGGCAAAGAGGTACCTGATGGTGTGTCCATCAAATGTGTCAAATGATACAGGGGTGCAGAACACAACCCTAGTGTTCAATATTCAATCCATACATAACCGACCAATAAATAATTGAGTATTACGTTTGTTTCAACCATGTTTTCGACAAGCTAATTGATATTAGGGTGGGGTACGCTGGAGCATGTAGAAACATTTCCTACTACATTCAGGCAGCATACAGAGCCATTGCATTTTTGCAGCCAGACCCCTATCTCTACCACCCATTAGCAAATGTCAATCTCACTCCATCGTCAAAAGTATTTAATTAGACCACACTGCACCCATATGCACAATAAAACCAGGATGCCTTTTATCAGAATATTAGAGAAAAAAATATATTTCATCTTTTCAATTGGAACAGGAAACATATAAAGAGCAGGAGTGCACACAAGTGTACTGTTTCTCCACTTCTGCTAGCTCAAGAAATCCATCTTTCTCTTGGACCCTTTCCTGAGCTATGCATAAAGTATCTGGAAACACAAATTCATCTTTATACAAAGTGTGCAAATGAGAAACTCGTAGCGAGGCATGCCAGAACTCTAGTATAGAATATATTAAAATCAGAGGTCCCTTGTTCAACCTAGAGTCTTCGTTCAAATGTCACCTTCAAGTTCTGATTATCTTTTCACATAAAGTGCACTTGTCCAACAGAATAGAACCGTGAGCGGCTCAGGCCGAAAGCCAGTCAAACAAACTCCAGCTTTCCGTGCCCACTGTACATCCCCCAGTGAACCAGGGAGAGAAGCCGGTCGTTGCTGAGGTCAGAGTGCCTGACCTTATCACAGGTCATGCAGCAGTTCTCGTGGCCAGTCACCGGCACCACACACTCCAAGTCCAGCTTGGCCATCTGCCCCTTTTTGGAATGGTGCCCGTGGAAGCTATAATGCAAACGGGACAGCATCTGCCGCCGCTGGTCGTGGAGCCTCTTCTCACTGCGGAGCATTCGCAGGGCCAGCATGATCAGAAGCACCAAGATGAGGCCGCCAGCTATGGGCACCGCGATAACTGCGGCCCTGAACCAGAGTTCCTTGGAGGAATTGAGTTCCTGAACCCTTGTGATGAGGTTCTTGCTACTGGAGTCGTGATGGTATCGACTTCCCTGATCTGGAAAGAAGCAGAGCAGAAAGGCTAATGAGCAAAATTGGTAGATGCTTAAGCAGCAATTAAGAACATAATGCTAATTAAACGTCCATATTCAAAGTCTAACCTGCCATTATTGAGTGACTACCTCTTTTTGTTCTCATTTTGCATTACTTGTGTTCATGCATCACACATACTGCTGCCACAAAACTAATTTCATGACATGTGATGTTGTTTCTGATTCAATTAGACTTGCTAATACTCCAGAAATATTACAAAGTATAATGACAAACTACCCTAAAACATGAAAAACACTTTGTACCACCTGTTGTGCTATCAAAACTAAAAATTTTAGCTCAGTTTGCTGACCCAGAAGGGCAAAATACTTAACATGGAAAACCTTTTACTAGTCTGCTAATGTTAGTGCAGACATTTAATACCCCATTTCTGAAGATCCAGTTTGAATCTACCCACCCCCTCCCCATGTCTCTAATTACATTAACAAAATCAATACCAGCCATCCAAAGTCTTGGCTGTCATCACCTTATGGACCAGGCAGAGAAAGCTTTCTTACCAGAGATTTCACTCCGAGGATGGGAAAGCACATCTTGGAGCCCTCTATAATTGCACATGTCATCGTAACAGCACTCTAACATGGGCCAGATCCCCGTGTGGTTCCGTGATCCTTTGGCCTGGCAAATGTTGACTGTCGTTGAGATAGTGTCCAAGCAGCCATGAGTTAAAGGAGAGTTTGTATTCTGGGGATCCAGTAATCTTGAAAAACAGGCCAACAGTTCCGACTTGCACATATAACCCGTCGCCACACAATTCGGGGCATCACAGTAACATCGAATTTCACCTGAAAAGGAGAAACCAAGATTGATAACCTGTGATTAAAAGTTACAGCGGTCATACCCACACGCAGTCGCGTACTTATTTGCTACTACACACGTGAATGATGCCAGTTCGTTACTCTCAGGGCCACAATTAATCCAGCAAAGTCGAACTGCGACCCACAAGACCGCATTCACAATCGGGCATTAAATGTTCGCTGATCAGTGAAATGGTAGATTTTTTTTTTACTTAACAGCCCGAACCTTCCACTGGAAGAAAATAACTCTACACTAATGAGCACTTCATAAATAAAACAGGCTATTTTAAAGGTGAAAGCAAACAGGAATTAAAAAAAAGACGAGAAAAGGCTTCCTTCTTACAAGAAAGGAGCCGTGCAGCTTAATTAATGGTTTGTTTTTAAAAGACTATGCCTTTCAAGCTAAGAGGAAACGCACAATAGGTGAAACATGTCAGGATGCCTTTAAGTGTCTCGCCCTGGATTTACCTTTAGGGAACTTGCCTCTCCGCGATCAGACCAAAAAGTACTCCGACTCAAAAATGCACGTGCATTTCTCTTTTAAAAAAAACCTTTTAATAGCTTCCGCTGCTGAGATATTACTTTAAAACATACAGTGCGAGTTCTTTGTATGTAAAGAGTCTCGCCGCATTCGCCCGACAGCGATCAGATTTCAAGCAGCTTCCAGTCCATTGCTAAAGACCCCGAGGAGTCGCTGCTCGTAACAAGTCGGGTCTAATGGAAGGTAAAGGATCGACTGTGTAAAATTACTAATGTGGACGCAATTAGTTACGGTATAGTCCGAGCTACTGATCTTTAAATGGGTCGGAACGGAGAAACCCGCTCTGCTTCGAGTCTGTAACAGCCTGCAACCCTCACTTTAAGGTCTGCAAAACCTCATATCCAGCCGTTTATTCTCTATTCTCGCTGCAGATTTGATTTGCATTACTTTACAAGACTGCACTCCGCCAAAATGGCTGCAAGAGCCGCTTTTTAAAAAAAACAAGAAGAGGCTTTTGATGTGTATGTTAGGAGTGATGTTTGTGAACCCCTCATCATATCATTATCAGCCACATAGTTTCGCTATCGGTGACTTCACTTTAGCCTGAATCGCTCCCAGCCCATTGCTTTGATGGGGCCAGAAACCCAGCTGCTGACGACAGGGCCCTTATTTGGGTTAATTACAAGTTTCCACCTAAATAAATAACTGATACAATTATACTGCTCATCTTAACCTCCAGCGATGATTAGCATGTTTAAACGAGAGAACGGGACGGGGTTGGGTGGGGGTGGGGGAAACACAGACCATGGAAGATATTAAGGTTAAGTGCTGAAACTTGCATTTCCCATTCTCACCGTACAGTTTATTCAAACACTTAAAACATTCTTCGGGGACGGGAAGCAATCATTCTTCCACAAAAGCCAAGAACCAAACTGCTGCACTTTCAAAAAGTCTTTGCCTTTCAAAAGCCGCTGAAGGGTTTATATTGCAACCTTTTTAAGACGGCACCGTTCCTTTTCACAGTGCAGCCTTTAATGAATTTCTGCACGCTAACAAAAACATTTTGACAACCGCTTGCCCCTTAGGTCTACTTACATCAATGGAGGGCAATGAACTACCAAGAGATTGATACCCTTAATGGAAATCAGCGGGTTAGTATTAAAAATACTGACGAGACAGAAATCGGGAGGAGGGGTGGCGGCTGAAATTATATTTTTTTCCACGACCGGGAGAGCTTGATCTTATTATAGCGTTTACCCGGATTAATAAGTTTTGAATTCAGCAACAAAAGCCCGAGAAGCAAATTGACGTGAAGAGGGGTGGATAAAGATGTAACCAGGAGCTAGGATTCACCATGGCCCCGCTAGAAGGGAGGCAAGATCCCGTGCGAAAAGCCCTCACCCGGGTCAAAGTAAATTTATCAAAGTACATACATGTCACCAAATACCACCCAAAGATCCATTTCCTTACTGGCAATCGCAGTAAATACGATAAAAAATAATTACACCCCTTCTCCCCGGGACATTAGACTGGATCACCAGACACTGCGTGTAAACAGCCCTTTCCTGGGACATTGTACTGGGCCAACAGGCACTCCGTGTAGAACAGCCCCTTCCCCGGAATATTACACCGAGTTTGCTCACCTTTGGTCAAGAGGATCGCCATCGCGCACAGTTCCAGCTGTAGCCAAAGTGTGAGGAGATTTGGATGGCGATCCATTTAAATCAGGCTGAAACAAAATAAACGAGCGAAGCTGGTGGCCCCGATCCACTCTTAAAACAAGTGGTCTCTCCTGCCAATCCCTCCGCCCTCTTCGCTCGACCTGCTAGGATCCGTGACCGTACCCGCTTGCCCTCTCTGCTCGGCTGCTTCCAACACCAGCTCCCTGCAGAGCGGTGGGGGGGGGGGGGGGGGTGATAGCAGGAGCAACGTCAGTACTGTACTCAAACTCGCTCCACCACAGGTAAGTCAGAGCCTTTTAACAGCAGCGACAACAAGCGTAACGTCGCTCCAAAGATCCTGCTGGCGCTCGTTCTTCAGCCTTCCCACTCAATGCCCACCGCTCTTGATGGATATCCCGTTCCACGTCCCCCCTCCGCGCATGTAACCAATCAGAATTTAGCCACCCGCCCAGTTCTGAGGATTGATTGGCAACTCACTGTATCCAACAACCTCCTTAAGTTGACTGACAATGCAAGAAAGTTGTTCGGGAATCATCCCGCCCCTTAAGTCTCCAATGATTGGTTGCTGTTGTTTCCAAGGTAACGTTGTTGAAAACTAGTTGCCAAATGGATACCTTGGTATGTCAATCAGGGCTATCCGCAGGTCTATTGATGCTGCGGACTAAAATGTTGGGAATTTTCCAATATAAAGGTTAACAGTATTTCATTTCCTTTATCTAATCTCTTATCCCGCACACATTTATTTTAATGTTGAGAATTAACATTACGTCTATCTGCTCGCTCTACATTAAGAATATGCTGAAATTCACACTAGTTTAAGACAGCAAGATTTGTAATAAAATAAATGCTATCTTTGTCATAGAAAACTATATATGCCCATTGCTAAAGTAATTGTTATGTTTTTATGTGACGGTAACACGACTTCTTTAAAGCTGCGTATGCTGAAAATCCAACAAAATTATAAAATTTCTAGAACTAACACGTTAGGCAACATCTGTGGCAAAATTACTTACGCTCCATTTGTACACCTTATTGTAACAGAATGGAACAAATTTAACCATAATGTTGTGCAATATTTTGACTGCCTGATGGGGATACTTCGCGGAAGATATGAGGGATTGGTTTGTGTTTGAATACCCCTCTCTACACATCGTTGTCTTCCGATAGTTAATATACTAAGAGGGGGCATATCAGAGTCCACCATGTTTACGGGGAAATGGATTTCACGTCAAGCTTGGAAGGCAAAGAAAGCGCGTGTTTGTGTGTAACAGAGGAGAGGCTGCAGACAGTTAAGTTAAATTAGCAATCAAAAGGCACCCGGCGCCACCGAGACGACAGAGGGAGCGACTGACAGTCAATTATCAGCCCCCAAACAATACGATGCAAACACCGTCGATTGTGATCAGTATCAAACGAGTGGAATATTGTCAGTGATATGTTAATTACTTTGTTGGTTATACGGTCTGAGGCCATCAAAAGCCAGAGCTCTCAGACCTATTGCATTTGATATCTCCGCTTTGAAACGAAACAATAGAGCAAAGAGCTTAATGAACTGTGCGTGACATTTAGCGAATTCGCATAAAACGTTCCACACACCCAAAAAATTACATTCACAAATTTCCAGCTGATGCTTTTCCCGCCCCCTCCAAAATAAAACAATTCAGGTGCTTACTGGCGAAATCTTTTTACCTTCGCTCGTTTCCCTAAGTGGGGGAAGTATGTCATTGGCACCGTGAATGTGGAGATTTGGTTTGCTTTTTATGAATAACGAATACGTTTTGAAATAAACAATATGCAGAATTATTAAGATTCCACTTAGCTGCACCTTATTTCAGACTTGTGGTTCAGGCTTCTCAGAAATACATTTTTGTGTTTCGCTCCGACAAACATAATATTCACAAACGGCCTGACTCCTCCACTCAAACCAAGCGAGTTAACCCCTTGAAAGCCAAACCAACTCCCATTGCATTAGTAGCAGAACGATGCAAGTATACAATCGACAAAAAATTCAAATGTTACGGGATTTGACGTAAGATTGTTGACCTAAACTGTACCTTTCTTAACAGATGCCGCCTGACTTATGTATTTCCAGTACGTTTTATAAAATAAGTAAGATTTGATCCAAGTTTTAAAAAAGGCCATTTTCTACAAACTTTTACTGCAAGGACGAATAAGCAGCTGATCCCAGCTACCGGCAGTTCTATATAACAAGTCCCGATTTCTGATTGCAATGACTGAAACACATTATAATCCTGGATAACTCAAGAGTTTCTGTACAGTCTTCTACTTTGCTGATCTGTTGGTAATAACGCATGAAAGGACTGTGAAGTAACTTTGATTTCATTTGCTGTGGATAAAAAATATTTATCCTATTTGAGGCGTAAACGCGTGAAATAAAATTCTTCTGTCTATGTAACGTGACTGCATTCGAGTTTAAAATTAAGGTCTCGCATGCCTCCTGCGTTGGGAGCTGGTCTGGGAATGTGCTATATTTTGCATAGAGTCGAGATTGTGTCCGTTGATGGGACGATAGAGATACCCGAACAATGAAGTGGGAAAGGCACTCGGTCTCAGGGATGCCTCAGGGGAATGCAGGAACTGGATAGGCAGCAATTATTTTAATTGTAGGTAATGACGTTCAGGCGCCAGTTGAGTATCTGTTTTGCATCAAGCCCCAGAGACCCTCAAACCAGTAATGTTGCCGTGTCACAGTGTCGCTTAAAAATCATCAGGCAATATTCTCAAAATTAATTATTAATTCATTTATAAGGAGACTGGACGCGGGGCTGTAAGAAGCAGAGATCTGTGAAACTAGACCAGCAAAACTCCGATTTAATGCGCTTCTATCTAGTTTTTAAAATGGTAATTTAGGTTTTCTTTTCATTTTCTTTCTTTTTAAGTTAAAATTGGCCTGAAAGAGAAAAAAATAAGAATAATTACTGAACTACAACGTAAATTAGTTTCAGATTCTAGGGTCCATGCAAATATATGGTTTCAGGATCATTAGATGAATGACTTTAAAACGCTAATACTTTTTATCAAGTAGAATTAATTAGGTGTAAACGACATTTCAAGAACATTCCTGTTTACTTTTTGGCACATTTCGACTTCTTCCTCAGCTTCAAACTGGACCTACTTGTGATCCACTAATTCATGGATTATCGCTGCTTTCCCTTTGTTACTTAATCTATACTTATCTCTGCATCCTACTGTTTAAAGCAAAACTTCCCAGGTATTTATAAAATTAATTAGTGATTATTTTACAAGAGCTCTCTGGAGTGTTAATATTTCCTTCCAAGATGTCAACAGATCTTGGATTTGAGCTGACATTAAAAGAGTGTGAGGCTGTTAATCAACATCGCCTTAATTCCTCAAGGGAGTGTGGTAACCCTGCACACCATTAAGGTATCATTTTGATTCCTTTTATGATCTGGTACCTTATTGTCTACCTGCACTGACTTCCAGCATCTGCAGAATCTCTGGTGTGCCTGCTAGTCTGTATTTTGCTACTGTTTCACCTCAAGGTGTTTTTGTAATGAAGTGATCTGTATGGGCAGCGTACAGAGCAATAACCTCAGTATATGTGACAATAACAAACAAACTTACTCATTTGCACAAAACCACACTAAATAAAATGTCTTCTGTCTGCATGTGATCATATCCCCTTGTACCTTGCATATTCACTTATCTGCCTAAAAGCCTCTTAAATGCCAGTATCATACTCCACCACCATCTTCGGCCGTCTGTCCAGGCACCACAACCTCCTATATTTAAAAAAAAACTCATCCCACCTGTCTCCTTTAAGCATCCCCCCTACCCCCACATAAATGCATATCCTCTAGTGCCTGGTACTTCTATTATGGGGAAAAGATTCTGACTATTTACCCTATTAATGTCTCTCCTTGCAATGACTTTATAAACTTTGATGAGGTCTCCCCTCCGTCTCAGACACTCCAGAGAAAACAACCCTGTTTTTTTCAGCCTTTTCTGATAGCCCATGCCCTCTAATCCAGGAAGCACACTGGTAAACTTTTTCTTCTGCACCTTTTCCAAAGCCTCCAGATCTATCCTGCATTAGGGCAATCAGAATTGTACATATACCTCTCTGGACACGCCCCCCCCCCCCCCCCCCCCCACTGACTGCTCCTGTGGCTCCTCCCACAGACCCCGGTATAAAGGCGATTGGAGACACTGCCCCGGCCTCAGTCTCCAGGATGTAGTGTGGTGGTCATTTGCTGCTTGTTCTTTCTTCCAGCCAATAAAAGCCGATATCTCGCCTCACGTCTCCGAGAGTTATTGATGGTGCATCATGTGCACAGCACTCCAAGTGTGGTCTGACTAGTTTTATGTAGCTGCAGCATGATTTCCTTATTCTTACACCCAATGTCCCAACCAATGAAGGTAAAGGGCCTTCTTCACCAACCTACCTACTTGCATGGTCACTTTCTAGGACCCTGCGATCCCTCTGTACATAAATCCTACCATTCACTGTATGTTTTCCCCTTACATTTGATTTCCCAAAGTGGAACATCTCACTCTTCCCTGAATTTAGCTCCATCGGCCATTTCTCTACCCATATCTGTAGCTTATCTCTATCCTGCTGTATCCTTTGACAACCTCCATCACTGTTTACACCATCACCAATCTTTGTGTCATCTGCAAGTTTAAAAATCCGCCCATCTACACTTTCATCCAAGTCATATATATATATAACAAAACAACAGAACACAGATTTCTGTGGAACACCACTAGTCATGGACTCCAGCCATTACTACTCTTCCATTACTACTCTGTGTCTTCCATAGGCAAGACAGTTCTGAATCCAAACTGCCCAAGTAACCATTGATCCCATGCATCTTAATCTGGATCAGCCTACCATGAGGGACCTTGTCAAATGCCTTATGAAAGTCCAAGAAGACAACATCTACTGCAATTCCCTCATCAATCACATTTGTCACCTCCTCAATAACTCGAGTTTGTAAGACATGACCTGCTCTGCATAAAGCCGACTGTCCCTAATCAGACTAAGCTTTCCCAAACGTGCAAGTATTTTGTCCTTAAGCACCCTCTCCAATAGCTTCCCTACCACTGGGGTGAGCTACAATTGTTGTATGATAGTTTCCTTAGATTAGATTATTTCAATTATTCACTTGTATCCATTGCTTGCTCTCCATCAGAACACTTCCAATCAGTGGTCTTTTTTAATCCATATTAATGCAAAGAAAAATGTCTGCTAGTACATTTTAATAAAAAAATATATTTTGGAAATGAAAAGAAAACATAGTATCTGATCATTACAGGGCAAGGCCATCTTTGATACCATCACTTATTACCCCAGAGAAGCTGGTGACCACTGGAGACTGTGTGCTTGAATTGTACCAGACGTTTTTCTCTCAGTGGTTTGGTCTTCTTCAACTCATGTGATTTTCTGTCTATCTGAGAGAGTAGTTGAGATGTTAGTTCAATATTTCATTGAAAGATCACATTCCTGACTGTGTTTTATTCCTTCAGTCAGGCACATAATTCAGGAACTGTGTTTTCAATCCAAGCCGTGCACTATCCAGACGTGGATGATCCCATGTGCCCGCTGCCTTGTGGCCTGAGCTGAAATTGGAGCAGTATGTGAAGAGTTGTGCACCGCTTTTGAAGGTGGTACTCCAATAGCCTGTCCTAGTCCAATCACATAAATGCAATGCCTAGAGTGGACAATCAGCACTTCTACTTCTCACAAAGTAAGGAAATTCAGCGTGTCCCTGTTTACCTTCATTTTTTACAGCTGCACCATAGAGAGCATCCTATTCAGATGCATCCTATGGCAACTGCTCTGCCCAAGACCACAAGAAACTGGGGGCACAGTTCAGCACATCATGGAAACCAATCTCCCCTCAACAACTCTGTCTGCACTTGCTGCATAATCAAAGGCTCCTTTCACCATGGGCGTAATATCTTCTCACCTCTTCCATTAGACAGAAGATACAAAAGCTTGAAAATACAGTACACACCACTGGGCTCAAAGAGAATTTTCATCCTGTTGTTAAAAAACTCTTGAACAGACATCTTGTTCAAGATAGATGAACTCCTGACCTCACAATCTATCTCATCGAGGGCCTTATACTTTATTGTCTACATGAACTTCCCGTTAACCTGCACTGCTCTTTCTCTGCAACCGAATTTAGAATACTATGTTCTGCATTCTGTTATTACTTCTTCCTCGGTACTACCTCAATGCTTTGAAAATGACTTGTGTGGATCACATGTAAATGAAGTACTTCACTATTTCCTGGTACATGTGACAATATTAAAACAATGACTAATTACCAATGTGGCCGTGTGCACCACTGGTCGAGGTACAGTCACTCTCGGCAACTTCCCTGTTCCTTGATCATTCACACCCATGTGGTCTGAAAATCTTTGAACCAGATTTATCAAAGCAATGGGTAGAGGCAAGTATGGGTCAGGCCTTTAATTGTGAAAGGTAGGTGGAAGGGCAGAGAGTGTTGAGGAAGCAACTATTGGTACAACTTAGTAGTGTTGGCGTGTGGTTAAGGTGTTCATCTAGTGATCTGAAGGTCGCTAGTTCGAGCCTTAGTTTAGGCTGCGTGTTGTGTCCTTGAGCAAGGCACTTAACCACACATTGCTCTGCGACGACACCGGTGCCAAGCTGTATGGGTCCTAATGCCCTTCCCTTGGACAACATCGGTTGCGTGGGCAACTGCAAGTCTTCCATTAAAAAAACCTTGCCCAGGCTTGCCTTGGAAACTTCCTAGTGTAAGGTGCAAACCCATGGCCTGTCAAGACTAACGGAGGCCTACACAAAGGTTAAAGGCAGAAAGCCTGGGATTGAGAAGGATAATAAATCAGCTGTGGAGTGCCAGAGCAGACTCGATGGGCCAGATGGCCTAATTTTGTTCCTGTTCCTTGATCCTTGTTCCTTTCCTTGATTAAAAAGTTGTTTGCTATGAAATGTCTAAATCTTACATTTTTACTCTTCTAATTTAAACACGTTGTTGACTCCAATGTGTGTTGTATGACATCATAGGGTTTAGAAGGGTGCCACATAAATGCAATGCTTTTAAAATTCTTTATAGCTTTCTGTCACCATAATCCTCCAGTCAAAAGAATAACTTGAGGGCATGCAAAGACATGAATGATTGGCAACAAAGGCCCGTGAAATTGTTGTTGTGTAGAGAATGAATAAAAAGGAGCCATCTTACAGCACTGACCAACAGTATGTTACTTCCCCAGTGATGACTGTATAAACGTAAAACAAATTGGATTGTACATTTAAGTGAAAGTTGTAGTGGTACAGAGAAACAAAGTAAAGTAACCATTATTAAAAAAGCCTTCATTTTGCCTTTCAAACCATAGTATACAGTATTACCAAATGCATTACAATTAACAAAGTACAGTCGGCCCTCCTTATCCGTGAGGGATTGGTTCCAGGACCCCTCGCAAATACCAAAATTCACAGATGCACAAGTCCCTTATTCAATCTGTCTCAATGCAGTGGACCTTAGGACCCAGCGGAACCCAAGACCTTATTTAACCTGTCTCAGTGCTGTAGGACCCAGCGGCAGAGATCTGAATCCGCAGTGTTTCTGTTCACGAAAATAATCACGATAACAATTGAAAATAAAGTGGAAATAATAAAGCGATTGGAAAGAGGTGAAACGCCATCAGTCATTGGAAAAGCGTTAGGCTACGTCGGTCAACAATCGGAACAATGTTAAAGGATAAAGTGAGAAAGGCCCTTCCCCGATGAAAGCTACAATTATTACTAAGCAACACAGTGGTTCAATTATTGGGTTTTGGGTTTTTGATCCTCCACATCAACCCGGCACGGTGGAGAGTGCACTCCATAGCGATCTGTCACTAGATCAAACTCGGGAACTTCCCAAGCCTGGTGCTGAAACATACGTCCTTAAGTGTTTTATATAGATAGATAGATACTTTATTCATCCCCATGGGGAAATTCAACTTTTTTTTCCAATGTCCCATAAAAAAAATATGCATAGAAAGGTAAAATATATACTATATACGAATGCAAACGCTTGACTAACTGACGCTAAATAATACCGGATGTACCTGTTCCGACTTGCTTAGTAAGAGAAATTCAGATTTTTTCAATCCCAATCCATGATAACCCACGCACATCCTCCCGTATACTTTAAATCGTCTCTAGATTACTTATAATACCTAATACAATGTAAATGCTATGTAAAATAGTTGTTATACTGCATTGTTTAGGGAATCATGACAAGAAAAAAAGTCTGTACATGCTCGAACAAGTGCTGGAAGAGCACTTCCGGGTTTTTGCGATTCACGGTTGGTTGAATTCGCAGATGCGGAATTCGCGGATAAGGAGGGCCGACTGTACTCTGAGAATTGTTGTCGCTGTTGCAATGCAGAAGCTAATTTGCACGCAGCAAACTCGCAAATAGCGATGTGACAATGGTCAAGTAATCAATTATAGTGGTTCTTGACCTCAGGAGATCCCAAAATGCATAAGAACCAATAAAGTGATTTTGTGATGTACAGAAAGTACAGCTACTATTTTTTTTGTGTGTAGGAAGTTCCCATAAATAGCAATATGATGATCTATTGTCATAATGAAGATTGAGAGACTGATGTTAATCCTGAGAGAACAGCAGAAGATACCCCTGTTATGTCTTGTATACACCTGAAGAAGTAGATGGAACCTCAATCCACTGCCTCATTGGAAGGGAAACACTTAACACTCCTTCAGCACCGCACTAGAATGTCAGCCCAAGTTATACAGTATGTTCGTGTCCCTGTTTAATCCGTGATCTACTAAATCTGATCCCAATGAACAGTAATTGAACCAAGCAATTAATAAGAATCAGCACAAATAAACAGGGAACTTTCAGGAATAATCCTGAAAAGAAAAGATACAAATTAATTAATAAAATGGACTATTACTAATAACAGGAGAACCTGAAGCTAATAGCCAGGTCCATTTTTATATTGGAGCAAGGCAATGGTAGAGCAGGAATAGGAGAAGGTAAATTGATCTCTACATCTCCCCTGCTAGTCAGTAAGATCATACTGACACATTCTTCGCCTCAACAATTGTGGGCATGTGATGTTGGCACTAGAATGTGTGGCAACATTTGCAGGCTGCCCCCAGCACATCTTTAGGTGTGTCCGTTTTTAATGCAAACAACATATTTCACTGTATGTTTCCATGTACCTATGAGAAATAAAACTGTATCTGAATCAGAACACCATTTCCCAGTCCCTCTGCATTTCCCCTTATTCTCTATCACTCTCTGTCTTGGATATATTCAATGGTTCTGCCTCCACAGCTCCATGGAGTTGAAAATTCCAAAGATGCATAATCTTCTGAAGGAAGAAATTCCTCTTCATTTCTATTAAATTGTGCAATCCCTTATTCTGAAACTATCTCCTCTGTCTCTTCATGCATCCTTTAGCGGAAGCATCCTCTTGGCATACACCCTGTCAATCTCCTCATAAGTATAAAGAATAATTTGCTTTCCCATTCAGCCTTTCAAAGTTGATAACCTCACTTATCCCTGTTATACCTCAACTGCTTTTTTGCCCATGCACTCACCTATCAATATCTCTTAGTAAGTCCCTTGTGCCTTCCATACAATTTCCAAATTCACCTGTCTCTGTCTAATTAGCAGATCTGGCCAGGGCACACTTGATCTTTTCATTCGTTATTCAGTAGCTGAAACCCCAACAATAATCTCCATGGCACCCCAGTAACTCCTGTTTGGCAATCCAAAAGATGATCCATTCACCGTGACTCACTGTTTTATGTTAGTTAGCCAATTCCTTATATGTGCATACAACCCCCAACCCTGCATGTTCTTATCTTGTGTAATAACCTATAGTAAGACACCTTATGGAAAATCTCCTGGAAATCCAGTATGGATCCCCGGTGAATGAAGTCCTGTTGGAATGACAACTGACTTTGTTGGGAATTAAGGTGGTAATATATATATGAACACTCTTTAAAAATGTGCAGTTAAGGCTGTGGGTAGTTAATGTGAAGCTTTTAAGCAAAGTAACCTAGGGATAAAACAAAACAATGTTTATGAGATTATGAGAGCCAGACAGTGCCTTGAAAAAGTATTCAGTCCCAACCCTTTGTTCACATAAATGAGTACTGCAACCAGGGATTTTAATCAATTAAACTGAGAATCTTTATTTGTGATTTATATGCTCTTTCTTTCTCAGCAGAGCCAAAAAACAGGGAACATTTTAAAGCATGAAAAACTAAAACTTTGAGAACTGCAATGTCAGCAGTTCAAGAGTACTCATCTCCCTTTGCTCAGTACTTAGCTGAACCATCTCCTGCTGATATTACAGCCAGTATTCTTTTTGGATACGTCTCTATTAGCTTTGCACAACATGATGGAGCAGGATTTGTCCATTCCTTCTTGCAAAATTGCTCAAGCTGTGTTAAGTTAGTTGGGGAGCGGTAGTGGACAGCACCCTTGAGATCTTGCCAGAGATGTTTGATCAGGTTAAGGTCAGGACTCTGACTGGGCCACTCAAGGATATCAATTTTCTTCATTTGAAGCCACTCCATCATTGTCCTGGCCGTGTGTTTCGGGTCATTGTTCTGGCCGTGTGTTTTGGGTCATTGTCCTGGCCGTGTGTTTCGGGTCATTGTCCTGGCCGTGTGTTTCGGGTCGTTGTCCTGGCCGTGTGTTTCGGGTCATTGTCCTGGCCGTGTGTTTTGGGTCGTTGTTCTGGCCGTGTGTTTCGGGTCGTTGTCCTGGCCGTGTGTTTCGGGTCGTTGTCCTGGCCGTGTGTTTCGGGTCGTTGTCCTGGCCGTGTGTTTTGGGTCATTGTCCTGCTGCATGGTGAACTGTCCAGCCCCGCACCACAGTTTAAGTCTTTTGGCAGAGGTTAGCATGTTTGTATCCAGGATCTGTCTGATTAGCAGCATTCATCTCCCCATCAATCCTGACCACATTTCCAGTCCTTGCTGCTGGTAAGCAGCCCCATAGCATGACGCTACCTTACTTTACAGTAGGGATGGTGTTACCTTGCTGATGTGCAGAATTAGATTTACAGCACATGTACTGCTTAGTATTGAAGCCAAATGTGTTCCATTTTACAAATGTAGTTTCATCTGACCATAGGACCTTCTTCCACGTGTTTACAGTACCTTCAAAGTGACACTTCGCAAAGTCTTTTGAGACAAGGATATGTTATCTTAGTGGTGCATGTGTCATAAATCTAACAATTACTTTATTACTAATAATTATTGATTGTAATACTCATTTATATGAACAAAGGGTTGGGGGCCGAATACTTTTTCAAGGCACTGTAGATACCATAGATAGAGAGTTCTTATTTTCTCCATAGTCGCAATGTCTAACAGTAAAAGACCATGCATTTAAGATGAGAGGGGCTAAGTGCTAAACAGATGTGTGAAACAAATTCTTTAAAAGAGTGATAGGTTCCTGGAAGTAAATATGGTAGAGGGGTTTAAGAAGCTCTTAGAAAAGCACATGAATATGCAGAGGATGGAGGGATATGGACAGTAGAGGCAGATGTGATTAATTTAGTTATCTGTTTAATTACTGGGTTCATTTTTTTAGCAGAATATTTGGGCTGAAGGGCCAGTCCCAGTGCTGTACTGTTCACTGTTCTACATATCAGAAATATACAGCAGCTGATCAGTGCCCGTAAAAAGATTTACTTTTCAATCCAAAGGTGAACTAATCTAGTCTCTTTACAGATGTGGATTGATATATCAGTATTTCTAGCACTGCTCATATTTCAGATTTCCAGCATGTAAAGTTCTTTCTATTTAATTCTTGCTGAGCGAATTTATCGATCAGGAAGAGGAAGCCTGGGTTAGGACCAATGAGTTGAAATATGCCAATGCACTGAAAATTATTTAAGTGTCAGAATGTAGGATGGACTGATTGGTGAGAGCACACCTATAACCATTATCTGCGTGACAAGGTGCGAGTATATTAAATAAGACGTTTCATGTATCTGGATAATAAGATCCTGTAGAAATATCTGCATGTTCTCTGAGCATCTGAAAATGGTAATCATGGCTCAGGACCTAGGGTGTTGGCCACTACTCAAGTGGATGGAGGACTGAGGTGGAATAAATGGTTTGAATTTCTTTTTAAATGAAGATACAAGTTCCCTGAAAATTTCAATAACCGTTGTTTGTCCATTGTTGAAATTTAAGAGACTACTAGACAGGTATATGGAGGAATTTAAGGTGGGGGGTTATATGGGAGGCAGGGTTTATGGGTCAGCACAACATTGTGGGCCGAAGGGTCTATACTGTGCTGTACTGTTCTATGTTCTATGTTAAAGAAGGTCCAGTTGAGTTTTATTTTGTATACAGGCTTTTCAATACCTGGCTTTTATTTGAGAGTTTGTAGACAGCCCACCCAAAGCCAAACTGTCCATTTAACATTGAACAGTCCTGAGTTGTATTTCCCACTTCTAAATAGATCCTTAGAACCGTTCACTTAACCTCAGTTTAGGACAGACTCATCACATCTTTGTATGACGGGTGCTCTGGCCAAGACCACGGGGAACTGCAAAGAGTCGTGGTAAAAGTACATTACGTCACAAAAGCCACCCTCCCCTCCATGGATTCTGTCTATATTTCAAACAGCCTTTATAAAGCAGTCAACATAATCAGGTACCCCTCCCCTCCCACCCAGGACACACTCTCTTCTCCCTCCTCCCATCAGGCAGAGGATGCAACACCCTGAAAGCACACACTACCAGGCCCAGGAACAGCTTCCAGCCCACTGTTATAACATTATTGAATAGCCCCCTTGTATAAGATGGACTGTTGGCCACACAATCTGTGCTATCATGGCCTTGAACCTTATTGCCTGTCTCCGTTGTACTTTCTCTAACTGTAATATCTTGTTCTTGTTCTGTATTTTGTTCTTGCTTTTCACTAGTACTAACTCAATGTGATGCAATGACCTTGACGGATGGCATGCAAAACAAAGTTTTTCACTGTACATCAGTACATGTGACAATAATGAACCAAATTACCTATTGAATTAGAGGCTAATAATTGAAGCCTCACAGCACTTTGAATCTGTAGTTTAATAAATGCTGTGTGTTTGCACTGATTTTATATTTGGCTCTTTAAAATTGAGGAAAAAGGTTCTGAAGTGCTAAATATATCTTTGTTGTTAAATATGTTTTAGCAACTATTAAAGAAAGATTTAGGGGAGAGAGATTGATAGGACTGCTGAGAACTGACATACTGTATATTCTATGCACTAAATATCTTCCTTGGTATCATAGGGAAATGTGAAATAGTTCAGGATAACATGGTTTAATTATGGAAAACTGACCTGAATCCCAATCGGAAAAATGTGCAATAAATCTAAATTAGACTGAAAAAAACAGCAATTGGTGAGGACAATCAGTAGGTCATTCGGTTTCCATCAAGGGAGACCCAGGGAAGAACAGAGAATGGACACATTCCCCTCAGTTACAGCAAAAATACCAATCCCAGCAAAAGTATATCAGAGTTGGAATCATTCCTTATATCTGTGACCATCTTTTGGATATTCACAGCAGATATGCTTGATTCAGTATCCTAAAGGGGTTGGCTGTGACTAATTATAAAAATCAGGGATCTGGCCAATTTACCCCTTACTCGCGTAAGAACACTGAGGCCAGCAATGTGTTATCTGATTGTTGCAGCATTTAACTCTGTATCACCTTAAGGTTTAACAACGATTTCTCCCACTGCTGTCCGGTTCTTAAGCCAACCCGAAAATCCTAATTCTACTTTGGACTACACATCCCTCAACAGCACTAATGCTGCTACGTTTATTATAGTTAATTTTGTATAATTTATGTTAATTTAAGCTTACACAGTTTATGTTGCCATATTTGTAATGTACTGTGCTATTGCTACAAAAATCTAATTTTCATGGCATTTATACCAACCATGTATTCTCATGAGAATAAACTTGAATTTGAAAAAAAATCATAGAGTAGTTCTGGGGCATCTTGTTTCCATAAGACTCATTTTCACACTGGTGTCAAATAGAGAATAATTGAGCTGTTACGGGAATTGTGTAATTGGGTGTACTTTTGTTGCAGATTCTGTTAAACAACATACAGAAGGATCTTGAGGTGCCATTGCTTAGCTCCCTGAAAGTGGCAACGCAAAGAAATGGGTTGGTAAAGAAGGCAAAATTCATGTTTGCTCTTATCAGTCAGGGCATTGAAGATCGGAATTGGGAAGTCACATTGCAGCTATATAAAAATTTGGTTAGGCCACGTTTGGAGTATAATGGGCACTTCTGGTCCCCTTATTGGAGAAAGGATGTGGAGGCTTTGGAGAGGATGTAAAAGAGGTTCACCAGGATATCACCCGGATTAGAGAGTATTAGTTATAAGGAGAAATTGGACAAACTTGTGTTGTTTTCTCCGGAGTGTCAGAGGCTGAAGGACAAATTGATAAATGTGTATAAAATTGTGAAAGGCATGGATAGATTCTTTTTTATTCCCAGGCTGGATATGTCAAATGCTATTCGGCAGCCCAATCAGTGGTGGGAGCAGTACGGAGATGAGTAAGTAAAAGTACAGAAGGATTAAGCAGAGCGGCCATTGTTGGGAGTGGGCCAGAGTTGAGAGAGGGAGCGTCAGGCTTTGGCTCAAAGGAGGTTTTGGCTCGGAAGAGGCATTGGCTCTGGGTAAGTTGTCCAGGTAAGTTTCTGTTAAGCTTCCCTTTTTTTCTTACTGCGTCAGGGGTACTTAGTGTAGCTTCAATGGTCATGTGTGTTCTGGATGTTGGAGTTCTGGGAGACCCTGAGTCTCCCAGGGAACCACTATCTGCCTGAAGTGCATCCGGCTGCAGTTCCTTGAAGACCGCGTTAGGGATTTGGAGCAGCAGCTGGATAACCTTCAGCTTGTACGGGAGAGTGAGGAGATCATCGATCACAGTTACAGGGAAATAGTCACCCCTAGATTGCAGGAAGCAGGTAGCTGGGTGTCCTACAGGAGAAGGAATGGGAAGGTGAATAGGCAGTTAGCACAGAGCACCCCCTCCCATGGCCATTCCCCTCAATAATAAGTATACCGCTTTGGATACTGTTGTGGGGGATGGTCTTCCAGGGGAATGCCACGGAGACCGGGTTACTGGCTCTGAGCATGGGTCCCTGGTGCAGAAAGAAAAGGGAGAGAAGAGGGGAGCGACAGTGATAGGGGACTAATAGTCAGAGGAACAGACAGGACATTCTGTGGACTTGAACGTGACATCTGAATGGTATGTTGCCTCCCAGGTCAGAGACATCGCAGATCGCGTCCACAACATTTTGGAAAGGGAGGGAGAGCAGCCAGATGTCTTGGTACATATTGGTACCAATGATATAGGAAGGAAAAGCAAAGAGGTCCTGAAGAGAGAATTTAGAGTGCTAGGTAGAAAGCTGAGAAGCAGGACCTCCTGGGTAGTAACTTCTGGATTGCAGCCTGTGTCATGTGCCAGTGAGGGTAGAAACAGGATGATTTCACAGAATAATGCGTGGCTGAGAAGTTGGTGCAGGGGGCAGGGCTTCAGGTTCCTGGATCATTGGGATCTCTTCGGGGGAAGGTATGACTTGCACAAAAGGGATGGGTTGGACTTGAACCTGAGGGGGACCAATATTCTCCTGGGCAGGCTTGTTAGAGCTGTTGGGGAGGGTTTAAGCTAATTTGGTAGGGGAATGGGAACCAGAGTGAAGGGACTCAGGATAGACAGATAGTGAAAAAGCACAGATAGCATACAGCCAGACTGTCAGGAAGGGCAGGCAGATGATAGGACATCATTGCAGTCAGCAGGCTGAGAATCAGTGCATTAGGGATGGAGAATTAAAAATGGTAGCAAATGCAGTACTCAAGGTGTTATATCTCAATGCCTGGAGTATAAGAAATAAAGTAGAGATTTTGTTGTTCAGTTACAGATTGTCGGGTATGGTGTTGTGGCCATCACTGAATCGTGGCTGAAGGATGGTTGTAGTTGGGACCTGAATGTCTAAGGTTACGCGTTGTATCGGAGGGATAGGAAGGTAGGCAGAGGGGGTGGCATCTGGAAAAGAATGGCATCAAATCATTCGAAAGATGTGACATAGGATCGGACCCTTGTGGATTGAGTTAAGAAACTGCAAGGGTAAAAGGACCCTGATGGCAGTTATACACAGGCGTCCAAACAGTAACAGGCATGTGGACTACAGATTGCAATGAGAAGTAGAAAAGGCAAGTCTAAAGGGCAATGTTTTGATAGTCGTGGGAGATTTTAACATGCAGGTTGATTGGGAAAATCAGATTGATAATGGATCTCAAGAGAGTGAGTTTGTTTAATGCCTACAATGAGCAGTTTGTCATTGAGCCTACCAGGGGATCAGCTATACTGGATTGGGTTTTATGTAATGAACCGGAGGCAAGTAGGGAGCTTAATATAAAGGAACTCTTAGGAGCAGTTATCACAATATGATAGAGTTCAACTTGAAAGTTGATAAGGAGAAAGTAAAGTCTGATGTAACAGTATTTCGGTGAAGTAAAGGAAATTGCAGTGGTATCAGAGAGGAGCTGGCCAGAGTAAATTGGAAGGAGATGCTGGCAGGGATGACAGCAGAGCAGCAATGGCATGAGTTTCTGGGAAAAATGAGGAAGGGGCAGGATAGATGTATTCCAAAAATGAAGAAATTCTCAAATGGCAAAATAGTACAACCATGGCTGACAAGGGAAGTCAAAGCTATTGTAAAAGCAAAAGTGAGGACATACAACAAAGCAAAAATTAGCAGGAATATAGAGGATTGGGAAGCTCTTAAAAACCTACAGAAAGCAACTAAAAGAATCATTAGGAGGGAAACGATGAAATATGAAAGCTAGCTAACAAACAATATCAAAGTGGATAGTAAAAGTTTTTTCAAATATGTAAATATAAAGGAAAAGTGAGAGAGCATATAGGACCATTGGAAAATGAAGCCAGAGAAGTAGTAAATGGGGACAAGGAGATGGCAGTTGAACAAAATGAGTAGTTTGCATCAGTCTTCATTGTAGAAGACAATAGCAGTGTGCCAGTTGTTGAAGGGTATGAGGGAAGAGAAGTGAGTGTAGTTACCATTACAGGGCAGAAGGTGCTCAAAAAGCTGAAAGACCTGAGGTCACACAGGTCACACAGACCAGATAAACTGCAACCTAGGGTTCTGAAAGAGGTAGCGGTAGAGATTATGGAAGCACTTGTAATGATCTTTCAACAATCATTGTACTCTGGCATGGTTCTGAAGGAGTGGAAAATTGTGAATGTCACTCCACTCTTTAAGAAAGGAGGGTGGCAGCAGAAAGGAAATTATAGATGAGGTGGCCTGCCCTCAGTGGTTGGGAAGATGTTGGAGTCAATTGTTAAGTATGAGGTTATGGAGTACTTGGTTACACAGGATAAGACAGGACAAAGTCAGCATTGCTTCCTTAAGGGCAAATCTTGCCTGACAAACCTGGTGGAATTCCTTGAGGATATTACAAGTAGAATAGATAAAGGGGATAAAGTGGATGTTGTATATTTAGATTTTCAGAAGGCTTTTGACAAAGTGCCACACAAGCGGCTGCTTACCAAGTTAAGAGCCCATGGTATTACAGGAAAGTTACTAGAATGGTTAGAGCATTTGCTGATTGGTAGGAAGCAGCGAGTGGGTATAAAAGGATCCTTTTCTGGTTGGCTGCCAGTGACTAGTGGTGTTCCACAGGGGTTTGTGTTGGGACTATTTCCTTTTATGCTGTATATCAATGATTTAAATGATGGAATAGATGGCTTTGTTGCCAAGTTTGCAGAAGATATGAAGATTGGTGGAGGGGCAGGTAGTGTTGAAGAAACAGGTAGGCTGAAGAAGGTCTTAGACAGATTAGGAGAATGGGCAAGAAAGTGGCAAGTCCAATGCAATGTTGGAAAATGCACGATCATGCACATTGGTAGTAGAAATAAATGTGCAGTCTATTTTCTAAATAGAGAAAAGACAAAAATTTGAGATGCAAAGGGCCTTGGGAGTCCTTGTGCAGAACACTGTAAAGGTTAACCTGCAGGTTGAATCAGTGGTGAGGAAGGCAAATGCAATGTCAGCATTCATTTCAAGAGGTCTAGAATACAAGAGCTGGGATGTGATGCTGAGGCCTCACCTTGAGTATTTGGCTCAATTTTGGGCTCCTTATCTAAGGAAAGATGTGCTGGCATTGGAGAGGGTCCAGAGGAGGTTCACAAGGATGATTCTGGGAATGAAAAGATTATCACATGAGGAACGTTTGATAGCTCTGGGTCTGTACTTGCTGGAATTTAGAAGGATGAGGGGGGATCTCATTGAAACCTTTTGAATGTTGAAAGGCCTAGACAGAGTAGATGCGATAAGGATGTTTCCCATGGTGGGGGAGTCTCGGACAAGAGGGCACAGCCTCAGGATGGAGGGGCATCTATTTAAAACAAAGATGTGGAGAAATTTCTTTAGCCAGAGGGTGATGAATTTTTGGAATTTATTATCACAAGCAACTGTGGAGGCCAGGTCATTGTGTTTTGCACTACCTATTTTATAATTTCTAAGAATTTTATGGCCTTGGGTTATACTGTTGCCACAAAACAACAAATTATAAGACAGTGTTAATAAACCTGATTCTGGTTGGCATGAACCATTTGGGCTGAAGGGCCTATTTTCTTGCTGTATGACCCTAGGAATCTATGCAGCTCAGCTGACAGCTAAATGGGGTTTTTGGCATTGGGATTAAAACGCATGCATCGACTTTCTCATCAAGAAAGCCGTTATAGACACTTTCATGTCACTTGTGTATTCCTGCCAATGCCTGTAAGGAGTTCGTACGTTCTCCCCCTAACCACATGGCTTTCCTCCAGGTGCTCAGCTTTCTCCCACAGTTCAAAGACTTACTGGGTGGTAGGTTAATTGGCCATTGTAAATTGTCCCATGATTAGGCCAGGATTAAACTGGCAGTGCAGCTCAAAAGGCCAGAGGGGCCTATTGCGTCTTGTATCTCACTTAAATAAATAAATAGATAAAAGTACTTGGAACGTTATTTCTCCACTGAGATCCATGGGACCTTTCCTATGCTCAAGGGCATGTACTTGCTGCTTGTTGGGATGAAAAAAAACACCAACCTATTCAAAACAATGTCTTAATATTTATTCTGCAGTCCAAAGTGATTAAGTTGATTAAAGAAAAACCTCAACAGCTCAAAAATAGAATTTATGTCCAGAGAATTTGTGTCAGCAATCTTTGCTATTGATTTTTGAGTTCAGTGATACAGATGTTATCATGTGTGGTTTGTACACTTAACAATGTTCCACTATAATAGGAAATAAGGACCGGATGAGTGGTGTTGATTTCTGTACATTGTTGTGTCTAGATCTTGGCATTGGGCAGAAATCCACTGTAAACAAAACTTCCAGACTTAACTGACCCTCTCTAAATATCTGTAACAGACAATAATTAATAAAGAAGCCCTAAAGTAAATATGATTCAACAATAAACCTTATTATATTTGTTGTGAATACTGATTGCTTTGTTATCTTGCACAGCTGTTCTCTCTTTGGTATGGAGAACATTTGCCCCCTTGTGGCTTCTCTGAGTACTGTTTGGGCTTGTCCACATGTTCAAGAGCCAGGAAATGATGTTACAGATTTATACATTTCTGATTAGGCCACACTTATATAATTGCACTCAGTTGTAGTCACCTCATAGGAAAGATGTAGAAGCTTTAGGGAATGTGCAGAGACAGCTTACCAGAATGTTGCCTGGTTTGGAGCATTTTTTATGAGGGGACGTTGGGCAAGCAGGACAACAGAATCAAAATGCGGGAGGAACTCAGCAGGCCAGGCAACATCAATGAAAAGAAGTACAGTCGACGTTTTGGGCCAAAACCCTTCAGCAGGACTGGGGCTGTTTTCTCTAGAGCAGCGAAGGCCAAAGGAGATTTGATAAAAGTTTATAAAAGATACTTAATTTTTTCCCAGGATTGAAACATCTAGTAGGAGAGGGCACGTACTTAACATAAGAGGGGGAAAATACAAAGGAGATGTGCAAGAGAATTTTTTACACATAGCATAGTGGGGACCTCCAATTCACTGCCCAGGTTGGTGGTGGAGGCAGATACACAGAAGCATTTAAAAGACTCTTAGATGGGCACATGAGTATGCAGAGGAGGTAGTGGGAATGGTCAATTCATGGCAAAGAGGACTTTGATTAATTAGGAGTCGTCGGTTTAATTAGTTCGGCCCAACACTGAGGGCCAAACAGCCTAATCTGTGCTGTACTGCTCTATGTTCTATGTCCACTTAAGGAAACATCAAGTTCAAAGTTCAAAGTAAGTTTATCAAAGTACATATATGTCCCTGAGATTCATTTTCTTTCAGTGTAAAGAAATACAATAGAATCAATGAAAATCTACACAGAAAGACTGGCAAACAACCAAAGTGCAAAACAAGATAATCAATGCAAAAGTTAAAAAAACAATAACAACTACCAAATAAATAATAGCAAGAATATGAGTTGCAGAGTCCTTGAAAATGAGTCTAAAGGTTGTGGAATATGTTCAGAGCTGAGGTGAGTGAAGTTATCCGTGCTTGTTCAGGAACCTAATGGTTGAAGGGTAAAAACTGTTCCTAAACCTGATGGTATGGGACGTACAGGTCCTGTGAGGTTTATTTATAATTTCAGTAATATTGTAAATATATTGTTTGATTGAGCGTTCTTTGTTTGTTCACATAATTCATTAAGGATTATATGTAAGAAATATATCAATGGCATGCGTCATTACGTCCTTTTTTTATTATTAGTTTCTGTAGTTACATTACATAACAGTGGTGATGACTAAGTTTTAAAACGAACCCAAGATGACTACCTACCTATTGAAGTGTAGCACAGTTTTTCTTCGTAAGGGGAGAGAGACATTCCAGTTTTAAATAGAAGTATAGTATGTGTTTCTTTGCAAGGAGAGAGAGATGGTCGCGTTAAAAAAAGGGAGAAATCGGATTAAATTCACAGGTTCTTAAACAATGAATACCAGGTGATAGTAATAATAAATTTAAAAAGGCAGAAATGATGGGCTATATCGGAAAGAAAGATGCATCGATTGCACGACAGATAACTCAATGATGTATGCTGAACGAACTGAGCAGTATTTTGAAGCAAGTGAAATAGCCAAAGAAAAGCACGTGCCAGTGTTACTGAGTGCAGTAGGTGGAAAAACATACAATTTGCTAAGAGGTTTAACTTATATGTCCAACCAATCCAGCCAAAATTAACTTTGCTGATATCGTGAACATAATGCAGGAATATTTAAAACCAAAACCAAAGGTGATTGCAGAACACTTTAGGTTTCTTGAGTGGAATCAAACACAAGGAGAATTGAAGAAATTGTCCAAGCATTGTCTGTTCAGCTGTGGGCTTAATGATACACCGAGACATCATTTAGTTTGTTGAAACTTACAGGAAAGCATTCAGAAACAGCTCCTAACTGAAGCACAACTCCTGTTTAAAAGAGCAAGTGAACTCGCTGTATCAATGGAAACAGCAGTCAGAGACACAAGTGAATTGCAGTCAGGAATGAGCACGAACAAAATTACAACTTCTAAACAGAAAATTGCCTAGCCAAATAAATTGTATTACCGTTGTCACAGGGCTCATGTAAACCAAGCCAATGCAGGTTTAAAGGCAAAACCTGCAGAAATGCAACAAAGTAGGACACGTACAAAGAGCATGTCAAGCAAACACAAATAAATGGACTACGCAGGGAAAAAGTAGATAAAAACATTAAGTTGCAGATTTAAAGAGAACATTAATCTGCATGGTATTGATGAGGAATCTGATAATTATGAGAGTGACATAGGACAGAAGTAGCCTTGAGATTTACAATGTGAAAACTAACAAGAGACAAGCAATATGGCTTACACCCGAAGTGGTAGGCAAATTAATTTAAATGGAGTTGGACACTGACCTGGCTGTTTCAGTCGTTCTACAAAATAAGTTTGGATGGCATTTCGAAGATACTGAAGGCTGCAGATATCCAACTAAGAACTTATACTGGAGAAAAGATGACTCCTGTGGGAATGACAATCGTAACAGTGAAATTTAACAACCAACAAACGGCATTGGGTTTGTATGTGACAAAACAAGAGGACCAGCATTGTGGGGCCATGACTGGCTGAGACAACTGTACACGATTGGAGATCCATCCATCGTTTGCATGCCACATGCACTTCAATAGTTGATTGAAAGCAAATTAACACTGGTTGAACACCCAAGTTGGTGTGATCTTTCCTTAATTCTATTATGGATAGAATCTGCAGATAGAGATTGTGGAGGAGATGCTGTAGCTAATCCAACAAGGGTCTGCAAGTGAAGATATTGAGGATTCATTTGCCCAAGGAGGTATCAAGGCCTAGATATGGGAGCTTAGTTATTAATTTTGAGGGGATGATAGTACTGAATGCTGAGCTGTAGTCAATGAACAGCATCTTGATATATATATCTTCACTGTCTGGATGTGTCAGTGCTGAGTGAGGAGCCAATGAAATGGTATCTGCATTGAACCTACTGTGACGGTAAGCAGACTGGAGAACAGTGAGGTACAAGGACATTTTTCTGCACTTGAGGAGTTGAGAATTTTTCTCACCATAATTTTATGAGCCACATTATCCTTTAACCAATTTTCCTAGATGATCTCTGCTAAGTATTAGTATGTTCTCAAGTGTAGAAAGGAGAATGATCAGACTCAAACTAGCTCATGAAATTATGAAATAAATGGTTGTAAGTTCCTACAACTAACGGCTGAGAAAGGAAGGTGATCTAATTCTTCAGTAAAGGAAAATCTGTGATGGATTAGAGGGACTCAGATATGATCTCTAGAGCAGGGACTTGGCCTGCTCATTCAAAGATGTCAGCTGAGTGAAGCCAACATAGAACAGGGTGGGATGGAACGATGGAGACACAAGAGAGTGCCGATGCTAGGAATCTGGAGCAACACACAAATGCACCGGAAGAACCCAACAGGTCAGGTAGAATCTATGGAAGGAAACGACAGTTGGCATTTTGGGTCAACACCCTGAAAGTAGGAATTCTCCTGGTCAAGGATGGAGTCATTCATGATAATTGACAAATCTGTATAGACGTTGAGTCAAACATTAGCTCAGCCAATCTCAGACTTGCATCTACATATCCAAACAGCTGACATCTGGGACTGACATGGACCAAGTGGTGATGGTGACCTGGTACATCTCAGGGTCAGTCTGCTGACCTTGAGTATGAATAGAAGAGACAATGGTCTTTGTTTAAGAAGATAAGCTGGATGGTTTGGGACATTGACTCTTCTCTGCCCAAGGTGATGTTGTATTATGGAATTTATTAAGTAAGATGGGCTACAAGATGTGGAAAGGCAGGGAAACTCACACCTTCCCTAATGACTACATCTATGAGAAGTGCTTGCAGGTGTAACTTCTGGCAGACCAGGTCAAGGAACTGGAGCCAGATCTGCAGATACCCAGGATCACCCGAGAAGGAGAGAGTGGGAGACTTAATAATGAGGGAGACAGACGGGAGATGCTGTAGCCACTGAAGAGACACCAAGATAAGATTCTAAATTGGAGAAAGGCCAATTTTGATGGTATCAGAAAGGATCTGGTAAGCGTGGATTGGGACAGGTTGTTTTCTGGCAAAGGTTTTGAGAGTACAGTGTTTGTATATTCCTGCCAGAATAAGAGGCATGGACAACTGGTTCAGGAAACCTTGGATCTTGAGATATATTGAGGCCCTGGTCAAGAAAAAAGAAAGGTGCATAGCTGGTATAGGCAGGTAGGAACAAATGAGGCATTTGAGGAGTATAAGAATGCAAAGGAACAATTAAGGAAACCAGGAGAGCTAACATCAGGCATGAGGTTGCTCTAGCAGACAAGATGAAGGAGAATCTTAAAGGCTTCTACAGATACATTAAGAGCAGAAGGATAACAAGGGACAACATTGGTTGGCCCTAGAAGACTAGAGTGGTAATCTGCGTGGAGCTGGAAGAGATGCGAGAGATCTTAAATGCCTCTGGATTTATTTGGGGGACAGATGCAGTATTTATAGATGTGAAGCAATTCAGCAGCAAGGTCTTGGATTGTGTACAGATTGCAGAGGAGGAGATGTTTGCTGCCTTGAGGCAAATTAGGGTGTACAAATCCCCAGGGCCTGACAAGGTGTTCCCTGGGACCTGATGGGATGCAAGTGTAGAAATTACAGGAGCCCTAGCAAAGATATTTAAATTATCCTTAACCACTGGTGAGGTGCTGGAGGATTGTAGGATAGCTAATGTTGTTCCATTGTTTAAGAAAGCCTCTAAGAATAAACCAGGAAATTATAAGCCGGTGAAGCCTGATATCAGTAGTTACTGGAAATATTCGAAGGGACCAGATATAAAGTATTTGGGTAGACAGTAATTGATTAGGGATAGTCAATATGTCTTTGTATGTGGTAAGTCATGGGGTCTAACCATTATTATAGAGCTTTTCAAGGAAGTTACTAGTTCATGAAGGCAAGGCGGTGGATGTTGACAAGGTCCTGCATGGGAGGCTGGTCAAGCAGGTTCAGTGGCTTGGTACGGTGTTGAACCCATCCACCATTCACCACAACCCACTATTTAGTTTAAAGCCCTGGTTATACTGATTATGTGGTTTTCCAGGAACCTGGTCCCAGCATGATCCAAGTGGATCCAAGTCCCTTTGAAACAATTCCCTCCCACACCACTCTCTTACACAAGTGCTCCCCACTATAGCTTGTAGTTGCATGTGCATGTAAAAGTTTGCTGTCCAGGCATCTCAGAGTGTAAGCCTGGATTCCAACAATCTATTGCTCAGAACAGAAGTCTGCTCTTCTTTCCCACATCTGTGTCTCATAATGATATGGAGGCGTTGGCTATCAAAAGTACTAATGTTTTCAATCAATTTTCATCAGCAGCACAGAGAAAAAAAAAGCAGATGGGATCTGACCCTGTTATGCACTGATCCAGGCTCCTATTGAGTTTCAGTTTTGGTGAAAAGATGTAGCCTTAAGTTACAGGAACATTACAATACAGGAGCCAAACAGATTCTTTACAGAAAAATCCCAAGCCTACCGAGTTTCAAGCATATATTTTCCTTTCTTGGTTTGCCTTTGGATTCTGTCCTGGGATTCACTAAAGTGGTTTTACAATCAATGGAGTGTTGTTACACAGGAGCTCTTGCAGCTTCATGGAGTGAGTATATGTTCAAAACCTAGACAGCACCAGAGAGCTAGATTTCAGGCAGGACTTTAGTTCACTCTGAAGCTATAGAGCTTGGTTTCAGTTTTTTTCTCTTATAGGAATTATATGTGTGGGGGACTGTTGGCAGGAGGAAAAATAAATAATTACTAGATGAAGAAAGGCTTTGGCTTTGTACCGAAACACAGGGACCATTTTAGCTGAGTAATCCCACATTTCCTGTGGGGAATGGAAGAACAGGAGAAAGCCATATACTCACTTGTGCTCGTTCTGCTATTCAAGGAGATCGGGGCTGTTCTGCCTAAAACTTGATTGGACCTAAGATCTCTAAACCTCTTCAGTTTTCAAAAGAAGTATATCAGCTTTGGATTTAAGGTTAACAGTCGGTTTGGCATCAGTTGACATTCGTGGTTGAGAAACCTAAATTTCTACGATACTCTGTGTCTAAAAGGGTTTCCTCATTTCACTCCTGAGAGGTTTAGGCTGATAGTTTCATTGAGTTATACAGTGTAGCCCCCCGGTAAGCCTCAGGCTCACTCAGCTTGCTTCCGTCTAGGGGGAGCAGCCTTCGGCCCCATCAAACTGGGTAATCAGCTGGTGTGGACGTCTCCACCCCACCAAGTAACAGACAGTACACCATATGTGAGGTAGATGATTACACTTTATAGATCGTACTGGAGCTATGTAATTAATAGAGATACAATATAAAAGGAAAAAATTAAAGGCGCCAAACTTATCAAAGTTCAACCACTTCGTGCACAACAGTTGGAGCTCAATTAACGGAGTCTTCTTGCCACCATTCGATCCCCTCCGACCTCCTTGACCCGCCGCCTGGGACTAACCACGGTGGTCGACTAGACACTCCACACGAATCTGTCCTCGTCTCCTCTCCTCGCCGAAGAACCTGGGCCTCGGTCTCCCAGCCAGCGTCCGTTCCGTCGCCCAGCTTACAGACATCACGTCTCCTCTCTCTATCTCCATCGTGCCTTCTCCACCAAAGCCTGCAAAAACGATAGCTTACAGACCCACAAGAAAGAATGACATCTATCCCAATTGGTTAGCAAATGAATACAATTCTCATTACCAGTAACTATAACCCAAACAAGCTGCAAGAGAGAAGCACTTTCTCAGCAGTTAACATAACAAAGAAACCATTTTATTGGCAACACGAGTGAATCTGCAGATGCTGGAAATAAATAAACCATTTTATTAGCCTTGGCAGTAACATAAAAGAAGAAACCCCTTACACCAGTATGGAATCAGGCTCTTCAGCCCAATGCATCCATGCCAATCAAGTGCTAGGCCAGTCTCATTTACTTGTGGTTGATGCCTAACTCTAAACATTTCCTAATTTTATGCATGTCCAAAGGCTTTTTTAAACATTGTAATTGTACCTGCATCTACCACTTCCTCCGGCAGTCCTGTAATTACTGTGATCATATTTAACTTGGGGCACCACAGTAGCATAGCAGTCAGCATGACACAGGGAATCGGAGTCTGGAGTTCAATTCCTACACCGTCTGTAACGAGTTTGCACGTTCTCCCCATGACTGTGTGTGTTTCTTCCAGGTGCTCCAATTTCCTCCCACAGTCTGAAGCTGCACCAGTTAGTAGGTCAATTGGTCATTGTAAATTGTCCTGTGGTCAGGCTCGGGTGGAACAGGTGGACTGCTGGGCGCTGCAGCTCATTGGGCCGGAAGAGCCTGTTCCACACTATATCTTGAAGTAAGAGTAAGATAAAATCTTCCTAAAGTGCTTTACTTGTCTGAGTTAAGTTCCATCTTCCCTTCCTTTGCCCACTTTCCCCATTGACCAATAACCTGTTTTAACCTTAGACAACCTTCTTTAGTGTTCACTCTAGCACCAGTTTTGGTGTCATCATTCAAGTCAATAGTGTAAGTTCTGGAAGAGCCCTACTCCAAAAGCTGACCCCTGGCTGGAGTGTACAAGCACACAAGTAAAGTAACCCTATCAAGAGTATTTTTAGCCTCTTGATGAAAGTCATGGTACAGACTGGGAAAATCGAACTTTCAGCAGCAAATTAAACAGATCTACAGAGAACCAGCCAGCTTAGCGATGACAGAAACCTGTCTATGCTGTCTCGATCTGTAAAATTGAGCGTATATCCTAATTGCCTCTGGAAACATTGTGGAAGATAAAACAGTGAGCAAGAATTAGGAAGGTTCCTTCTCTACATTTCAAATTTCATGGCTTCAAGGTTTCCCAAGGACTTTTCTCTATGCTCCCAGCGTTTTCTTTTTCTGATCATTTCCAGGGCTTATTCAATGTCCTCTCCATCCCGAGGGCTCCCAAGCCTCCCCTTCGGCCCAGCACGAGTTTTTTTGATCTCACTCGAGTTTTCCTGGTCTCTCAGTCTGTTGGTGTTCCCAGGTCTCAGTCTCTCTGCTTCTCGAGTTCCCCATGCCTCCCTCTCGAGTTCCCCAGGTCTCTCGAGTCATCCCTGGATTTTCAGTTTTCAGGTCTTCTTGGGCCATTGGGTGCCAACTATAGGGAAGGGGGTCCTGTAATGACTTCAGGCCTGTGCAGAGCATCAGAGCGCTGGGCTCTGAGGTTTTTAGATCACCTGAATTGGTTAATTGTTGCTTAACAACAGTTTTAACGGTTTAAGAGCTCCTTGTGTTTCTCTTGAGCGACTTGCTTTATAATGCGGTTTCCTGGTGCTTTCTGTTTAAGTTTATTTTGAGAAATTCAGATTCTGTTAGCTATATGCTTGAAGCAGATGCCAGAATAGCTCCAATTGGAGGGTTCTCATTTTGAGAATGATTCATCTCACGGTGTCACTTGGTCGAGCTACCTCTGCATAAGCTCTTGTTTCTGTCTCAACATGGAAGTCTTCGGCTCCGATATTGGCAGTGCACACCATGGCACTTATCTACCAGCATCACTGAAGGACATCTTGGACAAGTCCCTCATTCGGGATTTCCAGAGGACACAGGTCTGTGGTGGATCAGGGGCTGCGCCGAGAGAGGGGACCCTGTCACAACCATGGATTTGGCAGTGCAGCAGATTCAGCAATTGCGCTCGTAAATATGCAAGTGTTAGCTAACTATTACTTCACTGTGATCTCCATTCATTCCGTAATTAGTATTTGTCGAAGCTTGGACATAGCTACACTTCATTATCTGCATTCCACCTTGCCTGAGAAATTGGACTGTCGGGTCAACTGATGTTGAAGACTAGTGGTATTCGTTTATTCTTTGTTGTGCTTTTTCAGCCGCAGTGTAGGCTTCATTTTCCATGAGTGTTTTAGTCAATGGCCCCGCTTCTGCCTAGCACTAATTGTTTTCTTTTTCCCTTTAACATGGTTAGCATTAAAGTCTGTGAAATATTGACCTGCTTCAGTGCCTCTCACTCCGCACTTGGGCCATGTCTGAACCCAGTGACATTGACCTCCCTACCAATCAAGAACCCATGAATCTCTGCCTTAAAAAAAACAAATGATTTGGTCTCTGCAGCACTCTGTGGCAAATAATTCCATAGATTCACCATATTCTGGCTGAAGAAACTCCTCCTCATCTCAGTTTTAATGGGACATCCTTTATTCAGAGTCTGTCTTCTCAAATCTTAGACTCTCTTACTGATAGAAACAATCTCTCCATGTTTCCCTCTATCCAGGCCTTTCTGTATCCAACAGGTTTCAATGAGATTTCCCCTCCATCTTCAGAATTAACTTGTTATGTTCAAGGTAATACAGCTTTGTTTTTCATTCTCTGTAACTTTGCCCTTGTGAAGTTAGCATTTTTGGAAATCTATGCTGCATTCCTTTCAATATTGGTACTTTCCTTTTGGGGACTAAATCCTTTCTTCATGTGAGAAATTTTCCATCGTGCATGTGTGGAATTACGAATGGAACGGGAATTGATTTGTTACATGCACCAGTGCAAAGCTTGTCTTGCATACTCTTCATACAGATCAGCTCGTTGAGATACAGCAAGGTAAAACAGTAACCCTGGGGAAAAGAGTGTAATGTCTATGGAGAAAGTGCTGGTCCGGTGAACAAGATCATAATGAGGCCTACTGTGAGGTCAAAAGTCCAATCCTCATACTAGGGAACTTTTTAAAAGTCTTATATAGTGAAATAGAAATTGTACTTGACTTTGGTGATTCTTTCCGTCCGGCCTGATGAAAAAAGGGAAGGGAGAAGTCATGAAGAAGGGTCTCAGACTGAAACATTGACTGTTTATTCCTTTCCATAGATGCTGCCTGGCCTGCTGAGATTCCCCATCATTTTACGTTTGTTGCTCTGGATTTCCAGCATCTGCAAGATCTCTTGTGTTTAAGAAGAGAGAATATCTGGGGTGGGTGGGGCTGCCTTACTGAGGCGGTGAGAAATGTAGGCAGAGTCCGTAGAAAGTAGGCTTGTTTCCGTGATGTGCTGATTCTGCAGCTTCTTGAGGTAACGTGCAGAGCAGTTGATGTTATGCATCTAGACAGAATGCTTTCTTTAGAAACACTGAAAACCTACAGCACAATACAGGCCCTTCGACCCACAAGGTTGTGCTGAACATGTCCCTACCTTAGAAATTACTAGGCTTACCCATAGCCCTCTATTTTTCTAAGCTCCATGTACCTATCCAAAAGTCTCTTAAAAGACCGTATCGTATCCGCCTCCAACGCTGTTGTCGGCAGCCCATTCCAGGCACTCACCACTCTCTGAGTAAAAGACTTACCCCTGACATCTCCTTTGTACCTAGAGGAGTACCTCCTCTATTCCCCAGCAGCTTAAACCTGTGTCCTCTTGTGGCAACCATTTCAGCCCCATGGGAAAAAGCCTCTGACTATCCACACGATCAATGCCTCTCCTCATCTTATACACCTCTATCAGGTCACCTCTCATCCTCCAAGGAGAAAAGGCCAAGTTCACTCAACCTATTCTCATGAGGCATGCTCCCCAATCCAGGCAACATCCTTGTAAATCTCTTCTGCACCCTTTCTATGGCTTCCACATCCTTCCTGTAGTGAGGCGACCAGAACTGAGCACAGTATTCCATGTGGTGTCTGACCAGGGTCCTATATAGCTGCAACATTAGCTCTAGGCTCCTAAATTCAATTCCACAATTGATGAAGGCCAATACACCGTACGCTTTCTTAACCACAGAGTCAACCTGCGCAGCTGCTTTGAGCATCCTATGGACTCAGACCCCAAGATCCCTCTGATCCTCCACACTGCCAAGAGTCTTACCATAAATACTGTATTCTGCCATCATGTTTGACCTACCAAAATGAACCACCTCACAGTTATCTGGGTTGAACTCCATCTGCCACTTTTCAGCTCAGTTTTGCATCCTATCAATGTCCCGCTGTAACCTCTGACAGCCCTCCACTCTATCCACAACACCCTCAACCTTTGTGTCATCAGCAAATTTACTAACCCATCCCTCTACTTCCTCATCCAGGTCATTTATAAAGATCACGAAGAGTAAGGGTCCCAGAACAGATCCCTGAGGCACACCACTGGTGACTGACCTCCATGCAGAATATGACCCGTCTACAACCACTCTTTGCCTTCTATGGGCAAGCCAGTTCTGGATCCACAAAGCAATGTCACCTTGGATCCCATGCCTCCTTACTTTCTCTGTGGTGCATCAATAAACATTGGTAAGAGTCAAAGGCGACATGCCAAATTTCTTTGACCTCCTGAGGAAGTAGAGGCATTGGTGGCTTTCTAGGCCATGATGTCTACATGATTGGAGAAGGACAAGCTATTTCTGATGTTCACGTCTAGGAACTTGAAGCTCTTGACCCTCTTAACCTCGACACCATTGATGTACACAGGAATTTGTGCAGCACCCCACCCTAAGTCAATGACCAGCTCTTTTGCTTTGGCGATGAGGAGATGTACAGGAATGAGATCGATCCGCTGGTTGAATGGTGCCACAGTAACAACTTTACATTCAATTTCAGATTACAAACGTGCTAATCAGCAAACACAGGCCGTGTTAAGCATTTGCAAAACCAATTGATCGGCCAACTGGTGGCGTAGTGGCATCAGCGCTGGACTTCGGAGCGAAAGCTCCTGAGTTCGAATCCAGCCGGCTCCCTTGTGCGCTTTCCATGCGTTCTGGGTTGAGCGTTGAGCTAGCAACTCGGCCTCATAAAAACAAGAAAGCCTGCTAAAAAAACGTCATCACAACGGCGTCCTGATGACTCCACTCGGAGTTAAGGGCTTAAAAAAAAACAATTGATCAGACCAAAGGTCTACGTTGGTGTATAAGTTGGTAGATAGAGCACCTCAATCTTAGCTCCACATGATCTCAAGAAATAGATTGGAAACAGGGCTGTCAACCGTGACAGAGCTGACCAAATTGAACTAAACTGGTCTACCTCCAGTCCCTGCCTGTTTATGTTTCTGTCTAAATGACAGCACCTCTTTTGACCGTGTGTGTTCCTCGTACCTACCACTCGCTGTGTAAAAGTATTCATGATGTAAATCCTTTAAACTTCCCCCTTCTCACCTCCCTGCTGTTGAAAGGTTCACTTGTATAGATTGGACTCTTGACCTCACTGTCTACCTTTTTACGGTTTTGCACCTTATTGTCTACCTGCACTGCACTTTCTCTGTAGCTGTTACTCTTTACTTTCCATTTTGTTATTGCTTTTCCTTGTTCTGTGCACTGTGTAATGATTTGATCTGCATGAACAGTATGCAAGGCAAAAGTTTCACTATATCTTGGTACATGCAACAATAATAAAACAATTTCAATCCCCACTATTTTCTGACATTCCCACTCTGGGAAAAAGGACTCTGTCCATCTATGCTACCTGACTTATATGTATTTCTCAGGAGTCTCTCTAGATCCTGAAGCTCTGGCAAAAACAAACCAAGTTTGTTCAACCCCTCCTTATATTTAATCCTCCCTAATCTGGGTAACATCTTGATGAACATCTTCTGTGCTATCATTAAGTTTTCTGATTATTTTTTGTATATGTTCATGATATTTCAGTAACCGTTAATCATGGACTCCTAAGTCTCTTTGGACTTTCACTGTCATTCGCTTTTATTGCTTCAAGTATTTCTATTTTTAAAATTTTCTGTTAGCTCTCAAAAGCTCAAGAGTGTGCAATATCGTGTAAGCCTGCATTCAAATTTTTTGTATATTCACTCATCCTGTTAATATTTCTTTTTAAATGAATGCTTCCATCTGTATTGCTCCTAGTGCCACCGGCCTTTGTGTAATTTCAGAATCATCCAATACTGGGGTTATGGACAGACATAATTTTTTTCTTTTGAGTACATACTTCTCTATATAAGAGAAATCCAACTAGTCCCATTCACCCCCCCCCCCACCCCAGCCCTGTAAATGTTTGCTTTCGGTTGGATGTTGGTGCATTTGACCTCCCATCTTGTCGCTGGATGGTTTGCATGCACAGTTAGGCACCTAGCCAGATCCAGTATGATCCTGCCCTATATATAGGTATAATATGCCCTGTACTGCTACAACAAAACAGGAGATTTCATGATATATGTCAGTTATAATATACCTGATTCTGATTTTCATTACATTTTTGCCTCTCTGTTTAAGGAAGAATGTGCTTGCATTGGAGGTAGTGCAGAGAAAGTTCAATGGGTTGATTCATCAGATGAAGGCTGGAAGGTTGAGCAGGTTAGGCTAAAACTCACTGGAGTACAAAACACAGGATTCTGAGGAGAATTGACAGGTTGGATGCTGCCCCCATCTGGGAATATCTGGAACTACAGGGCATGGTCTCAGAATTTAGGCATTGCCCTTTTAAGGTGGAGATGAGAAGGAATATCTTCTCTTGAATCCTTGACATTCTCCACCTCAGAGAGTTATGGAGCCAGATTCTTTGAATATATTGATAAATATTTAAGGTACAAGGAAATGAAGGGATATGTAGAGAGATCAGGGAGGTGGTGAAAAGACCAAGATAGGCTCAGCCATGAGCTTACTGAATAGATCAATTGTCCTACTCTTGCTCTGTTTCATATGTTATTATTGAAATACCTGCTTTGATGAAACTCAACACACTATCGTTTATTGGTTGAGGGCTGGGGCTAGTTAAACAAATGTCATAGGTTTAATGAAGGCTTTTCAAATCTCTCTTTATGAGATAACTTCCCAGGAAATTCAAGATTATTGCAGTTCTGACTCTCTAACTCATTCAAACTATTTTTTTGGAGCTACCATTTTATAACTCCCGGTTTGAAGTGTGCTTTTGCCCAGACCAGATCCTCCCAAAGAGCTTATTGATAGAATTTGGTAGAATATGTTAGAATATGGTCTAATCTTTCACAAATTCTTAGCTCGATTTTCATGTCTCCAAGCATTTTCTCCCCATTTTAATAGGCATTGTATTATGGATCCAAAACATCTGTTGACACTGAGTGACCAACTGACTTTATAATGAGGGAATGTTGGCTCTTTCGACACTGGACGTTGTCTGAAATTCAAAATAATGATATTTTCTTAACCACTGGTAGGAAATTTCAGTATCATTCAAGAGAAACACGGAGATAGGTTAAATTGGGTGATTTTTGTTAAGAAATGTACTCCAAAAAGGAAGAATGTTTTTGAGCAATTGTAATATTACTCACAGATCTTGTACAGCTGGAAAAAGCCTGAGCACAATCTTACTTAATTCGGTAATCCTAGTCAGTGGGAAGAGGTGCAATCACAGTTGCAAATAACCTTCTGAAGTCAGCATAAGAAGCGGTTAAGATTACATCTTTGCTCTTTTATTTGGAAGTCTATTTGGAGGGCTTGAGAAATAACGAGAGGCTGGGTAGGCTGGAACTTAATTTCCTAGAATGAAGGCTGATGGATGACCTTATAGAAATGTATAAAATCATGGCGGGCAAAGAAAAGGAGAGTGATTACAGACTTCAACCCAGAATAAGGGGTCTAAAATCAGAGGATGTAGGTTTAAGCTGAGAGGGGAAAAATGTCAAAGGAAGCTGAGGGACAATTTTTTCACAGAGAAGGTGGGTGGTATCTGGAATGAGTTGCCAGAGAAGGCTGTAGAGGTAGGGATAATTACAACATTTAAAGGACAGGTACATGGATAGGAATAGTTTAGAGCAGTGGTTTCCAAAGTGGGCAATATCACCCTCCTGGATGTGCTGGGACTTTCTGTGGGGGCGATCGGTAGCAAGGGGTTTGGTGAATTGCAGGATTAATTTAAGAAATTAATTACTTATCACAAGTATTTGATCCTCAGTACCTCTTAATTGATTACTATTAGGGAGCATTCTGGGATTATTTGAACAAGAACCAGCCTTCATTTCTCTAGATGTATAGAAGTTCGGGAAGCTTACAAGTAGCCTTCAGTTCGTTTTTTGTAAATTGCAAGCAGTAAATTTAAATTAAAAGTACAGGCTGCTCCGCAGACTGAGAGATTGCAAATGCAAGAGCCAAATGTTAAAACAATGGGATTGTGTTAATTGGCATGCATCAAACCAGGCAAAATGGCTAAGTTATTTGCACCATTGTGACTTGAGTTCAAGCTGGCAGACCAGACGGATATTGTCACTTAGTATATCAAACATGGACCCAGGTATAGACAATCAATACTTTCTGTATACTTATCATATTTGTGTACTCGGAGTTGGATGTCTGGCTCTCTGTCGTCAAAAGATTGTGTAATATTTGTGATATTTAGTTTCTCCCAAAGGTGTTTGCACATTCAGAGGCGTCTTATCAATGAATGCAATGTATCAAAGTAAACAATGTCATTGTAACTATTGAAATTGTGTTGAATCACCTGTTGTTACCTTTGATCTTAAGGATATAAAAAAGTGATGAGTTTTTTTGGCTTTGTGAGTCTCTACTGAGGGTGTCTCCATGAGAATCCCTGCCTGTTGTGCTGAACAAAGACTTGTATATTACCAGCTTCAGTGTCTCTCCGGTGACTTTGTCCACGGTGACTACATTTGGGGATTTGTCCGGGATACGTTCCTGACCCACAGTGTGGCCAGCAATCTCAGCAGTTTAAAGGGGTGAGTATTTTTAAGAGCAGCACCCATGCTTAGGACTGTCCAGGTCAATGAGCACAGGATCATGAACTATGAAAGAACATGGCAGGGTGCTGAACTGGCAGACAGATAAGTGTGCTGGGTGTGTTTGTGTAAGTGACCAGACGTTCCTGGGTACCTCGATGGGAACAGGACCAACAGTTGTGGAAGGTGGTTACTGATCATTCGGGATGCCAGAATGGGATGCCATTAGTATATACTGATTCAGGGGAATGGTACAGTAGCATACTTGTCTGTGTGTTTGTAAGAAAAAGGTTTGAAATTTTGGCATAAAAGACTTTCATGTGGAAGAGAAAACAACAGGCATCATGAGATCAGCAGCACAGAAGTGGAAGATTGCAGAATACGTACTCAGTGGCTTTAAGTCTGTCTTGTTTAATTTTTATCCATTCCTTATATTTTGCTTAATATGGTATTTAGTGTGGAGATATTTGAGGGAGAGGTTACACCCAGATATACTGTATCTGTTGGGATGGTACCTAGTGAGGTCAAACAGCTTCAGGTCAAGAATCTTGACTACCTGAGCCAGCCCGTGCTGATTAGAACCTTTCACAGGCCCTTCACCCCTAGGGAGAAGCAGAGCATTTTGGCTGAGCTGCCCTCATGTAAAGTGGCTTGTGAGAATTCAGAATGTTGGTGTAAACTGGAGGAAATGACTTAAATTCACTGGATACACTCAAGGATATTGATGTGTTAGTTAAAGTGACATGACTGAGGAATATATGGGTTAGATTGGCCCTTAAGATGTGTAGGATGGTATATGGGCAACTACCGGCAATGCCAGTAATGAAGAGGTATCACATCTTTAAGGGATAATGAGACAGCCACTGGGGGGGATGCGAGAGTAACTGGGGAATGATAATGCCAGTGGTTCAAATAGCTAATGATTATGAATTAGGCACAGCATAAATATGAAGCATATGAGGAGTGTTCAGGGTTGGACAACTCTGAGAGGGATGATCCCGTCTTCCTGTTCTTTTTCAATATTTTTATTGATTTCTTACAAAAAGAATACAGAGTACAGGAGGATATATATCATATATCAACTACAGTATATTTGAATCACACTTACAGTCTCATTACCCCATATTAAAGTAAATTAAATTGAATCGTAATATTGAAAAGTAATAATTTTATTACACAAAAAAATCTAAACCCACTACCAAGAAAAGCTGTTTGGTAAAGAAAGAAAAAAGGAAAAAGTACCCTTATCATATAGTAAAACATATTATTAGCCAACATCTGTACTTGATAACAAATCAAAGATTTTGAATTCTAAAAAGGTTGCCCCAATGTTAGTAAGTCTTGTCTTGATTCAGAAATTGAACAACGAATCTTCTCTAAATTTAAGCATGACATAACATCGCTTAGCCATTGAGCGTGAGTAGGCGGAGCAGCATCCTTCCACCTAAGCAACAATGCCCTCCTAGCTATAAGAGAAATAAAAGCCAAAATGTGCAAATCAGGTGTCTTCAAGATAATACCTTTTCCTCCAACAATACCGAATACGGCAGTCACAGGGATTGGTTTAAAATTTACTTTAAAAATACAGAAAAAGTTTGAGGTACTTCCTTCTAGTATTTTTCAAGACTCAGGCATGTCCAGAACATATGAATTAATGAAGCCTCTCCATTGTTACATCTGTCACAATAGAGAGATATATCTGAATAAAAGCGAGACAGCTTATCTTTATCATGTGGGCCCTATGGACCACTTTAAATTGTAGTAGGGAGTGATGGGCACACAACAATGAGGTATTAACCAATTTAAAAATTTCATTCCAAGTTTCTTCAGAAATTGAATTCTGTAAACCTTGTTCCCAGAGATTTTTAATTTTGACTAAAGGAATGTTT
The DNA here is from genome assembly GCF_048418815.1 of Hemitrygon akajei. Taxonomy (NCBI): domain Eukaryota; kingdom Metazoa; phylum Chordata; class Chondrichthyes; order Myliobatiformes; family Dasyatidae; genus Hemitrygon; species Hemitrygon akajei. Next base: position 140,092,077 of record NC_133131.1, read on the forward strand.
CTTGTTCCCAATAACAAACCGTAAATATTAGATATTGATCCATTATGAAAAGGTTTCAAATTAAAAATTACATCTAATAAATTCTTATCAGGACTTTTAGGAAATGTATATAACTGAGATCGCAGAAAGTCTCTAACTTGTAAGTATCGAAAAAAGTGCATTTTTGGTAAGCTATATTTAGCTGACAACTGCTCAAATGAAAAGAAACTTCCTCCAACAAATAAATCCTGGAATCATTTAATACCCAGTCTATCTCATTCTTTAAAAATTACATCAGTCATAGAAGGTTTAAAAAAAAGTTTTAAAAAAAGGGACTTGAAAGAGAAAATCTCAATAAACCAAATATTTTAAATTGTACCCAAATCCTTAAAGTATGTTTAACTACAAAACTATCAGTTAGTTTACTTAAAAATAAAGGAATTGAGGATCTGAGAAGAGAAATTATAGAAAATTTATTAACAGAGTTAGCTTCTGCAGAAACCCAAACCGGACAGTCCTCTCGGTTAATATAAAATAACCAAAACGTGAGATTCCGTATATTGACTGCCCAGTAATAAAACCTAACATTTGGTAAAGCTAAGCCTCCATTCTTTTTAGCTTTTTGAAGATGAACTTTATTTAGTCGAGAGTGTTTATTTTTCCATATTTATGAAGATATGATAGAATCAAGAGAATCAAAAAAGGATTTAGGAATAGAAACAGGTAAGGCCTGAAAAAGGTATAAAAATTTAGGCAAGATATTCATTTTAATAGAATTAATTTGGCCAATCAACGATAATGAAAAGGGTGACCATTTTGATAGTGCCCTTTTTACATAATTCAGCAGGGTAAAAAAATTCTCTAATTAAGTATTTATGATTCTTAGTAATTGTTACACCCAAATAATTAAATTGATTTCTTAGAATTTTAAAAGGAAGGTTAGTATTAATTGATACCAAATTATTCAAAGGGAAAAGTTCACTCTTATGAAAATTTAGTTTATATCCTAAAAACTGATTAAAACAGGAGAGTAAGGAAAGTACAGAAGGTAATGAAATCTCAACATTAGAAATATAAAGTAAAAGGTCATCAGCATAAAGGGAAACTTTGTGAGTAATACCTCTCCTTAAAATACCAATGATATCATTAGATTCTCGGAAAGCAATAGCTCAGGGTTCTAAAGCCAGATCAAAAAGGAAAGGGCTCAAGGAACAACCTTGTCTAGTTCCACGTTGAAGTTTAAATGGTTTGGAATTCTGAGAGTTAGTAAGAACCCGAGCAGAGAGAGATAAATAATGTAATTTAATCCGTCGAATAAAATCGGGCCCAAAATTAAATTTTTCTAAGGTTTTAAATAAATAATTCCGCTCAATCCAGTCGAAACCCTTCTCAGTGTCTAAGGATATCACACATTCCGATATCTCTTTAGAAGGAGAATAGATAACATTTAATAAATGACAAATATTTAAATGGGAATATTGATTTTTAATAAATCCAGTCTGATCGTCAAAAATAATAGATGGTAAAATATTTTCAATCCTATGAGCCAGTGTTACGGATTCAAGCAACAATAAATATATGAGATAGGCAGGGGTTTTTATAACCAATAACACGTTTATTAAACACTGAAAGATAAACCCCCCAAAAGTAAACAAATCACCAACGTAACCAGAAATTCGCTGCTGTGCGGCAGCTTAAATAGTTCTTAAAGCAATGAAGCTTAAACAGCTCTTAAAGCGATGTTGCAAAAACAGTTCTTCCAAGTAGTATTGCAAAAGTTCAAAATGCTTACAGTCCATTTAAGGAAGAGACTTTTTAAGATGACTTAAATTCTCTTTCACGTCGTGTTGCTTCGGTTCCCAAATCAAACTTTTCCCACAAAGAATTTACGGGGATGGACAAATGAAATGGCTTAAAGGCACTGACCTTTCCTTTACAGAACTGTTCCCAATCCTTTCTGCTATTTCACAGGGATTAACAGGAGAACAGTCAACAAATTCCTTCCGAATAAGGATCTAACAAGGTCGAACCTGTTTCCCCATCAAAATCGATTCTCCTCGATCTTTTAACTCCCGAACTCCGATCTTCACTCTCCACTGATTCTCAACTAGCATAATTATACAGAAACTGCTGGCAATGACCTTTTAAACTTTAGGCATTAGATAAAACTTCATCTTTCAACTAAACTGCGTCATAACATTAAATCCAGCCATGAACTGCCCCTCCTCATAGGGAGGGGTCCTCCTTTTATACCCTGTAAAAAAAACCTGTCACATGACCTCTACAGGTGGGAAAATGACGTCACTCCACCATCACAAGACCATTACCTCGTTCAGTATAGCTTCAACACCAGTCACGTGACAAGTACACCACTGTCACGTGTCACGGGTACGTAACACGTCCCTCCAAAAAAAACAGTTTTGGTCTGACAAGAACAAAAATTTTAACAATTATTTACAAGAAAAACAAATGTATAAATTTTATAACATACATAATATACAATACAGTATCATCATATAACATCTTACAACTCACAATACAGTAGGAGTGTTACAATTGTAAAAAAAACCACTCCATAAAAAAAATTACATTGTACGTTCAACATCGAGATAGACAATCAGCAACCACATTATCTTTACCTTTAATATGAGTTATCACAATATTGTACTCTTGTAACATCAAACTCCAATTTAATAATCTTCTGTTTTTGTTTTTCATCTTACTCAGAAACACTAACGGATTATGATCAGTGTAAACAATAAGTGGTTTTTGAGTTGTACCAACATATACCTCAAAATATTCTAAAGCTAAAACAAGGGATAACAATTCCTTCTCTATTGTTGAATAGTTTCTTTGATGCTTATTAAATTTCTTAGAAAAGTAAGCTACTGGATGATCAACCTCATCACCCTCATTCCTTTGCATTAATACTGCTCCTGCAGCCTCATCACTAGCATCTACAGCTAATGAAAAAGGTTTTTCAAAATCAGGTGCCTTGAGCACAGGTTGTTGACATATCATTGTTTTCAATTTTTCAAATGCTTCTTGACAAGGCACTGTCCACACAAACTTTGCATGCTTCTGCAAAAGGTTAGTTAATAGAAGGGCAACATTAGCAAAATTCTTACAAAATTTTCGATAATATCCTACCATTCCCAAGAATCTTCTGAGAGTTTTTTTCCCCATTGGAGTGGGAATCTCTAAAATTGCCCGAACTTTTGCCTGAACAGGAGCTACCTTACCTTGACCCACAACATAACCACGGTAAGTCACAGTGGCATGTCCAAATTCACTCTTAGCTAAATTAATAGTTAAGTTAGCTTTTGAAAGCCTTTCAAACAATTTCTCCACCGCAATAATGTGTGCTTCCCAAGTATCATTTCCTGTCACTAAATCATCAATATAAGCATCAATATCTTTCAATCCCTGAATCACAGAGTTAATCATCCTCTGGAAAGTACCTGGGGCATTCTTCATCCCAAATGGAAGAACATTATATTCATATAACCCAGATGGAGTTACAAATGCAGAAATCTCTCTACCTCTGTCCATTAATGGAACACACCAATACCCTTTCAATAAATCAATCTTTGTAAGGAACTTTGCTTTTCCAACTTTATCTACACAATCATCTACTCTAGGAATTGGATATGCATCTGTTTTCGTTACAGCATTCACCTTCCTATAATCCGTACAAAACCTAATACTACCATCTGGTTTTGGCACCATAACACATGGTGAATTCCAATTCAATTTAGAATGTCTAATAATATTATTTTCTAACATATATTTAATTTCTTTCTCAGCAAGTTCACATTTTTCTACGTTCATCCTATATGGGTGTTGTTTGATAGGTTTGGCATCTCCAACATCTACATCATGTGAATCTATAGTAGTCCTTCTCGGAACATCTGGAAACAAATCCTTATATTTAAAAATTAATTCCTTCATCTGCTGTTTCTGCTCTAGCTGTAAATGTGCTAATTTCTCATCAATATTTTCCAGAATGGTTGAATTTGGTAACCTAACAGAAACAATGTTGGATTTAGAATGAAATTCAGATGAATCATCTATCATATTCCTAGTTAAATCAAACTTATTCTCACTAACCACAACAGTCACAGTATCAGATTGTTTCTCATAATATGGTTTTATCATATTTATATGGAAAAGTTGTGTTGACCTTCTACAATCTGGAGTTTTTATCACGTAATCCACATCATTGATTTTAGACACAATTTCATAAGGACCATGAAATCTAGCTTGTAAAGGATTTGTTTGCACTGGGAAAAGAACCAGCACCTTATCTCCAGGCTTAAACATCCTCATCCTAGCTTCTTTATCATACCAAGCTTTCATTTTCTCCTGAGCCAATTTTAAATTTTCCTTGGCTAAGCTACAAGCTTTATATAACCTATCCTTAAATTTCAAAACATAGTCCAACAAATTAGTGTGTATTTCCTTACTAATCCACTTCCTCATCAACACTCCTTTTTCCAAATAATATCCTACTGGCACCTTCTCAATTTCACTATCTAGTAGAGCTTGTTCTCTTAATTTTATAATCTCAGGGTCTCTATTCTGCTCTGCTATCATCTCCTTCCGAGACAGAGATAAATCTTCATAGTCAGACTTACTCCAAGAATCTTGTTCAAACAACGAAGGTAAGAAAGTCTCTGACACATCCTCAAAACTCGAATCCTGAGTTGAACAGTCATGAGTAACAACCTCATTCTGCACATCAATCTTTTTAGCCATAGCTCTAGTCACAACACAGGAAAAATCTGTGTTAGAATTCATCTCTGGTTCCTCTGACTCCATTGTCAAAAGCACTTCAGGAAAAACTTGTCCACCTGCCAAGTCATTACCTAACAATAAAGAAATATCCTTCACAGGTAAGCTATGCTGTAATCCTACTTTAACAAATCCTGTAACTAACCCTGACTTTAAATTCACTTTATGCAAATGTACAGGCATAAAATCACTCCCAACACCTCTTATGTAATTTACCTCACCAGTATCAGACTCTTCATTAAACTTCAATACACTGTCTAACATCAGTGATTGAGAAGCTCCAGTATCCCTAAGGATTTTTATTGGCACCAGAGTAGATCCTTCTTTCAAGGATACAAACCCTTCAGTTATAAAATGATCATATCCCTTTCTAACTTGGTCAGACTCTAACAAAACCTCATTTGTGTTTATCGAACCCTGTAATTTTACAGGTGCTTCAGTATGTTGCACACAAGCATCTGGAACTGCTTCCTTCTCTTTCTTTTTCAATCTGAAACAGTTAGCTATTACATGGCCAGGCTTCCTACAATAGTTACAAATAAGACCAAACTGTCTTTCCTTCACAGGTTTTCCTTCCTCCTTACCTTTCTCATTAACTTCTGATTTAATTTCTGATTTACCTTGAGTCTCCGTGTTATTTTTCCTCTTAAAAATTCTGCCCTGAGGAAATTTATTCTTATGGATTAAAACATACTCATTGGCTAATCTAGCACAGTCCTGCAATTTATCAGTATCCCTCTCATTTAAGTAGGTCCTTACTTCAACAGGGATGCTTCTTTTAAATTCCTCCATTAAAATCCGCTCTTTCAATGTATCATAGTCCTCATTTACATTTTTAGAAGAAACCCATCTCTCAAAACACACAGCTTTATCATAGGCAAATTCCACATAAGTTTTTTCCACAGACTTCTTCAAACTTCTGAATCTTTCTCTATACACTTCTGGGACCAATTCGTATGCTTTTAAAATATGCTTTTTTACAATATCATGATCAAGTGCTTGCGCAGCAGTTAAAGCTGTATAAACTTGTTGTGCTTTGCCTTTAATTACACTCTGTAATAACACTGACCATTTATCTTTTGGCCACTCTGAAATCTGAGCAATCGTTTCAAAATGTTGGAAATATCTTTCCACTTCTGTTTCACTAAACGGAGGGACCAATTTAATTTCTTGACTAGCAACAAATGGTTTTCTAGAACCAGAAGACTGATTCCCAGACCTTAATTCCATCATTGCATATTCAAAATCCCTTTTTTTCTGATCAGCTTCTAATCTACAACACTCCAATTCTGCTTTACTTTTTTCCAACTTTATCTGTTCGATTTGCAACTGCATCTCCAGATTACTTATTGGAAACGACTCTAAAATCGATTCATCAAAATCACCCGAATCCACATAGTGTGACGCGATTTTTCTCTGTATTACAGCCTTTGATGTAGTCTTCAAAATACCTTTAAGTTGCAATCTACTAGCTATCTCAGACACCTCAGTTTTCTTTGCCTTCGCTAACAATTCCACGTCTGGTGAAGCCAGAAACTCATCAATATTCATTGTTGCCGAATACCACTCACAAGCCAATCAAACAAAAGAATCAAGTATACCCCCTTACCAAAACACCGATTTAAAATTTAACAAGCATTTAAACTCAAATGATCCAATCCGGACGCAGCCCCCATATTTATGTTACGGATTCAAGCAACAATAAATATATGAGTTAGGCAGGGGTTTTTATAACCAATAACACGTTTATTAAACACTGAAAGACAAACCCCCCAAAAGTAAACAAATCACCAACGTAACCGGAAATTCGTGCTGTGCGGCAGCTTAAATAGTTCTTAAAGCAATGAAGCTTAATCAGTTCTTAAAGCGATGTTGCAAAAACAGTTCTTCCAAGTAGTATTGCAAAAGTTCAAAATGCTTACAGTCCATTTAAGGAAGAGACTTTTTAAGACGACTTAAATTCTCTTTCACGTCGTGTTGCTTTGGTTCCCAAATCAAACTTTTCCCACGAAGAAATTACGGGGATGGACAAATGAAACGGCTTAAAGGCACTGACCTTTCCTTTACAGAACTGTTCCCAATCCTTTCTGCTATTTCACAGGGATTAACAGGAGAACAGTCAACAAATTCCTTCCGAATAAGGATCTAACAAGGTCGAACCTGTTTCCCCATCAAAATCGATTCTCCTCGATCTTTTAACTCCCAAACTCCGATCTTCACTCTCCACTGATTCTCAACTAGCAGTATTATACAGAAACTGCTGGCAATGACCTTTTAAACTCTAGGCATTAGATAAAACTTCATCTTTCAACTAAATTGCGTCATAACATTAAATCACGCAGTGGCATGAAGTCAACTTGGCAAATCCAGCCACGAACTGCCTCTCCTCACAGGGAGGGGTCCTCCTTTTATACCCTGTAAAAAAAACCTGTCACATGACCTCTACTGGCGGGAAAATGACATCACAACCACCATCACAAGACCATTACCTCAAGTCCAGTATAGCTTCAACACCAGTCACGTGACAAGTACACCACTGTCACGTGTCACGGGTACGTAACACCAGAACTTTGGATAAGACTTTAGTATCAACATTTAGTATCAACATCAAGATTTGACTGTATGAAGAACATTCAGCTGGGTTCTTATTCTTTTTAAGAATAAGCGAAATAGAAGCTTCATAAAAAGATTGTGGCAACCTACCAAACTTAAAGGAGTCTGAGAGAACTAAATATAAATGAGGTATAAGCAATGAGGAAAAAACCCTTATAAAATTCTCCAGAAAAGCCGTCAGGACCCGGAGCCTCCCCAAGTGCAATGAACATACAGCCTCGGCAATTTCCTCGTAAGAAATAGGTTGATCCAACTGTTTTCAGTTATCATCAGAAAGTGTAGAAATATTTAATTGATCTAAGAAATTATTCATTACAGTATTTTCTTTAGGAGAATCAGAACTACACCCTATCCTCGTTATATGCATCTTCTGATAATGTGGATTCACAGTTATGCGGGGAACCTATTTTTACCAATGTCTCCTTATATGCGTCCAAAACTCACAGTTATGCGAGGAGCACTACTTTCCCACAAGTCAGGTGCGCGCGCCTTACAGTCTCACTCCCCCCAGTCTGGCATTGGTTTTGGCAAGGTGTGGATGTGCGATCTTGCGCTCTTAAACTTTTGTTGGCTTTACCTACGGTGCAATGATTTTGTGCTTGAAGTATTTAACTAAGCCCCCTAAGCATCCGATGTCATGTCCTGGGCCATCAGCCGAGCGGCAGAGAACCACTTTAACACTTGAAAAAAAGTTGGAATTTATAAACAGCACGGCATCAGATGAAGGTAACACAGCTCTGGGACGCTACTGCCGGGAACAGAATCTTGCCTTTAAAATACTTTTGTTGCTTGACAATGCACCAGCCCATCCTAAACATTTGGACAGCATTCATCCTAACGTTTCCTGCCGCCTAACACAACATCGTTGATTCAACCACTCGACCAAGGTGTGATTCACATTCAAGGCGTATTTTTTTTTATAATGAACTATCTCTCAGATGCTGCAAGCAACAGACGATTTTGAAAATCCTAGGAGTTTACCAACGGTGAGGGAATGGTGGAAGTCAGAACACTTGCCACAAATGGCGATGGACATGGACCCAAGTTTAGAACGGAGTCAGCATTTCTGTCATTCCCTGCTGTCAACCATTCTTCCCTACAAGCAAATTTATGCTGAAAAGCAAAATGCTGCCAAGCAAACAACCCTCACCACTTTCTTCAAACGGGTGTCATCTCTTGATGTTGACAGTTCTAAGAGTTCTGTGAGTTTTCCTTCACCCCTTGCTGTGCTTGATATGATCCTGACGACCACAGCCATCCACCTTATCCATGTAAAGCTGCCCGACACCACAACAACCACTCATCTCCTGGAGCAAACACACCTGCTACTGTTGGTGAGTACTGTACACCCTGGTATGTTAACTTTCTATGATTTATTACATTGAATATTACCTTAAATTGATGAAGTATAATACGAATGTTGCTTGTGGTACTGCTTTTGTGTCGTATTGGTATGAAAGTGTGAATAAATTACTGATAAGACATACTTAGGAAGCCCTCTGGAACACATCCCTATTTTCTCCATTTAAATAATTATTCACATTATGCGCCCACTGCGAGGAACGTATCCCCCGCATATAACGAGGATAGGGTGTAGTGGATGTAGCTGCTGTGAAGGCATCGAAGGGTAAAGGGTGTGATTTGTTACAGCTGTGGCCTCTCCGGCCGTGGTTGGAGGCGTGTCCTGAAAAGAGAGGAAGTTGTGAGAATCACTCAGCACAACAGGCAAAAACCACAGCTGTCCCCTCTCTTTCCGATTTGACGGCAGACCTTATTATAGAGCTGGTGAAGTCAGCGTCCAGGTCAAATGGCTGGAGGCAGCATCTATTGGCAGTGGTGGTCACCCACAGATGTAATCAGAAGGTTATATAGAGGGCCAGCAATGTGATATGTTAATGGACATGGGGTCATCAGTATCAGTAACTGATTTACTCTTGCCCACTAGTGGAGAGTTGATTTACATTATCAGTACAGGAGGTGAAACAATGAGATCCGAGAGAAGTGAGTCTCTGGTTCTTGAGATTGAGGGACTGCAGCTTCCCGCAGATTTTTGGGTGTGTCCGAACAATGAAGGTACCAACCTGGGGATGGACACATTGAGTAAGACAGGTGCAATCATTGATTTGGGAAAGGAAGAAATAACATGGAAAAGAAAGGACCAGCAAACATGAGTGACCCACAGAGCAGAGAACGTGGCCCATAGAGACAGCCGCCCCAAGCAGGGACAGGACACGGGGCAATAGGTGGGAATTGTGACAGGAGGTCCCAAAGGTTAAACACACTCAGATGTCAAAAGCAAGGGTAGCTACAATTAAAGTCAATACTCACTAGAAAGGGGAGAGAAAGGAGCAGAGAGGGAATGTGTGCAAATCATGGGGAAAGAGAGCAACAGAGGAAACTGAGATGACAGAAATTGCAAGTGTACAGTAAGAAACTACTAGAGCTAATTTAGTAAGATTACATGGAGGTGTGAAGGGCCATTCCAAGCAGGTTAACACATGGAGGGATCAAGCACAACAGGAACATGATCAGAGAGAGTCAGAAGATAATCCCCCCACAGCCTGGTGACCAAATCATGGTAAGGGAGCTGCCTAAAAGGGCAGGATTTGCTCCCTGAAGGGTAAGACCACAAGTGGTGCTCCGGACCAGTGATACCTGTGTTTGTGTACAGAACCGGTGAGGCAGCGAGTGGAAACTCTGGACTCGGGTTAAACTGTACGACTCACCTTTCTGTGGCCCTCACAGCCAGAACAAGTCCACCCATTAACAGTGTCATTACGGAGAATCGAAGTGATGACACCAGCCTGCTGCATCACATCTGACCACACCTGATGGAAGTAGACACACAGATGAAAGAGACTGGAAACATAAATGAAGAAGACAGAGAGAGCATGTCAGCAAACCGTGTATAACGTTTGAAGTATCACAGTGACTATACTTAGTAATGAAGGCTGGTTCTTGGAGGTAGATGATCAGAATTGAAGGATATTGGGGAAAACAGATGGGAAGGAGTCCGAGTTAACGCAACCTCGATGGCAAAGCAGATCGAGAAAGAGAGAAATAGCGTCGGAGGGCAGCCACTCCCGCCTGGGGACAGAACACAAATAAGCAGGGTCCTTTCCGTGGTTGGGCCAGCTATGGAAAGGACATTCTGGGAAGGGATGCCACTGGGGCAAGGTCCTCGTAGCTATTTGAATGGAGGCCACCCCAAGCTCTCCTGTAGATCGACCACAAAGACTGGTTGTCGAGATCATTCCGATCATCTTCTGTCATGGCGCGGAACGTGAGGTTGTGCCTGTAAACCTGAAACAAGGTAATCTTGCCCACAGAGTAACCACTGACAACCACTACTGATAGACTTAGCTATCGGAGACTGAAGAGGTGAAGAGGATGTGATCAAATTTCTGGAACATTTCATTGCCATCTGGGCACAGCCTTGTAGATAGTGGCGTATCATGAGAAATCTCAACTGCTGGATTGAAGAAATTGTGTTATTTCCAGGCCCAGCCTGAGCATTAGTACCCTTCACTACTGTATTACAGTGTTAGTTAGTTTTCCATACTCTAATCACACAGTGACACACTTCCTGTGAATCAGGATATGGGTAAAGTTCAGGATCTTCCCTTTTGAATAGTTTTAACCACATTTCGTAGCCATGGCCCAACCTAGACATTACTGCCCCACTTTATGTACCTTCTAGCAGAGGATCCGGTTTTGCCCGAGCTATGACAATGTCTTTACTTCCTCGTTTTATTGACTGCAGTGCTTGAGCTTGGACTTAAACAATAGGTGATTGACCGTGGTTATTACTCCATAATGAAAATCAGAGAAAGACAAGTGTGGAGCATCTGAAATTCGGATTTATACCAGCACCGAATGAAAGAGGAGTGTGGACAGTACAGTGCGGAGTATCTGAAATTCGGATTTATACCAGCATCAGGCAACCAACAGCAGCCAATGTGTCCGCTGTGTGAAAAAGTTTTTTTCAAATGAGGCAATGAAACCATCCAGGTTCTTTGAACATTTGAAGGGAATACACTCTGATAAAGCAAGCAAAATCTTGGCTTATTTTCAGTCGCTTCATGAAATTTTCAGAAATGAAAACTCTTCAAAACAGCTTTGCCAGGACTTCACAATAAAACTGTGATCTGCCTGCATCATACAGCATTTCGCTGCTCATTACTAAATCTGGAAACTCCTATGGAATTTGTTACGAAGGTGAAGTAACTCTGAGGGGCCGAAGGGTACAAAGTCGCCCCTTCCTTTTTGAGAATCGCAAGATCGCTATTATTTCGGGTCTGGGACCCAGGAAATGAGAGAGATACGCATCATGCGGGAGAGAGACACAGACTACACAAGGTTTGGAATGTGTCCTGGCCTCAGCAGAACGGAGCCACTGACCAGAGTGGGCTGGTTGAGGGATTGCATCATCCCAACCTGACTGACATCTAAGACCCCGTGAGTAAGGATAAAAGAGGGTCTGGGGAACAACCCCTTTAGACGCACCAGGAGAAACGCTGGAAATCCTGTGACAGCGTTTTATAGCAAAAGCTGGTGGGGGCTCGTGTGCGTCCTCCCTTGCCTGGGTGGCGGGCTCATCACGGAAGAACGGTTTAGCTAAAGGAGAGGTCACACTTGAACGGCCACGACAACGAGACACCTGACGGATCGAAATCATAAAGGAAAGCCGGCAAGTTTTTCTCTTTCTCTCTCTCTCTCCAACAATTGCAACACAGCGACAACCAAAAGACAGCAGCTTGTGGAACTGCAGTGAACTGTATATTTCCATCGGACAATACATTATCCCCTGGACAACGATAGAGCTTATTTCTTATTGATTATTATTATACCCGCACTTTTAGATTTAGTATTGATGACGTATTTATCTGTATATTTGCATTGATATTATTTTTGTGTATTTTTACTAATAAGTACTGTTAAAAATAGTATCATCAGACTTCAACGGACGTCTCTATCTTTGCTGGTAAGTAACCCAGTTACGGGGTTCATAACAACGTGGGGGCTCATCCGGGATTTGATACCAAATTGGAGGGCCAGTAAATCGGGCTTTTAAGTCCAAACTTGGATCTGCTTGCGCGGGTAACCAGACGGGAAACCAGCAAAGATGGACGTAGACGAATTTATAAAAAACCCGACTCCGGAGGCGCTAGAGGCTGCCACAAAGTCGGACTTGATAAATATTGCAAAAGGACTAAATCTCGCAGAGGTGAGGTTGTCAATGAAAAAGCAGGAGGTGCGGAGGGCCATAACTCAGTATTATATTGTGAAGAATGTGTTTTCGGCTGAGGTATTGGAAAATATCCCTGAAAAGGTACCAGCTAGTGGGACGGCTCAGTTAGAGTTGGAGAAATTAAGGTTGGAACATGAAATTAAGTTAAAACAACTGGAAGCAGCTGAAAAGGAGCAGGAAAGAGCTGAAAAGCAGAGGGAGCATGAAATTAAATTAAAACAGCTGGAAGCAGCTGAAAAGGAGAAAGAGAGAGCCGAAAAAGAGAAGGAAAGAGCTGAAAAAGAGAAGGAAAGAGCTGAAAAGGAGAGGGAGTATGAGGAGAAGGAGGAACAGAGGCAACATGAGTTGGAACTGGAGAAGTTAAGGAAAGAGCGAAGAGCTCAAGGGTCAGACCGAGAGGAGAGATTTAATGTTAGTAGGGAGTTTAGGTTAGTACCTCCGTTTGAGGAGACAGATGTTGATAGTTATTTCTTGCATTTTGAAAAGGTGGCAGTGAGTCAGAAGTGGCCCAGAGATCAGTGGGTGGCGTTGTTACAAAGTGTGTTAAAAGGGAAGGCCCAACAGGCATATGCGGCGTTGTCTATGGAGGAGGAGGAGTCTGAGAATTATGAGGAAGTAAAAGAGGCCATTCTTCGGGCCTACGAATTGGTACCTGAGGCCTTTAGACAAAAGTTCAGAAATTTAAAGAAAGGGTGGAATCAGACGTATGCAGAGTTCTAGGATACGTCTGATATGTGCTCTAGGATCGTTGGTGTGCAGCAGAAATGGTGGAAGAGGATTTTCGGCGTTTAAGGGAGTTAATTCTGATTGAGGAATTTAAAGGTTGTGTTTCGGATGATATCCGGATGTATTTGACCGAGAAGCCGAATAAGTCCATATCCGAATTTGCTAGGTTCGCAGATGCATATGCCCTAACCCACAAGACAAAGTTTTCCTCGAATAAGAGTTACCAGAAAGACCATGGGAATGGTAGAGAAAGCCCGCTGACTGAGGCAGAGGTCCCGCCGGGAGCTAGTGGTAAAAATAAGGAGGAGGAAAGGCAAGACGGCAGGAGGGGTCCTGGCTTGACCTGTTTTAATTGTGGAATGGTGGGTCATATTGCATCTAAGTGCTTTGCTCTGAGGAAGGAGACAGGAAAAGGGAAAGCAGCAGTCCCTACAGGATGTATTGTGTTGATCAGTAAATCGACGAGAAAGCCCCAGATAGATAGAATACGAGAGGGGCGTGAGAAATTTATTTCAGAAGGGACCGTGTCGGTGAAAGAGGGAGACACACCAGTTCCAGTGCGGATCTGGAGGGACACTGGAGCTGAGCTGTCATTGATTCGTAGTAAGGTACTAGATTTTGGTCCTGAGACGGGAGAGGTAGCTTTGAGAGGCATAGGAAAAGGGACAGAAGCTGTGCCTTTGCATAGGATCATTATAAATTGTGAGCTGGTACCTGGACCAGTTGAAATAGGGGTGCGATCAGAATTTCCGAGAACTGACGTAGACATCCTTCTGGGTAACAATTTAGCTGGTGGTGAAGTTTGGTCGGCCATGGAGCTGACAAGCCAGCCTGTAAGTGTTGAGGACCCGCCCCTCGGTTCCAAGATCTATCCCGCATGCGCGATCACTCGCAGCATGTCAAGAAAGACAGCTGAGAACGAGACCAGTTTAAATGAGTCCTGTGTGGATTTGGCTGAGACGTTTTTACCGACCATGTACCAAGAGAGGTTAGAGGGTGGTAAAACGGAGAATAGGAAGGTGAAAGAAGTAAAGGAGAGGAGGTAGACCTACCCTTAGCCAGGAGGAAATTTATAGAGGCACGGAGTAAAAATGAGAAACAGATAAGGCTGTTAGAAGGTCCAGGGTTGGACATGGATGATCTGTCTGGCTTGACAGAACTGTTTGAAGAAGTTGAAAATTTCTAAGGTGTTCCCGATAATGAAATGAGGGCAGTCCTAGATGAAAAGGATGCCATTACCCTGAAGGAGTCTGCTGGGTTGGCAGATGAGGTTGTTTCAGCCCGCAGGGTTGAGTTTACTCCAGAAGGGAGTTGTCCAGAGAGTAACTGGGAGGATCAGGGGAACTTAGAATTTGAAAAGGGGACGGGTATTGAAAGCCTGGAAGAGGCAGTTGTCCCATTTGAGTGTGTTCAAGATGTGGATGCATGCGGTACTGAACCTAGTAATGAAACTCAGGAAAAGTCTGAGGTATCTGATTCAGTTAAAAAGGAATGCAGTCCTTGTGGGTCAGATGAATTTGGTTCAGTGAAGAAAGGGTTAACCTTGGTACTAGTGGGAAGTGAGAATTCCCAGTTGTTTGTGTTTGAAGGTGTGTTAAAAGTTAGTGAGGAGATAAAAGGTGGTGATGTGAATCTTATTATTGAAGGAGAAGGGAAAAGTGTAGTTCCTAAATTGAATGAAGAAAATTTAAAGTCTGGATTGGTGTCGGAAGCAGTAACCAGGCTGAAGGGACAATGGCTTGTTAACACAGTGCCTGCGAATCAATTACAGTTTGATTTGGAATGTAAAGGTGCCCCACACGCTACTGTTATTCAAGAGTGTGCTGTGAAGAGGCAGAATTTGAAATGCTGTTTGAACAAAGAGGGATCATTTGCAGCTATTGAACTGAAAACTAATAGAATGAAGGGTCCTGAAGATAAAACTAACGACTTGCTTAAAAATAGAGAATTGTGTGGACGTTCAGAAAATGGGCTATGTTTGGAAAACATTGTTGATAAAATAACTCCTATGAAAGGAGCATGCAAAAGCCTATTCCACACTAGTGCACAGGCTAACCACGTGGGAGTTAACTGGAAAAGGGGCGAGGGTTGACGGGATGCCACTTTAAATAACAGGATCTGGTTTTAAGAGATTTCGACAAAGCATGTAAATAATAAAGACAACACCATGGAAGATTGACTGTTAAGTTTGAAAGTAAAATAAAGATTAGTATTTGCATGAACTTTTGTAATATACACGAAAGCTAAGATCACAACTCTTTAGTTCTGTTTTGCTGAAGACAAGGAATAAAAATAGGTGGTTATTAAACTGGAGTCTGATGCTACAAGAATTTATTAAGGTACAAGATATTAAGATATTAAAGGAAGTGACAATGTAATTGCTAACTGTTTAGATGCTGAATTGAATGTATAACTGTATTACTCTGTAGTGAAAAAAAAAACTCTTTTGTATTGTGTTAGATTCTGAAATCCTGTAAGACTCTGTATTAATTAATTTTTACCTGTGGAAAAATCCTTAGAAGGAAGGGGGTGTTACGAAGGTGAAGCAACTCTGAGGGGCCGAAGGGTACAAAGTCGCCCCCTCCTTTTTGAGAATCGCAAGATCGCTATTATTTCGGGTCTGGGACCCAGGAAATGAGAGAGTTACACATCATGAGAGAGAGAGACGCAGAATACACAAGGTTTGGAATGTCTCCTGACATCAGCGGAACGGAACCACTGATTACTGCCATTGTCTCTTGGAGAAGAATTTGTATATTCAGTACTGTACTATTCATTGAAACCACTCAGGGGACAACCAGAGTGGTCTGGTTGAGGGATTGCATCATCCCAACCTGATTGACATCTGAGACCCCATGAGTAAGGATAAAAGAGGGTCTGGGGAACACCCCTTGAGACGCACCAGGAGAAACGCTGGAAATCCCGTGACAGTGTTTTATAGCAAAAGCCGGTGGGGGCTCATGTGCGTCCTCCCTTGCCTGGGTGGTGGGCTCATCACGGAAGAACGGTTTAGCTAAAGGAGAGGTCACACTTGAACGGCCACAACAACGAGACACCTGACGGATCGAAATCATAAAGGAAAGCCGGCAAGTTTTTCTCTTTCTCTCTCTCTCTCCAACAATTGCAACACAGCGACAACCAAAAGACGGCAGCTTGTGGAACTGCAGTGAACTTTATATTTCCATCGGACAATACATTATCCCCTGGACAACGATAGAGCTTATTTCTTATTGATTATTATTATACCCGCACTTTTAGATTTAGTATTGACGACGTATATTATCTGTATATTTGCATTGATATTATTTTTGTGTATTTTTACTAATAAATACTGTTAAAAATAGTATCATCAGACTTCAACGGACGTCTCTATCTTTGCTGGTAAGTCACCCAGTTATGGGGTTCATAACAAATTGGAGAAGAACTGATTCTGGCTGTAGTAAGAGAGGTCCTGAGTATGGCTGTGCATAAGTCACCAGACCAAGCAATTGAAGCAAATCCCCTCAGTGATAACTCCATTCAAAGCCAAATAGATGAAATGTCTGAGACTGTCTAAGACACGTTGTGCAGCATACTTGGGATAACAGAATTTGCTCTGCAGTTGGTTGAGTCGACTTACCCAGGCAACGAATCTTTGCTTCGTGGTTATGCTTGCTTCATAAAATATGAAAGCACAATTGAAGGGTTGTAATGTGAAATTAACAGGAAGGATGGAGGAAGAACTGATCTTGCTACAAAATGACTGAGCTGAATCTGAAGTTAAAAAAATATCAAGACTTTTGGATGCAGAAAGAAATCTCTGAATACTATCCTGCAATGTGAAAAAAGGTAAAGGTATTGGGGCAGAGCTATGATGGTGCTTAACAGCTACTCCTTTGAGCTTGTCTGCAGAAACAGCTTAATTCCTACCTTTGATATCTCTCTTTTTCCTTTTCAGGGTGATTGGGGTTCTGTCAGAAAGGGAACTGCAGGAATGACAGGGAAGAAGGTGGGAGCACAGTGGGACAGACAGGGGGCACTATGGGCAGGACAGAAGTGTCATAAACCCACTCAACCCTGAGACACAAGGCAAGGGCGTTTTTTCAAATGATCTATGGTGGTTGGCCATTATGTCTGATGATGACTGGAACCCTCGCCATCATTTCTTTCTGCTTAAGCTCCCCCTCCAACCCCCTCTCACTACCTCTCCCCTCTCCATTCCCAAAGTGTTCCATCAACCCTTCCTGCTATATCTCCCCTCTTTATCACCTCTACTGCTCCTTCTCTCTTCTCCATCCCCACTTCCAACTCCTACCCACCCACCCCTTAAAATCCAACAGAGAGCCCTAGGGGAGTCTTGTACTAAGCCGTGCCTCTGGACTCTGCCAACTCTGGTCGTAGATGGCGCTTGATGTTGATGTTTCGCTCCCCCTCCGTTCAACATCAGTCCTACATTTAACTCCCCTCCTCTTTTTGTGGAACAGCCCCCTCAGGTCCCTCAGCTCTTGGCGGCCTACCAGTGGCTGTGGCTTTCAGCTGATGCTCCCTCTGCGGCCTCCATGATGCCTCAGTCCCCCCCGGCAGGGTAGAAGGCGGCTCAGTAATCACACGGGGTGTCTGCAGCTGTCTCAGAGGCTGCTCAGTTGCCTCCTCAATCAAGTCCAGGTTTTTGCCCTCCCTCTTGCCCCTCAGTGGGTCCTCTCCCATTGGATGGGAAGCGTCAATGATGAGTGCTGTTACGGGCCGAGATACAAAGGGGCAGGCCTCTCCAGTGACTGGCTGCCATGCCAAAAGCTGTCTGTTACAGGCCTGGCAAAGGCCCAAAACAGAACTGTGGATACTGGAGGATTCTGGAACTCCCGCGGGATGTGCGATCGTAGGGGATGCAGCAGAGGGTAAGGACGCAGGTGATGGCGTATGGAGGCTGGGTATGCACCAGCACCAATGTTGTCCTTAACATCAGGACTGAGGAGATGATGAGATCTGCTATCCTCCTCACCCTCAGGATCTCCTCATCCAAAACCAGGACCTGAGTACGCCCTCCGATAAACCGGCCACGAAACAACAGCTGAAAGAGATGGTCAAGCAGAACTGGAGAATAATCCCAAGCCAGGGACCATCTCGAGGATGGATCCGGGATGGCAGGAATTTGTAGAGCGTTGTCAGTGAGCTCCTCATATCCTGAGAGACGGAGGGAGTGGGGATAGAGGTTCGAATGTCCAAACAAAATGATTCCATCATTCCCACATGTGAATGGTGATCCCTGTGTGGTTTTGACCTAGGGGTTCAGAGACAGGATGCGGTTCTGATCCAGAAATACAGAGTTGAAAACCATGCATGATGCTCCTATTGTGGGTCTGAACCAGGTATATGGAGATGGGAACCGTGCAAGGTGCTCCCACCCCATCACCCAGGACGTGCACTGTTCTCGTTGCTACCATCAGGTAGGAGGTACAGGAGCCTGAAGGCACACACTCAATGATTCAGGAACAGCTTCTTCCCCTCAGTCATTCAATTCCTGAATGGACATTGAACCCATGAACACTACCTCACCACTTGCAACCTGATGGCATGAACATCAATTTCTCGAACTTCCAATAATGGCCTCCCCCCTTCAACATTCCCCGTTCCCATTTCCCTCTCTCACATTATCTACTTATCTGTTTATCACTTCCCTCTGGTGCTCCTTCCCCTTTTCTTTCTTCCATGGCCTTTTGTCCTCTCCTATCAGATTCCCCCTTCTCCAGCCTGTATCTCCTTCACCAATCAATTTCCCAGCTCTTATCTTCACCCCTACCCCCCCCCCCCATTTCACTTATCACCTTATGGTTTTTCCTCCACTTCCCCCACTTTCTTACCCTGACTGCTGATCTTTTCTTTCCCAGTCCTGCTGAAGAGCCTCAGCCCAAAACGAAGACCTTTACTTTTATTCCATCGATGCTGCCTGGCCTGCTGAGTTCCTCCAGCATTTTGTGTGTGCTGCTCGGATTTCCAGCATCTGCAGATTTTCTCTTGCTTGTGATTGGATCACTACTTATTTTTTATTTTCATTTTTTGCACTACTTATTTAATTCAACTATTACAGTAATATGTATGCTCCCTGTAATTCAGGTTTTTCCCCTATTATGATGTATTGTGACATATTCACGACATATGCCGGTGATATTAAACCTGATTCTGAAATTATGGTCAATTCCTCCTTCTCGTCTCCCTTTTTACTAAGGGTTCTTATAAAAATACTATTCACAGAATGGTGAGTACGATTTTTGTGAATGCAAACGCTTGATTTCCATCTGTTGACAAAGCTTCTCACTCTTTTTCTTTGCAGCCCTTGACCTGGAACTGACCCGTCAGTACCCTTGACTCTTTGATAAAAAGTTTACCAGAGCATTGTATAATTCTCCATCATTCTGTTCTGTTAGCAAGTTTGCCATCTGTTAGCTCTTAGAATAAACACCTTATGTTAATAATCAGTCTATTTGCCCATGTGCAGCAGGTGGTGTGCCCTGGATTCGTCCCAAGGTTTGCAAGGTTAGTGAAACATTTAGAAAAATACCATGGAGAATTGTATCTCCCGCTTCTGCCATTTCAACGTTGCTAGTTGAAATGTGATTAAAGTTTATCAGAAATTCAGGCATATAACAACTGGGCTCAGTTCATAAATAGAGCATGGGGTGTGGAACTGAGATCCGTCAAAAAGAGGAAGTTCCCTAGTTTCACGGTGTTTAATGGTATCACTATATGGTAATACTACAGTATTACTCAGACAACCTAAACTTCGGCCCACTAACAGCAGGAGAAGAAAGTGGAATGTAAAAGAAAACGAGACAATGACATAAAAATGAATTCACTGTCACCTGTGAGTACCAACTTTCTGGTTTACAGCGGCAGCTAATAGCCCCTCGTTAATCTAAAAGTTCTTGAGTTCTCCTGATACCCTGGTGCCAGTCATAAATCTGTATCACGCGGCAATAAAGCACCAGCTTCGGGAGAGGAGATATAGTGGCACAGGAAATGGTGAAGTGTTTTCCTTTGGACACCACTCAGGATTGAGGATGAATTGCTTCTGCTGGGTATCTGGACTTGATAAAACAACTGACTGAATGTAACTAAGGCCTTAATGCTGAAAGGACACAATATTTACCTCTCCACATCCTTTCAGTACCCTTCATAACCCCCAACTCCCATGCACTGCCACTGTATGTTTACACTCCACACCTCATAACTACACTGAGACCACCACTGTTTCTCTCATTATGCATATACATTAGCTTATATGTACATGCATGTGTATGTGTGTGTGTTTGTGTATCTGTATGTGCTGATCTTTTCTTTCCCAGTCCTGCCAAAGAGCCTCAGTCCAAAATGAAGACCTTTACTTTTATTCCATCACACACACACACACATACACACACACACACACACACACACACACACACACACACACACACACACACACACACACACACACACACATACACACATTATTTGTACACTGTGTTTTATAGGATTGTTTTTACATTAATTTTAATTGTTTTTTAAATTTTTTATTGTGTTCTTTATGCTTATTGTGTATTTTTCTGCTGCATCAGATCTGGAGCAACCAACATTTCATTCTCCTTAACTCACACATGCTGAAAAATGACCTAAATGTGCTTAAATGGCCTGGATGGTGAGGGTGTTTGATAGTCTGGATGGTGGGGGGTGTTTGATGGTCTGGATGGTGGGGGGTGTTTGATGGTCTGGATGGTGGGAGTGTTTGATATCCTGGATGGTCGGCTGATGTTTGATAGCCTGGATGGTGGAGTTGGTGATTGATGGTGTGGGTGGTCGGGGGGTGTTTGATAGTCTGGATGGTGGGGGTGTTGAATGGTCTGGATGGTGGGGGGTGTTTGATGGTCTGAATGGTGGGTGTGGGGTGTTTGATGGCCTGGATGTTGGGGGGGGGGCTGTTTGATGGTCTGGATGGTGGGGGTGTTTGATGGTCTGGATGGTGGGGGGGTGTTTGATTGTCTGGATGGTGGGGGTGGAGTATTTGATGGCCTGGATGGTGGGGGTGGAGTGTTTGATGGTCTGGATGGTCGGGTGATGTTTGATGGCCTGGATGGTGGGGGTGGAGTATTTGATGGCCTGGATGGTGGGGATGTTTGATGGTCTGGATGGTGGGAGCTGTTTGATGGCTTGGATGATGAGGGTGTTTGATAGCCTGGATTGTCGGGTGGTGTTTTGTTCTCTGGATGGTGGGGGTGGAGTGTTTGATGGTCTGGATGGTTGGGTGATGTTTGATGGCCTGGATGGTGGGGGTGGAGTACTTGATGGCCTGGATGGTGGGGATGTTTGATGGTCTGGATGGTGGGAGCTGTTTGATGGTCTGGTTAGAGAGGGTGTTTGATGGCCTGGATGGTCGGGTGGAGTTTGATGGTATGGATGGTGGGGGTGTTTAATGGCCTGGATGGTGGAGCTGTTTGATGGTCTGGATAGTGAGGGTGTTTGATGGACTGGATGTTGGGGGAGGGTGCTGTTTGATGGTCTGGATGGTGGGGGGTGTTTGGTGGTCTGGATGGTGGGGGTGTTTGATGGTCTGGATGGTGGGAGGTGTTTGATGGCCTGGATGGTGGAGCTGTTTGGTGGTCTGGATAGTGAGGGTGTTTGATGGCCTGAATGGTGGGGGGGGGGGTGTTTGATGGTCTGGATGGTGGGGGTGTTTAATGGTATGGATGGTGGGGGTGTTTGATGGTCTGGATGGTAGGAGGTGTTTGATGGCCTGGATGGTGGAGCTGTTCGGTAGTCTGGATAGTGAGGGTGTTTGATGGCCTGGATGCTCGGGTGGTGTTTGATGGCCTGGATGGTGGAGCTGTTCGGTAGTCTGGATAGTGAGGGTGTTTGATGGCCTGGATGGTGGGAGGTGTTTGATGGCCTGGATGGTGGAGCTGTTCGGTAGTCTGGATAGTGAGGGTGTTTGATGGCCTGGATGGTGGGAGGTGTTTGATGGCCTGGATGGTGGAGCTGTTCGGTAGTCTGGATAGTGAGGGTGTTTGATGGCCTGGATGCTCGGGTGGTGTTTGATGGCCTGGATGCTCGGGTGGTGTTTGATGGCCTGGATGGTGGACGTGTTTGATGATTTGGATGGTGGGTGTGTTTGATGGTCTGGATGGTGGGAGGTGTTTGATGGCCTGGATGGTGGAGCTGTTCGGTAGTCTGGATAGTGAGGGTGTTTGATGGCCTGGATGCTCGGGTGGTGTTTGATGGCCTGGATGCTCGGGTGGTGTTTGATGGCCTGGATGGTGGACGTGTTTGATGATTTGGATGGTGGGTGTGTTTGATGGTCTGGATGGTGGGAGTGTTTGATAGCCTGGATGGTCCGGTGGTGTTTGATGGCCTGGATGGTGGACGTGTTTGATGATTTGGATGGTGGGTGTGTTTGATGGTCTGGATGGTGGGAGTGTTTGATAGCCTGGATGGTTGGGTGGTGTTTGATGGCCTGGATGGTGGTGGGTGTTTGATGGTCTAGGTGGTGGGGGTGTTTGATGGTCTGGATGGTGGATGTGGTGTGTTTGATGGCCTGGATGTTGGGGGGGTCTGTTTGATGGTCTGGATGGTGGGGGTGTTTGATGGACTGGATGGGGGGGGTGTTTGATGGTATGGATGGTGGGTGTTGTTTGATGGTCTGGATGGTGTGTGTGGGGTGTTTGATAGCCTGGTTGTTGGGGGGGGGGCTATTTGATGGTCTGGATGGTGGGGGTGTTTGATGGACTGGATGGTGAGGGTGTTTGATATCCTGGATTGTGGGGGGTGTTTGATGTTTTGGATAGTTGGGTGGTGTTTGATTGGATGGTGGGGGGGATGTTTGATGGTTTGGATGGTCGGTGTGTTTGATGGTCTGGATGGTGGGGGGTGTTTTATGGCCTGGATGGTGGGGTTGTTTGATGGTCTGGATGGATGGGTGGTGTTTGATGATCTGGATGGTGGGAGGTGTTTGATGGCGTGGATGGTGAGGGTGTTTGATAGTCTGGATTGTTGGGTGGTGTTTGGTTGTCTGGATGGTGGGGAGATGTTTGATGGTTTGGATGGTGGGTGTGTTTGATGGTCTGGATGGTCGGGTAGTGTTTGATGGCCTGGATGGTGGGGTGGGGGGTGTTTGATGGTCTGGATGGTGGGTGTGTTTGATGGTCTGGATGGTCAGGTAGTGTTTGATGGCCTGGATGGTGGGGTGGGGGGTGTTTGATGGTCTGGATGGTGGGGGTGTTTGATGGTCTGGATGGTGGGAGGTGTTTGATGGTCTGGATGGTGGAGCTGTTTGGTGGTCTGGATAGTGAGGGTGTTTGATGGCCTGGATGGTGGGGGGGGGTGTTTGATGGTCTGGATGGTGGGGGTGTTTGATGGTATGGATGGTGGGGGGTGTTTGATGGTCTAGATGGTGGGGGTGTTTGATGGTCTGGATGGTGGGAGGTGTTTGATGGCTTGGATGGTGAGGGTGTTTGATAGCCTGGATTGTCGGCTGGTGTTTTGTTGTCTGGATTGTGGGGGGATGGTTGATGGTCTGGATGGTGGGAGTGTTTGATAACCTGGATGGTCGGGTGGTGTTTGATGGCCTGGATGGTGGAGGTGTTTGATGGTTTGGATGGTGGGTGTGTTTGATGGTCTGCATGGTGGGAGTGTTTGATATCCTGGATGGTCGGGTGGTGTTTGATAGCCTGGATGGTGGGGGTGATGATTGATGGTCTGGGTGGTCGGGGGGGGGGGTGTTTGATAGTCTGGATGGTGGGGGGTGTTTGATGGTCTGGATGGTGGGGGGTGTTTGATTGTCTGGATGGTCGGGTGATGTTTGATGGCCTGGATGGTGGGGGTGGAGTATTTGATGGCCTGGATGGTGGGGATGTTTGATGGTCTGGATGGTGGGAGGTGTTTGATGGTCTGGATGGTGGGTGTGGGGTGTTTGATGGCCTGGATGTTGGGAGGGCCTGTTTGATATTTTGGATGGTGGGAGGTATTTGATAGCTTGGATGGTGAGGGTGTTTGATAGCCTGGATTGTCGGGTGGTGTTTTGTTGTCTGGATGGTGGGGGGATGTTTGATGTTCTGGATGGTGGGAGTGTTTGATAGCCTGGATGGTCGGGTGGTGTTTGATGGCCTGGATAGTGGATGTGTTTGATGGTTTGGATGGTGGGTGTTTGATGGCCTGGATGGTGGAGCTGTTTGGTGGTCTGGATAGTGAGGGTGTTTGTTGGCCTGGATGGTGGGAGGTGTTTGATGGTCTGGATGGTGGGGGGGGGGGGTGTTTGATGGTCTGGATGGTGGGGGTGTTTGATGGTATGGATGGTGGGAGGTGTTTGATGTTTTGGATGGTGGGTGTGTTTGATGGTCTGGATGGTGGGGGGTGTTTTATGGCCTGAATGGTTGGGTGGTGTTTGATGGTATGGATGGTGGGGGTTGTTTTATGGCCTGAATGGTTGGGTGGTGTTTGATGGACTGGATGGCGGGGTGTTTGATGTTTTGGATGGTTGGGTGGTGTTTGATTGTCTGGATGGTGGGGGGGATGTTTGATGGTCTGGATGGTACGTGTGTTTGATGGTCTGAATGGTGGGGGGTGTTTTATGGCCTGGATGGTGGGGGTGTTTTATGGTCTGGATGGTCGGGT
The DNA here is from genome assembly GCF_048418815.1 of Hemitrygon akajei. Classification (NCBI taxonomy): domain Eukaryota; kingdom Metazoa; phylum Chordata; class Chondrichthyes; order Myliobatiformes; family Dasyatidae; genus Hemitrygon; species Hemitrygon akajei. Next base: position 140,117,056 of record NC_133131.1, read on the forward strand.
GGTGTTTGATGGTCTGGATGGTGGGAGGTGTTTGATGGCCTGGTGGGTGGAGGTGTTTGATTGTCTGGATGGCAGTGGGTGTTTTATGGTCTGGATGCTGGGGTGTTTGATGGCCTGGATGGTGGTGGTGTTTGATGGTCTGGATGGTGGACGTGCTGATCTTTTCCCAGTCTGTTGCAGCAAGTGCTGCTTTATGTTGGGGTGGGGAGCATCAGTACCGGTGATGCAAAAAGACTAAATAAACTCATCAAAGAGGCTGGACCCATCCTTGGCTACAAACCAGACTCTTTTGAGTTAATCGTGGAGAGGAGGTCACTAAATAAACTGCTATCTGTGTGGACAATCTAGCAGATCCTCTCCATGACCTACTGAATAAACTGTCGAACAGCCTTTCGAGCAGACTCACTCAGCTCTGCTGTCACAAGGATCGTTACAGAAAATCTTCCCTACCAAATGCAACAAGCATACACACCAGTTCATATCTGTGCGATAGGACAAAACACATCATAGTACAATAGTCTCTGTTGTAAATTAATATTGTGTATATTACTATTCTGTACTTTATTATTAATTAGGTCTGCACACTGCTGCCTACCCTGTTGGGTATTTCCAGCATTTTCTATTTTTATCCTCTTCCACAGTCCCTCAGCCTTCACATTTCCTCTCACTTTTACTCACAACTTTCCCTTTTGTGCCTTCCCTCCTCTTTAACCCGTCTTCCCTCGTCTGATCTCTCCCCACCCTGGCTGAATTCTAATCTTCACTTTGCAGGCACTTGATCTCTTCTGATGTGAGGTCGCCTTGTAGCCACCCAACCTCATTTCCTGCACCGGTCTCACCTCTCCTCACTTCAAAGTAATGGTCTCTGCATTCTCAGAAATCAGTCACCAAATGTAGCCCAGTTCCTCTTCTTGCCCTGGTTCCAGTAGCTCTATCAGACGAGGCGGACACTATCTCCTCCACAGGGCTCCCTGAACTTTCTTCAGAAAATATCGGTCAAGTTCAAATCGCCCACACCGCGCTGCTGCTATTGGCAATGTGGTTACCCAGGGTATTGGAGTGGGTGGACAGTTCTGCAAGCTGAGGATGGAGTCGTTACGTAGGTGTAGGAGAATCTTATGCAGCCAGCAAGTTGAGAGGCATGGTTGCCGACAAGGACATGCATGGCTGACTGTAAGTGAGGTACAGGTTTTCCAACTTCGCAATATTTGTAATTGGCTACAAAATGCTCCGGAACAACAAAAGCTGCAATAAAAACAAGTCCAGGTAATCAGGTTCACAGCAAGCAGGCAGCGGAGTAAGTCGCTGTTTTTCGGGAGAAAATTCAGATTCTGTTTTTTTTTCACTGCTTGGGTTAAAAGAGGCACGACTGCGCAGGCGCGTGACCTCAGAGCGCGGAAGGCTTAAAAAGAGCACCGCCATATCCAGCGGGCAGCGGAGTGAGAGGGTGCAGAGTGATAGGGCTTTGGCTCAATGGGTTTAGGCGGAAACGGGAAGAGGCTTCCTGCGACAGTTGAGTCTTTTAGTTAAGGGCTAAGTTACAGGTTTATTTATTTAGTAATAACAGTAGCATTAGCGGTATGCATCTAGGATTAGTGTTGTGCTTGGAGTGCCAGATGTGGGGACCCTGGGAGACTCCCAGCCTCCACAAGGATTACATCTGCACCTGGTGCATTGAGATGAGGCTCCTTAAGGACTGTGTTAGGGATCTGGAGCTGCATCTTGATGACCTTCAGCTAATTAGGGAGAGTGAGGAGGTGATTGATAATACCTATAGAGAGATAGTGGACAACACCTCTGTGACGGTCCCCCTCAGAAATCGATATATCATTTTAGATTCTGTGGGAAGTTGACCTGACAGAGGAAGACCACAGTGAACGGGACTCTGGCACTCTGCCCAGTGCCGTGATCAAGAGAGCAAGGAGATATGCAGTAGTTATCGGGGATTCCATAGTGAGGGGAACAGACAAGAGATTCTGCGAGCCGGACAGGGATACCCGAATGGGGTGTTGCCTCCCTGGTGCCAGGGTACGGGATGTCTCAAATCGGGTCCAGAGTATTCTGAGGAGAGAGGGCAAGCAGCCGGAAATCTTGGTACATGTTGCTACCAATGACAGAGACTGAAAAAGAGAGGAGGTCCTGAAGGAAGAATACTGGGAGCTAGGAAGAAAATTGAAAAGCCAGACCTCCAGAGTAATAATGTCAGGATTACTGCCTGAGCCACGTGCTAATGATGGTAAGAATAGCAGAATTAAGCAGATGAATGTGTGGCTAAGTAACTGGTGCAGGGGGCAGGGCTTCAAATTCTTGGATCATTGGGATCTATTTTGGGGGAGGTAAGACTTATACAAAAGTGATGGGTTACACCTGAACTCAAAGGGGACGAATATCCTGGCGGGATTGGTAATATAGCTGTTAGGGATCATTTAAACTAAGTTGGCAGGGGGAAGGTAACCAGGGTGTTAGGGTCGAGGAAGAGGAAAATAGAAATAAGTCAAAGATACTGTGCAGCAAAGATGGCAAGAAGGACAGGCAGGTGAATAGACAGGATTTTGCTGTTGGTAACAGATACTTATCTAAATGTACTGTACTTATTTCTAATGCATGCAGCATTAGAAATAAAGTGGATGACCTTGTTGTACAGCTACAGGTTAAAAGATATGATATTGTAGCTATCACCGAGACATGGCTAAATGATGGATGTGATTGGGAGCAGAATGTCCGAGGATACACAGTGTATAGGAAAGATAGGAAGGTAGGTAAAGGGGGTGGCGTGGCCCTGATGGTAAGCAATGATATCAAATCACTAGAAAGAAGGGACAGAGGATCAGAAGAAGTAGAATCCCTATGGGTCGAGTTAAGAAATGGCAAGGGTAAAAAGACACTAATAGCAGTTGTATACAGGCCTCCAAACAGCAGCCAGGATGTGGATTACAAATTACAGCTGGAAATAGAAAAAGTGTGTCAGAAGATAAATGTCAAGATAATTATGGGAGATTTTAATATGGAAGTGGATTGGGAAAGTCAGGAAGGTACTGGATCTCAGGAGAGGGAGTTTGTAGAATGCCTACGGGATGGCTTTTTGGAGCAGCTTGTCCATAAGCCCCCCAGGGGATTGGCTGTTTTGGATTGGGTGCTGTGTAATGAATCTGAGGTGATTAGGGAGCTAGAGGTAATGGAACCCCTTGGAAGTAGTGATCATACTATGTTTGAGTTCAGTTTCAAATTTGAAAAGGAGAAGCTGGTATCAGGTGTATCGATATTTCAGTGGAACAAAGGAAATTACAGTGGTATGAGAGAGGAACTGGCCCAAGTTGATTGGAAAAGTAAGCGAGATGGAGGGACAGTAGAGCAGAATTGGATGAAATTCCTAAAAGAAATAAGGAAAGTGCAGGGAAAATACATTCCAAGAAAAAAGGAACTCATGAATGGAAAAATAGCACAAATGTGGCTAATGAGAGAGGTTAAGGCTAAAATAAAAGCAAAAGAGATGGCGTACAAGGAAGCAAAAATCAGTGGGAAAGCTGAGGACTGGACGACCTTTAAAAACTTACAGAAGGGAACTAAGAAAGTCATTAGGAAAGAAAAGATGAATTATGAAAGGAAGTTACAAATTAACATAAAAAAGGATACTAAGTTTTTTTTAAATATATGAAGAGTAAAAGAGTGACACGGGTAGACATAGGACTGATTGAAAATGATGCTGGAGAAATTATAATGGGTAACAAAGAGATGGCAGAGAAACCAAATGAGTATTTTATGTCAGTCTTCACAGTGGAAGACATTATCAACATACCTGATAGCCAGAGGTCTCAGGGAATAGAATTAGGTACAGTCAAGATTACGAGACAGAAAGTGCTTGGTAAGCTAAATGGACTAAGGATAGATAAGTCTCCCAGACCGGATGAGGTGCACCCATGGGTTCTGAAGGAGGTGGCTTTGGAGATTGTGGAGGCATTGGAAATGATCTTCCAGGATCAATAGACTCTGGCATGGTTCCAGAGGACTGGAAGGTCGCAAATGTAGTTCCGCTGTTTAAGAAAGGAGGGAGGCAGCAAAAAGAAAATTACAGACCTATTAGTCTGACATAGGTAGTTGGAAAGTTATTGGAATGAGGCGCATGACAAGATAGGCCCAAACCAGCATGGTTTCATGAAGGGAAGATCCTGCCTCACCAACCTATTGGAATTTTTTGAGGTAATCTCAAATAAGATTGACAAGGGAGAGGCTGTGGATGTTGTGTATTTGGATTTTCAAAAGGCCTTCAATAAGGTGCCGCATAAGAGGCTGCTTAATAAGATGAGGGCCCATGGAATTACAGGAAAGATACTGGAATGGGTAGAGCATTGGCTGATAGGCAGAAAGCAAAGGGTGGGAATAAAGGGATACTATTCTGGTTGGTTGCTGGTCACTAGTGGTGTTTTGCAGGGGTTGGTGTGGCTTCTTTTTACACTGTATATCAATGATTTAGGTTATGGATTAAGTGGTTTTATGGCTAAGTTTGCGGATGACACCAAGATAGGTGGAGGAGCAGGAAGTGTTGAAGAAATGAAAAGGTTGCAGAGAGACTTGGTCAGTTTAGGAGAGTGGGCAAAGAAATGGCAGATGAGGTACAATGTTGAGAAATGTACGGTTGTACATTTTGGAAGAAGAAATAATCAGGCAGATTATTATTTAGATGGGGAGAAAATTAAAAAATCAGAAGTGCAAAGGGACTTGGGTGTCCTCGTGTAGGATACCCTAAAGGTTAACCACCAGGTTGGATTGGCAGTAAAGAAAGCGAATGCTATGTTGGCATTCATTTCAAGAGGAATAGTGTATAAGAGTAAGGAGGTGCTGATGAGGCTCTATGGGGCACTGGTGAGACCTCATTTGGAATAAGGTGTGCAATTTTGGGCCTCTTATCTTAGAAGGGATGGACTGATGTTAGAGAGAGTTCAGAGAAGATTTACGAGGATGATTCCCAGAATGCAGGGGCTAACATATGAGGAGCATTTGTCGGCTCTTGGACTGTATTCATTAGAGTATAGAAGAATGAGAGGGAATCTCATAGAAACATTTCAAATGTTGAAAGGGTTGGACAGAGTAGATGTGGAAAGGCTGTTTCCCTTGGTGGGTGAGTCCAGGATAAGAGGCCACAATCTTAGAATTAGAGGGTACCCATTTAAAACAGAGATGAGGAGAAATTTTTTTAGCCAGAGGGTCATGGATTTATGGAATTCGTTGCCACAGACAGCTGTGGAGGCCCGATCATTAAGGGTGTTTAAGGAGGAGATTGATAGGTATCTAATTAGTCAGGGTATCAAGGGATCTGGGGTAAAAGCCAGAAATTTCAACTAGATGAGAGAATAGTTTAGCTCATGTTGGAGTGGCAGAGCAGACTCAATGGGCCGAATGGCCGACTTCTGCTCCTTTGTCTACAAGGGATTCTGCAGATGCTGGAAATCCAGAGCAGCACACGCAAAATGCCGGAGGATCTCAGCAGTTCAGGCAGTATCTGTGGAAATGAATAAACAGTCGACATTTCAGACTGAGAACCTTCATCAGGACTGGAATCAAAGGGGGAAAATGCCAGAATGGAGGGGTGGAGGGAGAAAGGACTACAATCTAGAGGGTGATAGGTGAAATCAGGTGGGTGGGGGAGGGGGATGAAGTAAGAAGCTGGGAGGTCATAAGTGGAATAGGTAAAGGACTGGAGAAGAAGGAATCTGATAGGAGAGGAGGGTGGACTATGAGAGAAAGGGAAGGAGGAGGAGCACTGGGGGGATCTTACAGGCAGGTGTAAGAGTGCAGAGTGGGGATTTGAAGAAGATGAAGGGGAAGGGGGGAGAATTACCAGGAGTTTAAGAAATTGATGTTCATGCCATCAGGTTGGAGTCTCTCTAGATGGAATATGAGGTGTTACTCCTTCAGCCTGAGAGTGGCCTCATTGTGACAGTAGAGAGGGCCATAGACTGACATGTCAGAAAGGTAATGCGATTGGGATTAAAATGATTGGCCATTGGGAAATCCTGCTTTTTGTGGATGGAGCAGAGGTGCTCGACGAAGTGGTCCTCCAATCTACTTCCGGTCTCACCAATGTGGAGGAGGCTGCTTTGGGAGCACTGAATACAGTAAACAACCCAACAGGTTTGTAGATGCCTCACCTGGAAAGACTGTTTGGGGCTCTGAATGGAGATGAGGGAGGAGGTGAATGAATTGAATTGACTTTATTACCTATATCTTTTGTACACATGATGAGTAAAAATCTTTATGTTACATCTCTGTCTAAATGTGCAAAGTGCAATTTAAAGTAATGTATAATAAATAGTATGTACTGTACAACAGGACAATCAATATGACATCGAAATACAGTTGTGTTAGCATGAGTTAGGCAGTCTGATGACCTGATGGAAGAAGATGTCCCTGAGCCTGTTAGTCCTGGCTTTTATGCTGTGGTACTGTTTCCCAGATGGTAGCAGCTGGAACAGTTTGTGGTTGGAGTGACTCGGGTTCCCAATGATTCTTTGGGCCCTTTTTACACACCTGTCTTTGTAAATGTCCTGAATAGTGGGAAGTTCACATCTACAGATGCGCTGGGCTGTCCGCACCACTCTCTGCAGAGTCCTGCAATTGAGGGAGGTACAGTTCCCATAACAGGCAGTGATACAGCCAGTCAGGATGCTCTCAATTGTGTCCCTGTAGAAATTTCTTAAGATTTGGGGGCTCATGCCAAACTTTTTCAACCGTCTGAGGTGAAAGGCACTGTTGTGACTTTTTCACCACACAGCCGGTATGTACAGACCACATGAGATCCTTGGTGATGTTTATGCCGAGGGACTTAAAGCTGTTTGCCCTCTCAACCCCAGATCCATTGATGTCAATAGCCTGTCTCCATTCCTCCTGTAGTCCACAACCAGCTCCTTTGTTTTTGCAACGTTGAAGGAGAGGTTGTTTTCTTGATACCACTGTGTCAGGGTGATGACTTCTTCTCTGGAGGCTGCCTCGTTATTACTTGAGATAAGGCCAATCAGTGTAGTGTCGTCAGCAAATTTAATTAACAGATTGGAGCTGTGGGCAGCACTTCTGCAGCTTGCAGAGATAAGTGCCAGGAGGGAGATTAGTGGGGAATGATGAACGGACAAGGGAATCGCGGAGGGTGCAATCCCTGTGGAAAGCGGAGAGTGGGTGGAGGTAAAGATGGGCTTAGTGGTAGACTCCTGTTCAAGATGGCGGAAGCTGCAGAGACTGATGTGTTGGAGGCTAAGGCTCATGCAATGTTGGGTGAGGAATTTTTCCCTGTAATGGCGGGGGGAAGATAGGGTGAGAGCTGATGTCCAGGAAATGGAGGAGATGCAGGTGAGCGCAGCATGAATGGTGGAAAAAGGGAAACCCTGTTCTTTGAACAAGGGGTTCATCTGATGTCCTGGAAAGGAAAACCTCATCCTAGGAACAGATATAGTGGAGCTGAGAATAGGGAAAATCATTTTTACAGGAGACAGGGTGGGAAGAGGCATGAGGTTTAAAGGAGGTTATCAGTAGACAGTTTGTCTCAAGAGATGGAAAGACTGAGAAAGGGGAGAGAGGTGTCAGAAATGGACTAAGTGAATTTAAGGGCAAGGTGGAAGTTGAAAGCAAAGTTGACAAGCTTAGTATGGGTGCATAAAGCACCAACAATGCTTCTTCACGTTAATGATTAATTTTTCTGAAAGTCTAATATAAATATACACTGCTCTGTACAAACCTAATAATAGCCTTTGATAAACAGAGATTATCTTCTGAACAGCTGAATCACCCGGAATTATCTTATTGATATCCTGTAGCTTCTGTTTCAGTAATCCTCCTGATCTTTTATATTTTTGCAAAACACACTAAAAGAATTTTCCATGTTCTTCTATTCCTTGGAAATGGAGTGGAAAATGTAATCATCAGTGCAAATGGAAAATATATAGTTGTAAGACGTATCAGAGTTTTAGCTGTCAATATTTTTCCATGCTTTTTATTTACTTCCTGCATTTCCCTTTAAATCTTAATTTCTGTACTCTTTGAAACTTTCTGCCCTCAATATTGACATGAGCTCCCCATTATGCCCTCTGTTCACCTCGTCACCAGGAGGCATTAGGTTTACTCTTTTTTTTGTGGAACAGGTTTACTTGAACCTTGTGTACCTCCTTCTTAAATACCTCCTGTCTGTCAGAGACTGAATTCACATCAAGTAATAGTTTCCTGTCCACTTTTGTTAAATAATTTTTCAGTCTAGTAAAGTCACCTCTACCCATATTAGAACGTTTCTTCACATTTCGTCTTTTGGCTGGGCTTGGGATTCTGCAGAAGAGTGGGTTAAACAAATCTAAGGCTTGGAAAAGTTTTCATGTGTGGCCCGAGTACAGGTAATCCCCAGGTTATGATAGGGTTCCACTCCTGAGAACTGCTCCCAACCTAAAACTGTTTGTCAGTGGGAAATGAATAAATATTTCATAGCTGACTTCTCGGAAAAATGCATAAAAACCTTCCAGACCTACGTGAGGTAGAATTGTGATGCCACAGAGCAACTGAAGGAAATGATAGGATTGCAGAAATGGCTGCAACTGGAAAGCAAAAAGAATAGCCAGAAGCCAGCCTCGCTGACACAGTGAATCAGCTCGGCGTCCCCAGCACCACTTGGCTTGACATAGCCCCCGATGGTTACAGTTCGGGAAGAGAGTGCAAATGCCCTAACCCCACAGGCAAGAGCCACTGCTCTGCCAGACACTTGTTTGTATGTACAAGCTCTCCATAAATCAGGTGTTTGTACCAGGGGAAGAAACTTCGTGGTGGCATAGAAACAACAGTGACATTTGTTTTCATCAAAGAGAAATTCACAATAAAAGTAATTTATCTTTCTCATATTTTCTTGCTCCATTGAAAGAGGCCACTCAGTCCAGTATAACATTGCTTGCTTTCAGCGCAAGCCCAGTTCTTCACTTACTTTCTGCAACCTGTCCTCTCTCACATGAAATCTGTTCCAGCTCTCTATCACCCAAATAGGTGAGGGGTAATCTACCTGAGGGTGAGTAATCAACCCTCCCTGGGATGTGGGAGGGAACCAGAGAAGCCAGGGGAAACCTGTACGGTCAGAGGGAGAGTGGCAATAGTTCTATTGGTGTTAAGGAATGTAATAGAACACTACTTAACACTTCACCTAAGCATTGCTCAGTTTATTCTTGTAAATCATTTTAATTGTGAGTGAAGTTTACTTTGGTATAAACACTGATTGTGCTGATCGCTGCTTCTGTGAGCCCCCAGCATCAGAAACCCTTCAACTGTGGTTGGTGGTGAAACGGGAAATCCCTGTTGTTGTGAGGCACCTCATTCCAGTATATCAGTTATTGCTGCGGGGTATTTTCAGCACTGCCTCTACCTTTCCGCTTGGTTCTGACGGGGCTTTTTTCAAGCAGGAACTATCTGAGCGAAGTGAATGCTATCGTGTGAAGTGCATATTTGTTTTAAAACATGGCAAATGTATTTCCACAGGTCCAGCAATTAAGCTAAGTTGTAAATTATAGCTTCCTTAAGAAGGCAGCTTAAACAGAGTAAGAGACATTAGTGAATGTGTTGGTTGGATGAAAGCTACGTTTGCAGTATCAGGAAGTTCCTTGTCTTTTATTTATAATATCGTTTGATTTCCCCTTTTTTTTGCAAAGCACAAAGACATCTGTCTGCCTAAGGAGTAAATATGGTTTAGAAAGGCAAGCAGAAAAGACCTTTGTCATTTCACAGAATTAACCTTCAGTGTTTTAACTTGTATAGATTATTTTATACCCAGTATTTGTCAGTGACATTAAGATCCATAAAGGGACATGTACTGTATGTTTGTGGCTGATATTCTAGTTAGAAAATTGAGCCAGTTTCTTGATTGCATAAATTAAGGGGGGAATTCCTGTTTCGGCTGCGGTGTGCTGCCTCCCTGCTCCATCAGCCCAGGTTCAGTCTTGGTCTCCAATGCTGCCCGTGTGGAGTTTGCATGTTCTGCCTGTGACCACATAGATTTGCTCCAAGTTGTTAGAGATTTCAAGTTACAAACCATCTCTTGTGGGCCAACAGCATGTGCCCTACAGAGTTAATTTCAAGACTGATTACTGCTTGCAACCCACACGAGGAACTAAAGACTGGTCCCTATTTGAATTAGTATCAGCTATATTCTCATAATTCCATAACCCCTGAATCCTTAACACAAGGGGTCTGGTTTCCTCCCACATCCCAGATAAGTGCAGGCTGATTGATTAATTGGCTGTTGCATTTTTCCAAAATTGACCATTGGCTTGAAGTTGTTGAATTAAAATTGAATTGCAAAGACAACTATGTGCCATGATGGACGACAAAGTGTCTACTTTACATTGAATTGAGTTCAAATAGAACAGAGGCCACAGCAGAGAGGTCAGTGTGGGAGGGGACTAAAATGTCATAACTTTAACATGTAAGGTTATCCAAACCATTATTTTAACTCAGTTTTTCTCTCTCCACAGACACTGCCTGATCTGCCGGGTGTTTCCAGAATTCTCCTCACAATCAAGAGAAAATCTGCAGACGCTGGAAATCCAAGCAACGCACACAAAATGGTGGAGGAGTGCAGGTCTGCCAGAGGGTCTCGGCGTGAAACATTGACTGTATGTTTTTCTATATGACCTGCTGAGTTCCTCCAGCTTTTAGTGTGTGTTTCCAGCAATCTCCTTTTGGCTTTAGGTTTCAGCTCTGACTTACAGTCCACATCTTTTAACCAAGTCACTCTGTAAACATTGAAATTACTTGGACAACCTTGGCCTCAACTGTAACTCTGAATGATACACTTCCCACCCACACCAGAACTTAAAACAAACTTGCTTTCTCTTTTTCCTAGTTCTAACAAAGGTTTTTTGACCAGAAACATTAATCCTGTTACTCTCTCCACATTCAGTCTTGTGGAGACAAGTTTTCATTGTTGCCAGTTTGGATGCTCTCTCCAAATGGTCCTCACTTTCACCTGCTTTCCACACGTGTGCGCATTGGCAGTGATGCCTGGAAGAAACAAAGGTTGTTTCATAACCTGTGTACACTGTATGCACTGGTAGCTAGGTGTGTGAGTGATGCCGACGACTTCGTTACCTTGGCACCCTCACCTGAGGTGAAGGGAAGTTGGGAGAAAACACACCAGTCATTGAGGACAGGGTGAGCAGCTTCACATTCCTGGGCGTCAACAATTCGGAGAATCTATCCTGGGCCCAATACATTGATACAATCATGAAGGAAGCACACCACAGGCCCTATTTTGGAGTTTGAGGAAACTGGGTATGTCTCCAAAGATTTGTACAAATTTTTACAGATATACAGTGGAAAGCATTCTGACTGGTTGCATTTACACCCTGGTATGGACGCTCCAATGCACAAGATCACAAGAGGCTGTGGGGGGTTAGAGACTCAGCCAGCTCCATCATGTGTACAAATGTCCCCACCATCGAGGACATCTTCAACAGGGGGTGCCTCAAGAAGGCAGTATCATCATTATGGACCCTCACCATCCAGAACATCAGAATCAATGTCAGGCTTATTGTCACTGATATCTGCAGTGAAATTTGCTGTTCTCCCTCTTTGCATTACTACCATGGGGGAGGAGATACAGGAGCCTGAAGACCCACACTCAACAAATCAGGAATAGCTTCTCCCCTCCACCGCCAGATTTCAAAACGGTCCATAACCTCATGAACACTACCTCAGTATTTCTTTCTTTGCACTATTAATTTATTTTAATAATTTATATTTTTATATCTTTTCACTAAAACAAAACAAATTTTACATCATATAACTCAGTGATAATAAATCTGATTCTGTAGAAAAAAAGTGCAGAACAGTTTTGTACAACCCAGAAGTAATATGAATGTGTTCAATTTCCTACATTTTGTTCTTGTGGGTGAAATTGCATTTAGCTTTATTCAAATTGTGCAATTCTTCCTTCAGCCATTGTAAATATTTCTTCAAATAGCATCATAGACTCTTATAGCACGAAACCAGGCTATTCGGCCCTTCACATTCATGCTGACCAGTGGGCACTACCTATAAGTCATTTTCCAGTGGTTCAAGTGTTCTCCCAGACACTTCCTAAATCCTGCCAGTGAACCTCATTCCACCAGACTCTCAGACACTGTGTTCTGGTGGCTAGCTGAAACCTGACCCAACATTATACAATTGGAGCATAATAGTTAAGTGTTATTGGTATGTGTAAGTGATATGCACCATCAATAACTCTCGGAGATGTGAGGCGAGATATAGGCTTTTATTCGCTGGAAGAGAGCAGTCAGCAGCAAGAGATCCCCACGCGACATCCTGGAGACTGAGGGAGGAGCCGTGCCTCCAATTGCCTTTATACCGGGGTCTGTGGGAGGAGCCACAGGAGCAGTCAGCAGGGGGGCGTGTCCAGACAGGTAAATATAGTTCTCCACAGTTCCGTCCGCAATTTGTCTGCATTGCTTCCTGTTGTTTCTGGCCAGTTTCTAATTCCTTTCACCTTCAGAGAACCACTCAGCTAAATCCCTCTCTACCCTGTCACTGCACCACAGCTCTTCCTATTTTGCAGTGAGGAAAATTTACGAATATTATTATTGTATTATCTACTGATCTGGTCTGACTGGAGTCAGTACTCTCACATCGGGGAGCATGTAAGCAGGTGAAAACTGGTGTCAACATGCCATTGGAGTCCGTCTAGAGCAGGGGCTCCCAACCTTTTTTATGCCATGGACCCCTACAATTAACTAAGGGGTCCTGAGATCCCCAGGTCTGGAATTCCTGATCTAGAGTTTGGGTACATACTCCTGTAATTATCTGTACTTTTATCAGGTAGCAATGTAATAGAACATTCTTATTTAAAGCATTAAGTCCTTGGCAATATTTGGTTCTGAAGGTAGTCTACATTGCCATTTGCCATGTTTTCGAAAGGCCAGGACCATGCATATACCAGTGTAAAACAGTAATTATTGAAAGTTTGTTTGGGGTGAAAGATACACAGCAACTTCTCCCAACATAAACTGTAAGTGGAGAACAGTCACATATAAAGTTAGTGCATAAATCCAGTCTCTAATATAGAATACCCAATCATCTCCACTCTAGCTGCCGACAATGCAACTAAAATAAAATTGAGTTTGTCTCAGTTCACCATGTGACCAGCAGGTGTCACTGCAGAGTTGGTTTGTCAAATTCCATTTAATAGGAGCTTTTTTCTGTGACGGAAATTGGCTGGAATAAGGAGTTAAAACATTTTGAAAGAGCAGAGGTTGTACATTTCATACCAGTTGTAAAGCAAGTGCAAAAAAAAACCTGTATACGTTGGGAAACTGCAGTGAAGGTTCAGGAAATCACACAGTAATGGTAATTTATTTATGATTTTCTCTTGCACCTCAGTGAAAGCTTTGTTTTTACATACCCATCCAGACAGATCATTCCAAACATACATTGAGGTAGTACAAGAGGATAAACAACAACAAAATGCAGAATATAGAGCTAATCTTGCAGAGTACGTGCACCGCAGGTAGACCAATACAGTGCCTGAGCCATGATGAAATAGGAAATCTGTCGTGCAGAAGCTCATCGATTTCATCTGACAAACACTATATGACTCTCTGTACCAGATCATTACATTGCAGTTTATGGTCAGCTTCAATTCGTGTTTATTTAAATTTCTGTTTTAAATGTTTCATTGAAGGTCTCAAGATGTTTCAGAAATCTGGCCTTGAACTAAATATTCTTCATTCACACCTCTTAAGCAACAGCTGAGAGATTTGAACTGATAGAGAGAGAAGTATAACTTCTGAATTTACCTGTAAATCCCGTCTCTGGTTGCATTCAAAACCAGAGATGGGAATTAAAGGAAAGCATTTGTGTTGAATTGACCAGAGCCATAAACCCTTTCTCCACAGGGCCACCTGACCATAGGATCAGAATAAAATCAGGTTTATTACTAGGTCCTGATGAAGGGTCTCAGCCAAAAATGTGGACTGTTTAATTTTCTCTGTAGATGCTGCCTGACATGCTGAGATCCTCCAGCATCTTGTGTTCCTCTTGACTTCCAGCATCTGCAGAAACTCTTATGTTTTAGGTTTATTATCTTCAATATTTGTTGTTCTGCAGCAGCAGCACAGTGCAAAGGCATAAAATTACTATAAACTCAAAGTTCAAAGTAAATTCATTATCAAAGTTCATATAGGTCACCATATACAACCCTGAGATTCACTTTCTTGTGGGGAAAACTAAATAATTCCATAGAATAATATCTATAAAGGAATCAATGAAAGACTGCATCAGATTAAGCAATCAATCAGTGTGCAAAAGATAACAATGTGCAAAGAAAAAAATAAAGAAATAATAATAAATAATAAGCAATAAATATCAAGAACATAAGGTGAAGAGTCCTTGAGAGTGAGTGCATTAGTTGCGGGAACATTTCAAGGATGAAGCTAGTGAAGTTATCCTTTCTAGTTGAAGAGCCTGATGGTTGAGGGGTAATAACTGTTCCTGAACCTGGTGCTGTGAGTCCTGAGGCTCCTGTACCTTCTTCCTGACGGCAGCAGCGAGAAGAGAGCATGTCCTAGGTGGTGGGGGTCCCTGATGATTGATGCTGCTTTCCTGTGACCAAGTTCCTGGTTCATTGGTGGGGAAAGCATTACCCATGATGAGCTGGGCCATGTCCACTACTTGTAGAATTTTCCAATCAAGGGCATTGGTGTTTCCATACTGGGCTGTGATGCAGCCAGTCAATATACTCTCCACTACACATTTATAGAAGCTTGTCAAAGTTTTAGATGTCATGCGAATCGTAACAAACTCTTAAGGAAGTAGAGGTGCTTTTGTGCTTTTTTCGTAGTTGTACTTATGTGCTGGGCCCAGAACAGGTTCTCCAAAATAATAACACTGATGCACCATCAATAACTCTCGGAGACCTGAGGCGAGATATCGGCTTTTATTGGCTGGAAGAAAGAACAAGCAGCAATTGACCACCACACTGCATCCTGGAGACTGAGGCCGGGGCGGTGTCTCCAATCGCCTTTATACCGGGGTCCGTGGGAGGAGCCACGGTCAGTGGGAGGAGCCACAGGAGCAGTCAGCGGGGGGGGGGGGGGTGGGGGGGGGGGGTGCGTGTCCAGACAGGTATATGTAGTTCACCACAAACACCAAGGAATTTAAAGTTGCTGACCCACCCTACCTCTGATCCTCCGAAGAGGACTGGCTCATTCTGGCTTCCTTCTCCTGGAGTCAATAATCAGTTCATTGATATTGCTGACATTGAGTAAGAGGTTGTTGTTATGGTACCACTCAGCCAGATTTTCAATCTCTTTCCTAAATGCTGATTCATCCCCACCTTCAATTCAGCTTACAACAGTGGAATCATCAGCAAACTTGAATGTGTCATTGGAACTATGCTTAGCCACGCAGTCATAAAGTGAGTAGAGCAGGAGCTAAGCACACAGTCTTGTGGTGCACCCACACTGATGGAGATCATGGTGAAGATGGTGTTGCCAATGTGAACTGACTGGGGTCTGCAAATAAGGAAATCAAGGACACAACTGCACAAGGAGGCATTGAGGCCAAGGTCTCAGAGTTTATTGGTTCATTTCGAGAGGATGATATTATTGAGTTGTAGTCAATAAAGAGCATCCTGATGTATGCAGTTTTGCTGTCCAGGTATTCCAGGCTTGAGCGAAGAGCCAATGAGATGGTGTCTGCTGTGGACTTGTTGCTCCGGTAAGCAAATTGGAGTGGACCCAAATTGCTTCACAGGCAGGAGTTGATATGTTTCATCGCCAACCTCTCAGAACACTTCATCACAGTGGACATAAGTGCTACTGGATGATAGTCAGAGAGGCAGGTTGCCATGTTCTTCTTGGACACCAGCATAATTGAAGCCTACTTGATGCAGATGGGTATCTCAGATTGCTGGAGCAAGAGGTTAAAGATCTCAGTGAACCCTCCAGACAGTTGATCAGCACAAGTACTTAGTACTCGTTCAGGCACACCATCTGGGCCATGTGCTTTTTGTGAAGGCTACTCACACGTCAGCCTCTCAGACTGAAATCATAGGAGCATTGGCAGCTATGGGAGTTCATGATGGTTCTTTTATGTTTTGACAGTCAAAGTGAGCATAGAAGGCATTGAGCTCATCTGGAAGTGAAGCCCTGCTGTCGCTTGATTGAGGTAATAGTATTCAAGTACTGCCACAACTGTTGAGCACCCTTCATTGGTTCAAGTTTAGTCTAAAATTGCCACTATGCCTGTGAGATGGCCTTCTGGAGATCATACCTGGACCTCTTGTAGCTTTCTTGGTCTCCAGACTTGAATACCTGTTACCTGGCTCTCAGCAGATTGTGGAGCTCATGGTTCATCCAGGGCTTCGGGTTGTGGAACACTCTGATTCGTTTTGTGGGACCACACTTGTCTGCAACTGTTTTAATAATGTCCATGACAACCATGGTGTATTCATTCAGATCCACAGAGGGGTCCTCGAACACAGCCTAGTCCATTGACTCAAAGCCATCCCTTAGCTGCTCCTCTCCTTCACACGACCACCTCTTTGTTGTCCTAATCTCAGGAGCCTTGTTATTTAGACTCTGCCTGTGTGCAGGTAGGAGAAGGACAACTAAATGATCCGATTTAATGAAATACATTCTAGGCACGGAACGGTTAGTATAACAGTGGTCTGGCGTGTTGGGATCTCTGGTGCTACAGATTATATGCTGATGATAATCGGGCAGGGTTTATTTCAAACAAGCTTGGTTGAAATCCCTGACTATGATTTGAGATGCATCGGGATGGACTGTTTCTTGCTTAGAGATGGCATCTTGCAGTCTCAAGTGCTTGATTATAGTCAGCCACTGGTGGTATGTAAAATGTGGTCAGGATTATGGATGAGAACTCCTAGGTAAGTAGAACAGATGGCATTTGACCATGAGCTGTTCAAGGTTGAGGAACACGAGCTTTACAAAACCGCCACATAGGAGAACCATCGAGAATTCATCCACCTTTTGCTTTTTCCGGATCAGCAGTTCGGTCCATATGGAACACTGAGGAGACTGCCGGTTCTCACTTACACAATAAACAATGCGGAAAGAAAGAATAATGAAGTAGTGGGGGGGGGGGGGGGGAATGTTAATCAATTTCAATGGTAATTGATAAAAATTGAAGATCAGGACTAGATATTACATATAAAGTGAAACATGATACAGCCTTTTCATGAGATGGATTTGACAGAATACCTTGTGGCATGCGTTATTCCCATGCATTTGATGCAAGCTAGAAGCACAGAAAATTGCATGATGCCTCCATGCAACACTGCAGTGGAAAGAACCATCTTTTTGGACACTGCCTCACCACCCACCGGTCACTGGTACCCGGTTGGTCTAGGCCCTGATGTTCCCAGCCTCACCCACCAATTTCTTCCTATTCAAATTACAGATCAGGTAACCTGCTTCACACATATGCTGTCTTTCTTTCTAGCCTCTAGCCCCTATCACCCAGTCCCTTACTCCTCACCCACCTACTTCATCTGCCCATCACCCACACATTCCACCCATTGGGAACCCTTTCCCCTCCCCTCCAATGTTCCCACCTGTCTCCCGTCCCTCCCTTATTTGGGACTGTTTATTTGCTCAGTGATGCTGCCTGACCTGCTGAGATATTTCAGCATTTCCTGCTTGTTGCTTCCTTCTTCGGCTCCACTCTTCAGCTTCCTGTTTTATCAGATTCTGTATCTGCAGTCCTTTTGCCCGCACCCACTGTCACTGCATCCACACTTCTCCATCTGAGGACATCTGTCATCAATCCCTCCTCACCAGAATCCATCCATGTACACAGCCATATTAGAGATTAACAGAAGCAACAACTATGTGGTTGAAGATAGTGAGGAAACCCAAAGTGTTGACATTGATCAGGTGATCTCTACTAGAACAAAGCCTAGATGGTCAACCACGTTATCAATTCACTGTCAAAGACTTAAAGAGTCATAAATCTGTACAGCATAGAAACAGGCTGTTCAGCCCATGGTGAATATGCCAACCATCATGCTTATTTATACTAATGGTATTTTTCTGTGTTAATTCCATATCCCTCCATACTTGGCTTATTTGAGTACCTGCCCAGGTGGCTCTTGGAGAAGGTTTCAGAGTGTGGTAACTCATTGCAAAGTTGTTCTTCGCGGAGTATGGTAACACTTTACAGAGTATGGTAACTCTTTACAGACTGTGGTAACTCTTTACAGCATATTTGTAACTCTTTAAAACGTGTGGTAACTCTTTACAACGTATTGTAACTCTTTGCAGAGTGTGGTAACTCTTTACAGTGTATTGTAACTCTTTGCAGAGTGTGGTAACTCTTTACAGGGTGTGATCATAAGACCATAAGATTTAGGAGCAGAAGCCCATCGAGTCTGCTCTGTCATTCAATCATAGGCTGATCCAGTTCTTCCAGTCATCCCCACTCCCCTGCTTTCACCCCATACCATTTGATGCCCTGGCGAATTCAAGAACCTACCTGTCTCTGCCTTAAATACACCCAATGACTTGACCTTCACAGCCACTCGAGGTAACAAATTCCAAAGATTTACCACCCTCTGACTAAAGTAATTTCTTTGCATCTCAGTTCTAAAAGGACGTCCTTCAATCCTGAAGTTGTGCCCTCTTGTCCTAGAATCCCCTACCATGGGAAACAACTTTGCCATATCTAATCTGTTCAGGCCTTTTTACTTTCGGAATGTTTCTATGAGATCCCCCCTCATTCTCCTGAACTCCAGGGAATACAGCCCAACAACTGCCAGACGTTCCTCATACGGTAACCCTTTCATTCTTGGAATCATTCTCGTGAGTCTTCTCTGAACCCTGTCCATTGTCAGTATATCCTTTCTAAAATAAGGAGCCCAAAACTGCACACAATATTCCAAGTGTGGTCTCATGAGTGCCTTATAGAGCCTCACCATCACATCCCTGCTGTTATATTCTATACCTCTAGAAATGAATGCCAACATTGCATTTGCCTTCTTCACCACCGACTCAACCTGGAGGTTAACCTTTAGGGTATCTTGCACAAGGACTCCCAAGTCCCTTTGCATCTCTGCATTTTGAATTCTCTCCCCATCTAAATAATAGTCTGCCCGTTTATTTCTTCCACCAAACTGCATGACCATACACTTTCCAACATTGTATTTACTTTGTCACTTCTTTGCTTATTCTCCTAAATTATCTAAGTCTCTCTCCTCCAACTATCTTTGCATCATCGGCAAATTTAGTCACAAACCCATTAATCCCATAATCCAAATCATTGACATACATCGTAAAAAGCAGTGGTCCCTACACTGATCCCTGTGGAACTCCATTGGCAACCAGCAGCCAGCCAGAATAGGATCCCTTTATTCCCACTTTCTGTTTTCTGCCAATCAGCCGATGCTCCATCCATGCTAATAATTCCATGGGCTCTTATCTTGCTAAGCAGCCTCATGTGTGGCACCTTGTCAAAGGCCTTTGAAAATCCAAGTACACCACGTCTACTGCATCTCCTTTATTTACCTTGCTTGTAATTTCATCGAAGAATTGCAGTAGGTTTGTAAGGAAGGATTTTCCTTTCAGGTAACTATGCTGGCTTTGGCCTATCTTGTCATGTACCTCCAGGCACTTCATAATTTCATCCCTAATAATTGATTCCAACAACTTCCCAACCACTGATGTCAGACTAACAGGTCTATAGTTTCCTTTCTGCTGCCTCCTACCCTTCTTAAATAGCGGAGTTACATTTGTAATTCTCCAGTCATCCGGTACAATGCCAGAATCCATCAATTCTTGAAAGATCATCTTTAATGCCTCAGCAATCTCTCCAGCTACTTCTTTCAGGACACAAGGGTGCATTCCATCAGGTCCAGGAGATTTATCCACCCTCACACCATGAAGCTTCCTGAGCACCTTCTCAGTCGTAATTTTCACTGCACATACTTCACTTCCTGGACACTCTTGAATGTCTGGTATACTGCAGATGTCTTCCACTGTGAAGTCTGGTGCAAAGTACACATTCAGTTCCTCTGCCACCTCTGCATTTCTCATTACAATATCTCCAGAGTCATTTTGTATTGGTCCTATATCTACCCTCAACTCTCTTTTACCCTTTATATACTTTAAAAAAAAAGCTTTTAGTATCTTCCTTGATATTAGTCATAGCTTCCTCTCATAATTCATCTTTTTCTTTTGAATGACCTTCTTAGTTTCCTTCTGCAAGTTTTTAAAAGCTTCCCAATCCTATATCTTCCCACTAGCTTTGGCTTCCTTGTATGTCCTCTCCTTTGCTTTTACTTTGACTCTGATTTCACTTGTCAGCCACAGTAGTGTCCCTCTTCCCTTTGAAAATTTCTTCTTATTTGGAATATTTCTGTCTTGCACTTCCCTCATTTTTCACAGAAACTCCAGTCATTGCTGCTCTGCTGACTTTCCTGCAAATGTCCCTTTCCAGTCAACTTCGGCCAATTCCCCTCTCATGCAAAAGTAATTTCCTTTATTCTACTGAAGTACTGACACATTGGATTTTATTTTTCCCTCTCAAATTTCAATGTGAACTTGATCATTTTGTGATCACTGTTCCCTAAGGGTTCCTTAACGTAAAGCTCTCTTATCACCTCCAGATCATTGCACAACACCCAATCCAGCACAGTCAATCTCCTAGTGGGCTCAACAGCAAGCTATTCTAAAAAAGCCATCCCTTAGACATTCTACAAATTCTCCCTCTTGAGGTCCAGTACTGACCTGGTTTTCCCAATCCACTTTCATGTTAAAATCCCCAGTGATTATCATGACATTGCCTTTTTGACATGCCTTTTTTTTAATCTCCTGCTGTAATTTGTAAACCACATCCTGGCTGCTGTTTGGAGGCCTGTATACAACTGCCATTAGGGTCCTTTTACCCTTGTGATTTCTTAACTCAACCCATAGAGACTCTACACCTTCCAATCATATGACTTTGACTGACTTTATCATTACTCTCCAAGTACCTTGAAAACTCGTCCTTAATAATAGACTCCATCACTTTCCCAACAACTGAGGTTAGGTTAACTGGCCTATAATTTCCTTTCTTCTGCCTTTCTCCCTTCTTAAAGAGTGGAGTGACATTTGCTATTTTCCAGTCCTCTGGAACCATGCCAGAATCAAGTGATTCTTGAAAGGTCATAACCAATGGATCCGTTATCTCTTTAGCAACTTCTTTCTGAATTCTGGGATATAGTCCATCTGGTCCAGGTGATTTATCCACCTTAAGACCTTGCAGTTTGCCTAGCACTTTTTCCTTTGTAATAGCAATGAGACTCATTCCTGCTCCCTGACATTCAAGGACCTCTGGTACACTGCTTGTGTCTTCCACAGTGAAGAATGACGCAAAGTACTTCTTAAATCCGTCCGCCATTTCATTGTCCCCCATTACTATCTCACCAGCATCATTTTCCAGTGGTCCATTATCAACTCTTACCTCCCTTTTACTCTTTATATAACAGAAAAACTCTCATATCCTGCTTTATATTATTAGTTAGTTTGCACTCATATTTCACCTTTTTCCTTTTCATTGCTTTTTTAGTTGCCTCTTGTTCAAAACTTTCCAATCATTTAACATGCCACTCACTTTTGCTACGTTATATGCCCTTTCCTTGGCTTTTATGCAGTCGTTAGCCTCCTTTATCGGCCATGGTTGCCTACCCCTGCCACTTGAGAACTTCTTTCTCTGTGGGATATATCTATCCTGCGCTTTGTGAACTATTCCCAGAAACTTCAGCCATCTCTGCGCTGTCATCATCCCTGCCAGTAACCCCCTCCAATCCACCTGGGCAAGCTCCTCTCTCATCCCCTTTATTCCATTACCATACTGATACATATGAGTTATGCTTCTCCCTCTCAAGTTGCAGTATAAATTCAATCATATTATGATCACTGTGTCCTAAGAGTTCCTTTACCTTAAGTTCCCTAATAAGATCTGGGTTATTGCACAACATCCAATCTAAGATAGCCTTTCCCTGAGTAGGCTCAAGCACAAGCTGCCCTAAAAAGCCATTTCTCAGGCATTCAACAAATTCCCTCTCTTGCAATTTGACACCAACCTGATTTTCACAATCCCCTCGCATATTGAAGTCCCCCATTACATTTGTGACATTACCCTCATTACTTGTCTATTCCAGCTCCCTCTCTCAACCCCACATCTTGGCTACTATTTGGAGGTCTATATATGATTCCCATAATGTATTTTTTTACCCTTGCAGTTTCTTAACTCCACCCACAAAGATTCGACATTCTCTGACCCTGTGTCACTTCTTTCTAAAGATATAATTCCATCTCTGACCAACAAAGCTACACCATCGCCAATGCCTTCCTGCCTGTCCTTTTGGTACTAAGTATATCCTGCGATATTAACCTAGAAACATAAAAACATAGCAAACCTACAGCACAATACAGGCCCTTCGAGCCACAAGGCTGTCTTGAACATGTCCCTACCTTAGAAGTACATAGTCTTTACCCATAGCCCTCTAATTTTCTAAGCTTAATGTAGCCATCCAGGAGTCTCTTAAACAACCCTATCAACTACCCTCTGCTTTCTTCCTTTAAGCCAATTTTTTATTCAAACAGCCAAGGTTCCACTGATCTCATGCCTCATGACTTTCTGGTTGAGTCTCTCATGAGGACCTTGTCAGATGCTTTGCTAAAGTCCATGTAGATCACATCAACTGCCCTACCCTCATCAATTTCTTTTTTTACCTCTTCAAAAAACTCAATCAGGCTCGTGAGGCACGATCTTCCCTTCACAAAGCCATGTTGACTATCCATGAGTAGACTGTACTTCTCCAAATGCTCATAGATCCTATCCTTAAGAATCCTTTACAGTAGTTTGCATACCACTGACGTAAGACTCACTGGTCTAAAGATCCCAGGTTTCTCCCTATTACCTTTTTTAAACAAGGGAACTACATTTGCCATTCTCCAGTCCTCCAGCACTTCCCCTGTAGCCAAGGAGGATTCAAAGATCATTGCTAATGCTCCTGCGATCTCTTCTCTCAATTCCCCCAACAACTTGGGTGTATCATATCCAGCCCTGGGGATTTATCAATCTTAATGTTTTTAAGAAGATCCAGCACTTCTTCTTCCCTAATCTCCACATTGTCCAGCACACAGGCCCGCTCAACTTCGACCTCATCCTGATCAAGATCCTTTTCACTTGTGAATACAGAAGCAAAGTATTCATTTAGTACCTCCCCAACCTCCTCTGCCTCCAGGCACATGTTGCCCTCTTTATCCTTTAGCGGTCCCACCTTCATTCTCGTCATCCTCCTATTCTTCACATACGCATAGAACGCCTTGGGGTTCTCCTTAATCCTACATGCCAAGGCTTTCTCATGCCCCCTTTGAGCTCTCCTAAGTCCTTTCTTTAGCTCCTTCCTAGCTACCCTATATTTCTCATAAGCCCTTCCTACTTTCTGCTTCTTATATCTAACATATGCTTCCTTTTTCCTCGTGACGAGTTGCCTCACATGTTTCGTCAGCCACGATTCCCTTTTGCTACCATTTTTTCCTTGCCTCAGTGGGACAAACCTATCTTGAACCCAGCTCAAGTGGTCCCTAAACTTCTTCCACATTACTTCTGTGCTTTCCCCTTTGAACATCTGTTTCTGATTTACTCTTGCTAGTTCCTGCCTCATCCCTTCAAAGTTAGCCCTTCCCCAGTTAAGCACTTTACCATTTTGTCTGATTTTATCCCTTTCCATAGCTATGCTGAAGCTAAGGGAGTTGTGGTCACTCTCACCAAAATGCACCCCCACCAAGAGGTCTGTCACGTGACCAGGTTCATTACCCAGAACTAGATCCAGTATAGCCTTTCCTCTCATCGGCTGGTCCACATACTGTGTCAGGAATACTTCTTGAACACACCTGACAAATTCAGCCCCATCTATCCCCCTTGCACTCAGGAGGTGCCAGTCAATATGAGGGAAGTTGAAATCACCCATAACTACTACCCTGTATTTCCTGCTCCATTTTAAAATCTGCCTGCTTATCTGTTCCTCGGTGTCCCGAGGGCTCTTTGGGGGCCTATAGACTACTCCCAGCACAGTGATTGATCCCTTCCTATTTCTGACTTCCACCCAGACTGACTCCGTGGACTCTTTCTGCATCATCCTCCCTTTCTATAGCCATGATACTATCCCCGACCAGCGATGCCACTCCCCCCCTTTTCTACCTCCTATCCTATTCCTTTTAAAACTTGAACCCCGGGACCTGCATCAGCCAATCCTGCCCTTCCTCCAACCAAATTTCAGTAACGGACACAACATCGTATTTTCACGTACTAATCCATACTCTAAATTCATCCTCTGATGCACCATCAATAACTCACGCTGAGACGTAGGAAGCGAGGTATCGGCTTTTATTGACTGGAAGAATGAACAACACAACATCCTGGAGACTGAGAGGCCGGGCTCAGGCCTCAATCACCTTTATACAGGGGTCTGTGGGAGGAGCCACAGGAGCAGTCAGCAGGGGTCTGTGGGAGGAGCCACAGGAGCAGTCCAGACAGGTATATCTAGTTCACCACATCCTCCTTGTTCCTAATACTCCTAGCATTGAAATAGACACATTTTAACCCCTTTAACTGGCTACAATTATGTTCTGTCCCCTGCCTGTCCTTCCTCATCAACTCTGAACTCTTAGCATCATGCCCTTGTCCTTCTACCTTAATCCCTGCACTCACATTCTGATTCCCACCCCCCCTGCCAAACTAGTTTAAACCCTCCCCAACAGCTCTATCAAACTGGCCCGCCAGAATATTGGTCCCCCTGGGATTCAAGTGCAACCCGTCCTTTTTGTACAGGTCACACCCGCCCCAAAAGAGGTCCCAATGATTCAGAAATCTGAATCCCTGCTCCCTGCTCCCTGCTCCAATCCCTCAGCCACACATTTATCCTCCACCTCATTCTATTCCTATTCTCTCTGTCGCGTGGCACAGGCAGTAATCCCAAGGTTGCTACCTTTGAGGTCCTGCTTTTCAACTTCCTTCCTAACTCCCTGTAGTCTTCTTTCAGTCTTCTTTCTTCACAGAGTCAAGCTTCATAGCAGCTTTGAGTATCCTAAGGACTCAGACCCCAAGATCCCTTTGCTCCATTAATGCTATATTCTGCCATCACATTTGACCTACCATAATGAACCACGTCATACTTACCTGGGCCGAACTCCATCTGCCACTTCTCAGCCCAGTTTCTTTTTCAATATTTTTATTAATTTCTTACATAAAAGAATACAGGGTACAGTAAGATATATAATATATATCAATTACAATATATTGAAATCACAGATGAAGTGTAATTACCCCATATTCATATATAGATTAAATTGAAACATAAAATTGAAAAGAAATAATTTTATTATACAAAAAATCTAAGCCCACTATCTGAAAAAAAAACAGCTGTTTGGTTAAAAAAAAGAAAAGGAAAAAAATCCTTAACATATAGTAAAACATATTATTAGCCAACATCTGTGCTTAATAGCAAATCAAAGATTTTGAAAGTAATTCAAAAAAGGTCCCCACAATGTTAAAAATCTTGTCTAGGTTCAGAAATTGAACAACGAATCTTCTCTAAATTTAAGCAAGACATAACATCATGTAACCAATGAGTATGAGTAGGCAGAGTGGCATCCTTCCACTTAAGCAACAATGCCCTCCTGGTTATAAGAGAAATAAAGGCCAAAATATGCAAATTGTGTGTCTCCAAAATAATATAATTTCCTCCAACAATACCAAATAAGGCAGTCAAAGGATTAGGTTTAAAATTTACCTCAAAAAGCACTGAAAAAGATTGAAATACTTCCTTCCGGTATTTTTCAAGACTCGGACAAGTCCAAAACATATGGATTAGTGAAGCTTCTCCATTATTACATCTATCACCATAGGGAGATATATCCGAATAAAAACGAGACAACTTATCTTTAGACATATGGACTCTATGAACCACTTTAAATTGTAGTAGGGAATTACGGGCACATAACGATGAGGTATTAACCAATTTAAAAACTTCATTTCAAGTATCCTCAGAAATTGAAATCTGTAAATTTTGTTCCTAAAGATTTTTAATTTTATCTAAAGGAACATTTCTCATTCCCAACAACATATCAAAAATATTAGATATAGATGCATTATAGAAGGTTTTCGAATTAAAAATTATATTAAGTAAATTTTTATCTGGACTTTTAAGAAATGTATGTACTTGAGAACGCAAAAAGTCTCTAATTTGTAAATATCGAAAAAGTGAGTTCTGGGTAGACTATACTCAAGTGATAGTTGTTCAAATGAAGAGAGACTATCTCCAACAAACAAATCATGAAAATGTTTAATACCCAATCTATTCCACGCTTTAAAAACTACATCAGACATAGAAGGTTTAAAAAAATAGTTAGAAAAAATGGGACTGGAAAGTGAAAAACTCAATAAATGAAAATATTTTCTAAATTGTACCCAAATCCTCAAAGTGTGCTTGACTACAAAGTTATCAGTAAAATTACTTAAAGGTAAAGGAATTGATTATCTGAGAAGAGAAATGATAGAAAATTTGTTAACATTGTTAGCTTCTAAAGAAACCCAGACTGGACAGTCCTCTCAATTAATATAAAATAACCAAAATGTAAAATTCTGTATATTGACTGCCCAGTAATAAAACCTAAAGTTGGGTAAGGCTAAACCTCCATTCTTTTTAGCTTTTTGAAGATGAACTTTATTTAATCGAGAAATTTTATTATTCCATATATAAGAAGATATAATGGAAACCAAAGAATCAAAAAAGGATTTAGGAATAAAAACAGGTATTGCCTGAAATAAATATAAAAATTTTGCAAAATATTCATTTTAATAGAATTAATTTGGTCAATCAACGATAAAGAGAGAGGTGTCCAACTAGATAGTGCCTTCTTAACATAGTTCAGGAGTGTAAAAAATGTTTCTTTAAAAAGGAATTTATAATTCCTAGTGATTGTTACACCCAAATAAGTAAAATGATTTACAATTTTAAAAGGAAGGTTAGTATTAACTAATACCAAATTATTCAAAGGAAAAAGTTCACTTTTATGAAAGTTAAGTTTATATCCTGAAAACTGACTAAAGCTAGAGAGTAAAGAAAGTAAAGAAGGTAAAGAAGACTCCACATTAGACAGACAGACAGACATACTTTATTGATCCCGAGGGAAATTGGGTTTCATTGAGGGAAATGTAGAGCAAAAGGTCATCAGTATAAAGTGAAACTTTGTGGGTAATACCCCTCCTTAAAATGCCAATGATATCATTAGATTCCTGGAAAGCAATAGCTAAAAGTTCTAAAACCAAAGCAAAAAGCAAAGGACTCAAAGGACAACCTTGTCTAGTTCCACGATGAAGTTTAAATGATTTAGAGTACTGAGAGTTAGTAAGAAACTGAGCGGAGGGAGATAAATAAAGTGATTTAATCCATTGAATAAAATCGGGCCAATGTTAAAAAAGTTAAAATTTTCTGAAGTTTTAAATAGATAATTCCATTCAACCCAATCAAAGGCCTTCTCAGCATCTAAGGATACCACACATTCTGAAATCTCTTTAGAAGGAGAATAAATAACATTCAGTAAATGACTAATACTCAAGTGGGAGTATCGATTTTTGATAAATCCAGTCTGATCATCAGAGATAATAGATGGCAAAATATTTTCAATCCTTCAAGCCAAAAGTTGAGATGAAATTTTAGTATCAACATTAAATAAGGAAATAGGTCTATAAGAAGAGCATTCAATTGGGTCCTTATTCTCTTTAAGAATAAGCGGAATAGATTGTGCAAATAGAATAAGTGAAGAATAAGCGAAATAAGCATAAAAAGATAGTGGCAACTTACCTAATTTAAAAGAGTCAGAAATGGCTGAATATAAACGAGGTATAAGCAAAGAGAAAAAACTCTCCAGAAAATCCATCAGGACCTGGAGCCTTCCCCGAGTGCAAAGAGTGAACAACCTCGGCAATTTCCTCATAAGGAATAGGTTGATCCAACAATTTTCAAGTATCATCAGAAAGTGTAGGAATGTTTAGAACATAGAACATAGAACATAGAATAGTACAGCACATTACAGGCCCTTCGGCCCACAATGTTGTGCCAACTCTCAAAACCTGCCACCCATATAACCCCCCACCTTAAATTCCTCCATATACCTGTCTAGTAGTCTCTTAAACTTCACTAGTGTATCTAAAAAATTTTAATCGATCTAAAAAATTATTCATTAGAGTATTATCTCTAGGAGGATCAGAACTATAAAGTTTAGAGTAAAATTCTCTAAGAGCATCATTTATTTCTAAATGATCAGATGTTTTATCACCATTAGCTTTACAAACTTCTTTAACTTGATGTTTAACTATAAAGGTCTTTAAATGGTTAGCTAATAGTTTACCCTATTTTTCTCTATGAACATAGAACTGACTTTTATCTTTTAAAAGTTGCATTTCAATTGGATAAGTTAGAAGCAGATCATATTTAGTTTTAATTTCAAAACGTCTTTTATATAAAGCAGGATCTGGAGCCAGAGCATATTTTTGATCTACAACCCCATTTCCAGAGAAGTTGGGATATTTTCCAAAATGCAATAAAAACAAAAATCTGTGATATGTTAATTCACGTGAACCTTTATTTAACTGACAAAAGTACAAAGAAAAGATTTTCAATAGCTTTACTGACCAACTTAATTGTATTTTATAAATATACACAAATTTAGAATTTGATGGCTGCAGCACACTCAACAAAAGTTGGGACAGAGGCATGTTTACCATTGTGTTACATCACCTTTCCTTTTAATAACACTTTTTAATCGTTTTGGAACTGAGGATACTAATTGGAGTAAATTTGCAATTGGAAATTTTGTCCATTCTTGCTTGATATAAGACTTCAGCTGCTCAACAGTCCGTGGTCTCTGTTGTCTGATTCTCCTCTTCGTGATGCGCCATTCATTTTCAATAGGAGATAGATCTGGACTGGCAGCAGGCCAGTCAAGCACACGCACTCTGTGTCTACAAAGCCACACTGTTGTAGCCCGTGCAGAATGTGGTTTGGCATTGTCCTGCTGAAATAAGCATGGATGTCCCAGGAAGAGACGTCGCCTTGATGGCAACATATGTTTCTCTAAAATCCTAATATACGCCTCAGCGTCAATGGTACCTTCACAAACATGCAACTCACCCATG
Source organism: Hemitrygon akajei (assembly GCF_048418815.1). Taxonomy (NCBI): domain Eukaryota; kingdom Metazoa; phylum Chordata; class Chondrichthyes; order Myliobatiformes; family Dasyatidae; genus Hemitrygon; species Hemitrygon akajei. The sequence goes on from NC_133131.1 coordinate 140,146,270, forward strand.
CCATGGGCACTGATACACCCCCATACCATCACAGATGCTGGCTTTTGCACCTTTCGCTGATAACAATCAGGATGGTCGTTTTCATCTTTGGCATGGAGAACTTGACGCCCGTTTTTTCCGAAAACTAGCTGAAATGTGGACTCATCTGACCACAGCACATGGTTCCACAGTCTTTTGGTCCATCTGAGATGAGCTCGGGCCCAGAGAACTCGCCAGCGTTTCTGCATAGAGTTGATGTATGGTCTCCTCCTTGCGTAATACAGTTTCAAGTTGCATTTCTGGATGCAGCAATGGACTGTGTTAAGTTACAATGGTTTTCCAAAGTACTCTCAAGCCCAGGTGGCTATAATTGTCACAGTAGCATGACGGTTTCTTAGGCAGTACCGCCTGAGGGCTCGAAGATCACGTGCATTCAACAGTGGTTTCCGACCTTGCCCTTTATGCACTGAGATGTCTCTGAATTCTCTGAACCTTTTCACAATATTATGTACTGTAGATGTTGAAAGACCTAAATTCTCTGCAATCAAGTTGGGAAATGTTCCTTTTGAACTGACTAACAATTCTCTCACAAATTTTGGCACAAAGGGGTGAGCCACAACCCTTCCTTGCTTGCAAAGACTGAGCCTTTGATGGACGCTACTTTTATACCCAGTCATGATACCTCACCTGCTACCAATTAGCCTGCTTAATGTGGAGTCTTTCAAACTGGTGTTACTTGAATATTCTGTGCACTTTTCAATCTTATTTTGACTCTGTCCCAACTTTTGTTGAGTGTGTTGCAGCCATCAAATTCTAAATTTGTGTATATTTACAAAATACAATTAAGTTGGTCAGTAAAACTATTGAAAATCTTTTCTTTGTACTTTGTACTTTTGTCAGTTAAATAAGGGTTCACGTGAATTAGCATATCACAGATTTTTGTTTTTATTGCATTTTAGAAAATATTCCAATGTTTCTGGAAATGGGGTTTATAATTGTTTCAACTGATTGGCTAATTCAATTCTCTCCTTATTAGCTTTTTTCTTAAAACTGGCGATAAAGGAAATAATTTTACCTCTAATAGAAGCCTTAGAAGCATCCCATATAATAAGACTAGAAGTCTCTTCTAGCATATTCTCTTCAAAAAAAAAAGATTTATTTGTCTCTCCAAAAATTTAAAAAAATCTTTATCTGATAACAAATTTGGACCAAAATGCCAGTATTTGTTTATTTGGGAGACAGCCGGAAGATTTAAAGATAAAAACCCAGGAGCATGACCTGAAACAGCAATTTCTTTATTTTCACAGGAACGAATCAATGGAATCAATTGGCTATCAACAAAAGAATAATCAATCCTGGAATAGGAATGATGAACATGAGAAAAAAATGAGTACTCTTTATCAGTTGGATACAAAAAATGCCAAATATCAACAATATCACATTTCATTAGAAAAGATTGGATAAAGGAGGCAGATCTACTACAAGTCAATCATTTAGAAGAAGAATGATCTAAGACAGGATCTGAACAGCAGTTGAAGTCTCCTCCTAAAACCAAAGAATATAAACTTAAGTCTGGTAAAAGTTTTAAAAAATCTCAAAAACGCCTGGATCATCTATATTCGGGGCATGCAAATGAGCAAAAACCATTAATTTATTATCTAATTTCCCTGACACTATAACAAAATGCCCATGGGTATCAGACACTACATTATGTTGAAAAATCGAAACTGAATGGTCTATAAGAATCGAAACTCCTCTTGCTTTAGCCTGAAAGGAGGAATGCAATGATACACCTTTCCGACGGCTGAAAAGATGTAAATTAGCACATTTATGAACATGTGTTTCTTGTAAAAAAATAATTGAGACATTCAATTTCTCAATATAATTAAATATCTTATTACGTTTCACAGGATAGCTTAAACCTTTCATATCAAAGCGAAGAAAATTAATCGCGTGATCTATTTTAAATATTACTTAAAAGGGAGGTTGAAATAAAAACCGCAGGAATATATATTAAATCCAAACAATGAGCTTTAAGATAAAGTAACCAAGCAACAAAAGAAGCGAAGAGAAGCAAACTGCTGATAGAAAAAAAGAAATCCACCCCCACCCTCTGCCCAAAGAGAGAAAGTCAACCAAAGAACAGTCAACAGCTAAATCTATCATTCCTTCCCAAAACAAACTACTGGCTGAGCTCCAAAAACAGTTTTCCAGGCTAAACTGCATTCCAACAAGACGTAACAAAAAACAGAGCAAAATTAAACATATCAACAAAACCTCATAGAAAATTATATTATAAAAAAATTAGAAAGACATATGAGAGCTCAAAACATATTAGCTTAGAAAGTATTAACTCAAAGAAAGCTTACTAATATTAAACACTAAATTTTTTAAACAAGGGAATAAAAGTACCAATAAAATTAGATACAAAGGTATACCAAAAGTTAAAAAAAACAATTGTTTATAAAAGAAAGTAATAAACAATTAGACTGCTGATTTTTAACAAAAGGATCCATCAAGCAGATGCAACATAAATTTGTGTAATGAGTTATTGAACAGTTAAATTGGTTTGGCACTCAAGAAATCCTACGTCTCTTGAGCCGACCGGGATGATCTCTGAGAGCCATTTTTCAAAATGATTCTAAGACGAGCGGGGTAACGAAGAGAGGGTTTAAAACCTTTATTATACAGCTCCATGACTTTTTTAAACTTGAAGCATTCATTCAACATGTCAGGTGAAAGATCTTCCACAATTCTGAACTTCTGATCTTCATTATCAATCATACCTTCCCGACAAAATTCACAAATTAAAAGTTCCTTTGTTTGAAAATTGTGTAGGCAAGTTATCACTGAACGGGGTCGTCCTTCTGGAGGAGGTCTTGGAACAGGCGATCTGTAAGCTTGGTCCACTTTAGGTGGAGATTTTAAAATATTCGGAAATAATTTAGCCAGAAGGTTTGCAAAAATTCTGAAGGCTGATTGCCTTCCAATGACTCTTTAAAACCCAGAATACGTAAATGGTTTCTTCTATTTCTATTTTCTAAATCTATAATCTTCTGTCTTAGTGTTTCATTAACCTTTAACTGGTTATCACAAATCTGTTCCAGGTTGTCAATCTTCGCATCGAACATCGTCAAAGTGTCTTTGTTCTCTTTTATCCGTTTATTGTGTTCACTTAAAGTTTTTTGAATAGAATCCAGTTTTACATCCATTCATTTAAATACATTTAAATTCCGCGATGAGTTGCTGGAACTACTCCAAAAGTTCATTTTTATGCTTCCGAAGTGTCTCCATAATAGTTTCCAAAATTACTGGAGGGTTCTCTTCTTTTTTAGTAGCTTTAGCGCAACTCATCATAAAGCAATATTGCGTTTAAAAGTTGGAAGCAGTAAATTAAAAAGAGTAGGAGCACCTATAACAGTGCTGCTACTGCATCAACAACTAGTAGTAGTCTCAGCCCAGTTTTGCATCCTATCAATGTCCTGTTGTAAACTTTGACAGCCCTCCACATTATCCACAATACCCCCAACCTTTGTGTCATCAGCAAACTTACTAACCCATCCCTCCACTTCCTCATTCAGGTCATTTATAAAAATCATGAAGAGTAGGGGTCCCAGAACAGATCCTTGAGGCACACCACTGGTCACTAGCCTCCATGCAGAATATGACCCATCTACAACCATTCTTTGCCTTCTGTGGGCAAGCCAGTTCTGAATCCACAAAGCAATGGCCCTTTGGATCCCATACCTCCTTACTTTCTCAATAAGCCTTGCATGGGGTACTTCATCAAATGCCTTGCTGAAATCCATATACACTACATCTACGGCTCTACCTTCATCAATGTGTTTAGTCACATCCTCAAAAAATTCAATCACACTCATAAGGCACGACCTGCCTTTGACATAGCCATGCTAGCTATTCCTAATCATATTATGCCTCTCCAAATGTTCATAAATCCTACCTCTCAGGATCTTCTCCATCAACTTACCAATTACTGAAGTAAGACTTACTGGCCTATAATTTCTTGGGCTATCCCTACTCCCTTTCTTGAATAAGGGAACAACATCTGCAACCCTCCAACCCCCAGAACCTCTCCTGTCCTTATTGATGATGCAAAGATCATCTCCAGAGGCTCAGAAATCTCCTCCCTCACCTCCCACAGTAGCCTGGGATACATCCCATCCGGTCCCGGTGACTTATCCAACTTGATGCTTTCCAAAAGCTCCAGCACATCCTCTTTCTTAATACCTACATGCTCAAGCTTTTCAGACTGCTGCAAGTCATTACTACAATCACCAAAATCCTTTTCCATAGTGAATACTGAAGCAAAGTATTCATTAATTACCTTTGCTATCTCATCCAGTTCCATATACAGTTTTCCACTGTCACTGTTGTGTTCTCGCTCAGGTGTAACGGAACCCAAACTAAACACCGAGGTAAACCGTCATTAATGAAAACAGGGTCGCAGTAAGATTAACCATTTACTGTTCACTCTTCCACATTAACGTATGGTGAAAACTGTTGATAAAACAATACAAGATTGGTACAGTATTTGTTTCCTTCTAGATATCACACTTACATCATAAATACTTGCAAAGGTAAAACTACAACAACTACATTACATTAAAGTGCAGCATTCAGTCAGAATCTACTTATGCCATTGACTGCTTTAAATACACTTCAACACGACTATCCGCAACTCTTTAACTAATGAAAACATAAACCTTATCGACCGTCGTTACTTTTAACAGAATCAGCGTTAACATTTTAATTCAACATATCGATTATCTATGAACTTACAGCGTTGCTCCATTGTGATTTCTAATGCGTAGAAGACAACTTTTCTTGCGCTGGACTCGCACATGTGAGCCCCCACCTTTCCGTTTTTCCCAAACTGGTATTTTCCCACAAGACGTGGCGAAACCGGATGTGACGTTATCGCATGCCGCGATATATTGCAGACAACGAACAAGCTTAAACAATCCTAACTTTAACTAAAAAATACTAACAAATGAATTACTAAGTGAAAATATTATAAACTAAATAACTGCCATAAAGGCAACACAGTCACACTTGATTGGTCCTATTCTCTCACGTCTTATCCTCTTGCTCTTCACATACTTGTAGAATGCCTTGGGGTTTTCCTTAATCCTGTCCGCCAAGGCCTTCTTATGGCCCCTTCTGACTCTCCTAATTTTATTCTTAAGCTCCTTCCTGCTAGCCTTATAATCTTCTAGATCCCTATCATTACCTAGTTTTTTGAACCTTTCGTAAGCTCTTCTTTTCTTCTTGACTAGATTTACAACAGCCTTTGTACACCACGGTTCCTGTACCCTACCATCCTTACCCTGTCTCATTGGAATGTACCTACTCAGAACCCCACGCAAATATCCCCTGAACATTTGCCACATTTCTTCCGTGCATTTCCCCGAGAACGTCTGTTCCCAATTTATGTTTCCAAGTTCCTGCCTAATAGCCTCATATTTCCCCTTACTCCAATTAAAGCTCCCAAGTATGGCCTACTTTCAGCTATGACTCATACTGACCATTCTCTAATTGTGCCATGAGTTTATACACCTTGTTCTGAATATTACATGCATTTAAATACAGCACCTGCAGTTCTGCATTCTTCACTCTTTTGAATTTTGCGTCTGTGGTATAATTTAACTCTTTGTTCTGTCTGCATTTGTTCCCAATCATTGGCTTGTTCTTCCTTACATACATATTACATCTATCATCTACATGGCTCATCCTCAGCTCTATCATACTGGTTGCCATCCCCCTGCCATATTAGTTTAGAAAGGATGTGCTGACATTGGAGAGAGTTCAATGGAGGTTCACAAAAGTGATTCCAGGATTGAAATGCTCCTTATCATATGAGTATTTGATGACTCTGGGCCTGTACTTGCTGGAATTCAGAAGAATACAAGGGGATCTCATTGAAACTGTCGGATGTTTGAAAGGTCTCAGTAGAATAAATTTGGAGAGGATGTTTCCTATGGTTGGAGAGCCTAAGACTAGGGGACTCTGCCTCAGAATAGAGGGAAGTCAATTTAGAACAGAGAAGAGAAGGAATTTCTTCAGGTAGAGGTGGTGAATCTATGGAATTCATTGTCACAGATGGCTGTGAGGCCAAACTCATTGAGTATATTTAAGGCAGAGTTTGATAGATTCCTGATTAGTTAGGGCATGAATGGATATGGTGAGATGGTGGGAGATTGGGACTGAGAGGGAGATGGATCAGCCATGATGGAATGGCAGAGTGGACTTGATGAGCCAAATGGCCTAATTGTGTTCCTATATCTTATAATCTTATGGTCTTATTTTAAACACAAGAGATCTTTCAGATTCTGGAAATCTTGATCAACACACACAAAATGCTGAAGGACCCCAGCAAGGCAGGCCACATCTATGGAGGGGAATAAACAGTCAAAGCTTTGTGCCAAGACTCTTCTTCAGGTGCGAGCAGCGGAGCGGGAGTAAGGAGTGCTCATGATCAACATACGACTGGAGATCGGAGGATCAGCCGTTGTAGGTAGGCCGAGACCCTCGGACCTACCTGGAGAATACCTGAGGAGGAAGGTAAAGCTGCGCAAGCGCGGGTGACATCAGCGGCGAGCGTGGGCTTTAAAAAGCGACCCACTTTCAGGAGCGGGCAGCATCGGTGCGGGCAGCGGAGTGCGCAGGAGCAGAGTGCTGGGCTTTGGCTCAGCGGGCTTCGGCGCAAGAGGACTTCGGCAAGAAGCCTGCTTTTCATTTATTCTGACTAATCTGGGATCAGGTAATGGGGGAGACGGTTAGAGCAGTGGTGTGCTCCGTATGCAGTATGTGGGAGGTCAGGGTCAACACAGTGTCCCTGATGACCACACCTGCAATAGGTGCATCCAGCTGCAGCTCCTATCAGACCGAGTTAGGGAATTGGAGCAGGAGCTGGATGAACTACGGATCATTCGGGAGGCAGAGGCAGAGATAGATAAGAGTTATCGGGAGGCAGTCACACCGAAAAGACAGGAGGTAGGCAAATGGGTGACAGTCAAGAGAGGCAGGGGGAGCAGACAGAGAGACTGTGGCCGTTCCCATCAAAAATAAGTATACCGTTTTGGATACTGTTGGTGGGGATGACCTACCAGGAACAAGCTGCAGTGGTCCTGTCTCTGACACTAAGGTTGGACCCGCAACTAGGAAGGGGAGGAGGGAAGAGAAGAGAGCGGTATTGATAGGGGATTCTATAGTCAGGGGGGCGGATAGGAGATTTTGTGGGGAAGATCAGGAGTCTCGGATGGTATGTTGCTTCCCTGGTGCCGGGGTCCGAGACATCTCAGATCGGGTGCAGGTTACTCTCGAGAGGGAGGGCAAGAATCCAGATGTTGTGGTCCATGTAGGGACCAATGACGTGGGTAGGATGAGTGAGGGGGTCCTGCGTAGGGAGTTCAGGGAGTTAGGTGCGAAGCTGAAGAGCAGGACCTCCAGGGTAAAAATCTCAGGATTACTACCTGTGCCACGTGCGAGTGAGGCAAGGAACAGAAGGATTATACAGATTAATACGTGGCTGAGAGAATGGTGCAGGAGGGAGGGCTTCAGGTTTGTAGATAATTGGGCCTTGTTCCAGGGAAGGTGGGATCTGTTCCGAAGGGATGGTTTACACCTGAACTGGAGCGGTACTAACATTCTTGCAGGGAAGTTTGCTAGAGCTTCTTGGGGGGGTTTAAACTAAATTTGCAGGGGGCGGGGATCCAGAATGTGAGAGAGGATAGCGAGAGGAAGAATAAAGGACAGGTGGGGACTACACGGTTCCGGAATATTAAGTGTGTAGTAGAGGAAGGTGAGGCGGAACAAGTGATAAGAAGGACACATGTACAGAGGGATGGTCTGACGGAACATGGAGTTAAATGTGCAAAAAGAATAAGTAAATTTAGGAAGGACAACAAAATTCTAGGGGCGTATAGCCCAATGGGAGTTCGGGTTCGGGGAGTTGGGTTAAGCACAATAGGCAGCGATTCAAACAGAGAGAGGAGAAATGGGTTAAAAATTCTATATCTGAATGCACAAAGTGTCAGGAATAAGGCGGATGAGCTTGAAGCCCAGGTGTGAATGGGTAACTATGATGTTGTTGGGATAACGGAGGCATGGCTGCAGGGAGATCAGACCTGGGAAATGAATGTACAAGGGTATACGTGCTTTCGTAGGGACAGAAATGTGGGCAGAGGGGGTGGGGTGGCCCTGTTTGTGAGGAATGAGATTCAGTCCTTTGCAAGGGGGGACATAGGATCAGGAGAAGTAGAGTCTGTGTGGATAGAACTGAGGAACAGTAAGGGCAAAAGGACCCAAATGGGAGTTGTCTACAGGCCACCAAACAGTAGCATGGATATTGGGTGCAAGTTGAATAGGGAGTTAACATTGGCATGTGGCAAAGGTAATGTTGCAGTAGTTATGGGGGATTTCAACATGCAGGTGAACTGGGAGAATCAGGTTGGTGCTGGACCACAGGATAGGGAGTTTGTAGAGTGCCTACAGGATGCATTCTTGGAACAACTTGTACGAGAGCTGACCAGGGACAAGACTATTCTGGATTTAGTGTTATGTAATGAACAGGATTTGATAAGCGATCTCGCAGTAAAGGAGCCATTAGGAGGTAGTGATCACAATATGATAAGCTTTTATCTGCAATTTGAGAAGGATAAGGGCAGCTCAGAGGTGTCAGTGTTGCAGTTGAACAGAGGAAACTATGGAGCCATGAGGGAGGAGCTGGCCAAAGTTGACTGGACAGATAGCCTAGCAGAAAAGACAGTGGAACCGCAATGGCAGGTATTCTTGGGAATAATGCACAAGGTGCAAAATCAGTTCATCCCCCAGAGAAGGAAGGATTCAAAGGGGGGAAAGGGGCCTCAGTGGTTGACAAAGGAAGTCAGAGACTGCATAGCATTAAAAAAAAAGGAAATATGACAGAGCTAAGGTGAGTGGGAGGACAGATGATTGGGAAGTTTTTAAGGAACAACAGAACTTAACTAAAAAGACAATATGGGGAGAAAAAATGAGGTACGAACGCAAGCTAGCCAGGAATATAAAGGAAGATAGCAAAAGCTTTTTTAGGTATGTGAAGAGAAAGAAGATAGTTAAGAACAATGTTGGGCCCTTGAAGAATGTATTGGGTGAAATTGTTATGGGAAACAGAGAAATGGCAGAAGAATTTAATGAGTACTTTAGATCTGTTTTCACTAAGGAAGACACAAGCAATCTCCCAGATGTATGGATGGGCCAAGGACATAGGGTAACAGAGGAAATGAAACAGATTGACATTCGGAAGGAAACGGTGATGAGAAGACTGATGGGACTGAAGGCTGACAAATCCCCAGGTCCAGATGGTCTGCACCCTAGGGTACTAAAGGAGGTGGCCCTGGAAATTGCGGATGCATTGGTAATCATTTTCCAATGTTCCTTAGATTCAGGATCAGTTCCTGAGGATTGGAGAATGGCTAATGTTATCCCACTTTTTAAGAAAGGAGGGAGGGAGAAAACAGAGAACTATCGACCTGTCAGCCTGACATGGGTGGTGGGAAAGATGTTAGAGTCCATTATTAAGGATGAAATAGTGGCATATCTAGATAGCAGTGATAGGATTGGGCCGAGCCAGCATGGATTTACCAAGGGTAAATCATGCTTGACTAATCTGTTGGAGTTTTTTGAGGATGTAACCAGGAAGTTAGACGGGGGAGATCTAGTGGATGTAGTATACCTCGATTTTCAGAAGGCATTTGATAAGGTCCCACATAGAAGATTGGTGGGTAAAATCAAAGCTCAGGGCATCAGGGGGAAGGCATTGACATGGATAGAAAACTGGTTGGCAGATAGAAAGCAAAGGGTAGCGGTGAATGGGTGTTTCTCGGAATGGCAGGTGGTGACTAGTGGGGTGCCACAGGGCTCAGTATTGGGACCACAGCTGTTTACCATTTACGTTAACGATTTGGATGAAGGCATAGAAAATAACATCAGCAAATTTGCTGATGATACTAAGCTGGGTGGCAGTGTGACATGTGATGAGGATGTTAGGAGAATTCAGGGTGACTTGGATAGGCTGGGTGAGTGGGCAGATACTTGGCAGATGGCGTTTAATGTGAATAAGTGTGAGGTTATCCACTTTGGGAGTAAGAACAGGAAGGCAGATTATTATCTGAATGGTATAGAGTTGGGTAAGGGAGTAATACAAAGAGATCTTGGAGTTCTTGTTCATCAGTCACTGAAGGTGAATGAGCAAGTGCAGCAGGCAGTGAAGACAGCTAATGGAATGTTGGCCTTTATTACAAAGGGAATTGAGTACAAGAGCAAGGAAATCCTCTTGCATTTGTACAGAGCCCTGGTGAGACCACACCTGGAGTATTGTGTACAGTTTTGGTCTCCAGGGTTAAGGAAGGACATCCTGGCTGTAGAGGAAGTGCAGCGTAGATTCACGAGGTTAATTCCTGGGATGTCCGGACTGTCTTACGCAGAGAGGTTAGAGAGACTGGGCTTGTACACGCTGGAATTAAGGAGATTGAAAGGGGATCTGATTGCAACATATAAGATTATTAAGGGATTGGACAAGATAGAGGCAGGAAATATGTTCCAGATGCTGGGAGAGTCCAGTACCAGAGGGCATGGTTTGAGAATAAGGGGTAGGTCATTTAGGACAGAGTTAAGGAAAAACTACTTCTCCCAGAGAGTTGTGGGGGTCTGGAATGCACTGCCTCGGAAGGTAGTGGAGGCCAATTCTCTGGATGCTTTCAAGAAGGAGCTAGATAGGTATCTTATGGATAGGGGAATCAAGGGATATGGGGACAAGGCAGGAACCGGGTATTGATAGGAATTGATCAGCCATGATCTCAAAATGGCGGTGCAGGCTCGAAGGGCCGAATGGTCTACTTCTGCACCTATTGTCTATTGTCTATTGTCTATTGACATGGCATGAACAGTTTTGAAGAAGCACAAACAAAAACTTTTTATTCTTGGTACATGTGAAAATAATAAATCAATACCAAAGTTAAGTAAATTTACCAAACGGATAATCAATGTTGTAACTGTTCCTGCCTCTACAATCTTGTCTGGCAGGATGAACCAGGATGACTCAGAAAGACAAATGTCAGATACAGTCTCTGATTCGTAATGATCCTTTCCACAATTAAAGCTGCAGTCTCTGTATCTAAACTTTCAATGGCACTTCTTTCAAAACCTTTAAAACACTGGTTAGGCTGCATCTGGGGAATTGCATTTAATTCTGGTTGTCTCATTACAGGAAGCTTGCGAGGCTTAGGAAAGGGCACAGAAGAGGTTTATCAGAATGCTGTCTTGATTTAAAGAAGAGATTGAATAAGTTTGGGTTGCTTTCTCTAGAGCAGCAGAGACTCAGGGGAGAGCTGATAGAATTTTATCTGACTAGGAGAGATGTAGAGTAGAGTATCTTTTTCTCTCGGGCATGCATTTGAAATAAGGAAGAGTAAGTTCAAAGCAGAAACACGGGACTATTTTTTAAACAGGGAGTGGTGGGTGGCTGGAATGCACTGCCTGAGATGGTAGTGTTGATTGTCTGTCGTTTCCGATGACGAAACCTGTGCAAGAGGAGTTTTATAGTGAAAAAGCCATTGCACTAGGGCATTTCCACTCTCTTGGCCTCAAAAATCTTGGTCCAAAGGTACGAAAAATCATCACAACTGGAGACTTCCAGGGCTGCAGTGCATCGCCATGACACCTTCCATGCCTTGGCATGCCCTTCGCTCTCCACGAAGTGTTGCAGCACCCTCTTCTTGGCCGTTGGATCTTGCAGTTGATCTCATCTGCCCAGTCCGCCGGAGCTGGCTTTACGTGCCGGGGTAGGCATATCCTACCTCACCGGGGTTGGGGATTTCCATTTTCCCTCACCTGCTTTAGCCCGCCTGTCAAAGCAGTGTACCCCGCGGGGTGTGGCCGCTGTCGCATGCAAACAGTTACCTGGAGGCACACTGGTGAGAGCTGAGAGGCAGGTGGGGTCCAAAGTTGGGTGAGCTGCCCCTGGGCGGAGCATGACGAGCCAGCCACCAGAGGTGCTACCCCCTCCCTGGACACCCCGTACACCCCATGTAGTGGTAATTGAGGCATTAGAAAGGTCTTAGGTATGCCAGAGAATGAGGAGATATGAACATTGTATAGGCAGAAGGGATCACTTTAAATAGGCACAATGACTAGTTTAATTAATATCGCACAACATGGTGGACCTAAGAGCCCAATCCTGTGCTCTACTTTGCCATATTCTATGTTCTCTGATATTGGTAGTTCTGCACATCCCATTAACAACCTCCATTGGCCAGAAAGTTAACAGATGATAATGACTGGAACAAGCAAATCCATGTATTCGAAAAACTTTTCTCATACTCATGAGTTGCTTACAGGATAGTAATCAATAATACAGCTACAAGGATTGGAGAGCTTTATTGTAGCTTAGATAGGCATCTGGTTGGTATGGATGAGTTGGACTGAAGGCCTGTTCCCACGCCAAATAACTCCGTGAATCTGTGAATCTCCACGGTGACTAGTACCAGAGCTTATGGAAACCTAATGTATGCAAAGTAGATGCCACATTATCGAGATAGAATCAGAGCATTTCTGCATAAATAGTACACTGGGAAGAGTGTATACCTTTTGACTACTTAACGTAAATAGAATGGAATTTCAGATGTCCAGACACTAATATGGGAAACAATTGTCACAGACAACAAAAAGTAAAGTCCTCCGCAGTCATTTCACCAATCAGTTAACTGCTTCATAACCTTAAATGCTTTGATCCTGCTAGTCTTGTTCTTTCCTTTATTTTTAATTAATGAATTATTTTTATTTAGAACAGGCCCTTCTGAGCCACCAATCTGCACTGCCCGGCAACCCGCTGATTAACTCTAGCCGAATCACAGGACAATTTGCGATGACTCAGAACCAGTACGTCCTTGGAACGTGGAATGAAACTGGTCTACCCAGATGAAACCCACGGGCAAACAGGAAGAATGTACAAAGATAACACCGGAATTGAACGCTGAACTCCAGTGCCCCGAGCTGTAACATTGTCGCACTAACCGCTAGCTCGTTGTGTCTTACCCAATACTGTAACCTGATAACTTGGGGTTCAGTTTCCTTGCACTTTCTCGTGTGTCTCTGTGACCGGTTTCATCATTCGTCAGTTCCCTGTCTCAGCTTTCTCAAGCTATGTGGAAGCAGTCTCTGAAGGTCAGCTGTGGTGACTCACAGGCAGTGGGATGAGCACTGCCTCAAGAGCCCTCTAAGTACAGAGCCAAGCGGTAGGTGGGTGGAAGCACCCAGCCGAAGTCTGCTCGGCCCACCCATCTGCCCAACACTGACATCTTGGCAACATTGTGATTATTTTAACCAATTTGCATATATTTCAAACATGATTCATATGGCACTCATTCTTCCTATTTTGTGACTCATGCTGAGAACTTGACATACCAAATCTCAGAGAGCTACGGGTGGGGCTGGCAGCTGACACAGCCACGAAAAGCAGACACCTAAGGAAACAGCATAGCTGGCAGCTCTCCAGTTGTACTCTTTGCTGATGAAAAGCCCTGTTGTACTATGCCCTGAGGAGACCGCTGAGTCCGACTTCATTCGTCAGTGAGGCTATTGATAGATCTGAAAACAAAGCACTGCAGAAGTGACTGTGAGCTGAGCAGATCTGACCAAAATAAGAACTCACAGCAGCAGTTTGGTCCCCGTGGAAACATTCAGCTCGAACTTATTGCTGACCTTTAACCCTATTCAAATGAGATTAGGGTAAATGGATGACTTAAGGTTGGTGCAGGAACAATGGGCTGATGGGCCTACTGTGCCTGCACCAAACTTCAGACATCCATCTACCCTAATCTCATATTTCCCCCGCTTCCCCATCAACAGTCTCCCAACTTAGCCTCATTCAAATATGTTAGGGGCAATTTAGAGCAGCCTACAAACCAGCACTTTTATGAGATATGGGAAGAAACCTTTTATTCTTTTGCTGATGAGTCAAGGCCGGTATAATTACCAGTCCATGATTGCCCTTTGAACTGAACGTGTTACAGGGCCACTTCAGAGACTAGTTTTAGAGTTAACCACATTCTGGCTCCACTCTGGGTAATGATTCCCTTCTCTGGAAGACATTAGAGAACCTGAAGAGATTTTACAACAATGAAACAGTATAGGGGTGTTGTTGCATGAATGAAGTCACCCGGGAGATGTACTGGTAGATATGAAGCTGCCCCTTTATTCAACAAAGTGAGATACAGCAGGCATCAGACCCTTTTGGAGGGAAAAAGTCCGCCTGGCCCAACTCTACATGTCATTTTATGTGCTAAAGATCAAAGAAAAATTCAGGACTATTCAAACAAATCCATATTTACAATGCTTCCTTTGAACTATATGTAACAATTTTAAATGCCTGGATCTTCCCATCATCACACCAAAAATAAGTGTCAACTACCGTCACATCCAAACAGCAGGATGTTGGTTAGGTTCATGCATATGTAGACAGTTAGTTAAATGCCTGTTTCCAGGTCTATCTGGTTTACATTTTAAATTTAATCTTCAATGCATATCGAATCTGAAGGTTGGTCGCTAAAGTCAATATTTGGCTGTATGTCCTAAACTCATAAATTGCTGTTTCAATGATTTCAATGAGATCCCCCCACCCCTCATCCTTCTGAATTCCAGCGAGTACAGACCCAGAGTCATCAAATGTTCTTCGTATGATAACCCTTTCATTCCTGGAATCATCCTTGTGAACCTCCTCTGGACCCTCTCCAATGCCAGCACATCTCTTCTAAGATGAGAAGCCCAAAACTGTACTCAAAGGGGAAGATGGGCTGCAGATTTACTGTTCTCCATCAATAATCATAAAGCATATTGAGATTATGGACACATTATTTATCTACATAATATTCATCCATTTAAAGTAGATACAAAATACATTCTGATTTAAATATTCCTGCAATCCACAAGTTACTAAATCACTACTGGTAAAACTAGATTATTATTCCAGATTTACCATCTTTGTTATTTCATTGTATGCCCAGGTACCTGTGGCTCTCCACTCTATTTCAAAGGTACATTTAATGTCAGAGAAATGTATACAATACACATCCTGAAATGCTTGTTCTGCACAACCATCCATGAAAACAGAGGACTGCCCCTAAAGAATGAATGACATTTAAATGTTAGAACCCCGAAGTCCCCCCAGCTACCTCCTCCCACACATAAACAGCAGCAAAGCAATGACCCGCCCTCTCCCACCAGCAAAAAAAGCATCACTGCCCCTCACCAAGCACTCAAGTGTGCAGCAAAGCATCAGTAAAGACTTGCAGTACCACAAAGACACTCAGGAATTCGACATACCACAGGCTCGCTCTCTTCCCAATAAGGGAAAATGAGGTGTCTCCGTTTCGCAGTGAGGCGGGAGACGTAACAAACAACTTGCTGATATATGATGTTAAAAATCCATTGCGTCACTTTTTCCGAGTTCTGTGCCCAAAGAACTTGAGTCTCTGGGCACACAGCCCACAGCCGACTTGCTGCTTTTGATCTTCCATCTCCCACGACACACCGATTCCCTGCAGAGGCACTGACCTCGAGTCTGCCCACCTCCAGAGTCACAATATCCCAGAACTCCGACGGCAAGCTAATCTTCAGGACCGTGTCCTTGGTACCTCAAATAACGGCTAGTCGTGAGACCCTGAGAGCGAGTCCCATTCCCGCAAAGAACCACAGTCAGCGTGTAACTCCAGGTCAGGGTCTTCAAAAGAACCCAGAAAGGGAAAAATCTCTGGTGTAATAAATGTTATTTGACTCTTGAGCGAACCTCTTTAAGGATAAAAATGAAACTTTGACCTCACCACTCACCCTATCATTGCCCAGTCTCCTTTATTGTCTGCCTACACTGCACCTTGCCCAGAAATAATCTGCCGCATAATATTCTGCATTCTGTTATTCTGTAATGATCAATAAACCAATTGTTTGGAATCAAATGACCTTCTGTGTGTTCTCAGGGCTGGATGTGTCTACACCCACACCACCCCGTCCGCCTCGCTGCCTCGACACTCCTTCTCGGCCACCTGTGTGACACGTCTCCACCCTCGCCATTTCCAAGATCTTTTACTCCTGCCAGATTTACAAACTCGTCCTCTGTTCCACTGACAAATACACTACTGTGCAAAAGCCTTAGGCACCCGAGCTATATACGTGCCTAAGACTTTTGCACAGGATGGTACCACCTCGATATAGTTACGTTTTGAAATTATCTGAATGGATGGCTTGCAAAACTAAGTCTTTCACTGTAGTTCAGAACATGTGACAGCGGTAGAGCAATTCCATTCTGAATGCTTGGTTATAAAACCCATTCTCTAAGCATGTACAAACAAATGCAGTCAAGCCAGAATGACTCACGTGCATTGTTGAGTGAGCTGAGCAGTGGCATTGATAGTTATCATGGAGCTCTGTGCACTCCAGTCTTCTGACCATGCAAAATAAGTGCACGGGGGAGGCCAGCTACCTCGAGGTTTGCAGTAAGGACCGATAGAAGATATTCATATATCATGGAGCAGGTTTAAAGGCTGAGGTGGCCTAAACTGCTCCTATTCTTTCTTGCTATCTTAGATTCAGCAAAGCAACACAAAACATCTTCAGTTTATGAAGAATGTGCATTGCATTTTTCACAGTGACGGAACTGCCAGAACAGAAGAATTTCTCCGGTTAGTGCTTTAGGAATTTTTCGCTACTGCAGCGCTGACAAGACACAGAGGCCAGCCACTAGGAATTACAGACAGAAAGCAAACCAGAGGTAGTGTAGCTTTGGCCATGCTAACAGCAACTAAGGCTTGGGTGCTGCGAGATGTCTGGAAAATGACATAAATATTAGCCAAAAAATAACATTTGCTTCATTAATACACAAAGAGTATTTCTGATCATTGTACATCAGAGATATTGGAGCCTCCAGCTAAACAGAGTAGTTAACTGTCCATTTAATAATCAGGAGTATCTAGCACCCCGCCTAACCTACTGAAGTTTTACTATGGTTACGTAATGTGAATTCCAGATAATTCATATAAATTTACAAGCTTGATTGAGTTTTGTATTCCCTCCAGGTGAGCAATTAAGGTGGGATTAATAAAAGTACATTAAGTTTTAATTCCTCACTATGTTGTGCTGGCTGATCTGTAGTGAGGTACTGTGTTAGCCTTCTTTTTATGTATTTTATTGACTTACTTTAACTTTTTTCATCTTTGAATTTTTAATTTTTTTAAATGTAAGTTACAGTGGTAGACTTCACCATGGAAAGGGGTTTTCCCTTATCATAGTTACCCTTCACTGAATCATTGAAATTTATGGCATAAAAGAAAGACTGGCACATTGAGGTCATGCTGACCAAAAATAAGTTAATCACACTTCCCTGTATTTGCAGTTTCTGTGCTCATGCATGCACTTCTGCAGAACTGAATCAACTCTCTGCCTTTGCCAACCAGGCATTCAGCCAAAGAGTTTCAGGCACCTACACTGGATAGCAACGTTTCACACAATGAAATTCATTTGACTTGCTCATTTTAAAATATCTTTTAAATACTTATGTAAATGGTAGGACTCGTCCACATGTCCACAAGTCCTAAAATGTGTAAAAATGTTCACAGTCAAAATAAATCTATTATCAGAATACATATATATTACCATGAGATTACCTTGAGATTCAATTTTTGCAGGCATTTACAGGAAAATAGAAATACAATGGAATTTAGGAAAAAGATATACATAAACAGACAAAGACTGATAAACATCCAACCTGCAAAAGAAGGCAAAATGAGGAAATAGAAAACAATACTGAGAACTTGAGTCGTAAAGAGACCATAAAAGTGAGTCTTTAGGTCGTAGAATCAGTTCAGAGTAGTTATCTACATCAGTTGAGGAGCTTGATGATTGTAGAGTAATATCTGTTCCTGAAACTGGTGCTGTGGGAACTAAGGCCTCTGCACCTCCTGCCTTGATGGTAGTAGTGAGAAGAGGGCATGGCCTAGATAGTGGGAGTGTTTGATGATGCATGATTGTACAAAAGTCTTAGGCATATATATCTATAGCTAGGGTGCCTAAGATCTTGCACAACACTGCAGTATTCTCATGTATTGCACTGTGAGTGATGATAAACCTGATTCTGATATGGGTCTCTATTGTGGACTGAGTGTGGGAAGGGGGCAGGGGGAGGGTTGGGAAAAGGGGAAGGTCGAAGGAATGGAGCAGGAAGCAGCGGAGGGACATTCTGTAATGATCAAAGCATCAATTGTTTGGAATCAAATGACCTTGCCGGGTGTCTCAGGGCTGGGTGTGTCTGCACCCGCTCCTGACACTCCTCTGCCCCCTGCCCCACACCCCTCCTACAGCACTCCATCTTCACCATCCTTTGCTCCTGCCTGGTTTACAAACTCACTCTACACTTCACGTTGACATGTACAGTACTGTGCAAGACTCCTGGGCACTCCAGCTATTTGTATGTGCCTAAGACTTTTGCACAGTACTGTCGATGCTGCTTTCTTGTGGCAACACTGCATGTAAATATACTTGTACCCCCGCTGGTTTCTTTGGCCGCATAAATCTAGGGAATACACACTCTGGTGCCACCAGTCGATGAGATTGAGACGTCTCTCCCATCCTAAACCTCGGTTTGTGTGGATGCTGTGTAATCTGTGACCCTGTTACAACTCAGTGCTGAGAAATAACAGACAGCACACTGCGTACAACTAATAGAATTATATTTATGAATCTTAACTTACCTAAAGGGTTAGTAAAGAAAAGAAAGAAAAAACCCAAAAAGGGCCCATTGTAATTAAGCAGTCAAATGTGCACAAGTTGGAGCTCAACTTCACCAAAAGTCATATTCACCAATCCTCAGTTGACCCCAGCACCTTGCTCCAAAGAATCACAGTCCCCCACTGGTCGAGTCCTATGACCGGTTCTCTCCAGCTGTTCTCTCTCTTCATCTCCCGCTGAACAAAAAAAACTCAAGGCTAACCTCAGTGTCCCTCACAAACCCTGCCCCCTGTTCTCGCGAAACTTCTCCCAGTTCCACCATCCTAATTAGATGACACACATTCCTCAGCATCCCTCATCTTCAACAATAACCCAAACAGGCTGAAAGCAGAACAGAGTGCTCTTACAGAACTGCTAAATGATATATCTACAGCATAGCAGTAAAGATGTGAACCATGGGTTGTCTACTCAGTGGTGGGAGGGGCTCTGCCTGGTATGGACGGGGCTGTGTCCACCACTTTCTGAACCTTTCCCATTCTTGGGCATTGATATTTCCATATTAAGCCATGATGCAACCAGTTAGCATATGTGCAGCTACAGAAGTTTGTCAAAGATTTTGGTAACATGACAAGTCTATGCAAACTTCTAGGAAAGTATCTTACCTATGCAAACTTCTAAGAAAGGCACTATCATGCCTTCTTTGTGATGACAATTGCATGCTGGCCCCAGGACCGAGTCTTAGATATGTTAATGCTAAGTGATTTAAACCTACTAACACTTTCCACTTCTATTCCCTGAATGAGGACTAGTTTTTGAACCACCAGTTTCTTCCTCCAATAGTCAATGATCAGCTCTTTGATCTTACCAATGTTGAGTAAGATGTTGTTGTTATGGCACTACGCATCCAGATTTTCAATCCTGTATACCAATTTGACTTAGTGAACAATGGCGGTGTCAGGAACAAATTTTTGGACTGTACTTAGCCACACAATTGTAAGTGTGAAGTCTAATATTATGGCAACGTCTTGACTTTCTGAGGAGACTGGCAGTTGGGCTATGCACATCTATGCTCATATCATACTACAGATGCATAGTAGAGGACGTCTTAACGTTCTGCATCTCTGCATGGTATGGAACTGCTCTGTAGCAGATAGGAAGACTTTACAATGGGTAGTTAAGACTGCCAATGCATCACCTACACCAGCCTACCAACCATCAAGGACATACATGCAGAAAGGTGCCGGGGAAGGTCCAGTAACATCATGAAGGACCCCACCCACTCAGCTCATGGTCTGTTTGTCCCCCTCCCATCAGCGAGAAGGCTACATAGAATCCACCAGATCAGCAGACATAAAAAATAGTTACATTTTCTAAGGAGTAAGGGTAATCATCACCTTCATCCATTTATACCCTCTACCACCACTACTTATCACTTCCTTATGTGCAGACGCTCTTGCGCTTAGCATCACCTTGTTGACATATAATCAATCTATGCATACAATGTATTTATATTTATTATGTTTTTGTATATAAGCGTCCTTTTTCTTATTGGGTGTGTGTGTGTTTTGTTTTGTGCTACAATGGATCTGGAGTAACAATTATTTTGTTCTGCTTTACACTTGTACACTGGAAATGACATTAAACAATTTTGAACCAGACAGAAACTTGCCAAGACTGGAACAAACTATCTGCTGGAGGAACTCAACAGGTCAGACAGACGGACATACTTTATTGATCCCGAGGGAAATTGGATTTTGTTACAGTCGCACCAGCCAAGAATAGTGTAGAAATATAGCAATATAAAACCATAAATAATTAAATAATAATAAGTAAATTATTCCAAGTGGAAATAAGTCCAGAACCAACCTATTGGCTCAGGGTGTCTGACACTCTGAAGGAGGAGTTGTAAAGTTTGATGGCCACAGGCAGGAATGACTTCCTATGATGCTCAGTGTTGTATCTCGGTGGAATGAGTCTCTGGCTGAATGTACTCCTGTGTCTAACCAGTATATTATGGAGTGGATGAGAGACATTGTCCAAGATGGCATGCAATTTGGACAGCATCTTCTTTTCAGACACCACCGTCAGGCTGTGGCTGCAGTGGGGTAAAGGAAGCTTCAACATATCAGTTTAAACCCTGCACCATGACAATGGATTTCCCTCTTTAGATGCTGCCTGTCCCATTGAACTCTTCCAACAGATTGTTTGTTACTCCAAATTTCAGCACTTGCAGTCTGTTGTGTCTCCACTTGCAAAGGTCATTTGGAAGAAGCTGATAATGGGTAAATGCATTGTTTAACAGTTAGATATGGAGAGTTCAGACTCAACATGAAAGAGAAAGGCAGGGCTGGTAGGTTTAGAGAACTGTAGTCCATATGGGATGTTGAGACTTAGATTAGAAAAAAAAAGAAAGGAATGTATGTCAGGTAAAGGCAACTGGGATCTCCAAAATGCATTGAGAAGTATAAGAAATCAAGCAGTCAAAAAGGGGCACGAGATATCCTTGGATGAAAAGGCAAAGGAGAACACCAGAAGATTCTATAAGTATAGTAGGAGCAAAGGAGTAGCTAGGGCAAGAATAGGTCCCATTAACGATCAGATTAGTAATTCATGTAAGGGTCTCAAATGAATATAGGTTTTCTTCAATTTTTTGGTGTTTTCTTTCTTGTGGATGATTGGTGGGTGGGTGATCTGTTAATTTTTTGTGTGTAGTGAGGGGGGCTGGGGTTTGGTGCTATGGTCACTGTTCTTTTCTGCAAGTGAGGGGGTCAGGCATTGTTATTGTCACTGTTTTTTTCTGTGGGTGAGGGGGTCGAGGTTTGTTAAAGGGATCGGAGATTGTTATTTTTGCTGTTTTTTCGGTGGGTGGGTTGGTTGGGGTCAGCTATTGTCGCTGTTTTTATCTGTTGAGTGAGGAGGTCGGGGACTGTTATTGTCACTGTTAATTTTTGCTGTGGGGGAGAAGGTGATTTTGGAGTTTTGTTTCTTTTCTTTTTTGTGCCCGGGGTGGGGAGTTGATGTCTTTTCTTTCATCAGCATCCATGGTCTTTCTGTATTTAATGACTATTTGGAGTAGACAAATATCAGAGTTGTATTGACAATAGAATGAATCTTTGAATACTGCTCATCTGTGTTTACCATGGAGAACATCAAGAAAGCTAATCAATTCAGGGAAGAGAAAAGTGATGTCCTGAAACATAATGATAAAAGAAAAGAGTTGTTGGCGAGGACTGACCAAGTGTACTCTAGGACATTGGGGAAGGAAAAGGGTGCTGTGTCCTGACAGAGATTTTTGTATTTTCATTAACAATGGATTAGGTACTGAATGATCAGAGCAAGGATAATGCTGTGCCGTATTTTAAGAAGGTTTGCAAGGACAAGCCAGGGAACTATGGGATGATGAGGCCAACATAACTAGTGGTGAAGATACAGGAGGACATTCTGAGAGACAGGTTCCACTTACCTTTGGAAAGACAAGGACTGATCAGGGATAGTCAGTGCATGGGGAATCACATTTTGCAAATCTGATTGGATTTTTTGAAGAAGTGACCAAGAGGATGATGAGAGCAGGGAGGTAGACCTTGTCTGCATGGACTTCAGCAAGACCTTTGAAAAGATCCCATGGTCGGTGGGTCTAGAAGGTTAGATGACATGGGATCCATGCTGAGCTAGCAAACTGGCTACAAAACTGGCTTTGTGGAAGGAATCTAAGGGTTATAACAAGGGTTGTTTTTTTCAGACTGGAGGTCTAAGACCATTGGTGATAGGTGCTGGGTCCATTGTTGTTTGTCATATGCGTATATTATTGATTTGAATGAGAATGTTCTGTAGGTAGCCTGATTAGTAAGTTTACAAGATAACACCAAAATGGAGGGAGAGGGAACAGTGAAGAAGTTTATCTAAGGTTATAACTGGATCTAGATCAACTGGGAATGTGGGAAAAGTAATAGTAAATGGAATTTAATTCAGAGAAGTGTGAAGTGATGCATTTTGTGAGTTAAACCAGGGCAGTGATTGATAGAATCCAGGTTTGTTGTAGAACAGAGACCTCATGGTATAAGTTCAAGATTTGCTAGAAGTAGCAGCAGAGACAGGTAAAATTACAATGTTTATAAGACATTTAGACTGTTACATGGATAGAAAAGGTTTAGAGGTATATAGGCCAACTACAGACAAATGGGATTAACTTCTTTGAAAATGGTAACATAGAAAAAGTACTGAAGAAGCACTTAACATGCTTGCCTTCATCAGCTGGGACTTTAAGTACAAGAGTAGGGACACCATTTTACAGCTGTGTGAGATGTTGGAGACACTACACTGTGTGCATTTCAGAATTAGAATCAGATCTATTATCATTGGCATGTGATGTGAGATTTGTTGTTTTATGGCAGAAGTACAGTGGAGGACATAAATTACTAAAATTAAGTAAGTCGTGCAAGAAAAAGAGGAGTAATGGGGCAGTGTCCTGGTCCCTGCACTAGAATGGATGGAGAAGAGACAGAGATGTTGCCAGGACTGGAAAGCTTGAGTTGTATGGAGAGATTGAATAGGTTGGAACTGTTTTCCCTGGAATGAAGGATCCTGAAGGGTGGTTTTATACAGGTTTATAAAATCATGAGGGACATAGGTAAGCAGGTTGGACACTGCCTTTTTCTCAGGTAGCAGACTCTAAAACTAGAGGTCATCAATTAAAAGTGAAAGGGGAAATATTTAAAAGTGGCCTGATAGGCAAGATTTTCCATATAGGGGTAGATGGGTAGAGAGAACAAATTGTCAGAAGAAGTGATAGAGGCAGTAGCAATTACAAATTTTAAAATACATTTGAACAAGAAGATGCATATGTAATTTTGAAAGGGATATGAGTAACTTACATGATGCCTTGGTCACATGGATGAGTTGGGCTGGAGCACCCTCATGACTCTATTTGCTTTGACTCCATGATGTTTTTGTGATTTTGCAACAGAAACACTTTCTGTACAGTATCCTGGGGCGGTTTATTGGGGCCATCTCAAATGCAAGTTATCAAATGAATTAACTTCATGACTAGACGCCCTCTGCTGGATATCTGTAAGTGCAAAATATTCTATTACAGGAATAATTTCATGAGGTTTCGCTATCAATAACTTCAATTAATTAATGCAGAGATACGGGCTAGAAATTCAACCTGGTTCTTAGTGCAAAAGGGAGACTTTTGCACGAAGTATCAGTACACATCCACTCAGCATTTAGTTCAATTCCCTTCAGTTTGAGATCAACTCCATGAATTTGGATGACAATTCATCATCACCTTGAAAGAATACTGAACATGTTGTTGTTCAGGTGAGATACTAAACCAAGATCCCATCTGATATCTCAAGTGGATATAAAGATCCCATGACATTATTTGGAGAAGAAAGGAATTGTTTTTGATAATGCTGGCAATATTCTTCACTCAGCCAGCAACAAAAAAGACAAAGAATTTGATCAGTTTCATCTTGTCGTAAAATGGAAGTTTCTGTGTAAACTGACCATTGAGTTTCTCTGCATTGCAATAGTAACAATGTCCCAGATGTACTCCAATGTCTATAAATGGGGTTTTATGTGGGCAAGTTTACCTCACTCCAGACAAAGTTTCAGAATGGCTGGAGAGGTCTCAGTTTAATGTTTTAAGGTTGGCAACACTGACCACGAGCTCAGGTCCTGGAGTGAAGCATGAATCCACATCTTTCTGTCTCAGAATCAATCTACCACCTGAGGTTAGTGAACACCTTTCTCACCACTAAATGCAGGTGTGCTGCCAGGTTCCAGCAATACAGTTGGAAGAGTAATCTGGCCATTAAACTAAAACATTGGTGACAAAGGTCATGAGAATTACCAGCAGTGGATGGCATAGGGCAAGAGACAGGAGAACCAGCAGAGAGTAAGGGTGGAAATGATAAGTCCTGAACTCTTTTTTATGGTTTAACACTTGCCCTGATGTATTTGGGCCTGGAGCACTTTAGTTTGAACAAAAGGAGAAATATTCATTCATCCTGGACATGTCACTCTTTGCAGCTACCATCGGGCAAAAGGTACAGGAACGAGCATGTTCAAGGGCAGCAACTTCCCTTCAACCATTCGCTTCTTGAACTAACCTGCACAGCCCTAATCGCCACCTCAGTATAGCAATGTTATGACCATTTTGCATTGCAATGAACTATGTTTCTTTTCACGAACAAGAGAAAATCTGTAGATGCGTGTTGTAACCTAACCTCGCACAACCTCTCATGGTCCCTGTCCACATCCTGCACAATCACAAAAGCCTAGCAACGTCACTGCTTTTGAAGGAGGCTGAAGGCAGGACTATGCACATCTATACTCCGATCCTTCTACAGGCTCTCAGCAGACAGCATCCTAACAGGCTGCATCCCTGCTTGGCATGGAAACTGCACTGCGATGAACAGGAACGCTCTACAACGGGTAGTCAAAACTGCCCAACGCATTACTGGCACCAGCCTACCCACCATCAAGGACATATATACAGAAAGGGTCGGTAACATCATGAAGGATCCCAGCCACCATGCTCGAGGACTGTTTGTCCCATTCCCATACATAACATCCATGTCAGGCCCAACAGACTCCAAGAAAGTTTCTTTCCCCAAGCAGTAAGGTTTCACCCACTGACCCACTCTGCATATCCCCAACCACCACTACTTTAACATTTCGTGCCAGAGTCACCATATGCACAGGCACTCCTGTGCCTAGCATCACTTTATGGACATGCAGTCAATCAATGTATATAAGCTATCTTATGTATTTATATTTATTATGTTTTTATTATTGTGTTCTCTATCTTATTGAGTTGTTTTTATGCTGCATCAGATCCAGAGTAACAATTATTTCATTCTCCTTTACACTTGTGTACTGGAAATGTGAATCTAAACAATTGTGAATCTTGAATCTTGAATAAATAAATGAATCTAAATCAGCTTATCCAACAGGATGAAACATGCTGTCTTGCATCCACCCCGTCAAGGTGCCTCAGAGTGTTATACATTCTCACCTTTTCATACTCCAGCAGGTGCAAGCATAGGCTGTCCAGCGTTTCCTCACATCCTGTTCATTCCAGGTACGTGTCTGGGTAACTTCACCCGATCACCTCCAATGGGTTTACATCTCTCCTCCAATAAGGGGACCAATACTCAACAGCAAGTTACAGACATGATCTCATCAATGCTTTAGGTAACCAAAGTGTAACTTCGCTATTTTTGTATTCAGTTCCTCTTATAGTAAGCAATTAATTTATCTGAGCTTTCTTAATTTCTTGTTGCACCACTCTCTAGCAGAGAGACTGGAGAGGTCAGTTTACCTTGGAGCATAGGAGGTTAATAGGAGACGTAACAGGTATTTAAGATTATAAGGGGTATTGATAAGGTGATGTACAGAAAATCTCTCCCCATATCAGAGGTAAAGAAAACTTGAGGACATCGATTTAGACGAAAGGGGAAGAGGAGATCACAGACCTTTGTTCTTCCCATAAACCTCCACATGCCCCTCCAAACACCAATTAAATGTTGTAATTGTACCTGCCTTTGAGGTGCCCACTAGCCTCAGTGAAGTTACTCTCAAGTCTTCCACTCTTACCTTGTAACTGTGCCCTCTATTTTTGGACTCCCCAACCCTGGGGAAAGGACTATGACCATTTTCCATATTCAGACTCCTCATGAGGTTACCTCTCATTCTCCTGTGCTACAAGGGATGAAGATCAGCATGGCAAACCTCTGCCCTTAACTCAGGCCCTCTAATGCCTACATCATTGAATAAATCTCTTCTTCATCCTCTCCAGCTTGACAAAGTCTTTCCTATAATGGGATGACCAAACCTGTACACAATACTCCAAATGCAGCCTCACCAATGACTTATATAACTACAACATAATATCCCTGTTCCTAAACTCAATGCCTGACTGATGAAGGCCAGCGTGCTAACACATTATATAACACTCAGTCTACTTGCAGTGAATGGGGTATTTGTACTCCCACGTCCCATTGTTCCACAACACTCGTCAGTGGTCTGACCCATACACTTCCCTACCTTGAAATCCATTTGGCATTCCTCAGCAAGGTCCTATGATCAGTGTTCTTATGTTTGGACCATTATCAGAAGCTAAACCTCACATTTGATGCAAGTGTTCGGTGTCTCACTGGAAAGTAAGTTCTGATTCAGCATGCTTTGCATTGATACCATGTTTTTGATGGATTTATCCCTGCCCATATTGAATATAGAACATAAAACATAGCACAGTACAACACAGGAATTGGTCCTTTACACCAAAATGTTGTACTAAACTAATTTAGCTACTGCAGCCTAATTAAACAAATGCCTTCTGCCTGCACATTACCTGTATCCCTCCATTCCAGGCCTATCTAAGAGCCTCTTAAATTCCCCTATCGTATCTGCGTCTACTGCCATTCCTGGCTGTGCATTCCAGCACTCCTGTCTAAAAAGCTTGCCCCAAACATCTTTGAACTTTCCTCTTCTCACCTCAAATGCATATCCTTTAGTATTAGAGATTTCAGCTCTGGGAAAAAGTTACCAGCTGTCTATCTATCTATGCGTCTCATAATTTTATAAACTTCTGTCAGATTTCCTCTAAGCCTCTGCTGCTCCAAAGAAAACAATCCCAGTTTCTACAACCTCTCCCTATAGTATATACCCTCTAATCCAAACAGCATTCTGGACCTCTCCAAAGCCTTGACATCCTCCCTATATTGGGGTAACCAGAATTGAATGCAGTACTCCAGATGCAGCCTAACCAAAGTTTTAAAGAAGAGCAACATAACTTCCTGACCCTTGAACTCAAATTCTCAATTAATAAAGACATGCCTGGCATATATCTTCTTTATCATCTGAAGAACTTGTGTGGCCACTTTCAAGGAGCTGTGGACTTGGACCCCAAGATACCTCTGTACATCAATACTGTAAAGCATCCTGCCATTAACTGTGAACTTTCCTCTAACATTTGATCCCCCTAAATGCATCACCCACATTTGTCTCTTTTTTATCTCCGGTCCTGAGGAAAAGTCTTGGCCCGAAATGTCAACCGTACTCTTTTCCATAGATGCGGCCTGGCCTGCTGAGTTCCTCAAGCATTTTGTGTGTGTTGCTTGGATTTCCAGCATCTGTAGATATTCTCTTGCTTGTGATTTTACCTGATGGTCCACATGGATTCAAGGTGCATGTCTGAATTTAAGTCCCTTTATTTCACGTCTGCAATTTGAAGTTACTGTGATTAATTTGTTTTCAGACCACACCCTACTGCTATAAATATACAGGTGCTTGATATGTCTAATGATCAGGCAGTTTCAATTTTTTTGCATCACTTCCTCATTCTTGGTATAATATGTCTCTTATTTGCTGGTGAAGTAACACGTGGTGATATAGAATAACTCAGTCAGATCATGAGAGCTCTAAATGATGTATCTGATTTTACTTAAGGTTCGTCTGTGACTGCGTGTGCACAACAGAATGAATGCAATCAAGTACATTGTAAGTGGATCGTACACATCACACTTGTTTACATATTATCCAGATCTCTAAGAATCTTATTGCACAGGCTCTTAGATCAATCAGTAGACTTTTGCTCTAGGGAGTGGCTTCCACTTCGATTCTACCAGCGTACACTGAGCATCGAAACAAAAACCTTTACCAGTTATAAATTCATATTACTAAAAATGATTGGATGTGAAATACTGGGCTTGCAATGGAGGAAGAGCTGAATTGTGAGTACAATGAATGACTCCAGCTCTTCCTTCAACCCTTCCCCTCACCGTTTTTTATATAAGACCCTGGTGGAGGTTGCACTGCTAACGTAATGGTCTTTCCGTCGAAGTAGCACTTGGGTTATCGTGGTAAACTATGTATACCTGCCTGGACACGCCCCTCTGCTGACTGCTCCTGTGGCTCCTCCCACAGACCCCTGTATAAAGGCGATTGGAGGCACTGCTCCTCCCTCAGTCTTCGACATGTCGTGCTCCCTTTTCGCTGTTAATAAAAGCCTATCGTTCACTTCTAGTCTCCTGGAGTTATTGATGGTGCATCAGTTATGGATAGAGATAACGGGTGCTTTGGAATGTGAGCTGTGTCCTTCGTTCGGCGGGAGATGAAGAGAGAAGACTCTGGAGAGAACCGGTCATAAGATTCGACCTGGTGAGGAACCGTGATTCGATGGAGCTATACTTCAGTCTGCGGACGGCACCACTGTCTTTGGCCAAATCAAGGGCGGTCACAAATCAGCATGGAGGAGAGGGATTGAAAATCTGGCTGAGACAGACAGATAGATAGATACTTAATTGATCCCAAAGGAAATTGCAGTATCACAGGTGGATTACAAAGTGCACGAATATTAGGAGAGAAGTAGAAAGAATAAAAAATAAGTTACCACAAACAGTCTAACAGGAGTCATCACTTCCCCGGCTATAGGTTGAGTCATTATAGAGTCTAATGGCCAAGGGTAAGAACGGCCTCATGTAGTGCTCTTTGGAGCAACACAGTTGTCTTAGTTTATTATTATTAACGTGCTTCTCTGTTCAGCCAAGGTAGCATGCAGAGGGTGAGACATGCCATAAAACAGCCTAGTACTCAATGTCAGCAAGACCAAGGAGCTGATTATTGACTTCAGGAGAAGGAAACTTGGGGTCTTCATCAGCGGATCAGAGGTGGAAAGGGTCAGCAACTTTACATTCCCTGGTATTATCATTTCAGAGGACCTGTTCTCAGCCCAGCATACAAGTGCAATTATTTCTTTATTAAACAAGATATACTTTACTCAAAGACAAAATTATGTACAATAACCCATTCAATGACTCTCAGTCCTTTACAAATGTTTCCATTTCGGTCTTTACATTCCCACACTTCTCGCCACCCAGGTGGCACTCTGTTATTTCATATTTACATACCCTTGTTGAGGGGTATACACCTTGCCCCACCTACCCCTCAACTCCCGCGGGAGAAGAGCCCTAAACCATGGTCCTTCCCCACCGGGCCCTTGCGGTGGCTGCACCGAGTTTGAGTGCGTCCCTCAGCACGTACTCCTGCCGCCGAGAATGTGCCAGTCGGCAGCATTCCCCCACGGACATCTCCGTGTGCTGGTAGACCATCAAGTTTCGGGCCGACCAAAGAGCATCTTTCACCGAGTTGATGATCTGCCAGCAGCACCGGATGTTGGTCTTGGTGTGCGTCCCCGGGAACAGCCCGTAGATCAGAGAGTCCTCTGTCACACAGCTGCTGGGGATGAACCTCGACACTGTCCCTTCCATCCTCCTCCACACCTTCTCCGCGAACCCACGGTGTGCAAAGAGATGGGTCACCGACTCCTCCTCACTGCAGTCCTCCCTTGGGCAGCGAGGTGTGGAGATGACGTTCTGGGCATACAGGAGGGATCTGACTGGGAGGGCCCCTCTCACCGCCAGCCAGGCGAGGTCTTGGTGCTGGTTAGTGAGGTCTGGCGATGAGGCATTTTGCCAGATCAACTAGACAGTCTGCTCAGGGAACCACCCCACTGTGTCCATCATGTCCTTCTCCTGCAGTGCCTGCAGGACCTTACGTGCTGACCACTGCCTGATGGCCCTGTGGTCAAAGGCGTTGACCTGGAAGAACTTTTCTACGAAGAACAGGTATGGCGGCAATGACCAGCTGACAGGGGTGTTGCACAGGAAAGGGGCCAGTCCCATCCTTCATAGCCAGGGCGACAGGTAGAACCCGGGCACATAGTGGTACTTGGTGCCCACGTACCTGGGATCCACACACAACCTGATGCAGCCACACACGAAGCTGGCCATCAGGGTGAGGGCGACATTGGGAATGTTTTTGCCTCCATTGTCGAGGGACTTGTGCACGGTGGCCTATCTGACCTGCTCCATCTTGGATCCCCAGACGTATCTGAAGATGGCTCGGGTGATTTCACCTGCACCAAGTACAGAGCACCTCGCACCTGATGAACAGGTTCTTGCCCATTATCGAAATGGAGTGCCCCTTATGCAGCAACCCAGCAGCACCTCTACTTCCTTAGAAATTTGCGAAGACTTGATATGACATCTAAAACTTTGACAAACTTCTCTAGATGTGTGGCGGAGTGTATATTAATTGGCTGTATCACAGCCTGATATGGAAACAGCAATGCCCTTGAATGGAAAATTGTACAAGAAGTAAAGGATATGTGGCCTGGTCCATCACGGGTAAAGTCCTCCCCACCACTGAGCACATCTATTCGAACCATTGTGGGAGTAAAGCAGCATCCATCATCAGAGACACCTATCACCCAGGACATGCTCTCTTCTCTCTGCTGCTATCTGGAGAAAGGTTCAGGAGCTTGAGAACTCACACCACCAGGTTCAGGAACAGATATTACCCCTAAGCCATCAGGCTCTTGAACCAAAGGGGATAACTTCACTCAGCTTCTCTCACCCCATCACTGAACAGTTCCCATAACCTATGGACTCACTTTCAAGGACTCTTCATCTCATGTTCTCAATATTTATTGATTTATTTATATTTCTTCTTGCATTTGCTTAGTTTGTTGTCTATTACACTCAGGCTGTCTGTTCTGTTGGCGCAGACTTTCGTTGTTTCTATGATGGTTATTGGATTTATTGAGTATTCCTGCAAGAAAATAAATCTCAGGGTTGTATATGGTGACAATATGTACTTGTGTGTACCATCCACAAAATGCACTGCAGCTATTCAGCTAAGATGACTTCAACAGCGTCCTTCAAACCTTTATCACCGTGGAGAAGGATTGTAGATGTGTGGCCTTCCCCCACGTT
This sequence comes from Hemitrygon akajei, assembly GCF_048418815.1. Lineage (NCBI taxonomy): Eukaryota > Metazoa > Chordata > Chondrichthyes > Myliobatiformes > Dasyatidae > Hemitrygon > Hemitrygon akajei. Next base: position 140,177,802 of record NC_133131.1, read on the forward strand.
GCACACCTTTGGAGGCCAAGTTATTGGGCATGCTTAAGGCAGAGGTTGATAGATTCTTGATGAGTCAGGACATGACAGGATATGGGGAGAAGGCAGGAGACTGGGGCTGAGAGGGAAAGTGAATCAGCCATGATGAAATGGCGGAACAGACTCGATGGGCCAAATGGACTAATTCTTCTATTGTATCTTATGGTGTCGTGGTTTTATGGACTCTCTGATCCTGACATTGATCCTTCATCATTGCTAGATCTAAATCCTGGAATTTACTGCCAAAGAACACAGTGGAAGTATCTTTGCCTGAAGAACTGTAGTGATTCAAGAAGGCAGCTCTTCTTCAGCTTCTCAAAGGCACTGAAGATGGGGAAAGAATCACATTGGTAGTGACACCCAAGTTCTGATAATAATAATGATAATATAAAATATAACTGCCAAGAAAATGTGCAAGCCCTGGTCAGAGAAATGTGGATCAGTGCAGGGAATGAACACAAGTTAATACAAACCATCTGCATACTGTATGTGCAGAGATTTAGAGAAGCCAGTTTCCATACAACTGGTAAAGAAGACTATCCGATTTCAATTCCTTCTGCACTGCACATAATAAGGCCATAAGACATAGGAGCAGATATGGGTCATTTGGCCCACTGAGTCTGCTCCACCATTCAATCATGGCTGATCCTTTTTACCCCTCCTCAGCCCCACTCCCCGGCCTTCTCCCCATAACCTTTGATGCTGTGTCCAATCAAGAACCTATCAAGCTCTGCCTTAAACCCACACCCAACAACCTGGCCTCCGCAGCTGCTTATGTTAACGAATTCCATAAATTCACCACCCTCTGGCTAAAGAAATTTCTCTGCATCTCTGTTTTAAATGGATGCCCCTCTATCCTGAGGCTGTGCCTTCTTGTCCCAGACTCCCCCACCATGGGAAACATCTTTTCCATGTCCACTCTGTCTAGGACCTTCAACATTCAAAAGGCTTTAATGAAATCCCCCCTCATCCTTCTAAATTCCAGTGAGTACCCTTTCATTCCCAGAATCATCCTTGTGAACCTCTTCTGGACCCTCTTCAATGCCACATCTTTGAGTAGATTCGGAGACCAAAACTGTTCACAATACTCAAGGTAAGGCCTCAACAGTGCCTCATAAATACTCAGCATCACATCCTCATCTCATCCCTGTTCTGGGCCTCTTGAAATGAATGCTAACATGGCATTTGCCTCCCTCACCATCAAATCAATGTACAAGTTAACCTTCAGGGTGTTCTGCACAAAAACTTCAAGTCTCTTTGCATCTCAGATTTTTGGATTCCCTCCCCCCCCCCATTTAGAAAATAGTCTGCATATTTATTTCTACTACCAAAGTGCATGACCATGCATTTTCCAACATTGTATTTCATTTGCAACTTTCTTGCCCATTCTCCTATTCTGTCTAAGTTCTTCTGCAGGCTAACTGTTTCCTCAACACTACCTGTCCCTCCACCAGTCTCTGTATCATCTGCAAACTTGGCAACAAAGGCATCTATTCCATCATCTACATCACTGATATACAGCATAAAAAGAAGTGGTCCCAACACTGACCCCTACGGAACACCACTAGTCACTGGCAGCCAACCAGGAAAAGATTCTTTCATTTCTTCTCATTGCTTCCTACCAATCATCCAATGCTCTAACCATTCTAGCAACTTTCCTGTAATACCATGAGCTCTTAACTTGGTAAGCAGCCTCATATGTGGCAGCTTGTCAAAGGCCTTCTGAAAGTCCAAATATACAACATCTACTACATCCCCTTTGCTATCGTACTTGAAATCTCCTCAAAGATTTCCAATAGGTTTGTCAAGCAATATTTTTCCTTGAGGAAACCATGCTGACTTTGTCCTATCTTGACCTGTGTCACCAAATACTCCATAACGTCATCTTTAACAATTGACTCCAACATCTTCCCAGCCACTGAGGTCAGGCTAACTGGTCTATAATTTCCTTTTCGCTGCCTTCTTCCTTTCTTAAACAGTGGAGTGACATTTGAAGTCTTCCAGTCCTCTGGTACCATGCACAAGTCCAATGATTTTTGAAAGATCATTGCTAATGTCTCCATAATCTCTACTGCTACATCTTTCAGAACCCTAGGATGCAGTTCATCTGGTCCGGGTGACTTATGTACACTGAGGTCTTTCAGCTTTTTGAGCATCTTCTCCTTTGTAGTAGTAACTGCACTCACTTCTTTTCCCTCACACCCATCAACATCTGGCACACTGCTAGTGTCTTCCACAGTGAAAACTAATGCATAATACTCACTTAGTTCATCTGCCATCTCCTTGTCCCCGTTACTATTTCTCCGGCCTCAGTTTCTAGCAGTCCTATACTGTATCCAGTCTCATCTCTCTTTTATTCTTTAAGTACTTGAAAAAGTTTTTACGATCTTCTTTGATATTTTTTGCTAGCTTGCTTTCATATTTCATCTTTTTCCTCCTAATTATTATTTTAGTTGTTCTTTGTAAGTTTTTAGAAAGTTTGTCAATGTATCTTCCTGCTAATTTTTGCTTTGTTGTATATCCTCTCTTATGCTTTTGCATTAGTTTTGCCTTCCTTTGTCAGCCATTGTTGTACTACTTTGCCATTTGAGTATTTCTTCATTTTTGGAATACATCTATCCTGCACCTTCCTCTTTTTTCCTAGAAACTCAAGCCATTGCTGCTCTGCTGTCATCCCTGTCAATATTTCCTTCCAATTTACTTTGGACAGTTTCTCTCTCATATCACAGTAACTTCCTTTACTCAAAGGTTCAAAGGTCAAGTTTAATGTCAGAGAAATGTATACAATATACATCCTGAAATGCTTTTTCTTCGCAAAACATCCATGAAAACAGAGAAGTGCCCCAAAGAATGACAACAGTTAAACGTGGGAACCCCAAAGTCCCCCCGTGCTCCCCCCTCCCACACGTAAGTGGCAGCGAGCAACAATCCCCCTCTCCCCCAGCAAAAATAAACACATTGGTACAATCAGCGAGCCCAAGCACGTGCTAAGCAATAGCAAAAACACAGACCAGAGTTACCCCAAAAGCTTCGCATTTCATTCGAAATTCGACAACCCACAGGTTCTCTCTCTCTTCCCCCATCTTCACAGCGAGCTGGAGACATAACATCAACCCTTTGGTTTACAACCTTAAAAGTCCGTTTTGTCGCTTTTTTCCGAGCTCTGTGTCCGAAGATCGCAAAGATCGCGGGTCTTCGGGCCCACAGCGAAAGATTTTCCAGCCTCCCCGACAACACACAAGTCTCCGGCCATGACACCAACTCTCGATCCGCCCGTCTCCAGGGCCCCGGGATCTTAGGTTTCCGAGCACGATCAAGACTCTCAGGCTGAAGCCTTGGCGTGCTGAATAGTGATCAGTCATGGAACCACAAGAACAGGTCCCATTCCTGCAAAGAACCGAAGCCTATGGGTAACTCCAAGTCAGAGTCTTCAAAAGAACCCTGAAAGGAAAAAATGAAGATATTAAAGGTAGAAATTGAGCTGTTTCCGAAGGGGCAAGCAAAGGAGTTGCTGTTAGGCACCATTGTCCCTCCTAAGCTCAACTGAAATACTGCTATGCAGACTTTACTTTCTCCCTATCAAATGTCAAGTTAAACTCAATCATATTGTGATCACTGCCTCCTAAGGGTTCTTTTATTTTAAACTCCCTAATCATCTCTGGTTCATTACATAACACACAATCCAGTAGGCCCAATGACAATCTTCTATAAAAGGCCATCTCATAGGCATTCAACAAACCCACTCTCTTGAGATCCATTACCAACTTGATTTTCCCTATCGACCTACATGTAAAAATCCCCCATGACTTTCATAACATTGCCCTTTTAACATGCTTTTACTATTTCCCATGTAATCTGTGGCCCACATCTCAGCCACTGTTGGGAGGCCCGTATATAACTGCCATCAGGGGTCCTTCTACCCTTGCAATTTCTTAACTCAACCCACAAGGATTCAACATCTTCCGATCCTATGTCACATCTTTCTACTGATTTGATGCCATTCTTTAACAGTAGAGCCACACCACCCCCTCTGCCTAGCTTCCTGTCCCTCTGATACAACGTGTAACCTTGGACGTTCAGCTTCAATTACAACCATCCTTCAGCCACGATCCAGTGATGGCCACAACATTATACCTGACAATCTGTAATAGTGCAACATGATCATCCACTTATTTCCTGTACTCCCTGCATTGAGATATAACAGTTTGAGTACTGTATTTGCTACCCTTTTTGATTCTGTATCCCTAGTGCACTGATACTCACCTTGCTGGCTGCAGTTTTGTCCTATCACCTATCTGCCCTTCCTGGAAGTCTGACTGCACGATATCTTTGCTTTTTTGCCATCCGTCCTATCTTGAGTTCCTTTACTCCAGTTTCCACCCCCCCCCCTGCCAAATTAGTTTAAACCCTCTCCAGCAACTTTTACAAACCTGCCCACAAGAATATACAGGTCATTTGTACTTGTACATGTCATACCTTCCCCAGAAGAGATCCCAATGATCCAGGAACCTGAAGCCCTGCCCCCTGCACCAACTTCTCAGCCACGCATTATTCTGTGAAATCATCCTGTTTCTACCCTCACTGGTACATGACACAGGCTGCAATCCAGAAATTGCAACCCTGGAGGTCCTGCTTCTCAGCTTTCTGCATTGCTCACTAAATTCTCTCTTCAGGACCTCTTTGCTTTTCCTTCCTATATCATTGGTACCAATATGTACCTATATGCTCTCCCTCCCTTTCCAAAATGCTATGGATGCGATCCAAGATGTCCCTGACCCTGGCACCTGGGAGGCAACATACCATGTCCACAGAATCTCTTGTCTGCCCCTCTGACTATTGAGTCCCTTATCACTACTGCTCCTTTCTTATCCCTCTTTACCTTCTGCATGGATCTATGCTCAGTAACCCATTCTCCGTGGCATTCCCCTTGGAGGTCATCCCCTACTACAGTATCCAAAACAGTATATTGTACTTATTATTGAGGGCAATGGCCACAGGGGTGCTCTGCACTAACTGCCTATTCACATTTCCATTTCTCCTGACAGTCACCCAGCTATTTGCATCCTGCAGCTTAGGAGGTGACTACTTCCCTGTAACTCTGATCGATTATCTCCTCACTCTCCCGTACACACCGAAGGTCACCCAGCTGCCACTCCAGATCCTTCAAGGAACTGCAGCTGGATGATAGAGAGCATTAAGTGAAGATGAGAGAACTGCAATGAGCATAAGATCCCTAATCCCCTTCCCCACCGCACCACAGATCTCTTTGCTAAGCTACTGCGGTGGATTTATGAAGAATCAAAGGAGTAGAAGGGGCCTTTTCTGCTCCTCCTTGGGGTGAGAACCAAGTTAATGGTTTATTACCTGGACTTTCCCCAGTAGAGATAACAGCCCACATTTGGCATTAAGAAAGGAAATTGGCCTGAAATTAACCTAAGGCATATCTGTAAAGGTGAATACATGCTAAAGGCACCCACTTCCTGTTTTTCAGTAGCATCTTGCAACATATTATTGGGTTGCATGATAGTCCAGAGCAAGTTTTACCCTCAAGGAAGGCTATGAACTTTGAGAGTCTGTCAAACCTCACTTCCGGCGCTGTTGCTGTCCGACAACAATATTGTTTTTATTTAGTTCCTGCCATTCAGAAGATTACAAAAACATTCAAAATCAAATAACGTCAAGGATGTCTGCAACCTGCAACCCTTGCCTTTCTTCTACCTTCCAAGTAAACATACAAGAGCTTGGAAGTACAGATAACCAAACTGAAGAACGGTTTCTTCCCCCACTGCTACTGCATTTGTTTTACACAAGATAAGAGCTCATGGTATTGCAGTGAAGATAATAGCATGGATAGATGATTGGCTGATTGGGAGATGATTGGGAGCATAGAGCGAGAATAAAAGGGGCCTTATCTGAATAGTGACTAGTGGTCTCTGCCAGTGACTGGTGGTGTTCCACAGAGGTTGGTATTGTGACCGCTTTTTTTCATGTTATATGTCAATGACCTAAATGACTGAACTGACGGCTTTGTTGCCAAGTTTGCAAAATGCTACAAAGATTGGTGGAGGGGCAGGTAGTATTGAGGAAGCAAGCAGTCTGCAGAAGGACTTGGACAGATTAGGAGAATAGACAAAGAAATGGCAGAAGGAAAACAGTATGGGAAAATGTGTGGTCATGCACTTTGGTAGAAGGAATAAAGATGAAGACTATTTTCTAAACAGTGACCAAATTCAAAAGGCAGAGGTGCAAAGGGACTTGGAGACTTTGTGCAGGATACCCTAAAGGTTAACTTGCAGGTTAGCTTGAAGGCAAATGCAATGTTGACATTCATTTTGAGAGAACTAGAATACAAAAGCTGAGGTTTTATAAAACATTTGTCAGACCACACTAGGAATTTGGTGAACAGATTTGGGCCCCTTATTTAATAAAGAATGTGTTGGCATTGGAGAGGCTCCAGTGGAGGTTCACGAGAATTGTCCTGGCAATGGAAGGGTTAATGTATGAGGTGCTTTTAATGGCTCTGGGCCTTAGCCAATGAAGTTTAGAAGAATGAGGGGGGGATCTCATTGAAACCTATCAAGTACTGAAAGGCCAAGATAGAGTGTACCTGGAGTGGATGTTTCCAATAGTGTCAGAGACCAGGACGTGGGGGCACAGCCTTTGAATATAAGGATGTCCTTTTAACAGAATTGAGGAGGAAATTCTTTAGCCAGAAGGTGGTGAATCTGTGGAGTTTATTGCCATGGATGGCTGTGGATGCCAAGTGATTGGGTATATTTAAAGCAGGGGTTTATAGGATCTTGATTAGCAAGGGTGTCAAAGGTTGCAGAGAGAAGACAGGAGAAAGGGGTTGAGAGAGATAATAAATCAACTATGATGGAATGGCGGAGAGGACTTGATGGGCCAAATGGCCTGAATCTGCTCCAATATCTTATGACCTCGTGGTCTTATGGACTTCTGAACCAATCGCCTCTTTCACATTCCCTGCCCGGTGGTGTTGCCACACTCTCGGTCTCTTTACTCTACCTCTCTCAGTATTCCTTTATTGTCACTTCAGCTTTCTTTTTGCACTACCTCCGATTGCATCATAGATCAAGATGGCATTGAGCTGCAATCTCCATAGATGTTGCGGCTCAGTTGTTGTTTAGGTTTGTAGGGATTGCTTTGGGGACAACATGGAGAGTTCGGGGTCACATAAGGGTTTAAGGACTGGGATGAGCAAGAGTTAATTGTCAGGAGCAGTAAATGAACTACACCCTATCCTCGTTATATGCAGGGGATATGTTCCTCGTAGTCGACGCATAATGCGAATAATTACTTAAATGGAGAAAATAGGGATGTGTTCCAGAGGGCTTCCTAAATATGTTTTATCTGTAATTTATTCATATTTTCATACCAATATGGCACAAAAGCAGTATCACAAGCAACATTCGTATTATATTTCATCAATTTAAGGTAATATTCAATATAATAAATCACAGAAAGTTAACATACTAGAGTGTAGAGTACTCACCAACAGTAGCAGGTGTGTTCGCTTCGGGAGATGAGTGGTTGTTGTGTGTTGGGCAGCTTTACATGGATAAGGTGCATGGATGGTTGTGGTCATCAGGATCATATCGAGCACAGCACGGGGTGAAGGAAGACTCACAGAACTTTTAGAACTGCCGGCACCAGTTTAAAGTAAGTGGTGAGGGTTGTTTGCTTGGCAGCATCTTGATTTGCAGCATAAATTTGCTTGTAAGGAAGACGGGTTGACAGCAGGGAACGACTGAAATGCTGACTCCATTCTAAACTGTGGATCCGCATAGTCTGAAGACGCATATAACGCATAAGACGCATCTGCGAGTCCAGACCTGGAGATGGAGGTTGGAGGCCTGGTGGCTGTGAAACTGTGAGGCCAGACCTGGAGATGGAGGTTGGAGGCCTGATGTCAGTGAATCTGCAAGTCCAGACCTGGAGATGGAGGTTGGAGGCCTGGTGTCTGTGAGTCTGCGAGTCCAGACCTGGGGCTGTGAAACTGTGAGGCCAGACCTGGAGATGGAGGTTGGAGGCCTGATGTCAGTGAATCTGCAAGTCCAGACCTGGAGATGGAGGTTGGAGGCCTGGTGTCTGTGAGTCTGCGAGTCCAGACCTGGAGATGGAGGTTGGAGCCCTGGTGGCTGTGAAACTGTGAGGCCAGACCTGGAGATGGAGGTTGGAGGCCTGGTGTCTGTGAATCTGTGAGGCCAGACCTGGAGATGGAGGTTGGAGGCCTGGTTTCTGTGAATCTCTGAGGCCAGACCTGGAGATGGAGGTTGGAGGCCTGGTGGCTGTGAATCTCTGAGGCCAGACCTGGAGATGGAGGTTGGAGGCCTGGTGGCTGTGAATCTCTGAGGCCAGACCTGGAGATGGAGGTTGGAGGCCTGGTGACTGTGAATCTCTGAGGCCAGACCTGGAGATGGAGGTTGGAGGCCTGATGTCAGTGAATCTCTGAGGCCAGACCTGGAGATGGAGGTTGGAGGCCTGGTGGCTGTGAATCTGAGAGTCCAGGGCCAAGAAGTATCTTATCATGGGATTGGTGTGTGAGTATGTGTGTGAGAGGGTGGGTGGCAAAGGCTCTTGTTTTGCTGTCACTGTTTTGTTGTGTTGTATTGTGTTGTTTTTTGTAGATTGTGGGCATGCAATGTGGGCACCGAAATGTGTGGCGACACTTGTGGGCTGCCCCCAGCACATCCCTGGGTGTGCTGATCATTAATGCGAACAACACATTTCACTGTACATTGTGATGTACATGTGAGAAATAAATAAATCTATAAATCTGAAATATGATTGCACTACTGTCTTTGCACTATTCTGCTATAAAAGAGATATCAGACAATTTTCCAACATGAAGAGTGTAAAATTTTCTCATTTTAAACATGGAAAGAAAACTTGAGGCGTGTATGTTTTACATTATTAATCATAACTGCATAGCCAAAGTTGCAACAGCTTGAGAAACTTACCAACACTTTGTTTTCTGTAGGTGTTTCCAGTTTGTATGGGAGAGGCCCACTCTACAGAGAATAGGGACAAAAGTCTATAATTTGTACTCCGTATTTTACCTACCCGTTAACAGAACTGCTGTTTTTTATGTAGTCAGTCTGTGCTGCCATCTTCAAGGTTGGCAAAGGCTCCTGAATGGCAGCTTCATTAAGGAAGCTAACAGAAAAGGACAACTTTCTCAGAAGGAAGTGAAGCTTTTCACTGAAGACTAAATTAGGGAAGTTCGGTTGAGTAGGGCAGCCCAGAATAGGCTGCTTTATTGAAATCTTATTGCACTTCAACAATAATGTAATCTGATTCCTGTAAAATGGTGTATAAAAATAGAATCTTTTCTTTGCTGATTCTGAAGCTACTTTCCAGCATTTTGCCTTTTTAAGTTGATAAAGTAATGATTTGCTGACTTGAAGCACCCTACATATTACATCTGAAAGGTATTCCGAACCATCAATTTGATGGAATTAAAGAATATCAATTCCAACATAACAGTTGCTTTTTGAGGAGAGTGGAATTTAATATTTTGGGCAGATGTTCATGTTATATTACTTCTCAGTAAAAGATTGCTCTCTCTCCCTCCTCTCGTCTCTCTGTCTGTCTGTCGGTCTCTTTCTTTCTCCCTTCTCTCTCTCCCTCTGTCTCTTGTAAGCTGCAAATTAATCCTTCTTCCACAAATTCTGCAGGTACAGGGGATAACCGTGGGAAAGCTATTGTTATTATTATAAATGAGGAATAGGATAGCAAAGTGGCTGTGGGACAGCCATCAGTGTAAAAATACCCAAACACAACTGTAAAGCAAGAGCCTGAAGTTCCTCATTTGGGTGAAATCCTGAGCAACACTCTTTAATAGCATTGTTGTGAACACCTCAGTCCATGCACAGCAGAAATTTGCTTTTATAGAGTCATAGAAAAGTACAGCACAGAAACAGGCCCATCGGCCCATCCAATCAGTGCCAAGACCATTTAAACTGCACTTGGACCATAGCCCTCCACACCTCTCCCAAACATGTACCAATCCAAACTTCTCTTGAACATTGAAATCGAGCTTGCATGCACCACTTGCACTGGCAGCTCATTCCACACTCTCACAGTCCTCTGAGTGAAGGAGTTTCGCCTCATGTTCCCCTTAAAATTTTCACCTTTCACCCTTAACCCATGACTTCTAGTTGTCGTCCCACCCAACTTCTGTGGAAAAAGCCTGCTTGCATTTACCCTGTATACAACCCTCATAATTTTGTATACCTCTATCAAATCTCCCTCAGTCTTCTATGTTACAAGGAATAAAGTCCAAACCTTTTCAATCTTTCCTCAGCAATATCCTTGTAAGTTTTTTCTGCATTCTTTCAACCTTAGTTTTAGCTGACCAAAACTGCACATAATACTCTAAATCAGGCCTCACCAATGTCTTATACAACTTCAACATAACATCCCATCTCCTGTATTCAGTAGTTTGAGTAATGAAGGCCAGTGTGCCAAAAGCTTTCTTTATGACCTTATCTGCCTGTGCCATGGCATTCAATGAATTATGGACCTGTATTCTCATATCCTTTTCTTCTACTGCATTCCTCAGTTCACTAATGTTCACTGTGTAACCTACCCTGGTTGGTCCTACCAAAGTGTAACACCTCACACTTGTCTGCATTAAATACCACCTGCTAGCTTTTAGCCCATTTTTCTTAGCTGGTCCAGATCCTGCTGCAAGCCATATAGTCTTCCTCACTGTCCACTACACTACCAGTCTAGTGTCATCCACAAATTTGCTAACCAATTAACCACATTATCATCCAGATCATTAATATAGATGATGAACACCAATCCCTGTGACAATCATCTATTACCACTGTCTGGCTTCTCCCACAAAGCAAATGTCATATTCACTTTACTATCTCATCTTGAATATCAAGCAACTGAACCTTCTTGACCAACTTCCCATGTCAAATGTCTTGCTAAAGTCCATGTAAACAACATCCACTGCCTTATCTCCATCAACTTTCCTGGTAACTTCCTTGAAAAACCCTATCAGACTGGTTAGAGACAACCTACCATGCACAAAGCCATGTTGACTATCCCTAATCAGTTCCTGTCTATCCACACAATCCCTTAGAACACCTCCCAATAACTTTCCCACTTCTGATGTCAGGCTCACTATAATCTCCATGTTTAATTTTAGAGCCTTTCTTAAACAGCGGGGCAACATTAGCTATCTTCCAATCCTCTGGTACCTCACCTATCACTAAGGATGACTTAAATATCTCCTCTAGGGCCCCTGCAATTTCTGCACTTGCCTCCTGCAACGTCCAAGGGAGCACCTTGTCAGGCCCTGGGGATTTGTCCACCCCAGTTTGCCACAAGACAGCAAACATCTCCTCCTCTGTAATCTATATAGGGTCCATGTCCGTGCTGCTGCTTTGCCTCACTTTGATAGACTCTGTGTCCATCTTTCGAGCAAATGCAGAGGCAAAAAATCCATTTAAGGTCTCCCCCATCTCTTTTGGCTCCACACAAGATCACCATTCTGATCTTCCAGAGGACCAGTCTTGTCCCACGCAATCCTCTTGCTCTTAACATATCTGTAGAATCTCTTAAGATTCTCCTTCACCTTGCCTGCTAGGACAACATGCCTTAGGCCTAGCCTGGCCAACCTCTGCCTATAATTCAGGCTCTCTGGACATGGTGACATCTTTTTTGCATTCTTTCCAGTTTAGCCACATCTTTCGTATAAAAGGACAACTAAAAGTGTACACCGTTCTCCAAGTGTGATGTTGCAAGTATTACCCTTCAATAATAATGATCAGTTAGTCACAGAAAGGTTATGTATTTACTGACAAATACCCTTATTGGCTCAGTTCACAAGTATCTGAATTTACACAATTGAACAACTGTGTGCACAGCCACAAAGTTTCCCTGACTCTCCAGGAACAGTCAAAGAAGAGAAAAGGTAATACCCAGGAAAAAGTACCTACACTGGCCAAGCATTTCTCATGGACCTGATGTGATTTCCACGTGCCTGAGCTGGGGTCCACCACATCTGTGATGGTTGGTCTCTGGAAGAGTTGTCACTGCCCATGCTCTCAATATCCTCATTCTTATCCTTTTCCTTATTAGATCAATCTATGATGGGTCAATTTTGTTGGCTGGAGGTCATCGGACTAACCAGTGTCAGTTCTCATTGGATGTAGCCCAGAGCTACAAGCAGTATTGTCTTAGAAACATAGAAACATAGCAAACCTACAGCACAATACAGGCCCTTCGGCCCACAAAATTGAGCTGAACTTGTCCCTACCTTAGAAATTACTAGGCTTACCTATAGCCCACTACTTTACTAAGCTCCATGTACCTATCTAAAAGCCTCTTAAAAGACTCTATCGTATCTGCCTCCACCACCGTTGCCGGCTACCATTCCACACACTCACCACTCTCTGAGTAAAAAACTTACCCCTGACATCTCCTCTGTACCTACTCCCCAGCACCTTAAACCTGTGTCCTCTTGTGGCAACCATTTCAGCCCTGGAAAAAAGCCTCTGACTATCCACACGATCAATGCCTCTCATCATCTTATACACCTCTATCAGGTCAGCTCTCATCCTCCATCGCTCCAAGGAGAAAAGGCCGAATTCACTCAACCTATTCTCATAAGACATGCTCCCCAATCCAGGCAATATCCTTGTAAATCTCCTCGGCACCCTCTCTATGGCTTCTATCCTTCCAGTAGTGAGGCAACCAGAACTGAGCACAGTACTCCAAGTGGCGTCAGACAAGGGTCCTATATAGTTGCAACATTACCTCTGTGCTCCTAAATTCAATTCCATGATTGATGAAGGCCAATACAGCATATGCTTTCTTAACCACAGAGTCAACCTGCGCAGCTGCTTTGAGCATCATATGGACTCGGACCCCAAGATCCCTCTGATCCTCCACACTGCCAAGAGTCTTACCATTAATACTATATCCTGCCATCCGATTTGACCTACCAAAATGAACCACTTCACACTTATCTGGGTTGAACTCCATCTGCCACTTCTCAGCCTAGTTTTGCATCCTATCTATATCTCGCTGTAACCTCTGACAGCTCTCCACACTATCCACAACACCTCCAACCTTTGTGTCATCACCAAACATACTAACCCATCCCTCCACTTCCTCATCCAGGTCATTTATAAAAATCACGAAGAGTAAGGGTCCCAGAACAGATCCCTGAGGCACTCCACTGGTGACAGACCTCCATGCAGAATATGACCCATCTACAACCACTCTTTGCTTTTTGTGGACAACCCAGTTCTGGATCCACAAAGCAATGTCCCCTTCGATCCCATGCCTCCTTACTTTCTCAGTAAGCCTTGCATGGGATAACTTATCAAATGCCTTGCTGAAATCCATATACACTATATCTACTAGTCTTCCTTCATCAATATGTTTAGTCACATCCTCAAAAAATTTAATCAGGCTCATAAGGCATGACCTGCCCTTTACAAAGCCATGCCGACTACTCCTAATCATATTATGCCTCTCCAAATGTTCATAAATCCTGCCTCTCAGGATCTTCTACATCAACTTACCAACCACTGAGGTAAGACTCACTGGTCTATAATTTCCTAGGCTATCTCTACTCCCTTTCTTGAATAATGGAACAACATCTGCAACCATCCGATCCTCCGGAATCTCTCTCGTCCCCATTGATGATGCAATGATCATCACCAGAGACTAAGCAATCTCCTCCCTCGCCTCCCACAGTAGCCTGGGGTACATCTCATCCGGTCCCAGCAACTTATCCAACTTGATGCTTTCCAAAAGCTCCAGCACATCCTCTTTCTTAATATCTACGTGCTCAAGCTTTTCAGTCTGCTGCAAGTCATCACTACAATCACCAAGATCCTTTTCCATAGTGAATACTGAAGTAAAGTATTCATTAAGTACCTCTGCTATTTCCTCCGGTTCACATCATATCTCCAAGTACTGATCCATACTCTAAGCTCATCCGCTTTGTTTACAACACTCCTTGCATTAAAATAGACATATCTCAAGCCTTCGGACTGAGCGCATGATTTCTCTATCATCTGCCTATCCTCCCTCTGTCTTCAAGCTTTCTCTATTTGTGAGCTAACCTGCTCTTCCCCAATTTCTTCAGTTTGGGTCCCATCCCCCAACAATTCTAGTTTAAACTTTCCCCAGTAGCCTTAGCAAACTGCCCTGCCAGGATATCGGTCCCCCTGGGATTCAAGTGCAACCCGTCCTTTTTGTACAGGTCACACCTGCCCCAAAAGAGGTCCCAATGATCCAGAAATCTGAATCCCTGCCCACTGCTCCAATCCCTCAGCCACGCATTTATCCTCCACCTCATTCCTATTCTCACTGTCGCGTGGCACAGGCAGTAATCCCGAGATTACTACCTTTGCGGTCCTCCTTCTCAACTTCCTTCCTAACTCCCTGTAGTCTTTTTTCAGGACCTCTTCCTTTTTCCTACCTATGTCATTGGTACCAATATGTACCACGACCTCTGGCTGTTCTTCCTCTCAATGCAGGATATCTTGGATGCGATCTGAAACATCCCGGACCCTGGCACCTGGGAGGCAAACTACCATCCGAGTTTCTTTCCTGCATCCTCAAAATTGCCTGTCTGACCCCCTGACTATAGAGTCCCCTGTCACTACTACCTTCCCCTTCCCTTCCCTACTCTTCTGAGCCATAAGGCCAGACTCTGTGCCAGAGGCACGGCCACTGCCGCTTCCCCCAGGTATGCAGTCCCTCCCCAACAGTACTCAAACAGGAGTACTTATTGTCAAGGGGTACAGCCATAGGGGTACTCTCTAGTATCTGACTCTTCCCCTTCCCCCGCCCCCCCGCCCCGACTGTGACCCATTTGTCTGTCTCCCGTGGCCCTGGAGTGACCACCTGCCTATAACTCCTCTCTATCACCTCCTCGCTCTCCCTGACTAGGCGAAGGTAATCAAGCTGCATCTCCAGTTCCCTGATTAAGTTATCTCAGAACAAGAATCAGTTCCCAAAATGGTGGCTTCAAGGACAGTGGCACAAAATGGCTACCTCTATTCCTGTCAACACTTGGCAAGAACAAAGACTTCCACTTTGTCTGTTTCCACTGTCCTTGCGTCGTTTCTGTTCACTGATTTGTATTTTGCAGTTCTTTCTGACTTACAGTGGTCTCACCAATAACTTAAACAACTATGTATAACATAATACTCCAATTCCAGTGCACAGTGCCATGACTAATGAAGGCCAAAGTGCTAAACCCCTTCTTCACCACCCTGTCTACCTGCGACACCACCCTCAATGAACTATGTACATGTCCTCCTCAGTGCCTCTGTTCCATTACACTTCCCAGTGCCCTACCATTCCTAGACTAAATCCTACACTTGTTTGACTTTCCATTGTGCATCACTGTCGAGAAGTCCATTTTCCAGTCCTGAACCATTTCCTTGACTGACAAAGATCTCCCTGTAATCTACAATAACCTTCTTCACTATCAGCAACACCTCCAAATTTCATATCATCCATAAAACTACTAATCAAGCCTTGTGCAATTGCATCAAAATCATTTGTTTAAATGATGAATATCAAGGATTCCAACATAGATCCCTATGGCACAGCACTGATCACAAGCCTCCATTCCGAGAAACAACCTTTAACCAGCACTCTTTACTTCCTACCTCCAAGTCAATCTTGAATCTACCTTGCTAGTTCTCCCTGGATTCCATGGGACCTACCCTTCCTGACCAGCCTATTATGTGGGATCTTCTTGAAGGCCTTACTAAAGTGCAAGTAGACAAAATCCACTGCCCAACCCTTATCTACCATTTTGGTTACTTCTTCAAACAAACTCTAAAAGATTTATCAAACATGGCTTTCCATGCAGAAAGCAATGCTGATCAATGCTGATTCCTCCTGGACAGATTCTGTTCTAAGCCCTGAGGATCTGTCCCCCTTAATGTGCTGTAAAACTGTAAATACCCCCTCCCTCATAATATGAATGCCTTCCAAAACATCTCTACCTGTTTCCTCTATCCCTTGAGTAACCATTATTTTCTGCACAGTAAACACTCAGAAGAAATATTAATTAAAAATCACATCGAACTCCTTCACCTCAAGACTTAGGCAGCTCAGCTGATCTCTATGGGGACCCGCTCTCTACTAGGCCAATCTCATATTTACAATTTTAATCTAGCTACGGAACTTCTTGGGGTTTTCCTTAATCTTACCTGCCAGATCATTCTTTTGTTCTTCCTTTGCTTTACTAATTTTCCATTTAAGTGTATTCTTGATCTTTGGTTGAAGGATTCAAGCATTCACAAATTCCTAAGCCCAATGTATGCTTCCTTCCTTTTCTTGACCAGAGTCTCAATATCTCTCATCAGCCAAGTTTCCCCAACCTTGCTAGGTTTATCCTTCTCCTTTACAGGAACATGCTCCTGGGCTCTTGATATCACACTCTTAAAAAACTCCTTTGCCATTATTACCTTTCTCTCCAAACAGGCTCACCCAATCAGCCTCTGCTAGATTTTACCTAATTCCCTTAACATTAGCCCTGCCCTTGTGTAGGAGCCTAAGTTGTATATTGTTCTATCCTTCCTCATCACTATACTAAAACTGATAGGATTATGGTCACCAGAGTTAAGGTGCCCCCCGACTGCCACTTCAGTTACCTGCCCTGCCTCATTCCCGAAAAGGAAGTTCAGTATTGTACCATCCATATATTGACTTAGGAATCCTTTCTGGATACATTTCACTAATTCACCCTGTCCAGACTCTTAGCAGTTCGGCTGACCCAGCCTATACCCGGAAAAGTAAAATCTCCCACTAATACAACTCTGTCATTCTCATAACAATGAGCAATTTCTCAGCACCCCTGTTCCTCATATTCATGCTGAATTTGGGGGTGGGGAGTCTATAATACAGCCCCACTAGAGAGACCCTCCTTTCTTGTTTCTAAATTCTACCCATATGGACTTCCTTCAAGAATGCCATCTCTGAATTTTGCTGTTACATTTCCCTTTATCAAAAAGTCTACAGCCGTTCTCTCTTACCTGTAACTCTATCATACCCGTAACGTCCGTATAGTGGAATATCAATCTGCCGGTCGTCTGCTTGAGGTTCCGTCATATTGTTTTATCCAGGGGTGGTAGTCGCTCCCACTATCTATTAAATGCTCCCGATGGCATGTGTCTCAAATAGCCTCTCAAAGCCATGTCCAGCTCCTGGGCTTTACGTGCGGCTTAGCTACGAAGCCCGGAGGAACCATTTCCACTGACAGGAGGCAGGGCAAAGGCAGGTTATTGGCACCTTAAAACCAATCACTTTGGGCAGATGGGGCTCGTCATCCGTGGCTGCCAGCTCATCTAGGAGAAGGAAAGCTCTGAACTTAAACCTCCACTGCCTTGCAGCTATACCTACTCATAGGGAAGGCTTCAGGCATAAACCCCAAGGAAAATTCCAGAGTAGGCAGTCCTACATTCAGTTCAATGCTGACTGTCAACTCCTGTGACACTGCTGGTTTCAAATTGTGCCTGTCTCTGCCGTTCCTTTCTTATTTATCAGTTGCATGGAGAGGGGGAGCCTGCTACACGGGCAACAGCTTGCTCTCCGTACTGTACTGCCCAGGCTTGCATATCACGTAGATAGCTGAGACGCAACGTTCATGGCCAAGCCCGACTACTGGAGGGCCTCTAATCTCCCCCCGCTCTCAGCCATGTCTCTATTAAGGTCATAGCAGCCCAGTTCTCAAAGCCAATCCACTCTCTTGAGCTCATCCACTTTACCTGTTAAACCTCATGCATTGAAATAAATGAGTATGCCTTTCCTTGCATTTACTGTGCCCCACTCTCACTGACCACTGCTTTATCTCATGACTTGCTCCTGCGCAGAGTCCCAGCGCAACCCCCACCAATCTAGTTTAAGCCCTTCCACAAGTTTCCCTGCAAGGTCCCTCTTCGGTTCAAGTGCAACCTACCCCTCTTGACAAGTCACCTCTACCCCAGTGGTCGAAAACCTAAATCCTTTCTGTTATGTTTGTGGTACTGCGAAGGTGGGTGGCTGTGAATAACACGCACGAGAGACAGAGAGGTGAGAAACAAACGTGTCGCCGTTTTATTTTACTTGTAAGTCATCTACCCATTACATTCAGTACATAACACAGGGAAACTTGGGTTCTGCATTGTCAGTAGGTGGCACTTCAGAAAGTGCAGATGTGGGGGAGCTCTGGCTGTGTTATTTGGTCTTAACAGAGGTTCTGCAGTTGTTGTCTCAGACACCTGTCCCATTTCTACAACTGGATTTGGATTGGTCAGTTTGCGTTGGTTTTCAGTAGCCCCAGAAGTGGGCAACAGCTGACTGACATGCCTTCTCCAGATGCTATGGTTACCAGTGAAACCCCCTTTTTTTTTAACCGGTGTCTCTATAGGTGCAGCTCGTTAGCCCCTCGCGAACAGCCGCCAGACTCAGCAGTGAGAAAACCACCTTTCTCGGGCTCCGTACGTCTCGGGTTGATATGACTTGGGTCCCACCAGACCCAGGAGGTTGGGATAACTCGCTCACCGGAACGCCGGTCTGGGTGAATATTGAGTAATTACTGCCCCATGCAGTCACCCGTCAGCAAGAAATAACATACAGTTAGAAAGAAAGTATATTTATAAATGTTAATTTAACCAGACCATTATTAAAGAAGAAGAAAAAAGAAAAAACACAAAAAGGCCCAGCATGATTAAAACAGTCAAATGTGCACAGATCCTCCAGAAGCTGATTTGTCCGATGTACTCACGGAGCCAACTCCTATTCACCAATCACCTGTAGGATATCCACTCTTGGACTCCATCGAGTCACGCATTCTCATTGGATCGAATCCTATGGCCCGTTCTCTCAGCTTCTTCTCTCCCTGAAAAAGACCTCAACCCACCTCTGTGTCCATCAGAAAACTTCTCCGCCCAGCATTCCTTAGAACCTTCTCCCAATTCCACTAACTGATCCAACATTCCTAAGCTGAGCATCACAACCCCTAACTTTAACGGTAGCCCAAACACTACCAGCAGAACACACTGCTTCTACAGAAAGCCATGAAATTAAATTTCCTACTACATTAGCAGTAAAGTCTTAACCAGGGCGTTACACTTGTTTCCACTGTGTATGACACAGGACCATTCTGTGCCTCCACTGTCACAGCTATGCTGTTTGTTCCGATACGGTAGTTCCAACCAAGTGCTCTCTCTTCTGCTGTGAAACTTCTGTACTTCGGTTTTGGCACATCTCACCGCTTGGGTTGACTGCTCATTTAGCAAAATCTGTTTTGTGTTTTGAGGTCCATGCAGGTAAAGCCAGGTGTGAAGCAGTCTAGTACAGAACTGTGGCTGAATCCATTTTGCTGGTGGTATGCAGCAGATTGTGGTAGGTCAGCAACAAAGTGCTATGACGCTGGTTGAGGGATCCACTCCCCACTGAAGTCCTGAGGGCCTGTTTCATTGTTTGCTCGAATCGTTCAGCCAGGCCACTAGTGGCTGGATGATATGTTGCTGAATACTGTTAGTTACCATAAATGCCTTGAACTCCTCACACAAGAGTTGTGGGCCATTGTCACTTACAAGCTGTTGTGGAAGCCCAAAATGGCTAAAGATTTAAATGAAGCTCCATAATGCAATTTTTCAGATGTAGTGCTCTTCACGATGGCAACCTCAGCCCATTCGTTGTGTGCATCCACTACAACCAGGAATCGTTCTGAGGTTGTACAAACCAAGAATCAGGAATCTGTCTTTCTACAGGTCCTGCAAAATCTATGTGAATCCCCTGCCTTGGTTCTTCAGGCCATTCCCATGGATGCAAGAGAGGAAGTTGGGGAACATTTCTCACTTGCTGACAATGTTGTCATGCTTTGGCCTTCTCATCCAGCCTTGGACACCAGAAGTAGCTGTACGCTATTTCATTCTTGCTCACTACGCCACAGTGTCCTGCATGAAGCTCATCAAGCAGTTGTTTCCTCAATGGTGAAGAAATGACAATATAGTAGCCTGCTTGGTCTGTGAGCTCTTTCCATTGAGTTTTGATTCTATGGTTGGCTCTCCTTTCCATTCATGAGTTACCATGCCCACCACTTCAGACAGAATAGGGTCAGTGCATGTGTGCTTCCAGACTTGAGCTGCAGTTTTCAGAGCTGTAGGTACTTGCTTAAGGTAAAGGATCTCTCTGGAGCGGTAATGGCTAAGAGAAGTGTGGATAGCCATCCTTTAAGACGTCAACCATGTCCTCTTCGGGCTTATTTCCAGGCTTAGCAGGTTGCACTAGGCTCTGTAAAAAATTAAATGTTTTTGCACCCATCAGAGTCAGAAAAATTGAAACACAAATATCATTTGAAAGTTGATTTTTCAGTGCAAAATATTTAAATCTTTCCCTATATGAACTCCATTGCTCTGTCTTCATCATACTTCTGAACATTGTTGCCATTTACAAACACAATCACGTTTCAGAAAAGTTAACTTGTCTTACTCGTTTCCTCTCTCTCCCTCCCTTATTTGTTTTAGTTAACCGTCCCATTCTTGTTCTCTCCCCTCGGATTCTTCACTCACTTTGCTTGCTGCGACCTTTATCTTGTGGCGTGTGACGTCTTCTCTTCGCTCACCCACAATACGTAGCAGTGCACTGCCAGCGTTCCACGTAGACTTTGTTTGCCAGAGGGTACAAAACAATAAACATCACGTGAGCACTTGCCACCGCGTTGCCATTTGTTATGTTTATAGTACTGGGGAAGTCGGGTGGCCGTGAATGGCACACACGAGAGATGGAGGGGCGAGGAACAAACGCTGCAGTTGTTAATTTTGCTTGCAGGTCATCTACCCAGAATGCCCTCTCACATTACACTCAGTACGTAACACGTAGGGAAGCTTGACAAGCTGTGAGGTTAAAATATACATGAATACATAGCACCCTCCCCTTGCACCAGCTCCTAGGCTACAAATTCATTTGGCCTAACCTTCTATTTCCGAGTTCTCTAGAACATGGCGCCAGGAGTAATCAAGGGGTCACCACCACTGAGGTCCTGTTTCTTTTAAACCACTTTTTATAATGCTGTTTGCATTGTAAATACATGCTGGTATTTGTATTTATGTACATTTTATTCCATATCTGTACTTTAATCTCTAACTTATTTTTATGTAATTCTTTATTTTTTATAATTGTTGAATGTTGTTTCTTGTTGCATGTCGTGCCAACATACCTCACAAATTCATAACATATGTAAATGTACATGGCAAATCAAGCTGATTCTTTAACCTGGATCCGGAACTTCTTGCCTAACTCCCGAAACTCATTCTGCAAAACCTCATCCTTTGTTCTAACTATGACATTTATATAAGCAAATACAATGACTTCTCCCTTCTCCTTGAGAATATTCTGCAGTCACTCAGAGGCCTTATCGATCCTGGCACCTGGGACGCAACACACCATCCTGGTGACTCTTCTGCGGTCACAGTATCTTCTGTCGGTCCCTCCCACTATCTTATACCTATCATCATGTCAGACTGACCTTTCCTTTGAGCCTCAGGGCCAGTCACAGTGCCAGAGACATGACCACTGCTGCTAGCCCCTGAAAGATCATCCTTCCCAATAGTATACAAAGAGTTTTGCCTCTTGGTGAGGGGAATGGCCACAGGGGACCCTTGCATTGACTGCCTACTCCTCTTACTTTTCCTGATACTCACCCATTTACCTGAAGCCTGTACTTTGGGTGTAACCACCACAATAAAAGTCTCATCTATGATTTTCTCAGCGTCTCAGATGACCTTAGGTGCATCCAACTCCGGTTTCAGTTCATTAATCTGCTTTGCTAGGAGCTGCACCTGGGTGCACATATAAGCATCAGGGAGTCTCTAAGCTTACCTGACTTCCCACATCTTGCAGGAAGAGCATTTCACTGCCCTAATTACCATCACACAAGCACACACAAGATGCTTAAGGACCTAAGCAAGTCAGCCAGCATCCACAGAGAGAAACAAACTAATCTTTATAAGGGTGTTGGCCTGAAATTGCTTTTGGTATTCTGGCCTTTATATACCAGAGCATTGAGTATAGGAGTTGGGATGTAATGTTAAAATTGTACAAGGCCAAATTTGGAGTATTGTGTACAGTTCTGGTCACCGAATTATGGGAAAGATGTCAACAAAATAGAGAGAGAGTACAGTGGAGATTTACTAGAATGCTACCTGGGTTTCAGCACCTAAGTTACAGAGAAAGGTTGAACAAGTTAGGTCTTTATTCTTTGGAGCATAGAAGGTTGAGGGGGGACTTGATAGAGGTATTTAAAATTATGAGAGGGATAGATAGAGTTGACGTGGATAGGCTTTTTCCATTGAGAGTAGGGGAGATTCAAACAAGAGGGCATGAGTTGAGAGTTAAGGGGCAAAAGTTTAGGGGTAACACAAAGGAGAACTACTTTACTTAGAGGTAGCTGTGTGGAGCGAGCTTCCAGTAGAAGTGGTAGAGGCAGGTTCGATTTTGTCATTAAAAAAAAATTGGATAGGTATATGGACAGGACAGGAAAGGAATATTTTTCTTGACATTTAAGAAAAACTTGGACAGGTATATGGATGAGAGGGGTTTGGAGGGATATGGCCCAGGTGCAGGTCAGTGGACTAGGCAGAAAAATGGTTCGGCACAGCCAAGAAGGGCCAAAAGGCCTGTTTCTGTGCTGTAATGTTCTATGGTTCTATGGTTCTATGGAAAGGAATGAAGGGTTATGGGCTGAATGCAGGTAGGTGGGACTAGGTGGGAGTAAGTGTTTGGCACGGACTAGAAGGGCCAAGATGGCCTGTTTCCGTGCTGTAATTGTTATATGGTTATAAGAAATGTCAACTGTTCTTTCCCCTTCATGGATACTGCCTGGCTTCATGGAGTTCCTCCAATATTTTGTGTGCATTGCTGGGACAAAGAAGCACGTTTTTAAAAAAGATTTATTGTTAAGACAGTGAGTGTGCTTAGCATGTCGCTGTGCACTGAAGAAGGAAGGATGTGGTCGTGGCTGAGACACACCGTGTCACTATAAACATACTGTAGTGGCTGAAACAGTTGTGGCCAGACAAGGGAGGACAGCAACTGTGAAAAAATTTCACTCTTTATTGAAACTTATTACTTGGGCAGCAGCGGGCCTCCTGAACAGTTAGTTTGAACAGGATTTACAATATGATAAAAGTTAATAAAAACTAATGATACAATCAGCTCATTGATAAGAATTTTCAGCCAAGTAAATGATCTTTACATCTCTCAGTCCATTCACTGAATTCTTCACCCAATTTGCCAGTTCACTTTAAGAAACACTGCATTCATGTCTTAA
This sequence comes from Hemitrygon akajei, assembly GCF_048418815.1. Taxonomy (NCBI): domain Eukaryota; kingdom Metazoa; phylum Chordata; class Chondrichthyes; order Myliobatiformes; family Dasyatidae; genus Hemitrygon; species Hemitrygon akajei. The sequence goes on from NC_133131.1 coordinate 140,201,161, forward strand.
GCATAAGCAGATTATGACAATCATGCAAAGGATTAAATCTTCCCTAACAGAGACTTGCAGGCTGAGGTAAAGAGGTTTTACTTAAGGGTGCACTAATATTTCTCATGAGGGTCTAAACATTAGTAAGTCTCCAGCACCAATTAGATCATAATAGTTTAGGAAGCCTAACACCCACTCAAATACAGTATAAAGGTGCATTACACATGAAAAAAAACTGTAGAACTAGATAAGGTGGATTTTGCTCTGTGCTACATCAAGAGGTAAGATCTAAAGAATAAAGAAACTGAAATTCCGCAATTGATACTTGATTTTGCATATGTAACAATAAAATGCAGGTCTTGGTTAGGAAAGAACCCTTGACATGAATTGGTTCTTTCTTTGAAACCTGATTGCCCGATATCAACTGCTAGAATTTCTTATCTATATGATTTTGGATTTCTCGTTTACAGGAATTGTAATTAAGATGCTTTTCCCATCACATAATATGTGAAGGTTATCACTTCAGGAAACAAATGGATGAGTTCTCACCAACAGAAACCACTTCCTGTGTTATTTTGTAGTTCCAGTGTTCTGTAAGATAAATGTCTTGAGTGTTTACCATCTATGCAAGATCATGTTTATCTTCCTCAAGGTTGCCAGTGTGCTTTCTAGAAAACTTTATAGGGCACATTAAAGTTTCACAGATAATAGTTACTGTTTTAATATATGAGTCACAAATTGAAAATTTTCACACAGTAAACATCCATTAACAGTTTTTTAAATAATAACCAGATATCTTACCTTATGAAGCTAAGTGAGGCATCATTAACCAGGGCACTTCTCTGAAATTGTGCCATGGGCTTTTATATCCAGATTGAGAACTAGACTAAAAGATCATATAAAATTTTGTGTTGTGGTTATATTACTGGATTAGCATGCAGGGTTTTGTGCCTTTGATTGAAAGGTGTAAGTTCAATTCCTTCCATGGCAGGCAGGTGTTCAATTTCAAGTAATTAAATAAATTGCAATTTTTTTTTTAATGTTGTCTCAGTAAAATTAACCAAGAAACTACTGAATTGCCATTTAATCTTCTCAGGCTAACTAATCCCCTTCAGGAGGCAAAATCTGTCATTGGCAGGACAGAAAATTCTGGAAGAACTCAGCAGGCCAGGCAGCATTTATGGAGGGGAATAAACAGTTAACATTTCAGACTGAGACCTTTCATCCACTCAGCATTAGATCATCTGGACGATAGCTAGGCACAGCTCAAATGCATCTATGAGTTTGCTGATGACACAACTATCATTGGCAGAATTTCAGATGGTGACAAGGAGGCATACAGGATTGAGATAGATCAGCTGATTGAGTTGTGCCACAGCAACAAGACCAAGGAATTGATTGTGGACTTCAGGAAGGAAAAGTCAAGGGAACACACACCAGTCCTATCGACGGATCAGCAGTGGAAAGTGTGAGTAGTTTCAGGTTCTTCCTGGGTATCAACATCTCTGAAGATCTAAAACATGAGAGAATCTGCAGATGCTGGAAAGCCAAAGCAACACACACAAAATGCTGGAGGAACTCAGCAGGCCAGGCAGCATCAATTGAAAAGAGTCAGAATGAAGAGTCTCGGCCCAAAACGGCGACTGTTTACCCTTTTCCATAGATGGTGCCTAGCGTGCTGAGTAACTCTAGCATTTTGTGTGTGTTTCCCTGAAGATCTACCCTGGGCCCAACATATTGATACAATTACAAAGAAGGTGTATTTCATTAAGAGTTTGAGGAGAGTTGCTATGTCACTAAAGACACACAAAAATTTCTACAGATGTAACATGGACAACACTGGTTGCATCACTGTCTGGTTTGGGGGAGCCGTTACACAGGATCTGAAAAAGCTGCAGAAAGTTGTTAACTCTGCTAGCTCCATCAAAGACACCAGCCTCCCCAGTGATTCTGATTCCGAAGGTCTTGGCCCAAGCAATCAACTGTTTATTTCCCTCATTGATGCTTCCTGACCTTCTAAACTCTTCCAGTATTTTGTGTGTTTCTCTGAACTTGCATCATCTGCAGAATCTCTTGTGTTTAAAATCTGCCATCTGTTTCCAAATCCATCAATGCATTTGAGATTTAACTGCCTCTTCGGCTCAGGGAAAATTTGGAAAGGATGCCAGTTGCTGGAAATATCCAGCAATGACAATGTCTTGTTAATAGTTATAACTCTATAAAAAAGTGTAGTAACATTTACAACATGGTAAGTTAGCCAATCTTCATATAATATGGCTTCACAAACATAAGAAAATGAAGCAGAATTAAGCTGTTCAGCCCCCCTTGAGTGCATGCACTACCATTCAATAAGAACTAGCTGATCGTTTGTACTAGTTGTCTACAAAACCCAGACCACTCAATTCTCCAAATCCCTAGAAGTCTCTGTCTTGAAAATACTCAGAAATGGATCGTCTGCAGCCTGCTGGTTGCAAAATTCACTTTGCGTCATGTCTTTGGAATGTGGCAGGAAGCTAGAGCACCCTGAGAAAAGCCACGCATTCCACAGGGAGGATGTGCAGATTCCTTACAGATGATGCTGGAATTGAACTCAGAACTCTGACGCCCTGAGCTATATATAATAGTGTCATGCTAAATGCTGCGCCACCATGGTGCCTACCTCAAGCTTATTGATATCTATCCTGTAAGTAGATGACCAGAATTGCATTGAATTTGGCCTCACGATCGACTTATAAAACTTCAACATAACTTCCCAACTCCTGTACTCAGTACTTTGACTTATGATGGCCAATGTGCCAAAAGCTTTCTTTATGGCCCTATCTAACTGTAACATCACTTTCAAGGAATTACGGATTGGTATCCCTTGATCTCTTTATTCTACCACTCTCCCCAGTTCCCTACTGTTCACTGAATAATTCCTACTCTGGTTTGACCTCCTAAAGTGCAATGCCTCATGCTTGTCTGCATTAAATTTCATCTGCTATTTACAACCCTTTTCTCCAGCTGGTCCAGATCCTGCTGCAAGATTTGATAGCCTTCCTATGTCAGATAAGCAATTTCAAATCCTTTCAATCTCACAATACTGATGACCTCTTTTTACTGTATATTGTATTGTTTTATATTATATTATTATTATATAATTTATATTATTATATAATTTATTTATTATATATTTTGTTGCCCATTCATTTATCCCGTTCACCACTCCTTGTTTTCATTGTCAGCCCAGTTTTGTATGATCCTCAAACTTGGATATGTTACACTTGATCCTCCTTGTTCGAACATTCAGAGTGTGAACATCTAGTGACCCAGGAAATACTGTTGAGGCACACTGCTATTCCCACCCTCTCAGCTGGATAATGAACCATTTATTTCCGTCTTGTCTTTTTTTGTTGAATAGTCAATCCCCAATCCCTGCCACTATGAAGTTTGAGTATTGTGCACCATGATTTTGGAACATAAGACTATAAGATGTAGGATCAGAATTAGGCCATTCAGCCCATTGAGTCTGCTCAGCCATTCTATCTATGGTTGATTTATTACCCCCTTCAACCTCATTTTCTTACCAGCTTCCAGTAACCTTTAACACTCTTACTAATGAAGAACCTAGCAACATCCACTTTAAATATATTAAAAAGACTTGGCCTCTACAGCCTACCATGGCAATGAATTCTGCAGATTCACCACCCGCTGGCTAAAGAATGTTCTCTATAGGGTCACCTTTGTACTCTGAGGCTGTGCCCTATAGTCCTAGACTCTGCCAATATGGGAAACATCCTCTCCGTGTCCACTCTATCAAGGCCTTTCAATATCCAATAGTACAGCTGTAGAGCCTTCAAGTACTCCGTACACATTAACCATTTCATTCTGGGGATCTTTCTCTTGAGTCTTCACTGGATCCTCTCCAATATCAGAACATCCTTTCTTAGGTAAGAAGCCCAAAACTAATCTCAATATTCTGTGCCATCTGACAAATGCCTTATAAAGTCTCAGCATTACATTCTTGTTTTTACCCTCTAGTCCTCTAGAAATGAATGGTAACATTGAAGTTGTCATTCTTACTACTGACTTATCCTGTAGGTTAACCTTCAGGGGATCCTCCACTGGGGCTCCCAAGTTCCTTTGTACCTCTGATTTCTGATTTGCTCTGTATTTACAAAATAGTCTGTGCCTTTATTTGTTCTACCAAAGTGCGTAACCATGTACTTCCCTACAATGTATTTCATCTGACACTTCTTTGTCAATTCTCCCAGTCAGGGGGTCTTTCTGCAAACTCCCTGCCTTCTCAGCACTACCTGACCCTCCACCTATCTTTGTATCGTCCGCAAACTTGGCCATAAAGTTGTCAATACCATCATACAGATTATTGACGTATAACATGAAAAGATGCAGTCCCAACACCGAACACCGCTAGTCACCGGAAGCCAACCAGATAAAGCCCCTTATTCCCATTCTTCGCCTCCTGCCAGCCAGCTGACCTTCAAACCATGCTAATATCATTCGTGTAAAGCCATCCACAAACAAGAGAAAGCCTGCGGATGCTGGAAATCCGAGCAACACACACAAAATGCTGGAGGAACTCAGCAGCCCAGGCAGCATCTATTAAAAAAAGTAAAGTTGACGATTTGGGCTGAAACACCTTGGCAGGACTGGAGAAAAAAAGCTGAGGAGTAGATTTGAAAGGTGGGGAGAGGGGAGAGAGAAACAACAGGCGGAGGAGGAGGGATGAAGCAAAGAGCTAGAAGTTGATTGGTGAAAGAAACAGAAGGTCATGGAAGAAAGAAAAAAGTTGGGGGGGGGAGCACCAGAGGGAGGCAATGGGCGGGCAAGGAGATAACATGAGAGAGGGACAAAGGGTTGGAAAATAGTGAAGTGGGGGTAGGCAGTGGAGGCATTACTGGAAAGTTGAGAAATCGATGTTTGTGCCTTCAGGTTGGAGGCTACCCTAATGGAATACAAGGTGTTGTTCCTCCAAACTAAGTGTGGCATTATCCCGACAGCGGAGGAGGCCATGGATGGACATAACGGAATGGGAATGGGAATAGGAAGAGGAATTATATAGGTAGCCACTGGGAGATCCTGCTTGTTCTGGCAGACAGCGTGTAAATGCTCGGTGAGCTGGTCTCCCAATCTACATCAGGTCTCACCAATATACAAGAGGCCACACCAGGAGCACCAAACATAATACATGACCCCAACAGACTCACCTGGACGGACTGTCTGGGACCCTGAATGGTAGTGAGGGAGGAGGTGTAGTGGCAGGTGAAGCACTTGCTCCGCTTGCAATGATAAGTGCCTGGAGTGAAATCAGTGGGGAGGGATGAATGAACAAGGGAGTCACGTAGGGGGTAATCCCTGTGGAAAGCAGAAAGTGGGGAGGAAGGGAAGGATGTGTTTGGTGGTGGGATCCAGTTGGAGGTGGCGGAAGTTTCGGAGAATTACATGCCGGACACAGAGGCTGGTGGGGTGATAGGCAAGGACAAGAGGAACCCTATCCTTGGTAGGGTGGCTGGAGGGTAGAGTAAGAGCAGATGTGTGTGAAATAGAGGAGATGGGTTGAGAAAGGGAAAGGAAGTGTCGGAAATGGACCAGGTGAATTTAGGACTAGGTGGAAGTTGAAGGCAAAATGGATGAAATTGACGAATTTAGCATGTGTGCAGGAAGCAGCACCAATGCAGTCATTGACGTAGCATGGCAAACTTCCCTTTCCTTTCTTGATTTCACTATCTCTGTCTCAGAGATAGCTTATCCACCGATGTCTATTATAAACCCACAGACTCTCACAGCTACTGGACTATACCTCTTTCCACACTGCTACTTGTAAAAACACCACCCCCCCTCTCTCAATTCCTCTGTCTCTGCCACATCTGCTGTCAGGGTGAGGCTTTTCATTCCAGAATGAAGGAGATGTCCTCCTTTTTCAAAGAAACGACCTTCCCTTCCTCCATCACCGAGCATCTATGCTCTGTCTGCCAGAAAAAACAGGATCTCCTTTGGCCACCAATTTTAATTCCACTTCCCATTCCCATTCCAATATGTCCATCCATGGCCTCCTCTGGGATAAAGCCACACTTAGCTTGGAGGAACAACACCTCATATTCCATTAGGGTAGCCTCCAACCTGATGGCATGAACATCAATTTCTCAAACTTCCAGTAATGCCTCCACCACCTCCCCTTCACCATTTCCCATCGCCTTGTCCCTCTCTCACGTTACCTCCTTGCCCGCCCATCGCCTCCCTCTGGTGCTCTTCCCCCTCCCCCTGCCCCACTTTCTTCTTTTTTCCAAGGCCTTCCTTCTGTCTCTTTCACCAATCAACTTCCTAGCTCTTTGCTTCATCCCTCCCCCTCCCAGTTTCACCTATTGCCTAGTGTTCCTCATTCCTCTCCCCTCACCTTTCAAATCTACTCCTCAGCTTTCTTTCTCCATGTCCTACCAAAGGGTTTCAGCCTGAAACATCAACTGTACTGTTTTTCCACAGATGTTGCCTGGGCTGCTGAGTTCCTCCAGCGTTTTGTGTGCGTTCCTGTACTGCTTGTTTACTAATCTTATACATAACACCTTTGTGATGGCTTTCAGAAATTCCAGGTATACCACATCAATTGGCTCACTAATGCCAATTCTACTGATTAGCAGTTCTGCTACACCAGACCACAGACCAGGCAAAAAGCTTATGTCTGCTTTTGAGAGCTGCAGCAGGCATCTCAATAGCACAAACACTGTCTCTGCAAAATGGTCTGAATGTATGAGTAACACAGCGATGCAGCAGTTAGCGCTGCTGCCCCTCATGATACTGATTCAGAGTGAACCCAGTGTGGAGTTTGCACACCTTCCTGTGTGGTTTCATAATCCGATTCAGTATAGATATACAGTACACTCAGTGGCCACTTAATTAGGTACCGGATTGGCACCCAGTGTGGTCTTCCTCTGCCGTAGCCAATCCACTTCAATTCTGTTCATTCAGAAATGCCCTTCTGTATACGAACAACGTGTAAAGCATGGTTATTTGAGTTAAGGTCACCTTCCTGTCAGCTTGAACCATCCTGGTCATTTCCCTCTGACCTCAGAATCAGAATCAGAATCAGGTTTATTATCACCAGCATGTGACGTGAAATTTGTTAACTTAGCAGCAGCAGTTCATTCCAATACATAACCCAGCAGAGAAAAAAAATAAAAATAAAATCAAAAATAATAATAATAAATAAACAAGTAAATCAATTACGTATATTGAATAGATTTTTTAAAATGTGCAAAAACAGGAATACTGTATATTTTTTTAAAAAGTGAGTTAGTGTCCAAGGGTTCAATGTCCATTTAGGAATCAGATGGCAGAGGGGAAGAAGCTGTTCCTGAATCACTGAGTGTGGGTCTTCAGGCTTCTGTACCTCCTACCTGATGGTAACAGTGAGAAAAGGGCATGCCCTGGGTGCTAGAGGTCCTTAATAATGGACGCTGCCTTTCTGAGACACCACTCCCTAAAGATGTCCTGGGTACTTTTTAGGCTAGTACCCAAGATGGAGCTGACTAGATTTACAACCTTCTGCAGCTTCTTTCAGTCCTGTGCAGTAGCCCCTCCACACCAGATAGTGATGTAGCCTGTCAGAATGCTCTCCACCGTACAACTATAGAAGATTTTGAGTGCATTTGTTGACATGCCAAGTCTCCTCACATTCCTAATAAAGTATAGCAGCTGTCTTACCTTCTTTATAACTACATCGATATGTTGGGACCAGTTCGATCCTCAGAGATCATGACACCCAGAAACATGAAGCTGCTCACTACTCTCCACTTCTGATCCCTCTATGAGGATTGGTATGTATTCCTTTGTCTTACCCTTCCTCAAGTCCACAATTAGCTCTTTCGTCTTACTGACGTTGAGTGCCAGGCTGTTGTTGTGGCACCATTCCACTAGTTGGCATATCTCACTCCTGTATTCTCTCTCGTCAGCTCCTAAGATTCTACCAACAGTGATTGTTTCGTCATCATATTTATAGATGGTATTTGAGCTACGCCTAGCCACACAATCATGTGTATATAGAGAGTAGAGCAGTGGGCTAAGCACACATTCCCTGAGGTGTGCCAGTGATCGTCAGCGAGGATCACCAATCTGCACAGATTGTGATCTTCCAGTTAGGAAGTCAAGGATCTCTCTCATGGACAAGATGTTTTCACCCATAGAACTGATGCTCATTGGATATTTTTTGTTTTTTTGCACCATTCTCTGGAAACTCTAATAACTGTTGTACATGAAAATCCCAAGGGATCAGCATTTCTGAGATACTCAAGACACCCCATCTGGCACCTACAATCATTCAATGGTCAGAGTCGCTTAGATCACATTTCTTCCCCATTCTGATGTTTTTTTTTGTAACTCTTGACCAGGTCTGAATGCTTTTGTGCAATGAGTTGCTGCTGCACGATTGCATGATTAACGACCAGGTGTACATGTATACCTAATAAAATGGTCACTGAGTGTCTGTCGTGCAATTTGTTGTTTTACAGCAGCAGTACAGTGCAACGCGTTAAAAAAGCTACAAGTTACAATAAGAAATATATAAAGAAAAAACAGTAGTGCAAAAAGAGAGCAAAGTCGTGAGTTAGTGTTCATGGGCTGGTGGACTGTTCAGAAACCCAATGGTGGAGGGGAAGAAGCTGATCCTAAAATATTCAGTGTGGGTTGTCAGGCTCCTGTACCTCCTCCCCAATGACAGTAATGAGAAGAGGATGGGTCCCGGATAGTGAGGGTCTTTAATGATGTTTCTTTAAAATACCCACTGTATAAGTGAGTAATCCAAAAAAAGTGGAATTAATGGGCATCTCAGAGATGATAGCTTGCAAGGTGTCAGGAAAAAAAGAGGAAATAGCACTGATGACAGGACTTGACGAGGGGCTAGCATGGTCTGATAGCCCAAATGTCCTCTTTCTTTATGATAGAAGTTATAAGAATTATACACCATGGAAGCTAGCCATTCTATCCTACTCATCCATGTTGACCAGTGGGCAACTTTCTGTATTAATCCCATCACTCAGCATTTGGTCTAATGCCCTTTACACATAGTTGCTTCAACTACTCACCTGGCCCCTCTTAAATGCAGTCAGCAACCCAGTTTCACCCACTCTCTCATAACTCTCTACTGTTCTCTCAAATACTCTTTCATATCATAATAAGTAATAATAGCTTCTACACTGGTAATTGGTTTATTATGAAACCAAATACAGTGATAAGTTTTTGTTTGTCTGCCATCCAGACAATGAAAGTGCATTGAGGTAGTGCGAAAAGGAAAACCAGAATGCAGAATATAGTGTTACAGTACAGAGAAAGTGCAGTGCAGATAGGCAAAAAGCATGCAAGGTCATGACAAGACGGATGGGAGAGAGGAGAAGGAAGAGTGAAGGTCCTTTAAGATGTCGGCTGCATTCCAGAAATATAGACAGGCACTTAGCACCATATTAACAAGCCAAGGAAAGGGGAGTCTGGTTTGCTTGAAGGACTGGACTGCAATTTCTTACAGTCTTGGGCTGAGCAGTTGTACTACACCCTGATGCATCTGGAAAATATGTTTTCCATGGTGCATCTGTGAAAACTGGCAAGAGTTGTCGGGAACATGCGGAATTTCTGAAAAGGTAGATGTGTCAGTATGCTTTCTTGGCCATTGCATATTCTATGCTTTTGATGTCAGACTAACCAGCATATACTTCCTTGACATCATTGTCCCTCCTTTATTTCTTGATTTCTCAAACATCAATGACGTGCTTGGATAATCCATATTTTAAAAAATCAATGGTAGTTGAAATATTAATGTTGCCAAGAAAACAAGATAGAATGGTTGAATCTTTTATTTCCATTCGATATAATAGAATGGGTTTTCATTAAATGTTTAATCTGGAAAACGGTACTTTAGCAATCTCTTCCTCAGATGTAGTGAAGTTCCAGTCTTGCCAGCCTCTGGTGTGCGGCAGAGTCCATTGTATTCCATCTCAGTGGCAATCGTGACATTGTGCAAGGTTGACAGCAATACCGAACGCTATTATGGTAACTAGTTTTTTGACGTCCTCTGACAGTCACAAAACAAACATTTCACAGTGGTTAACAGGCAGTTACAGGCTCAGGGCACTTATCATAGGAGTGGCAGTTCCAATGAAGCAGTACTTTCCAAGTGGTTTACGAAACAAATTACAGTTCAGGCTACCACAACTTCCTTTTATTGAGGTGTTGAGCCAGATGCCTCTTCCGTTTCTACTGACTGATTTGTGAGAAATTAACATGCTCATAAGTTTTGTTTCAGCAGTAGTCCACTAAGAATTCTGAAACTAAGAAAGAAGAATTTTACAATAATGTGAAATGTTACCAAAAGTTTAAAGCATGAACTGTTTCAGAGGTCAGTAGAGCTGAAGTACTTAATGCATAAATTGTACTAACAATTCTAGTAATTGTCCACATTAAAAGTTCCAAAATATTTATAAAATCCACGTAAAAACTATCTGCTGCAAAAATTATATCCCCAACATCCTACACACAGTTCTATAGCTGATATCATTGTTTGGGCACTGTCCCTGTTTAGTTCCAGTTGTTTAGCCTCAGTTTATCCATCATTGTTTCTGCAGGAGACCCGAGAGACAGCAGATGATGGAATTGGGCGCAATAAGCAATCTGCTGGAGGAACTCAGGAGGTCAAGCTGCATCTGTGAGATGAAAGGAGCTCTCAACACCAAGTTGAAACCATGCCCCTGGAATTTTCTGTCTGTGGCCTTCAGCATTGCGAAACGGCATCTGCTGTCTATCTATACAAGTACCAGCTTTCCAGACTCATTACTGAGTCTGCCGACTTTATATTTTGTTACACCAGCTCACTTTGGCACTCACTATTTCTGTCAGCCATCCTTGTGTGATTTTGAGTCAGTTTTGTTCAGGTTTAATTTGGAGAAGGAAGTCTGAGAATCAGAACGAGAATGCGGCAGGAGCCATTTTGATTTTTTCTTCTTCTCATCAGAGTTAAGAGAGGTGGGACTGCGCAGGTGTGTGACGTCGGGCAGTGAAGTGGGGAAGAGTTCAAAAGAACACAGCCTTATACAGCGGGCAGCGGAGTGCGCCGGGAACAGAGTGAAGGCTTAAGGGCTTTGGCTCAATGGGCTTAGGCAGAAACAGGTGAGGCAAGGTAGGTTTAGGTTTGTTTTTCCTGTTATTTGAGGAAAGGGGGAATTTTGAGTGTGAGGGCAGCTTTTTGTTCTTGGTGTCGGATGTGGGAGGTCCTGGAGTCTCCGAGCCTCCCAGACGTCCACATCTGCACCAGGTGCGCCGAACTGCTGCTCCTGAGGGACCATGTTAGGGAACTGGAGCTGCAGCTCGATGACTTTCGTCTGGTCAGGGAGAGTGAGGAGTTGATAGAGAGGAGTTACAGGCAGGTGGTCACACCGGGGCCATGGGAGGCAGACAGGTGGGTCACGGTTAGGAGAGGGAAGGGGAAGAGTCAGGTACTAGAGCGTACCCCAGTGGCTGTAACCCTTGACAATAAGTACTCCTGCTTGAGTACTGTTGGGGGGGGACAGCTACCTGGGGGAAGCAACAGTGGCCGTGCCTCTGGCACAGAGTCTGGCCTTGTGGCTCAGAAGGGTAGGGAAAGGAAGAGGAAGGTGGTAGTGATAGGGGACTCGATAGTTAGGGGTCAGATAGGTGATTCTGTGGACGCAGTCAGGAGACCTGGTGATTGGTAGTTTGCCTCAATGGTGATCATGTCCAAGATATCCTGAAGTGGGAGGGTGAGGAGCCAGAGGTCGTGGTACATATAGGTACCAGTGACATAGGTAGGAAAAGGGAAGAGGTCCTGAAAGGAGAATTTAGGGAGTTAGGAAGGCAGTTGAGAAGAAGGACCGCAAAGGTAGTAATCTCGGGATTACTGTCTGTGCTACGTGACAGTGAGAGTAGGAATGGAATGAGATGGAGGATAAATGTGTGGCTGAGGGATTGGAGAAGGGGGCAGGGATTCAAGTTTCTGGATCATTGGGACCTCTTTTGGAGCAAGTGTGACCTGTACAAAAAAGACAGGTTGCAATTGAATCCTAAGGGGACCAATATCCTGACAGGGAGATTTGCTAAGGCTACTGGGGAGACTTTAAACTAGAATGGTTGGGGGTGGGAATCAAATTGAAGAGACTAGGAGAGAGGAGGTTAGTTCACAAATAGAGAAAGCTAGTAAACAGTGTGTGAGGAAGGATAGGCAGGTGATAGAGAAGGGGACCGCTCAGACCGAAGATGTAGGGGAGAAGGAAGATAAAAGATAACAAAGTTGTTTGCACCATTAGGGATAAACGGAGAGTAAGAGGTGGAGAATTTCTTAAATGCAATTATTTTAATGCTAGGAGCTTTGTTAGAAAGGTGGATGAGAGAGCGTGGATTGATACCTCGAAATATGATGTTGTAGCTATTAGTGAAACACGGTTGCAGGAGGGGTGTGATTGGCAACTAAATATTCCTGAATTTCATTGCTTCCAGTGCAATAGAATTGGAGGGGCAAGAGGGGGAGGTGTTGCATTGCTTGTCAGAGAAAATATTACAGCGGTTTTTTGGCAGGATAGATTAGAGGGCTCATCTAGGGAGACTATTTGGGTAGAATTGAGGAATGGAAAAGGTGTAGTAATGCTTATAGGGGTGTATTATAGACCACCTAATGGGGAGCGAGAATTGGAGGAGAAAATTTGTAAGGAGATAGCAGATATTTGTAATAAGCACAAGGTTGTGATTGTAGGAGATTTTAATTTTCCACACATAGACTGGGAAGCCCATTCTGTAAAAGGGCTGGAGGGTTTGGAGTTTGTAAAATGTGTGCAGGATAGTTTTTTGCAGCAATACATAGAGGTGCCAACTAGAGAAGGGGCAGTGTTGGATCTCCTGTTAGGGAATGAGATAGGTCAAGTGATGGAGGTATGTGTTGGGGAGCACTTCGGGTCCAGCTATCACAATGCCATTAGTTTCAATATAATTATGGAGAAGGATAGGACTGGACCCAGGGTTGAGATTTTTGATTGGAGAAAGGCTAACTTTGAGGAGATGTGAAAGGAATTAGAAGGAGTGGATTGGGGCAATTTGTTTTATGGGAAGGATGTAATAGAGAAATGGAGGTCATTTAAAGGTGGAATTTTGAGGGTACAGAATCTTTATGTTAGGTTGAAAGGAAAGGTTAAAAGTTTGAGAGAGCCATGGTTTTCAAGGGATATTGGAAACTTGATTCGGAAAAAGAGGGAGATCTACAAACGTTTGTACAATAAATATAGGCAGCATGGAGTAAATGAGGTGCTCGAGGAATATAAAGAATGTAAAAAGAATCTTAAGAAAGGAATTAGAAAAGCTAAAGGAAGATATGAGGTTGCTTTGGCAAGTAAGGTGAAAATAAATCCAAAGGGTTTCTACAGTTATATTAATAGCAAAAGGATAGTGAGGGATAAAATTGGTCCCTTAGAGAATCAGAGTGGGCAGCTATGTGTGGAGCCAAAAGAGATGGGGGAGATTTTGAACAATTTCTTTTCTTCAGTATTCATCAAAGAGAAGGATATTGAATTGTGTATGGTAAGGGAAACAAGTAGGATAGTTATGGAAACTATGATGATTAAAGAAGAGGAAGTACTGGCGCTTTTAAGGAATATAAAAGTCTCCGGGTCCTGACAGAATTTCCCTAGGACCTTGAGGGAAGTTAGTGTAGAAGTAGGAGGGGCTCTAACAGAAATATTTCAAGTGTCATTAGAAACGGGGATGGTGCCGGAGGATTGGCATATTGCTCATGTGGTTCCATTGTTTAAAAAGGGTTCTAAGAGTAAACCTAGCAATTATCGGCCTGTAAGTTTGACATCAGTGGTGGGTAAATTAATGGAAAGTATTCTTAGAGATGGTATATATAATTATCTGGATAGACAGGGTCTGATTAGAAACAGTCAACATGGATTTGTGCGGGGAAAATCATGTTTGACAAATCTTATTGAATTTTTTGAAGAGGTTACTAGGAAAGTTGTCCAGGGTAAAGCAGTGGATGTTGTCTATATGGACTTCAGTAAGGCCTTTGACAAGGTTCCACACAGAAGGTTAATTAAGAAGGTTCAATCATTAAGTATTAATATTGAAGTAGTAAAATAGATTCAACAGTGGCTGGATGGGAGATGCCAGAGAGTAGTGGTGGATAACTGTTTGTCAGGTTAGAGGCCGATGACTAGTGGTGTGCCTCAGGAATCTGTACTGGGTCCAATGTTGTTTGTCATATACATTAATGATCTAGATGATGGGGTGGTAAATTGGATTAGTAAGTATGCAGATGATATGAAGATTGGTGGTATTGTGGATAATGAAGTAAGTTTTCAGAGCTTGCAGAGAGATTTAGGCCAGTTAGAAGAGTGGGCTGAACAATGGCAGATGGAGTTTAATGCTGATAAGTGTGAGGTGCTACATGTTGATAGGACTAATCAAAATAGGACATACATGGTAAATGGTAGGGCATTGAGGAATTCAGTAGAACAGAGTGATCTAAGAATAATAGTGCATAGTTCCCTGAAGGTGGAATCTCATGTAGATAGGATGGTGAAGAAAGCTTTTGGTATGTTGGCCTTCATAAATCAGAGCATTGAGTATAGGAGTTGGGATGTAATGTTAACATTGTACAAGGCATTGGTAAGGGCAAATTTGTAGTATTGTGTATAGTTCTGATCATCGAATTATAGGAAAGATGTCAACAAAATAGAGAGAGTACAGAGGAGATTTGCTAGAATGTTACCTAGGTTTCAGCACCTAAGTTACAGAGAAAGGTTGAACAAGTTAGGTCTTTATTCTTTAGAGCGTAGAAGGTTGAGGGGGGTACTTGATAGAGGTATTTAAAATTATGAGGGGGATAGATAGAGTTGACATGGATAGGCTTTTTCCATTGAGAGTAGGAGAGATTCAAACAAGAGGACATGAGTTAAGAGTTAAGGGGCAAAAGTATAGGGGTAACACAAGGGGGAAGTTCTTTACTCAGAGAGTGGTAGCTGTGTGAAATGAGCTTCCAGTAGAAGTGGTAGAGGCAGGTTCGATATTGTCATTTAATAGAAAATTGGATAGGTATGTGGACAGGAAAGGAATGGAGGGTTATGGGCTGAGTGCAGGTCGGTGGGACTAGGTGAGAGTAAGCGTTCGGCACGGACTAGAAGGGCCGAGATGGCCTGTTTCCGTGCTGTAATTGTTATATGGTTGTATGGTTAACTACTTAAGAACTTTTTAAAAGCTATTATTAATGCTTTTTGAGAGGGTGTTTTTAGATGCATATCATATTTTTACTGAGTTAAGTATTGTATGTAATTAGTTTTGCTACAATAAGTGTATGGGGCATTGGAAAAAATGTTGAATTTCCCCATGGGGATGAATAAAGTATCTATCTATCTATCTATATGGTTATGCTTACTGTTAGTATAGTCTGACTTGCTGGACGTATCCCACATCCTTGTTATTAGCAACACAAAACACAGACAAAGAAACCACATTAACCCATTTGGCCTCACCTGCTTCTTCTCCTCAGCATTCCCCACACTCTCTGCAATTTAAAACTGATTTATTTTATCTCTCTCCCACTTCTAAACACATGTTAACATGAAATGTTAACTCTGCGTCTTTTCCCACAGATGCTGCTTGACTGACTGTTTCCAGCATTTTAAACCTGAATTATCCCTGCTGCTCTTTGCTCCCTCAGCAGCTTTCCTTCTTGGTGATGTGAAGAAGCTGTTATTGATGCACGGTGACAAAACTGACTCAACTATTTTCACTTACATAGCACCTTTTCACAACTAAGGGGCCAAACTCCTCCAAGGAGCATTATCAGACAGATCTGACACCAAGCTACAGCAGAGAAGTTAAGAGAGCTAATGATAAGTTTGATAAATTATGTAGATTAAGAGAGAAAAGAGAGGTGCAGAGATGGTGCACTCTAAGGAAGGAATTTCAAAGCCTAGGGCCTTGGAAATGCAACGAAGTCTTGCCAGATCAATTTCTGTGATGAATGGATTATTAATGAGGGAAAATTGAGTGGGACTGTTCTCTCACTGCAGCCTTTCAGTCAATGAGGTATCTAACAACCATTCCCCTCAGCTTCCTGCATTGAACTATTAGCAAACAGAACAATTTTCAGCTTGGTACACAGTCCACCATGGGCACAGATGTGTGGGTCCAACACCATCTCTTTTATCTCGGCCACAGACTGAAATGAATTGTTATAAGCTTGAATGTTGAGGTTTTTTTTAGAGGCCATATAACCGTCAATGTTTATTGAAAGGAAGCACCCCCCTTTGGCATTAGCAAATGTGAGATGCAGTTTCAAGTACTCAGGCAGCGGAAGCTTTGAAGGTTTTGTTAGTAATTTGTTAGCAAGATGATACATCAAACAAATTGGTAGGTTTGTTTGTTGGTGTCACATGTACAGAGGTACAGTGAAAGCTTGTCTTGCATCCCATCTACACAATCTTAATCACCTCAGAACCCTCAACACAGGAATGGAAGCAAGTCAACCCTGATTCCCCAAAGATAGCTGAGCAGAAGTAGAAAATAATAACACTACACTTCTGTGTGTGGCTGCACGGAAATTATTGGTGAACAAATACCTAGTCTTACTATATACCAGAATCTGTCTGTC
Organism: Hemitrygon akajei; assembly: GCF_048418815.1. Classification (NCBI taxonomy): domain Eukaryota; kingdom Metazoa; phylum Chordata; class Chondrichthyes; order Myliobatiformes; family Dasyatidae; genus Hemitrygon; species Hemitrygon akajei. The sequence continues at coordinate 140,217,776 of NC_133131.1, forward strand.
CCTGGTATTTCAAAGGACAGGGCTGGCATTCATTTGGACCATGCCATGCTACCTATGTTTGTAGAAATGTTCGTGCAGCAGAATATCTTCTTCTTCTCTCTCTTGCTGCTGCTGTCAGGAAGAAGGTACAGGAGCCTCAGGGCTCACACCACCAGGTACAGGAACAGTTATGACCCCTCAACCATCAGGCTCTTGAACCAGAGGGGATAACTTCACTCAACTTCTCTTGCCCCATCACTGAACTGTTCTCACAACCTATGGACTCACTTTCAAGGACTCTTCATCTCATATTCTCGATACTTATTCCTTTTTATTTATTTTTCTTTTTTGTTTTTGTACAGTTTGTTGTCTTTTGCACATTGGCAGTCCACCCCGCTGGAGCGGTCGCTCACTGATTCTCTCATGGTTATTGGCTTATTGAGTATTCCCACAAGAAAATGAGTCTCAGTGCTGTACATGGTGACTTATGTATATGTACTTTGATAATAAATTTACTTTGAACTTTGAACATCTTTCACCAGCAGTCAAATCAGGCAATGCTCTGCATGGAAGGTCCCTGAAGCACTGCAGGGAAATAAGCCGGTGATTATTTTAGGTGCTTTCCTGAACTGACTGACAAAGTCTGTTTGGTATTTTGCCTGCTCACTGTAACTTTCACGCAGGAATGAAGACTTTGCTTGGCTAATTGTTAAATGGGCCCTCCCCATTAAATCCTTAACACGCATTCAGAGTCACAGAACCATTTGTGTTGCTTCAGGGGACTGAGATGGGAATGAGTTCATCATCCACCTCATTCAGGAATGTCCATTTGCTAAGAAGATCTGGAAAACAATGCCTTGGCTATAATTAAGCTTGCCTCCAATAGCTGTGTGATACAGGACTCTGCTGTAACTATTCCTGGGAAGATGCCCTGCGATAAATATCTGCTGCTGTCGAATGACTATCAACTTGGTGAGGGTTTCACTTTGGCCTGGCTGAAATTTGCTAGTAAAATTGCCACTGGCATTTTACAGATCCTGTGTTTACGCTCTGAGGAATGCACTGAAGTTTCTATTGGGAAAGACATCAGTTTAAGGTCTTCCCACCATTGCACACCAGGGGCTGCTATATTTAAAGATCTCTCACACTGTCCTGCTCATGCATGTATTAGAAAAAATGATATGTTGTTATAGTATAAATCTTATAAACAAGTTGGGATGGTATGTCTTGTACTGTGAATGGCAACAAATGAATGTGTTACTTATTTGCAAATTTTATTTATAAAGTATATTTTTGGGAAAAGAGGAGTTTAAGAGTTTGATGCCAGCTTATGAGACCATCTCCTTTCTTCCACCAATAAACTCTTCCTTAATTGTTCTAGGTCTAAAATAGACATTTCTATTCTATTTCATTTGAAACCTGAGGTCCATCATGGGACAAATCAATAATCTCTTCTAGTTGACACTGTGACTGCTGAACGCTACTTAAATTTACTATCAGCTGTTGTAAGCAGTCTGGAATCCCCAGAGCAAAACTATTTGAAATGAACAATAAGGGTCAGTAATACCTCTTGATTCAGATAGTTCTGGATGGAGGTCTCATTCCAGATGTTTGAATACAGAGAGTTAGGCTGCACATCCCATGCTGAATCTTCCCAGCTTGTCGTCATGGCTATCCCTCGAGGTCGAGGATGATGGTCTTCGTTCCGTTGATCTATTGGCCCACAGAGCGAAGACGCCTGTGCACGGCTATGCATGTATTTGTTTAACGTGTACTTGATGTTGCACTCCAAGAAGCACATGATACTTCACAAAACAGCCAACTGATTCCAATGGCATGGAAACCACGACGATTGGAGCTGATGGATTTGTTGCAGCCTTCATCCGCCTTCACAGCCGTTGAGTTTGGAGTAACTTCGTCCGCCTGTTCCACCGTTGAGGTCTTGGTTGGATTGTTCTTTGTCAGGGACCTCACCCTCGACCTTACCGCCATGGGTGACCCTACCAGGAGCATAGCTCCAGACAGCATCGTTCTCGGGATCTCAGGACCACACAAGCTTCTCCACCACAACAAGGTGACAGCGCCCTATTTATGTACAACCCCTACATATGAACGGGCATTTGGGAGACCAGCAGTATGGATTTGTCACGCCTTCTGCCAGGAGGGGATTTAGGACAAATTTGTATTCCCTTCTGCCTGAGTGTGGTCTTTATTCCCCCATTCCCTGCCTGTTCATATATCTTTTAAACAATTTCATACACAATGAGAACTGCCTTTTCAATGAGCTTTTAAATAAGCAGATGAATGCAACAGAACATATTATCAAAGAGGAGCAGAGAATTAGTTCCTCACACGTCATCACTAAATCACATGCATTTGTAAATCACCACAGCTGGGAGCTTGGCTGTGTCCATATTAACCTTTTGTGCAGCCTATATAGCAGTAACACCTCAGAGATATCCTGTCAGTTGTAAGCTCTGGTGAAAGGCACTTTAATGAACGCAAGTCTCCTCTTCCTGCTGAATTTTGATGCTGAGATACATCCTAGGACAATCAGTGGAAGAATTACTCAAAACTCTGCTGGTTGCTTCAAAATGAAGAGTCAATTTAAATAATTGTTTGTTCAGGTTAGTTTCTGCGCATTGTTGCAAGGGCAATCCGATGCCCCTGGAGCTGTACCCAAGCAAGCAGCCAAAATCTTTAGAAGGGTCAGCAGTCAGGAAGAGAAAGTACATGAAGTTCAAGTAAGACCTTAAATTGTTTCCACAATCTAATCTCAGAGGGTTTAAAAACTGGAAGTAGCCATCTGCAAGCTTCCAAGCACTGAACGAATAATGTTGACATTGATTGGAAATATGCCAATGTTTTCCACTAATGTTTAAGATACATGACAGAAGGGTTGCAAACAGATGCTCAGTTCTGAAAAGTATTTGACGAACTATTAGTTCATATTTGACAGCTGTGAATGTCACCATATGCAAACTGTTATTGATCTGGCTTCATTCAAGTGACCCGAGGATTGATGGAAGTTATCAGTAATGGTGATTTATTGTGGCTGCTGCTGAGGACCAGCTGGTTTCCTTCCTCAGCTGTCAGGCCTCATCCTTAAGGAAGCAAGGGGAGTGAGTGGGATAATACTTGGCCTGATTGCCAGGAATGAGGGGAGAGAGGGTGACGAGACTCATTCACTTCCCCTCGTGCCTGAGCTGCAGAGGATGTGGCTGCAACACTCCCTGCCATTCAATCACGGGAAAAGGTTCTAGAGCCTGCTGTCTTGCTCCTGTGAGATGGGCTGACTTCCCCGAGGCCTCGCTCATCAGATTTCCCCTGCTCCGATGATCACTGACCCCTGACCAGGGTCCACACTCATTGATCTCTCCGCATGCTGCACAATGCCAATACACTCCCTTTCTGTTTCTGTTTCCTGGACCAGGAAGCTTCAACAGAGAGCATTGGGGTGTGAGAGTAGGAGAGGGCCAGTGTCTGAGACAGTCTGGGTGTGAGGGCGTCACTACGTCAGAGTGAGAATGGGAGAGTGTGAATGCAAGGGAGTCAGTGTGTGAGAGTGAGGGAGGGTCAGTGAGTGTGAGTGGGGAGGGTCAGTGTGTGAGAGTGAGGGAGGGTCAGTGAGTGAGAGTGAGGGAGGGTCAGTGAGTGTGAGTGGGGAGGGTCAGTGTGTGAGAGTGAGGGAGGGTCAGTGAGTGAGAGTGAGGGAGGGTCAGTGAGTGAGAGTGAGGGAGGGTCAGTGAGTGTGAGTGGGGAGGGTCAGTGTGTGAGAGTGAGGGAGGGTCAGTGAGTGTGAGTGGGGAGGGTCAGTGTGTGAGAGTGAGGGAGGGTCAGTGAGTGAGAGTGGGGAGGGTCAGTGAGTGTGAGTGGGGAGGGTCAGTGTGTGAGAGTGAGGGAGGGTCAGTGAGTGTGAGTGGGGAGGGTCAGTGTGTGAGAGTGAGGGAGGGTCAGTGAGTGTGAGTGGGGAGGGTCAGTGTGTGAGAGTGAGGGAGGGTCAGTGAGTGTGAGTGGAGAGGGTCAGTGTGTGAGAATGGGGAGGGTCAGTGTGTGAGAGTGAGGGAGGGTCAGTGAGTGTGAGTGGGGAGGGTCAGTGTGTGAGAGTGAGGGAGGGTCAGTGAGTGAGAGTGAGGGAGGGTCAGTGAGTGTGAGTGGGGAGGGTCAGTGTGTGAGAGTGAGGGAGGGTCAGTGTGTGACAGTGAGAGTGAGGGAGGGTCAGTGAGTGAGAGTGAGGGAGGGTCAGTGTGTGAGAGTGAGGGAGGGTCAGTGTGTGACAGTGAGAGTGAGGGAGGGTCAGTGAGTGAGAGTGAGGGAGGGTCAGTGTGTGAGAGTGAGGGAGGGTCAGTGTGTGAGAGTGAGAGTGAGGGAGGGTCAGTGTGTGACAGTGAGAGTGAGGGAGGGTCAGTGAGTGTGAGTGGGGAGGGTCAGTGTGTGAGAGTGAGGGAGGGTCAGTGAGTGAGAGTGAGGGAGGGTCAGTGAGTGTGAGAGTGAGGGAGGGTCAGTGAGAGTGAGGGAGGGTCAGTGTGTGACAGTGAGTGTGGGGAGGGTCAGTGTGTGAGAGTGAGGGAGGGTCAGTGTGTGAGAGTGAGGGAGGGTCAGTGTGTGAGAGTGAGAGTGAGGGAGGGTCAGTGTGTGACAGTGAGAGTGAGGGAGGGTCAGTGAGTGAGAGTGAGGGAGGGTCAGTGTGTGAGAGTGAGGGAGGGTCAGTGTGTGACAGTGAGAGTGAGGGAGGGTCAGTGAGTGAGAGTGAGGGAGGATCAGTGAGTGAGAGTGGAGAGGGTCAGTGTGTGAGACTGAGAGTGAGGGAGGGTCAGTGTGTGAGAGTGAGGGAGGGTCAGTGTGTGAGAGTGGGGAGGGTCAGTGTGTGAGAGTGAGGGAGGGTCAGTGTGTGACAGTGAGAGTGAGGGAGGGTCAGTGAGTGAGAGTGAGGGAGGGTCAGTGTGTGAGAATGAGAGTGAGGGAGGATCAGTGAGTGAGAGTGGAGAGGGTCAGTGTGTGAGACTGAGAGTGAGGGAGGGTCAGTGTGTGAGAGTGAGATTGAGGGAGGGTCAGTGTGTGAGAGTGAGGGAGGGTCAGTGAGAGTGAGGGAGGGTCAGTGTGTGAGAGTGAGGGAGGGTCAGTGAGTGTGAGTGGGGAGGGTCAGTGTGTGAGAGTGAGGGAGGGTCAGTGAGAGTGAGGGAGGGTCAGTGTGTGAGAGTGAGGGAGGGTCAGTGAGTGTGAGTGGGGAGGGTCAGTGTGTGAGTGTGGGGAGGGTCAGTGTGTGAGAGTGAGGGAGGGTCAGTGTGTGAGAATGAGAGTGAGGGAGGATCAGTGAGTGAGAGTGGAGAGGGTCAGTGTGTGAGACTGAGAGTGAGGGGGGGTCAGTGTGTGAGAGTGGGGAGGGTCAGTGAGTGTGAGTGGGGAGGGTCAGTGTGTGAGAGTGAGGGAGGGTCAGTGTGTGAGAATGAGAGTGAGGGAGGATCAGTTAGTGAGAGTGGAGAGGGTCAGTGTGTGAGACTGAGAGTGAGGGAGGGTCAGTGTGTGAGAGTGGGGAGGGTCAGTGTGTGAGAGTGAGGGAGGGTCAGTGTGTGAGAGTGGGGAGGGTCAGTGTGTGAGAGTGAGGGAGGGTCAGTGTGTGAGAGTGGGGAGGGTCAGTGTGTGAGAGTGAGGGAGGGTCAGTGAGAGTGAGGGAGGGTCAGTGTGTGAGAGTGAGGGAGGGTCAGTGAGTGAGAGTGAGGGAGGGTCAGTGTGTGAGAGTGGGGAGGGTCAGTGTGTGAGAGTGAGGGAGGGTCAGTGTGTGACAGTGAGAGTGGGGAGGGTCAGTGTGTGAGAGTGGGGAGGGTCAGTGTGTGAGAGTGAGGGAGGGTCAGTGAGTGTGAGTGGGGAGGGTCAGTGTGTGAGAGTGGGGAGGGTCAGTGTGTGAGTGTGAGGAGGGTCAGTGTGTGAGAGTGAGGGAGGGTCAGTGTGTGAGAGTGGGGAGGGTCAGTGTGTGAGAGTGAGGGAGGGTCAGTGAATGTGAGTGGGGAGGGTCAGTGTGTGAGTGTGGGGAGGGTCAGTGTGTGAGAGTGAGGGAGGGTCAGTGAGTGTGAGTGGGGAGGGTCAGTGTGTGAGAGTGGGGAGGGTCAGTGTGTGAGAGTGAGGGAGGGTCAGTGTGTGAGAGTGGGGAGGGTCAGTGTGTGAGAGTGGGGAGGGTCAGTGTGTGAGAATGGGGAGGGTCAGTGTGTGAGAGTGGGGAGGGTCAGTGTGTGAGAATGGGGAGGGTCAGTGTGTGAGAGTGAGGGAGGGTCAGTGAGTGAGAGTGAGGGAGAGTCAGTGTGTGTGAGTGGGGAGGGTCAGTGTGTGAGTGTGGGGAGGGTCAGTGTGTGAGAGTGGGGAGGGTCAGTGTGTGAGAATGGGGAGGGTCAGTGTTTCACTTCACTTATTATGGATTTTGGTCAATCTGGGGAAGTCCATATATGGCAGAGAGAAGCACACAGCTACGCTGTGCACCCTATGGCATTGCGCAAGAAAATACTCAAGAGCTGATTTCCCACCAGCACAGTTACTGGACATTGCATCAGTATTATAAAAATACAAATCACCAATAAACTGTGGCTCAAAATGTTAAAGATATTAATGAAGGTCATGGTTTTACAAATATTGCCAACTCTAAAAACAAACGTCCAATATCAAACGAAATTCTGGTCTGGAATCTTAACACTTTTTATTTGACTGTAAAACAGTGATACAAGACGTAAAACAAAAACTCGGACTCAAACTCAAGCAACCTATGCATTATGGGTGACTGCAAGATTCAAATCTACATCTTCAGGAAGCCACAATTAAAAATAGGCCAACAATTGTTATACAAAAGGACTTGAAGGAAATTTATAAAAAATGTGTATTTTCAGATGCTGAATTTGTCCTTAGCATAATGAAATCTCTACATTAACTGCCAGAGAATGTACTAAGGGTGCATTTTTGAACAATCTTATTAGAGAAACTTGCTTGAAATAGTCACTGCTTCAATGTGTCTAGAGTCATGTATGAACACAGTATATTATCAACCGGATCTTGATAAAAGGCCTGGAAATTTGAGCTATTGTACATTTTTATGTACAGAAACAATTTTATTCATCATGCCATTATAGTGCATGAATCTGTGTGCAAATGCCAAAGACCTGCTATAAAGGATTTTTATCCAATTTTGCTACTCTTTGGACATTCAATGTGGGGACAGATCTGTTCATTCAGTGCACAATACTAGAGTGAAACTTGATTTCTAGGTTTTTTTTCTGTTAAGAACCGGCTTGTCTTTGCAACAGCTCAATAATTTCCAAGGCAGTTTACTAACACTAGCTCATTATCTCCTTTTTAATGGAATTTGATCTCCAGTAATCTCTAGCTCAATCCAAGCCACTAGATATCAGGGCAAATATCGTAAAAGAGAGTACTTATCGGAGAGACATATTGATTTGAATATTGCAGGCATCAGTACAGTACATAATGTTAGCTTAATTCAGCTGCACACATTCTCACAGCTTTTGTTTTGCAGCAAATTAACTTGTATTATACAACACACATCATTAAAGTTAACAACTAATAACAGCACACTAGAAGTTACAACACATTGAAATGTTACGTTTAGAATATAGAGAACTATCTTGAAGTTTCATTGATTTTCATTTTAGCAGCTAATGAAGTAATGTGACTAAAATACAGAGCATAAGGTTAACACATGAAGTATTTGCACTATTCCTTAATTAGTTGCTCAATGAAGCAGAGGCTAACCCCTCCCATAGGGTATACTAGAACTATCAGCTCAAAACCTTTACAGGGCTACTAGGTCACTGCGAACCCACAACACACCTTGTGTGCAATTCATTTGGCTGCATGGCATTCATTATGTACATGCTCTTGTTTCCATAGGAACACGTGTATTTTGATAAGACTTTCATCATCTTCAGTAATTTTTCATTAGAGAAATACATTAAGCAGCGATCATCACTGAAAACAAAGAGAACGAGCAGGAGCAACGATGCACCGTTCAAACCACCAGCTGCAGCAGAGGATAATAAAGTTGCTGCAGAAAACTGAGCAAAAATTCGTCTTCCTGGCACTGCCCTCCATTCACACCATGGATGTTTTGCTAAACAAAATATATTTGTGATAAAATACATCTCTACAATATTTCTTCCCTTAATGCTGCTATCAGAATGAGTAAAAAGAATCTGTGACCCCCGCACGCCGTCACAACTACCCTTGTCCACCCTCCTGCTTACTCCTCGCAATCCACACAACTACAGCCCGTTGCTGATTCCTCTAGCGGTTTACAGTATTTTCAAGCCTGACGAGACCGGGGGGCAACTCGGAGCTTTTGGAGAAAAGTCAGCCATATTCTGATCCTGGAGGACCTCTGATTATGTTGAAATATCCAGCCAAGGCACCAAAGTCTATATAAAGAGAGCGGTTCCGTTTTCCCACAGTTGATTCTTCTGTGCTGCACATGGAATTATCTGGAATTAAAGTAAAAGCAAGTTAGGAAAACCAAGCTTGATTGAAAAAAAAACACTCTTAAGCTTCAAGACGACGATATCTGATGTTATGGACTCGAAAGGAAACAAAAGTAAACTTGTTTCGTTGGCAGGGTCTCAATTCTCAGACTCCAGCCTAGCAGATTCTTGCAGTTCCTCTGGCCAGCAAGTAAAGGTTGCAACGAACTATCTGCTGGAGGAGACCCAGCGGGTCGAGCAGCATCTGCAGGATGAATAGAATTGTCAATGCTTCAAATCAAAACACTGCTTCAGCCACCTTCTGGAGAAGTCCCAGGGTTTCGACCTGAAACGCCAACAATTCCTTCCCTCCCACAGATGCTGCTCGACCCACTGAGTTCCTCCAGCAGATTGTTTGCTGCTTCATATTTCCAGCATCTACTTTCTCTTGTGCCTTTGAGTAATTGCTGCGGTTTTTGGCTAACAAAGAGAGTTCCAAGAACTCATTTGCACCAAGTGACACTGAAGTTCCAGGGTCATTGTATCTACAGTAAGGTCCCATTCCTCGCTGAGGTCAGGAAGCTGTCTGGCCAACTGCACTGATGACCTCCAGAGAGGTGGCAAAGCAACATATCCAAAATGGCACCCACGGCAGTTCAACTGGCATAACTAATGTAGATGTAATGAGCCTCATAGCCTGCGAAACCCTGAAGAGCTCACCCCAAAGCAACCCTAGACAATGCAAGTAGGAAACCACTCCTGACACTACAGCAAAGCTGGTCTTTCATGCAGGGTAGACACCACAGTTGCCCCACGTACAGTCTTCCAGTTACCAGCAACCTGGTTGCTTCCTCCTGAGAATCTTGGCTCAACAAACACATCATGGTTTGATGGCCTTCAGTATGGCTTTGTGCAGTGCTATGCAGACTGCAGGTGCAAAACAGGTTTGGAAACATTACATCAAGGATTGTGTTGAGATTATATTTACAGTATAACAGTGAATAGAATTGTTTACCTAATCTCCTTTCCCAGAAGATACTATGCAGCGGAAGTTTCCATCTGCTACATTTAAATTCTTTTCTTAGTTTATGTATCCCTTATATTTGTCAAAGGACTGATTTATTCTGTTTTATTAAAGGGATAGCCACTTCATATCTTTGTTTTGTCAGCACGCAGCAAAAGAGCCTAATCAAGTGTAAAACACTGCACAATCAGCTGCAAGCAATGTAGTGCCAGATTCATTTTCCCACTTTCTTACGAGAGTTGATTCATATCACCACCATGACCTGTGGAGGATATTCCTTCCTTTTGCTGTGTATGAGATCTAAATATCTGCACATCAAAGCAAAGCCAACTTTTATCTGCATATTCAAAAATATCTTTGGGAAGTCACAGCTGGTTCAATGGTTCATGTAAAGTTTCTCGGACATGGAAGGAGACATACGAATTCATGAAAAGAATCAGTGATTTATATGCAGCTCTGCACATTTGATGAAGTGTGTCTGTGTTAATAGTTATCATCGACATAAACAGAAATCTTAACCCCAAGTCACAGCTTCAGCTCTGACCTCCAGTGCTACCTGTGTGGAGTTCTCTCAGTGTCCCTGTGACTGCAGAGGTTTCCTTGGTCTGCCCTGCCTTCCTTCCCTATCGGTGCCTTAGCTTTAGATTTAGTGATATACCACAGTAACAGGGTCTTCCTGCCCATGATCGTTTGCTACCCATGTGACTAATTCATCTACTCACGGTACACCTTTGCAATGTGGCAGGAAACTAGAGCACCTGGAGGACACCTACACAGTCGTGGGGAGAACATACAAACTCCTTACAGACAGCGGCACTACTGAACACAGACTGCTGGCTCTGTAGTTACACTTCCCTAACTGTGCTGTACCATGTGGTGGCTGTTGGCTACTGGAAGTCGCTCCTAGGTAGGTGGTCTGTGGGAGAATTAGAATGGGTGTTAAAAAGCATGTGTTAGAGTATATAATTCAGGGAAATAAGTTGGGGAGTAGGACTGATGGGAATGGGTTTTGAACATCAGAGAAAATCAGCTGAATGCCTCTTTACATATCATATGGAAACGACCTTGAACATGTTCTTTCTCCTTGCTGACTGACTGTTAAATTTGGTTCACGTTATTTTGGATAGGAGGGGGTGCAAAGATGAAAGGTGAAATATTATTGGAGTCACAAAAGAATTCAGAAGCTGGAATCGGGAACAACAGACAGTTAATGAGGAGAACTCAATGGTTCTGTGGAGCAGAAGGAAACTGTCAACGTTCCAATTCAAAATGCAAGGTCTTGACCCAAAATGTCAACACTTTCCTTCCTCACACAGATGCTGCTCGCCCCAGTGAATAACTCCAGCAGATTTTATTGCAACAACAAACAATAATTTAATTCTCGGCAAATGGCACAAGGAAAATACCATGGAGCCTTACTACCAACAGTTTCATCTATCACTCTTGAAGTACAGTATTGACTGAGCAATGGGGAGAGGGAAGCAGAAATCCAGTGGTGGGGATGGGACTGGTGGTAAATGCAAAACTGAGTGTGAAGTTTTTGAGCAGTGAGTTCAGAATAGGTGAAGCAATGAAAACTACCTTGTCAGTGTAAGGTGATAAACGTTGGCTGAAAATTACACTCAGCCATCTCTTGCATTGGGCCAACAGACTCTGTCACTCAGGTCACAGTGTTCCACAGTCTGAGTAGAAATTCCTTTTTTGTCATCTTGAACAAACCATTTAATGCTTTCAGATAACCTGCATTTGTTTGTTATTTAAACAAGGTCTATTTTACAATCTGTTTTAACCCAAGCATGTTATTTATAATGGATCATAAACAGTGGAAATACTGTGCCTAATGTTGGAGCTAACCATTGTCACCAAGACATTCTTCCTGTCAATGTGTTTTTTCACTTCTGTTTATGTCTGATACTTTAGTCAACACAAAAAAAATCTGAATTTTATCCTGAGTTTGAACTAAGATGCCCAAATCCGTGTGATTGGCTACAGCATTTGTTTTCAATTATATTTTTCTTTATTATTATCATATCCGATATACCTTAAGGTCCTGATATCTGGTACTCAGATAGATCCAGCCTCTGTAAGTCACCTCAGCAGCATTCCTTATGATCTAGCAGAGGCCTCGCAGTGAGCTACTTGGAATGCTGCATTGTTACAGGTGCCAGTTTTCAGATGGCACATTAAGTCAAAGCCTTCTTGAACAAGTCTATTCCCTCCAGAAGATGTTTAAATCCTGTGATCACATGAAGGTCATTTCATTGAAAAATTAGTCTTACTCCTACCTCACAATCAAGATCAGGGTCAGATTCAGGTGTGATATCATTGGCACATGTCATGAAATTAGTTAACCTTGCAGCAGCAGTACAATGCAATGCATAATATTAGAAAAGACATGAATTGCAGGAAGTATAAATAAATAATAGTTAAATTAAATAAGTAGTGCAACAATGGTAATAAAAAAGTAGTGAGGTAGTGTTCATGGGTTCAATGTCCATTCAGAAACCAGATGGCAGAGGGGAAGAAGCTGTTCCTGAATCACAGAATGCCTTAGTAATTGTTATGTTGTAACTCTGCTCAGATTTCCATGTCCTGTTACTTACTTTACCACAAAGGAGTTCCCCTTCTATAAACCACTAGAGAGACTTTAATGACCTTGAGAAATTCTACTCCAATAGATGTTTGTGCTTGTTGGTTCACACAAGCTTACACCGAGAAGGGGCGGTAATGTGCAGGGTTTGGAGGGAATCAGAGGTAATGGCACTTTGTTCTCAGTCAATGATCAATTAGCAGGATTAGAAGTAGAAGCTTTGGATCACTTTCCACCCTCCCCAAGACAAAGATGCTGAGACTAATTACTGCAGTCAAACACTGTACAAAAGAGTCAACAGATTTTCCTTTGGTAGATAGAGCACCATTGAAGCCAACAGTGAGGTGTTGTAATATTACAACCTAGCTTGCCCATCATCAGACTGATGGGACTGGGTGCAGTGCCACTTTCACTTCCCAGTGCAATGTGATACTGAACAGAAAGTAACACGACTCTGCACCCAATCCTCTAAGTTCCACAACTTGTGTGGGGCTAAAATCACCCACTCAAGTTGCTGCCAAAAAACCTTTAATTCCCTCATCCCTAAGAAAATGAAAGGGCGTACCACAAATTTGCTCAGGCAGCTCCAGCTCTTTTCTCCTGAAGGTACGATTTAGCTCAAAGAGCGCTGAGTCGAGGCTCTGGCAGCGTGGCTGATCTTCGGCTGGTTGGCTCAGTGCTTTGTGCTTCAACAGCTCCGCTGCAGTCCAGCGCTCCTTTGGATTTCTCTCTAATGCAGCCTCAATGAATTGCCTCATGGTCGAGCTGCAATCCTCTGCAATATCTTCTAACGGCGGAGCCTGTTTGTGAATCTTCAGAAGAATAGAATTTACCAAAAATAAATGTAGAGTTTACAAACTAGAAATGAAGTAAGGAATACATTTTTATATTTGATATTTTTATTCCTTATTATTAATTTTCACTCAAGTCCTTACAGTGTTTTGGTTTTTCATACCCACTGTGTGCAATTCTGGTCACTGTGCGTTACAGGAAGGGATGTATGCCCTGGCTAAGGACTACAGAGCTCGAGGTCACATGCTCAAGATAAGAGGTATGCTATTTAAGTCTGAACTGAGAAGAAATCTCTTCACTTTAGAAAGGGTGCAGAAGAGGTTTACCAGGATGCTGCCTGGATTAGAGGGTGAGCTAAAAGGAGAGGTTGGACAAATTTAGGTTGTTTTCTTTAGAGGGCTGGAAGCTGAGGGGACATCTAGTGGAAATTTATAAAATTATAAGTGTAGAAAAGGTTAACAGTCAGAATCTTTTCTCGGGTAGAATGAAATAATTGAAAAACATTAAGGTGAGAGAATGAAAACTTAAAGGAGACGTGCAAGACACATTTCTTACACAGAGATGGTGGGTACCTGTGTGTTGATGGAACCAGATACAAAAGTGGCTTTAAAGAGGATTTTAAATAGGTATGTGATTCTGCAAGGAACGGAAGAATATGAATCATGCACATGCAGAACAGATTAAGTTAATTTGGCAGTACCCTAGTTGTGATCTCACTAAGATCCTATATGCAGTAATTCCAAAAAGATATCCTTACATTTGCACTCAAGTATTCTTTCAATAAACACCACTGAGCCGTTTGCCTTCTAAAATACCCACTGCATGTTAGTTTCCAGTAGCTTATGTATAATGATGCTCAGATTCTTTGAAGGTTAATGTTTTCCAGTCTCACCATCCCTTTGACTTCTTTCACTTATTCTGGTTTCTCGTAATCCATGCCTTGGCCACACACCCAGTTAAGATAGGAATCCACAGTTTTACATCAATTACAGGGACCAATTTCAATGCAAATCAAATAGATTATCTCCTTATCCCATGTAGATGATCTTAACAAACACTGCATTTGTTTGATTTAAAAAACATATTTAAATTTGAAACAATCCCTGCTTTTTATTCAGATCTTTTGTGGTGGAAACTTACAATGTACAGATATGATGGGTAAGCTGATCTAGGGTATCTCTTCACCCAGGGCGGATTTCCAGTCTGCATGTGGATAATCGTAGAACCAAGACTGTAGATGTCTGATTTTGTTGAATGTCCTCTGCAGGTAATAACTTCTGGACTCATATAAAACTAAAATTGAAAAATGCATACTGTAAATCTATGGTTAATTCATGGTTTATAATTACTCTCACAATATCTTTCCACTTGGCAATTACAGAACCACTGAGATATAAATGTTTTTACCTTCTATCCATACAATATACACCTGTGCTAAGAATATTTAGTAACCACGGAATTGGTCATTTTAAATATGAAATCATTACTACTCAGTCTAAAAAAGAAAGTTGGTCAAAAGGATTTCATATTGAATTCAGATAATATTACTTTCTTAGTGTCTGGAGAATGTAAAATTTCTACACATGCAATCTATGTCCAGTGTTCAGCACTCAATACAAGAGTTACACTCTGTGTTTAGACATACAAGGATCCGCTCTTCAGTATCTTTCCAAATGTGTAGGAAGTATTTCACATTCAACACAAGTCAAAATCAAACTAAAAGTTATTATCAAAGTACACATACGATACCATATACTACCTTTAGATTCATTTTCTTGCAGGCACCTACAGGAGTGTTAAGACATACATTCAGAACCCCCATGATTCCCCCCTTTAACTGATAAATTAAACGTCAGAATAGGCTTTAACTGATCTTTGGCACCTAGACCACCTCCTGTCCCCCGCAGCACAAAGCTGAGAAATTGAGCGGTTTCTATGTACACTGAATAGATATAATGCCATATTAATCAGTTGAAAAGGAACAGAGCGTACAAGACACAGTCACAGTCTGCCCAATGAATACATTGTACCAAATATATTAACATTCTATGTTAAGCACCTCTATTATTCATCAATGTGCTACACAAGTACATGAAGAATGTTTATAAAGTAGAATACACAAAAAATGCTGGAGGGACTCAGTGGGAAAGGATACAGTTGATGTTTTGGGCCGAGACCCTTCAGCAAGACTCTTTTCCATTGATGCTGCCTGGCCTGTTGAGCTCCTCCAGCATTTTGTGTGTGCTATTTGGTTTTCCAACACCTGCAGATTTTCTCGTGTTTGTGTTTATAAAGTATATTCCATGTAGAATACCATGTCAAATTATATGGTTAGCACTTTTTAATAAACCAATAAATGAAAGATAGATATGATCATAGTGCTATGGTTTAGGAATCCAAAATTCTCAAAATTCCACCAGGTCAGTGTGAGAATTTGAATTTAAAAAGGGAAAAGTTGTTGTTGGAATGACATAAAGATTGATTATAAACACTAATGTTCAATTTTGTAACCAAATAGAGGATTTGCTCCTTATATAACATAGCTCATTTCATGTTTTATTCTGATTAAAATGCTGATAATCTTTTGTAATCCCACCTGGAGTTTTTAGCCTGGTAAATGTTGATTGGAGACAACAGACAGAATTGCCTTGGATCAAAATTTGGACAAACCTTGTCACATCTAAAGTAAGTGTACATTATATTATATTTTATATATATATATATATATATATATATATAGAGAGAGAGAGATAGATAGATAGATAGTATATAGCATGGAAACATGCCATTTGGCCTAACTTATTCATGTTGGCCAAGATGCTTAACTATGCTAATCCTATTTGTCTGCATTTGACCCATCTAGGCCCTTCCCATTCGTGTAGATACCTTTTAAACATTGCAGTTGCGTCTATCTCTATCATTTCCTCTGGTAGATCATTCGATATACCAACTATCTTCTCTGTATGAAAAGCGTGGCCTTTAGAGCCTCTTTCAACCTATTGTATCTTAGACTCCCTTACCCTGTGACTATCTATGCGCTTTAGAATGTAATAAAATTCTATAAGGTCTACGAGAATTAAAAGTTCTGTAAGTGTTGTAAGAGTTTTCTAAAATCACCATCTTTCACTCTGAGAAAAAATTCCAGCCTATGCAATCACTGCTTACAAGTCTAACTCCCCAGTCCGGGTAACAGTCCTATTAACCTTCTCCGCATTCTCTGTAGTTTAATCACATCCTGCCTATAGTATGGTGACCAGAATTGCACACAATACTCCAAGTGTGGCCTAACCAACCACTTGTACAACCGTAACACAATATCACAACACCTCAGGTGACATAGTATATACCTCCTTCACCACTCTGTCTGCCTGTGTTGCTGCTTTCAGGGAACTATATACTTGCACCCCAAGGTCTTACTGTTTAATAACTCTCCCCAGGGCCCTACCATTGATGTGTATGTAGCAACACACAAAATGTGGGAGGAAGTCAGTTGACTAGGCAGAAACTATGGAGGAAAATGGACAGAACTTTTTGGGTCAAGACTCATGGATTGGAAGGAAATAGGGAGATAGCCAGAATAAAAAGATGGGGGGACGGATAGAGAAAGAGCTGGCGGGCGGGTGATAGGTGGTTTTCAGAGGAGAGGTCGACGACCGGCAGTTGAGGGGGGTGAGGAATGGGAATGGTACAAGAAGTTGAGAGGCGATAGGTGGAAGTGACAAAGGGACAAAGAAGAAGGAATGTGATAGGAGAGAACAGTGGGTCACATGATAAAGGGAAAGAGGTGGGAAGGGGTACCAAAGGGAGAAATGGGTTGTGGTTAGATTGGGAGGATGGGGACAGAAAGGGAAGGGGGGGCTAGGATGGGAGGGATAAGAGAAATCAAAAGAAGTGGGTGGGGGGGGAGAGACAGGGGGGTGCAGCAGTTAGAGAGGTCTATGCTCATGCCTTCAGGTTGGAACGACCAAAGTGAAATATGAGGTGTTGTTCTCCAAATCTGTATCTACCCTCAACCTGGCAGTAGAGGAGTCTGTGGACAGACATGTTGGTATAGGAGTGAGGAGTGGAATTAAAATGGCTGGGCACTGGGAAATCCCAGCTGTTAAGGCAAGTGGAACATCGGTACTCAATGAAGCAACTCCTCCCCCCACCTACCAATTTGTGTTGGGTCTCACTGTGGTAGAGGAGGCCACTCCAGGTGCACCAGCTGCAATAAATGATCCTCACAGATTCACATTTGAAGGAATGGCTCACCTGAAAGGGCTCTTTAAAGCCTTTAATGGTGTTGAGGGTGGTATAGAGGCAGGTATTAACACTTAGGCTGACTGCAGGGATAAGTGCATGGGGGGGGGGGGGGAGGGTGGAGGGGTTCATGAACTGCCTGGTTTAACTTCCCAAAATGCACCTCTTTGCACCTTCCTCAGGCAATCCCTTCCTTACCTTCTCAGTTGATCTGAACTTAAACAACTTTCTTCACTGTTCACTACACCACCAATCTTGGTGTTATTTGCAAATGTACTAATCTGCCCACCTAAGTTCTCTTCCAAATCGTTAATGTATATGTACAATGTCCTGTGTATGTTACTAAAAAGGGCTTCTTTGGTTTATTACGAGTAGGAATGCTTCTTTGTCTGTTAAAAGTTTCTCTTGCCGTTGTTTCGCTTTAGAATGGCTGATATGGTAATTGTATTCATTTGTTAATCAATGGGGAATGTTATTGTGTTTTGTGAGGCTGGGAACTTGGGGGAGGGGTTGCGCGGGCTTGGGGTGTGAGGAGAGTCCAGAGGGAGACGCCGAGGATGGAGGACGTGCGCTCAGACGACCACCGGGGAGTCCGAAGTGGAAGTTTCGGGAGGACGACTACCGAGGAGTCGAATGGTTCGCTGGATGAGCTCCACCGATGTGCACTAAACTGACTGAACTTTGATAAGTTGGCGCCTTTTGTTTTTTTCTTGTATATATATATATATTGTATTGCCTAATACTCTTTTAATTTTAGTAAACTCTTTAAAGTGTATTTCATAACGGTATTTGTTGTGGGTTTGATACTGTTGGCGGGCGCGAGGCATAAACGCGATTCTCACAGCACCTGCGTGTACGGGAGGTGGGTTGGTGTGTGGCTGGATCTCTTTTTCCCCTAGACATATACCAGCCTGTTGGGTAAGTGTTACATATAGTCAACCCAAAACCGATCCCTATGGTAGACCACCAATCTGAAAAGCAATCCTCTGCACACAGTCTGTCTCCCCATCCCCAATCACACTGCATATTGCCATTGATTTTGCTTAAAAACTATTTAAACTTAAGTAAATATTTCCATTAAAATCATTAAAAGCACGCACAAATTATCTTTAAAAATGATTAAAAATCTTATTGCCTCCTGTCTGCAAGTACATAATCCCCAGTGAAATCAGTGGCCCTTCAGATGACTCATCATGTCTGATTGATGCACTATCTTTAAGGTAATTCTCCAGGGTAACACTGGAAACTCCTATCAAAGCTTTGCCACTGGACTTCATGAAAAATCTGGTGACAGCCTGCATCCTCTACAACATTTAACAATCTTTAGGATCCACGTTTGATGGTAGAACCTACTTTGCTGGATTTGTGTTTATCCCATTTTAAAGACTCACAATGAGGTAGCGTTCATAAATGCTACTAAAGGCAGCAATCTGTCCTTTGAAACTTTTACAGTGACTTACAGATAAAAATCTGGGTAATTCCATCCAATATCTTTTATTTGGAATGAATTCTTTACTGATGAGAAATACATCATTAATTCCTCAATTACCAAAAGAAAAAAAATGAACTGGAATGAATTAATATGGGATCTATTAATGAGTTCCTTGCCTTTTATGCTTAGAAACAAACTTCATTAAGTGGAAAGAGAAACAGAATTAACAGTTCAGTCAATGACCTTTTTCCAAGACCAGGAAGAAGAGGAAATGAGTTAGATTTAATTTGCATCCCTTCCCCTATCCTCTCTGCAAATTAAACTATTTGTATGCCGAGTTCTTACAAGGATATTTGACCTGAAATTTTAACTTTGTCACTCAGTTCATACGTTTCCTAATACTGATTTTAGTATTTTCTATTCACGTTCAGATTTGCAGGTTTCTGCTTGTCATCTTTAACTGAAATTGATTGAACGTCATCATTCTTTACATAAGCCATTGGGGGAAAGGCATCCCATGGCTTAATGCAGATTTAAATAAATGATAAGCTATTATTAACACCACTAGACTCATTCCCATTCATGCTATCTTCTATCAATACTTTCACCTTTAATGTCACTAGCAACATTTCCTTGGCACTTTGACCAATTCTTGAGCAACCTCCACATTTATCTCCAGCTATGACTGGATAACGTCTGTGAGAAAAGAACCTGAGGGATGCGTAGGCCCTCATGTCCCAGGAGCCCTGACACTCATCATTTAAACTGCTTCCTCCCATGAGGTCAGTTCAACAGACCTTGCACAGAGTTTGGGCCAACTTGACACGCTGGCTCAATTCCATGATGAGTGGGGCTTAGAATCAGAGTCAGAATCAGGTTTAATATCACTGGCATAGGTCACAAAATTGGTTGCTCAGGGACTGTATCTATAACATTACCAGTTTGTATTCAGTAATCAGTTGAAATAGTTTGAACACGTCTCTGTACCTGCACAATAACTACCTTTGTAATTCCCTTGCTGCCGTGATCTTCCCATGTCATTGTGCAAGTTTCTGCTGAGAAACCACTTAAGTATTTCTAGACTCCCTCACTGCTCCCTGCATTAGGCTCTGGATGGCTGACCTGCCTCATCTCCAGTATCAGATCATAAATCAGGTAAGCACAACCATAAGAATGTAAGAGATAAAAGCAGGCATAAGCCTCAACTTGTTCCACTATATAACATGATCACCACTGTTCTGATCTGGGCCTCAACTCCATCATAATCCTGGAATCCCTAATAGTCCAAAAATATGTCTATCTAGTCCTTAACTCTACCTAATGATCAAACTTCCACAATTCTCTGAGATAGAGAATTCAAAACATTCACAACCATATCTCTTTGGAATGCACCATTACAAATGCAAATCTTGTGTTATATGCTATCACATCTTTATCTGCTTCTTTAGCTTTCTATAGACCTTTATCCTGCCTCTAACTTTGCATTGCAATTTCCCACTTGAAAATTTTGCACATAAAAATATCACTAAAAATTATGTGCTTTCCCGGCATATGTGACGAATAAACTCTTCTCCTGCTTCCGGCTGGGTACGGGTATTAATTATAATTGACGTTTCGATGACAACATGATAAGATTATTTGGAGCAAATGTTTGCTGAACACAAGAGTGCTTGGGTTCAAATTCCCTTGTTCTGTCCTTCATTCGACCACCTTCTCTATTCTCCTACACTAGGCCCCCTCTGATGAGTTCCCTGTTCTCAGCTACTGTCAATATAAACCATAAAATGGGTACGGAACATGGAGCAAATCATTCACATAAGAAGCAATCACCAAAAGGGTCTGCCAGCAAAACTTTGTGAAAATATCCCACTATTATAAAAATACATCAGAGATATAGGCACTCCAAATTGTTAAAGCAGTTAAAAACAGAAATCCCTAAAAGGAATTGAAACCTCAGTTCTGAGGTCATGCAAAATAACAGATCTGTTGATTCCGCTAGTTTCTGTACAGTTTGAATAATGAATCAGAAATACTATTGCCCTTTTGTAGTTGCAGAGAACTAGAGAATGCAAAGAGCTAGAAAAAAAATAACATATATTAAATTACCTTCATACTTTTAAAAATTGGGGAAGAGTTAATATTTCGGAGATACACAGAAAAAGAATCAAAGCTGAACCCATCCAGTTTGTAAGAACTCAAGGGATGAAACATGATAGATAAAAAAAGTACAGGCTGAAATAACTGAAGTGTTACTATCAGAATAGTCATTCTTACCTCTGTCCCTCGAATATCTCTGGGAATGTAGATTTCTTCAGTCATCTGTACAGTGAGTCCAAAATCTACCAGCACTGCTTTGGTTGACATGAGAACTATGTTGCTGGCTGTGAGGAAGAGACCAAATCAGTTATTATTTTATGCACCAATATCCTTTAGCAGATTTGTTGCTATTCACACATCTCAAAAAAAAGACTTACGTTTAATGTCATGATGGATCACTCTTTTGGAATGTAGGAAGTCAAGGGCTTTGAGGACATGTTTAGTCAACCATATGATTTCATATTCCTTCATTGGCCCACAGCTTTCCAGTTTTTCCAGGACAGAACCTCCCTCTCCTGCCTCCATGAAGAGGTGTATGGTCTCATTCCAGAGTAAGGCCCCATACAATTCTGCAATGTTCTCATGTCGGAACCGTGCTTGGATCTTAATGTCGGCAGGTTTGAAGTATTCCATCGGTATCTTAGAATTAAAAAGAAAATGCACTGTGTAATTAAAGAAATTGGATTTGCAATACATCTATATACTATATAGAATACAAAGAAACACGTTTATTTCTGCTCTTTTCCTGTCTATGTTATACAAATAGCTTATATTGAAGTAAGAATATAGACTGTCCAAGTTATTTCAACATTTAGGGAGTGCCACACATTCCACATCTGCTGACTGCAGACTTTTGAGCAAAATTTTATATGATGCTGATCAATAGCCTCTTAGCCACTTTATTACACCCTTTACCAAAGAATAATGAGGTCAAGTAAATAAATCTCTGTCAGTGGCAACAACACCAGCCTAGCCAGCTCAGTAAAGTAGCTCACAGCCTACCTCACCACAAGAGCCTTCTGGGGAATTCCTTCCGCTAATATGTACTGCAGGAATTAAGGGTACTTTTACCAAAGATAGAATTTTCATGTTGTAAATTAAAAACTTTCCTCTTACTTTGAGTTTTTTGTAATTTCCTTTCAGCTTTCCCTCTGCTACAACCGTCCTATTCCAACTGAATGAGAACTTTTATTTGCTTAGGGACACACCACTGTAACACACCCTTGTATTAAATAATTATACTGTTAAATATGTGAAAGCAAACTGTTTTGCAGCTTGACTGCAGTTGTTTCATGTTCTGCATTTCATTCAGAAAGTTCAGCTGTATGCACTGTGATCTAATTTTAAAATAAGCTTCATAAGAATATAAATACTGAAGAATTAGAAACAGGAGTAGGCCATCTGGCCCTTGGAGTCTTCTCCAAATTCCTTAAGCTGATGGCTGAACATTTACCAGTACGCTGTTTTCTTGCATTATTCCCGTATCTCTTCCCTCCCAAAAATCTCCGCTTTGTACGAACTCAATACACTGAGTTACAAGGATACACCATCAGCTGCACGGAAATATGACTTAAAAGCTTACTGTTGTGACAAGTACTGTGATACCATGAAGAAGTTCTGCTTTGTGTGGTCTTCATGCCACGCATAAGTTCATTAGGGTAGTAGAAAGAAAACCAAATGTAGAATATAGTGCAACAGCTACAGAAAAAAGTGCAGAGAAGCTAGAAAGAAAATAGATGTCAATCATGAATGTCTTGCGCCTTACTCTGAGATTGGTTAGTTCCAGGTTTCAGGTTCCAGGTTTCTCATTAACAGTCTGCAGTGAGCCTGCTGATCCCTCAAGACCCCTCCAAGGAGACCCCTCATTCTTTTAAACTCCACAAAATAAGTCTACTTTTTAAAGTACACATTTGCATTCCTTCACCAAAATTAAACAGAAACACAAGGAGAGCTTCCTCAGTCTATCCCACCACAGTACAGGAATGCACGGGTGCCCAACTGTCTGAAAACTGAGGACAAAACACAGACTGGTAAAGGTATCTGCCCCATTTAAGTTACCTTCTCTTGTGTCAGAAACCAATGAAATTTTAAAGATCAGGAACAGAATTAGCAAAAATCTGATCCAGGCTTACTATTATTGTGGCAAATTTAAAAGCAGGCTGCAAACTAAGGGAAGTCACACGGAAATGATTTCTACATAAAGAACGACGGTGCAAGTTCCAGTAACATAACTCTAAAATGAACATACGTGATTTAAGGGTCAACTAATTGTTTTACTGAGAAGAGAGCTTACGGGATGTGATGATGTATTTAACACATGATTTTGAGACTAACCAAAGTGGAATTGAATTGCCGTGCCATCAAGTTTCTATTACCAAACCTACTGCATTGTGTAAATACTCCGTGTTAAAAAAATTATTCTCTGAAGTTGAATATGTATTTCTGTAAGGGAGGAAGTTTGATTTAGAAATATCTTTTGCAGCTTACCAATTTGCATGCCATGCGCTTTTTTGTCTTCTCATCTTGTGCAAGGTGGCACTTTCCAAAAGTACCTCGAGGGATGTAGCCAGGCCCGATATTTCTATGGGCAAATTTCCATGGAAACAAGGAGACATCAGTGTTGAC
Source organism: Hemitrygon akajei (assembly GCF_048418815.1). Taxonomy (NCBI): domain Eukaryota; kingdom Metazoa; phylum Chordata; class Chondrichthyes; order Myliobatiformes; family Dasyatidae; genus Hemitrygon; species Hemitrygon akajei. Next base: position 140,241,010 of record NC_133131.1, read on the forward strand.
CCAATAATGCCCATTGTTGATAGTTATTGCCGTCTGTTAAATAAATGGATTGATAATTTAACATTGCTGAAGTAAATTCTCGAGTCATTATCATTTTGCTCTTTACTGGGCGCGTACTGTGTGCAAATTAGCTGCTATCTTTCACTGCTACACTGATAGCACTCTAATTGTGAAACACCAAGGGTTGCATTGGAAAAAAGAACGAATTTGTTTCTTTTGAGAACAATTAAGAATCAACAATCAAAAATTACAGCAAGAAAAAGAATTCATGTTAACGACCCAGTTCGCTGAATGGATTAAAAATGCATTCATCAACCTACATCAAATGTGTTGAGAAATAAATTTAAGTTAGCTTAAGATGCAAAATATTTTCTACTGTCACTGAATGTGACACTTCAGTGCACCACAGAGCAAAACTGGTAAAATCCCATCTTCTGTACGAGATAAAGCATCTCGCAATATTTAATAAATATCTAGACCAGCACTTGAATTTCCAAGAAAGTTATAAATCAGGCGCTGGTAAGTAGATTGGTATTGAAGAGTACTTGACGGTCGGCAGGGAAAGAATATATAACTTTGCAGGGCAGACAGCATCTATACAGAAAAGTACAGTCGCTGATTTGGGACTCTCTTTTTCATAGCAGCTGCCTGGCCTGCTGAATTCCTCCAGCATTTCCAGCATCTGCAGATTTTCTCTTGTTTGCTATATGACTCTACCTCTTCGATAGGTGGAAGTGCAGGCTCCCATCGTCCCAGGAACTTTCCCCTGAGCGCAGGAAAACTTGTATGCATTCCCTAACGTAATTTTGAAAACAAACTTTTCGAAACAGACCAACTGGGTCATTTACGGCACTGCCATCTGTAAGATCTTGCCGCGACGTTACAATAGCAACCATCCTAAGCGGCATAAACGCAGCTTTTCTTTCACCGTTCTGAACACGTTTAAAATGGTCGACATCCGCCTCAGTAAAACTTCTTATGTTATTGGTCCGAACCATCACGCAGTAAATACTCGCTTATCGTAAGTAAACTTATAGTGTTTGACAAGAGTTGTTGGATTTGCAAATTCCTCACCTTATTCAACATGACTCCTGCCTGGTAGTTTCTGTCCCGTTTAAGACTATGGGAAGTGCTTGACACCTGATTAGCGAAGTTGAGTAAGTCCTCCACCGTCCCATATCTGACAGTGGCGAGCAAGTTCGATTGAAGACTGTCCCCGCCTCCCTCCTCTCGAAGACCCCTCTCTAGTTCATCGGAGCCCTGGGTCAGCCCCAGGAGATTCTGCTGGTATAGCGCCGTGCACTCCTCCAGCGGGAAGAGCACTTCCAGCGCATCCATCATGTCGTCCATCTGTTCCAGAAGCAGTTCCAAGCTTGCGTTCTCGATGCTCTCGGTCAACATGGAATCCATCGCCTTCTGTCGCTCCCGGCTGTCCGTGCTGAGCATAAGGGGTCGGCAGGTACCATCAGCTCAGCGGGCTGCTCGGAAACAGACGCAGACTCACCCCGCCGTTCCTCTCGGCGTCTGGGACATACTCCGCTGTTCTCTGTTAACCAGCCTGACTGAGTGACGTGCCGGGATTCCCGAGCACATAGACATATGGGGCGTTGCTATGGAAATCAGCGGGGGCGGAGGGTAGAGCGCCTGGGGTTGCCCCAGATCTGAAAGTCACGAAAATATCACAACACCATCAATGTCAGCAAAGCAAACCCATGAACGGTATATGCTACCTTATCAGTTAAAGCAATCGTTTATTATCATATATTAATTCAAGGCAACGTAAAGGAGGGTGCTGCGGAATAGAAACTTAATCAGACTTTGTCCTTACATATTGTAGTAAAGGACACGAGAGATTGTTGATGCTGAAATCCATAATAACAAGCAGGATGCAGAAAGGTCGACTGCACATTTCTTTCAACTAACGCTGCCTGACCCGTTGAGTACCTCCAGCGTCTTGTTTGTCGTCAGAGCTCCCCAGAACATCTTGGCCCTCACTGAACAAGAGCGGAACGCTGTCTATTAAATGTTTCAAATAGATTCTGCACACATTAACTGCAGCCAGTATCCGAGATCTGGTACGAAGTCCGGAAAGAAAGAGGGAAAGATCACCGCAGTAAAGTGATCGGTAATGACGACCACCCCTGCGCCTCCTTCCCCTGCCCCCCGCCTTACCTGAAGCGGGCACCTATAACAAAAATTAAAATACAAATAGTTGATGTCTCACGGGCCAGTGAGGCAATAGGTATGCTTGTCCACCCCGATGCGGGAAGATCGCTTGACCAGCCCCGCGCCTATCGCGGCGCTACCGGCGCCACAGCTGCTGCTGATCGGGGCTGACTAAAGATCAGTCAAAACAACTAACAATGGGACTTCGTTATTGCAATTATTTAATAATATCCAATGTCTTAAATAAATATCAATCAATTAAACCAATTACTAATGTAATTGTTAGTGATACATTTTAAGGCGAATATCAAGTCGCCTCTAATAGCCTTTACTGGCTTTTAGTTCTTTGGCTACAGTGTGTTCATGTAATGATGTAGAATATAAAATGCTCAGGGGAGTGGGAGCGCCTGCAAAGCCTGTAACGCTGCTAAATATACAAAAAGGATGATCTTGTCACTTTACCTCCCCTAGAGGACGGGCAGTTTAAAACGTTTTTCCCCGATTGCCAGTACAAATCACTTCCTGTTTTCTTACACACGCTATCACTGTGCGTAAAAAGTCGTGACCCACCACACGTCAACATTACGCAGAGCTTTCATCTTCCTTGCCCCAGCGTGTATAGATCCGTTTCAAACCTCAGATCTGTGTAATGGCGCGTTTGCTCGGAAGAAGTGGAATCGCTGCGCGGAGATACGAAAAATATAGACACAACTGGGTTTTAATAACTCAATGCGTCGACATTAGTTGCGGTCACGCTTACTCTCTGTAATCGAGGATTGTTTTTTATTTGGCTTTTCGCTACTTTGTATCATCACTCACGTTTGCTGGTAACGCGGACGTGTGGGAAGGAGAGTGGACCAAAAGAATCACTTGTCTCTGTAGGACACCTTCCCTTTTCATCTATGATTGAAACACGTCACAGAATTAATTAATAGCGCCATAGAATAACTATTACGTGGCCAAAGAAACACTTGGGGAGATCCACAAATAGTAAAGAGACACGGATCTATTGTATTTTTACAGTGCTCGGGAGCTTGCAAACCCGTACCACCACTACCAGTACTCTCTCCTCCACCTTTTTAAATTAAAAAGTTAGGATTTTCTTAAATATTTCATGTTAAAGAGCAATATCTTCGGCAGCTTGACCGGTATACAGACTAAGCAATGGAAAAAAAGGCGACAGCAAGCCTGCGTTTTATCATGCACACTGAACCAGAGGAAATACTGGTCGGCCCGAAACGTCGTCTGTTTACTCCCACCCATAGATGCTGCCCGACCTGCTGCGCCTCTCTAGGTAGGTCTTGCTCGAGATTTCCAGCACCTGCAGTACCTCTTGTGTCAAAAAGGAGATAAACTGCTGCGCTCCGGCCCAATTCAGTGGGGGTGGTTAAAGGTCTGTTTCTGCCTCTATGGTGCTCACATAAAGGGGAAGCAGGGGGAGGGAGAATGGAGCAGAGGCTGATGGAGGGGATTATGCCTTCTGGATGAATACACTAGGACTTAAATGCATTTGGCTCCCGGGACTCTGTCTACACTTCTCGCTGCCTCAGTGAAGCAGCCAGGACCCACAGATTCTAGATACTTTCCTTGTTAATGGCCTTGCACCTTATTGCCCTTTCTCTGTAACTACACCATTTTATTCTTCATTCTGCTACTGTTCTGCCTTGTAACGCAACGGCACGGGAAACAAAGCTTTTCAGCGTGAGAGGGTACATGTGACAAGAATAAAATACTATTGGGCTGCAGGAAACCACAAGCATTTACTCACTGAGTAGACTAAACTGGTTTACAGAAATTGGTTTACAGAAGTGAGCAAGAGGAGAGAAAGATGGAAAAACACACAAAAAGCTGGAGGGACATGCGGGTCAGGCAGCATCTATGCAAGGGAATTGGCGATCAATTTTGTAGGTCAAGACCCTTCATCAGAACTGGAAAGAAAGAGAGGAGATAGCCAGTACAAAGAGTTGGAGGGGAAGGATGGAGAAAGATCTGGCGGTGATAGGTGGACCCAGATGAGGAAGGGTGAGGTGTAAACGGGGGAGCAGAGAGTGGAAACAGTGTCAGAAGCTGAGAGATGGTAGGCGGAAGTGACAAAGTGCTGAAGGTGATGGAATCCGGTAGGAGAGGGAGGTGGGGAAGATCGGACAACTGTGTGAATGATGGGCATATTATCACCTTCCAGTTCTGCCACCATTCCGACTTCTCCTCCATCATCTGCTTATCGCCACCTCATCTGGATTTACCTGTCTCCTATCAACTCTTGCTACACCCCTTCCTCTACCTTTTTTTTTAAAGCTGTCAATCTCCTTTCTTTCTCCAGTCCTGATGAAAGTTCTCGACCAGAAACATCTACTGTCTATTTTCCTCTGTAGATGCTGCCTGCTCCAAATTTTTGTGTGCTGACACAGATTTCGGCATCTACAGTCCCTTTGTGTCACCAGAGAAAGTACGTGATAAGGAGATAACAAACTCCAGCTTGTGAATCTTGAGAGACAGATGTAGGTAGTATCTTAATGTCCAGGACTAGCTCAGAAGAAATTTCCTACAAATAAAAATTGTAGTCATCCAGCATGAAACAGATCCATCACTAAGCATTGTGATACAGTATACAAATTCCATTTACCAGAACTTGGTCCACAACCTTTTATGCCTTGGTTATCCAAGTATCTGCCCCCACAACCAACTCAGGCTATATTTTCCAAATTGCCACGAGCCTCTGAGTGAAGATGATCTTCCTCAGATCACCTTATTCTAAGGTCTATGTTCTCTAATTATAGACACCTCTGTTACAGGGAAAGGGTTCCTGCCGTCCATCCTTTTTATGCTGCTCATAATTTTGTACACCTCTATTTACTTCCCCCTCAGCCTCCTCTGTCACAGCAACAGATTCGGCAGCGCAGTAGAGTCGGCAATTGCGCTTGTGAATTTGTACGTGTCAGCTAATTATTATTTAATCGTGACAGTATTTAACTCCATACCTGTTCTCAAAGTGCTTGTCGAGACTTGGACAGAGCACAGCAATGCTTCACTGCCTGTTTGCTTTTGGCCTTTCAACTGACTCTGAAGTCTAGCGGTATTCATTTAATGTTTAGATTTTCATTTCAGACGCAATGTAGGCTTCGTTTTCCATTTGAGAGTTTTAATTACAGCCCTGTTTGGCCCAGCGTTTATTGTTTTATTTTCCCTTTAACACTGTTCGCATTAAAGTTTGTAAACCATCAACCTGCTTCTGTGTCTCCCACTCCACACTTGGGCCATATCCAGGTTCGGAAGCTCAATTGCCGTATCTACTGCGCTGCCAAATCTGTGGTTGTGACATCCTCTGTTCCAAGAAAATCAAACCCAGCAGTGCATCACTGAAATGCTCACTCTAAGGCAAAATCTGCAAATTCTCCAGTATAATCACATCCTCCCTGTAGAGTGATGAACAGAACTTCACACTGTATTTCATCTGTAGCGGACTAATTTTTTATATAGTTGTACCATATCCTCCCTGCTCTTACATTCTATACCTTTGGCTAATGAAGGTTAGTATCCAGTATGCCTTCTTCATCACTGCAGTACCCCTCTATTCATAGCGCAAAAATGCATCATGTCACGCTTATCAAGATTAAGTTCTGTCTTCCCTTGCTCTGTCCAATTGATCAATATTGTTGGGTAGCTTAAAATATACTTATGATCAATTTTCATGTCATTTGCAAACATATTAATTATCCTCCAAGTCTTTAATGTATATAAGAAACAGTAAAGGCCTCAGCATTCATCCATTTCAATTGCAAAAGCAATCCTCAAATGCCCTTTATTACCAAGTCAGCTTTGGATCCATATTAGAAAGAAATATTAGGAAGAGTAAGCCCATCAGTTTAGATCCCTGACACAAGCTATTTCTATTCCTCTTTCTTTCATTTTTAAAAAAAAACTAAATCACAATGCCATATTAGACCTCGAGGTGAGTTCTGGACAGATTCCAATCAATTTTTTGAATGTGGATTGCCACCTCTACAACACAGCCAGATTCTGGCCTTGATTCAATTTGGCTGCTCCCAAAATTCTCATTATTTCAGCTTTACTGCAAGACTTAACTAATATAGTGCTCTTCTGGCCAGCCTCCTTCAATCTACCCACCATTCTTCTGATGCTTCCCAAGTCCTAACTTACATCATCTCCTTCTACCATGCTTGCTGTCCAAATTTCTGCACTGTTTCACTTCTCTATCACTGTACAAGGCTCCAGCCCTATAACCCTCCAAGTTATCTGAGGTTCTCCAATTGTCCAATACTGGTATTCATGTCTTCAGGTGAGACATTAAGCACAGGAAATCCACCTAAAACTTCCTACCTATCTATTTCCATTTCCCCCATTAAAACACTCCTTAAAACCTATCTGTTGAATCATGTTTTTAGTCATGTGTTCCATTATCTTTTCCAATGTCAATTTACTTTGTTTGATTATACTCCTTTGAAGCACTTTGGGGCATTGTTGTTACACTAAAGGTGCTCCATAATTGAAAGTTGTCAGTGTTTGTCAATGTCCAAACAACAATGAGGACATGAAAGAAATGAAAGTAAGATTAGGCCTTCGTGACTGTCATATGATACAATGAAATCATGGGTGATCTTGTCTGTTGCTAGATATCAGCTTCCATCTGCCTAACACCACCCTCCAAAAGTAAAAGTTCATGGTGAATGATGCACCATCAATAACTCTCTCTGAGATGTGAAGGCGAGATATCGGCTTTTATTGACTGGAAGAAAGAACAAGCAGTGGTTGACCACCATACTACATCCTGGAGACAGAGAGGCCGGGCTCAGGCCTCAATCGCCTTTATACCGGGGTCTGTGGGAGGAGCCACAGGAGCAGTCAGCAGGGGGCGTGACCAGACAGGTATATGTAGTTCACCACAGTGAAATCCTGGAAAGTGTCCAAACCGCTTTTCTTATCTTGGAAAGCCATCTCTCAGGGGAAAAAAAACAGGCATTGATGATGAGTCACTATTCCTTTCAGTACTTAAGCACAGACTCTGAAAGATTAAGAAAGTGAGGGCTTGAAGGTCAAGACTTCAAATGCAGAACAACACCCGTCTTCCATGGTGCGGAAGTGATCTGTCCCCCTTGTACGCTCCTGAGGTTTTGACTACCTACACCCTGTACCTCAACACATAGTTGATGTTTTACCAATACAGTCTCAACAAAATGAATTGGAAGGTTAAACAAAACCTTATTTCTATTCCAGACCAACATACCCATTACTGAGGCCTTAATTATATTCTTCTCCAATGAGCAGACATTGTCGTTTACATGCCTGACACCATACTCCCAAAGCTCTATACCAAATTCTTTCACCTGGAGTGATCATCCCGCTGGGTGGGCAGAGGAAAAGATTCAAGGATGTGTTCAAGTTTTCTCAAAGAATTGCATTGTTCTTGGTGATTTTCTGGCCTATTACCACTTGAAGTTAGAGGGCAAAAGATTAAATTGGAAGTAAGGCCAACTTCAGTCCTGAATGCTTCAATCACCATAAGACCATAAGATATAAGAGCAGAAGTAGGCTATTCGGCCCATCAAGTCTGCTCTGGCATTCAATCATGGACTGATCCAATTCTTCCAGTCATCCCCACTCCCCTGCCTACTCCCCATACCCTTTGATGCCCTGGCTAATCAATAACCTATCTAATTCTGCCTTAAATATGCCCAATGACTTGACCTCCACAGCCATTCGTGGCAACAAATTACACAAATTTACCACCCTTAAACATCTTTAAGCAATCCTTAATTTACAATCCTTAAACATCCATGGCTGTAAGGAGGCCAGAATACCAAAGTTCAAAGTCAATGTATGATTGAAGTATGTATACATTACCATAAAACAGCTTCAGGTTCTTTTCTTTTACAGAAATCAGATTTCTGCTTTAAAACAGAAAATGTTTTAAACAGGCCTGGCAGCACCTATGGAAACAGAAACAGAACTAATGCTTTGGGTCAGTGACTTCTAATAAGAATCATTAAAAATAAAACAAGTTAGTTTTAAGTTGTAGAGAGGATAGGTAAATGATGGAAAGGATGACTGGAATACTTCTGATAGGAAGAGGGTAAGGTTGCAGTGGGTATATGTGAGGTCAACTGTGGGTCTGTTTAGTGGGAAAAATTAAATCAAAGCTACCAGAATGAGAAGAGTTGGGGAGTGAGAGTATAGATAAAGAAACTTGAATCCATGTGAATAACAAGGCTGCAGGGCAAGCTGTGCTAACATTTTCAGTTTTTATTTCAGATTTTTATGCAGTTTTTTATTTTTGAATTTCAGTTCCTTTTTGTGTGAAAATTACTTCTGATTTATCTCAGAGACAGTCCGATTCTGAGCCCAATTAATTCTGATTTCCCTCCTAGATGGTCTAATTTTGAGTCCAATATTACACTCCTTATTCTTATTCTCGTCCATTGTGGAAAATATTGCCTTTGTGTCTACACGATATAATGTTATAAACATTTTGATCAGATTGTCCCCTGACTCGTATATATACTGTATTGCTATGCTTATGGGGGAAATAGCTCTCCAAATACAAAGCTTGATGTTATTGGGGAAAGTGGTCTTTCGCCGATATTGACCCGTTTATAATAGCATAGCAGCCGGATCCCGGTAAGTTTGGACACTTTAACTGGGGCAGTACATTTTTATATGCTTCTAAAACAGATGGTGTGATTCAAGATTGTTGCTTAGTTGTTAATGAATCAACCCTTCCTGTTATTTTATCCATTAAATTAAGTAACGCTTTAGATGATATCTCAGTTTAGGTCGAGTTTCAATAACCCCAAGCCCGCATACTCCACGTCTGCTTGACAATAGTTTTTACATTACAATATAATCATGCACCAATGTGATCGAATTTGCATAACGCCAAGAACTACTGACATTCCATGGAAGAGGGAATAACTGGCTTTCTCACTGGATCATGAGGCTCGTTTCTAAAGGTCACGTTAATACAGACATACGCATGAGCTCATACATTTAAATTTAAGCGATGCAATTTGGCATTCTCTTTCTCTCCGAAGTCGGCCGTAAATGCCGAGTTCGGCCTGACTGCAGGAAAAACGCAAAACGCTTGGTCAATCAGTCTGATAGGTAGTGCCCGTACAACTGAATCGAAACTCACAAAACAAAAACGCCTTTTTGCTTTCGCTGCTAGTTTCGCCGCTTGAGCGGGTTAGCAAGAATTGTGCGCATGTTGACTTTAGTTTACAATCCCTGACGAATACACACGGCGAATATAAGTGGATTTCGGGATGAATTGACAAAGCTGTATAGTTGTTTTTCGGCTGGTTCCCAGTTTCAAAGTACAGGTAATATATTAGATCAGTTATGCCACCTAAATTAAGGGATTCATACATGAGGTTGACAGGGTCTGAGTTTTCTCGTGTACTTCCCCGTATCGCTGAAAAACGGGAAGGCCCGGTTTCACTTCTGCTGAGCCCTTTGACCTAGTTTTTGAAGGTTTTCAATAAAACTTTCAAAAATGAATCATTTCTTTTGTTTTTGAGCCCTTCTGAAGAATCAGGAAAGAAAACCTTTGTGGTGAGACTTGCCCTGGATAATTCCGAAGACTCACTGCCCTTTAAGCGTCCTTCTTGCTCATTTCTGTTCAAAATGACAGCGGGTGTAGTAAGATAAGATGAAGCAGGGAAGGAATCAGAAGAGGGTAGTGAGGGAGGGGTGAAGGAGGACGTGGGCATGGACGAGATGCTGTGTCTATGTCCCTCTATGCTTAGAACATCTGCCCATGGGGTCCATATATATGCAAAGTCTGTGCATAGGATTTAGGCCTCTCTTAAGACCCAATGATAGTTGTGCAATAGCCACACCATAAGACATAGGAGCAGAATTGGGCCATGCAGCCCATCGAGTCTGCTCCGCCATTCAATCATGGCTGATCCCTGATCCCACTCAACCCCATACACCTGCCGTCTCACCATGTCCCATACAGCATGACAGCACAGAAACAGGCCCTTCTGTTCATCTGCTTCATGCAAGCTGGGTCTTCTGCCTGGTTTCATCTATCTGCACCAGGAATATAGCCTTCCATACCTTTCATTTCAACCTGCATCTACCACTTCCACTGGCAGCTTGATCTGCATTTACCCCACCCTTTGAGTGAAGAAAATCCCCCTCAGATTCCCCTTGACTATTTCACCTTTCATCCTAAACCTATGACCTCTAGTTCTAATCTCATTGAAGCTGAGGGGGAAAGCCTGCATGCACTCACTCACCCAATCCCCTTTATTCTCCTGAAGTCCTACCCTATTCAGGACCTCAAGCCTCAGCAGCGCCCTTGTAGATTTTCTCTGCACTCTTTCAATATAATTGATAGATTTCCTGTAGGTAGAGGACCAAAACTTCACACAGTGCTCTGAAATAGGCCCTACCAATGTCTTATACAAATTCAACATAATAATTCAACTTTTGTACTCAATGCCCTGAGTTTTGAAGGCCAATGTTCTAAAAGCTGTCCTTACAACCCAATCTACCTGTGACACCCCTTTCAAGGAATTATGGAACTGTATTCCCAGATCCCTCTGTTTTACCACACTCCTCAGTGTCCTACCATTCACTCTGTAAGTTCTACTCCTGATTGGTCCTCCCAAAGTGCAATACCTCACACCTGTCTGCATGAAATTCCATTTGGCATTTTTCAGCCCATTTTCTCAGCTAGCGAGATCATTCTGCAAACTTTGATAGCCTTCCTTACTGTTCACTATCCCACCAAACTTGGAATCATTCACACATTTGCTGACCCAGTTTATCACATTAACATTTAATCATTAATATAGATGATAAATAACAATGGATCCAGCACAGATCCCCATGGCACACCACTAGTCCCAGGCCTCCAGTCAGAGAGACAACCATCTCTGGTTTCTCCTGCTAAGCCAACATTGAGTGCAACTGCCTTCTTCATCCTGAATGCCAAGCAAGTTCACCTTCTGGATCAACCTCCCATTCAGGACTATGTCAAAGGCCTTGCAGACAATGCCCAATACCTTCATCAACCTTCTTGGTAACGTCCTCAAAAAAGCATTGTGGTTAGACAAGACCTGCCACACACCAAGCAGACCCTGTCCAAATACTTAGGTATCCTGTCCCTTAGAGTACCCTCCAGTAATTTACCCACTACTGCTGTCAGGCTCACTAGTTTATAATTCCCTGGCTTATTCACTCTGCAGCAGAATAACATTAGCTATCCCCCAGTCCTCCAGCCCATCACTGATGGCTAAGGATGTGTTAAATATCTCTGCCAGGGCCCCTGCAACTTCTGCGCTCGACTCCATGTCATTTTGTATGGCAACATAATCAGGCTGCATGGTATAAACTTACAACAGATCCAAAACTGGCCCTCCATGTGGCTCTGTAGATAATCCTCGGCGGCAGAGATGTACAACAACACTGCCTGTAACCTGGTGGTCGGGTTATCCTTCAACCTACCATTAGTTCGGCTTGTTCAGCACCGGTAGTGTGGGCCGAAGGGATTGTTCTTGCGTTGCACTTCTCTACGTACAATCAAGCAAGGGGATACATCCCAATTTTATGATGAATGACACGCTCTGAGCAACACCAGGCACACCTAAAGATGAAATGCCGATTTGGTGAAGATGCCTCACTTTATTAGGTACACCTGCTCATTAATGTAAATATTTAATCAGCCAACCATGAGGCAGCAACTCATTGCACAAAAACATGCAGACACGATCAAGAGTTTCAGTTGTTCAAAGCAAACATCAGAACAGGGGAGAAATGTGATTTCAGTGACTAACTGTGGAATGATTGTTGGTGACAGATGGGGCAATTTTCTGGAATTTTTACACATAACAGTCTCTAGAGTTACAGAGAATGGTACAAGAAACAAAAAACATCAGTGAGTGGCAGTTCTGTAAGCAAAAATGCATTTTAATGAGAGAGGTCGGGGAGAATGCTGGATTGTGCATAATTAGGCACTTGGCAAGAGCCAATAAAAAGGTTAGGCTGAAGAGGAGTGGACATTGTGGGAGTGGGCCAGAGTTAGAACAGGGAGCTCAGGCTTTGGCTCATAGGGGCTTCGGTGGGGAGATGCAAATGCTGTAGGTAGATTTTTTAATTTAATTTTTCTTTCTTTCTTTCATATTGCACTATCAGAGTAGTGGGGATGCCAGACAGGCATCTGCCTTATTTTCACCATGGACGTCCAGTCCCTATATACCTCCATCCCCCACCAGGACGTTCTCAAAGCTCTTCACTTCTTTTTGGAGGAGAGTGGTCTCCTCCATCTAGCGGAATTAGTTCTTACTCTCAATAATTTCTCCTTTGGCTCCTCCCACTTCCTCCAAATCAAGGGTGTAGCCATAGGCACCCACATGGGTCCCAGTTATGCCTGCCTTTTTGTTGGCTTTGTGGAACAGTCCAAGTTCCAAGTCTATACGGGTATCCGTCCCCCTCTTTTCTTTCTTTGCATCGACGACTGCATTGGCACATGCTGAGCTCGTTGACTTCATTAACTTTGCCTCCAACTTTCACCCTGCCCTCAAATTTACCTGGTCCAATTCTGACACTTGCCTCCCCTTTCTTGATCTTTCTGTCTCCATCTCTGGAGATGGCTTATCTACTGATATCTACTATAAGCCTACAGACTCTCACAGCTGTAGGCTGGATCTTCCCACGCTGTCTCTTGCAAAAATGCTATCCCCTTCTCACAATTCCTCCATCTCCACTGCATCTGCTCTCAGGATGAGGCTTTTCATTCCAGGATGAAGGAGATGTCTTCCTTTTTTAAACAAAGGGGCTTCCCTTCTTCCACCATCAACTCTGCTCTCAAGCGCTTCTCTCCCATTTCCCTTACATCTGCCCTCACCCCATCCACCCGCCACCCCACTCGGGATAGGGTTCCCCTTGTCCTCACCTACCACCCCACCAGCCTCCAGGTTCAACGTATAATTCTCCGTAACTTCCGCCACTTCCAACGGGATCCCACTACCAAGCACATCTTTCCCTCCCCCCCCCCCCTTCTGCTTTCCGGAGGGATCGCTCCCTACGCAACTCCCTTGTCCACTCGTCCCCCCCATCCCTTCCCACCGATCTCCCTCCTGGCACTTATCCTTGTAAGCGGAACAAGTGCTACACCTGTCCTTACACTTCCTCCCTCACCACCATTCAGGGCCCCAGACATTCCTTCCAGGTGAGGGGACACTTCACCTGTGAGCCAGCTGGTGTGGTATACTGCATCCGGTGCTCCCGGTGTGGCGTTTTATATATTGGTGAGACCCAACACAGACTGGGAGACCATTTCGCTGAACACCTACGCTCTGTCTGCCAGAGAAAGCAGGATCTCCCAGTGGCCACACATTTTAATTCCACGTCCCATTCCCATTCTGATATGTCTATCCATGGCCTCCTCTACTGTCAAGATGAAGCCACACTCAGGTTGGAGGAACAACACCTTATATACTGGCTGGGTAGCCTCCAACCTGATGGCATGAACATTGACTTCTCTAACTTCTGTTAATGCCCCTCCCCTTTTTACCCCATCCCTGAAATATTTAGTTGTTTTTTCTCTCTCTCTGCCCATCACTCTGCCTGTTCTCCTACTCCCTCTGGTGCTCGCCCACCTCCTCCTTTCTTTCTCCCGAGGCCTCCCGTCCCATGATCCTTTCCCTTCTCCAGCTCTGTATTACTTTCACCAATCACCTTTCCAGCTCTTAGCTTCATCCCACCCCCTCCGATCTTCTCCTATCATTTCGCATTTCCCCCTCTCCCCACTACTTTCAAATCTCTTATTATCTTTCCTTTCAGTTAGTCCTGACGAAGGGTCTCGGCCCGAAACGTCGACAGTGCTTCTCCTTATAGATGCTGCCTGGCCTGCTGTGTTCCACCAGCATTTTGTGTGTGTAGGTTAAGAATCGGATGATTTAGCAGATGAATGTGTGGTTGAGGAATTGGTGCAGGAAGCAAGGTTTCAGATTTCTGGACCATTGGGAGAAGGAAGGTATGACCTGCACAAAAAGGATGGGGTACACCAAAACACAAGGGGGACCAACGTCTTTGCCAGGTTTGCTAGCGCTGTTGGGGGATGAGAGTCGGAGAACAGGACTGAGGATGGGAAGTTGGTATACAATAGATGCAATGTGTAGTGAGATTGTGAGGAAGGACAGGCAGATGACGGTGAAAATTGCAGTCAGTGGATGAGTTCAAGTGTAACATGGGAGCAAAATAGCAAAGAGTGATGAATACAAGATAGAAGATATTATACTTGAATGCATGCCATATATGGAATAAAGTAGATGATCTTGTAGTGCAATTCAAAATTGGCAGGTATGATGATATGGGCATCACTGAGTTGTGGCTGAAAGAAGATATAATATTTGGTGCTTAAAATCCACAAATACACCTTGTATCAAAAGGACAGGCAGGAAGGCAGAGGGGTTGATCTGTTAATTAAAAATTGAAATCAGATCCTTAAAAAGTGGTGACAAAGGATCGGAAGATATAGAATCCTTGTGGGTAGGGTTACAAAGTTACAAGGGTAAAGAGAGCCAGAGCTATATGTAAGTCCTCCGAATAGTAGCCAGGATGTGGGTAGAAATTACAATGAGAGATAGAAAAGGGATGAAAAAAGGGGAATGCTACAATTGGCATAGGGGATTTCAGTATGCAGGTCGATTGGGAATATCAGGTTGGTGCTGGATCCCAAGAGTTTGAATTTGTAGAATGCCTACAAGGTGGAATTTTAGAAAAGCTTGTGGTTGACCCCACTAGGGAAAAGGCAATTCTGGATTGTGTAATGAACCAGGTTTGATTAGGGAGCTTAAAGGGAAAGGATCCCTTATAGGAGGCAGTGATCATAATCAGATAGAATTCACCCTGCAGTTTGAGAGGGAGAAATTAAAGTCAAACGTGTCTGTTTTACAGTAAAGGGAATTATGGAGGTATGAGAGCAGAGCTACCCAAACTTGATAAGAAGGGGACATCAGCAAGGATGACAGTAGAACAGCAATGGCTGGAGTTTTTGGGAGCAATTTGGAAGGTGAAGGATTGATACGTCCCAAAGAAGAAGTATTCTAAAGAGAGGTTGAAGCAAATGTAGTTAACAAGGGAAGTCAAAGACAGCATAAAAGCAAAAGAGAGGGCACATAATATAGCAAAAACTAGCAGGAAGTTAGAGGATTGGGAAGCTTTTAAAAACCAACAAAAGCCAACTATAAAGCCATAAGGGCAGAAAAGATGAAATATGAAAGTAAGCTAGCCAATAATATACACGAGGATATTAAAAGTTTTTTCCAGATATATAAAGAGTAAAAGAGGAGAGAGTGGGTATTAGACTGCTGGAAAATGACACTGGAGTGGTAGCAATGGAGGACAAGGAAATGGCAGGTGAACTGAAGAAAGTATTTTGCATCATCTTCACTGTGGAAGACATTAGCAGTATGCCAGAAATTCAAGAGTGTCAGGGGGCAGAAGTGAGTGCAGTTACTATTACTAAGGAGAAGGTGCTTGGGAAGTTGGAAGTTCTGAAGGCAGATAGATCACCTGCACCAGACGGACTACTCCCCAATGTTCTGAAAGGGGTAGCTGTAAGAGATTAGGGAGTATTCTGGATGTATGTGAATATAGCAGGTATTAATTCAAGCAAGAGCCATTCTTCAGTTCTTAATGTAAAATATAAATTACAAGCAGTAAATGGAAGATAAAAGCTGACTAAGAGATATGGTTTGCAAAATGGTGACCATGAGATATTTGAGTATGCATCAGCCAAATATTAAGAGTTGTGTTAGTTGGCCAGCATCAGTCCTGGCAACTATGGGTGTAAGTAATTTGCACCATTGTAACTTGAGTTAAAAGAAGCTTGCAGTCCAGACTGATATGGTAATGTCAACAGGTTTCCCCAGCAAAGGTATTTGCAAATTCAAAGGTTGGCTGGCACTAAAGATATGCAATTCAATGGAAGCATTGTCAACTCAAAGTATTGAAGAAAACAAATGTCATTGCAATGATTGAAATTGTATTGAATGATCTACTATGACCATTGATATTCAGGTTATAAAAATGCAAAGTACTTTTGAGTTTGTGAGACTCTCCAGAGAAGGTCTCCAGGAGAACGTCTGCTTGTGACGAATAAAGACTTCTGTATAGCCAGCATCAGTGTCTCTCCAGTGACTTTGACCACAGTCACAACATTAGTAATGATCTTTCAAGAATCACTAGGTTCTGGAGTAGTTCTGGAGGACTGGAAAATTGCAACTGTCACTCCATTCTTTAAGAAGGGAAGGAAGCAGAAGAAAGGAAATTATAAGCCAATTAGCCTGATGTAAGTGGTTGGGAAGATGTTGATATTAGGGACAAGGTCTCAGTGCACTTGGAGGCACATGGTAAAAATAGGCCATAGTCAGCATGGGAAAACCTTGCCTGACAAACCTGGTGGAATTCTTTGAAGAAATAATATGCAGGATAGACAAAGGTTGTTGTTGTGTACTTGAATTTTCAGAAGACCTTTGACAATGTGCCACACATGAGGCTGCTTAACATGTTTTGAGCCCATGATATTACAGGGAAGATTCTAGCATGGATCAAGAGTGGCTGATTGGCAAAGGGCAAAGAGTGAGAATAAAGGGACCCTTTTTCTGGTTGGCTGCCGATGACTAGTGGTGTTCTATAGGGGTCTGTGTTGGGACCGGTTCTTTTTACGTTATATGTCAATGACTTTGATGACAGAATTGATGGCTTAGTTGCGAAGTTTGCAGATGATACAAAGATATGTGGAGGAACAGGTCGTATTGAGGAAGTAGAGAGGCAACAGAAGGACTGACAGATTTGGAGAATGGTCAAAGAAATGGCAGATGGGATACAGTGTTGGGAGGTGTATGGTCATGTTCATGCACTTTGGTAGAAGAAATGAAAGGGTTGGCTATTTTATAAATGGAGAGAAAATACAAAAAAAAAGGAGACACAAAAGGACTTGGGAGTCCTTGTGCAGGATTCCCTGAAGGTTAATTTGCAGGTTGAGTCTGTGATGAGGAAGGCAAATGCAATGTTAGCATTCATTTCAAGAGGACTAGAATATAAAAGCAAATATGTAATGGTGAGACTTTATAAAGCACTGGTGAGGCTTCACTTGGAGTATTGTCAGCAGTTTGAAGCCCCTTATCTTAGAAAGGATGTGCAGAAACTAGATAGGGTTCAAAGGAGGTACACAAAAAAAATTCCAGAATCAATGACTTGTCATATGAAGAGCATTTGATGGTTCTGGACTGATTTCACCTGAATTCAGATGAATGAGGGATGACCTCATTGAAACCTATTGAATAGTGAAAGGACTTGATAGAGTGGATGTGGAAAGGATGTTTCCTATGGTAGGAGAGGTTCAGCTCAGAGGACACAGCCTCAGAATAGAGGGGCGTCCTTTTAGAATGGAGATGAGGAGGAATGTCTTTAGTCAGAGAGTGGTAAATCTCTGGAATTCATTGCCACAGACGGCTGTGGAGGACAAGTCTTGATGTGGATTTAAAGCAGAGATTGATAGATTTTTAATTGGTCAGGGCATGAAGGATTATGGTGAGAAGGCAGGAGATTGGGCAGAGAGGAAAATTGATCAGCCATGATGAACTGGCAGAGCACACTTGTTGGGTCAAACGGCCTAATTCTGCTCCTATATCTTCCATCCATGCTAATATTTTTCCTTTAATACCTTGGGCTCTTACCTTGTTAAGCAGCCTCATGTGTGGTACCTTGTCAAAGACCTTCTGAAAATCCAAGTATACAACGTGCACTGACTCCTTTGTCTATTCTGCTTGTTATTTTCTCAAAGAATTGCAACAGATTTTTAGGCAAGGTTTCCTCTTAAGGAAATCATGCTGATTTTGGCAGTGTTCATGGGTTCATTTCCATTAAGTAATCTGATAGCAGAGGGAAAGAAGCTCTTCCTGAAATGTTGAGTATGTGTCTTCATCCTTGCTGGTAGCAATGGGAAGAGAGCATGTCCTGTGTTACTGGGATCCTTAATGATAAATGCTGACTTTTTGAAGCATCAGCTTTTGAAAGTGTCCTCAATGCAGGGGGGGAGGTTAGTGCCCATGATGGATCTGGCAGAGTTTACAACTTACTGCAGCTTCTTCTGATCCACTGAAGTGGCCATTCAATACCAGACAGTGATGCAACCAGTTAGAATGCTCACCAAGGTGCATCTGTAGAAATTTGCGAGTGACTTTGGTAACATACCAATTCTCCTCAAACTCATAATGAAATATAGCTGCTGTTGTGCCTTCTTTGTAATTGCATCGATCTGTTGGGCCTCAAAGATGCTGACAGCAAGGAACTTGAAACTGCTCTCCCTTTCCACTTCTGATCCCTCGATGAGGACTGTTGTATGTTCCCTTGACTTCCTCTTCTTGAAGTCTACAATTAATTCCTTGGTCTTACTCATGTTGAGTGCAAGATTGTTGTTGTGGCACCACACAACTAGCTGATCTATCTTGATCCTATATGCCTTCACATCACCTGAATTTCTGCCAAATAGTTATGCCATCGGCAAATGAATGGATAGAACCGAGCTACACACACTCATGGGTGTAGAGAGAGTAGAGCAGTGGCTAAGCACACATCTTTGAGGTGCATCAGTGTAGATGGTCAGTGAGGAGGAGATATTATTTCTGATCTGCAGTGAGTGTGGTCTCCTGGTGAGGATGTCAAGGATCCAATTATAGAAGAACATGAGGACACCCAGGTTTTGGAGCTTTTTGATTGAACTGAGAGTACAATTGTGTTGAATGCTGAGTTGTTTTCAATAAACAGCAGCCTGGCATAGCTATTGCTGTTGTCCAGGTGACTTAAGGCCAAGATGAGAGCCGGTGAGTTTGCATCCAATATAGACCTTTTGGGGCAACAGGCAAATTGCAACAGGGCCAGGTCTTTGTTTATATTGATTCTAGCTTTGACCAACCTCTCAAGACATTTCATCATTGTAGATGTGAGCAATATTCATTGAGGCAGCTCACCCTGCTTTTTTTGGGCACTGGTTTGATTGTTGCCCTTTTGAGCAGGTGAGAACATTCAACTGCAGCAGTGAGAGATTGGAGTTGTCCTTGAACACTTCCACCAAATGGGTGGCACAGGTTTTTAGCGCCTTGGGTACACCATTAGGACCTGATTCCTTGCACGATTTCACGATCATAAAAGATATTTTGACGTTGGTCTCTGAGACAGAGATCACAGGGTCACCAGATGCACAGAGATTTTAATCTCCCTTTCAAAGTGTGTGTAAGAGGCATTGCGCTCATCTGGAAGTGAAGCATCATAGCCATTCACGCTGTTAGGTTTTACTCCGTAAGATGTAATGGCCTCCAAACCCTGCCAGCACTGGCGTGCATCTAATTCTTTCTCTAGCCTCAATCGGAATTGTATTTTGCCCTTAAAATAGCCTTCTGTAGGCCGCACCTGGACTTCTTGCGTAATTCTGGGACAACATTCTTGAATGCCACAGATCTAGCCCTCAGCAGACTATGAATCTCCTAGTTCATCCATAGCTTTTGGTTTGGGTATGTCCAGTATTTTCTCGAAGGTAGGCACTCATCCACACAGGTCTTGATGAAGTCGGTGACAAATGTGGCATACCTAATCAGACACGAAGATGAATCCCTGAATATTGTCTAGTCCACTGACTCAAAGCAGCCCTATAAGCATTCCTCCACATCCCTTAACCAGCGACCCTCACCACTGATGCCGAGGTCTTTAGTCTCTGCCTATACACTGGGAGTTAAAGTACATCCAGATGATCGGACTTTCCAAAGTATGGGTGTGGGATGGCACAGTAGGTGTTCTTGATGGTGGTATAACAGTGGACAAGTGTGTTGGCTACACAGGTTCCACATCTCAAAGACAAAGTTTTTTTATATCAGAGTACTATATGTCAGCACAATCAACCCTGAGATTCTTTTTCCTGTGGTTATACTCAGTAAATGTATAGAATAGTAACTAAAACAGGATCAATGAAAGATCAAGTAGAGAAAACAATATATAAATAAATAGCAATAAATAATGAGAGCATGAAATAACAAGATAAAGAGTCCTTAAATTGAGATAATTGGTTGTAAGAATATCTCAATAGATGAGTGTAGTTATCCACTTTTGTTCAAGGGCCTGATGGTTGAGGGGTAGTAACTGTTCAAGGGCCTGATGGTTGAGGGGTAGTAATTGTTCAAGAGCCTGATGGTTGAGGGGTAGTAACTGTTCTTGAACCTGGTGGTGCGAGTCTACAATCAGTTCCTTGGTCTTGCTGACATTGAGTGAGAGGTTGTTGTTACAAGACAGCTCAGCCAAATTTTCAATCTCCCGCCCGTATGCTGAATCATCACCACCTTTGATACGACCCACAACAGAGGTGTCATCAACAAATTTGTATATGGTGTTGGAGCTGTGCTTAGCCACAGAGTCATAGGCGTAAAGTGAGTAGAGCAGGGTCTAAGCACACATCCCTGTGGTGCTCTTGCGCTTACGGAGATCGTGGAGGTGTTACTTTTACCAATCCAAACTCTCTGGAGTCTGCAATTGAGGAAATCCAGGATCCAATTACACAAGGAGGTATTGTGGCCCAGGTCCTGGAGTTTACTGATTAGTTTTGAGGGGACGGTGGTATTAAATGCTGAGCTGCGATCGATAAAGAATGTCCTGATGTATGTATCTATGTTGTCCAGATGTTCCAATGTTGTGCAAAGAGCCAACGAGATAGCACCTGCTGTGAACCCTTTGCTCCAGTAGGAAAATTGGAGCAGATCCAAGTCACTGCTCAGACAGGAGCTGTTATGTTTCATCACCAGCCTCTCAAAACACTTCATCACTGTGGATGTAAGTGCAACTGGGTGATAGTCATCGAAACAGGTTACCATGCTCTTCTTGGGTATAATTGAAACCTTCTTGAAGCAAATGGCTACCTCACTCTGCCGAAGCGAGAGGTTGAAGATATCCGTAAGCACACCAGCCAGTTGGTTAGCACTGGCCTTTAGTACTTGGCCAGGTAACCTGGCTGGACCAGAAACTTTCCTTGGATTCACTCTACTGAAGGCAGCCTGCATGTCATCTTCAGATACTGAGACCAAAGAAGATGTGGGGGTTTGATGATTCCTCCCTCTTCTGATGGTCAAAGCAAGCATTGAAGGCATTAAGCTCATATGGAAGCAAAGCCCTGCTGTCGCTCATGTCACTTAATCCAACTTTGTAAGATGTTACAGCATTCAAACCCTGCATCCCTCATTGATTTAAGTTTAGTCCAGCAGTAGTTGTTCAGACTTGCTCAGGTTGGCCTGGTTGAAATCTCCCGCAACGATAGGGAAGACATCGGGATGCTGGGTTTCCTGCCTGCTGGTTATGTGCTTAGCTCCTCCGATGCCTGTCTGACATTGGCCAGATACCAGTGATAAAGTAAGATCAACAACCAGATGAGGGCAGTGGATAATACAAAGGCTACAGGACCAGACAACAACCCAAATGTAATACTGTTGTATATGTTCATGTTGGAGAATTACGGCCTTGTGGGGAGTGGTGGTGAAGAGGATATTGGGTTTCAGTTGAAATGTAAAATCAAATTCAGTCTGTTCAATGCACCCACAGCAGCATTTGAAGAAGAGCAGGTTATCTAACCAGTTACTTTCCCTATGGGATTTATCTATGCAAATATGTACAGTATATTGTAATCTTCACTATAAATAAAGAAATTTGAATGTTTAAGTCAACAACATTTAGTGTTTGATTACCTCCAGCCAATTCCAATCATGAAAATTGTAAGCTCAATTGCTGACTTAACAGCCAAAAAGACTGTAGTATCAAGTCCAAATCTGATGGGCTGAATGGCTTTCTACTGCGCCATATCTAACTTTCACTGTATACTATGAAGGATCATTAAAATAATTACAGCCAAAGATCTTTTCAAGGAAAAAAAACTTCTACTTTGATTTGCAAACACGAGGAAATCTGTAGATGCTGGAAATTTAAACAACGCACACAAAATGCTGGTAGAACACAGCAGGTCAGGCAGCATCTATGTTTATAGGAGACAATGGCCTGGTGCTCTTTAGTGGGGTCATGATCAACGGGTAAATAAGAGGAGGTATCAGAGAGTTGTTGCCGTGCCTCGGCCAGGTAGAGGTCAGTACGCCAGACAACAACAGCTCCCCGCTTATCAGCGGGTTTTATAGTGAGGTTGGGATTGGTGCAGAGGGAGCGGAGAGCAGAGTGTTCGGATGCTGACTGGCCTGCTGTGTTCTACCAGCATTTTGTGTGTGTTTTTACTTTGATTTGTTTAGTTTAAAAAGGCTCCTTTATCAAGCAGTTCCAAGCACAGAGAATGTTTAAACCATTTTGGAAAGGATACAGTAAATGCAGGGCCCTTCAGAGCAGTGATGTACAGAGGAATCTTGGAGTGCAAGTCCATGGTTCCCCGACAGTGCTAAAACAACTGCATAGGGTGGTGAAGATGGTGTACTGCATGCTTGTCCTTCTTTAGTTGGGAAGTCATGTTACAACTGTATAAAACTTAGATTAAACCACATTTAGTGTATGTGTCCATTTCTGATCATCACACGATAGGAAGGATGGGGAGGCTTTAGAGAAGATGCCGAAGATGTTTACCAGGTGTTGCCTGAATTGAATGCTTATTAACTAAGGAGAGACTGAATAAATGTGGTTTGATTTTTCAGGAGTGTTGGAAGCAACTGATTGAATTGAATTACATTATGAGAAAGAATCAATAGAGTAGGTCCAGAGACTTTTCCCCAAGGTGAAAATATCAAATAGAAAAGAGCTTAAGCAAGAGGAGGAAAATTTAAAGCAGATTTGCATTGCAAATTGTTTTTTTCCCTCCACAGTGAGTGCAGGCGCCTGGAATGCACTTTCCAGAGGAAGTGGTAGAAGCAGATATGAAAGCAGCATTTGAGAGACGTTTAGACAGACACATGACCACAGAGAATAGAGGGATACACACCATGTGTAGGCAGAGTGGTTTAGATTTACTTGGCATCATGGTCGGTGCATTTATGATGGACAAAGTGACATGTACTGTTCTTACTATGTTCTTTAATCATAAAAGGACTAGAGAAGGCCATTGATTGGAAATATATTTCTTCAACTCCTGTGGAAGAGAGGTTGAATCAGGGTGACGTAATGTCACCCATAACATACGGAATGGCAGGTTGGCCACATGGCCTGATCCAATATTTACAATGACAGCAGAAACTCTATTACCATCACTCCATTATTCAAACACATTTTGCATTCGCTTTTAGGAACAGACCAAACCCAGCTTTTGTTTCAATAATCATTAGATTCAGCAGAATAGCAGACGTCTGAAATGTTACTCCTTCTCATTTGAGCCCATTTATTAAAGCAAAGAATAGCTCAATCCATATTTGGGCTTGATGTTTCTGAAGGGAACAGCTGAAATCCTAGCTAAGACTTTCCACTTCTGAGGTTTCATTTTGACTTTGTGCTTATTGTAAAACAACCAACAGTTAAGCCCTAGCCGGTCTTACATCACTTCTGTTATATATATACATATCTACTGACCTTAGTGCAGAAACTCTTGCTTGAATACTTATTTGACCACGTACTATAGACCAAGAAAATTCCATTTTGAATTTCTCATAGAGGAACATTCAGTTACCGTAATTAAGTCCATTTGAAAACCATCACACCAGAAACACTTTGCCTCACACTTTTACAAAAGGATGGTATACACAAGAGACAGAAGATGCTGGAATCTGGAGCAATAAACATCTGCTAGAGGAACTTAGAGCATTGAGCAGCCTTTAAGTGAGAAAAAGAATTGTCATTCTCACACCTCTTCCATTTCTCGTACTTCCGCTGTCACCCCACTGCCTCCAGTCTGAACAGAGACGGTGTTGTTCCGGTCCTCACCTTTCCCGTACCAGCACATCATCCTTTGTTCATCCAGGATCCCACCATCTCATCCTCTATTCCTGTCTTCCACAGGGACCCCTCCCCCATGAGTCTCTGGTCCATTCATCCGTCCTTGATTCCTGATACTTACCCCTGCAGTCACACACACACAGAGGAAGTAATACTTGTTCTCTATTACTTTTTCTCTCAGCTAAACAGTCCTTCCAGGCGAGGCAAAGGTTCATGTGCATCTCTCCCAACCTCACCTGATGCATTCAGTGCTCCTGATGTGACCTCCTCCACACCATTGAGCCCGAGAGCAGACCGGACAACTATTTTGCAGAACTCCTACACTTGGTCAATGTTCCCAATTGCATGACATTGCAGTTCTCCTTCCCATTCCCAGGTTGGCCTGTCCATTCTTGTCAGTGAGGCACAACTAAAATTACAGGAACAGCACCTCACAATTCACCTGGATGGTCCACAACCTAATATCAAGCACAGTGAGTTTTCCAGTTGTAAGTAACCTCCCCTCCAGCTTTTCCCTCCTTCCAACCCTCCTGGGGTTCTTCCAAATGTGCACCTTTTTCCTCGAACCACATATCTTTACCATCAACCACCTTTGTCACTCTCCCCCTCCGGTTTCTATCCATCTACTACACACTACTACCCACAGGCTCCCTCAGCATCCACCTATTACCTCTTTCCCCATAGTTCCCATAACAACTTCTTTACTTATCAGGTTACAGCACTGATAACCTTCAGAATCAGAATCAAAATCAGGTTTAATATCACCAGCATATGTTGTGAAATTTGTTAACTTAGTGCCAGCAGTACAATGCAATGCAGGTACATGATATAAATATAGAAAATAAATACACACACACACACACACACACACACACACACACACACACACACACACACACACACACACACACACACACACACACACACACACACACACACACACACACACACTAGTTATATTAAAAATATTGCAAAAACAGAAATAAATAAATAAAACAAGTGAGGTTGTGTCCAAAGCTTCAATGTCCATTTAGGAATCGGGCGGCAGAGGAGAAGAACCTGTTCCTGAATCACTGAGTCTGTGCTTTCAGGCTTCTGTACCTTTCTGTACCTATTTATCTCACTCTAGCTGCTTTCTCCAACCTTCATGCTCTTTTCCCTTCACCTCTCATGTTTTTCTTTATCTGCTTCCATCTACCATTCACCTGCCACTATCCCCCAACTCCCCCCTCTCCTCCCCGAGCTGGCACTACCTTCTTGCTATTGCCTCTCACTTCCCAGACTCCTCCCTCACCACTTCCTTTCTCCTCTTTATTCTGTCCATTCTGCCCCTCCACTCTGAGTCCTGATGCAGGATTTTGACACAAAATGTCAACAATTTCTCTCTTCCCACAGATACTGCTCAACCTTCGGAAGTTTTCCTGTTAAACAAAAGGCCTTTACAAAGTGTGCCTTTACAATGTTGACCAACACATATCACTTTGGTGAGTGAGTATATGTTGCTAGATCGAATTGAACAGTCAGCATAAACCAACTTAACAGATAAGGAAATAGGGCAAAAACAAAAAGTGGGTTAATTTTTTTAAATGTTAAAGAACTGGCATTCCATTGGGAATTGTTTTCACACATTTTAAGTGAATCTACACAGGCACTATTGTGATATTTATATCTGTAAGTGAAGTCACAGTACTACAATACATTTCTAAATTCTAAATTAGTTTTAAAATCATAAATAATGGGCCAGATTTTGCTGAACTACCAGCAAGTCCAGGATAATTAGGCATTTGTCATTAAAGGCACGTCTTAAATTTACTGGCAAATTGCAGGTGTGTGTTTGAAAATGCTCAGCCGCAGCATCTCCAAGGGATCAAACAGCCTAGTGCTGGCCTACTCAGAATCCTTTGTCATAAACAAGAGAAAATCTGCAAATGCCAGCAATCTAATCAACGGACACAAAATGCTGGAGGAACTCAGCAGGCCAGGAAGCATCTATGGAAAAGAGTATAGTCAACATTTTGGGCCAAAGCAGGTTCCAAAGCCAAACTCCACCACTATCAATGCAGGTGTCCGAGGTTGTTGGAGGCTTCAGTGATGCAGTGGAGTCTGGGTTTTGAATCTGCTTCAGCCTGAAACATCAAATGTATCTTTTTTCCCAGCCTTGCCAAAGGGTCTCGGCCCGAAACGTCAACTGTACTCTTTTCCATAGATGCTGCCTGGCCTGCTGAGTTCCTCCAGCATTTTGTGTGTACTGATGAGAACCCCTTGTATTCACTCTGGGAAACTGGGTCTTAGATCCTGAGAAGTTCAATTTTGTACAGTACTGGAATGGGATTGATATGATTACAGAGACTTGAGGGAACAAACAGTCCCCTCTTATGTCATGACAGTAATGTTCATAATAATTAAAGCAATTAAAACAACAGTAATAAGAATTTCTCTCTCCATTGATTTCATAGGACTTTAGGATTGCAGGGTGGACAGATTTCATTTTCAAAGTGTTTCAGGTTATTTTAAAGAAAAAATTCTTAGTCTTCATAAAATTCTTTAGTTCATTTTTAATAGTGCTGTATTGATTCTGAATGTCCACCATACAATGTTGGGGTGAATTAAATTTGTCATGAGATGCACTTTGTTAAGAGTTAACAGCTGCAACAGGAAAGATATCCATTTCTCAGTACTTGCTAATATCTCTGCCAAAACTACCCAACCCCAGCCTCACACATCGACATGAAGAATCCCTGAATTTTCTGCTTTTTCAGAAATTTAGGGAAGTTACTTAGGTTACTCCTCATTGATGTAGGACTGAGTTTTGTTTTCTTAAAATTCATGGTCATTCTTAGCAAAGTTAAGGGCAGGATTTTATCAAATGTCAAAGGCTTTGAGGGAGTTTTGGGGGTTTGACTACCCCACTGAATCATATGAGATCATACTGGTGTTTAAGTATCGTTGCTGGAGTACAGATTATTTTGCTTCTGGATCAGTTACTGTGGCCACTAACTGTAGCCAGTGGGCCCTCAAGAACTACCCCAGTTAGTATTTCTTTTCCTCGTGCATCTACATCTACATCCACTGCAATTACTTTTAAGACAGTATAGATACTTTTAGAAGTCAACTCTTGTGGTGTGGTTCTCAGAATTCATTGTTCATTTTGAGAAGAGGTTCCTAAGAGGTTGTGGTGTTCCCACCCAAATGCTCACATATTTTTTACGTGTGTGGAAAATTCACGAGTTTGGGAGGTGATGCCGTGTGATAATGGGCATCAGTACCTTTTATAACCAGGTTTCATACTTTCTGAACATCCTGAACTTTGCCATTTTATTAATATGATCTCTCCTTGTACTTACTCTAAAATTCAAAAAATTCTTATAAACTTCTGTGCATTTATTTTCATATGTCACTGTTGCCAAAATGTCCAATTATTGTCATGTGTAAATTTGGAATTTTACCATGCAGGTCAAGTCCAAGCCACTCACATCAGCAAAGCAGAGGTCTCAGCAGTCACCCTTGGGGAACACCACTATCATCTTCCAAACCTGAAAATTAATTATTTGCCATTGCATTTTGCATCACATGTTTAAGCCAATATCTCTTCTTAATATTAATGACCCTTTCTTAATTTTGTAAATCAATCTTTTATGCGAGACTTTATTAAACATACATGCAAACAACATTTAAATGCATTCTTTTCATCAACATCCGGAAAACCTTCAAAGTAAATTTATTATCAAAAGTCACATGTGTCACCAAATGACTTTTAATTTCAGTAGCTAAGTTTGACATATGGATGCCAGGCTGGTAGTATTCCTAAGTTAATTTGCAAGTTGAGTCTTTGTTGAGGAAGGCAAATGCAATGTTAGTATTCATTTCAAGAGAACTAGAATATAAAAGCAAGGGTGTAATGTTAAGACTTTATAAAACACTGATGAGGCCTCACTTGGAGTACTGTGAGCAGATTGGGCCCATTACCTTACAAAGGATATGCTCAATTTGGAGAGGGTTCAAAGAAAGGTTAACAAAAATGATTCTAGGATTAAATGTGTTGTCATATGAAGAGTGCTTGATGGTTGTGGGCCTGTATTCACTGGAATTCAGATGAATGAGGGATGACCTCTTGGAAACTTAGCAAACAGTGAAAGGCCTTGATAGAGTGGGTATGGAGAAGATGTTTCCTATAGTGGGAGAGTTTAAGACTGGAGGCAGAATAGAGAGGCGTCCTTTTAGAATGGTGATGTGGAAGAATTTGTTTAGCTAGAGAGTGGTGTATCCATGGAATTCTTTGCCATAGGCAGCTGTGGATGCCAAGGCCTTATGTATGCTTAAGGCAGAGGCTGATAGATTCTTGATTGGTCAGGGCATAAAGGGATTTGGGGAAAAAGCAGGAGATTGGGTTTGAGAGCAAAATTCAATCAGCCATGATGAAATAGCAGAGCAGACTCAACGAGCCAAACAGCCCAATTCTGCTCCTGTATCTTATGGTCTTAAAAATATGGAATCTCCTTGTTTCTTTGGATGTTTTACCGGGTGCACCATTGCTGTCGGTTGAGAACTTGATACTGTTTAGTTCTGTGTTCAGCTTTTTTGTTAAAGCCTTGGTACGGTGAGATCTGTTTTGGGATCAGGCTTTGCCTTGCCCAGGATGAATCCAACTTCACTATATCCAGCAGCATATGTAACCTTCAGAAATACAAAAACAGCAATAGTTTTAGCTGATGCATCACAGAAGACGCAGAATTCTTTCTTTTGAGCTTTAGATAGCAGATCTGTAGTGAAGTTTCTCAGAATCTTCAAACCTTGAAAACTCCTGAAGAAAAGAGCACCACTGTTGTTGCTGCTTGTCTTTCTCTTTGGGGAGTGGGACATCCCATCCACAAGAGTCCAAGATAAAATCTCTTAGTATAAAGTGTCCCTGGATACTGACTGGAGCAGCAATTCCAAGAGGGCCAAATAGACTGTTGTTAGTCCCGCCATAACACACAAAGGGTCTTCCTGTATCAGTGACCTGGAAAGTAAGGGTCTTGGTAATGAGGTCCATCCAAGGCCCAGCCTGCACTACATAGGAGGGAGGTCCTGTCCAAAGTAAATATTCCAGAGGCCGTTGGCCAGACCTTCAGATGGGAAACAGTACCCGGCCTCAGCTCTGACATGCAGTCTGAGATTAGACTGTGCCAACATGTCTTGTGCTGCTTTCAGCAGACTGAATGCTTCTTCTGTACTAGAAAATGATTTAAGACCACCATCAACATAGAAATACCTTTCTATATACCTCTGTGCTTTGGTCCTGAATTCCCTCTCTCCTTTGATAGCTGTCCTCTTCAGGCTATAGATTGCCACAACTGGTGAGGGACAGTTTCCAAATCCATGAACTCTCCTGTGGTCCTCCAGAATCTAGTTGTCTTGCGGTCACAAAACCACAAGAATATCGATAATCCTTTCTCACTAGGAAGCTGTGGAACATTTAATCGATGCCTGCCATCACTGTGATAGACTCAGTTCTGAAGCACATGAGGACCCCGAGCAGACTTATTGAGGTCTGGACCCCGCAAGAGGATATTGTTCTGTGATATGCCTTTGAACTGTTCATTTGAATCAAAGAAAATTTGTATTTTAGCAGGTTTCTGGGAGTTAAACTCCAAAGCTGGGCAAATACCAGTTTTCTTTGTTGGGATCCAGTGGAGGAGCCACATCACCATGAATCTTTCTGCAGAGTCTCTCCATGAACTCCACATAGTGACCTCTCATTTCTGGTTTCCTTCTCAATGTGCAGCTAAGGGCCTGCTCTCTGTTGTTTGGTAGGAGAGCAGAAAGGAAGAGGAGCCACATAACTAGCCTTTGCAAAACTCTGTTCATGATTCGAAGGAAGACCTCTTCATCAATGGAAGGCACCAGCTTATAAACATCTTCCGAGCGACAGCGTTAAGTATGTCAGTGTGTTTGGTTTGCTTACATACAATCTTCTCGTTTATACAGATTCTACTCTCACACAGTCTGAAATAACTTGGGTGCCCATGACGTTAATCTTAGCCTTTCCACCATCTGCTTCAAATCGGATCAAAATTAACCTGCGTAGAAAATGATATAAAAAGCAGCTTATATACAGGAAGCGATGTTCATACAAAACAAACTGCACCTCTAAAGATCAGTACACTAGTGGTATGGGACCTAAAGCTCCTGTACCTTCTACCTGATGGTCGCAGGATGAAAAGAGAATGGCCAGGATGGTGGGGTCCTCAGTGATGGATGTTTCTTTCTTGTGGCAGTGGTTTTTGGAGATGTTCTCAACAGTGGGGAGGGTTTTCCTGTGATGAACTGGGCTGTATCCACCACTTTTTTGTAGGCCACTTTTACATCCTCCTTATCTTAGAAAGTGAAGAGAAAGAATCAACAGCCAGAACATTAAATGCCAAAAGGTCAGTTCCTAGCCTACTTTAGACCATAACAACATAGGAGCAGAATTAAACCATCGAGTCTGGTCTGCCACTCCCTCATGGCTGATTTATTAACCCTCTCAACCCCATCCTCCTGCTTCTCCCTGTAACTTTTGACACCCTTACTGATTTAGGGTCCTGTTAACCTCCGCTTTAAATATACGTATTCAATGACTTGTCCTCTACAGATCTGTAGCAATGAGTTCCACAGATTCAAAACCCTTTGGCTAAAGAAATTCTTCCTCATCTCTATTATAATGGGATGTCCTTGTATTCTGAGATTATGCCCTCTGGTCTAGATTTCGCCACTATAGGAAACTTCTTCTGGGCCTTTCAATATTCTTTTGTCACTAGAATTTTCAGATGTTTGGTTCCAGTTCACTTTCTGGTAGATGACATCTGCTGGAGATAGGTGGTGAAGTACTTGGCCCTGACTTTCAAGAAGTACAGTAATTTCATTTTTATAACCTACATGCTGCCCTAGCTGGCATTGCTCAGGTTATTATGTTAGTGATAACGATATTCCCATTTATTTGCATGCAATTGCGGTTTAAAACACTCCAGTAAATGCAGAGTCATTTGAAGAATAATATCATTGGGGTTAAAGTTATGTATTTAATTAAAGACACCAATGAAATTGATAAGAAATATATAAACAAAAAACACATTTAGTATACTCAGATGCAGGGGGAGCTCTGCATTTCAGGCAGCATCTATGGAGAGGAGTGAACAGTCAGAGCTTTGGGCTAAGACTCTCTATCAGGACTGGAAAGGAAGGGTGAGGAAGCCGGAATAAGAAGATGGGGGAGGGGAAGGAGTACCAACTGGCAGGTGGTTGGTGAAGCCAAGCGAGGGGGAAGGCGGGTGGATGGGGCAGCAGGGTTTGCGGTCACATGCTGGGAGGGGACGTGTGGAAAAGGCGAAGAAGGAATTTAATAGGAGAGGACTGTGGACCATGGGAGAGGGGGGAGGAGGAGGGCATCAGAGGAGGGGATGGGTATGTGTATAGAAGAGCAGGGACAAGACGGGAGCCAGAATAGGGAATAGAAAAAGAGACGAGGGAGTGGAGAAAATCACTGGAAACTAGAGAAAACTATTCTATTTCTGGAGTTATAAGAATGTACCTACTGTATGCACAATGTTTAAATTTACCTTAAGTGCTTCTAATTATACAATATTTCTTTTTTTGGAATTACATATAAAAATGTATATATTACATCTTTCTCCAGCTCTGGATCTAACAACGTTGAGTTTTGATATTAAGGCCAACTCCCTCACTGACACTCCCCCATTGACTGTATGCCTTTACCTGAGTAATTCCATAAGTGCCTTGTTAATACTCATAGCAAAACTAAGGGTGAAGCAGGGAATCGAAATGCTTGAATTGAAAAGGTAGATCAGCTGGGATAATTGGTTCTAAAGGTATAAAATCTTTCACAGCAGCATTTCAAGGCATTATAGTAGCCTCAATTACATCTGCTAGTGATTTATTGAACTGGCGATCTTATGCAGCTGCAGCTGGACAGGAGGAAGAGTATAGGAAACTGATACAGGACTTTGTGATATGGTGCAACTCAAACTACCTGCGTCTCAATATCACCAAGACCAAGGAGATGGTGGTGGACTTTAGGAGATCTAGGCCTCATATGGAGCCAGTGATCATTAATGGAGAATGTGTGGAGCAGGTTAAGACCTACAAGTATCTGGGAGTACAGTTAGATGAGAAGCTAGACTGGACTGCCAACACAGATGCCTTGTGCAGGAAGGCACAGAGTCGACTGTACTTCCTTAGAAGGTTGGCGTCATTCAATGTTTGTAGTGAGATGCTGAAGATGTTCTATAGGTCAGTTGTGGAGAGCGCCCTCTTCTTTGTGGTGGCGTGTTGGGGAGGCAGCATTAAGAAGAGGGACGCCTCACGTCTTAATAAGCTGGTAAGGAAGGCGGGCTCTGTCGTGGACAAAGTACTGGAGAGTATAACATCAGTAGCAGAGCGAAGGGCGCTGAGTAGGCTACGGTCAATTATGGAAAACCCTGAACATCCTCTACATAGCACCATCCAGAGACAGAGAAGCAGTTTCAGCGACAGGTTGCTATCGATGCAATGCTCCTCAGACAGGATGAAGAGATCAATACTCCCCAATGCCATTCGGCTTTACAATTCAACCGCCAGGAGTAAGATATGTTAAAGTGCCGGGGTTAGGACTCAATGTATTTAAGTAAACTACTTAAGAACTTTTTAAAAGCTATTATTAATGCTTTTTGAGAGGGTGATTTTAGATGCATATCATATTTTTACTGAGTTAAGTATTGTATGTAATTAGTTTTGCTACAATAAGTGTATGGGGCATTGGAAAAAATGTTGAATTTCCCCATCAAATAAAGAATAAAGTATCTATCTATCTATCTATCTATCTATCTATCTATCTATAATATTAGTGGAGTATTATTCCTGAGTAGTATAATTGCAGATCCTTATTTTAGTTCAGGGTTATGTGATGGTACACCAGGTGGTAACAGAGAGTTTTAAAAAGTCAACAGAAAACTGAAGAGCTTTATCAACATCTGTCAAACTGTCTAAACATTTATATCGTATAGCTCCTCCTCGCTGACGATCAACACTGGCGCACCTCAGGGGTGTGTGCTTAGCCCACTGCTCTACTCTCTATATACACATGACTGTGTGGTGAGGCATAGCTCAAATACCATCTATAAATTTGCTGACGATACAACCATTGTTGGTAGAATCTCAGGTGATGACGAGAGGGCGTACAGGAGTGAGATATGCCAACTAGTGGAATGGTGCCGCAGCAACAACCTGGCACTCAACGTCAGTAAGACGAAAGAGCTGATTGTGGACTTCAGGAAGGGTAAGACGAAGGAACACATACCAATCCTCACAGAGGGATCAGAAGTGGAGAGAGTGAGCAGTTTCAAGTTCCTGGGTGTCAAGATCTCTGAGGATCTAAACTGGTCCCAACATATTGATTTAGTTATAAAGAAGGCAAGACAGAGGCTATACTTCATTAGGAGTTTAAAGAGGTTTGGCACGTCAAAAAATATACTCAAAAACTTCTATAGATGTACTGTGGAGAGCATTCTGACAGGCTGCATCACTATCTGGTATGGAGGGGCTACTGCACAGGACCGAAAGAAGCCGCAGAAGCTCATAAATCTATCAGCTCCATCTTGAGCACTAGCCTACAAAGTACCCAGGCCATCTTCAGGGAGCGGTGTCTCAGAAAGGCAGCGTCCATTATTAAGGACCTCCAGCACCCAGGGCATGCCCTTTTCTCACTGTTACCATCAGGTAGGAGGTACAGAAGCCTGAAGGCACACACTCAGTGATTCAGGAACAGCTTCTTCCCCTCTGCCATCTGATTCCTAAATGGACATTGAACCCTTGAACACTACCTCACTTTTTAAAATATACAGTACTTCTGTTTTTTGCATGTTTTAAAAACTATTCAATATATGTATACTGTAAGTGATTTACTTATTTATTATTATTATTATTATTATTATTTTATTTATTATTATTTTCTCTTCTATACTATGTATTGCATTGAACTGCTGCTGCTAAGTTAACAAATTTCATGTTAATGCCGGTGATAATAAACCTGATTCTGATTCTCCAGGAAACTTCAAACGAGAATATTTACACTTGTTGGTGATAAAATGGTTCTTGCACCAGATCAAGAGGTGAATTAACAATTCAACTTAAGCTTTCCATTGAAGTCATTCCTGTTGAGATTTTGTGTTCAATTTCCCCATTCCTAATTTGAGTAAATTAGTGGCAAAATGTTTTGCAGATGAATCACCTGTCAAATTCACTTACATATTGGTTTTCGAATGTAATCATTTAACATTTTCCAAAATACCTGTGGGGTTTTAGATCATCTATTATAGGATCTTGTGGAATAACTGGCAGGTGCTTGAAGAAAATCTCCAGCTGGCACTAAAGGAACACCTCGTGTTATTTTATTAATATCCTGCAGTCTTGCCATATTTGAATCTATTGCTTCATTGGTTGCTTTGTGAGCTTCTGTACATTTATCCTTGTCACAAAAACAAAGGAGCTGGTTGTGGACTACAGGAGTAATGGAGACAGGCTATTGACATCAATGGATCTGGGGTTGAGAGGGTGACCAGTTTTAAGTTCCTCAGAGTACACATCATCAAGGATCTCACATGGTCTGTACATACTGACTGTGTGGTGAAAAAAGCACTACAGTGCCTCTTTCACCTCAGACAGTTGAAGAAGTTTGGTATGAGTCCCCAGATCCTAAGGACTTTCTACAGGGGTACAATTGAGAACATCCTGACAGGCTGCATCACTGACTGGTATGGGAAGTGTACTTCTCTCAGTCGCAGAACTCTGCAGAGAGTGGTGCAGACAGCCCAATGCATCTGTAAATGTGTTCAGGACATTTACAAAGACAGGTGTGTAAAAAGGGCCCAAAGGATCATTGGGGACCCAAGTCACTCCAACCACAAACTGTTCCAACTGCTATCATCTGGGAAACGGTACCGCAGCATAAAAGCCAGGACCAACAGGTTCCGGGACAGCTTCTTCCACCAGGCCATCAGACTGATTAGTTCATGTTGATACAATTGTATTTCTACGTTATATTGATTGTCCTGTTGTACGTACTAATTATTGCAAATTACTATGAATTGCACATTTAGACGGAAACATAACGTGAAGATTTTTACTCTTCATGTATGTGAAGGATGTAAGTAATAAAGTCAATTCAATTCACACTTGTCAAATTTAAAAGATGTATAAAATCCAAATGTGCAGCACTCCTCCATGTCAGAAGTTTGGACACAATACATGATATGACTTCAAACAAAAACCAAACAGATAATAATATGGAAATTTCTTCCTAATCCATCAGAAGCATCCAAAGAAAAGTGATTCTTTGGTCATTGTAAACAACCCTGTAAACTATTAAAGGTATCTCTTTGCCATCTCATTAAACTAGGTTCTGAATCTAAGATATTATTGTCTAACGAATCGCTGACAGAAACTCAGTGTAGAAATTTTCAATTTCACTCTGTGGTTCAGGTAGACCAAAGATATTTAAATCAGGTCCA
Organism: Hemitrygon akajei; assembly: GCF_048418815.1. Lineage (NCBI taxonomy): Eukaryota > Metazoa > Chordata > Chondrichthyes > Myliobatiformes > Dasyatidae > Hemitrygon > Hemitrygon akajei. Next base: position 140,276,622 of record NC_133131.1, read on the forward strand.
CCCACATATTTATTAACTCAAAACAGATATGAAAAAAAAACTCACCAACTTTCAAGGGGGGAAATTTAAATTAGGCCTCCATATCCCTATGTTATGCTTAACTTTGGACATCACGGTGGCATAGTAGTTAGCTCAATGTTATTACAGCTTGGGGTGTTCAGAAGTTTGGAATTCAGTTCTGGCACCGTCTGTAAGGAATTTGTATGTTCTCTCCATGAACCAGGTGGGTTTCCTCCAGGTGCTACAGTTTCCTCCCACATTGTCATTGTGAATGGTCCTATGATTAGGGTGGTGTTATATTGGTAGGTTGCTGGGTGGTGTGACTTGTTTGGTAGGAAGGGCCTGTTCCGCATTGTTTCTCTAAACAAAAAAATAACTAGACACAAAGCTTCAGATTTCCAGGGAGCATTTTATTTTATTATATGTCATTAGATGCAACACCAACAGAGTCTAATGATTTCATTTGATTCTTGAGAAATTTACTTTCATTTCCTTCTGTCCTCATAAACTGCATATAATATTTTACAAGATCTTGATAGATCGTCAATATCTGCACAATTTTCTTACTCTGCCTCCACATTTCTTTAACATCTCCAACTGTAAAACAGTGGTAACTCTCATGTAATTTAACTTCCCTGTCTTTACCACCAAGAAGGCAAAGAAAAACCCTTGCAATCTTACATTAAATTCAAAAATAATTAATAAATACTTTCAAGTGGCTCCTATTGCATCATTAATATGAACCAAAATTCTACCCAGTCAATTATATTCATGGTTACTACAAAGTACCATAATCAACAAAGTGACAAATACTGGACAACACGAGGAAATCTGCAAATGCTAGAAATTCAAACAACACACACAAAATACTGGTGGAATGCAGCAGGCCAGGCAGCATCTATAGGAAGAAGCACAGTCGATGTTTCGGGCTGAGACCCTTCGTCAGGACTAACTGAAAGAAGAGGTAGTAAGAGATTTGAAAGTGGGAGTGGGAGGGGGAGATCTGAAATGATAGGAGAAGACAGGAGGGGGAGGGATAAAGCTAAGAGCTGGAAAGTTGATTGGTGAAAGTGATACAGAGCTGGAGAAGGTAGAGGATCATGGGACGGGAGGCCTAGGGAGAAAGAAAGGGGGAAGGGAGCACCAGAGAAAAAGAGAAAAAAGAGAGAGATAAAAAGGGGGGGGGGAATAATAAATAAATAAGGGATGGGGTAAGAAGGGGAGGAGGGGCATTAACGGAAGTTAGAGAAATCAATGTTCATGCCATCAGGTTGGAGGCTACCCAGATGGAATATAACGTGTTGTTCCTCCAACCTGAGTGTGGCTTCATCTTGACAGTAGAGGAGGCCATGGATAGACATATCAGAATGGGAATGGGACGTGGAATTAAAATGTGTGGCCACTGCGAGGTCCTGCTTCCTCTGGCGGACAGAGTGTAGGTGTTCAGCGAAACGGTCTCCCAGTCTGCGTCGGGTCTCACCAATATATAAAAGACCACACCGGGAGCACCGGACGCAGTATACCACACCAGCCAACTCACAGGTGAAGTGTCGCCTCACCTGGAAGGACTGTCTGAGGCCCTGAATGGTGGTGAGGGAGGAAGTGTAAGGGCAGGTGTAGCACCTGTTCCATTTACAAGGATAAGTGCCAGAAGTGAGATCGGTGGGAAGGGATGGGGGGGAGACGAATGGACAAGGGAGTCGCGTAGGGAGTGATCACTGTGGAAAGCAGTAGAGGAGGGGAGGGAAAGATGTGCTTGGTGACGGGATCCCAGAGTATCTGTTTATTTTATATTAGTTGGAAAGTACATTGACTGATTCTGGGAGAACATCACAATTTTTGCTCAGAACAGTACATGGATTTTTAAAAAAAAAACAACCCAAGACCGTCAATGGCTCTTAGAAAAACAATTCCATGAATTGCCCTCCACAAAAACTTTCACAAATGTCGCGCTATTAAATCTAAGCTATGACTCGCAATTTTTTGTTTGTTCCCAATTAAACTTTCTATCCATTCTGCCATTGTCTTTAATCAGAATCAGAATCAGAATCAGACTTTAATCGCCAAGTACCTATGCACATGCAAGGAATTTACTTCCGGCAGTTGTTGTCTCTCTGCTCATAACAATAATAATGATAAATATAAATGAAAATATAGATTATTCATACAGGTAGTGCAATCCAAGTAATAGTTAGCCGACAGTTAACCGGCAGTTAACTGTTCAGCAAAGTGACCGCAGTAGGGAAAAAACTTCTCCAGTGCCTATTAGTCTTAGTCTGGAGGGATCTGAAGCGCCTACCAGATGGAAGCAGATCAAACAGTCCGTGCGCAGGATGGGAGGAGTCCTTTATGATACTCAGAACTTGAATGGAATAATTGTTTCCTTTGTGATCTCTTACCTGTGCCTTTTGAAAACATTCACCAATCTACGGTACTCTATTGACTTCCATGTAACCTATTATTTCCACACATAAGTGTTACACTTTATTATGGTAATTGGTTTTGCCTTCCTAAGTGAATATTCATTTTATTGGTTATTATGTCTCCTGGAAACTTTCAGTGCTTCCACAATTCTATATCGTTATTTGTTTGTATTTAATGAACAGTTATGGTATCCTGCTTTCAGAAAAAAACTGTCAGATAGAAAGAATTATTGAAATATTGTGCCAACTTCTCTTGATAGAATTCCATTCTTTGCACCTCAGCAAATAAAGCAGCCCTTGCCTGCATGCAACATGACCTAGACAATATTCAGACACTGACTCAAAACAGTCAAGTAAAATTTGTTTCATGGAAGTACCAGAAATAACCATCATCAACATCTACCCCTGACATTACCATTGCTAGGTCAGAACTTCTACCAAGAGATTTTCCTGTCAAGCATCTCCCTACATCTCTGCTTGTTGTGCAGAGTTGTGCCAGCACTGTACATCCACAATTCAATGCCCACGTGGCTCATTAGTCACAGCATACACCAACAACTTCCCAAGGTCAATCAGGGATGGGTAATGGATGCTAGCATTGGCAATGATGCTCAGTTCCCCCATAGATGACTCAATATAACAGATTATCTTCAAAGTTAGGCTTTTCCTAAATACCATTTAGCCATTTTTCTCTGTTTAGTATAAATACTTTATAGCAGATTTTAAAAAAATTTCTTGCTTCTCAGAACATTAGATCTGAAAGCTTTCCATTTTTCTTCCATTATTTTATATTCACACTTGCCCCCAGCAATGTTAGGCTGGCCTGCTCTGTGACTTACTTACATCCATCATTTCAACTTCTAAAAAGGCTGTCTTTGATCAATTCCTAATTCCCTTATCAAACTTCCTATTATATAGCTGTCCTGCAATATTCACTCTTTCCAACAAACTGAATTTGAAACAGATTATCTAGTTGGCATTACTGTTGATCTTATGACTTTGTTATGATGAACTATTTCCCATAATACAAGAGTGACTAACTTGTTTGCTGAACTGCTTAGATATTCTGAAGTTGGGAAAGGACAAAGCAAATACTTTTCCTTTCTTTCATAGTTAATGTCATGAATTAAAAAGGGCCACTTTCACACCCAGTTCATAACCTTTGCCAGCACCCTCTTTTCTCTCATTCAACCAATACAAGGTCAATCCTTCTCTTAAACTCTTTGCTCTGCAATAGATCCGTTAGCTGCCTGAGACCCACTTCATCTCTCCCTCATTTCTTTCAAAATCCTTATTGATGCTTGGGCTTTCCTTTATAATTTCATTGTTCTACATTTTTGCATTATAGAATCATATAAAATTGACGATAAAAATGGTGCTTTGGCCAATTGCATCTGTCTTGTCTGAAAGGGAGCTAACTTCATCTAATCCCACTTTTGAATTGTAGATATGTAGCCCAGCAGGTCACAGTTCATCACATATCTATCCAGGCACTTAGTAAATGTGATGAAGGTTTTTGCTTGTACTATTGATTAATATTATTATCTTGAGGTCTCTCCATTCTACTGAGTGACCTACTTCCACTAATATCACCAAACCTTTCCACTAATTACATCAGATTCATTGTTTTTGAACCTTTCGCTAATTCCTTGCAATCATGTTCCCAGTAATATGATGATCAGATATGTATGCAGTACTCAGTTTGTGTTTCCTTAAGGTCGTTGTAGCCGGGGGTAGTAATGGGGACAAGTTCCCACTACCTATTAAACACTCCCAATGGTGTACACCTAAAATTGCCAAGTCCAGCTCCTGGCCTTCACGTGTGGCTTAGTTAATAAGCCTGACAGAACTGTTTCTACTGACAGGAGAAGGGGCAAAGGTGGGTTACTCGTGCCTTAAAACCTGTCACTTCTGGCAGATGGTGCTCATCGGCCATGGTTGGCAGCTCATCTAGGAGAAGGAAAACTCTGATCTCAAACCTCTGCTGCCTTGCAGTTATACCCACTCATGGGGAAGGCTTCAGGAGTAAACCCAGAGGGAAAAATCCAGAGCTGAAGTCCCTAAAACAGTCCTACATTGGGTTTAATGCTGACTGGCAACTCCTGTGACGCTTCTGATAACAAAATATATCGGTCTCTGACTTTCCTTTGAGTCTGTGGAGAGGTTGAGCTTGTTACATGGGCAACAGCTTGTTACCCATATTGTACTGTCCAGGCTTGCATATTCAGACAGCAAGGACACAATATCCATAGTCAATTATGACCGACGAAAGCCTCAACCAACCAACCATAACTCAATCGGTAGTATAACCTGCGTATCAGACAGTTCTGGCATGATCATCCTGGTCCTTTATCTATGTCTTGGCTTATTGGGAATTCAATCCCAATTGTTTTATTAACTACCATACACAGGCTTCTTTAATAATCTGTGAATATGACACTCCAAAGTTTCTTTATTTCTTAAGTTTCTTTATTTCTTTATATGTTGAGAGTTCTCAACAAAAAAAGTCTTGAAGAAAGGTTTCGGTCTAAAACGTCGACTGTTTTCTCTTTTCCATAGGTGCTGCCTGGCCCACTGAGTTCCTCCAGCATTTTGTGTGTGTTGTTTTAGATTTCTAGCATCTGCACATTTTATTTTGTTTGTGGAACTTTAAATGATAACTGTTTTTCTTTCTCACGGATATTGCTTAACCTAGAATTTCTAGCATATGTTTTTTTCTGCATTTCCATTATTGAGAAATGTTTTGCCACTTTTCTTAAATGAAACATTGAAGAAGTTCTTTTCCTTTTGATGAGATTTCTACTTCTTTCCATTACCTTGTTCAGCTGCATGTTGTACATTTGCTTCCTTCTTGTTTTTACTGAACTCATTTCCACAGCCACAACTCTTTCTTTAGTTAATGTTTCTGGCTTTGACTTACACCTCATGGATTCAGTTGAAATTCCATCTTTCAAATTACAGATCCAGCCAAGATTACAGGCAAATTCGATGTATTCAGAATTTCTCAAATCACTCTGCATTACGAGATCTACCCGAGTACCACAAACATGGCCTTGCTAGCTCTCTCTAATAGCTATTTTTAAAACCCTTTTCTGGCTCAAGCTCTTTTATTAAATTGTTCTGGGGGTGGGGAAGAGAAGCGTGGAGATAAAACCAGATCGAGTAAAGGAGACTTTTAATTGAATAGGGCTCCATTCCTCAAACATATGTTTGTATCCGGTACTTCAACAAATAAATGCTCCTTACTTTCAGATATTAAACATTGTTTCTGCTGAATGAGCATCAGTTTGAGGCGTTAACAGTGTCTCTTTCCGTGAAAGCTGCCTGGTCTGCCGAGCATTTCGAGGATTTTCTGATGCTCTTGAAGGCGAGCCGAGAAATATTTCGGCCCCTGCAGCAGCCCGTACCGCTTGTGCGCAGGCGCAGTGGCGCTAGCGAAGATGGCGAACTGTGTGTGGTTACACGGGCTGAAGGCGGCGGAGCGGCGGCTGTGGCCTGGCCGCTTCTGCAGGAGAAGCAGTAGCTCGGCCAAGGCAGCGCCTGTCGTGGATGGCGGCCAGGAACCAGGTGACGGTTAAATCTCGAGCAGAATGTACACGTCAAGCGGTTCGCTTGGGACCTTGAGCCTGTTCTTTGGTTTGGGTCAGGGGAGGATGGAGTCAGGGAGTCCTTGAGGATCCGGGAATGGCGGCAAAGTAATGGGCTTAGGAGGGAGAGTTAGGGTGGATATGAGGGGGAGGGAGGGAAGGACGGAGGCATCCGTAGGAAGACGTGGGTTGGGAGATCACAGGGCGTAACTTACATCAGCAGTAAACATGACGGACAGGTCAGGAGGCCATCAATTTGGGTCGGGTCTACGTGTATTATTGTCCATTTCCAAGAATGAGGTTTCGGGGTACTCGTAGGCACATAATAAAGTACCCAAAGACAGCATGGTTTCCTTAAGGGAAATATTTGCATGACAAATCCATTGGAATTCTTTGAGGAAATAGTAGACAAGATAGTCAAAGGAAACTTATATATTTAGATTTTCTGATGGCCTTTGACTTACATGATGCTGCTTAACAAGATAAGAGCCCCTAGTATTGCAGGAATGTATTAGTATGGGTAGAAGATTGGCTGACTGGTAGAGGCAAAGGCTGGGAATAAAGGAGACCTTTTCAGGTTTGCTGCCAGTGACTAGTTCTGTAGGGGTCGGTATTTGGATTCCTCTTCATGTTTTGTCATTGATGGCTTTGTAGCCAAGTTCTCAGACAACACGAACGTAGGTAGAGGAGCAAGTAGCATTGAGTAGGCAGGGAGTCTGAAAAGGACTTTTTTTGCATTGCACAGTCCCAAGAAACAACCAGGTTGCTTGGAGGGAGAGGGTGTTTAAAAGAAGCGAGTGAGGACAGTTGCCACATTTTGCTTGCCACAGCCCCAAGGGGACATTGGATTGCACATAATTAGGCACTTGGCAAGGACCAATTTAAAAACAATTTAGATTTAAGTGGAGCAGCCATTGATAGATGGATTGATAATTTATTGATCCCAAAGGAAATCAGTGTCACAGTAGCATTACAAATGGACTGATAGACAAATAAACAAATTATGAGGGAAGGAAGAAAGAATTAAAAAATAAATTACCTCAGTCTAACAGGTGGGGGAGGGGTCATCACTTCCCTGACTATAGGTTGGCTCAGTATAGAGCCTAATGTTCGAGGGTATGAATGACCTTATATCATGCTCTTTGGAGTAGTGCAGTTGTCTTAGTCTATTATTAAAAGTGCTCCTCTGTTCAGGCAAGGTGGCATGCAGTGGGTGAGAAACATTGTCCAGAATTGGCAGGATTTTCCATAGGGTCCTTTAGAAACATAGAAAATAGGTGCAGGAGTAGGCCATTCGGCCCTTCGAGCCTGCACCGCCATTCAGTATGATCATGGCTGATCATCCAACTCAGAACCCTGTACCTGCTTTCTCTCCATACCCCCGATCCCTTTAGCCACATCTAACTTCCTCTTAAATATAGCCAATGAACCGGCCTCAACTGTTTCCTGTGGCAGAGAATTCCACAGATTCACCACTCTCTGTGTGAAGAAGTTTTTCCTCATCTCGCTCCTAAAAGGCTTCCCCTTTATCCCTAAACTGTGACTCCTCGTTCTGGACTTCCCCAACATCGGAAACAATCTTCCTGCATCTAGCCTGTCCAATCCCTTTAGAATTTTATACATTTCAATAAGATCCCCCCTCAATCTTCTAAATTCCAGTGAGTATAAGCCTAGTCGATCCAGTCTTTCTTCACATGAAAGTCCTGCCATCCTAGGAATCAATCTGGTGAACCTTCTCTGTACTCCCTCTGTGGCAAGAATGTCTTTCCTCAGATTAGGGGACCAAAACTGCACACAATATTCTAGGTGCGGTCTCACCAAGGCCTTGTACAACTGCAGTAGAACCTCCCTGCTCTTGTACTCAAATCCTTTTGCTATGAATGCCAACACACCATTTGCCTTTTTCACCGCCTGCTGTACCTGCATGCCCACCTTCAATGACTGGTGTACAATGACACCCAGGTCTCGTTGCATCTCCCCTTTTCCTAATCGGCCACCGTTCAGATAATAATCTGTTTTCCTGTTCTTGCAACCAAAGTGGATAACCTCACATTTATCCACATTAAATTGCATCTGCCATGAATTTGCCCACTCACCTAACCTATCCAAGTCACCCTGCATCCTCTTAGCATCCTCCTCACAGCTAACACCGCCACCCAGCTTCGTGTCATCTGCAAACTTGGAGATGCTCCATTTAATTCCCTCGTCTAAATCATTAATATATATTGTAAACAACTGGGGTCCCAGCACTGAGCCTTGCGGTACCCCACTAGTCACTGCCTGCCATTCTGAAAAGGTCCCGTTTACTCCCACTCTTTGCTTCCTGTCTGCCAACCAATTCTCTATCCACATCAATACCATACCCCCAATACTGTGTGCTTTAAGTTTGCACACTAATCTCCTGTGTGGGACCTTGTCAAAAGCCTTTTGAAAATCTAAATATACCACATCCACTGGCTCTCCCCTATCCACTCTACTAGTTACATCTTCAAAAAATTCTATAAGATTCGTGAGACATGATTTTCCTTTCACAAATCCATGCTGACTTTGTCCGATGATTTCACCTCTTTCCAAATGTGCTGTTATCACATCTTTGATAACCGACTCTAGCATTTTCCCCCACCACCGATGTCAGACTCACTGGTCTATAATTCCTCAGTTTCTCTCTCCCTCCTTTCTTAAAAAGTGGGGTTACATTAGCCACCCTTCAACCCTCAGGAACTAATCCAGAATTAAGGAGTTTTGAAAAATTATCACTAATGCATCCACTATTTCTTGGGCTATTTCCTTAAGCACTCTGGGATGCAGACCATCTGGCCCTGGGGATTTATCTGCCTTTAATCCCTTCAATTTACCTAACACCACTTCCCTACTAACATGTATTTCCCTCAGTTCCTCCATCTCACTAGACCCTCGGTCCCTTACTATTTCCGGAAGATTATTTATGTCCTCCTTAGTGAAGACAGAACCAAAGTAGTTATTCAATTGGTCTGCCATGTCTTTGTTCCCTATGATCAATTCACCTGTTTCTGACTGTAAAGGACCTACATTTGTCTTGACCAATCTCTTTCTTTTCACATATCTATAAAAGCGTTTACAGTCAGTTTTTATGTTCCCTGCCAGCTTTCTCTCATAATCTTGTTTTCCCTTTCCTAGTTAAGCCCTTTGTCCTCCTCTGCTGGTCTCTGAATTTCTCCCAGTCCTCAGGTGTGCGGCTTTTTTTTGCTAATTTATATGTTTCTTCTTTGGACTTGATACTGTCCCTAATTTCCCTTGTCAGCCACGGGTGCACGACCTTCCCTGGTTTATTCTTTTGCCAAACTGGGATGAACAATTGTTGTAGTTCATTCATGCGATCTTTAAATGCTTGCCATTGCATATCCTCCGTCAACCCTTGAAGTATCATTTGCCAGTCTATCTTAGCTAATTCACGTCTCATACCTTCAAAGTTACCCTTCTTTAAGCTCAGAACCTTTGTTTCTGAATTAACTACGTCACTTTCCATCTTAATGGAGAATTCCACCATATTATGGTCACTCTTACCCAAGGGGCCGCACACGACAAGATTGCTAACTAACCCTTCCTCATTGCTCAATACCCAATCTAGAATGGCCTGCTCTCTAGTTGGTTCCTCGTCATGTTGGTTCAGAAAACCATCCCGCATACATTCCAAGAAATCCTGCTCCTCAGCACCCGTACCAATTTGGTTCACCCAATCTATATGTAGATTGAAGTCACCCATTCTAACTACTGTTCCTTTATTGCACGCATTTCTAATTTCCGGTTTAATGCCATCCCCAACCTCACTACTACTGTTAGGTGGCCTGTACACAACTCCCACCAGCGTTTTCTGTCCCTTAGTGTTATGCAGCTCTACCCATATCGATTCCACATCCTCCAGGCTAATGTCCTTCCATTCTATTGCGTTAATCTCCTCTCTAACCAGCAATGCTACCCCACCTCCTTTTCTTTCCTGTCTATCCCTCCTGAATATTGAATATCCCTGGATGTTGAGCTCCCATCCTTGGTCACCCTGGAGCCATGTCTCTGTGATCCCAACTATATCATATTCATTAATAACTATCTGCACGTTCAATTCATCCACCTTGTTACGAATGCTCCTCACATTGACGCACAAAGCCTTCAGGCTTGTTTTTACAACACTCTTAGCCCTTATACAATTATGTTGAAAAGTGGCTCTTTTTGCTTTTTGCCCTGGATTTGCCTGCCTGCCACTTTTACTTTTCACCTTACTACTTTTTGCTTCTACCCTCATTTTACACTCCTCTGTCTCTCTGAACTTGTTCCCAACCCCCTGCCACATTAGTTTAAAGCCTCCTGAACAGCAGTAGCAAACACTCCCCCTAGGAAATTGGTTCCAGTCCAGCCCAGGTGCAGACTGTCCTGTTTATACCGTTCCCACCTCCCCCAGAACTTTGTTCTATCACAGCTTCCATTGTGGGAGTGGGCGTTTTAAGTTTTGGTTCATTGAGACTTTGGTGAGGAGAGGCTAAGCCATAGGTTTTTTCCCCATTATTTATTTATTTGTTATTGGACATTTAGAGCAGTGGAATGCCAGACAGGGTAATGGAATGCACGCTTGTGGAATGTGGGAAGGTAGATAGATTGCCAGTGGCCTTGAAGGCTACACCTACAAGAAGTGCCCCAGCTGCAGCATCTAACAGACATATTAAGGAGCTGGGACTAGATGAACTCTGGAGCATTCAGGTGGCTGAGTGGTTGTTAGACATGAAATATGTGAGGTAGTTACACCCAAGGTGTAGGGCACAGCTAACTGAATGACCATTAGGAGGGAGAAAGGTGATAGGCAGCCAGTGCAGAGTACCCCAAGGTCTTTGTCCTCAACAATAGGTACAATGCTTTGGGTTGGGTGGGGTGGGGGGGGGGGGAATGGCCTTGCAGAGGAAAGCCACAGTGGTCAGGTCTCTGGTGCTGAGTCTTGCTCTCTGATTCAGTAGGGAAGTGGGGAGAGAGGAGATGAGCTGTAGTAATAGGGGATTCGTTGGTTAGGGAAACAAATGAGGTTCTGTGGATGAGAATGAGATTTCCGGATGATCTATTGCCTCTCAGGTGCCAGGGTCAGGGACATCTCGGATCAAGGTATTGCTCTTTCCTAAGTAGGTTCCTATGTGTGAAGAAGCTGTCTTGTATGCACTGCACGACTGCTGTCTCATTGAGGCCCTTTGTGTATTAGGTGGTCCAGTCGATATCAGAAAAATAGAAATCTTCCACTAGTCTGACGTTGCTGTTCTCACAACTATGTGCAAATTCATGACTCATTTTCTCCCTGAGTTCCTGTTAATTATGGGGTCTATGATATAGCCCTATCAAGGTGACCAGCCCCTTTTTATTTCTAAGGTCTCCCCGAACGGGTTGTTAGATGATCCCTCAAGATTATCTTCTCAAAGCACTGCTGTTATGTACACCTTTATCAAAAAGTAAACATCCCATCCACTCTTACCTGTTCCTCTGTCTTGCCTAAAGTATTGGTAACCTGGATTATTGAGCTGCCTGTCCTGTCCTCCTCTCAGCTACATTTCTGTTAAGGCCAGAATACCCCAGTCCCTCGGTTCAATCACTTTACATCTTGGAAATCTGTCCTGCCTTTTGTTAACTAAACCTCGGTCCTGAATGAGGCAAATAGAGTTTCACTCTGCACATTTAGCATTTATTCCCTTTTGCTAGTGCACCACAGTTGCAGTATTGTATAAGGTGCTCCACAATTCGTTAGAATTTTGACAATTTCCAAATCAATGATCACCAGCCAAAGAACAAGGGTACCAATCTTATGAGAACCTCAACTGCAAGTTTTCAGTGAAGCCATGATCCTTCCTTGAAATGTATTTACAATTATTCATTAAAGTTGTGAAAATATTGGAATTTCCCCGTATAACACCACTGACAATTTCTTCCCAGGCAGTTGTGCAGCATTAGGGATGACTTGCTTCTACTTTTCCCTGGGTTCTGTATGAGATGACTCAGATATAATGTTAAAACTTCCTGAATATGAGAAGATCCAACCTGATGTGAACCCCTGTTTGATTTTTTTTTACACAGTCAGCTTGGTACATTTCAACTGGTGAAGTTAACACAATGATCTTAAACATCTCAAACTACTTTTTTATTGTGAGACTAAACAAGTTAGCCTAAGATGGATAAAGTGTAGAACCAAAATAATACAACTGCCCACCAGCTTCAGCAATCATTCCTTCCGCCATGGCTGCATCATCTCATACCATAAGATGCATTGCAGCAACTTAGGAAAGCTTTGTTTACTGCATCCCCCAAATGTTTAGTTGCTTAGATGTGACTGAAATCTAAATGTTTTATAAAAATATATACGAGCCAACCCATATCAATTGTAAAGTTGCATTCTTTCGGGTATACTTGGATTTGGTAGCCAGGCTGAAGGTCACTGTTGAGGATCTGGGAACTCTGGTATAAGTAGAGCATGTGGATTTTGATGTGTGAGTAGTATACTGTGTACTCCAGTTACTGTTTGTGCATGGCCACAAAACTCAAGGCCTGTATAGTCTTTCTGGCTGCTGTTTCTCCTCCATTTTTGATGGTCAGGAACTAGATGTGATTTTGTAAAGACTTTACACTTTCACAGGGAGGTTTTCTTTGTTCTCCTGGAGTTCCCTTATCATGAATGAACACAGATTATTTATTCCAAAAGTCTGCTGTCTCTTAATTCCTATTTCTCTGTTCAGCTCTTTCAAGGTATTTACTATGTGCTCTCCAACTTTGGTTAGCTTGGGGAAAATCCTGTGAAATACAAGCAGAAATTTCTAACATTAAGGACACTGAAACCATTGACTAAACTTGCCACTGGAAAATATGATTTCCCAACCACTGATTTCATCTCTATCCGTAGGCTGTTTGGTTGATGACTACATAGGTTTTGGATATATCTCTACTAACACTGTGACTTTTTTGTTTCTCATTTCCAAAACATCACCGGATCCTGCCCCTGCTCATCTGCTGCTGACACCTTTAAGTTTTTATTACTTCAAATCCTCATTATTCTGGCACCCTGTATTATTTAACTCAACCCACCTGAAAATCTCTTGTTTTTTTGTACTCACTAAGTCTCATATGTTGGGGAATTCTCAAAGTTAAGTTTATTGTCATCTGCACAAGGATATGTGCGCTGGGGGAATGAAAAACTTATTTGTAGCAACATTACAGGCACCTGGCATCAGATACATAACAAAGGAGAGACATAAATTATGCAATATTATTCAAGAAAGAAACCAAACCCCTTTGTTCACTGAGCCACATAAAATTTTCAGCTTAATATTCACCCCACCTGACTGCCATGACCTTACCCCTTATCTTTAAAATATTCTCTGGCCTTTTGGCAATTCCTAATTCTAATCATTGTATCACCAGCATCCCAACACTTATCCTCTGGACATTTCTTTCTAAATCTTGCTGTTATTCCACCATCTGCGGAGTATTAGTAGCTCGGGTTGGCTATTTGGAAGTTTGGTTGATTGCCCTGCTCTTTTTGCTCCAGTGTTGTGCTACTTAATAGATTTTATTTAGAGCAGGTATCTAATCACCTGTCTCCATTTGTGGATTGAAAAGAAATGTGTTTGAGAATGCTCCTGTGAAGTGCCTTAGAAAATTAGGGTAATCTTAAGTTGTTGCACTAGCAGTTAAATGGTTTTAAATTTGAAAAAGAATGAATAAACTTTTTAAAGAACCAAATACAAAAACCAACTTGTGGCAGTGATTTATCTTGTGTGCTTAAGCTTTGTAAATATTTGTTACTTATCATTTAAAGATGTACTGTGGCATGAGCAAACATGTTCCCTTCTTAGTTCTCTCACTGTTATAGCTACAGAAGTGTAGCAGTTAGCATGACGCTATTATAGCTTGGGTCGTCAGAGTTTAGAATTGAATTCTGGTGTCCTCTGTAAGTATGTTTGTACATTCCTTCCTGTGTGCACGTGGGTTACCTCCTAAAGTCCAAGATGTGCTAGTTAATGGGTTAATTGGTCATTGGAAATTGGCCTGTGATTAGGCTAGGGTTAAAATCATTGGGTTGCTGGGCAGCAGGGCTCAGGCTGGATCAGTTTATTTTGTGCTGTATCTCTAAATAAATAGACCTGTTCAAAGAAAGGCCACCGGACTCTTAAACCTGCTGTACCTTTCCTTATTTTTAGACTTCATTACATGCAACTGGCTCTCAATTTCCTGAACTTTCAAAACATTTACTAATCTCCTGTGATTAGCCTCTATAACACTTTGATAGAGTTAAGAATACACAAAATTGACTAAGGGCTTTTGTAGTAATGCATTTGTGTACTGATTTTGCATTGTGCTATTTTCCTCATAAGTTAGCCACTTTGTTGAGAAATAATTGTTAATTGTATGCTTCATTTTATTTTAAGCACTACTTAACATTTTATTTTCAGATTTACCTGAGGGAACTGTTGCAAAGACATTCTCAGCACTGCAAGCAGCAAGGCATGAACAAGCAGAACGGACTATTTTGATTAGCTGTCCTCCCAATGTCACTGAAAAGAAATTCTACAAATACTTAGCAAGCTATGGAACGATCAATAAATACTTTTTCTATGAAACTTTCGTAAGTGCTGTAAACCAGAACCTAAAAATTGAGTTACAAACTATTATGAATTTAAGTAAAATTGGCCCCGGACACTACAGTTAGAAATGTTACTACAGGAAAGTAGTTTTGAAGTAAAAGACGGACATGATGCTATTGAATGACAAATAACAACAATGGGTGTAATGCCTTATTATTGCACTTAATTCTAATGCTAGTATGGTCTCAATAACTTCAATAGAGAGAAAATGTACAATAATGTAGTGCAGTATACTTCTATACCCTACTTTTGTAAAAGAAAACTATTTTGTGTGCATAATGCTTCTTGAAATTGTGTACTTTGTTCACTATATATTCAATTAATTATACGATTCAGCATAGCTTCATTTTAATAATAAAGATTTTTATTTTCAATGATTCAGCTGCATTCAGAACTATTTATGTCATGCTAAAATTAATGTTTAATGCATGCGACAACATGTTTAGTAACATACTTAAAGCAAATTCTTTGAAATGTTATACAACCTTTAGTAGGATGAGATTTGCATTACTATTTTAGTTTTGATGGTATACAAATTTATGTGATTAAGAACAATCACAGTTTATTTCTTACTTTTTTTCTTAATGTTCCACAGGGCATTTATGCACTTGTAGAGTTCTCTGATAAAGAAAGTATAGAAGCAATTCAACACTCTTCCACTATCCCAAGCCTCCAGCATGAATGTGCTATTCCATTCAAATCCAGATTTTTCAATTTGAGGAATAACCATCTTGGATCGCTGACTTCCACTCATCCTTCTCTACCACTGCTTAAACAATCCGTCATCCCTCTTAATGAACTCCGACAGAAACTCTCTGGGGCCAAGAGTGTAAGTTAGTAAATAATTTATTATTGTCATGTACTTTGTTTTGCTTGCTATCTATGCAGACCATTTCATTACATTAGTGAATTGTGGCATTATAAGCAAAAACCAATAACAATGCAAGATAAATTGTTACAGAGAAAGTGCAGGCAGAAAATAAGATGGAAGGTAGATTATGTGGAATCTGAGGTTAATCTTATTATACCAGAAGACCATTCCATAATATTACAACAGTGGGAAATTTGTGTTTCATTTATATTGAAATGGGAGTGAAACTTCATTAAGTACTTCACTTGTTCAATAATGTGATGGAATTCAATATCTCAGTCAGTGAAATTTATTTCAGAGTACATACATGTCACCACATACAACTCTGAGATTTGTTTTCTTTTTCTGCAGGCATACTTAGCAAATCTACAGAACAGTAACAGTAAACTAAATATCTGGAACTGTAAATAAATTGTGTAAATGCAGATACAAATAACAATAAATAATGAGCTTGAAATAACAGTGTAACAGAGTCCTTAAAGGAGTGTAACTATCCGCTTTTGTTCAAGAGTTGAGGGGTAGTATCTGTTCTTTAACTTGATGGTGCAAGTCCCGAGGCACCTGAACCTTCTCTACCTGATGGCAATAGCGAGAAAAGAGCATGGCCTGGTTGATGACGATCCTTGATGATGGATGCTGCTTTTCTATAACAAAGTTTCATGTAGATGTGCTGAATGGTTGGGAGGGTTTTGCCTGTGGTGTACTGGGCCAAATTCACCAACTTTTGTAGGATTTTCCATTCAAGGGCATTGGTGTTCCCTTACCAGGCCGTTATGTAACCAGTCAACACACTTTACACCACCCATCTTTAGAAGTCTGCCAAACTTCCGCAAGCTCCTGAGGAAGTAGAGGTGCTTACTTCGCAATAATAATTATATGATGGGTCCAGGATAGGTCCTCTGAGATAGTGACACCTGGGAATTTAAAGTTTCTGATCCTCTCCACCTCTAATCCTCCGATAATTACTGGCTTGTGGACTTCCGGTTTCCCTCTTCTGAAGTAGACAGTGATATGCTGTGATGTAGATGATAAATTTGAACTTGTTGCTTAGAAACCTCAATTTTCTTTAATTTTACACTTTAATCTCCTTTGTCCGGGGCACCTTCTGGTGATCTGGAGCTGCAGAGCTCAATGGAAAAGATTAAATATTCCTGTGTCAGCCTGATAGGGCTGAGAATCACAAATGCTTCCAAGGTCTATGTGATAAATAAAGATGTCTTAATGTGATTGAATAAACTATCACTGCTTAAAACCGATGGAAGCAACGCCAATTGTGGCCATACTTCTCACCAGATTCCACGTATGAAGCGTGGCCGCAGGTCAGGTATCAACTGCGTTTAAGGAAACGAGGTTTTATACTCCCAATACCGACTATCTTGCTAGTAAATGTACAGTCTCTAGTAAATAAAATTGAAAACCTCAGAGCTAGGGTGCTGTATCAGAGGGACATAAGGACCACTTAGGTCCTTTGTTTCACAGAATCCTGGCTAATCCCTTTCTTATCGGACGAAGCGATTCAATGGATGGGTTTATTACATGCTGTCAGGAAAGAGCTATCGAGTCTCAGAAGCAGAAGTGGAGGTGCATGCCTCATGATCAACTCCTCTTGGTGCAAGAATGTGACAGTGATGTCCCAATTCTGTTCACCAGACCTGGAATATCTCGTAATTAAGTGCTGTTCACTTTACCTGCCGCTGGAGATTTCTGTGATCATTTTGGTAGCGGTATATGTTCCACCTCAGGCCAATGTCAAACAGGCCTTAGATGATTTGAGCAATGGGATCACATGCCCAAAACGGCACACCCCGACAGCTTCGCCATCATTTTGGGGGATTTTAACCAGGCTAGCCTGAAAATAAAAATCACTAAATAATTACCATCAACAAATCACTTGTACCAGAGGAACCAACACACTGGACCACTGTTACACTAACATCAAGAATGCCTACTGTGCTATTCCACGTCCTCACTTTGGAAAGTCTGATCACTTGGCTGTACTTCTACTCCCTGAGAATAGGCAGAGACTGAAGACTGCAGCACCTGTAGTGAGGACTAAGAAGGTACGGACAAGGGAAGCTCAAGAGCACTTACAGGATTGCTTTGTTTTGGTGGACTGGACAGTATTCAAGGATTCACCTTTGCATCTGAGTGAGTATGCTGCAGTTGTTACCGACTTCATTAAAATCTGTATAGGTGAGTGTGCCTACAAAAACTTGCAGTACGTTCCCAAACCAAGAGCCAAAGCTGAACCAGGAGGTATGTTGTTTGCTGAGAGCTAGATCTGCGTCATCTAAATCTGCTGACCTAGGTCTGTTTAAGGAAACGAGGTATGATTTGTAGAGGCTATTTCAAGGGTGACATAGGATGCATATCAACTTTAGCAGGGTTTGCAAGACGTTACTTCCTACAAAGTGAAACCCAACAGCATGAATGGCAGCAATGTGTCACTACCAGATGACCTCAACGCCTTCTATACCCACTTTGAAAGGGAGAAAATAACTACAGCTGTGAGGATCCCTGTTGCACCCAGTAATCCTGTGATCGCTGACTTGGAGGCTGATATTAGGTTGTCTTTTAGGAGGGTGAACCCTTGCAAGGCGGCAGGCCCCAGTGGAGTACCTGGCAAGGCTCTGAAAATGTGTTAACCAACTGGCGAGTGTATTCAAGGACGTTTTCAACCTCTCACTGCTACGGTTGGAAGTTCCCTCCTGCTACAGAAAGGCAACAATTATACCAGTGCCTAAGAAGAGTAGTGTGACCTGCCTTAATAACTACCACACAGTAGCACTGACTTCTATGGTGATGAAATGCTTTGAGAGGTTGGAGTGGCTAGAATGAACTGCCTCAGTGAGAACCTGGAGCCACTGCAACTTGCCAATCGCCACAACAGATCTTCACGCAGTCTTAGATCACCTGGAGAATACAAACACCTATATCAGGATGCTGTTTGTTGACTATAGCTCAGCATTTAACACCACCATTCCCACAATGCTCATTGATATGTTACAGAACCTGGGCCTCTACCTTTCTCTGTAGTTGGCTCCTCAACTTCCTAACTGGAAGACCACAATCTGTGTGGATTGGTGATCGTGTCTCCTCCTCACTGACAGTTAACACTGGCACACCTCTGGGGTATGTGCTTAGCTCACTGCTCTGCTCACTCCATACCTATGACTGTGTGGCTAGGTATAGCTCAAATACCATGTACAAATTTGCTGATGATACAACCATTGTTGGTAAAATCTGAGATGGAGATCAGAGGGCGTACAGGAGCAAGATATGCCAACTAGTTCAGCAGCAACAAACTTGCTCTCAATTTCAGTAAGACGAAAGAACTGATAGTGGACTTCAGAAAGGGTAAGACAAGGGAACGTGAACCAATCCTCATAGAGGGATCAGAGAAAGTGAGCAATTTCACATTCCTGGGTGTCAAGATCTCTGAGGATCTAACCTGGTCCCAACATATCTATGCAGCTATAAAGAATGTAAGACAGTGACTATTATTTTATTTGGCATTTGAAGAGATTTGGTTTGTCAACTAAAACACTCAAACTTCTATAGATGTATCATGGAGAGCATTCTCCATGATTTAGATGATCATGGCTGCATCACTGTCTGATATGGTGGGGGGTGGTGTGTGGCTACTGCACAGGATCAAAAGAAAGTACAGGAAGTTGTAAAATTTGTCAGCTCCATCTTGGGTACTAGCTTCCATCATACCTAAGACACCTTCAAGGAGTGCTGCCTCAGGAAGACGACATCCGTAATTTAGGACCTCCATCACCCAGGCCTGTCCTCTTATTGTTACCATCAGGAAGGAGGTACAGATGCCTGAAGGCACACACTCAACGATTCAGGAACAGCTTCTTCCCCTCTGCCATACATGGACATTGAACCCATGTACACTATCTCACCTTTATTATTTCTGTTTTTGCACTATTTTTAATTAACTACTTAATATGCATATACGTATTAATAATTGGATTAGTAATGATGGAGTGTGAAGTTGATCTGGAGCTGTGATCCATGTTTTGTAAGAAAACAACCTGTGACATTTAGATTTGCCTTTCCACACCTGGATTGAGGAGTGTGCTTAGAACTTAAACACTTCAAATACAGGAAGAAGACAAGATCTTATGAGCCATACAAGTCTTTTAATTGGATATGTAAGGGGGTTTTACCTGAGGGCTGTAGATTTACTATTGTTGGGATTTTTTCTCTCAGATAGATGAACAATTGTACACTGTCCTCAACGAGAGTCAACTTACTGAAGAGAACATACGCCTTCGTTTCCTTGTTTGCTCCTTGCTGAAGGAAGTTTCATCAGCTTACTTTCCAGAATGTTCAATTAAACCATTTGGATCATCTGTGAATAACTTTGGCAAGATGGGCTGTGATCTGGACATGTTTTTGGATCTGGACAGCATTAGTGGAATAAATAACACCAAGGTAAAAAGTACTGTAATTCAATAGAGGGAATTGAATTTTCTTGTTTTTCAATCAAAATCATATTACATAAAGTCATTCTATTTATCAGTTTTTAGTTATATATTCAAGCAATTGAAACTGCTGATTTACAGTATTTCTCAATTGTAATGACTGCTTGATGGTGCCAAGCGGTATTGGGTTAGGAAGCAGAATGTTTAATGGGTGACAGACAATGAAGGTCACAGGGGAAGCAAACATGGAAATGGTATCAAGTCTGTATGTGGGTGATTCTTTAATTAGGGTAACCTTTCTCTGCTTGGGGTAGATAGACATTTTCCTGGATAAAAATGGCATTAGGGGATACGGTGAGCGAGCAGGTAAGTGGACATGAGGCTAGGTTTAGATCAGCCATGTGATCTCCTGGACCAGTTTTTGATAGCCTGGATGGGTCGGAGAGGAATTTTCCAGATATTTTCTCCTCAATTGGCAACTCGGTTTTTTTCCCCCGGGTGATCACATGGGTTTGGGCGGGATGAATAATAAAATAAAATGGGCAGCATGGTGCCCTGTTGGTTGGCACTGTTGCCTTGTGGGATTCGGTGAAAACTAGAGTTAAGATTGGATCAGCCATGATCTTGTTGAATGGCGGAGCAGGCTTGAGGGCCGATTGGCCTACTCCTGCTCCTATCTCTTATGTTCTTATGTAAGTACTGTAGTTTTAAAAGTTAAGTAAGAGTAACTCTTAAACTTTTTGTTTCAGTATGCTTCATAAATATTTTCTTAATTTTTAAATTGAGTTAAAAACTTGAATATGCCAGAGTTTCACTGTTTTGGGAACACAAAATACTCTGCAGATGCTGGGGTCAAGCAACATGCACAACACGCTGGAGGAACTCAGCAGGTCGGGCAGCATCTGTGGAAACGAATAGTTAACGTTTCGGGCTGAGATCCTTCGTCAGAACTGAAGAGGGATGGGGCAGGGGCCCTATAAAGAAGCTGGGGGGTGGGGAGGGTGGAAAAGAGAAGGCTGGTAGGTGCCAGGTGAAAAACCAGTAAGGGGAAAGCACTATGGGTAGTAGCAGAAGGCGGAACCATGAAGGAGGAATCCCTTCCCCCATCCCAGTTCCTCTCTGTCTCCTCCTCCAGCTGCCTATCACCTCCTTCATAGCTCTGCCACCTTCTACTACCTGTAGTGCTTTCCCTTACATTCCTTCTTCACCTTTCCTGTCTATCCCCTCCCCCACCCCTTGATCTTTCCCCTTACAGGTTTTTCACCTGACATCTACCAGCCTTCTCCTTTCCACCCTCCCCCCAGCTTCTTTATAGGGCACCTGCCCCCTCCCTCTTCAGTCCTGATGAAGGGTCTCAGCCCGAAATGTTGACTGTTCGTTTCCACAGATGCTGCCCGACCTGCTGAGTTCCTCCAGCGTGTTGTGCATGTTGCTTCCACTATTTTGGGCTTGTCTCCTACCCAGATTATGTAACTTTGTCTTCAAAGTAAACTAATGTTAGATTCATGAAACTTTTAGTTTGTGTTTTCTCATGTCAAATTCATGTGAGTTTTTTATGCAATTTGTACATTTTTTATGACAGAACTGCTACCCCCATGGTCAGCAGGAGACGCTCATGGAGTGAGCACTGTTTCAGATTCGCTCCATAACCTTTACTTTTTTTAACCTATGATCACCCTTATTTAACTTACTTTTACCTACACCAAAAGATTCTTGCTACTTTTTCAGACTTATCTTTAAGAGTTTATTGTGAATTTTTGAAGAAATGGCTCATAGATCTAAAGGGCGAGAAACTGGGAAAAATCCTAACGGAAACGGAAAAAAGCAGATTGATCCTAAACGTACTGAATTGACTTATGAAATGTTATTGGAGGTCTTAAATGAAAAATTTGAAGAACAGCGACAAATTTTTAAACCAGATATAAAGGCTTTTCAAGATAATATGGATAAGACGGATTCAGTAGTTAACCAGCAGCAAGTTCTAATCGCAACTCTGCAAGAAGACGCTCGGAAGCGAGATTTGATAATTGAAAAACTGGAGCAGAACCTACTTTCGGCGATTAAACAAGTGGAAACACTTAAAGCCAAGAGTGTCGACTTTGAAAATCGGTCCAGAAGACAGAACCTACGCATACTTGGTCTCCCGGAAGGTATTGAACAAGGGGACCCCTCGAAGTATTTTGCTCAACTTTTAAAGGATGCGTTCCCTTCTGTATTTCCAGACAGTCCTCCGTTACTCGATCGCGCTCACAGAATTATGTGTCGATCAACAAGTGCTTCAGCTAAACCACCGGTTGTAATTGTCCGATTTCACTATGTGCATGTTAAAGAGCAACTTATTCGTGTGGCTCGGCGTGTAGGGATGGTCAAATTTCAAGATCACAACTTCTGTTTAGTAGAAGATTTTAGTCCAGAAGTAATGAAGGCAAGGCTTCTTTTTAAACCTCTGATGTCTGAATGTTATGAGAAAAATCTAAAACCTGCGCTCTTATACCCTGCGAAGCTCAGAATATCCCCTCCGAATGCTCCACGGCAGGTCTTTTTTTCTACATGTGAAGTGAGAAGATTTCTGAATGAGAACTTCCCTACTGCTACGGATTCTCATTCTTAATAAATGAGTGATTTAGATCGTGCAAGATGGTTTTTATTTCCAAAACCAGATTTTGTTTTTGGCTATTGGTGTAGGTTTACTTTATATTTTATACTCTAGTTAAAGTTTTTTTTTGACTTACTAATCTTGTTATTTTACTTACTTCAACCACTGTACTTTATCTTTGGTTATTATTATTAATCCTTTGAAGGTGAATTTTTTTTACTAAGATGGCGGTTTCTACTCTAAAATATTTTTGGTTTTTTTTATTTCGCCATTTTTTTTTATCTCGTCTTCTTCCTATAATGCATCTCTTATCACAGTTTAAATTTTTTTTTGGTGTTTGGGTTTTTAACCCGATTTATAAGTTACTAGTGATTATATTCTTTTTGGTTTTTTTTACGATTAATTATATTAAGAAGTTTGGTTTTAGTATAGTGATTATTATTTCTTTAGAGTTTGGGTGGATCTTTTTTTTATCCTTTATATACGGAGTTGTCTTCTGCTGATATGGGGGTAGAGTTAGTTTCATTTTTCCTTTTTTCCAGCCTATCCCTGGCTGGGATGGTCTTTTTTCTTCTTGGGTGGGGGGTGAGAGGTCTTTTTCTAAATCTTATGGTTCTTATATTAGTTTTTTCATTTGGGCTGATTTTAAACTACAAAAATGCCCGCTATGTTGTCACTTCCGGGTCCGCCCCTTATTTTTGTTCCTCTTCCGGGTGCATGAGTTCATAATTTGGTTAACCCTTTATATACCAAAGGGTTGATTTCAGAAATATGGCTCAGACTATTAATTTTGTCTCTTGGAATACTAATGGCTTAAACCATCCAATTAAACGGAAAAAGATTTTCAAAGTATTCCAAAGACTTAATGCTCATATTGTTTTTGTACAAGAAACTCATGTGAGGAAAGAGGACAATTATCGCTTTTTTAGGTTTTGGAGGGGTCAACAGTATCATTCAAATTCGAATGCCAAAGTAAAGGGAGTTTCAATTTTTATTGACTCCTCTATTGCATTTGTCCAACATGATATCTTTTCGGATCCGAATGGTAGATTTTTGTTAATTACTGGCTTACTTTTTAACAAAAAGGTTGTTATGGTTAATGTTTATGCTCCAAATGTGGATTGTCCTGATTTTTTAAAGTCCTTATTTACTTCTTTACCTAATCTAAATGAATATAAGTTAATAATGGGCGGTGACTTTAATTGTTGTTTAAATCCTTTGATGGACAAATCTATATCTACTCAGATTTTACGTAATAAGTCGGCCACTTATATTAACTCTTTTTTGACTGATAATGGGATTTTTGATATTTGGAGATTTCGGCATTCTAAGGACAAAGAGTTTTCATTTTTCTCACATTTATCATTCCTACTCGAGAATTGATTATTTTTTTTATTGACTCTTGTTTTATTCCATCGGTAATTGGTTGTAATTATGATATAGCCATCTCTGACCATGCTCCATTAAAACTTTCTATTAAATTTACGGATACAGCTTTTAGTGCTAGACAATGGTGATTTGAAGGAACAGATCGATTTCTTCTTCTCAACTAATTCCACGGATGATATTTCTTGCGGAACACTTTGGGACACTTTTAAAGCATATATACGTGGACAGATTATCTCCTATTCTGTTGGTCTGAGAAAACGCATTAAGATGGAAGCTCTTTTATTGGTTGATAAAATTAAAGAGATTGACAAGAAATATTCAATTACTCCTAGCAAGGAGCTTTACAAACAAAGAGTTGAACTTCAAACGGAACATAGTTTATTACTTACATCTTCGATTGAAAATCAATTAATGAAAGCCAGATCTGATTTTTATATACATAGTGATAAATCGGGTAAACTGTTAGCTAGTCAATTGAAGAATGCTTTGGTTAAATGTCAAATTACTAAGATCGTCAGCAGAATGGGGATCTGACAGTTAACCATGATGAGATAAATAAATCATTTCAAGATTTTTATACCTCCCTGTATCATTCCGAATTCCCTAATGATCGTAATACCATGTGTGATTTTCTTGGGAAATTGAATTTTCCAAAATTATCATCAGATGATCTTTCAATATTAAAAACTCCTATTACGGATGCAGAAATTAAAGGGGTTATTTCCTCTATGAATTCTGGGAAAGCACCAGGTCCAGATGGGTATACAGTAGAATTTTTAAAATGTTTTTCCGCTACTCTTTCCCCTTGGTTATGCAGGGTTTTTGAAGAAGCAATTAGACTGGGCAATCTGCCACAATCTTTTTATAGAGCTTCCGTTTCTTTAATACTGAAGAAAGATAAAGACCCTACTGACTGTGAATCCTGTAGACCAATATCTTTATTGAATGATCTTTTCCAAGATCTTTTCCAAGCTACTGGCATCCAGGCTGGAGAAGGTATTACCCTAAATTATTTCGGAAGATCAAACCGGTTTTATTAAAAATCGCTATTTTTTCAATGTTAGGAGATTATTGAATATTGTTTATACTCCTTCACATAGCACTTCAGAATGTGTTACCGTAGATTCCGGACTACAGAGCGCACCTGATTAAAAGACGCTGGCTCTAATTTTAGAAATAAAATCAATTTTTTAATTGTAAAGGCCGCACCGGATTTTCGGCCGCAGGTGTCCCACGTTGTAATATGAGATATTTACACAGAAAGATATTACACGTGAGGATTTTTTTAACTTTTAATTAAATCCATATGGTAACAAAAACAAATACATATTGCAAATGCTTTTTTTCGAACCGTGCCCGTACGCGGCTACTTTTAAATATACGTTGCGTATACTTCTTTACTGAACAACATTCCAATATCTCCTAACGACTGGTAAAAAATATATATATTGCAGCCTACCAGGAAAAGTTATTGATCACCTTTAACTTAAAAGCAGCGTTCACTCAGATCCAAAGCCACTCGCGTAATGCGCTCCCTCCCTCCGTTCCGTTTCATCGCAAACCGGCATTTTCCCACAAGACACCGCGAAACCGGGTGTGACGTCATAGCATCCCGCGATGCAGTACAGAAAACAAATATAGTTAAAACTCTTCTAACTTTAACTAGAAAATGAATTACTAAGCGAAAATATTATAAACTAAGTAACTTCCATAAGGCAGCACAATGCTTCGAGTGTTTTCCATGTTGATGAGGGTGAGTACAAATGACTGATTTACAATAATTTAATTGTGAAAGTGCGCTTGATTTGTGAACTACTCATCAATTTTATTGGTCTACTGTTATGAGGCAAAATGTTTACGAGGCGGCATGAAAAAAAACCATGTATTAGCCGCTCTGGATTATAGGCCGCAAAGTTCAAAGCTGTTCAAAATGTGGGAAAAAAGTAGCGGCTTAAAATCCGGAATCTACGGTATTTCATTAGATGCGGAGAAAGCATTTGATAGAGTTGAATGGCCATACTTACTTTATGTGCTTGAGAAATTTAATTTTAGTCCGACATTCATTTCCTGGATTAAACTGATATATCATACTCCAGTAGCCTCGGTGCTTACTAACAATCTAAGATCTCCCTTTTTTCGTTTATTTCGGGGTACTTGACAAGGCTGTCCTCAGTCCATTATTATTTGATATTGCTTTAGAACCCTTGGCAATTGCTATCAGAGAATCACAGAACATTTTTGGCATTAATCGTGGGACAGATATACATAAGTTATTATATGCAGATGATTATTATTTATTTCTGATCCTGAGAAATCCATTCCTGCAGTTTTATCATTGTTGGTTCAATTTAGTGATTTTTCCGGGTATAAATTAAATCTTAATAAGAGTGAATTGTTTCCTTTAAATAGACAGGTTCCAATTTATGGAAATTTACCCTTTAAATTAGTTAATGACTCTTTTATTTACTTAGGGATTAAAATCACAAAAAACTATAAAGACTTATTTAAGGTTAATTTTTTACCCTTAATTGATCAAATTAAATGTTTGTTTACTAAATGGTCACCACCATCTTTATCTCTGATAGGTCGGATTAAT
This sequence comes from Hemitrygon akajei, assembly GCF_048418815.1. Taxonomy (NCBI): domain Eukaryota; kingdom Metazoa; phylum Chordata; class Chondrichthyes; order Myliobatiformes; family Dasyatidae; genus Hemitrygon; species Hemitrygon akajei. The sequence continues at coordinate 140,303,162 of NC_133131.1, forward strand.
GCTATTAAGATGGTTATTTTACCCAAGTTTTTATATATATTTCAAGCGGTACCAATTTTTATTCCAAAATCTTTTTTTGCTAATGTTGATTCAAAAATTTCCTCATATATATGGCAAAATAAAAATCCTAGGTTAGGCAAAATATATTTACAGAAGGCAAGGAAGGAAGGTGGATTGGCATTGCCTAATTTTAGATTTTATTATTGGGCAGTTAATATCTGATATTTGATATGTTGGTTAAAGGATTGGGATATATCTTTTAGCCCTCATTGGGTGAACTTGGAAATTAAATCTGTACAAGGATTTGCATTGGGTTCTATTTTAGGGACTTCTCTTCCCTTTGCTCTTTCTAAATTGCCGAAACGAATTGACAACCCGATAGTTAAACATACTTTACGTATATGGTTTCAATTTTGGAAATTTTTTGGGTTGACTCAGTTTGTTTTAAATATTCCTATTGTATCCAATTGCTTTTTTTTATCCTTCTATTATAGACCAAGCTTATTCAGCTTGGAAGACTAAAGGATTACTACGATTTTCCGATTTATTTTTGGATAATTGTTTTATGTCTTTTGAGCAATTATCTAATAAATATAATTTGCCTAGATCTCATTTTTTTAGATATTTACAGATTAGGAATTTCTTAAATACTGTACTTCCTACTTTTCCAAATTTTGTGTCTTCAGGTATTTTGGAGAATTTGTTTGAACTAAATCCTTTTCAGAAAGGGCTAATATCAAAACTTTACAATATAATTATGAAGATACGTTCAGAGCCCTTTTATAAGACTAAAAATGATTGGGAAAGAGAACTTAACCTTATTATCCCTATTGAGAATTGGGATAAAATTCTTCAATTAGTTAATACATCATCTATATGTGCTAAACATTCATTAATACAGTTTAAAGTTGTGCACAGGGCTCATATGTCCAAGGATAAATTGGCTCATTTTTATTCCTATATGAATCCTATTTGTGACAGATGTCATTCTGAGATAGCGTCTTTAACTCATATGTTTTGGTCGTGTCCGCTTTTGAAAAAATATTGGAAAGATATTTTTGATATTATTTCTGCGGTATTGAACATTGATTTACAACCTCATCCTATTACTGCAATTTTTGGTTTACCAATGATGGACTCACTCCATTTATCCTCTTCCGCTTGTTGAATGATTGCATTTCTTACATTAATGGCTAGAAGTTCTATTTAGTTGAATTGGAAAGAAATCAATCCTCCTACCGTATTTCATTGGTTTTCTCAGACTATGTTATGTTTAAATTTAGAAAAAATTAGAAGTGTTGTATTTGATACTTCTATTAAATTTGATAAGATATGGAGACCATTTATTCAATATTTTCATATGATGTAATACGATCCTGTTCCAAGCCTATTTGTTTTTCCAGTTTTGAATGTATATATGTTGAGAGGATCGGAGTTGACGACACTGATGATTTTCTATTGTTGTGAGATATTATAAACAGCCCTTTTTTTTCTATTTTTTCTTTTTCTCCTTTTTCTTGTTTTTTTCTCTATTAGTTATTAGATTATTAGATTAGTTTTTTGCATATTTTTTTTTCTTTTTTCTGTTTTTAAAAAAATATATTATGATATACCTAGGCTTGACTTGTTTATTTGTATATTGTATCGTTCATGATTTGGGAATACTCATTTATACTGTAATCATTGCTTATGTATTCTCATGTTTAGTCGGAAAGTGTATGTTTGTAATCCCATTATCTATGTATCATTTTATTTTGTTGATATTAATAACAATAATAAAAAGATTGAAAAAGAAAGAACTGCTACCCCAACACTTCTGCCATTACCACATGTAACACATTTTAGAGACCACTCAAGTTTTTTCAAATAACTGCTTATGTGGTTGCCATGGAAATGAGATGTGACAGGGGAGCATGTGGCTGTCATGGCAGAAGACTGACATTTTGATGTCCAGAAGTGTGAGCAATTTAAAGATATATACCTCCTGTTCTGAGAGTATGTTTATTACATGTTATCACCAAATGAGTTACTATTTGAGTGTTTTAACTGAGAAATAAATAACTTCACTCTATTTCTGTATACTTAAATTACACTTACAAGCTAGCTATCCAGTCGCGTTAGCAAGTGCGAGACTTAGCCAACTTTTTCTTTTTAAAAAAAAGACTATTCTCATTGCTATCTTATTACCATCACACAACTAGTTGTGATGGTAAACACACAGTGGTGGTACAGACAGATCAATTTTTTATCAGCTTTATTTCTATTAAAGTATAAAGCTGAACACCAGAATCCTCAAAAATGTAAGTGAAGAAACAAATACATCCAAATCCTAAGGAGGACATTGCTCTTCCACAACGTGATGCTCTCCGTACTTAAAAAAAAATGTACAGTCGGCCCTCCGTATCTGCAGGTTCCACATCCGTGGATCGAAAATATTTGAAAAAAAATTCCAGAAAGTTCCAAAAAGCAAAATGTGAATTTGCCGCGCGCTGAACACTATGCTGAATCCACGTGAATGAAGTGATGTGTAGGCATATCCTCCTGCCATTTCACAGATTCTCAATCTCTCTCCAGCACTCATCGTTTGAGCATTGTTCGCCCCGCGTCTCGTTCGTTCGCTACTTGTATTATGAGCGAGAGGACAGAGTTTAAGGCTAGTTTAAGAATGGCTGGCTAGCTATGTAAAGCGCTACAGCCTAAAGAACTTAAAGATCACGAGAGATTCGGCATCGGCTGATGCCGAGGCAGCATCAGCGTTCCCAGAAGAGCTACAATGGTTGCGTCTATACTGAACATGTACAGACTTTTTTCTTGTCATTATTCCCTAAACAATACAGTATAACAACTATTTACATAGCATTTATATTGTTTTAGGTATTATAAGTAATCTAGAGATGATTTAAAGTATACGGGAAGATGTGCATAGGTTATATGCAAATACTATGCCATTTTATATAAGGGACTTGAGCATCTATGGATTTTGGTATCCGCGGGGTATCCTGCAACCAATCCCTCGCGAATACCGAGGGACGACTGTATCAGCAATCTGGCATGAAAGACAGCAAATAGTGTCAAAGATTCTGGCTGTAAAAAGCAGAACAGCAAGTTGGATGCCCTGCCAAGATAATGTGTAAAACAGAAAAAGGCCTGCTGGTCTTAAGTTCTGCAGGAATTATGTCGGTGCATTTTGGAGAGTCACACAAACAAATCTCTCTCCACATAGAAGTGGCCTACACTGGCAATGGTGTAATCTCTGTTCATTTTCACAATCAACAAGGCACGATCTTGCAGCTGTATGGGCACATCTCTCTCATGTGCTTGCCTACTTGAAGGATTAGAACTCCTCTACAACCACCCTCCATGTCATAAGTGATGGCCCAACAACTCAGTACCACTCCACAAAGAATTACAACTTCCTATCCACTCTGCCATTTCAGTATGGATTCAGCAGTGTGACCTGGAACTTACTGGAAGCCAAGCATGGCAAAGGGCCAGCGGAGAGAATCGAGGCAGGAGTTCAATGGACTGCAGATGCTCTTGTTGCTCGAGGAACCGATCTCCCAAGTGGTGAAGTCCTCTTCAATGTTATGTCGAAGGAGCAATTGAAGGATATTTTGGAAAAGGATGATCCACCAAAACAACTGGAGAAAACTGATAACAAATGAGGGCATTTTTGTGCAAAGTGTAGGGATTGTACTCTTATGAGTACAATTTAGAACACCAGAGAGCTGCTGTTGGCATAGGAAAAGATGAAAATCCTACCAATATGAATTGGCAAATCTTTGTAGCTTGTTTCTTTGACATTGCAAGCAAGTACTGCAACTTTACTGCTGCCTGTAAAGATCTATACTAATATTTGTTGAAGTAATGGTTGAAAAATTAGAATCCTATATCCAATCATGTAGCAGCTCTTAGGTAGTATACTCGGTCACAATTGATTAAAGCAATACTGATCATTAAACCTGAAGAATAAAAATGTAACCGAATGTCCTTGGGAGAGCAAAATACTGATTTTGTTAGGTAGTATAATAGCAAAATTAATATTGTATGCTTTGATGTAAGACATTTTCATAATCTTGTAAGAGTGTAAAGTACAGTCATCCTTCCTTATCCGCGAGTTCCGCATGCGCGAATTCAACCAACCACAAATTGAGAAAACCCAGAAGTGCTCTTCCAGCACTTGTTCAAGCATGTACAGACTTTTTTTCTTGTCATTATTCCCTAAACAATGCAGTATAACTATTTTACATAGCAGTTACATTGTATTAGGTATTATAAGTAATCTAGAGATGATTTAAAGTATGCAGGAGGATGTGCGTGAGTTATCGTGGATCAAAAAAATTGGAAGTTCTCTTATTAAGTAAGTCGGAACAGATACATCCAGTATTATTTAGCATCAACCAAATGTTTGTCTTAGTATATAGTATATATTTTACCTTTCTATGCATATAAAACGCTTAAGAGCATATGTTTCAGCGCTGGGAGGATCCAAGACCCAGTAACTAAACCACTGCGTTGCTTAGTAATAATTGTAGCTGTCATCAGGGCAGGGTCTTTCTCACTTTATCCTTTAAAATTATTCCAATTCCGACTTAACCTAACACTTTTCCAATGACCGATGGCATTTCACCTCTTTCCGATTGCTTTATTATTTTCACTTTATTTTCAATCGTGATTGTGATTATTTTCTTGAACAGAAACACTGCGGATTCAGAGCTCCACCGCACTGAGACAGGTTAAATAAGGTCTGGGGTTCCGCTGGGTCCTAAGGTCCACCGCATTGAGACTGGTTGAATAAGGGACTTGAACATCCGCTTTTTTTGGTATCCGCGAGGGGTCCCGGAACCAATCCCTCACGAATAAGGAGGGTCGACTGTATTAGGACAAAATCCTTGAGTATTGGTTCAGAGTTTGAAAACTGCTTTTAATGTTATTTCATGAGTAAGGATGTCAGTTTTGTCTGCAAACAACTACTTTCCTAGAAAATTGAGTCTCTGCTATATTTACCTTAATTGCAATTACTGAAGTCTGAGCCACTATCTGCTTATCAGTGCAGAGGCGGAGTAGACAGCTAATCACAAAGTGGTTAGAAAACACTTGTTGCTGCAAGCTGTCCTTAATGATACATCAGAACCTTTCAGCTGACTTTAATGAATTCCCCTTGTAGTCTGTTGATGTTTAGGTTATATAGATTAATATTCTTTGTAAGTTTTGATTTTGAAGTAACTTACTGATGAAAATAGTCAATTTACCTTTCCTTAATAGATTATTAGACATAGGAGCAGAATATGCTATTCAGCCCATCATAAAACCTAGTATTTATTTCCCATTACCCTTTGATCTCAAAAGTAAAGGTTAGCTTCTCGATCAGCCACAGTGTTTGTGATGAAGGCATTTTCATAATTCCACTGGTGAGCCATTTCCAAGGTTTATAGCCAGTGATCAAAAGCTTCTCAACCAAGTGATTATAGCCAGAGCTGATCAAAATTAAAAGTGTTATTTCTAATATTACTTAGAAGAATATGAAAATCAATCACTGAAAAATATTTTAATAAGCAGGTTATTAGTCACTTATAAGTGTTGCTCATGGATTCTGCCATATGGCCTTCTTCACTTGCCTTCTATTTGTAAATAACATTGTAAATATAGATATATGCTTAAAGCCGTGTGCAGTATATCTTCTGATGTCTGAGAAGAGAATGACAAGAAATCAGTTGAAAGGGCAAATGATGATATAAAATGATCCCACCAGTGTCTGGGGTTCAACTTTATCAACACATTTGTAAAAGAAGTGCATCCTTGGTCTCTCAGAAATCCCTGAACAGACTTCAGGTATCTTAATTGACTTTCATTGTTTTTGTTTCTCTTCGTGTACTTTGTGGAGTTCAGACCCAAGGCACAAGAACCTAGTATCGAAATGTCTATCACTGGCTATAAACCTTGGAAATGGCTCACCAGTGGAATTATGAAAATGCCTTCATCACAAACACTGTGGCTGATCGAGGAGCTAACCTTTACTTTTGAGATCAAAGGGTAATGGGAAATAAATACTAGGCTTTATGCGAGGGGTGATTGATAAGTTTGTGGCCTAAAGTAGAAGGAGTTAATTTTAGAACACCTAGCACATTAATTTTTCAACATAGTCCCCTCCTACATTTACACACTTAGTCCAGCGGTCATGGAGCATACGGATCCCTTCTTTGTAGAAGTCGGTGTCTTTGACCTCCAGAAGTGGTCCACAGCAGGGGTGATTAATAAGTTTGTGGCGTAAGGTAGAAGGAGATGAGTTATTAACTTCAAACTTTCTGCATAATCACTCACAGAGTTGAACTGCACGTTGATGTAACAAGAGCTGTATAACTCAATCTCCTTCCACCTTAGGCCACAAACTTATCAATCACCCCTCATACAATGCTGCCGCCCTGAAAAAGTGAATAGGCTTAAAAATATTTCAGCTGAACAAGTATAATACTTTGCTATTTCCTGTAATTAACAGATCTTAGCATTTTTAAAAAGAATTCACTGGTGGAATTTGGTTCTTCTTTTGAAGATTCTAGCTATTCCCAGCTTTCCATTTCTTTGAACTTCATGTGTTTGACATCATGGAGATATCTAATGTCCATTGACTTCATTTGCAGTTACAGGCAACCCCCCCCCCACGTTATTGCCTTTGGATAACAAAAGTCCACCCTTACAGAATTTTCAAATAACTATCTAAGAATTATACGTGTGGAATAAAATTTGTTTTTGCTATAAATGTTAAAAGGTCGAAATGATGCATCATCATACATTGCACAATGTTTTAATTCCCTTGTTAAGTTGATGTTTTGTGATTTTTAAGGATGCCTAGGATGAATCAGAATTTGTAGATTCTAAGTGTTAATTACGATTAAGTTAATTGCTTACATTTATTTCCATTTATAGCATATATCAACTGCACCTACAATAACATGAGATCTGGTGTGCAATCAAAGGAGTCAAATGTCCTTGCACATCATTGGAAATTTGAAGAGCCATTTGCCAACTAGTTTCCTTCTTGTTTAGACAGGACATGCTTTCTCCATGGAGTACCAGACAAAAAGAGTGGCATCAGAGCGGGTGGCAACACAAAGCATCCTTTCTGTGATAGGGGAGTGCATTGATCAGTTTGCCCCGGGTTGTACAGGAATGCAGAAGATACTCAATGCTCGATGCCCATTGGTGCGATTTTCACATCAGCCTTCAGGATTTCAGTGTGACCTCACTGCCAATAATAGGTGAGAAATACCAAAGTTAAAGCATTTTTCTTTTACTTAATTTATCTGTATTACCTTTTGACTTTTTGAATGTTAATTTTTTGAGGTGACTACTCATGATAGGCATTGAAGACTGGTACTAAAGAGAGCCAATTGTTGCACCATTGTAGTTATTGTGATCGCTGCAAGTGAATCATAGGTCTCCTTTCTAAAAGCCATACTTGAAATTTAGAAATGAATTTGATTGATTCTGGAAATTTGGGAATTGAATTTGATTCTAAATACTTAAAGCTTAACTATGGTTTTGACCTTGGTTTAGTGACAGTATTCTTACTCCTGTGTCAGAGTTAAGCCACAGTTTCATCAGAAGTTCTCTGTTTTCTTGGGTGGGTGTAAGAAATGCCCTGAAAAGAAGCTGTGACAGCTTCTGATGCCGATGGATAGCAATCAACAAACGTAACTTTTCAGAGCAGTGTGTAATTATATATTTTTGCATTCCTGCACCTTACCCTAATTTTAAAAGCATTTAATTTTTCATGAAAAACACTAAGATTACCAGTTCATTTTTCTTTGAATTTTCAGAATTTGTAATTGTGGCAAAAATAATTTTTTTTTTGTGCTTCTGTTTATTTACTATTGTGCATTTCTTAGCAAACTTATGAAGAGGTGAGGCAAAGAGATTAGGAATTAAAATAGCTTTCTTTGTGAAGAGGACATTTTCCCATATATTCAAGGTCAAAGCTGTTTCCATATCTTGCATGTTTCAAGATTATTTGCACAGTAGTTGATTATCAACCTAGAGGAACAGATATTTAAAAGCTGCTCTCAACTGACACCTTTAAATCATGGAAGTTATCATTTGATTTTCTTTTGTCAGCCTCCTCACAATCATGTGCATTAGGTTTTCACCATTTCATTGTCAACTGTTAATTTGTCATAGGGTGTAGTAGAACAGCATTTCAAGTATGAGCTTAAAAATTAATTAGTTATGGGAACTGAACTCTACAGTTTAATTTGCTGTATATTTAAAAAGTTAATTGTTTTGAGTTGAGCTTTGAATTATTTGGAGCTCCTTTTGCTTTGACTTTTTAAAAAAAAAATCAATACCTGTTCAGGAAATACAATGGCATATATTAATTGCATTATCTGTAACTATATATAAACAAAACAGGTTGATATTGTTGGAAATCTGTAATAAAACAAAAAATGATGCAGATGATCAACAAGCCAGGTAGTGTCTATGGAGAAGGAAACAATTAACATTTCAGATTAATAACCCTTCATCAGAACTTAATAGAAGGTTAAAAAATGCAACAAAAACATTGAAGAGTTTATGGGTATTCATGAAAGCAAATTCCGTTGTGACCACTGATTCAACATTATTAAGATCTTCAGGACATCTTTGCTCTTGTACAGGGTAGCAAATAAAGAAATTCACTTGGAAAATGAATTGCTTAAAACATAAACATGAAGTTTTGATTTTTGAAGGTTGTGAAAGGATACAGCAAAGTAAGGACCTATAAGAGATTTGGACAAAGAAGTATCAGGTGAAATTTAATCTGGGCAAATGTGAGATTTAACATTTTGGGAGATTAATGGAAAAAGAAAGTATAAATGGCAGGGCCCTTAGGAGCATTGATGTACAGAAGGATCTTGGGGTGTAAGTCCATAGCTCCCTGAAAGCGCAAAATGAAGGCATAAGGTAGCTTGCCTTCATGAATGAAGTATTGAGAATAAAAGTTGCAAAGTTGTTTTGCAGAGGATAAACCCTTGGTTAGGCTTCATTTGGAATATTATGTGCAGTTCTGGTCACCACACTCTAGGAAGGATTTTGGGAGTTTGCAGAGAGTGCGGAAGAGGCTAACCAGGATCTTGCTGGATTAGAGTACAATAACTAAAAGGAGAGGTTGGACAAATTTAGATGGCCACCCTTCAGCTTCTGAGAAAGCAATGATAGGAAATTAACATATTGATTACATTTATTAATATGCTCAATTAACTTGCTATTTTTGTCACAGAATTGCTATGAGAAGCACAGAACTCCTTTATATTTATTCTAATATTGACCCTCGGGTTCGGGCCCTGGTGTTCAGCATTCGATATTGGGCTCGTGTCCATGGTATCACCAGTAGTATTCCTGGAGCCTGGATCACTAATTTTTCCTTGACTATGATGATTCTTTTTCTGCTGCAAAAGAGAAATCCACCAATTATACCAACACTAGACCAGCTAAAAGACCTAGCAGGTAATACAGACATAGATTTCAATATCCTTTGACAATGGTTTCATAGCATACATGGTGTTGATATACTGTATACTCAATGTGCTTCTGAAAGAGCTGCCCATTCTGTCCTATGTGTTTTTTTATTTATATACCCTCAACATGTTCTAGTATTTTATTGCCTTTTAAAATAAATTACAGATTCTATTTAATGTACTTTTTTGTAATCGTTTTTCTTGTCCTAACAACCCTGCGCGTGCAAGTAAAAGTTTTTTCTAATCTCTTTATCCTTCTAATTATTGACTACCGGTATATACTTATATAGTGAGCAATAGAAGTATTCTCTTATCAAGTCTCACCTTTCAGGAGAGTCTCAATGAGGTTCAATAAGAAGAGATTCAGTTTCTTTCGTTGTTTCCACAACTAATTAATTTTGTTTTTGAAAAGCTCATTCAATTTGCTTAAGTGGATGTTGACATCAAGCCAAGTAATTCAAAGCTCATTGCTCTTGTAAAGTTAGTCTGTGGCCTCATTGAGTTGCTTCATTTCTTCAATTGATTATACACCCAAATGAGCACTTCTACATCTGTGATATAACATTTGATGAAGCGCTACTGGAAGAGCACTTTGAAGCAAATATTTCATCTCTCTCCAGTTTATTTCTGAGTACCAATTCTGAACGTGTGTTTATCCAAAATATTTATCCTTGTTCCTACTCTGGTTCCTCTTCCTGGCCTCTGTATTAGATAATATCAATAACTGTTTTGATGAAGATTAGCGATCTGCAATGTTAACTCTGGTTCTTTCTCTAAAGATGCTGCTTGACTTACTAAAATTTCCAGCAAGGGCAGTGTTTTGCTTCTGAGCCATTGTTTCCCTTTTGGGTTTGTCCACTTCTCTTGCATATTTATAGTCGTCAACCCTCTGCTCCAAATACCTACCCTTGATCCCATGACCTTGGAAACTACCACCGCAGCTCCATCCTAACTCCTCTCAAGTTTTAAATGTAGTGTAGCCTCCCAGATTCATGTTTTCTTCCCCGTTTTTGAGTTCTTCCAATCTAGTTTACACTTTTGCCATGGGCTAAACACCTATTTAGAATCATACAGTGAGAAAACAAGATCTTCAGCCCAACTTAATGCACCAACCAAGGTGCCCTCTAAGCTAGTCCAATTATTTTCCCGCCCCACTTTTGATCTCTTTAACATTTTCTATACAAATAACTGTCCAAATGTCTTTTTAATGTTGATATTGTACCTACCTCAATCACTTCCCCTGACAGCTCATTTCAAAGTGAGATTCTATGTGATATGACAAAGATAATCTATTATTCATAATCTCACTGAAGTTTGCTGCAGCCGGTTAAAGTAGTTGACTGCAGCAGCATCCTCTAACACCTCTGCCACAGTCCACTGGGGTTAGGACCTCACCATTCTGACCTTATCCAGCGGTTGTATCCAAAAAATCATTTTGTCTGCACATATCATATTTTTTTTGCCCAAAGGTCTTCTGAATTTGCACCCCCCCCCCGCCTTTTGTTGGCCCTTAGCAATGTCATCAAAAAGTATGGCATCTTTGACTAAACCAAATTGTTGGACCCAAACAGAATTACAGATGAATTCCAGAGCTGAGTTGAATTTGCTTGATATCAAGGCATATTTGACTGAGTGCAGCACTGAGGAGCCTTTGTTTAACTGAGGTCAGTGGATTTCAGAGAGAAGACTCTTCAATAGCTGGAGTCATAAATTTGCACTTTGAAATATAGTTGTAGTTGTGGAGGCTGATCATTTCAGTCTGGGAACATTGCTACTGAATTAGCTCAGTGTGTCCATCATCCAACCATTTTCAAATACTTCATAAGATCAGATGTTGGGAAATTTGCTGATGATTGCACATTATTAAATTCCATCAGTTGAAACGTACTTAATGAAGGATAGCTTACAGATGCCAGCATGTCTTTGAGATATGGAGGGAAACAACTGCACAGACAAAGGGAGAACATACAAATTCCATGCAGACCAGCTCCCAAGGTCAGGATCAAACCCTGGAGCTGCCACTAAATACTTGGCCACAATGCTGCCTGTTCTCTCTATTGAAGCAGCAGTGTATCATGAGGTATCCTTAAAACCTCTGACCATGCAACTTTATCCGGGAGGATTAGGAAAAGCTTATAACTTCCATTCTTCTCTCAAAAAATATAATTTCAGCTAGCTCTGGTGTTTAATCCATTTTTAAAGATACAAAACTTATAACATTTCCTTCCTATTCCTTTTAATATTTCACAATCTTCTTAGTTACCTTTTAAGAAAACAGGCAGACAGCATTTATTTGGAACTACTGAATATCCTTGTTTACCGCATAGGTAACTATATTCATCTCTAATGAGTCCGATTTCTAGTTTGTGTCTTGTTTTTGGAGGTTTCCTTGATTTCTATTTTAAAAATTAATTTAAACATAGGCATATTTATAGTGACGTAGGAGTTCATTCAAACATGAGTACGGACTTCAAACTCTGATTATGCAGAACCAAGCAAAGTAGATGCTTCTTAATTTGTTTTGAGATGTTCATTCCTATATCTACAAAATTCAGTAAATCATTTAATAATGTGCACTGTTACTGCTTAAAAGTAAGACGCTATTCTGCTAATCCATTTCTGTTTAAATTGCGGTATGTGTCACATGACAGAAGTGAGTTAATCTTTTTATGGCTGCATTCATCATGTGCTCTCTTCCAACAATGGATGTGATTAATCATGTCCCAAATATAGACGAGAAACATAATTGCTTGTATAATTGCAGAAATTAAGTACAAATAATGTAGCTGTATTCTGTAGTCCCAGACACGTGAGTTAAAGATTGCGCCACAATAAATAACATGGTCATTGCAGCTCTGAATATTACTCAAGGGTAAATCATGCTTGACTAATCTTTGGAGTTTTTCGAGGATGTAACCAGGAAGTTAGATGGGGGAGATCCAGTGGATGTAGTGTACCTCGATTTTCAGAAGGCATTTGATAAGGTCCCACATAGGAGATTGGTGGGTAAAATCAAAGCTCAGGGCATCAGGGGGAAGACATTGACATGGATAGAAAACTGGTTGGCAGATAGAAAGCAAAGGGTAGCGGTGAATGGGTGTTTCTCGGAATGGCAGGTGGTGACTAGTGGGGTGCCACAGGGCTCGGTATTGGGACCACAGCTGTTTACAATTTACGTCAACGATTTAGTTGAAGGCATTGAGAATAACATCAGCAAATTTGCTGATGATACTAAGCTGGGTGGCAGTGTGACATGTGATGAGGATGTTAGGAGAATTCAGGGTGACCTGGATAGGCTGGGTGAGTGGGCAGATACTTGGCAGATGACGTTTAATGTGAATAAGTGTGAGGTTATCCACTTTGGGAGTAAGAACAGGAAGGCAGATTATTATCTGAACGGTGCAGTTAGGTAAGGGAGAAATACAAAGAGATCTAGGAGTCCTTGTTCATCAGTCACTGAAGGTGAATGAGCAAGTGCAGCAGGCAGTGAAGAAGGCTAATGGAATGTTGGCCTTTATTACAAAGGGAATTGAGTACAAGAGCAAGGAAATCCTCTTGCATTTGTACAGAGCCCTGGTGAGACCACACCTGGAATATTGTGTACAGTTTTGGTCTCCAGGGTTAAGGAAGGACATCCTGGCTGTAGAGGAAGTGCAGCGTAGATTCACGAGGTTAATTCCTGGGATGTCTGGACTGTCTTACGCAGAGAGGTTAGAGAGACTGGGCTTGTACACGCTGGAATTAAGGAGATTGAGAGGGGATCTGATTGAAACATATAAGATTATTAAGGGATTGGACAAGATAGAGGCAGGAAATATGTTCCAGATGCTGGGAGAGTCCAGTACCAGAGGGCATGGTTTGAGAATAAGGGGTAGGTCATTTAGGACAGAGTTAAGGAAAAACTTCTTCTCCCAGAGAGTTGTGGGGGTCTGGAATGCACTGCCTCGGAAGGTAGTGGAGGCCAATTCTCTGGATGCTTTCAAGAAGGAGCTAGATAGGTATCTTATGGATAGGGGAATCAAGGGATATGGGGACAAGGCAGGAACCGGGTATTGATAGTAGATGATCAGCCATGATCTCAAAATGGCGGTGAAGGCTCGAAGGGCCGAATGGTCTACTTCTGCACTTATTGTCTGTGAAAATCCATCACAAAGAGGTTAACTCCAGTGCAGAATGTAATTGCAAATTAACTTCACCCCAGAGGAAGTGACTTGATGATTCTTCCTAGAAATCAGACCTTTTTCACACGAACAATTGCTTGAATTGCCACAGGAGATCTTGCCCTGTAGTGGTACAGCTTTTGCAGGGATGGCTGTTAGTGAAAATAAGGGTCTTGAACTTCATCCTAAAGTTGGATGCACAGTTTAGCAACTCTATTCCACTTTTGTCAGCCCAGTAGATAAGTTCATAATATAGCATGTTTAAGGTTGTCCCAAATTTAACTTCAGGGTTGTGATAAATATGCCAAGGTATTTGAGGTTCCTGTGAGCACCAATTAAGCAATTGTTTAATATTTTTTCAGTCTGGAGGATCCTGAAATAATTTGTAAATAATTGCTTGTCGCTCTTGAAAGAACCTTGTTTGGAAATGAATTTACATGAGGTTGGCACAAGGACTTGCTGAAAGTCCATTCAGCTGTGCCTCTTTGACCAGTTCTCTCACCTCTCTGCTCTCATAACTCATGGCCACTTAGGTGAAATGCAAATAGCTTCTATCATTTGGAGATCATGTTTAGGGAATTGTGGCTTCTTGAGGGAGGAATAGTGAAGGTAATTTTAATTAAACATAGACAGCTTTCAGGTGAGAAGCCTTCAGCCTTTGAGTTTATCCAGCTGTTTAACACAATAATCTCAATATCCTAGCCCTAATTCCAACAATCATCCTTCCCTCATCCAATCTGTGTAGCCCTGTCTGAATTTCTGTTTCAATGAAACACTCTCTCATTCTTCTAAACTCAGTAAATTGAGGCATACTCAAACAAATCTCTCTGCAGACGACAATCTTGCCATCCAAAGATTCAGCCTGATCACCTTCCTTGTACTCCCAGTACAGCAAAGTGTACAAATTGAATGCACACAATATTCTAGGTGTGGTCTCAGTACAAATCTTTATAATTATACTAAGGCATCTTTGCCCTTGTAGTCAAAACCACTTGTAATATAGCCCAAGAAACCATTTGACTTCCTAACTTTTCTGCATCTACATGTTTGCTCTCTGTGACTGATGCACAGGAACACCATTTAATGAATACTCTGCCTACCTTTCATACAGAACTAAATCACTTCACATCTCCCTCAATCTGCAATACTAATAGGGTTTTTGCTGCTAGCAACCTTAATAATGCAATAGTTTATAACTTTCCTATTAAAGGAATAGGGATCTATATTCCACTCTTCCTCACTTCTACTAGAAAAATATTACACCTGTTAATTTGAAATATGCAGAATAATCACTTTAAAAGAATGTTTATAATTACATTTGCATTCCATCACATTGCAATTCCTTTTGGTGTATAAAAATTCTACCTTGAAGAATGGTAGAACATCTAGTACTGGAGGCCAGTCAGTCCACTGCTGCCTCATAACTACAGATTTCATGATGTACAGTGGCACGCAAAAGTTTGGGAACCCTTTCTGTTACTGTGAATAGTGAGTGGAAGATGAACTAATCTCCAAAAGTCATAAAGTTAAAAATCAAACATTCTTTTCAACATTTTAAGCAAGATTAGTGTATTATTTTTGTTTTGTACAATTTTAGAGAGAAAAAAAGGAAAGGAACACCATGCAAAAGTTTGGGCACCCCAAGAGATTTGAGCTCTCAGATAACTTTTACCAAGATCTCAGACCTTACTTAGCTTGTTAGGGCTATGGCTTGTTCACAGTCATCGTTGGGAAAGGCAGGTGATGCAAATTTCAAAGCTTTATAAATACGCTGACTCCTCAAACCTTGTCCCAACAATCAGCAGCCATGGGCTCCTCTAAGCAGCTGCCTAGCACTCTGAAAATTTAAATAAATGATGCCCACAAAGCAGGAGAAGGGTATAAGAAGGTAGCAAAATTTTTTCAGGTAGCTGTTTCCTCAGTTCATAATGAAATTAAGAAATGGCAGTTAACAGGAATGGTTGAGGTCTGGAAGACCAAGAAAACTTTCGAGAGAACTGCTCATAGGGTTGCTAGAAAAGCAAATCAAAACCCCTGTTAGACTGCAAAAGACCTTCAGGAAGATTTAGCAGATTCTGGAGTGGTGGTGCACTGTTCTACTGTGCAGCGACACCTGCACAAGTATGACATTCATGGAAGAGTCATCAGTAGAAAACCTTTCCTGTGTCCTCACTACAAAATTCAGCGTCAGAAGTTTGCAAAGGAATATCTAAACAAGCCTGGTGCATTTTGGAAACAAGTCCTGTGGACTGATGAAGTTAAAATAGAATTTTTTGGCTGCAGTGTATGTTTGCAGAAAAAATGGTGCAGAATTTCATGAAAAGAACACCTCTCCAACTGTTAGCACGGGGGTGGATCGATCATGCTTTGGGCTTGTGTTGCAGCCAGTGGCACAGGGAACATTTCACTGGTAGAGGGAAGAATGAACTCAATTAAATACCAGCAAATACCTGAAGCAATCATCACACTGTCTGTAAAAAAAAAAGCTGAAGATGAAAAGAAGATGGCTTCTACAACAGGATAATGATACTAAGCACACCTCAAAATTCACAATGGACTACCTCAAGAGGCGCAAGCGGAAGGTTTTGTCATGGCCCTTGCAGTCCCCCAAACTAAACATCATCGAAAATCTCTGGATAGACCTCAAAAGAGCAGTGCATGCAAGACAGCCCAAGAATATCACAGAACTTAGAAGCCTTTTGCAAGGAAGAATGGGTGAAAATCCACCAAACAAAAATTGAAAGACTCTTAGCTGGCTACAGAAAGTTACAAGCTGCGATACTTGCCAAAGGGGGTGTTACTAAGTACTGACCACGCAGAGTGCCCAAACTTTTGCTTCAGGCCCTTTTCCTTTTTTGTTATTTTGAAACTGTAAAAGATGGAAATAAAAAATTAATCTTGCTTAAAATATTAAAGAAATGTGTCATCTTTAACTTCATGCCTTTTGGAAATCAGGTCATCTTTTACTCACTTAGCTATTCACAGTAACAGAAATTTTGACCGGGGTGCCCAAACTTTTGCATGCCACTGTACAAGTCAGTGATAGTAAACCTGACTGTGACAATATTAGAGCTTTAATTGCTACTTCTGATTAGTCTTCCCTTCTGTCTTATTATAATTTGTGTTAACTGTAACATTGACAATGATACTAATTTTTTTTTAGAAGAAAAAGATAAGCATATTATTGAAAGTCACGACTGCACATTTGCTTCTGCTATCAAAGTCAAGCCTCCCCAAAATGGAGAGACACTGGGTAAGTTAATCAAAGTAATGCAGCACGGAAACAGGCCTCTTGATCCATCTCGTGCCTCCTGAACTCATCCCACTTTCATCTATTTAGTTCATTTACCTCTAAATCTTCCATGCTCACCTCTGCCTCTGTCAGCTAATTCCTTGTATTCACCACTCTGTTTGAATAAACATGTACCTCAAGTCTTTCCCCTCTCACCTTAAAGATATGTCATCTGTTTTTGTACCCGCTCTGTCTCAACTGATACAGACAAGCATGCCATATGCCTTCTTCACCACTTTGTCTGCCATTTTAATTGCTTTCTGGAGACTGTGTACTTTAACATGGAAATAAAATGGTTTAGATTGCCTTGTGTCGTGTCTCTGTTCTACAGTACTCCGCAGAACACTAATTAACTGTGTTTGACTTGTCCTGTATGAAATTCCCAAAATGCATCACTGTACACTTGTCTGAATTAAAGTTCATCTGCTGTTCCTTTGCCCATTTTCCCAGTTGATCTGGATTTGGCTGTAGTGTTGGATAATCTTGCTCATTGTCCACCACAGCAAAAATCCTGGTGTCAGCTGCAAAGCTGCTGTTCATGCCTCACCTTTTTCATACATTATGTTAATGTCTGGCAAACAACAGAGGCCTAAGCACTGATTCCTTTGCCTCTCATCTGGAAAAACAACTCTCCTCTGCTCCACTGTCAGTTTTGGATCTGGTTAACTAACTCACACTAGGTCAGATGTGACCTAACTTTAAAGGCCAATCTACCATGTGGAATCTGATCAAAAGTCTTGTTGAAGTCTTAAGTAGTCAATGTTTACTCCTGTCCTTTTCAATCTTCTTGGTCATCTGTTTAAAAAAAAAACAGCTAAATTTTTGATAAATGATTTCCCATACAATAAACATGCTGTCTATCCCTAATTAGTCCCAGCCTTTCCAGGTGAAGATAGATTCTATCTCTCTGAATCCCCCTAGTAACTTACCAACCATTGAGGTTGAGCTCACCTGTCTTTAGTTCCCTACCTTGACCTTCCAGCCCCCCCCCCCTTAAATAAATGCACAACATTCTTCTAGTTCCATTCCATTCTTCTAGTACTTTACCTATGGCTAAGGAAGATAAAAATATTCCCCATTATTTTCATCCCTTGCTTTCCACAACGTCCTAGGATAGTCTTGATCAGGCCTTGGGGATTTAGCCACTTTAATATGCTTCAAGACCACATCAGCTCTTTCATAATATCTGTACTATCATTGTACACTTACCTGAATTTTCTAGCATCCATCACCACCTCCAGGGTGTATATGGAGATGTGAAATTGATTGTGTGAAAGTACCATGTAATTCTGGTTTGTGAATCTAATGGCATTCATTACATTTCTTTGCAGAGGAGCTCTTACAAGAATTCTTTGAATTTTATGGATCCTTTCCTTTTAGTAAAATGTCCATCAATATCAGAAAGGTTAGTAGCATGATAATTGTACATTTGTTTTTTTGTATTATAGAGATACTTGTGATCTAGATTAAAATAATAATTTAGCATTGTTTTAATGGAACTTTCAACAGGATTGTAGACATCAAAATAATCTGTGCTGGAGTTTGTATGAAGCAAGAGGAAAACATCAACTTAGACAAGTTATAACTATCAATCCATAGATATTCTTTAATGGGGACTTCCTTTAATGCAGTAAAACTGAACACTGTTCATTTTGCAGAGTGATAATTTGTAAAAGGAACTTTTTTTTGTTTGTGTTATCATTTGTATTTTTTTAAATGACATACAGGTCTAAGTCATTAACATATAGTAGAAAAATAAGAAACTGAATGCTGAGCCTTGTGAAGTATACTGATACCAACTTTCTACAAACTTGCTCCTTGCTCACTTTGGATCCATTTTACCACTTTCCCATGGCTTGCATGGGCTTTTACTATTTTGACCTTTGTGAATGTTTGTTAGAAGCCTTACTGAAAGGCTTTGTAGGCTGCAGACTCACTGCCCTCATCATCACCCTCAATGACCTCCTTTAAAAAGAATCATTGATCACAGTCTTCCTGTAATAAATCCACAGAGGCTGTTCTTGATTAATCTATGCTATTTAAAAAAAAAAGGCTTATACTGTCTTTCTGAATTGATTCCAATAATTTTCCCAATATTGAAGTTAAACTAATTGGTTATTTCTTCCCTTCTTTCCTTTTTTAAGTAATGTCATAATGCCAGCGCGTCCTCAGTCCTCAAGTACATTTGCCAAAACTGGGAGGTGCGAAGATAAAAACTATCCTCTTCTACATAAGTATCCTGTTTTTCCTTGTTAAATCATCTTAGTGGCATATCTATGGCTGGAGTTAAAAATAGCAAATATAGGATTATTTTAAATTTACTCAATAACTGATAATTAAGAATTAAATATCAGATACTTTGAAGTGGATGTTGCAGGGAAAATGCAACTTGTACTAAATGATTAATCTAAATGGCAGTGAGTAGACTGATAATCCTTCCAGATTTTTGGGCTGATTTGCTTTTAAAGCATTAGGACTGAAGATTATTTATCCAAAGGGATCACTAATACTACTTGAGCCATCAGAGAAGACAGAGGATATTTTGATTAATGTTTAAACTTAAAAGCCAGAACTAAAGTTTCGTCAACCTGTCAATGGACTGTTTATAAGTTAGGCCAAGGCAAGGATTTTCTTCTCTCAAAGTAATCATAATAATTTGCTTATCAAATTTTATGTGCTATTAAAAGAATAAAATAGAAATTGATACAGTTTCTAACAAAATATGTTGTAATAAAGCAAGCAATTCTATTTTCAATTATTTACAAATGATTCTACTGTTACAAGGATTAACCCTCAATAGTAATTATCAGTTAGGCACAGAAAGAATCTATTTACTGACAAATACGTTTAGTGGCTCAGTTCACAAACATGTCAATTTACACAACTGAATACCTATGTAAACAATTAGTTTCCCTGATTCTCCATGAGCAGTCAAAGAAGAGACAAGGTAATACCCAGGATAAAGAGTTTACGCTCGCCAGGCATCCCTCTGTGTCCCCATTGACTCTGGTCCGATGTGGCACCATTTTCTTGCTCTTCTCAGAAGTGACAACTTGTAATTGATGTCCCTGTTCTGAATCCGAGCAGACCAGTCAGTTACTAGACTTGAGTTAATCATGTCAGATACAGCCTCCCCTATTCAGAAACCTGCATGTTCTATCGTACCAAAGAAGTCCGCACAGATAACTTATTTGAAAATGATAGCCAGTTCAGCAGATTATCAGGAGCATCATTGTGTCCATTTTAAAGCACTTTGATACAACTATTCCTGAGCAAAAACAGTTCACAAGACAGCTCACAAAATGGAGGTTACATAACAGCTGCATAAAAAGGCCCCTCCATTCCTTCAACCACGTGGCAAGAACAAAGACTGTATCCACTGTCCTTGACTCATTCGAGTTCACTGATTTGTAGACTGTAGTTCTTTCTGGCAACCATCTCCCTCTGGATCCAAACATATTGATCTTAGGATCATCAACTTGCTCTCATTCTGTTGATTGCCCATAGGACTGCCAAGGACTCCCAGCAGGTATGCCACACTTGCATTATATAAAGATAAAGGTAACATTTACTTACTGAATTCACACATGCTGTACAACGACAATTGTCTCGTGTTTTCTAAGAGTATCATCCTCTCACCTTTTGCAAAATTTCAGCCTTCCACCTTCTGTTGTAGTACATTAAGCATTACAATTACCAACATGTATAAAATTAGTATTATAGCAGCATGTGATACTATCCTCACCCATGGATGTATTTGAACATTTGATCCCCAATTTCAAAACTTACTCCAAAAGCTGAGTCACTAAATACTACTTCTGCCTTATCAGTGTATGTTTTAATTACTTTAGTGTATTTAGTCCATTGATAGATTATCTCCCTTGCCTCCTCCACAACTTGTGTCCAGTCTACAGTCAAGAGAGAAATCAGTGGTAACTCGTTAACGACATAGTCCCACATATATTGATCTATATCAGTGTGTTGGATTGTGGGGTTCACCCTTGTTACCATGTCTACTACTGGCTGAGGCAAAATTCATCCTCCAATAACCAGACCTAAAGTCACGTTCCCAATGGCAACGTTGTAACTTTCCAAAGGATACGGTTTCTATCCCTCGCTGTAACTCGTGCCACTGTTGCTATATGTCTGAAGCACCAGTGCATATTGCAAGAAAGACTGATTATTCACAGGCAAAATAGACAATGTCATTGCATTGAATTCAAAGCATCTCAATTTTATACACTTATAATTCAAATGTTGTGTTTCGATCTTGTTGCTCTGACCCATCTAGTTAATGTGTGTCAGCACCCCATTGGACCTGGTCAAAGACAGCATCATTTTATTGCACTTCTCACAAGTGACAACTTGTAATTAATGTCTCTGTTCTGAATCAGAGCGGACCAGTCAGTTACTAGGCCCAAGTTACTCAGGTCAGACGCTGACTCAACCTGTTCAGAAACGTGCATGTTCTTTCTATCATACCAAAGAACAGCTCACAAATAATGTATTATTTGAAAATGATTTCTAGTTCAGATTATCAAGATCATCACTGTGTCCGCTTTAGAGCGATTCAATACAGTTAATCCTGATCAAAACCAGTTCACAAGATAGCTCACAAAATGGAGGTTACAGAACAACTTCATAAAATGACCACCTCCATTCCTTCAACCACATGGCAAAAACAAAGATGATTGGTTTGCCTACTTTCACTGTCATTAACTCATTCAAATTCACTGATTTGTAGACTGTAGTTCTTTCTGGCAAACATCCCCCTGTAGATCCAAAGATATTTATCTTCGGATCATCATCTTCCTCTCATTCTGTTCATTGCCCATAGGACTGCCATGGACTCACAGCAGGTATGCCACCCTTGTATTATATAAAGATAAAGGTAACATTTACTTTCTTTATACCACCAATTGTCTTTTCTGTTTTCTAAGAGTATCATCTTCTAACTTTTTGCAGCATTTCAGCCTTCCACCTTCTAAGTTAAAGTACATTAAGCATTACAATTATCATTAATTATCAATTACTATAAGTATTATAGTAGCATGTGATACTGTCAAAGATTATAGTTCTTTCTGGCCAACACTGCAAAACAAAATTGAGTGGTATGATGGAGCTATCTAATGCTTGATTTTTAGCTGCAGTCAATACTGCTAATGCAGAGAAGCCAAATGTGGGTTTACACAAAGCAATTTGAAGGATTTTATTTCCATGAACTCTGGAGTGATCTGTGAGTTTACTGAATGATGTATAAAGTTTGAATATGCAACCAAAAGCCTACAATTTAATACAAACACACAGAATTCCAAAAACCCATCAGTTTATCTTGGGCAGCAGTCCAATTCATTTATACAATGTTACTCTGGATGTTTACTTGATGTAAGGCAGTCTTTACTGTTTTAAAATCTTTGTACAGGAATAAAAGCTTTAAAGGTGTCATTGTGGTACAGGTGAACAAGAATATTAAAGTGGATTCTAAATAAGTATTTCATTTACCAATGTGTGTATTATTAATATACTTATATTAATAAATAAATTCTTGTATTTATGAACTTGTTAATCCTGAAGTTGTGGAATTCTGGAAGTTATTGATGTAGTTTAATCTTTGATGCTTCCTTCTACCTTCAGTTGTTCCAGTACTCAAGGCAGAAATAAACCTGAGAATATATATGTACCTGCAAATATATTAAACTCCATGAATTAATTTTTGTTGCTTTTTAGACAGTATTATAAATAGTAGGTACTACAAAATCCTTATTTTTTTCTGTAACCATTCCAGGGAAAGGAACAGAATAAATCTGAAGCATCACCACTGCACATCCAGAATCCATTTGAACAGGCACAGAATGTTAGCAAGAATGTCAATCAAACCCAACTGGATAGGTTTGTGACAGCAGCCAGAGAGAGTGCCTGGATCTTACAGCAGGAAGATCTAAAGCATCCAAATGGCAGTGCCTGGGGATTAGCTGCCCTGCTTCTTCCCAACTCTCAGTCGTTCAGTGGAAGGAGCAAAAAGAGGAGGAAACAGCCAGCCAGTGAAAGAATTAAAAATTTGTTGGATTCGTTAAAGTTAAACAAGGAAGCCACTGAACATTTGAACAGGTCAAATGGCTTTCGAAAGTTTATTTCCACTGTTGCACGGTAGCAGCCCGCTGGATACAAAAAAGGAGTTTGTGTCTTCTGAAATATTGGTGCCTCAAATGACTAGTAAGATGTCAAGAACCTGAAGACTTTAATTTATGGATTTTTTTTGTACAAAGTGCTTTAGGAATTATTGAATGAAGCATTTAGTTGCCTGTAAGGTTTAAATTTCCTAAACACTTAGTCTGAATTTGTTTTAATGAACAATAGTGCACAAATTGAATTTCATTCTAGCTAATCTGAAATGTAAACATTTCAAGTGCACAAGAGACTGCAGATGCTGAAATGTGGAGCAACAAACAATTTACTGGAGGAACTCTGACATGTTCACAGTTCTTTTCTTTCCATCAGACGCTGCTTACTTGCTGAGTTCCTCCAGAAGATTATTTGTAACTTTTGAACAGTATTGGTTTGAAATCCAAAAGATGGACCTAAAGAGACAATTCCTGCATATTCCTGTGTTCACATAAAGTTCACTGCATGTGCCCAAATAATTTAGAAAGGTACAGACAAATGTCTCAGATTGTACTTTTAAATTACCAGTGGTGCATTTTTAAATGATCAGTAATGGTTTACAAACTTTGTCTTTTTGCATTTGTTCATTTTTGTTAGCATCTGTGTTTGTAATTCCCACCCAAATGGATTTTATAATCTCATTGTTTCAGCCCTTTATAAATGGCTGACTTTTTCCTCTTAGTGGGAATCTGTTTCACCCTGCTGTGGCAGTAATAAGACCAACTCTCTCAGTTTTGCACAAATGAACTCAATGCTTTAAGTACAAGGTAAACATGGTAAAAGTACATGGTAAAATAAATAATTGTTTTCATTAATATGTTGCAATGAATATTGAAACAAATATCAGACAGTTTTCATATGTGGAACCATATGATTTATATCAAGGGCATTACTTTGTAATGCAGATTAAAAATAAAATAATGTGGGATTTACAAAAGTATTTTCTGGATCTTAAGATGTCCCAGAAGTATTTCTTAGCTAATAAAACTGAAGTGTAACAACTGTAGGAATCCAGGGTATCAGTATTGTAGCTTATATGAAGAAGAAAAAAAACAGCATGTATTATTGGAAACTTGTAAGTTTATCATGTGTTTTGCAGAAGCATTATCAGTCCCAGGTCCTTCAACATGTACAGGTGGTTTACCAAAAGCTTGAGCAAAGATTTTTTTCAGGATAATCAAAAGAATGGCAGATGCTGGATATTGCAATAAAAACAAAATGCTGAGAATAAACTAAAGTCAGATCAGGAGCATTTGGGACTGAAGATTAGAGGCTCAATATCTGAAAAAATGTCAGCAAAAAATAGCATGGATGAAAAGCACCATGTTTACAGATATTGCAAGATTTCAAATCTTTGGTTAAAGCAGATAATTGAATGTAACAGATTTTAATAATTTTATGGTAGCTACTTTATGGTTTTCAGAAAAAAATTCAAATATACTCAAATATATCCAAGTTGCCAGAACAAAACTGTGCTGTAGTGTCATAGAACATCTCAGCACAGAAACAGGCCCTTTGGCCCATCTAGTCAAGTTACTTTTTATTGTCATTTCAACCATAACTGCTGTACAGTACACAGTAAAAACAAGACAACGTTTATCAGGACCGTGGTGCTACATGAAACGGTATAAAAACTACATTGAACTACGTAAAAACTACACAAGACTACAGACCTACCCAAGACTGCATAAAGTACACAAAACAGTGCAGGCATTACAATAAATAATGAACAAGACAATAGGCACAGTAGAGGGCAGTAAGTTGGTGTCAGTCCAGGCTCTGGGTATTGAGGAGTCTGACGGCTTGGGGGAAGAAACTGTTACATAGTCTGGTCGTGAGAGCCTGAATGCTTCAGTGCCTTTTCCCAGATGGCAGGAGGGAGAAGAGTTTGTATGAGGGGTGCATGGGGTTCTTCATAATGCTGTTTGCAGATGCAGAGTGTGGTGTAAGTGTCTGTAATGGCGGGAAGAGAGACCCTGATGATCTCAGCTGACCTTACTATCGGCTGCAGGGTCTTGCGATCTGAGATGGTGCAATTTCCGAACCAGGCAGTGATGCAGCTGTTCAGGATGCTCTCAATACAACCTCTGTAGAATGTGATGAGGATGGGGGTTGGGAGATGGACTTTCCTCAGCCTTCGCAGAAAGTAGAGATGCTGCTGGGCTTTCTTTGCTATGGAGCTGGTGTTGAGGGACCAGGTGATATTCTCCGCCAGGTGACCAAGAAATTTGGTGCTCTTAACAATCTCTACCAAGGAGCAGTCGATGTTCAGCAGAGTGGTCGCTCCTTGCCCTCCTGAAGTCAACAACCATCTCTTTTGTTCACATTAAGAGACAGGTTGTTGGCTCTGTACCAGTCCGTTAGCCGCTACACCTCCTCTCTGTATGCTGACTTGTCCACACTGAACTATTATTCTGCCTAGTCCCATCAACTTGCATCTGGACAGTTGGCCTCCATACTCCTCTCATCCATGTACCTATCCAAATTTTTCTTAAGTGTCGAAATTGACCCTGCATCTACCACTTCCTGGCAGCTCAATCCACACTTCCACCACCCTCGGAGTGAAGAAGTATCCCTTCATGTTCCCCTTAAACATTTCACCTTTCACCATTAATCTGTGATTTCTAGTTCTAGTCTTACTGAAGCTCAGTGGAAAATGCCTGCTTGCATTTACCCTATCTATACCCTTCATGACTTTGAATACCTCCTATCAAATCTTCCCTCAATCTCCTATGTTCTAGGGAATAAAGTCTTAATCTTTTCACACTGTCCTAGAACCCGGGTCCTTAAGTCCCAGCAACGACTTTGTAAATTTTTTATGCACTCTTTCAATCTTACGTTTCCTGTAGATAGGTGACGAAAATTCCACACAACTCCAAAATTCGGCTTCATCAAAGTACTACACAATTTTGCCATAACATCTCAACTCCTGTACTCAATACTTTGATTTATAAGGCCAATGTGCCAAAGATTTCTTAATGACTCTACCTGTGATGTCACTTTCTTTTTCCATCTTTTTATTATCATTATTAATAACAACAAAATAAAATTGGTACATAGATAATGGGATTACAAACGTACATATTTCAACTAACTATAAAAAATTACAAGAACAATGATTACAGTATAAATGAGTATTCCCACATCGTAAATGATACAATATACAAACAGACAAGGCAAACCTAGGTGTATCATGATATAAAATAAAAAATAAGAAAAAGAAAAAAAAATCATGCAAAAAAAATCTAATAACTAATAGAAGAAAAAAACAAGAAAAAATAAAAAAGAAAAAAAGCTGTTTCTAATATCTCACAAAAATACAAAATCATCAGTGTCGTCAACTCCAATCCTCTTGACATATATGAAGTCAAAACTGGAAAATCAAATAGGCCTGGAACAGGCCTATTACATCATATGAAAATATTGAATAAATGGTCTCCATATCTTTTCAAATTTAGTAGAAGTGTCAAATACACCACTTCTAATTTTTTCTAAATTTAAACATAACATAGTTTGAGAAAACCAATGAAATACAGTAGAAGGATTAATTTCCTTCCAATTCAACAAAATAGATCTTCTAGCCATTAATGTAAGAAATGCAATCATTCAACAAGCGGAAGAAGGTAAATGAAGTGAGTCCATCATTGGTAAACCAAAAATTGCGGTAATAGGATGGGGTTGTAAATCAATGTTCAATACCGCAGAGATAATATCAAAAATATCTTTCCAATAATTTTTCAAAAGCGGACACAACCAGAACATATGAGTTAAAGACGCTATTTCAGATTGACATCTATCACAAATAGGATTTATATAGGAATTAAAAATGAGCCAATTTATCCTTGGACATATGAGCCCTGTGTACAACCTTAAACTGTATTAATGAATGTTTAGCACATATAGATGATGTATTAACTAATTGAAGAATTTTATCCCAATTCTCAATAGGAATAATAAGGTTAAGCTCTCTTTCCCAATCATTTTTTGTCTTATAAAGGGGCTCTGAACGTATCTTCATAATTATATTATAAAGTTTTGATATAAGCCCTTTCTGAAAGGGGTTTAATTCAAACATATTCTCTAAAATGCCTGAAGACACAAAGTTTGGAAAAGTGACTTTGATGTCATTTTCAAGGAATTATGGATCTGTATTCTGAGATTCCTCTGTTCTTCCATACTCCTAGGTGCCCTAGTGCTCATTGTGTAAGACATGCCCTGGTTGATTCCCCCCCACCCCCCCCCCCCCAAAGTGCAGCATCTCACACTTGTCTGAATTAAATTTCATCTGCCATTTTTCCAGCTGTTCCAGATTGGTTTAAAGGAATCCGAGGGGTAAATATTTCAGAGTAGTTGGCATTTTGAATGCATTGCTTGAGGTGTTGGTGGAGGCAGAAGTAGTATCAAGTTTTAAGAGATATTTGAATAGGTGAGTGAGCAGGACAGACATATGGAATTAATGGAGGCAAGTATTAGATTAGGATTTTTGCTTCAAGTTCTGGTATCTAGTCACTTGCACATCCTCTAATGTAGGTAGAGATCCGCTGAGGCAAAAGGTCTATTTCTCTGCTCTACAACTGTGTGATTATAACAATGCTAGCTGGTAGAATATAGTTAATATCACAGGCACAATATAAATATTAGTTTATACATATAGTTTCACAATACAAGCCCTGTGTAGGGAAATTACAGCTTGTAGCTGGTTGGTCAGTGTTGAGGATATTCCAAAGATCAACATCAACTGTAGAACTTTTCTAATCCCACTGCTGGTAAGTGGATCTCACCACATGGACATAGTTTGAATTATTTTCTGCAGAATGGATGTTGCAAAATTGATGAAGTTAAAATACAGAAGATAATTCATCACCATTCATTCATTGCAAATAGCAGATGCAATTATATGTTTGGGTTCACACTACAGTTGCTTACAAAGCCAGATATGTGGATCATGCTTAGAATCAAAATGTTATAGTTGTAAAAATATGGCCCTCTAATTACAAGCAGTCAAATGTAGGTTTTGATGTGGTAGAATTAGAATGTTGCACCAAAAAATAGTATTCGATTGGACAGCTATTATTGTGTTTGTGCTCATGGATGGTGGTGTAGATTATACTTGTTCTCTTCCTGCTGCTGGCTACTAC
This sequence comes from Hemitrygon akajei, assembly GCF_048418815.1. Classification (NCBI taxonomy): domain Eukaryota; kingdom Metazoa; phylum Chordata; class Chondrichthyes; order Myliobatiformes; family Dasyatidae; genus Hemitrygon; species Hemitrygon akajei. The sequence continues at coordinate 140,331,405 of NC_133131.1, forward strand.
AGCTGAGAACTGCTTGTCACATTTCCATTCATGGCTCAATCCACAGCTCTATGTCACTGCTTTCCATTCTATTGGGATTTTTCCTTTAGTTAACAGTGAGAAAATTGTAAGGTTCCATGTTACATTCCTTTTAAGAAAATACTGGTATTACTTCGCAGACCATTCAGCAAATGTGGAGAAAGAAGTTATTTAATTTGATGACCTTTACTTGGAATAGGGAAAGTTTAAGAATAAGGTTTAATTTGCAGGCAAAGAGGCAAGAGATGTGAAAGGGTGAAAAATAGGACAACTGTAACAGCTGAATTGTTAATGGCTGGGAACAGCACCTCTTCTGAGGGAGGAGAAAATGCTGAAATTCCAAAAGGGATTGGAGCGAGGGAAAAGAAGAATTGCTGAAAATTAGAAGACTGAAAGGTCTGATTATCTGAAAGTATTGAATTCACTTAAGTGCTCTAGGCTAAAGTGACCATTCTGTAGGTCCTACCTCTACCATTTGCTAAAATTGTTGGATATGGTAGTAATGTTTCGTATGGCAGGTGTTTTCCTTTTTCACAATTTTAATTGGTTATTCTTAAGCCACTCCCCCAGTTCATGGTTGCATCTATGGACCGTGGCAAAGCTGTGTCAATCTTGGTGAGACCAGGTGGAGGACGTTCACAACCTGCAACAACACATTGATGTCAAGTAGAGGCTTGCGTGCTTCAATGGCTCCATCAGGTGATGCCAACTCAGGTCACCCATGTTGGAACAGCCGTGGATGAGATTGATCCAACCCTGGCTCCCAAATGGACAGACTGGTGTCTGCCCCACCTGGGCCACACTTCGTTATGGTAGTATTGAGGCTTCAGTAAAGAAACAACAAAGAATGCAACAAGGTTAAATGGTTATTAGCAACATCAAAGTTCAAAGTCAATTTATTATTGAAGTACATTTTTATGTCACCATATTCACCCCTGAGGTTTGCATTAAATATTGAGAACATGAGATGATGAGTCATTGAAAGTGAGCCCATAGGTTGTGGGAACAGTTGAGTACGGGAAATTATCCCCACTGGTCCACATGCCTGATGTTTGAGGGATAGTAACTGTTCCTGAACTTTGTTGCATGAGTCCTGAGGTTTCTGTATCTTCTTCCTGATGGCAACAGCGAGAAGAGAGCATGACCCATGTGGTGGAGGTCCCTGATGATAGATGCTGCTTTCCTGAGTCAGCACTCCGTGTAGATGTGCACAATAGTGGGGAGGGCTTTACCCATGATGGACTGAGCCATAGCCACTACTTCTTTTAGGATTTTGCATTCAAGGGCAATGGTGTTTCCATACCAGGCTGTGATGCAACCAGTCAACATACTCTCTACCATATACGCATAGAAGTTAGTCCAAGTTTTCGATACCATGCCGAGTCTTCGCAGATTTCTAAGGAAATAAAGCTGCTGCTGTGCTTTCTTCATAATTGCACTTACATGCTGGGACCAGGACAAGTTCTTTGAAATAATAACACCAAGGAATTTAAATTTGCTGACCTTTTCCATCTCTGATCACCCAAAGAGGGCTGGTTCATGGAGCTCTGGTTTCCTCCTCCTGAAGTCAATAATCAGCTCCTTGGTCTTGCTGACATTGAGTGAGAGCTGGTTGTTGTGACATCATTCAGCCTAATGCAACATCTATGCTGCATTAATGGGGAAATGACCAACATACTTTGTACTGATTTTTTGTTTTTTAATAGGGGCTGTGTAATACCATTCTCACTGACTCTCCCACCACCCCATCCAACTGAGCCACTCTAACTGCCTCGCCTACACCAGTTCATGCCACATCTCCACACCCCATCCCATTGTGTTCCTTCTACAATTCTTGCTGACTCTCTTTCATGAGCTCCTTCTATTCTCCTCCATCTCCTTTAAGTCCTCTTCTTGTCCTCCTCCACAGCTCTTGCCCACATCTTAGATCTATCCTGCGCTCAAGTACATTGGTGCATTCAGGAAGAAGGCACACCAGTGGCTATATTTCATAAGGTTGTCAGAGGAGCTTTTGTATGTCATCAAGGACTTCTGCAAAGTTCTATCGATGTATAGTGGAGAGATCCAAAGTACAGAGGGTTGTGGACTCAGCCATCTCCATCACAGGCACAACACCATTAAGGATATTATCGAAAAGCAATGCCCCAAGAAGGCAGCAACCATCTATAAGGACCATCCAGGACATGCCTTCTTCTCATTATTATCATTAGTGAGGAGATGCTGAAGCCTGAAGATCCAGCTCAATGTTTTAGGAACAGCTTCTTCCCATCTGCCATCAGATTTCTGAGCTCTCCATGAACACTACTTGTTATTCCTCGTGTGTAATATTATTTATTGGAACTTTGTAGCAGTTTTTTGCCTTGCACTGTACTGTTGCCGCAAAACAATAAACTTCACAACCTATGTTAGTGATAATAAACCTGATTCTAATCCTGCAGCCCAGGCCCTCGCCCTCTTTCCCCACCACTCGCCATTCACAGACGATAGCTTTTGACATTTCCTTCTCCCACTTTCCCAGTTCTTCTTATTAATATTCTGTTTATTGTTATGTACCAAGGTAGAGTGAAAAACTTGTTTTGCATTCTGTCCATACAGATCATTTAATTACAACTGTGCTTTGAGGCACTACAAGGTAAAACAATAACCGAATGCAGAATGGAGTGCTGTGCAGGCAGACCATAAAGTGCAGCAAGGCCATAACAAGGAAAACTTTGAGGTCAAGAGTTCATCTTACACTAAAGGACCATTCAATAGTCATACAACAGCAGGAAAGAAGCTGTAATTGATCTCAGTGTTGGGTGCTTTCAGGCTTTTGTATCTTCTGTCCAATGGAAGGGAGAAGAAGAGAGAGTATTTGGGATGGGTGAGGCTTTTGATTATGTTGGCTGCTTTCTTGAGGCTGTGAGAAGTGTAGACCAAATCCATGGAGGGGAGACTGCTTACCATCTCATTCTTCCAAACTCTAATGAATACAAATCGAGTTGACCAAATCCCTCCTCATGCTGCAGTTCTAACCTTCCAGGATTCAGTTCAGTGACCCTTTGTTACACTACCTAAATGGCATGCAAATCCTCTTTCCAATAAGGAAATGAAAGGTGTATATAATATTCTAGGTATGGTCTCACCAAGGCCATGTAAAGCTGTAACATGGTGCATTGATTCTGGCTCAAAATATTTGCCGCCTTATCTGCTTTTCGTGGCGGATGCTCAAAATACCCAAATCTCACACTAAAATTATCCCCAGTCAAAAATACTACCTTTCTATTCTAAACACAAGGAAATCTGCAGGTGCTGGAAATCCGAAGCAACACACATAAAATGCCAGAGGAACTCAGAAGGCCAGGCAGCATCTATGGAAAAGAGTAAACAGTTGATGTTTCGGACTGAGACCCTTCATCAGAACTCCTGAAGAGTCTCAGCCTGAAATGTCGACTGTTTACTCTTTTCCATAGATGCTGCCTGACCTGCTGAGTTCCTCCAGCACTTTATGTGTGTTACCTTTCTGTTATTTCTTCCAAAAGTGATACATTTACCATGTATTTACCCACTCACTCAATCTATCCAAATTATCTTTAAGCATCTTTTCATCCTGTTCACAACTTGACCCAATTTAGTGTCATTAGCAAATTCTCAAAATGTTAGGTTGGTTCTCTCATGTAAATCACTGAAAAATATATCATGAACAGGTGGACCCCATGCACTGATCTCTATGGTACTACACTAGCTATCGCCTGCCATCCCAGAAAAGCCCCAAATATTCCTGCTTTTTTGTTGTCAAACCAATTGTCAGTGCATGACAAATGCACCAATATCATGCACTTTAATTTTATACCTTAACATTTTATTTGGGAATTTACAAAAGCCTTTCGAAAATCCACGTGTTATATCTGCTGCTTATTGGCCCACCTATTCAACCAGTTACAAAATACTCTCCAAAAATTAAAACCAGAAAAAAACTGCAAAAGCTAGAAATCTAAAATTTAGAAAAAAGCAGTAAATGCTGGCAGAACTCAGCTGATCGGGCTGTGTCTGTGCAAGGAGAAATGAAAAGTGATTCAGGCCAAAATCCCTTTGTCAGAACTGGGCAAAAAAATCACAATAGGTTTTGTAAAAATAATTATCCTTCCAGAAATACATATTGGCTTTATCAATTCCTATTGATTTTTGCCAAATATTTTGTGAGCTTATCCTTTATTTTCCCTATGACTAGTGTCAGGTTAAGAGTTCGACAAGCTTTCTGTTTTTTGTCTATCTCCTGGTTTAAATCAAGTTAACCAAATCTCTCCTCATACAATGTTCTGTTCCATAATCTATACAACGATAACTAATGTTTCTACCACCTATGTGAACAAGGATTCTTTATTGTACCCTGGTGCATGTGACAATGCATCTAAATTAACTTAATTGAATGGGGCATGTAATGTAAGAGCTGGAATGCTGTGTTGCAAATTTGCAAAGGACCAGTTAAGCTGCACATTGTCTTCAGTTCTGATTGCCGCACTGGAGGATAGATGTGATTATCTTGGAAAGAGTGCAGAGGAGATTCACCAAGATATTCCTTAATTGAAAGACTTAAGTTACAAGGGTAGGTAGTAAGAATCCTTTTTCCCTAGTAACAATGTCTGAAACAAGAGGGCGTAGTTTTGAGGTGAGAAGGAGGATTAAAGAGGATTAGAGGTGAAGATTTTTCACACAGAAAGGTTGATCCCTGGAGCGTGCTGCTACAGTGGTGGCAAAGACAGATATAGTCATGACATTTAAGAAACATCTGGACAGGCACTTAAATAGCTGAAGTACAGAAGGCTACAGAGCTAATGCTGGGTCTGGTATTAACAGGTGACCATTGGCATGGATTTGGTGGGCTATAGGAGCATTTTTGTGCTGTGTGACTGATTCTATGATAAATCCAAATAGCAGGTTCTACAGAGAACTCAAGATGAGTATGGGAACGTATTACTCAATAAGTTTAATCTCTCAGGAGATTGAGTGAGGAATTATTTTTCTACCAGATTGCTTTTTAAATCTGGTTTTCTCCTCTCCCAGGAGATTAGGTAGTTTTTGTATGGTGCGGAGAAAGTGTGGAGTTATACAGTGTATAAACAGGCCTTGTAACTCACCATGTCTATGGTAATCCAATTTGTCTGCATAAATTCCAAATTCTACTATACCTTGCTCATTTGACTACATGTCTGGATGCCGCTGTCATTTTTTTTTACTGTTTCTACCTCCATTTCCTTCTCTGGCAGCTCACTCTAGATACTAATTATTCTTTGCGTGAATAATTTACCCCTCAGATCACTTTCAAACTTCTTCTGTCTCACCTCACATATCGTATAACTTTTGCTTTAGTTATGGTGATTTGGATTTGGGTTGGTTGAGGGGCTTTGCCTGTCCTTCACTAACTGATATATACAACTATTGAACAGAAGTCTCAGAGACAGACAGACAGACATACTTTATTGATCCCGAGGGAAATTGGGTTTCGTTACAGCCGCACCAACCAAGAATAGTGAAGAAATATAGCAATATAAAACCATAAATAATTAAATAATAATGTTAATCATGCCAAGTGGAAATAAGTCCAGGACCAGCCTATAGGCTCAGAGTGTCTGACACTCCAAGGGAGGAGTTGTAAAGTTAAGTATGTATATAATCAGTCTTATACAGTGAAATGTCTATTGCATAACTTTATATTGTGGTCGTTACCATTGCTCTTCTCTGCATATACTTTCTCACCAGGTTTCATGATTTTAATCACCCCTGTTCGGCCACCTATGCTGCTTTTCTTTATGTGGAGCAAGACAGCCAGCATTGCAGCCCTTAGTAACATGGGTATTTATGCACATGAATCGTTTTGATCCCTAACACTAAATTCCATTAAATAAGTAACTAAATTTTTCTTACTCATACCCTATAGCTAGTCAGTAATGAATGCCCATTCTGCAAGGTTACTTACATAGTTTGTGGATGGGTTATTAATGCAAAGTTCTCATTAAATAGTCCATACCATTTAACTACCCTGTGGTTCTAGCCATAAATCTCAACAATGGTAGACATCAATGACACCAATTTCACCATAGTCTTTGTCCATGTGAAGAAAGGAATATTTGAAGATTAAGTCCTCAAATGCTACCAAGGCAGCAGTAATTCCTGCCTTCCTTTATGTTGTGTACACTAATAAATCAAGAACCAATTTCTGTCACATAGACTACAAATATCAAACTCCTCAAAACAATGATTTGCAATTAATACAGGCAATTCCTGTATTATAGAAGAGTCTTCATCACACTTTCCAATAACATAAAGCTACATCATCTGTGCATTAGCCAAATGTAAATTGAAGAAAGTGTTTATTTTGTTACTTTTCACGTAAATTTAGTGATAGTGGATTTTTATCCTGTATCTCAGACTTTTCAGTGGTGATTCGTGAATTTCTTATATTATCTAATCATGTTACTGCATAGTTGCATGTGCCTGTAGCTTACCAACCATATTCATCACGTTTTAAACCTCATTCTGCTTGCATCTGATATGATACTTCCTCCTTCCCCCCTGTGTTCCAGCATCCTTACTCCTTTTATGCATCTTAGTTCTATTCTTTACATCTCTATAGGCAGCTTTGCATTGAATTGATCAGATGGGTTTGGACCACGTTGCACAGAATAGAGTGGTGGATTTGGACTGTAGGACGCTAGGTGGGAAAGTGATGGAAGTAGGTTGCTATGTTGAGTGGAGTGAATGGACTGAAATGCTGTCCTTTCTGTTGTGGTTAGTGGATTTTGATTGAGGTGTATTCTGTTTAATCTGGTCCATGTATTTGGATCATATTTGGACAATATCCCAATATCCCATCTATCCCAAAGAGAGTATCATTTCAATGAATTATATAATTAAATGTCACAAGTTACAAAGTGAGAATTTTATGAGTTGTTGCCAAATACACTGGAGTATAATCAGTTAACAGCAGGTCATATCCATGGGGTATAGCTTACAATGTCCAAGCACGTGAATGGTACACAGTGAGTAAAATCTATCAAGCTGATGAAAACCACAAACCTTTGTTAAAAAAAACCCTGCATTGTTGAAATGGAAGAGAGCATTCAATAACCCTCCTGCTGTGATGCCTGTGCTTGTGACCATGGCTTTATTCTGCCACCCGGAGTGACTGTTCTTCATACAACAGCAGCAAATATTTGTGGGCACTTGGAAAGTAGATGCAGTAATGGAGAGAGCTGACTTTAGTGTAGGGTTCAGGAAGTGTGGGCGACAGGGAGCCCAATGCAATGACATCATTTTAGATTTTGCTGATTTCGCAGTCAGACAACATTTTATTTGTACAGCTAAAATCTTAGAAGGTCAATACAGCTTCATTTCTCTTTACATGTGATGATGGACAATGTGTGTATTCAGAAGTGTTGGCTTTGAAAATCAGTAAGTACTGACCAATTACTTCAATAATGTTGGCACAATTGCTCAAAACTCCGGCTTAAAAATAGATGTGGAAACAATGAATATGCAGAGAGTCTACTGCACACAACCATTGATTCCATTTACAGTAGATTCAGAGCAGAGTGATTTCCTGATTACTGAAGTGGGAAATAGAAATGCTAATCTCAATTAGTTTCTATGTGAAAATGCCTGCTCCTCCCAAATCCCTCGACTTTAGCATCACAATTCTCTAACAGTAAGATCATAAGATATAAGAGCAGAATTAGACCATTTGCCCACCAAGTCTGCTCTGCCATTCATTCATGGCTGAATTTTTAAAATCCATTTTCACACCTTCTCCCCATAACTCTTAACTTTCTTTCCAATCAAGAACCTATCAGGCTCTGCCTTAAAAGCGCCAGTAACTTGGCCCAACAGCTCAAACTGTGGCAACTAATCCCACAGACTCACCACCATCTCACTGAAGAAATTGCTCCTCATTTCTTTAGACAGTGCCTCACCAATGCCTTTGATTGGAGAAACCCACAAAAGGCAGTGGATTCAGCCTTGTACATCACAGATAAAGTCCACCCAACTATTGAGCAGATCTATATGAATCACTGTTGGATGTAATTGTTATCACTGCAAATAAAAGAAGTATGTTTTAAACTACTTTGTTAGCTTGAAGTATCTTCTCCTTGGTAGGGAGAGGGGACCCATCACTCGGGTAGTGGGGTGTTGGTAGCTTAACTCTCCATGGAGAATAAACAGGGAAGTAAACTAGTCTTTGAAGATTGTGTAGCTACAGGACAATCTCCCTTTAGGGAGAGTATTTATGGGTAGTTATATCTGATAGGGCTTAGGGGCTTCATTTGAGATTAGAACATTGCACTCAACAAACCCAATACCATCACAACATCTCTTCTCATCCTGATCTACATCGAGTACAGGTCCAGAGACATCGAATGCTCCTCATTTGTTAAGTCTTTCATTCCTGGGATCATACTTATGGATCCTCACTAGGGCAAGCACATAATTTCTTAGATACAGGGCCCAAATCTGCTCACGATATTCCAAATTGTGAGCTAACTTTACATTACATATACAGAAATACACCTAAGGGATACTTGCTCAAAGCCTGTCAACACAGTCACCACCAGGAGCCACCCATCCTTTCTCAAAGAGTCTAGGTCAGTGAAATTAAGATGAAACTCTCACATATATAGTACGTAGCACTACCAGGCTTGTTCCAGAATGTTTCTTTGGAGGGAAACACTTTATAAGTTACACCTTAGCAGCAGCCTCTCCGGACTCTGGATTGGGGATTGCCAAATGTTATGTGGATTTTCTGGTGTAGTCTGTTTTGTCATGTGCTTTTGTGATATCATTCTGGAGGAACGTTGTCTCATTTTTTAACTGCGTTGCATTTGTGGTTTCTAAATGACAATAAACTGAATCTGAATCTGAATCTTAGTTTTTGTTGCTGGGTAGTTGCCAGTTCTTTGTTGACCAGTGCCAACAATCACTTCCCTGCGCCTTTTGAAACTTGTATTGGAATTGCCATTGCCCTGCAAATTGCTTGCTCTCTACTACAAGTTCTTTTAAACAGATGTACAATTCTGGAACTACTGGGGTGGGATACTCCATCACAGAAGGCACTGGATATATTTCAGAAGAAGACAAGAAGATTTTTGGTCCCAAAGCTTCAAGAAATTGGGAAGAGACTGGGAATATGTTATAGAGAAGCAGGCTGAAAGGGAAAAATAGTCTAATCATTTTGCTGGGTTTTTTTTCTGGGGTTCTCTTTACATCAATCTTGAGTTTGATTACAAAAGGTTCAGTATGTTACTGGTAGATGAAATTCACACAGATGTCCATTAACCATTCTGTGTAATTACCAGGGCCTCGTATCTAACCTTCAGTTGAGACTGAGAAAGCTAACTTTCTGGGACAGGCGTTTTCTTATTGACACCCCCCACTCCCACCCCCCGCCAAAGACAACCAGCTAGAGTGCTCATTCTCAACATTCTAGTGGACATGAGGATGATCATAACTAGTTAAGCTTCAGTTATAAGTTATTTATATGATGCTCATAGACATGTCCTCTGAGTAGAATAATCCAAAGTCCTTCACCAATAATAAATCCTAGTTGACTGAATTATTTACCCAGAAAGACTTGTCCCTATTTATTGAATCTAATTTCTCACTAAAACTAGAATTACACCTAGGAGAGAAATGGCTATTGGACAAAAGTTTTAATATTTTATCCCTCCACACACATCCTGATGAAATTGAAAGGATTTAAGTATATACTTTATTGCACAGAAATAAGCCAAGCACCAGGTCAAAGGTAGAGCACGCGGTCCATTAAATCCTCCCCCTAAATTTCCTCATCTAAATCTACCAGTATAATTCTCTATTACCTTCATTTCCCTTCCCTTCACTCTTGTCCGCTTGAACAGCCTCGCCTTTAATATTTCTGCACTATTCCCTGAGTTGGCAAGCTCCAAATAACCACTCATCTACAACCTTTTAGGTAAAGGAGCTTATTCTGAATTCAATATTGGATTTATGAATGACTATCTGACACTGAAGGCTTATGGGTAATCTCTGCTCCACAAGCAAAAACATTTTCCTTGCGTGCACTGTTCAAACATCTTCATTACATTAACCACAGAAAAAAAACAAGGTCATACAAAATATTGAGGAGATAATGTGGAAACAGGTCCCATTGACCTGAACAGTAAAATTAAAAAGATCAATGGATAATAACAGAACAATTGTGGGCCTTAAACTACAGCCAGATGCACCAAAACTTTGGGGGGGGGGGTGGTGTGTGTGTGTGTGTGTGTGTGTGTGTGTGTGTGTGAGTGTGAGTGTGTGTGTGTGTGAGTGTGTGTGTGTGTGTGTGAGTGTGAGTGTGTGTGTGTGTGTGTGAGTGTGTGTGTGTGTGTGAGTGTGAGTGTGTGTGTGTGTGTGTGTGTGTGTGTGTGTGTGAGTGTGTGTGTGTGTGTGTGTGAGTGTGAGTGTGTGTGTGTGTGTGTGTGAGTGTGAGTGTGAGTGTGTGTGTGTGTGTGTGTGTGTGATAAGCATAAACGAAGAATAAAGGTCATCATTTCATAGAAAGCCGCTGAAGGGTAAAGGAGAAGATAACCCTGAGGGCTTAAACACACAAGCCTGGAAAATGTGTACTTGCATTTATTGTTATTAACAAATCGCAACTCCCTCAAAAAATTACAAAAAAGTTAATAACTACAAAATCAGTTAAAAATGTTTGAAATAACATCATGATGTAATACACCCAAGAGGAAAGTAACAGAACTTCACACAATTCAGCACAGCTGTTGACATTTTGCTGCGCAGCACTCGGAGAGGCGTACCAGCCCTTAAAGGCACACAAACCTGAACTCCGAGATGCACCAAGAGAACCGTACTCACACGGCCCAGCCAGCAGAGGGCTAGGGTAGTCCTGTTCAAGGGAGCAGCCACAGATGTGACAAACATCACGGAATTACTCCCTCACATGGGCAGTAAGATGTCCTGAGGGTGCAGGTTACTCTACAGCTGGAGCAGAGACATGCCAAGTCCCTCAATGCGCCGCTTAACACAGCTCTTCATTAGAGCAGAATCCTGCTCTGGTTATGCAGATTTCACTCTAAGGAGAAGCATGGAAATGGCAAGAATGAGAGCCTGGAATTCAAGGTCTATTCATTTTGCAGCTGAAGGATTGCTACACCATGACATGGGGAAGTCATTACAATACGGTGAGTTGTAATCTGGAATTCGCAGCCAAAGTGCATTGGAAACAGAATCTTCCTTAGCTTTCTAAAAGAAAGCAGGTAAGAATTTGAAGGAAAATAAATCAGAATCAGCTTTAATATCATCGGTATATGTCACCGGTGAAATTTGTTAACTTTATGGCAGCAGTACAATGAAATACATAATAAATATAGAGGAAATAAAAACAAGCTGAGCTACGAACAACACACACAAAATGCTGGTGGAACACAGCAGGCCAGGCGGCATCTATAGGAAGAAGCACTGTTGACGTTTCGGGCCGAGACCCTTTGTCAGAACTACAGTTAATGTGTATATATATAAAAATGTCTATTAAATAGTTAAGATAAAATAACTAGTGCAAAAAAAAAGAAATAAAAAAGTAGTGAGGTAGTGGTCATGGGTTCAATGTCCATTTAGGAATCGGATGGCCGAGAGGAAGAAGCTGTTCCTGAATTGCTAAGTGTGTGCCTTCAGGATTCTGTACCTTGGGACTTTATTCTCTGGAACATAGTAAATTGACGGAGATTTGATAGAGGTAATTTTGGTCACCCAATTACAGGAAGGATATTAATAAGGTTGAAAGAGTGCAGAGAAGGTTTACAAGGATGTTGCCGGGACTTGAGAAACTGAGTTACAGAGAAAGGTTGAAGAGGTTAGGACTTTATTTCCTGGAGCATAGGAGAATGAGGGGAGATTTGACAGAGGTGTATAAAATTAAGATGGGTATAGATAGAGTGAATGCAAGCAGGCTTTTCCCACTGAGGCCAGGGGAGAAAAAAACCAGAGGACATGGGTTAAGGGTGAAGGGGGAAAAGTTTAAAGGGAATATTAGGGGGGGGGGCTTCTTCACACACACAGTGGTGGGAGTGTGGAATGAGCTGCCAGATGAAGTGGTGAATGTGGGCTCACTTTTGACATTTAAGATAAACTTGGACAGGTATATAGATGAGAGGGGTTTGGAGGGATATGGCCCAGGTGCAGGTCAGTGGGACTAGGCAGAAAAATGGTTCGGCACAGTCAAGAAGGGCCAAAAGGCCTGTTTCTGTGCTGTAATGTTCTATGGTTCTATGGTATACAAAAATATGAGGAGTACAGATAGGGTAAATGCATGCAAGCTTTTTCCACTGAGATTGAGTGAGACTAGGACTAGAGGTCATGAGTTAAGAGTGAAAGGTGAAATATCTTAAGGGGAACATGAAGGGAAACTTCACTCAGAAGTGGGTGAGATTGTGGAGCGAGAGTATGCATCCACCCATGGAAGTAGTAGATGAGGGTTGGGTTTCGACATTTAAGAAAAATTTGGGTAAGTACATGGATTAGAAGAATGAAGGGCTATGGTCGATGGGACTAGGCAGCATAATAGTTTAGCACTAACTAGATGGGCCACAGTGTCTGTTTCTGTGCTGTGGTGTTCTATGACTCTATAAGTTGGTAGGGTTACAGACAAAAAAGAGCCAGTGATTTAGATGCACTGGAATGCCTTTTCGAAAGTCTAGAATAGGTTCAATGTACTGAATGATTTCCCTTCTACTGAAATGATTCTGTGCGAGTGTTTGGATAAAAGGTCTATTAACACTAAATGTCAAAAGGTCTGAGAAAATAAAACAAGAGATCTCAAGCACTTAGATAAATATAATGATGAAGGGTTTGGTAATATGAAAAATGAAAGATTATTTCCTCAGCAGATGCTGGAATCTGGATGAATTCAGCTGGTTGAGGAACCTCTATAGGGGTGGGGGGAGATGGAATTGACTGATGCTGAAACTATTGCTTAATTTGTAAACACATAATCCAGAAGGTGATATAGGAATCTGAGAAAGAGAGGAATGGGAATTGGTTCTGGATGTGAATACAAATGTCAGAGGCTAAATGCCCTCCTTTTGTGCCATAAACATCTTTGACTCTAAGAGAGTAAAAGACTCCGCACTGCCTGGCATAAGCAAACCAGTGTGGAATAAAGTTCTTAAAGTGCACTTGACATGGTATAGGTATATCCAAAGTGTCGATGTTAGTTACACGACAGCACGGTATTTACACATTGAGTTGCTGAGTTCTTGCTGACAAGCAGGTGCACCACAAGAATCAGCTGTCCACTACGATCATCATTTAAACACACTCGTGGATACATAAAAAAGCAACATTTCCCATAAATAAAATATACTAGAAGCCATGAAGCTTACAAAGAATGAACTCAACATTACAGTACAGAAAAAAATCTCATTTGTTGTAGATGGTAGAATTACCCTGAATCTCCCCTTCCCACCAGTATTAACTTCTGTCCCTATCTCCATTACAGGCTTGGCTTACTTAACACTCATAAATTGTTCCATGGCATTTAGCTCCATTTCTTTCTGCCGGAGTTCGTCTTACATCCCAACCACTATCCGGGCACAGCCAATTCACCTAGTTTTAGTGACTTTGATGCATTTATGACCTTTGGTTCTGGTGTCTCTTACATGGAAATTTTTGTACATAGAGTCATAGAATTATTCAACAGGGAAACAAGTCCTTTGGTCCAAATGGTCCATGCTGATCAAGATGCCCACCTAAGCCAGCCCCAGCTGCCCATTTGGCCCATGTTCTTGTAAACCCTTTCTATCCATGAATCTGTCCAATTGACTTTTAAAAGTTGTTATGGAACCTGATTCAACCCCTCACTCTGGCAGTTCATTCCATATACCACAAGACCATAAGATATCGGAGCAGAATTAGGCCATTTGGCCCATCGAGACTGGTCCACCTTATTTTCTTTCTTATACTTATTACCTCTGTGTATAAAGGTTGTCCCTCAAGCCCCATTTAAATCTTTCCTCTCACCATGTCCCCTATTTCTTGATCCCCCCCACTCTAGGCAAATTAACCATTAACCATACCAATGCCCTTCACAATTTTAACATGATCTCCTCTCGGTGCCCCATGCTCCAAGGAAAAAAAATGTCCTGACCTGTCCAGCCTCTTCCTTAACTCAATCCTTTGAGTCCCTGCAACATCCTTGTGAAATGTTTCTGCACTCTTTCCAGTTGAATAGCATCTTTCCTATAGCATGGTAACCAAATCTGAACACAACACTCCAAGTGCCACCTCACTAGCATCATGTAACCTCACAATGTCTACACTTAGTGTCCTGGCTGATGAAGGTCAATGTGCTAAAAGCGTTCCTCATCACATTGTTTCCATGTGACTCCACGTTCAGGGTACCACGTACCCAACTCCCTCTGTTCTGCTGCTCTCACCAGGGCCCAACTGGATTTGACTTTACAAAATGCAACACCTCACACTTAACCGAGTCAATCTCCACTTCCCATTTCTCAGCTCATTTACTCAGCTAATCAAGATGCCCCAGTAATTTTTGATAACCACTGTCAAAGGTGCTGTCTATTTTTGGGCCATCTGCAAAATTACAAGCCATGTTTTGTGGGTCCCCATCCAAATCCCAGAAGCCTCAGGTTCAGGAACAGTTATCATCCGTCAATCATCAGACTCTTGAACCAGAGAGAATAACTTCACTCCCCACAACACTGAACTGATTCCACAACCGATGGAGTCACTTTTAAGTACTCTAAACTCATGTTCCCCATAGTTATTGCTTATTTATTATTTTATTATTCTTTTATATTTGTGGTTTGTTGTCTTTTGTACAATAGTTGTTTGTCTGCCTTTGTTGTGTGCGGTTTTTCATTAATTCTGTTGTGTTTCTTTGTATTTACTATGAATGTCTGCAAGAAAATGAATCTCAGGGTAGTATATGGAGACATATATGTACTTTGATATTAAATTTATTTAGAACTTTTGAACTTTGAAATCGTTGATACAGCCAACAACAATGGACCCGGCGTGTACTGTATCTCATTAAATTCTTTCATGGTCTTAAAGTTTTCTATTACATCACCTAAAGGCTTTGTATTACTGCAAAGTCCTGTGATGTAACATACCCAGATCTCTAGGACACCTCTGATGAATGCATGGCACTTAAACTTGAAGGATAGAATATCTAATTAAAACCTGGAAATTACTAAGGAACTGGCTGAGAGAGTGAAATATGAATATGAGTTTTGAACGTACTGTCAAGATGCTGCCAGGAGAATACTGGAAAGCAGAGTGGGAGTCCTCATTGTTAGTTCATGATTTAGGTTCAGCCCTGCAATCTCTATAGATAATACTGAATGTCAAAATGAATCAAACATTTAACACAGACAAGCAAAACGAGCTAGAGGGCAGATGATCTAATTCAAAGCATGCACTTGGAGAAACATGGGGGAATGTTATTATTCAATGAATGTGAAGACTTGGCCGAGGAGGAGCCAATTCATCATGTAGGGGAATGTCTGAGCCCTGATGTTGTCAGGTCACACCAAAGCAAACATCAGCCTGAGCTCTATTTCCAACCTGGATTCTCTGCTGCCCATTATGTGCTGGTGTAAGCTGGGCAACTAAAAGAAGTTTTCACTCTGTAATATGTGAGGCGCTAATTGCAAGTTGCTTAAAAGACATGAAATTTATCATGTAGCAAGTGTAGTTTTCCTTCCACTTGATGACAGCAGGCTTCTGTTTGGAAATATTCACCAGTGATGTAATTAAATACTAAAAAGATAGCAGAGTACTTAATACATTAGTTGCATGTGCTCCATAAAATTTACCAGTTAAGACTGCATGTTACAGGAAGTACGTGATATTAGAATGCTTGCAGTATTGCTGATTATATCTATAATTAGCATAATGTCATTGCAGTATTATGCATATGTTATGATAGCTTTTCTTTTAATAATCTGTGAAATGAAAGTCTGCTCTCTGTCAAGGTAAATTAAAACCATTTAAATTGTGCAAAAACTTCATTGACTATACTGAATTAGCCCTGTGTCTACCACTAGAGGTCAGAAGAGGACTTTACAAACAGAGAAAATCTTACAAATCATACACTAGCCAACTGGGTGCCAAAAATACCAAGATATGTAGTAGAAGCAACGAGATAACTGCAAATACACTTTTACTGCAAAGCAAACCAAAGAAAAACTCCTGGCACCCACATTGAACAGTGAGAACTGGAACAGGTTATCTGGTCGATCATGTCTGTGCCAACCATGACGACAATCCGAACTAATCTTGTTTGCCCACACACGGTCTGTACCTCTTCATTCCTGCTCTTCATGTGTCTGTTTAATTGCCTCTTGAACCTTGCTAGAGTGTATGCTTCTGCCACTTTCCCTGGTGTCGTATTCTGGACACCGACCATGCTCTGTGTGGAAAACTTGCCTTATAACCCTTCTCCCCCACACCTTAAATCTATACTCCCTAATACTTGACATTTTCAGCCTGGGAAGAAAAACCTCCATCTGCCTCATCTCTACCCCACATAATGTTATATACTTTGGGCCTCCCTCTGCCTCTAATGCTCCAGAGAAAGAAATCCAAAGTTTGTCCAACTTCTGCTTATAGTTAATCCAGACAGCATCCTGGTGAACTTCTACAGTCTCTCCAAACCCCCGTACCCTCTCCATCACGTATTGGCCAGAACTGCACTCACTACTCCATATATGGCCTAGCCAAAGTTTAGCTGGGTTAAAGTTGGAAATCTATCCACATTGCATGAATGATTTAAAATGGTGTATCTGGCACCAACACTTGGTGTAGGTATACATGCACCAGTTTACAGTCGTGCTGTTTGTATGATGGATACCTACTGAGCAAACAGACCTGTGAAACCAGTCCACCCCCCTGCAGCTGAAATTCAAAAGGTGTAGTTAATGCTAATTCCAGTTGGTAATCTCTTTATCACTGAAAAATATATACTTGACAATTCATAAGTTTCAGACTGTAATTTTTCTTGGAGATTTTTAAACAGTGAAAAAAGTTTGATGACGTTTTACTTTGTTTCCTTCAATGTTCATTCTTAATCCTTCCTTTTCTCTTTTTTTAAAACTGCACATATTTTGGAATTGGATTAACTACAGATCCTCCCTAGTTTACAGATGCCTGACGATTGTACAGCCTATCTATTCAAATGAACAGAGAGCAGTGGGACAGATTTGCTGGCAGCTGCAGGTATCCACCGCTGCTTGACAACTCCCTTTGAAGCCACATTTCCAATCTGCCAACTGTTCAGGTTACAAACAATTCTCAGGAACGGACCCTTACTGAAACCTGGGGATGACCTGTGCTCCGACACTTCCTGCTCTAGTCTCCTTTGGTCTTGGAAAGGTTTCTTCACCCTGCTGGTGACTGAGGCACACTGTTTTGGTTGTCCTGCTCACACAGGCCCTAACTACCGGAGACTCTGCTTTTGATTTCAAACAGTAGTATTTTCCAGTTCCAAGGCCCACGGGAATTTACAGGCAAGTATAAGGATTACAAACTTTCAGTGCCATCCATGCATTCACTGCTAGTCCATGTAATTGGAATGTCATAAAAATCTTAAGCAGGAATGGACCACGCGGCCTGTCAGGTCTGTTCTGTGTGGCCCTTATAGTTTATTATCAACCTGCACTATACTTTCTCTGTAACTGGAATACAATATTCTGCATTCTGCCATTGCTTTTCCTTGTGCCACTACAATGTACTGTTGGAAACCACTGATTTTTGTTAAATAATACTTTCTATAAGATTTTTACTTTATAACAAAATCATGTATTTTTCACACTCAATGGCAGAAAATGGTAAAGCAGCTAAACTAACGGTGCATCACCATTCTCATTTTTTATTGGCTAAGTACTAGCATATCACCCACATGATGTACTTGTTTTAATTATATAGCCTACTAATTAATTCATCACCATCTAAGGAATTTTCTTCATCTTATCTGTGAAACTGATTGATTTTTCAAAAGTGCCATATTTTATTCCTTTGTCTTACACCACTTAGCATTAATTCCCCTGTTAGCATTGTTTCTCAGCTCTTTATTTAGCTTGCTTGCTATTTGTATGCCAGTTTGTACTCCAAAATAAACTGAAATCTTGGAATTGAGACTGCAGAAGAACCCTAAGGATCAGAAACTAAACAGAGAAGTTTTGAAACTATGTGTATGGGGTGGCTTGCAAGACTAAGTTTTCACTGTATCTCACTAATGATGGTTGGCATCTGTCTGTCTCGAAGGACAATGGCTGATGATCATTATCATCACAATCATCAAGAACGCCTCTCAGTCTCACCAGTGTAGTCCAAAGGAAAGCTTAGAAGCAATACGTTTGGCACCAGCTTGGCTGCAGGAGCTGCTGGAAGGATGTTCAGTGACGTCCAGCCACCTTTAGGGGCTCCACTCCGGATTTGCTGTCTGGGTTTACTCCCGTAGCTTTCATCTCTCCCAAGGCTGCCCACAGGGCAGTGGGGCTATTTACCCATAGCTGGGGATCTGGTTCATTAGCAGCAGGGTGTGTCCACACACTGGTGGGCCTGCATGCTACGTATGCAGGGGCAGACCTCTTCCCCGTCCCCTGCAGTTCAGCCTCAGTCCAAAAGGAGTTCAATTTCTGTGTGTCACCAGCGAGGATTCAATACATGAAGCTTACTGTTGGAGAGGCCATGTACTGGCAGAGAGAGACTTACACATTCAGCTCTCCTTTTCGCAAGACTGCTAGCCAGCGGCAGAAGCTGAAAGTGAGAGCGACGAGCACGAGCACTGCACTATCACACTAGACGCATCACAACAACAATTTTGACTCAGTAATATGGCAATAATAAACCATTACCATTTCCATTCGTACTCTGATCCCAGTTCTAGATTCCTCAGCCAGGAGATAAAGGATCACTCACCCTGTCTGTCAGTTTCACTAAGTTCCACTGAGTTTGACACTCACTCACTCTAAATTTAGCCAAATCAGCCCAACCTATTCAATCTCTCCTCCCATGGCAAACCAGCTGAAGAGGTTCAGTTGCAAGACCGATTGTGCTTTGGAGTAAAACACAAAAAGCACTGGAGGAACCGAGCAGGCCAGGCAGCATCTACAGGGGCGTATCTACAGAAAATAGTGCCTATGGCAAGCACTGAAATTGCGCCCCAGTCCAAACATCTGACACCTATCTTTTAGATAACTTTAGCATAATATCAGCTCAAAAGTACAAGTCAAGCTCGTTAATCTTTTAATTAACAAATTATGGCACTACATGAAAATTATAACTTACTTACTTACTTTACTTTATTGTCACCAAACAATTGATACTAGAGCGTACAATCATCACAGTGATATTTGATTCTGCGCTTCGCATGCCCTGGAGTACAAATCGAAGTAAATATGATAAAAATTTAAATTATAAATTCTAATTAGAAAATAGAAAAGGGAAAGTAAGGTAGTGCAGGTCAGGTCCGGATATTTGGAAGGTACAGCCCAGATCTGGGTCAGGATCCGTTCAGTCTTATCACAGTTGGGAAGAAGCTGTTCCCAAATCTGGCTGTACGAATCTTCAAGCTCTGATTTTCTGATTTTGCTGGGATTTTGGAACAAAGTACTCATTCACATTGATTGTACTCAAAAGAGGCTGCAGTATCCTAGCGTGAACTTCCACGATGCTGCCCTGGATTTGAAAGCCCTCCAAGATCATTTTTATGATGAAAGAGAAGTGTTGTTGTTTGCTTTCATTGATGCAAATTGGTCTATGATGTGACAAAGTCAGTTTTTTCAGTTTCTTTTTCTTCTTACACTCAGCAGAGCAAAATCACAGAGTCTGCCTTGACCCATGGAGGCTCTCAAATATGAAAGTATTAGTTTTAACTTGCTGAATGATCTCTCACAGCTGGCGATGGAAACTGCGATGGTTAGCATTATCTGAATAGCAATGCGAAGTTTGGGGAAGACGCTCTCATCTCCATACTGAACAATAAATTCAAGATGCTCTTCAGGTCTTGATATTTTCATGTTGACCCGACTTGATAGCAACATTCTGCTATCCAAAATGTTTTCATATAGCTGCTGTCCAACAACATCAGAGCTGTACAATTCACCCAAATTTTCACACTTCTTCTTTAGGTCGTTACTGTTGGCGCCCTAACACAGTCCCTCGACATTGAGAAGGAACCCAAACTTGGCGTCAGTGTCGTGCAAAGGAACGAACCTTTTGTCCATTTCTCTGTGAAGAAGGTTGAGTGTTCCCTTCATAACTCATTCCATTTCCTCCTTAGCTGTTAACCCAGCGTCTCTCAAGTTCTCATCAGCCATTCATTTCTTTCGTCTCTCACGTCTTTCAACTTCAATATTCCATTCTTGACAGAAACCAACTCCTTCTTCAAGTGACTCACTGACCAACACTTCTCTTTCATCATAAAAATGATCTTGGAGGGCTTTCAAATCCAGGGCAGCATCATGGAAGTTCATGCTAGGATCCTGCAGCTTCTTTTGAATACAGTCAATGTGAATGAGTACCTTGTTCCAAAATCCAAGCAAAATCAGAAAATCGTAACTTAGCATGCGGTTGTACAGCTGCCTTGCATCATTTCTTGTTTCACTGGTCTCGTTTTCTATCATGTCCTGGAGAACTTGAAGTATCTTCTCAAGGTACTTGTTGATGGGCTTCACTGCTCATGTCCTTGCGCTCTACCTGGTTTCGGACTCTGACTTAACAACCACAGGCACGGCGTTTTTGAGTTTTTCCTAGCGCTGTGTTGAACGAGAGAAAAACTTGTAGAGAGCTTCGATGGTTCCAAAAAACGTGACAATCATTGTACGCTGCTTGGCTGCATGTACACCCACCAAGTTGAGTGAGTGATTGCTGCATTTCACAAACACTGCCAGGTTGTTTTTCTCACTTATTCTTTGATGAACACCACTTCTGTGTCCAGCCATCACAGCAGCATTGTCATAGCACTGTGACCGACAATCTTGTAGCTCCATTTCATCTTTCTCTAGCTGTTTCAAGTTGTCTTCAACCAAGCTCTCAGCATCCTTCTGGCTTATCTGGATAAAACCAAGGAAGGACTCTCTAACACAGACTGTTTTCCTCTCAAAATCAACTTCCACATACCTCACTACTTCTGACATCTGCTCACGGTGTGCCTGATCAGGAGTTGAGTCGAACATGAGACCATAGTACTTGGCTTTACGAATGCTTCTCAATAAACTCTGGCGAACTGTGGATGCCAACATGTGGATGAATTCCTTCTGGACACCCGGTGAAAGATAAGACGTAGATCCAGGATGACTTTCCAAATGAGTGAGGTGTTTTTTATGACGGTCAAAGATGGCCTGTAGTTTCAGTAAGACAAGGAAATTTCCCACATTGGAGTCACCGTCTAGCTGAAGTGATTCCCTGTGTCCACGCAAAGCCAGGTTCTGAGTCGCAAGGAATTTTATGCAGTGAAGGATTCTCGTCAAGATATCACACCATTTCTGCTTTTCCTTCTCAATCTCTGACTGAAATACCGCGTCAATAACTCCTGTTTCCAGCTAAATTTATTTCCATTTCTTTCCACTGTGTGAAGCCTTCCCGATGATTCTTGGCATTTTCATGAACACTAATCCTTTCAGGTGTTTTCCACTGGTTGAATCCACTTTCCTGCTCCAATGAGGATTGATGGTCTGACCAGGAATAGAGAAGACAACAGATACAAAATACAGACATTTTAGAAGGGGAATAGACCAGCCATGAGTGAGTCACTTCCTCACCATGACCCATTTCCCAAGTTCCTCTTGAACCAAGTTTTGTTCATTGAGCGGTTATTTGTTGGTAGGAAAGGCCCCTCACTGTTCTGGAAATACTTCAAACCCAGCTTTATTATTTCTGTTCTCAACGCGTTAGGCAGAATTGCTTTTCCAGTATCCTTGTCGAACTTCAGAAGTCCAATGTCATGCTGTTCAATCATTTCTGGTATGACAGTTCGAGGCTCTTTGACACCATCCAGTTCACTAGGTTCAGTGTCGTCAGGTTCAATCTGGTCAGGTAAAATCTCGTCAATAAACTCAACATCACCACCACCACCATCGTCTTCCCCTCCTGTCATGTCCCCGCTTTCTGTGGCAGCCTCACTCTTAATCTCATCATACTCGGATTTATCTGACTTGACTTCCTCCTCGGCTTGTGATGCTGACACATTTGTACTTGATCCACCTTCGGATTCTAACAAACTTGTAGCAGGTGCAGGCGACTCCATGGATCGTGTCGAACTACTTGTTCGGGCTTTTCAAAGAAGGGCATGAAGAACTTGCTCAACTTCTTGGTTTCCTCCACCTCCAACTTTCATCTTTTCTGTCCTTCAGCTCCACTTTCCTTCTTCTTCGTGGAGAAACATTTCATGGTCTTCTTACACAATGCTCTGAAATAAGGCCATCCTAGTGCTTCTCACCCATGATAATCAAAGAGAGAGCATGCATCTAAAGAAAATTCTTTTATCACTATCTGAGGCTGGCTTGTCTGACTTTAATAGAAACTGCTCAGTGGTGCCCCCTCCAAGTGGCACCCAGGGCACGTGCCATACCTGCCATACTTTAGATACGCCACTGAGCATCTATGGTGAGAAGTAAATTGGAATCATCGAAAGCATTGTGCATCGGAATCATCTGCGTTTTAGTTAAGAATGCAAAATGGCTTGCAGTCCTGGGAAGAACATGCTTTTTAAATCTCCCCTTATGGTAGGCAAACTGGAAGCCAAGAATTCAAGACACACAATGAGAATTGAATTCTAACCTTTGCCCCTGGTGCATTGAAGTGCAATTTCCAAGCAAGTAGGTTGATGCAACAGCATCGGGAACGTATGGGTATGGGAGGACATGCCTCCTGCAATCATTGTCACCTGGGTAACGATGGTACACTGAGGTAGCCTTTTGTTTCATAAGTCGTGTCTTAATCTTCAGATGCTGGGGACTGAAGGAGGAAACGCCCTGTGAGAGAAATGTGCTCGATACTGTTGTGTATTTGCAACCTAGCTCAGTATTTAGTTAGTGCATATACCACTAACTAACTCAACACTTCATGCTTAGAATGTGTTCATGCTCCTTCACATCATGTGTTGTTCGAATGACATCATCACCAAACGTATCAAGCTACATTAACTGACCTTACCATTTCAATACATGACAGATATGTACATCTGCCTGAACGTACAGGAAGTTATGCAGTTACATTTCAGTCTCTGGAGCTGATAAGAATATAGAAGATGCAGGTGTGGCGAAGTCCTTATTGTTTCCTTAGAGTGTGACCAGCTGAAATATATGTCTCTGAAGCATTGAAAGAGGATTGGTGGGGGGCGGGTGGTTTTTGATGAGCAGAAGGAGTAAACTGGGTTATTTGGGTGGGCGGTACATCAGGACACAGGGGTACATACCGCCAATGAGAAGCTATGGTACTCTCAGAAATGCTGGCCTACTGAAACATATTCTCTATGCTGCCCCCTTTGTGGTCAGTAATAGACATAAAGCCATGTAACAATCTCCTGCTTTTGACCGAAAGTACAAAATTGTACAAACAAATTCCTGAGGCCTGGCAATCAATCGATCATTTCACATCAATTCACTGTCGATGCAGCAAAATCAAGTCTTTGTACCTTGGAGAATAACATCGTCATTAATGATCCCTTGGGCTGAGATTAATCTTTTTAATAGGTTTTATTTTGCATGGGACATTAAGTGACTTAGAACTCTTTGAACTGTGAACATGTTGGCATGAATTGCAGCTGATGTCAAAAGCAGGGTTCAGTCAGAATATCCAAAAGGCAGCTTTTGTATTTTCCTCTTCGTCAGAGAGAGAAGATTTTCTTCAAAAGCGGTCTCTTCTTTCCTGACTTATCAGGGATTTTTAGAGTAATAGAGATGTACATGATAGAAATAGGCCCTTCAGCTTGAAACAGTTATTAACCCACAAGCATCAGGCTCCTGAACCCACATGGATAATTCAATCACCACTAATCTGAACTGATTCTATGACCTACCAACTCACTTTCAATTACTTTCTACAACTCATGTTCTCAGGATTATTTTATTTCCATAGTTTGTCTTCTTTTGCACATTGGCTGTTTGTCAGTCTTTCTCCTGTTCATGTATAGTTTTTCATCATAATCAGCACATATACAATGAGTAGAGCAGCAAACTGGCTTAGGATCTTCACTCCAAAGATATCTGACATGTCTTCTGTAACACACATCGCATATGGTTACATTGCTCTTTGTTTTATGGTTGTATCACTTTAAGGATTGTATCATGTGACTAACTACTTTCTGTTGCAAAATTTTAAAGTCTACCTCAGCAAGGAATCAAAATCAGGTTTAATATCATTGACATACGTCATGAACTTCGTTGTTCTGGAGCAGGTGCACAGTGCAATCCATAAAAAACTATAAATTACAACAAGAAATGTATATTCGAACATTTCCCACTACTACCACCCCAGGCACCCACCACTCTCCAGGTAAAAACATTGCCCCTCAAATCTCCTTTGCAATTACCCTCTCTCACCTCAAGTGCACACCCTCTGGTATTAGACATTTCAACCCCTGGAAAAAGATATTGTCTGTCTACTCTATGTCTCTCATAATCTTATAAACCTCTGTCAGATCTCCCCTCAGCCTCCATCGCTCCAGAGAAAACGACCCATGTTTGTCCAACCTCTGGTTATAGCATATGGCCTCTAATTCAGGACACATTGTGGTAAACCTCTTCTGCATCCCCTCCAAAGCCTCGCCATCCTTCCTACAATGGGGTGACCAGAACTGTATGCAATACTCCTAATGCAGCCTAACTAGAGTTTTATAAAGCTGTAACATAACTTCCTGACTTTTGAACAAAATAACTTGAATAATTGAGGCAAGTATGCCATATGCCTTCTTAACTACCCTATCAACCTGTGAGTCACTTCCAGCAAGCTATGAACTTGGACCCCAAGATCTCTTTGCTCATCAAAGAGCACCACACTCCTTTGGTACAGTCCCTTTGCATTTGAGCTACCAGCATGCAACACTTCACATTTGGCCAGGTTGAAGTCCATCTGCCATTTCTCTGCAATATCTGTAACTGATCTATATCCCGCTCTATTCTTTGCCAGTCTTCTACACTAACCATAACACCGCCAATCTTTGTATCATCTGCAAGCTTACCAGCCTACCCATCAACACTTCCGTCCTGGTCATTTGTACATATGACAAACAGCAGAGGTCCCAGTACAGCTCCATGTGGAACACCACTAACCAACCAGAATAAGTCCCTTTGACCACTGCCTTGCCAAATTAGTTTAAACTATCAACTAGCACCAGCAAACCTCCTGGTGAAGAGGGTGGTTCTGTAATGTATGGATCTATTTCTTTAACAGCAATGATTCCACTCAGCACTACGCAATGAGCTATTATCGATGCATGTGCACTCTCTCTCCCCCCCCCCTCTCTCTCTCTCTCTCCCTCTCTCTCTCTCCCCTCTCTCTCTCTCTCTCTCTTCTCTCTCTCTCTCTCTCTCTCTCTCTCTCTCTCTCACTGCTGTATGACTACACTAGTTAAAACTATCTCCAGCTTTCATGCTTTTATTTAATTTATATGTGGTTGCACAGAAACAAAAATTGGCGACGAGGACAAACTGGAATATCAGAGAATATCACCAACTGCACCGACAGTTATGGGATAAAACAGTGAGAGTTAAACAGTATGGAAGGCCGTCACACATCAACACTAACGAACGGACACGTGAGTGCACTGCATAGTGTACAGTGAAAAGCACATAACTAGCAAAGTTAAAGTGAAGATAATGTAGTGATGGCTTCAGTCAGGAAAATTGACGAATTTGATAGCACTAAGGAAAGGCTGGGAGTTGTACATTGAGAGGGTGGAATGTATTGTAACGTGAACAACGTGGAGGAGACAAAACAAAAACAGGCTTCTTAGCTTATTGGGACCTAGGACATACTGTCTCTTACACGGCTTAGACAGCAAGCAAGACGTTCAATGAAATTGTTACCATTTTACAAAATCATTTGAGCCCTACACCACTGATAATAGCAGGGCTTTTAGATTTTTGAAAGGAAAGAGTCAAAGGATGAAAGCATTTCTGAATAAATTGCAGAACTGCAAAACTTTCCCAGTACTGTGACTTTAGAGATCGATTTTCTGATGCATTATGGGACAGGCTTGTATATGGCATGCATAGTAAAAGCATGAAAAGAGCTTACTAGAAGAAAGAGACTTAACTTTAGAATGGGCATTGACCATTGCAGTATCATTAG
This sequence comes from Hemitrygon akajei, assembly GCF_048418815.1. Lineage (NCBI taxonomy): Eukaryota > Metazoa > Chordata > Chondrichthyes > Myliobatiformes > Dasyatidae > Hemitrygon > Hemitrygon akajei. Next base: position 140,357,748 of record NC_133131.1, read on the forward strand.
AGGCTGCAGCAACAACTACAAAAAAAAGGAGTTTAGAACATGAAATGCACAAAATGTCCCTGAATGGTACAAAAAAAACAAAAATGCTATCGATGTGGCAAATCCTTCCATCATACAAATGACTGTCGGTTCAAAGAAAAAGTTTGCAGAAGGTGTCACCAGCAAAGTCACATAGAGTGTACAAGGCAGACAAAAACCTCAAATGAGTGAAAAGTTTCAAACACAAAACTAAGCGAATGCATAAAGTGACCAAATGTGAAACAAAATCAAACAACACAGAGTCAGACAAAGGTGAGCTACCTAGAATTGCAGAGCTGCAGCATTACCTCTCGGCTCCTAAACTCAATCCCACGACAGATGAAGGCCAATGCACCGTATGCCTTCTTAACCACAGAGTCAACCTGTGCTACAGCTTTGAGTGTCCTATGGACTCAGATCCCAAGATCCCTCTGATCCTCCACACTACCAAGAGTCTTACCATTAATACTATATTCTGCCCTCAGATTTGACCTACCAAAATGAACCATTTCACACTTATCTGGGTTGAACTCCATCTGCCACCTCTCAGCCCAGTTTTGCATCCTATCAATGTCCCGCTGTAAACTCTGACAGCCCTCCACACTATTCACAAGATATATGTCATCAGCATATTTACTAACCCATCCCTCCACCTCCTCATCCAGGTCATTTATAAAAATCATGAAGAGTAGGGGTCCCAGAACAAATCCCTGAGGCACACCACTGGTGACTGACCTCCAAGCAGAATATAACCCATCTACAACCATTCTTTGCCTTCTGTGGTCAAGCCATTTCTGGATCCACAAAGCAATGTCCCCTTGGATCCCATGCCTCTTTACTTTCTCAATAAGCCTTGCATGGGGTACCTTATCAAATACCTTGCTGAAATCCATATATACTACATTTACTGCTCTTCCTTCATCAATGTGTTTATTCACATCATCAAAAAATGCAATCAGGTTTGTAAGGCACGACCTGCCTTTGACAAAGCCATGCTGACTATTCCTAATCATATTATGTCTCTCCAAATGTTCATAAGTCCTGACTCTCAGGATCTTCTCCATCAACTTACTGAAGTAAGCTGAAGTAATTGAAGTAAGATTAACTGGTCTATAATTTCCTGGACTATCTCTACTCCCTTTCTTGAATAAGGGAACATCTGCAACCCTTCAATCCTCTGAAGCCTATCCTGTCCCAATTGATGATGCAAAGATCATTGCCAGAGGCTCAGCAATCTCCACCCTCATTTCCCACAGTAGCCCAGGGTACATCTGGTACGGTCCCGGTGACTTACCAACTTGATGATTTCCAAAAGCTCCAGCACATCCTCTTTCTTAATGTCTACATATTCAAGCTTTTCAGTCTGCTGTAAATCATCCCTACAGTTGCCAAGATCCTTTTCTGTAGTGAATACTGAAGCAAAGTATTCATTAAGTACCTCTGGTATCTCCTCTGGTTCCATACAAGCTTTTCCACTGTCACACTTGATTGGTCCTATTCTCTCATGTCTTATCCTCTTGCTCTTCTCATACTGGTAGAATGCCTTGGGGTTTTCCTTAATCCTGCCCGCCAAGGTCTTCTCATGGCCCCTTCTGGTTCTCCTGATTTCTTTCTTAAGCCCCTTCCTGCTAGCCTTATAATCTTCTAGATCTCTATCATTATCTAGTTTTTTGAATCTTTCGTAAGCTTTTCTTTTTTCCTTGACTAGATTTTCAACTCTCTTTGTACACCACAGTTCCTGTTCCCTTCCATCCTTTCCTTATCTCATTGAAATGTACCTATGCAGAATGCCACACAAATATCTCCTGAACATTTGCCACATTTCTGCGGTACGTTTCCCTGAGAACATCTGTTCCCAATTTATGCTTCCGAGTTCCTGCCTGATAGCCTCATATTTTCCCTTACTCCATTTAAACGCTTTCCTAACTTGTCTGTTCCTATCCCTCTCCAGTGCTACGGTAAAGGAAATAGGATTGTGATCACTATTTCTAAAATGTTCTCCCACTGAGAGACCTGACACCTGACCAGGTTCATTTCCCAATACCAGATCAAGTATAGCCTCTCCTCTTGTAGGGTTATCTACATACTGTGTCAAGAAACCTTCCTGAACACATCTAACAAACTCCACCCCATCTAAACACCTTGCTCTAGGGAGATGCCAAATAATATTTGCAAAATTAGTATCTCCCACCACGACAACCCTCTTCAGAATCTGTCTCCCTATCTGTTCCTTGATGTCCCTTTTACTATTGGGTGGTCTATAAAAAACACCCGGTAGAGTTATTGACCCTGTACTGTTCCTAACTTCCACCCACAGAGACTCTGTAGACAATCCCTCCATGACTTCCTCCTTTACTGCAGCTGTGACACTATCTCTGATCAGCAGTGCCATGCCCCCACCTCTTTTGCCTCCTCCCTGTCCTTTCCGAAACATCTAAAGCCTGGCACTCTAAGTAACCATTCCTGCCCTTGAGCCATCCAAGTCTCTGTAATGGTCACAACATCATAGCTCCAAGTACTGATCCACGCCCTAAGCTCATCCTCTTTGTTCATAATACTCCTTGCATTAAAATAGACACATCTCAAACTATCAGTCTGAACGCGTCCCTTCTCTATCACCTGCCTATCCTCCCTCTCGCACTGTCTACAAGCTTTCTCTATTTGTGAGCCAACCACCCCTTACTCCGTCTCTTCAGTTCATTTCCCAACCCCCAGCAATTCTAGTTTAAACTCTCCCCAATAGCCTTTGCAAACCTCTCCGCCAGGATATTAGTCCCCCTTGGATTCAAGTGAAACCTATTCTTTTAGTACAGGTCACACCTGCCCCAAAAGAGGTTCCAATGATCCAGAAATCTGAATCCCTGCCTCCTGCTCCAATCCTACAGCCACGCATTTATCCTCCACCTCACTCTATTCCTACACTCACTGTCACGTGGCACAGGCAGTAATCCCGAGATTACTACCTTTGAGGTCCTGCTTCTCAAATTCCTTCCTAACTCCCTGTAGTCTGTTTTCAGGACCTCCTCCCTTTTCCTACCTATGTCATTGGTACCAATATGTACCACGATCTCCAGCTGTTCCCCTTCCCAGGATGTTGTGGACATGATCAGAAACATCCCGGACCCTGGCACCTGGGAGGCAAACTATCATCCGATTTCTTTCCTGCATCCACAGACTCACCAGTATGACCCCCTAACTATAGAGTCCCCTTTTACTGCTGCCATCCTCTTCCTTTCCCTACACTTCTGAGCTACAAGTATAGCTCCTATGTATCACCTCCTCACTCTCCTTGACCAGACGAAGGTCACCGAGCTGCATCTCCAGTTCCCTAACACTGTCCCTAAGGAGCTGCAGCTCGGTGCACCTGGCGCAGATGTGGCCGTCCGGGAGGCTCAGAGTCTCCAGGACTTCTCACATCTGATACTTCCTATTTTTCACGAGTAACTTACCTCACCTCGACCCATTGTCAGCTAAGCTCTGTTGAGTCAAATCCCTCCTACTCTGTTGCCTGCTCTATAAAGCTGTCTTCTTTTTAAATTCTTCCAGCTGGTCTAACTTGCTGACGTCCACACGCTGGCACAGTCATGCCTCGTATTGGTATTATCTAAATGGGGAGGAGTCTCAAACGTCAGGGGTGCAGAGGGACTTCTCAACTTAGGAGTTTTCATGCAAGGCTCCCAGAAGGTTAATTCAGAGGTTGAGTCTGTGGTAAAGAAGGTAAATGCAATGTTGGCATTTATTTCAAGGGGAATAGAATATAAAAGCAAGGAGATAGTGTTGAAATGATGTGTTGTCATTGGAGAGAGTCCAGAGGAGGTTCATGATAATGATTCCGGAATGAAAGAGGGAGCGTTTGGCAGTGGATCTCATTGAAAGCTACCGAATGTTGAAAGGACTAGATAGGATGGGTGTGGAGAGGATGCTTCTAATGGTGGAGGCATCCAGAACTAGAGGGCACAGCCTCAAAATTGACCGGCGACCTTTTAGAACAGAGGTAAGGAGGAATTTTTTCAGCCAGAGAGTAGTGAATCTGTGGAATGCTCTGTCACAGAGAGTGGTGGAGATCAAGTCCATAGGTATATTTAAAGCAGAAGTTGATGGTTTCCTGATCAGTCAGGGCATCAAAGGATATGACCAGAAGGCAGGTGTATGGGGTTGAGTGGGATCCGGGATCAGCCATGATGGAATGGCAGAGCACTCTCGATGGACTGAATGGCTTAATTCTGCACTTATATCTTATGGCTGTATGGACTACAGTAGGCTGTTTTCTAAGCTACCATTAGAAAAGACCTTAGTGATGCTAAAGACTTACACAGCGAAAAAGAGTCTCCCAAAGGCAAATTGAAAGTCAATGTGATGTATGGAGGCCAAACACAGTAGTCAGAGCTTTATGTTTTGAAAAGTAGAGGGCCAGCTCTTTTCAGACATGAATTGTTGAGAAAAATCCAATTAGACTGGCACTCAATCAAAGCTCTCAATGTGGCGTCAACAGGCAACTGCAGCCCAAATGGTAGTACCAACCAGAGACTGGCACAGCTGCTTAAAGATAATGAGAAGGTGCTTGAAAGGGTATTGGTAAACTCATAGGCATGAAGGCCAGAATTGAAGCAGCAATATCAAAATTCCATAAAGCACGCCCAGTGCGTTCAAGCACTATGTCCTAAAGTGGGTGCTGAACTTCAGAGCTTGGAGGCATTTGGAATTCTCTCCAAAGTTGAGTGGAGTGTTTGGGCCACAGCCATTGTCCCAGTAATCAAGAAAGGGAAGGCTGGGGCCATTCACATATGTGGAGATTTTAGAGTGAGCATCAACCCTGTGCTGCGTACTGTGCAGTATTCCCTACCACAAAGAGAAGACATTTTTGTATCTTTGGCAGGCGGGGAGCGACTCTCAAAGAATGACTTCACAACGCTATCTGCAAATGGAGATTGAGGAGTCATGCAGGAAGTTCCCCACAATCAACACTCACAAGGGACTGTTCCAGTATAATCACCTTGTCTTTGACCTTGCATCAACTCAAACAATTTGGCAAAGAGCAATGGATCAAATGCTCCAAGATGTCTCAATAATACCTTGATGTTGTCATCATGACTGGCAAGAATGATGAAGAGCTCCTCCAGAACCTTGGTAAAGTTCTTAACAGGCAGAGAGAGTACGGTCTGCGCGCAAAGAGAGAGAAATGAGTTTTTGAGGAATGAAATTGTGGACCTATCATTGACAAGCATGGCTTACCTAAGTCACTAGAGAAGAATGAAGTGGTGCTACAGGAACCCAAACTGGAAAATGTTTCACATCTCAGGTCATTCTACAACTACGAGCACCGGTTTCTCCCAAACATTGCTACAGTGCTGCACCCACTGAATGCACTGTTACAGACTGAATCAAAATGGCAATGGTCAGAAAGATGTGAAAAAGCATTGAATTGAATTGAATTGACTTTATTACTTACATCGCTCATATACATGAGGAGTAAAAATCTTTACGTTACATGCCCGTCTAAATGTGCATTGTGCAATTTATAGTAATTTATAATAAATAGTATGTACAACAGGCCAGTCAATATAACATCGAAATACAGTTGTGTCAGCATGAATTAAGCAGTCTGATGGCCTGGTGGAAGAAGCTGTCCTGGAGCCTGTTGGACCTGCCTTTTATGCTGCGGTACCATTTCCTGATTGTAGCAGCTGGAACAGTTTGTGGTTGGGGTGTCTCAGGTCCCCAATGATTCTTCGGGCCCTTTTTACACACCTGTCTCTGTAAACGTCCTGAATAGTGGGACGTTCACATCTACAGATGCGCTGGGCTGTCCGCACTACTCTCTGTTTCAAGGAAACGAAAAGACTAATAACATCAGATGAACTGCTCATCCATTGTGATCCATCGTTGCCCATCAGACTGGCATGCAATGAGTCCCCTTATGACATTGGGGCCATTTTGTCGCACATTATGAAAGATGGATCTGAATGTCTGATTGCATTTGCTTCAAGATCACTGATGAATGCTGCAGGCAGCTATGCACAGATCGACCGAGAGACCCTTAGTCTAGTATAGGGAATAAAGAAATTCCAGCGCTACCTCTATGGACAAGAGTTTATGCAAGTGACAGATCACCAGCCCCTTGTGTTGATTTTCAATCCCAGGATGGGAATTCCAGTGATGACTGCTACCCGGTTACAATGTTGGGCACTGTTCCTAGGAGCCCACTCTTATGACATAGAGTTCAAGGGCACCAAACAACACACCAATGCTGATGGCTTGTCATCTCTTTCACTGTTGGCAACTGAAGAAGCAAAGCCCAGCAGAGGTGTTCCACACTGCATTGCTCGACCAGTTGCCGGTAACAAACTCTGTAAAACAAAGGGAAGCAAGGATTAACCCGACATTATCAGAAGTCACCATGGGAAATCACCATGAATTGCCAGCTCATGATACCCTATGCTTCCAGAGTTCTCAGTGAGATGAGACCAACTGTCAGTATGTTAAAGAACGCTGATGTGTGGATCTCGTGTTGTGGTTCCCTCTAAACTGTGCACCCGAGTGTTAGAGACTCTGCATGAAGGACACCTGGGTAGAGTCGAGATGAAGATTCTCACCCGGAGTTATCTGTGGTGGCCAGGAATAGATAAACGGGTTGAAGACTTAGCCAAGCTGTTTAAGGTGCCAAAAAGTTCAAAATGCACCCCCATAAGCACCACTGGGAGTGGCTGTCTTCACCATGGCAAAGAGTACATATTGACTTTGCTGGGCCATTCATGGACTCCATGTTTCTAATTGCTGTGGATGCTCATTCGAAGTGGCCGGAGATGATACCAATGAAGTCAACCACCTCAGCAAAGACTGTCTCCACCTTAAGGACTTACTTGGCCATAAATTGCTTATCATAACAAATTGTGAATGACAACGGACCACAATACACATCAGGAGAACTCCAGCTATTCATGAAAAAAAATGGTGTCAAACATTTCCGGTCAGCTCCTCTCCACCCAGCAACGAATGGGTTAGCTCATATGTGTCAAACACAAGGCCCACGGGCCATATCCGGCCCGGCGTACAATTATATCCGGCCCGCGAGATCATTTTAGATAGATCTATTATTTTAATTACCGGTATTAAAGGCCCGGCGATATGAAGCGCTGATAACACACAAACTACAGATCCCATAATGCAGCGCAACAGCTGCCAATAGGCTACCCGGCAACATTCCCGCGTCAAGCGTCTGTTGCTGTATACAACGCTATTCTGAAGTCAAAGCTAACCCCTAACAATGGCGAAGAGAAAAGAGAAGGCATTTCAAGTGAAGCTGCTCTTATGGGAGACACAAATGCACCAGTGCAACTTGCCTCATTTTCCCTGTTGCCAAGTAATGTTGAACCAGGTCGGCGCAATGATGTTCCCAAATGCGCACTTTGCTGATAAACTGAGCGCACTTCGCACTGAGTTCGCACGGCGCTTTGGTGACTTTGAAGCACAAAAAATTAATTTCGAGCTGCTTCGCAACCCATTTGCCGTCGACGTGGAAACTGCACCTGTACAGATTCAGATGGAGCTGATAGAGCTGCAGTGTAATGGGACACTAAAGGCAAAGTACAGTTTATTCGCTCCATTCCTGAAGCAATGTCTCAGCTCCGTCTACATGCGGCTCGAACCTTGTGCATGTTTGGTAGCACATATCTGTGTGAGAAGCTTTTCTCAGTGATGAAGATTAACAAAACATCACACAGGAGTCGTCTCACTGATGAACACCTGCAGTCCATCCTGAGAATCTCCACAACACAGAACCTTACACCAAACCTAAACAAACTTATTGCCAAGAAAAGATGCCAAGCATCCAGCTCTGACAAAACAGCATAAGAGCAAAGAAAACTGAGTGTTTTGATTTGTTGTTGTTTTAACTTTTGCTGAAAAGCACAAATTTTATTTATATTTTCAGGGTTTTTTTGCAGCATGCTCATATTTCTAACTTGTATAATACTGACAGGAGATATTTTTATGGAGAGCAAAATATTTAAGTTATTTAAAGTTTTAGTTTATTTTTTCTGGAATAATATTCCTGTCTGTTTTTATTCATATCTATGTTCAAAAAATGTTTAGTTTTAGTGTGTTCAATAAATGTTTATCCTGTTCGGCCCGCGACCTAAAGTGTGCTTTGAGTTTTGGCCCCATGTGCAATTGAGTTCGACACCTCTGGGTTAGCTGAAAGGTTCATCCAAGCATTCAAGAAGTCTATTACAGCTATACACAAGGAAGGCATTTCTCTACAACACAAAGTGGACAACTTCCTTTTTGTGTATCGGAACTCTGTTCTTGCGACGATAAATCAAACATCTGCAATGAACAGGAATCTGAGATCTCGCATAGACCTCCTGAAGCCAGATCTATGGAGGGAAGTGCCGAATAAACAGCTCAGCCAGTTGCCAAGTGAAGCAGCAAGGAGTTTCGAGGTTGGACAGGAAGTCATAGCACGTGAATACCTAGACACCTGGTAGGATAGCTACAAGAACGGGACGATTGATGTACACAATGGATGTTGGAGATCACACATGGAGACACCACGTGGGCCAGATACTGGATGCTCAACCGAAGAACACACCTGAGTCGACTGCATCCAACAAGCCAGACACATCACAGCCACTGGGCTTTCCTCTGAGTGAGGATGTCACTGACAGCAACATGACACTGGCAACTGAGATTGTTGTCTTAGACAAGCCACCTGATGCCACTCCACAGGTCCAGAGATGCTACAAGACACCTGCTAAACCTGATGCCACTCCACAGGTCCAAAGGCACTACTCTGAAAGAAACAGAGCACCACCTAAAAGCGTTGTGAAGTTAGTTACGGACCATTATTGTGTTTATTTGGAATATGGTTGCATGTTTATTTGATTATGGATTATGATAGGGAAATTGAATGTTTTGTATGTACGAGGGGTGATTGATAAGCTCGTGGCCTAAGATAGAAGGAGATGAGTGATACAGCTCTCGTTACATGCACATGCAGGTCAACTCTTTGAGTGATTATGCAGAAAGTTTGAAGTTAATAACTTTTGTGGTATTTCTGTTTCAGATAATTGAAAACTGCAAGTAAGCATTGTCTGAGAAAATGGACAACATCGGCCTTCGTGCAGTCATCGCTACCTCAGTCTCAAGGGCTTATCACCCAGGGAGGTCCACAAGGACATGGTGGCAACACTAGGGGAGGGTGAAAAATAAATGTGCTAGGTTTTCTAAAATTGACTTCTTCTACCTTAAGTCACGAACTTATCAATCATCTCTCGTATATAGTTGATGTTGCATTAATCTAAAGGGGGAGGAAGTGTAATGTATGGACAACACACACAAAATGCTGGTGGAACACAACAGGCCAGGCAGCATCTATAGGGAGAAGCACTGTCGATGTTTCAGGCCGAGACCCTTCATCAGGACATACTGAAAGGAAAGATAGTAAGAGATTTGAAAGTAGTGGGGGGAGGGGGAAATGCAAAATGATAGGAGAAGACCGGAGGGGATGGGATGAAGCTAAGAGCTAGAAAGGTGATTGGCGAAAGTGATACAGAGCTGGAGAAGGGAAAGGATCATGGGACGGGAGGCCTTGGGAGAAAGAAAGGGGGAGGGTGGGAGCACCAGAGGGAGATGGAGAACAGGCAGAGTGATGGGCAGAGAGAGAGAGAAAAAAAACAACTAAATATGTCAGGGATGGGGTAAGAAGGGGAGGAGGGGCATTAACGGAAGTTAGAGAAGTCAATGTTCATGCCATCAGGTTGGAGGCTATGCAGCCAGTATATAAGGTGTTGTTCCTCCAACCTGAGTTTGGATTCATTTTGACAATAGAGGAGGCCATGGATAGACATATCAGAAGGGGAATGGGACATGGAATTAAAATGTGTGGCCACTGGGAGATCCTGCTTTCTCTGGCGGACCGAGCGTAGGTGTTCAGCGAAACGGTCTCCCAGTCTGCGTCGGGTCTCACCAATATATAAAAGGCCACACCGGGAGCACCAGACGCAGTATACCACACCAGCCGACTCACAGGTGAAGTGTCGCCTCACTTGGAAGAACTGTCTGGGGCCCTGAATGGTAGTGAGGGAGGAAGTGTAAGGGCAGGTGTAGCACTTGTTCTGCTTACAAGGATAAGTGCCAGGAGGGAGGTCAGTGGGAAGGGATGGGGGGACGAGTGGACAAGGGAGTCGCGTAGGGAGTGATCGCTGTGGAAAGCAGAAAAGGGGGGAGGGAAGGATGTGCTTGGTAGTGGGATCCCGTGGGAGGTTGCGGAAGTTACGGAGAATTATACGTTGGACCTGGAGGCTGGCGGGGTGGTAGGTGAGGACAAGGGGAACCCTATCCTGAGTGGGGTGGTGGGTGGATGGCGTGAGGGCAGATGTGCGGGAAATGGGAGAGATACGTTTGAGAGCAGAATTGATGGTGGAAGAAGGGAAGTCTCTTTGTTTAAAAAAGGAAGACATTTCCTTCGTCCTGGAATGAAAAGCCTCATCCTGAGAGCAGATGCAGCGGAGACAGAGGGGATTGTGAGAAGGGGATAGCATTTTTGCAAAAGACAGGGTTGGAAGAGGAATAGTCTAGGTAGCTGTGAGAGTCTGTAGGCTTATAGTAGATATCAGTAGATAAGCCATCTCCAGAGATGGAGACAGAAAAATCAAGAAAGGGAAGGGAGGTGTTGGAAATGGACCAGGTAAATTTGAGGGCAGGGTGAAAGTTGGAGGCAAAGTTAATGAAGTCAACAAGCTCAGCATGTGTGCAGGAGGCAGCGTCAATGAAGTCATCGATGTAGAGAAGGAAAAGAGGGGGATGTAATGTATGGATCTATTTCTTTTAGAGCAATGATTCCCCTCAGTATGCAATGATCTGTTGTCTACATATGCACATTATTTTCTCTCTCTCTCTCTGTCTCTCGTTACAATGAGAATACATCAGCTAAAGCCATTCCCCATGTGCATGTATTATTTAATTAATATGTAGGTGCAGAGGCACAACAGGTTCCCCTCCAGTTTAGCTGTAACCTGTCCCTTTTGTACAGGTCATCACTGCCCCAGAAAAGATTCCAATCATCCAAGAACCTGAAACCCTGACACCTGCACTAGTTCCTCAGCCACTCATTCATCTGTACTATCATCCTATTCCTGCCTTGACTAGTGCTTGATGCCAGGAGTAATCCAGAGGTGATGACTTTGGAGGTCCTGCTCCTCAGCCTCTTCCCTAACTCCCTATTCTCACTGGGCAGGACTTCTTCACACATTATCGGTCATTGGTGCCAATATGCAGAGGGACCACTGGCCTCTCATCGTCCCCCTTGAATGTATTCTGCAGCTGCACTGAGACAACCTGGACCCTAGCACCTGGGAGACAGCACAGCATTTTGGTGTCTCTTGCAGCCACAGAATCTCCTGTCCGTTCTCCTAACAATAAAGTCTCCTATCACTATTGCTCTGCCCAACTTGCTGAACCTCGGATGCAGCCACAGTCTCACTGGTCTGGCTGCTGCTGCTGTGCGCTGATGGGTCATCTCCCTAGCAGTATCCAAAGGGGTATATTTGTTGCTGAAGGGAATGGCCATAGGCGAACCCTGCACTCCCCTTTCTTCTCCTGGTAGTCTCCCATCTGCTATCTGAAGTCTGCACTCTGGGTGTGGCCACTTCAGTTTAAGTTTCACCTGAGTTTTTCAGCCTCCCAGATGGTCCAGATTACGTCCAACTCCAGATCCAGTTCCATGACCTTGTTAAGTTGGGTGCACTTCCTGCAAATGGGGTCATCAGGCAGACCCTGCAATCACACATTTTATAGGGGGAGCATTGCACTACCTTAACCACCATCCCGCCGACACTTTTTATACATTTAGCTCTAACTTCTTAAGCTTAACTTCTACAATCAACTAAATGATCCCAGAAGGCTCAGTACCCTTAGCCTCTGCCGAAACCTGTTGAGCCGAAGCCTCAGACTCTAACCGTGATCCACTCTCACAATGGCTACTCTGCCTATACCTCTATTCTTTTTTATTGGCCCTTGCTAAGTTGCTAATAACCCAAATAATCTCCTGTTCTGCAGAGAAGTCCCAACAAGACCTACTTGTTTTTTAGAATAGGTGTGCAAAATCCACAACTGCTTTAGGGATACAATTGAGAGCATCCTGTCTGGCTGCATCACTGCCTGGTATGGGAACTGTACTTCTCTCAATCACAGAACTCTGCAGAGAGTGATGTGGACAGCCCAGCACATCTGTAGATCTGAACTTCCCACTATTCAGGACATTTACAAAGACAGGTGTGTAAAAAGGGCCCGAAGGATCATTGGGGACCTGAGTCACCCCAACTACAAACTGTTCCAGCTGCTACAATCAGGAAATGATGCTGCAGCATAAAAGCCAGGACCAATGGGCTCCAGGACAGCTTCTTCCACCAGGCCATCAAACTGCTTAATTCATGCTGATGTAACTGTATTTCTATGTTATTTTCACTATCCTGTTGTACATAATATTTATTATAAATTACTATAAATTGCACATTGCACATTTAGACGGAGATATAACATAAAGATTTTTACTCATGTATATAAAGCATGTAAGTAATAAAGTCAAATCAATTCAATATTAAAAAAATAAATACGTAGAGCAAAAAGAGAGCAAAGATAGTGAGCTAGTGTTCATGGGTAGTGGAGGGGAAGAAGCTGTTCCTAAAATGTTGAGTGTGTGTCTTCAGGGTCCTATACCTCCTTCCTGATGGTAATTATGGGAGAAGGGCATGTCCTGAGCGGTAGGGTCCTTCATGATGAATGCCCCTTTTTCAGGCATCACCTTTTGAAGATGTCCTTGATGCTGGGGAGGCTAGAGCCCATGCTGGAGCAGTCCGAGTTGGTAACCCTCTGCAGCTTTTTCCAATCTTGTGCAGTGGCTCCTCCATACCTGATGGTGATGCAACAAGTTACAATGCAGCACTATATGTTATTAATAAAGTCCCCCGGTTCTTCATTTGAATTGACGGCCAATTTTCAATATCTTATACAGAGCTCCATTCTCCATTGTGGAGTCAAGTTATCTTACAGCGTTGAAAAATCAATTGTTTCTGGTTCATTTATGCAAATCCCCAGCTTACATAAGCTTTCTGACATACATCCAAATGACTAACTGAGTTGTTGAGGTCGAGCCACCAAGCAGTGTTGGTGGGTGGTCCTGTGATTTCCAAATCTCCTGACTCAGCAGCTGTTGAGATCTTAGCAGTGACTTTCCAGGTAGCAAACTGCTGCTTTGCCAGTTCTGTGGCATTCTCTGTGCTTAATACGTTTCACAAACTTTTCCCTTTTGGATGAAATTATGGTGGTTCAATTTCTTCTCTTGCTTTTTAACAAACTTTTCCCTTTTGGATGAAATTCTGATGGTTCCATTTCTTCTCTTGTTTTTCAACAACACATCTCCTTTGCACAGCCTCCGCATCCGTCACTTTATCACTTCAAAGGTTCATTTTATTGGCTAAGCGTGCATGCATTGGCACCAGGAAAGAAAATACTGAAAACTGAAGGAGAGCAATATAAACTACAATCCAATAATCACATAAATCTCAGAATCAGAAAACATCCTCCCACCAGGACTGAGGAGAGCAGCCATTCCAGCTCAGTCCTTCTGCAAAGAGCAACCGCCCTTCAGAAATCCGAACGCCACCAACCCATCTACAAACCACCGTCAGCCCATGGCACCCATGGAGAGTGACCGCTGACTTCCGCATTTGCCTCGATCTTTCAATCTTCCTTGACGCTTCAAAATGGAGTCGATCGTGTCCCCGCATCCCATCTCTGGTCTTCTCCTCAAGGCAGCTCTCGGTCCTCTCTGGGGGACAGCAGAGTGCTAGATCACTCGATCGAGCTCTAAACTGCACATCACAGACTCTAACAGTCTGTGAAAGACAAACAAGACTAAAAGACCAAGCAGAAGGCATGGAAAAAGTGAAATAATTTAAGCGATTGGCTAGCTGGAAGATGCCACACAAGGAATCGTTGTTCGCATGTGCCGTCCTGACCAGAAGACCTTGAAACAACTCTGCTCAAACTACTAGACATGGGAAACGTTTGTTTTTACAGCTGGGCACTTGACTTCTTGAACAACAGACTGCAATCATTGAGGAAAGGCAACAACACATTCGCCATGATCTTTCTCAACACTGGTCCCCTACAAGGCTGCATCCCCAGCCCACTACTCTACTCGCGACACAATCACAACTCTGTGGGCAGATCTTGCTCAAATTCCATCCACAAGTTTGCAGATTGTGCTCAGCTGTATAGCAAATAACAATGAGTCAGAGTACTGGAAAGAGATAAGGACTTTATCATCATGGTGTCATGACAACAACCTTTCCCTCAGGGTAAGCAAAACAAAACAGTTAGTCATTGGCTTCGGGAAGAGAACTTCATCTGCTCCTGCTTACATCAATAGTGCTGAGGTCAAGACAACTTAGAGCTTCAAATCCCTAGGAGTGAACGTCACCAGAAACCTGCCCTGCTCCAAGTACATGGACACCTTGACCAAGAAAGTGCACTAGCATCCCTATTTCCTCAAGAGGCTAAAGAAATTCGGCACGTCTTTTCTGACCCTCGCTAATGTGGGGTGGCACAATGCTTTACGGTTCCAGCAAACCGGGTTCAATACAGGGGCGCCTGCAAGGTATTTGTACGCTCCTCCTGTGACTGTGTGAGTTTCCTCTGGGTGCTCCTGTTCCCTCCCATGGTCCAAAGACCTACCAGTTGGTAGGTTAAATCAGTCATTGTAAATTGTCCCGAGATTAGGCTAGGATTAAATCATGGGTTACTGGGCAGAGTGGTTTGAAGGGCTGGAAGAACCTATTCTGTGCTATATGTCAATAAATAAATAACTATTGTTTTTCAAAGCAGCAGAAAGACATCCTAATTAGACACATCACGGCATGGCATGGTAGCTGCTCTGTCCATGGCTGCTAGTAACTGCAGAGAATTGTGGACACACCTCAGCACATCACAGAAACTCTGCCTCTACTCTGTCTATACTTCTCACATCTCAGTTAAAGCAGCCAGACCCTATCCGCCCTGGACATTCTCTCTTCTTGCCCCTTCCATAGGACAGA
This sequence comes from Hemitrygon akajei, assembly GCF_048418815.1. Classification (NCBI taxonomy): domain Eukaryota; kingdom Metazoa; phylum Chordata; class Chondrichthyes; order Myliobatiformes; family Dasyatidae; genus Hemitrygon; species Hemitrygon akajei. Next base: position 140,372,861 of record NC_133131.1, read on the forward strand.
AGATTCAAAAGCCTGAAAGCACATACCGGCAGGCTGAAGGACAACTTCTTTCCCACTGCTGTAAGGCATTTGGAAAGGTCCCCTAGTATGATAGGATGGACTTTTGACCTCACAAGCAATTCATTATGGGTATTACACCTTACTGTTTGCCTGCTCTGCAACATCTCTGCAATTATAGCACTTTATTGTTATTATTTTTCCCACATGATACTTCAATGCACTGTTGAAATGAAGCAGTCAGTATGAATGGCATGCAAAACAAAGCTTTTTCACTGTGCCTCAGTACATGTGACAATAGTAAACCACGTTACGAATCTTTCAGAGAGAACAGCTTTCCACCAATCTTGTTGAACAACCCATTCCTTGTTATTATCCTGGTGCTTTCCATAAACACACTCAAATCTCGCTTTCACATAAAAAACTCCACTATGTCTTGGCTTTAATTACCTGTCACGTAGGAGCAGTTCGGCCAAGTATTCCCTCCGAAGGCCGAACAAAAGGAAAGGCCACAAGTCAATCTAATCGCAGTGGAACTCACTTCCTACAGCAAGTTCCATGAATTGTTTGCGCTATTGTGCTAATCCCAAGACTGTTTCCTTCACCTTCATCTTCTGCTGGGAAAATCAAGCACAAGTTATTGTTTAAGAAGTGGATTACCAAGATGAGATAATGTGCTTGCAGTACAGTGGAAAATGTTATAACATTTTAATTTACTTCAGACATCAACTGAGTGCTCTTTATTTTACATGCTAAAAGGCCCTTTAGGGATAGGTATTGTTTGTTGACAGAATCTATACATAATACTTGTTTAAAAAAACTATATGTTAAAAATAATAATTTTTTCTCTGATGGCCTGCATCTTTCCAGAGACATATTTCTGCTTCCTGTTCTATGAGATTTGGAGGACAGAAACAGGCCCTTCAGCCCAAACAGTCTGTAGCAACAAAGATACCCATCTAAGGCAGTCCAATTTGCAAGTATCTGGCCCATAACCAGTCCAAAAATCTTTTAAAAATGGTTGTAATATCTGCCTCAACCATTTCCTCAAATTCCACATACACACCACCTTTTGAGTAAAGAACATGTTTCCTGAATTCCTTTTAAATCTTTCTCTTTTCCTCTTAAAGCTAAGCCCTCATAAAGTTTCATAAGGTGTGGAGACCTTTTCTTGAATACTTTCATAACTTCTCTTTAGATTAAGTTTATTCTTTTTTTGTACTATAATCCCTTACTTTCAGCTTTTTTCCTGTAAGTTTTTACGGTTTTCTCTTACGTGAATTACATTATAGTTTTGGTAGTAGGCATTATATTTTCTTTTTTTATATATATATTTACAGCTCTGTGGGGTTGAACACTCCAATTAATTTTTCTTTTACATATTGGCCTGGAGTTCTGTAGTGGGAGGGTGGGGAGGACACTAACTTTATATGATTTTATTTTATATGCTTTTTCCTTATTGTTATGAATTATATATTAGACACGTTTGTTTTGCACTATATAAATCTCCATTTTGTTGATTTTTTTTGTAGTTGTATTTGATGCACCATCAATAACTCACTCTGAGACGTAAAAGCGAGGTATCGGCTTTTATTGACTGGAAGAAGGAACGAGCAGTGAGTGACCACCATACTACATCCTGGAGACAGAGAGGCCGGGCTCAGACCTCCATCACCTTTATACAGGGGTCTGTGGGAGGAGCCACAGGAGCAGTCATCAGGGGACGTGTCCAGACAGGTATATGTAGTTCACCACATTCACCCCCCCCTTTGTTTTAAAAAGAGTCCCCATATGGCGAAGTTCCTGACAAGTATATTTACAGGTTAAGTCTATCAGGTGGTCGAATCTGTCGCTGCGATCTACGTAGCTCCGGCTGTGATTGCACAGGTGCCGGTGGTGGCGATTGCACAGGTGCCGGTGGTGGCGATTGCACAGGTGCCGGTGGTGGTGATTGCACAGATGCCGGTGGTGGTGATTGCACAGGTGCCGGTGGTGGCGATTGCACAGGTGCCGGTGGTGGCGATTGCACAGGTGCCGGTGGTGGTGATTGCACAGGTGCTGGTGGTGGTGATTGCACAGGTGCCGATGGTGGTGATTGCACTTTGCACAGATCCCGGTGGTGGTGATTGCACAGATGCCAGAGGTGGTGATTGCACAGGTGCCGGTGGTGGTGATTGCACAGATGCGGGTGGTGGTGATTGCACAGATGCCGGTGGTGGTGATTGCACAGGTGCCAGTGGTGATTGCACAGGTGCCGGTGGTGGTGATTGCACAGATCCCGGTGGTGGTGATTGCACAGATGCGGGTGGTGGTGATTGCACAGATGCCGGTGGTGGTGACTGCACAGGAGCCGGTGATGGTGATTGCACAGGTGCCGGTGGTGATTGCACAGGTGCCGGTGGTGGTGATTGCACAGGTGCCGGTGGTGGTGATTGCACAGATGCCGGTGGTGGTGACTGCACAGGAGCCGGTGATGGTGATTGCACAGGTGCCGGTGGTGATTGCACAGGTGCCGGTGGTGGTGATTGCACAGGTGCCGGTGGTGATTGCACAGGAGCCGGTGGTGGTGATTGCACAGGTGCCGGTGGTGGTGACTGCACAGGAGCCGGTGATGGTGATTGCACAGATGCCGGTGGTGATTGCACAGGTGCCGGTGGTGGTGATTGCACAGGTGCCGGTGGTGATTGCACAGGTGCCGGTGGTGATTGCACAGGTGCCGGAGGTGGTGATTGCACAGATGCGGGTGGTGGTGATTGCACAGATGCCGGTGGTGGTGATTGCACAGGTGCGGGTTGTGGTGATTGCACAGGAGCCGGTGGTGGTGATTGCACAGGTGCCGGTGGTGGTGATTGCACAGGTGCCGGTGGTGGTGATTGCACAGATGCGGGTGGTGGTGATTGCACAGGTGCCGGTGGTGGTGATTGTACAGATGCCGGTGGTGGTGATTGCACAGATGCCGGTGGTGGTGATTGCACAGGTGCCGGTGGTGATTGCACAGGTGCCGGTGGTGGTGATTGCACAGATGCGGGTGGTGGTGATTGCACAGGTGCCGGTAGTGGTGATTGCACAGGTGCTGGTGGTGGTGATTGCACAGGTGTTGGTGGTGGTGATTACAAAGGTGCCGGTGGTGGTGATTGCACAGGAGCCGGTGGTGGTGATTGCACAGGTGCCGATGGTGGTGATTGCACAGGTGTCGGTGGTGGTGATTGCACAGATGCCGGTGGTGGTGATTGCACAGGTGCCGGTGGTGGTGATTGCACAGGTGCCGGTGGTGGTGATTGCACAGATGCCGGTGGTGGTGATTGCACAGGTGCCGGTGGTGGTGATTGCACAGGAGCTGGTGGTGGTGATTGCAAAGATGCCGGTGGTGGTGATTGCACAGGTGCCGGTGGTGGTGATTGCACAGGTGCGGGTGGTGGTGATTGCACAGGTGCCGGTGGTGGTGATTGCACAGGTGCCGGTGGTGGTGATTGTACAGGTGCGGGTGGTGGTGATTGCACAGGAGCTGGTGGTGGTGATTGCAAAGATGCCGGTGGTGGTGATTGTACAGGTGCCGGTGGTGGTGATTGCACAGGAGCCGGTGGTGGTGATTGCACAGGTACCGGTGGTGGTGATTGCACAGATGCGGGTGGTGGTGATTGCACAGGAGCTGGTGGTGGTGATTGCACAGATGCCGGTGGTGGTGATTGCACAGATGCCGGTGGTGGTGATTGCACAGGTGCCGGTGGTGATTGCACAGGTGCGGGTGGTGGTGATTGCACAGGTGCGGGTAGTGGTGATTGCACAGATGCGGGTGGTGGTGATTGCACAGGTGCCGGTGGTGGTGATTGCACAGATGCCGGTGGTGGTGATTGCACAGGTGCGGGTGGTGGTGATTGCACAGTTGCCGGTGGTGGTGATTGTACAGATGCCGGTGGTGGTGATTGCACAGGTGCTGGTGGTGGTGATTGCACAGGTGCCGGTGGTGGTGATTGCACAGATGCCGGTGGTGGTGATTGCACAGGTGCTGGTGGTGGTGATTGCACAGATGCCGGTGGTGGTGATTGCACAGGAGTCGGAGGTGGTGATTGCACAGATCCCGGTGGTGGTGATTGCACAGATGCCGGTGGTGGTGATTGCACAGGTGCTGGTGGTGGTGATTGCACAGGTGCCGGTGGTGGTGATTGCACAGATGCCGGTGGTGGTGATTGCACAGATGCCGGTGGTGGTGATTGCACAGGTGCGGGTGGTGGTGATTGCACAGATGCCGGTGGTGGTGATTGCACAGATGCTGGTGGTGGTGATTGCACAGGTGCCGGTGGTGGTGATTGCACAGATGCCGGTGGTGGTGATTGCACAGATGCCGGTGGTGGTGATTGCACAGGTGCGGGTGGTGGTGATTGCACAGATGCCGGTGGTGGTGATTGCACAGATGCCGGTGGTGGTGATTGCACAGGTGCCAGTGGTGATTGCACCGGAGACGGAGGTTGTGCTGGTTCCGGCCTGACTGGAGGTGTCAGCCCACTAGGCGTCAGTGATCCCTCACGCGTGTGTGAGGCGCCTGGTATATGCGCGTGCGAGATGCCCGGTATAGGAGTGTCGTGAGGAGTCTGTGTAGGGCTTGGTGTGCGCGGTGTCACCTCGGGTACAGGGTTCATAGTTACCGTGGAGTGTTCGGGGTAGTGGTCTGCTGCTCCTGCGGGCGCCAGGTCGCGGACGGAGACCGTGTCCTCCCGCCCATCAGGTAAGACCACATAGGGCACTGGCCCTGGGGACGTCAGCCAAGCCGGTAGGGTGGTCCCAGTGACAGACTTCCTGGGAAAAGAGAATAGGCGCTCGTGAGGGGTGGCATTGGTGGATGTACATAACAGGGAGCGGATAGAGTGGAGTGCCTCAGGGAGGACCTCCTGCCATCGAGAGACCGGCAACCCTTTTGACTTAAGGGCTAGAAGTGTGGCCTTCCACACTGTGGCATTCTCCCTCTCCACCTGTCCATTTCCCCGGGGATTATAACTTGTGGTCCGACTAGTAGCAATGCCCCTAGCTAGCAGGTACCAGCGCAGCTCGTCACTCATAAAGGAGGACCCTCTATCACTGTGGATATAGCAGGGATATCCGAACAGAGTGAAGAGCTGGCGCAGGGCTTTTATGACGGACGTGGTAGTGGTGTCGGGGCAGGGAATGGCAAAGGGGAACCACGAGTACTCGTCGATAATATTGAGAAAATAGACATTGCGGTCGGTGGAGGGAAGGGGGCCCTTAAAGACAACACTCAGTCGCTCAAAAGGGCGGGTGGCCTTGATAAGTTGCGCCGTTTCAGGACAGTAGAAGTGCGGTTTGCACTCAGCGCAGATTTGGCAGTCCCTGGTCATCGTCCTGATGTCCTCCAGGGAGTATGGCAGGTTCCGGACTTTCACGAAATGTTAAAATCGGGTGACCCCCGGATGGCAAAGATGTGCATGAAGGGCGTATAGCTGGTCGAGCTGTGCGCTAGCACACGCTCCCCGGGATAGGGCATCAGGGGGCTCATTGAGTCTGCCAGGCCGGTACAGGATATCATAGTTGTAGGTGGAGAGTTCTATTCTCCACCGCAAAATTTTATCATTTTTGATTTTGCCCCGCTGTTGGTTGGTGAACATGAACACAACTGAGCGCTGGTCGGTCAACAAGGTGAACCTTTTGCCGGCGAGATAGTGCCTCCAGTGCCTAATAGCTTCCACTATGGCCTGGGCTTCTTTCTCCACCGCGGGGTGCCGAATTTCAGAGCCTTGAAGGGTACGAGAAAAGAATGCTACTGGCCTGCCTTCCTGATTGAGGGTAGCGGCAAGCGCGAAATCGGAGGCGTCACTCTCTACTTGGAAGGGAATGGTCTCGTCCACCGCATGCATCGTTGCTTTGGCAATGTCCCCTTTAATGCAGCTGAAGGCCGCGCAGACCTCAGCAGAGAGGGGAAAAGTGGTAGACTTGACCAGGGGGCGGGCCTTGTCTGCGTAATGGGGGACCCATTGGGCGTAATAGGAAAAGAAGCCCAGGCACCGTCTGAGGGCTTTGAGAGTGGTGGGAAGAGGGCGTTCTAACAGAGGGCGCATACGGTCGGGATCAGGGCCAATGACCCCATTTTCCACGACATACCCAAGGATAGCGAGCCGGGTGGTTCCGAACACACACTTGTCCCTGTTATAAGTAAGGTTCAGGGCTTTGGCAACTTGGAAAAATCGTTGGAGGTTGGCGTTGTGATCTGATCAGTTGTGACCATAGATGGTGATGTTATCCAGATAGGGAAATGTGGCCTTCAGTTGGCACTGGTCCACCATCCGGTCCATTTCCCTCTGGAAGACCGAGACACCATTTGTGACACCAAATGGGACGCGCAGGAAGTGATAGAGCCTGCCGCCCGCCTCAAAGGCGGTGTAGGGGTGGTCCTCTGGGCGGATGGGGAGCTGGTAATAAGCGGATTTCAGATCAATTGTCGAGTACACCTTGTACTGAGCTATCTGGTTGACCATATCCGCGATGCGGGGTAGGGGGTACGCGTCAAGCTGCGTGAACCTATTGATGGTCTGGCTATAGTCCACGACCATCCTATTTTTCTGCCCAGTCCGAACAACAACCACCTGGGACCGCCAAGGGCTTGTGCTTGGCTCAATGATCCCCTCCCTGAACAGCCGCTGCACCTCTGACTGAATGAAGGCCCTGTCCCCCGCGCTGTACCTCCTGCTTTTAGTTGCCACTGGTTTACAGTCGGGGGTCAGGTTGGCGAACAGCGATGTGGGAGGGATCTTGAGGGTGGAGAGGCTGCAAGTGGTGTCAGTAGCACAGCTGTCGGCATGGTGCTGGGTGGGATGTGTGGTTCGGTGTGTGTGAGTGGTCAGTAGCAGGGTATATGGCGAAGTCCCACCAAACTGAGGATTCCTGACAGTGAGCGGTGGGAGGGGCCCGTCATATGCCATAGTCACACTTTCGAGATGGCTCTGGAAGTCCAGCCCCAATAGCACAGGCGCGCACAGTTGAGGCATGACCAGTAGCGCAAAGTTCCGATATTCTGTGCCCTGCACCACCAATGTCGCTACACAACCCACCCGGATGTCTGTGGAATGCGACCCAGAAGCCAAGGTGATCCTCTGACTTACCGGCCGTGTCATGAGTCCGCAGCGTTGCACTGTGTCCGGGTCAATAAAACTCTCAGTGCTGCCCGTGTCAAACAGGCAGCTAGTCCTGTGCCCCTCCACCAGGATGTCCATCATTGACCTTGCAAGCTGGTGTGGGGCACTTTGGTCGAGGGTTACGGTGGCCGGAGTTGAACTGCCGTCTTGGTGCCCGGTAAACAACAGCGGGTCGGGGGCGGGGCATGTTGACGCCGACAAAGATGGCCGCCCACATCCGGGCATGCAAGATGGCGGCCCCCATGTCTCACACGCTACGCTGCCCGACCCCGCTCGTAGCTTAGACTTACAGACCTTGGTGAAATGGCCCTTCTTCCCGCAGCTGGAGCAGGTCGCTTCTCGAGCCGGGCAACGTTTTCGGGGGTGCTTTTCGAGCCCGCAGAAATAACACAGCTCAGGCTTTCACCTGGCCGCAGCCGTGGTCGGGTTCGGGAAGTTCGTGGAATCGCGACTGGCAGCGGCGTTGGTGAATTCGCTCACGGGATCCGGCAGCGGCAGGGTCTGAGGTGTCCACGGGACCGGCGGGGAATCGCGCGACTGGACAGCGTCAGCGTTGTGCAGAGCAGCCTCCAGCGTGTCGGCCATCTCGATCGCCGAATGTAAGGTAAGATCGGCATTTTCCAGCAGCCGCTGGCGCACATACACTGACCTAATTCCTGTAACAAAGGCGTCTCGTACTAGCAGCTCCGCATGCTGTTCCGCCGTGAGAGTTTTGTAGTCACAAGTTCGGACAAGTGTCTGTAGGGCTCGGAGAAATTGGGCGCTCGATTGTCCAGGCCGCTGTCGTCGGGTAGCTAAACAATGTCTTGCGTAGACGGTGTTCACCGGCCGCAGGTACTGTCTTTTGAGGGCGTCCAGTGCCCCTTCATAGGTCGACAGGTCCCTGATAAATGAATAAACTTTTGGGGCGACCCTCGAGAGGAGAATTCGATGCATAACAGCGGGTTCAGTTGCACTAACCTCCTCCAAGTATGATTGGAAGCATGCAAGCCAGAGTTCAAAGGCAAGAGCTGCTTCAGGGTCTTGGGGGTCCAAATCCAATCTTTCCGGATGTAAAACGCTATCCCTGTTTTAAAACTTCCAGTCAATAAAATTGATGCACCATCAATAACTCACTCTGAGACGTAAAAGCGAGGTATTGGCTTTTATTGACTGAAAGAAGGAACAAGCAGTGAGTGACCACCATACTACATCCTGGAGACTGAGAGGCCGGGCTCAGACCTCCATCACCTTTATACCGGGGTCTGTGGGAGGAGCCACAGGAGCAGTCATCAGGGGGCGTGTCCAGACAGGTATATGTAGTTCACCACAGTATTGTAGAAACTCATATAAAAAAATAATTAAAAGAAAGCTAAGCCCTCTAGTTCTTGATTCTCCAATCAAACAGTGATGAGAAACAGTAAACTGAAAAGAGGGGGTGTAGTGGAAGTTAATGTCATGAATATAGAAGTAGGGAGATATTATTATCTTTAATGAATATGCATGAATCTGGCTCTGTCTAACTTCTTTACCCAAAATAAGAAACAACAATGCTGGTGCCTCTCCCTGACTACTGGTATTGTTGTCCTGTCAGGGATGCATTTAATTTATTTGTAGAGGTACGAATGCTAGAACTGTCTGCTTCCTATTAATCAATCCTTTTTACTAAAGTTTCTGAACTACTTTGGAAGGCAGTCTGACTGTGCTGTAAACTAAGCACAACCCTTGGACTTCCGGTTATGGCGTTGTGCTGAGCGAACGTGTGTCGGAGCCTCTACGAAAAGTTTTGAAATTACGCAACTAAACAACTTTGAAACACCTGAACAGTTCCAGTTTGATCTGATTGGAAATTGAAGGAAAGCCAAAATGCCACCGAAGGCAACAAAGCAGACGCAAAAGTCTCCGAAATTGGCCTTCTCTTGTAGCTATGCGGTGCAGACCACCGACAATACCGGCGAGGAGGAGGCTTTAACAAGTCAAAGCCAAATCCTAAACGCCATTCAAGTAATGAAGGATGACTTTGTGTCGAGATTTGAAGGGCTACTGAGCGCAATACAAGGAATACAAACGGTTTTGAGAGCTGTTACAGCGCGCATTTCAGAAGCCGAAGGGAGAATTAACACCAATCGGGACGATATTGCCTCTTTACGTACCCAGAATACTACTTTGAAAGCAGCTTTGGAGGCGTTAGTGCTTAAACTGGATGATTTGGAAAACCGTAGCTGCCGTTCGAACCTTCACTTGGTGGGACTTCCAGAGAGGGCGGAAGGGTCGGATATGGTTTATTTTTTGGAAAAATTGATTCCCAAGGTTCTGGGTGCTGAAAACTTCCCTGGGCCCTTGCTAATTGAGAGAGCACACAGAATAGGCAGGGCAAACGAAACTGAAACAAAGTTGGCCAAGCGACCCAGGGTAGTGATAATGAAGTTTTTAAACTACGCCGATAAAATTCGGGTTATGAAGGCAGCCAGACTGAAAGAATCTGTACTTTTCGATAATCAAAGAATCAGGTTTCTCCCCGACGTCTCTGCCCAATTACTTAAGCAAAGGCGTGTATTTGATTCGGTGAAGAAAGAGTTGGCTTCGTTCTCGATCTCGGACTTAAGATATGGTCTGATTTATCCTGCTACACTGCTGGTAACTCATAAAAGAAAGCGCTACACCTTTGACAATGCACCGACAGCGGAGAAATTTGTGCAGGAATTGAAGAACTATAATTTGGAGGCTGTGGACAAATAAGACAATACAGCAGGTTTCTCTTTAACTTTTTGCTTAAATAGGCATGTTCACAGTGCCTATGGAACATAAATGAAAGCTAACAAACGTTAGCGGTGTGTTTATCAATGTATTATTTAGACTAATGAATTTGCATCGGTTCTCACCTTCTACAGTGGCAACGTAACTACGATTAGGTTAAATCTGATAAAGTCTCTTAGTATAACATAGTTGTAAGATTTTCTACTACTGATAACGTGGGGGCTCTGACCTGGTTGCTGGCTATGCTGTTCCTCAACGTGATAACATGGGAGGACCAGTTAAACTCCATAATTAGGCCCTCCCTCGGGGCCGTCAGGAATCTTTCATTATGGGGTGGGTGGGTCTATTTCAGTTTGGGAAATACACTCAGTTATGTTCACATTTTTCTATTTACTTTTCACAGTTTTTTATCTATTTTTCTTTTTTGTCACGTTCTTATCCCAGTTAGCAGTCATTCTAAATCAATTCAGCTCAACATGATTGAAATTATAACTACCGTAGATTCCGGATTATAAGCCGCTACTTTTTTCCCACGCTTTGAACAGCTTTGAACACTGCGGCCTTTACTACGGTGCGGCTAATGCATGGTTTTTTTTCATGCCGCCAAAAACATTTTGCCTCGTAACAGTAGACCAATAAAATTGATGAGTAGTTCACAGAGGTCCAATGAAATTGTACGATAAATCAAGCGCACTTTCACAATTAAATTATTGTAAATCAGTCATTTGTACTCACCCTCATCAACATGGAAAACACTCGAAGAAAAGCATTGTGCTGCCTTTATGGCAGTTATTTAGTTTATAATATTTTCGCTTAGTAATTAATTTGTTAGTATTTTCTAGTTAAAGTTAGAAGTGCTTTAAGTATATTTGTTTTCTGTACTACATCCCGGGATGCTAAGACGTCACATCCGGTTTCGCCGCGTCTTGTGGGAAAATACCGGTTTGCGATAAACGGAAAGGAGGGGGCGAGCGCATTAGACCCGAGCGAAAACGCTGCTTTTAAGTTAAAGGCGATCAATAACTTTTCCTGGTAGGCTGCAGTATATATTTTTTCACCAGTCGTTAGGAGATATTGGAATGTTGTTCGTGCACTGTTCAGTAAAAAAGTATACGCAACGTAATTTGTGTGTTACCGATACGTATGTATATTTAAAAGTAGCCGTGTTACAGGCACGGTTCGAAAAAAAGCATTTGCAATATGTATTTGTTTATGTTACCATACGGATTTAATTAAAAGTTAAAAAATCCTCACGTGTAATATCTTTCTGTGTAAATATCTCATATTACAACGTGGGACACCTGCGGCTTAAAATCCGGTGCGGCTTGTACAAGTACAAAATTGATTTTCTTTCTAAAATTAGAGCCTGCGGCTTTTAATCAGGTGCGCTCTGTAGTCCGGAATCTACGGTAATAGTCTATGTCCTACGGACTTCAGTTTACCTCTTGGAATGTAAGAGGATTAAAAAAAAAATGTCAAGTTAAAACAAGTAATGAGTAGGATAAGACAGTTAAAAGCCAAAATAGTTTTTCTGCAGGAGACCCATTTAACCCCTGAAGATACAGTTAGAGTAAGGAAGAGATGGCCGGGACAGGTTTTTTCAGCGTCTTTTAACTCACACTCAAGGGGGGTAATTACCCTTATACATAAGTTGGTGCCTTTTCACCTTGTTAATGTTACTGAAGATCAATCTGGCAGATACCTTATTATTCAATGTGAAATTTTCTCAACCAGGTTCAATTTGGGCAATGTGTATGGGACAAATGATGAAAATCCAGCTTTTTTCAGACACCTGTTTTTATCATTAGCTGCTCTGCCGGGCTACCTTATTATAGGTGGTGATTTTAATTGTGCACTTCAGCCTGAACTAGACAGATCTAAGGGGAAATATACCTCTCACAATCAAACAAGAAAAGAGGTATTGCAATGTGTTAAAGACTTTAATTTAGTTGATGTGTAGAGAAGGAAGTACCCAGATAAATTAGCTTTTTCTAGCTATTCTAGCACTTGCCAGACCTTTTCCAGAATTGATTATTACTTAGTTTCAGCTACCTTAAAATCTACAATTTCAAGCTGCTGGTATGACAGCATATTAATTTCGGATCATGCTCCAGTTTCATTTACTTGGAACCAGCCTAACGCTTTACATTACTCCCCAAGGTGGCAACTTCAAAATATTTGGCTTAGGGATCCAGAATTTATAGTTTATTGGAGAACAGACAGACTACTATTTTGGAATTAATACGGACCGGATATCTGCGGCTATAAGATGGGAAGCCTTTAAAGCTTTTCTAAGAGGTCAGATGATTAGATTCACCAGCTTTAAGCAGAAATCTTTTAGATTTGAAATAGAACAGCTCGAGAAAAGAATAAAAGAGACTGAATCTGAAATTTTTCAAAATCCCTCTCAGCAGCTATTTGCAGAACTTAAACTGAGAGCTAGAGATAATGTATTGTCCATTGACAAGGCAACAAAAAGTTTGATGACATTGAAGCAATCCTATTATGAGCAGGGTGAAAAGGCTAGTAAAATCTTGGCCTGGCGTATCAAACAGATACAAACAGAAAGGACAATAAACTCCCTACAATCAGATGAGGGGATGACAACTGCTGACCCAAAAGAAATAAATAATATCTTTCTGAGATTTTACCAACATTTGTATACATCAGAATATTCGGATTCAACTCCACAAATACAAAAGGAATTTCTGGATTTGCTAGAATTTACACCCCTGGATGAAATGTCCTTGACCTTGCTGGAGTATAACTTAAAGGATAAAGAATTGTCTGAAGCCATAACTAATATGAAGGGAGGGAAAAGTCCTGGGCCTGATGGCATTCTGATTGAAATATATAAAATCTTTAAAACTAAATTAATACCACCTCTGCTTGATATGTATCAGGAGTCATTTGATACTGGATCCCTTCCCCCCCCTCTCTTAATATGGCAGTAATTACACTACTACTAAAACCTGGAAAATCACCGTCCCTATGTGGATCTTATAGACCAATTTCACTTCTGAATAATGATCTTAAAATTCTTTGTAAGGTATTAGCTAGGAAGCTGGAGCCACTCTTGCCAAAGATGGTCCACCCTGACCAAAATGGTTTTGTTAAGGGAAGACAGGGCTTCCACAACATCTGAAGAGTGCTTAATATACTCTACAAAAAGTCTGGAAGCTCTGATAGTACTATTCTGTCACTGGATGCTGAGAAAGCTTTTGACAGAGTGGAATGGCAATATTTGTTTAAAGTTTTAGAAACATTCAGTATAGGGGGGAAATTTTTACGATGGATATAGCTTCTTTATTCTAACCCACAGGCTGAAATTTTAACTAATGGGCTTTTTTCGGCACCTTTCAAACTCCAAAGGGGAACAAGACAGGGCTGTCCCCATCTCCCCTCCTGTTTATCCTGGCCATTGAGCCGCTTGCTATGGCAATTTGAAAAGAGGCTACCATAGCGGGGGTAACTATAGGAGATATAGAACATCGCATAGCCCTGTACGCAGATGACGTAATTTTACTTTGTTCTAAGTTGAAACAAACATTACCTGCCTTAACTGACCTGATAAGTACTTTTGGTACTTTTGCAGGCTATAAAATAAACAACAATAAATCTGTAATATTATTCATGGATAAAGATGAGAGACTCAATCCCTCATTTCAAACTCCATTCATGGTGTCAGTACAGGGTTTTACTTATTTGGGTGTTAAAGTCACTCCTACTATTGATGAAATTATCCCAACTAATTATAATCCTCTCACAGACTCAGTTATTCAACTTATAAACAGATGGTCGAAATTGCCTATATCTCTGATTGGACGCATAAACATTCTAAAAATGTCAATTTTACCGAAGTTCCTGTACCTTTTTCAATCTATTCCACTTTCTCCTCCATCATCATTCTTTTATTTATTAAAGAAAGTTTTTTCTAACTTTATCTGGAATAATAGACGTCCAAGACTCAGGGTTTCTCTATTATATTTGCTGTATGATAGAGGCGGCCTACAGCTACCAAATCTTATATTGTATTTTTGGGCGGCCCAAATTAGAGCAGGAATGTTCTACTTTGTTAAGGATCACCCCCCTACTTGGGTCTCAATGGAATCCCAGTCGATCAATATCCCTCTAGGTCTTTGTTTGTATTCAGCAGGTAAGAAAAAACTGATTAAACAAACTAAAAATCCTTTTTTAAAAAATACAATGATGATTTGGCATGATGCTGTTGTATATTTGGGAGAGACATCACAGTTATCCCAGTTTACCCCCATCTTTGGTAATGATGGCTTTAGGCCCGGCAGAGCAGACCCTGGTTTTAAAACCTGGGCGACCCGAGGCATAGTAAAGGTGTCTGATCTTTATTAGGGCGATACATTTATGTCATTTGAAGAACTCAAGGCCACATATGGAATTCCAACAAAACACTTTTTTAAATACCTTAAGTTGTGAAGTTTTATTATGTCCAGGCAAGGCAACAGTTTGAAACTCCCTCCTTTATCTACCCTAGGAGACATCACTCTGAACTTATCTGAAGCTAGGGGACATGTTTCTGTACTATACAATTTATTTGCAAGCAAATGCAAAGAGTCATCAAACAACATACCTCAAGCATGGAGAATTTATTTGAATGAGAATCTATCTCTAAAAGAATGGTTAGAAACTTGTTCCTTAGCTCAAACCCAATCAGTGAACACTCACTCTAAATTACTACAATATAAATGGATAACCAGACAGTACATTACTCCAGTCAGATTGCATCATTTTAACCCCAACATTCCAGACACTTGCATTAAAAGCAACCATCAAAAGGGATCTCTGTTTCATTGTATGTGGGAGTGTCCCCGGATAATTTGTTTCTGGAAGAAGGTGCTGGATTTGATTAGTCAGATTATTGGGAAAAAGGTGCCCCTCAATCCTAAATTATGTATTCTGAATATTTATCCAAATGACTTTGTAACCTCCAAAAATGTAAGGTCTCTGCTTAACATTTGTTTTTTGGAAGCTAAACGCTCCATAGCCTATTCATGGAAGAAACCATCAACCAGTGGACTCTCACAATGGTTGAAAGGAATGACTTCTTACCTTGCTCTGGAAAAGATAAGCTACATTACAAAAAACAAAATTGACAAATTTCGAGAAATATGGAACATTTTTTACAAGTTCCTGGAGAATAATGTTCAAGATATTGAAAGTAATGAACTGAATTGACTGCTTTTATTTTCATGGTGGGATGGCTGTGTCGCTCTTTTTTATATATATTTTTTTTTCTTTTGTTTTCCAAAATTTTTTTTTCTTCAACTTTGTTACATTTTCAACTTATGAATGACATATATATTGTGTTTTTTTCTTTTTATTCTGTAAAAACAATAAAGAGATGTTTTAAAAAAAAAGCACAACCCTTGCAATGAAGTCAAGCCAACAGCTCCGAGGAACGTGGTTTGATTTTCTGTGAAGACTTTTAACTAATCATTACCTTTTTTTGATTAGGATGGTCAAGCTAGGTTAATGCGTGTGGTTAAAAGCCAAACCACTGCAAATCTGACAGAAAAATGGAAGTCTGAAAATACTTAGCAGGTCAGAGAGCATCTGTGGAGATGAAAATGGAATCAGCATTTCATGTAGTTCACTTCTGGAGTGCAGGACTCTTACAGCTTGTACTTGGCTCTGTTCCTGGGGATTAAATAAGAAATAACCGAAGCACATTTCATGCAGAGTCAGTGGTATTTTATTCAGTTTTGCCGGAATTTAGAGAAGATCATTCTCAATCACTTATGCAATACCACTGAGCCTCATTGAGGAATTGTAACCAGTGTGGATATTTTTGCAATGATCTGTGACGCTACAACAAGGATGGAAGAGAGAAACATTTGCTCCTGTCACTTCATGGAACCCCAAGTCTCTGAGTCAATAAAGTACTTTTCTTAAAGGGCCATTGGAGATATTAGTCTATAAGACCACAAGACATAGGAGCAGAATTAGGCTCTTTGGCCGATCGAGCCTGCTCTACCATTACATCATGGCTGATCCAGTTATCCTCTTAGCCTCAATATCCTGCCTTTTCTCCAAATCCCTTCATGCCTTGATCAGTCACAAATCTATCAACCTCGGTCTTAAATACAAATAAAGTCTTGGCCTCTACAGATGCCGTTGGCAATGATTTCCACAAATTCACCACTGTCTGGTTAAGGAAATTTGTCATTTCTGTTCTGAAAGGGTATTCCTCTATTCGGATGCTGTGTCCTTCGGCCTTAGACTCTCCCACCATCAGAAACTCTCCACATCCACTCTATTAAGGCCTTTCACCATTCGATAGGTTTCAATGAGATCACTCCTCATTCATCCGAATTCTAGCGAAAAGAGGCCCAGAGGCATCAAACACTCTTCATATGACAAGCTGGTCAAACCTGGAATCATTTTCCTGGACCTCCTTTGAATCCTCTCCAGTTTCAGCACATCCATTCTAAGATAAGCGGCCCCAAACTGCTCATTTTTCTCCATTTAGAAAATAGTCTATCCTTTCATTCCTTCTACCAAAGTGCATGACCATACACTTCCCAACACTGTATCTGTCTGCCACTTCTTTGCCCATTCTCCTAATCTGTCTAAGTCCTTCTGTAGCCTCTCTACTTCCTCAAAAGTACATGCCCCTCCACCTATCTTCATATCGTTGGCAAACTTTGCAACAAAGCCATCAATTCCATCATCCAAATCATTGACATATAATGTAAAAAGAATCGGTCCCAACATAGACCACTGTGAAATACCACTAGTCTCCCACAGCCAATTAGAAAAGGCTCCTTTTAATCCCATGCTTTGCCTCCTGCCAGACAGCCACTTTTTATCCATGCTAGAATCCATGGGTTCATTGCTTGTTAAGCAGCCTCATGTACAGCACCTTGACAAATGCCTTCTGAAAATCCAAGTACACAACATCCACTGATTCTTCTTTGTCTATCTTCAAAGAATTCCAACAGACTTGTCAGACAAGATTTTCCCATGAGGAAACCACACTGACTATGGCAAATTTTATTATGTGCCTCCAAGTATCCTGAAACCACATCCTTAACAATTGACTCCAACATCTTCCCAACCACTGAGGTCGGACTAACTGGCCTATAGTTTCCTTTCTTCTGCCTCACTCCGTTCTTGAAGAATGGAGTGACATTTGCAATTTTCCAGTTTTCCAGAACCATTCCAGAATCTAGTGATTATTGAAAGATCGTTACTAATGCCTCCACGATCTCTTCTGCCGTCTCTTTCAGAACCTTGTACACCATCTGGTCCAAGTGACTTATCTGTTTTCAGACCTTTCACTTTCCCAAGAACTTTCTCCCTGTTAATGGTAAATTCACATGCTTCGTGACATACTCTGGAACTTCCACAATACTGCTTGTGTCTTCCACAGTGAAGACTGATGCAAAATACTTAAGTTCATCTGCCATTCATTTGTCTTCCATTACTACCTCTCCAGCATCGTTTTTCAGCAGTCCGATTTTCACTCTCACCTCTCTTTTACACTTTATGTATCTGAAGAAACATTTAGTATTCTCCTTTAATATTATTTGCTAGCTTATAATATTATTCCATCTTTACTTTCTTAATGACTTTTTTATTTGCCTTCAATTGGTATTTGAAAGCTTCCCAATCCCCTAACTTCCTACTAATTTTTGCTTTATTATCTGCCCTCTCTGGCTTTTACGTTAGCTTTAACCTCTCTTGTTAGCCATGGTTATGTCATCTTGTCTTTAGAATGCTTCTTCCTCTTTGGGATGTATGTATCCTGTGCCTTCCGAATTGCTTCCAGAAATTCCAGCCATTGCTTCTCCGCCGTCATCCCTGCCAGTGTTCTTTCCCGATCAATACTGGCCAACTCCTCTCTCATGCCTCTATAATTTCCTTTGCTCCACTGTAATACTGACATATCTGACTTCAGTGTCTCCTTAAAATTTAGGGTGAATTTGATCATATGATGATTATTTTCCTTGAAGGGTTCTTTTACCTTAAGCTCTCTAATCAATTCCAGTTCATTGTACAACACCCAATCCAGAATGGCTGATTCCCTAGTTGGCTCAACGACCAGCTGCTCTAAAAAGCCATCTCGTAGGCATTCTGGAAATTTCCCCTCTTGGCCAACACCAACCTAATTTTCCAAACCTACCTGCATATTGAAATTTTCCATGACTATTATAATACTCCCCTTTTGGCATGCATTTTCTATCTCCTTTTGGAATTTGTAGACCACATCCTTACTACTGTTTGGGGGGTGGGGGTCTGTATATAACTTCCTTCAGGGTCCTTTTATCCTTGCAGTTCCTTAGCTCTATCCACAATGATTCAACACCTTCCAACCCTTTGTCACCTCTTTCCAATGATTTGATTCAATTTTTTGCCAACAGAACAGTGCCACCCCCTCTGCCTTCTGGCCTGTCCTTTTGATACAATGTGTATGTTTGGACATTAAGCTCCCAGCTACATTGGGATAAAGTAACCTGAGGCCATTTCATTTGAATGTTTATTGAATCTTTTGGCACAAATCCCATCAAAAGCCAATGTTCAGCTACTAGAGAACATGCACGTTATACTGCAGCCTCTAAAATATTCCATGTGAACACAACAGTAATAAACACGTTGAATGGCCAGATATAAAAGGAATGCTATCTACTTCAAACCATAGCTCCCGGAAAGTAGCAACACAAGTGAATCAGATGGTGAAGAAAATGTATTGCATACTTGCCTTTATTGATTGGGGCACTGAATACAAAATCTCAGCTCAGAACATCATAAATACCAGTGACCCCTCTATTTATTTTATAACACAAAAACATAAAAACTAATCAAAAGCAAAAAGATGTGAGCCCAGGACAACAGATCTTAGCTTGTTTTTTTTACTTTAAGCAAGGCGAATTGTATGCAATTCATGTATGTTTACATATAACCAGTAATGAATTATTTAAGCAATTAAAAATGTTTACTCAAACAATATTACTCACATATTACTGAAATATGAAATATATAACACTCTTCCGTTTAGCTATAAATTCCCAACTCAATAGATAATGCATCTGAATTATATACACATACAGCTATTATATATAAACACCCACTGCATAGTACATTTTAAATTGTCCTATTCAGGCCTAAAGATTTAATTACTGTGGAGGATTTCCTACTCTTGTGGGATAACATCTTTCCTGACAAGGGGGCCACTCTGCTTGGCAGGTGAGACTTGTGGCTGTGAAACAACCTCAGGTTCTGGGTCCTCCTTCGTGCTGGTGACTGCAGGGTGTGGTTCTGACAGCTACCTTTCTTCTGGTCCTGTTACCATTCTGAACAATGGATGGCAAATTTCACCCGACGCTGGGGATCATAATGTGAGTACAGTGTCTTTTATCTGTTTCAAAACCAGCTCACACTACTTAGTCCATTGCTGTTCCTTCCTAATCTGTAGTAATGAGCTCAAGGGGTGGAGCACTGTAGCCAGGTTTGGCAAGAGCCTGTTGTAGTAATTGACAAATCTTATAAAGGACTACAACTGTGAATTTTCATAGTACACTTGTGTAATCCTTGTAGGCCAATAGTGTGACAGTAAGTGATGCTTGGTTTAAAGAATTCACACTTGTTGCATTGTGCTCTGAGTCCATAATCTTCTAATCTTTGTAACATTGCCAGAGATTTTGGAGATATTCCCCGTCATCCTTACCGATAACAAAGATATCATCCAGGTAACACTGAGTGTCTGGGCAACCTTGCAGCACCTGCTCCATAGCTTTCTGCCAGAGTGCAGATGCAGATACTACCCCAAAAATAATCTGATTATAGCGATAACACCTTTGTGGGTGTTGATGGAGAGAACAGCTTTGGATTCTTCTTCCATCTCCATCTGCAGGTAGCGCTCAGTTAAATCCACTTTGTTGAAGTGCTTTCCTCCGAAAAGGTTTTCAGAGATATCGTCTATGCTGGGCAGAAGATAATTGATCTACTTTCAGTATTGGGATGATGGTGACCTTAAAATCAACACAGATTTTGACAGACCCATTCTTCTTGGCTTCTGGGAACATTGGCATTGTCCACAGGCTCCACTCAACCTTGGAATAAATTCCTTCGGCCTCCATGCAACCCAGCTCACTAGCTACTTTATCATGGATGATAAAAGGAACCAGATGGGTTTTACAAAGCTTAGGTATGGCATTTTCATTTAGCACTATTTTACCCTAGATATGTTTGAGTTTTCCAATGCTATCCTTGAACGCTGCTGTGGCATCATCCAGTGCCTTTCTTAATTTGCTTTCAGTTGACTCTGTTACAGGGGATGTGGATTAATCTATGAATCTGTAGTTCTCTCAGGTACAATGCTGGCCCTCCTGTTTTTTCCACATACAAGCACAATGTGGCTTGTCGATTGTTGTATTTCACTGTTACAAATGTCATTCACAAAGGAGTTATATTTCCTCCAGTTTAAGTTCTTAGTTTGACCCAGCAGCCTTCAGTTCAGTATCTTTGAAATGTCATTTAGAGTCATTTCGAGGGATGGCTGAAATAACTGAACCAGTGTCCAAAGCCATTTTATTTAATTTGCCAATCACTTCTGCTGTAAGTCATATTGCTTGTCTATTGTTAGTCTGTGACCTATTTTGTTCCATTTTCTGCAAGTTTCACATTTAAACCTGCACTGGTCTGATGTATATGAGCCACTGCCACAGCGGTACCATGACTTGTTCGGCTAGGCTGATTTCTGTTTAGACACTAAACTTTGTTCATGTTCACTTTCATTCCTGACTGCAACTCAATTGCATCTCTGTCAGCTGTTTCCATTGATACAGCTATTTCAACAGATTTTTAAATATGAATTGTGCTTCAGATCTCTCAGTGCATCATTAAGCCAATCACTGAACTGACACTGCTCAGATAATTTCTTCAATTTAGCCACATAGACAGAAATGGACTTCCCTTCCATATGATTTTGCTAATGCAACCCCAGTTGTTCAATCAGCAATGGTTTTGATTCTAGATGTTCCTGCATTACTTTCATGATACAGCAAGGCTCATCTTGGCTTGTTCAGTTGGAGTAGTTAAGTTTCTAAGCAAACTGTATGCCTTTAAAATCCAATGCGCTTAGCAAAATTGGCTCTTGCTTCTCCATAAACTTAGCTACAAAGCCATTAATTTTGTCATCCAAATCATTGTCATACAATGTAAGAAGAAGTGGTCCCAACACTGACCCCTGTGGAGCATCACTCTTCAGCGACAGCGAATCAGAAAGAGGTTCTATTTATTCCTTCTCTTTGCTTCTGCCAATCAGCCAATGCTAGTATTTCTCCTGTAATACCACGGGCTCTTCTTTTGTTAAGCAGCCTCATGAGTGGCACCCTGTCAAAATCACGTTCGTCAAAATCATATCCTTAACAATCAACTCCATCATCTTCCCCACCACCAAGGTCAGCTGACTGGCCTGTTCTTTCCTTTCTTCTGCCTCCTTCCCTTCTTGAAGAGTGGTGTGACATTTGCAATAGTCCATTCCCCTGGAACCATGCCAGAATCTATAGATTCTTGAGAGATCATTACTAATGCCTCTACAATCTCTTCAACTACCTCTTTCAGAACCCTGGGGTATAATCCATCTGGTCCAGGTGACTAATGTGTAGGTTCATCAGATGCACGGAGAGGGGGAGCTTGCTCTCCTTATTGTAATGCCAAGGCTTGCATATCTAGACAGTTAGGATGCAATATCTGTAGCCAACTCTGACTGATGGAGGCCTCAGCCATTATCTCGGTACCTACAAAAAACAAAGTCACACACCTTAATTACATCCCAGCGATACCCACCATCACGAAGGGCTCCGAGAGGCTCATGCATGCGTTAACCCCAGCTTCCCAGAAACCTCAATCCACTACAATTCAACCATTGTCGAAACAGCTCTACAGTAGATGCCATTATCAGGATGGCTCTCAGCCCAAAACATTTACTGTTTATTCCCCTCCATAGATACTGCCTGACCTGCTGAACTCTTCCAGCCTTTGATGTGTGCTGTGGAGGAATCCATTATGAATTCCAAAGCTCTACAATTCAGCCTATATGTAACTCCAAGCTCACCAACATACTACCTCATCAGAGGTAGATAGTCACTAAATGCCAGCATTGCTATCCACATCTAGTAAGTGAATTAATAAAGGATGGTATCAGACAACATCCCAGTGGTAGTTCTGAAGACTTCCACTGCAGAGCTTTCAGCACTCACAGCACTGGCACTAACACGTCAAGCTATGTCCTGCCTACAAAAAGTAAGACAAATTCAACCCCACTAATTACTAACCCAATCATCTGCAAAGCATCGAACACTGTCACCAACAGGGCTTTTATGAAACATCTATTCAGCAATAACTTGCACATTTATGCAGTAAGGGGTTTTTCCAGGACCTCTTCATTCCAGACTGCATCACAGCTTTGATCCAAAATGGACCAAAGAGCTGGATTCTTGAGGTGAGCTGAGAGTAACTGCTCTTAACATCAAGGCAACATCTGGCATCAAAGAGCTCTGGTAAAACTGTAGGCAGTGGGAATAAATGGGATAACACTCCAGTGGTTGCTCATCCCTTGCATCGAGGAAGATGTTTGTGGTTGTAGGAGGTCAATCACCTCAATCCCAGACATCCCTGTAGGGAATCTTAGGAGTGATGTCCCAAGCCAGCCATCTTCAACTGCCTTATCAATGATCTCCCTTCCATCAAAGGTCAGACATGGGGATTGCTGTTGATGACTGCACAACATTGAATTTTGGGTTGTAACTCCTCCACAGATAGGGTGACATGGTAGTTTAGCAGTTTACGCAATGCTATTATAATGCCAGCGACCTAGGCTTAATTCCAGCACTCTCTGTAAGGAGTTTGTACGTTCTTCCCATGTAAGTGTGGGCTTCCTCCAGGTGTCCTGGTTTCCTCCCACATCCCAAGGACGTACCGGTTGGTAGGTTAATTGGTCACGTGGGTGTAACTGGGCGGTGCAGGCTCATTGGGCCAGGAGAGCCTGTAACCATAAAAGTAAAAATAACCAAATATAAAGCACACCATCCAGCTCTCCAACCAGAGGGCACGCTTGTATAGACTGATAAGTGTCAAATAACATTTACACCACAGAAGTTCCGAACAGTGACATTCAATGGCATTACCACAGCTGAGTCCCCAACATCAACAAAATTAGTGTTAGCTTTGAAAAGGAACTCAACTGGACCATCAGCCACATAAACATCATAGTTACACGAGCATGTCAGGGCCCAAGTACCCTCAACTGGTGACTCATCTGACACCTAGAAGTCTATCTACCCTCTACAAACCTCATGTGAAGCACGTGATGGATTAGTTTCCATTTGCCAGGGTGAGTGATGCTACAATACTCATGTCGGAAGCTACCAGTTTCATCCATTCCATCCACCAAACTAAATATTCATTCGCCCCATTATAGCAGCACTGGGTGCCTCCTACAAAATGCAGATCAAACCATATCTTCAACCTCTACTGCAAGGTAGTACAGGGCAGCAGCACTCCGGAGACCTGTCACATGCAGGTCTTCCTCCAACAATCACATCTATTCTGATTTGGATATTACAAGATATTATTGCTGGTCGAAGTACTAGATCTCCTTATCCAACCAGGAGGAGGGCGGTGGTCCAAAACCTGGCTGATCACCACCTTCTCAACCATTAGGCAATATACACCAGCTTTGCCAGTGATGCCCACATCCCAAAATCCGATCTTACCAGTTATTCCCACAAATAGAAGCTGTTCCTGGAAAACTTTACCATCTGTAATGACTGTGAGGTGGCACATTGAAACAAATCTGGCTGAGCTCTAACCACTAGGGAGCAAGTTCAGAACTGCATCAGGAAATGGCAGAAAATGTGATGTGAAAGCTGTTTCCCTGCTAAAGAAATGTTTAGTGGAGATCAGCCGCGATCTCTCTGAACACCAGAGCAGTGTTTAGGGGTAAAGTGACTGCTCCTTTTTAGATTTTTAATGTTCAAACTCTGCAATTAGTCAGGCTCTAAAATTGCTCAAATTTGGGTCTCTATTGCTCCACTTTTCTGCTTAACCAATGCCTGACAACAGCCACCTTGTCCAAGTTACTTTAATTCCATGTGGAGCACGAAAACAATAAAAAAAGGAGATGCAATATTATCTGTTGTTAGTGATATTTTCAAATATGATGAAAAACACCAAAATATGCAAATTTATTTAATAATCTCAGTCTAATGTTATGAAGACCAAAGCCATTGTCTTGAGCTCGTAATCATGAAATCTGTTTTCACAACATCAGATCCATTCCTTCTCTGGCAACTGTCTATGACTGAATCAAACACTTTGCTACCTTAGTCATAAGGTGATTCTGATTTGAGGATTTTCCCACTATCTTCACCACCAGTAGAGCAGGCTGCCTTCATTTTCACCATTTTAGGCTACATCCACACTAGACCGGATAATTTTGAAAACGCCGGTTTCACGTAAAAATGATAGGCGTCCACACTATGTGTTTTTGAAAATATCTCTATCCACATTGAAACGGAGATTTTGGCGAATCTCCTCCTACTGCGCATGCGCAGGACACATCTACCAAAAACAAGCGACATGTTTGGTGCGTGTTTGTGTAGTTACAGACTTAAAAAACTTAAAATGACGGACAGCTGTTGGCTCTCACGCAGGAGAACTTAAAACTAAAAAAAAAACAAATACTGGAGCGTACAGAGGCAACTGACAGGGAGTTCATGGACAGATTGACCCGGCTGACAACGAACATTGAAAAACAAACTAACTCTGTTGCATTAATAAAGCACCTTGTTAAATGTATAAAACATGTCTGCATCAGTGTTAACTTGTATTTCCATACAATGTTACATTAGACTGTTACACATCTATTGTCAGAGAAGTACTTGCATAAATAGGCAAACCACCTTCATACGAGCAAGGGCAGAAAACAGGGCAAAGTGAGGACAGTATACTTAGTTATTCAGTAAGTTATGGGTCAAAGTATTTGGTGAGTACATTTCTAACTCTTCTGGCTTCAGTCTCTTTGCCGTCTGTTCTGAAATTGTTAGGTTGCGTTCAAGAAAACAATGAAATAACGCGCTACCGTCTGACAGCGTTTTCAAAAGTCTCCGGTTACCCCGTCCACACTGATCTGCCTGAGCAGTGTTTTCAAAAATACCCACCCTGGAAAGCGTTTCTATAAAGCTCCGGTTTTGGGGGACGAAAACGCCGTTTTAGTGTGGACGGAGGGTAAAAACAAAGAGAAAAAGCTTTGGTTATAGATTTATCCGGTGTAGTGTGGACGTAGCCTTGGTTCATCTACCACTCAAATACTCATTCACACCTGATTGCCTTCAGAACATAAACTCATTCACATCTCTGCTGTCAAGCTCTTAACAGGTATTATCCTATTCACCCAACAATGCAGTGCCATTGGCAATATTTATTTCCATTATATTCAAAAGAATGAGTTACCGAACAACATATAAACAGTGATGATACTGGAGTCCAGGGTGATTTGCAGACTAAGCCAAACCCATTCTCCTCTTTACACTGGCTATCTTCACTCTCCACCCTCAGTCCTGATATAGGGTTTCAACCAGAAACATCAATAATTCCTTTCCTCCCTCAAATGCCACTTAAGCCACTGAGTTTCTCTGGAAACACATACAAAATGCTGGTGGAATGCAGCAGGCCAGGCAGCATCTATAGGTAGAAGCACTGTTGCCGTTTCGTGCCGAGACCCTTCGTCAGGTCTCGAAGGGTCTCGGCCTGAAACATCAACAGTGCTTCTTCCTATAGATGCTGCCTGGTCTGCTGCGTTCCACCGGCATTTTGTGTGTGTTGCTTGAATTTCCAGCATCTGCAGAATTTCCTCGTGTTTGAGTTCCTCCGGCAGATTGTTTGATGTTCTCACAGGGAATAATTTGTTAAGTCATCTTTGATGCTAAGAAACTGACGAAGAAGAAGATTAATTATCACACACAAAGATAAATTCTCCCCACAGCTCAGAGTGTCAAATTATTGGCTACTATTGTCTTTGACATCAGCAATATCAAAATAAACAGAGTGATGATTTCTCTAGAAATATCACCTAAAGTATAAAGTTCATATTTTAAGCACCATACAGCACCTCCTCCTGTCAGATTTGCATTGTTTTTGTACTTATGCAACCAAGTTGCCTCCAAAATTCAATTTTTGATCACTTTCTCAATTTTCGCTTTAATAAACAAATTGTACATACAGAAGAATTTAATAAAAAATTAAGATTAAATTTTCAGGAATATTATTGTTGAGACCATATTTTGTGTGTATTATCTGAATCAACCAACTGAAATATATATTTGAATATTTTTCCAACCTTAACCACATCTTTAATGTGGACCTGAATTTCAATTGAAAGCAAGAAAATAATTGGCAACAAGTTCTAATTCTTGAGTAGGTCAGAGGACCTCTGGCTAAATTTATACTGTTGATCTTGGTTATAACAGACTGTCTGCTACCAAACTTTGCCAGCTTTGTATAATCAAATGTGAAGGGAATCAAACTTAAGACCATGTCTGGAAACAGCAGTGAGCTCAATAACAGTAAGTCCTGCATTGCCCCAGAGCCAGAATTTCCCTGTTGACTATCAAAGTACTTGCTTATAATTAAGAATATTAAATTGCATATAATTCTTAAGACTTCCAGAAAACTCATAATTTTGGAATCTTCATTTGGATTCAGCCCATAGCTTTCAGCATATTGGAAACATTTCAGGATTTATATACTACTCCATAATTACATTGCTGTCACTGTCCAGAGGAGCTTTTCAACTTATTAAAGTAAAAGTATTCTTTAAAGCCAATGGACTCATCAAAACAAGGTAATCATCTAATGTATGGGAACTCAGAGTTTAAGAGTCTAGAACCAGGATTTTTTTCCAAGTAAGGCTAAATAGTTAATCAAAATTTGGCCTAGCATTTTGAATTAAATTGGAACTAAGACTCCATTATATTCAACAAATTTTAAAAAGATGGAACTGGGCAACATTTTACAATATTGTGTACATTTAAAAACAGAAATGAATATCTGATTGAAAACAGACTTTAGAAAATATTAACCTCTGAATACTAAGCAAACTGAAATGGTGAAGCAACACACACAAAATGCCGGTGGAACGCAGCAGGCCAGGCAGCATCTATAGGGAGAAGCACTGTCGACGTTTCGGGCCGAGACCCTTCGTCAGGACTAACTGAAAGGAAAGATAGTAAGAGATTTGAAAGTAGGAGGAGGAGGGGAAAATGCAAAATGATAGGAGAAGACCGGAGGGGGTGGGGTGAAGCTGAGAGCCAGATGGGTGATTGGCGAAAGGGATACAGAGCTAGAGAAGGGAAAGGATGTGCAAGAAGGGAAGGGAAGGCAGAGTGATGGGCATTCTGATATGTCTATCCATGGCATCCTCTACTGTCAAGATGAAGCCAGACTAAGGTTGGAGGAACAACACCTTATATACCGGCTGGGTAGCCTCCAACCTGATGGCATGAACATTGACTTCTCTAACTTCCATTAATGCCCCTCCCCTTCTTACCCCATCCCTGATATATTTAGTTTTTTTTCTCTCTCTGCCCATCACTCTGCCTGTTCTCCATCTCCCTCTGGTGCTCCCCTCCCCCTTTCTTTCTCCATAGGCCTCCTGTCCCATGATCCTTTCCCTCCTCTAGCTCTGTATCCCTTTTGCCAATCACCTGTCTGGCTCTCAGCTTCACCCCACCCCCTCCGGTCTTCTCCTATCATTTTGCATTTTCCCCTCCCCCTCCTACTTTCAAATCTCTTAGTATCTTTCCTTTCAGTTAGTCCTGATGAAGGGTCTCGGCCCGAAACGTCAACAGCGCTTCTTATAGACGCTGCCTGGCCTGCTGCGTTCCACCAGCATTTTGTGTGTGTTGCTTGAATTTCCAGCGTCTGCGGATTTCCTCGTGTTTGCCTGAAATGGTGAATATGGTTTTAAAATCTGTTTACCATTGTGTACAAAATCCATGCTAATTGACTCACATTGTTTTCAGAATGATCAATGAAGACAAATAGTAAATGGAGGAGTATTATGTTCCCCATGAATATTTGATGCTTTGAGGAGTAATCACGAAGATGTTGCACAAACGAGGCAACTTCTTAACTATTATTCATCAAAGTTTTAGGAAATAAATGTCAATATAGGAATACTAAAGTAAATAAAAAATAAAGCAATTCTGTGGCATCCAAGATTGGTGATCAAGAACTCTACAAGAAGTCAAGGTATGACCTATGGAATGCTATTTTAAGAGCAAGAAAACTACTCTGATTGAAGTTAGAGACAGAATTGGGATGCACGTCAGCTCTGGCAGGGTTTGCAGGCCATTACATCCTACAAGACAAAACCTGACACCATGACAACAAAATTCTGGAGGAACTCAGCAGGCCAGGCAGCATCTATGGAAAAGAGTACGGTTGACATTTTGGGACGCGATCCTTCCACAGGACTGGAGAAAGAAAGATGAGGAGTAGAGTTAAAAGATGGGGGTGGGGGAGGGAGAAACACAAGGTGATAGGTGAAGCCAGGAGGGGGAGGGTGAAGTAAAGAGCTGGGAAGTTGATTGGTAAAAGAGATACAGGGCTGGAAAAGGGGGAATTAATAGGGGAGGTCAGAAGGCCATGGAAGAAAGAAAAGGGGGAGGAGCATGAGAGGGAGACAATAGGTAGGCAAGGAGATAAGGTGAGAGAGGGAAAAGCGGATGGGAAATGGTGAAGGGTTGGGGGGCAATTACTGGAAGTTTGAGTTCGAGATGACATCTCCTCCTCACTGACAATGAACACTGGTGCACCTTAAGGATGCGTGCTTAGCCCACTGTTCTACTCTCTCCACACCAATGACTGTGTGGTGAAGCACAGCTCAAATGCCATTTATAAATTTGCCAATGACACAACTATTGCTGGCAGAATTTCAGATGATGTTGTGGAGGCGTACAGAAGTGGGATAGATCATTTGATTGAATAGTGTCACAACAACAACCTGGCACTCAATGTCAGTAAAATCAAAGAAACTGATTGTGGTCTTCAGGAAGGGGAAGTTGAGAGAACTCATACCAGTCCTCATCGAGGGATCTGCAGTGGAAAGGGTGAGCAGTTTCAAGTTGTTGAGTGCCAACATCTCTGAACACCTATCTTGGTCCAAACATATTGATGCAATTACAAAGAAGGCATGACAGTGGCTATATTTTATTAGGAGTTTGAGGAGACTTGCTATGTTACCAAATATAAATTTCTATAGATGTACCATGGGGTACTTTCTAATGGGTTGTATCATTGTCTGATATGGTGGGGCTGCTTTAAAGAATTGGAAAAAGCTGCAGAGCATTGTAAAGTTAGCAAGCTCTGTCACTGCTATTAGCCTCCCCAGCATGAAGGCATCTTCAAAACACAATATTTCAAAAAGGCAGCATTGATCAGTAAGGACTCCCGTCACCCAGAACATACCCACATCTCATTGCTACCATCAAAGAGGAGGTACAGGAGTCTGAAGACACACACTGAATGTTTTAGGAACAGTTTCCTTCCCTCTGCGATCAGATTATCAAATGAACAATGAACTCATATGCACTATTTCACAGCCCATCTGCCCTCACTATTTTTCTTTTATTTTGCTCTCTTTTTGCACTACTTATTTAATTTATTTATAAAAACTATTTTCTTATTGTAATTTATAGTTATTTTTATTATTAGTGAATGCTGCAGCTGCACACCAACAGATTTCATGACATATTCTAGTGATACTAAACCTGATTCTGATTCTGGCAGAAGAAGGCTACAAAGGGAGTGTATCATAAATCATCAACCTATATTCATTTCTGCTCAAAATTCCGAATGAAGATGGTATAGGGAACAAGGTTCACACCTAGAACTCCTGGAATTGTATCTGGTAAACTACACAGGGTTTGCACCACTGTAGACTGTAATCATTTATAGGATACAAGATGCTGGAAATCCACAGCAGCACCTAGATCATTAATAGTAGATTTGTTGAGATATCCATTAGCGGTTATTCTGCGAGAGAGAACAGAGCTTCTATTCTGGGAGATGTTGGAACATTTCAGCCTCCCAAATCTGACTAAAAATTGCAGCAGGTGGGCAAGAAGGTTAGGAGGAAAGATTTTGGTCCCCTGACTTACGTAGTAGCATTGTTGTCATGGAAACTGCAAAGTAGGAAACAAACTGAAGCCTTCATGCTCACTATCAATATAAATACATGGACCAAGAAAAGATGCATGGATCTTTAGCTTGTACTACTTCATATTGCCCTTGTAACTTAGTGCATTGTGACAAAACCATTAAAAATTATGTAAGCAATGGCCTTTTGTGTTAATGTAAAATATATTTGATCCATAAGAATCAATCCATGTGACAAAAATACTGAAAGCATCAATGCACAATGCTCACGCATTAACCTGAGACATGAAGGGCTGTAATTGTAAAGACACTGTAATTGTTAATCTCCTGCATTTCTACACCACGGTGTTGCTGCCCAGATGGGGGAACTGCTGCATTGCAGGTATAAAAATAGAAACATTAATTCAGGAAACACTTAGTAGGCCAGACAACATCTGCAGAAAGAGAAACAGATAATGTTTCAGGTCAACGTCTCTTCATCTGAGTTGGGAAATAAATTGGCCTAAAGTTACAGAGAAGAATGTGGAAGGGAAGGAAAGCAGTATCTGTGATATAGTAAGATTGGGTTATCATTGGATTAAGTTGTAGACAAGGTCATCCTATTGATGCGGGTAGCTAGAGAGAAAGAGACACCTTGAACATAAATAGAGCAGTTGGAGAGTGGGAGCAAAAGCAAACAAAGGTACAAGTTGTGAATTGGAACCCCACAGGACATATTTGGTAGGTTATGCTTGGCAGAGAACATAATAAATGGACTGGCCAGTTCTGATACAGACAGCGAAAGTGAGTTACAATTTGGTATTGTATCCGAAAAACTGCAACACACCCAAATGGAAGATTAGGTCCTGTTTTGCAAGTTTACGCCAGTTTCTTTATGACAGCACAGGAGTCCATGTTGTAGATAGTGAAATCATCTTAAATCTTGACTCATTAAAGACCCATATAATATGATAAGGGGTACTTTGATTCAAGGAATTACAGCCGCTCAAAACCGCAAAAAGCAACATGGTGTCAAAAAGTTTGTTAGCACATTATACGAACATTAAGTTCATTGATTATTGAAGCAGAAAGGTTATGGTGAGGTTTGATAATGACAGACTGTGGACTCAGCTGCTAAAATGGGTTGCTGATAGCTGTGTGACAGCAATGGTTAATAAATTTACAGAACTACTTCAAAGTATAGGAATGCTTCAAAGGAAAATATCATTCCAAATTGGATGAGAGGTACCAGCCAGCCATATTTACTTCAAAAGCTAATGCGGTAGCTGCCAATGAAAAGCTACAGTAAACGGTAGGCTTGAATGGCTGAAGAAGGCAGAGATCACTGCATCACCGGACATTCCCGTCCTTGAGTATAAAGCTCGATGTGTGTGAATATGCCAGACAAGCTAAGGATCCATTTGGACTGAAAATGGTTCTGCAGATGAACCATTATCCAGTGAAGACAATTCGATATATCCTGCAAATCTGAGCAGAAGTGTTCTGAGTACATGATATTAAGAATGGGATTTAGCACTTAGAACTCAACAGCAAAGGAGTGTATCCTTTGAGATAAGTCGATGGAAGAAAAAATCCTTTGGATAAGCCCACACACAAAGATTGGACAAAACTGGTTATGGGCTTTCTGGTGTAAAGATCATATTGGAAAACATTATTGGCTTTGGAGAAGAAAATATTACAGAGGCGGGTGTAGAGCATGGCAAAAGGGTGAGAAACGCTGTAAAGAGTCAGAAGGTCATGGAGCTCTATTACACAGAAACAAGACCTTCAGTCCATCTAGTCCATGCCAACCTGGTTTTCTGCCTAATCCCATCTACCAGCACCAGGAAAATAGTCAGCCATGATTCTTTCATCCACTCGCCTATCCTAACTTCTCTTAAATATTGCAATTAATTCACATCCACCACTTCTGATAGTAGCTGATTCCATATTCACACCACCCTCAGGTTTCCCTTAAAAATTTCATCTTTCAATCTTAACCTACGACCACTAGTTCATGTCTCACCCATCCCCAGGGGGAAAAGCCTGCATGTATTTACGTCATCTATACCCCTCATAACTTTGTATACCTCTACAAGATCTCCCCTCATTCTCTTATGCTCCAGGCAATAAAGTCCTAACCTATTCAACCTTCCCTATAACTTGTGTCCTCAGTCCTAGCAAAAACAGTGTAAGTGTTATCTGCACTCTTTCAAACCTATTACTATCTTTCCTGTAGGTAGAGGGCCAGAAATGCACACAATAGTCCAGATTCAGCCTTAAAAACATCTTATAAAACTTCAATATAACATCCCAAGTATGTTGTGATTTGCGAAGACCAATATTCCAGAAGCTCTCTTCACAACCCTATATACGTGTGACACCACCATCAAGGAATGATGGAGGAGAGGCAGTTGAAAATGATTTTCACAGAAACTAAATGTCACAAGGAAGGAAGGAATATCCAATAGAGAGGCTCTAAGCAGATCCAGAGAAGGTAAAGGCAGTGGTCAAAAGTCAGAGCCAGACATGTGTTTCTGGAATCCATTGTTTCCCAGGATACATCAAACACAGAAGCAAATACCTGCTCCAGCCATGTGAGGTGCGTGAACCACTGAGACAGCTAATAATAAAAAACATGGCTCCAAGATTGAGGATGCAGTGGACAGCAAGGAAGACTACCAAAGCTTGCAGTTGGATCTGGACCAGCTGAAGTAAATGGGCTGAAAGTCACTTCACAAGTAGATAGGGTTGTAAAGAGAGCTTTTGGCACATTGGCCTTCTTAAATCAAAGTACAGAGTATCAGAGTATCAGGGATCTTATAATGGAGCTATATACGATGTTGGTGAGGCCTAAGTTGCAGGATTTTATTCCAAATGTAGGCAAGTGGGATTGTCTTAAACAGCAATTGTGGTTGGCATGGACCATTTGACCCAAAAAGGCCTATTTCCATACTGTATGTCTCTTTGACTCGATGCCAACCAGATGTCAGGAAAGAGCCAATGCTACAAACAGATGGCATAGGAAAGGGTCTTAGAGCAGCTACCAAGCAAGATCTCCAATCGATATTGTTCTAACATTTACTGAGCTGCTCAAACTGAAAAGGGGGCACATGGTTGTGATACTTGGACTTGAAACATTCATCAGTTTACATGTATTAATTTATTTACTTAGAATAAATCATTACTGTGTAGGTCACACTTGGGCTTGAAAGGTTCAATGTACACATGTAGGGGACATGAATGTGTGCGGTCTGAGCAGAAACTCTTTGACATGAATGCAAAGGAGAATTTTCACCAAAGCTCAATTGTCTAATTGGCTCCCTTAAGCACATCACAACACTCCCTGCAAGAACTGCCTGCCACTGTTAGTGAGAATGACCAAGCAGCTGGAGCTCCCTGATGGTCCTGCCCTGTATTTTCACTTTTCACCTGAGGGATTGATGTTCAGAGCTGAAGCAGCAGGAGTACAGAGTTCGAGGTACATTTATTACCAAAGTACATACGCATGCAGAATGCAACTCAAAGATTTGTCTTCTCCTGACAGCCACAAAACATAGAAAAGCCGGTCAAAGAGATACATCAGCATCAAGAACATCAATGCCTCCCCCCATGCGCAAAAAACAAATCTCCCAAACGGCAACAAGAAAGAACAAATGAAAACACAGAATATATAAACATAAAATCGAAAGTGCCCAATCAAAAGAGACCAACTGAGCTACAGTCCAATTCATAAACCGCAGACCTCCGACAGCATCAAGGGAGAGGGAGAGACCATTCGAATGTAGGCCATTCCCTCGGGAGCAGCAAGCGAGAGACCGCCTCAAGCAGACACCTTCCTCTTGCAGCAGCGAGCGAGAGGCTGGTAGATGGTGCTGAACACCCACTCGCCTTCCGCATAACACAATCTATGAGCAAAGAAACATCATCGCGTCTGGGGGGAGAGCTTGTCAGTCATTACACCGAACAGATCTGAATGCAAAACAGAAGGATTTCATGTAAAAATGTAATGTAAGGATGGCAATGGGGCAACGGTGTCAGTGCTTGAAGATGGGGTGCTGGTGGACCTCAGGTAAAGGTGGATGCAGAAACCCATCAGGCAATAGCTATCTGGTAACACTATATTATTCTCCCAACTTCCCGAAATGATGTGACTTTGATTTAACCACACCTTCTGCCATCCTGAAGCTTTTTTTTTTGTCCAGACTCTATACCCCAAATGTGGTTGCCAAGGCAATGGTTCACAACTCACATCAAGTGACATTGCAGGGTTTTGGATACGCGGGGATTCACTTAACCACTGTCCAGTGGAAAGCAACAGCATGCTGTAAAAATAGTCAAGTTGCCTCAGGGTGGAAGCAAAAGAAGGACAAGCAGATGCACACTTCGGCGGTCTGGGCAAATTGGAATGCATCAGCTCCGGGGTCCAGCCCAGAGGGCGATAGACCACCAAACCTGAACTGTATTGCTAACAACTGTAAGGTTGCTGAAGTTTAAATTTCCAGCAGGAGGAATCAGAGGAAGAAAGAGCGACAGCAAGCTTCAGACCAAAACAGAACATCTAAGGAGGTAGCAGCTTTTAACTCAAATCCAGCCATGACATCAACAAGAAACAATGCAGTTACCAAACAGTTGACATGACCTGGTTTTTATGTCAGTAGAGAGAATGGGTTTACATAGCACAGGGACAGGCATCATCTGAGGAAGGCTGGAGATTGAAGCCAATGATAAGCTCACAGAAAATATATCACAATCCCTTCTGTAGTTCAACCAGACCATGGGTGAACAATGACCACTGATAACCTGATCTGGGAGAATTGTGTATATATATTTTGCATCTGAAGCCATTGGAGATAATACTCAAGGGACGCAGCAGTATATGTTCAGAAATAGATTAAGTTGCATTGACACAAATATGGAATTTACTGGAATTCCCTATTCCAAAAATTATTGATTTCAGAAATATCCTGAAAGCAATAAAAGAGATGTTGCTAATTATATTCATATTGGTGTTGGTTTAATATTGCCATATGTACCAAGATTTCACGTCACATGCCAGTGATAATAAACCTGATTCTGATTCTGATTCTGAAGATACAAAGAAAAGCATGGCTTGCAAACTGTTCATACAGCCCAAAACATTGCATTAAGGTAGATCAAATTAAACAATAACAATACAAAATTAATTCTAAAAGGACATAACAAGAAGTACTACATTTAAAGAACAAATAGCCAATGGAGGCAGCATAACAAAACAGACAGAAGAGTTGAAAACCATTATCTCAAATAACATAGTTTAACAACTCTGTGTAAGCTCTTTCTATTTACCCATGTCCATAACTTATTGAAAGTGGCGTCACAGGGAGATAAGGTTGTAAAGAAAGCTTTCGGCACACTGGCCTTCATAAATGAAAGTATTGAGTACAGGAGATGGGATGTTATGATGAAGTTGTATAAGACGTTGGTGAGACCTAATTTGGAGTGTTGTGTACAGTTTTGGTCACCTACCTACAGGAAAGATGTAAATAAGGTTGAAAGAATACAGAGAAAATTTATGAGGATGTTGCGAGGATAGAAGGACCTGAGTTATAAGGAAAGATTGAACAGATTAGGACTATATTCTTTAGAATGAAGGAGATTGAGAGGAGCTTTGATAGAGGTATACAAAATTATGACGGCTATAGATAGGATAAATGCATGCAGGCTTTTTCTACTGAGGTCGGGTAGGACTACAACCAGAGGTCATGGGTTAAGGGTGAAAGTCAAAAAGTTTAAGGGGAACAGAGGGTTGTGAGAGTGAGCTGTCATCACAAGTGGTGCATGCGAGCTTGATTTCAACATTTAAGAAAAGTTTGAATAGATATGTGGCTGGTAGGGATATGGAGGGCTATGGTCCCAGTGCAGGTTATTGGTAGTAGGCGGTTTAAATGGTTTCTGCAATGACTAGATGGGCTGAAGGGCCTGTTTCTGTGCTGTACTTCTCTTTGACTCTATGAATGACCCCACACTGTGTGGAAATAAGTTAATTAGCAAATTACAATCCAGGTAATCAACTGCAGTTGCAATAATTATAATGGATTACACGTTACATTTCAGTAACCATGAAGTCACATTTCAGGTGGGAAAAACAGCACAATTTATTTTTCTGCACCTGTAATTGAAATTAGTCACCACATATTGACATGAAATACCTTATGCAATGAACAGACCCTGCAGACACAAAGCTGAATTTTCCAATACAGTGCATAGAACATAGAATATAGAGCAGTTCAGCACAGGGACAGACTCTGCTGCTCATGATGTCTCTGTCAACTATTATGCCAATCCATATCCCTTCCTTTCCTGCCTGTTCATGTGTCTGTCTAAGTACTTCCTAACTGTTACTATCATATCTGTCTTTAGCACTTGCCCTGGCAGCATGTTCCACTCACTTAACGCTCTCTGCGTAAAAGAATTTGCCTTGTGAACCTCCTTTAAATTTCCACCAGCCCTCACCTTAAAGGGATACCTTTTGACATTTGGCATTTCCACACAGTGAAGCAGAATCTGTCTATTTACTCTGCCTCCCATAATTTTACAAACGTCTATCGGATCGACCCTCAGCCTCTGACACTCCAGAGAAAACAGTCCAAGTCAGTCTACCCTCTCCTTTCAGATAGTACTTTTCTCCTTGTATGCACCCTTTCCAGGTCTGATGAAGACTTTGATTCTCTCATTCTATGTTGGGATGTTAATTTTTGGATTACAAACTATCTCTAACATTCAGTCATCAGGCCTTATCACAATGGATTCAATTAGCCATTCTTCCTTCAGTGACCCCAATAATCTTCATTTCAATCTAATTGGCTTGGGTAATATTCAGATATCCATGACAGTTGACATAATTGAGAATGAGGAACTTAGTCAGAGGAGGGATGTGCCTGTGGGCACCAAAACCCGATTTAGGAATTCTCCTCAGATAGTAAAGAGTTAGGCACTCTGCCTCAGTATTCAAGGAGCAGCTATTGGATGCTGAAGGCAAGATATGACACCTTGTAACTCATTGAATAAGAATCAAGGAAAATATGGGTCTCTTCCTGGTTCTATGCTAGTGCTGCTTGTGTCCATCCTCAACCACACTTTGGGAAAAGTAGAAAGAAGACAGAACAGAGGTGGAGGCAGGTCTGCAGCACCCTGCGGTTATGCACGAGCCAATTCTTCTCCGTTATTGCTACCACCAATAATTTACAGATAGCTTCTTTTACTTTTTTATCCTTTGATAGTCTCACAACTTATCATTCTTGGCCACTTGCCTAGATTTTTAAATTGACATACAGTCCACACAAACAATAGTGTTGTTTCATGTTGTCAAATCTTCCCATTTTGTCCCTATCATTCATTTATTACTATTCTCCTATTTATACAGTGTTGGCGTGCTTCCATGACCACCAACATCTGTAAATTAACCGTGGTAGATCTTAGCCTTGCCCCCCTGACTGCACAATTGAACTTGAGATCTTTCTTTGCACACTGCTCGGCTGTGGGTGTTTGGTGTGACTGTCTGACTGCAGTATCTATATTATTTATAAAGGGTCAGGGAGCAATCATTGTGCATATTGTCAGCCTAATAAGTACTTACTCTTGGCTCACTCACTGAGCACTTTAAGAAGCATTTCCAGTTTGGTTTGAACTTCTCTTGAACAACAACCCCGATGGCTGGTGTATGACAGTTTACAGTTTAGTTAATGTCCTTGCTGTACAGCAGGCAGATTATCTTGGATACAATATGAGATCCAAATCAGTTCCTTGCCAAAGAATTTTAATCCAAAATTATACATTTTTGCAGAAGGAAATATAAATGACATGCTGTTTACGTCAGACACTGTGTTCAGCATTAAAATAGAAATCTCTGCCCAGCACCTCAAACCATCAATAAACCTGTCCTGAGCAATTCACTTCCATTCTTCTGATTGCTTTGACTTCACCTACCATCATGTTTCTGTGAAGAACAATGATGATCAAACTGGTCTGAAATATACACGATTGTCATTATTTTATTCCTCTCTATTCAAACCACTTTATTAAAGAAGTTTTATTTTCATCTCTGTCCGGTCATTTCTGAGTATTGCTCAAAATAGGTGTAATGCTGGTGAGTTGGCTGCATGCATGGATCTGGCTGTTCCTAAGGTCAGTTCTCTCTGAAGTCCCAGAGAGCTGCTGGGAGGTAACTCTGGGAAGGCTGAGAACCAGTCCTCTACCTCAGGGAGTTAGCAAGGAGGCAGAGGCCAACATGAGAAGGGTAAAATCAGGCAGAGCAGTTGTGATTGGAGACTCGGTAGTTAAGGGGACAGACAGGAGATTCTGTGGCTGCAACAGAGACACCAGGATGGTGTGTCACCTCAAGGGTGCCAGAGAAGTTGCAGAACATTTTCAATGGGAAGGATGAGCAGCCAGAATTCATGGTTCACATTGGCCTCAATGACATAGGTAGGAAGGGGAAGACGTCCTGCACACTGAGCATAAGGAGTTGGGCTGAGAAGCAGGACCACGAAGGTACTAAACTCTGGATTATTCCAAGTGCAACATGCTAGTCAGGGTAGCAATAGAAATATGAATGTGTGGCTGTGGAACTGGTGCACGGTACATGGGTTTCAGGTCAGTGGATCATTGGAACCTCTTCTGGGGCAGGGGTGACTTGTACAGGATGGATGGCTTGCACCATGTTTGTAGGGAAACCAATATCCTGGCTGGGAAGTTTGCTACTGCCAGTTGATGGTTGAAACTAGTTTGGAAGGGGAATGAGAAGCAGAGCACCAGATCAGAAAGTAAAGGGATTGAGAGGAAGGTAGATGTCACGATCAGTAAGAATAGGCAAGACCTGGTGTTGGATACCCATTAAGGCCAGATACTGACCTTTCAGTGGGAGAAAGGTTAAGGAATGACCTGGATGAAAAGGTAGATGGTGGGGATAGTAAGTATGCAAATGATGCTGTCAACAGTGTAGAAGATTGGCAAAGGGTACAGCGGGGTATAGACCAATTGCAGATATGATTGGAGAAATGGCAGACGGTGTTTAATCCAGCCAAATATGGAGTATTGCACTTCAAGAGATCAATGTAAAGGAACAATACACTGTTTTTGGCAAAACCCTTAGCAGTGTTGATATGCAGAAGAATCTCGGAGTCCAAGTTCATAGTTCCCTGAAAGTGGCCTCTTAGGCTGATAGGGTGGTAAGGAAGGAATATGGCATGTTTGCCTTTGTTAGTCAAGGAACTTAGTTCAAGAGTCAAGAGGGGGCAGCTTTATAAAACTCTAGTTAGGCTGCATGTGGAGTATTGCATTCAATTCCGGTCGCCCCATTCCAGGGGAAACAGGTTGAAGCTTTAGAGACGGTATACAAGAGGCTTACGAGGATGCTAACTGGATCAGAGGACATGTGCTATAAGGAGAGGTTGAACACACTTGGGTTGTTTTCCTTGTTGAGGCAGAGGCTGAGAAGAGATGAGATCAGATAGAATTTTATAAGTTTAAGAGTGACATAGATAATGTTCTCAGTCAGTATCCGATTTTTCCCGAGAGTTGAAATGTCTGATATCAGAGAGCATACATTTAAGGTCATATGGGGCAAGTTCATAGGAGATGTGCTGGCTGAGGTTTTTTGACACAGAGTGGTGGATGCCTGGAATGCACTGCTTAGGATCGTGGTGGAGATGAATATGACAGAGGCATCCAAAGACTCTTAGATAGGTGAATGAATTTGCAGGAAGTGGAAGGACATGGACATAGAGTAGGCAACAGGGATTAATTAATTGGGTATTTGATTCCTGATTTAATTAGTTCAGCATAGCATTATGAGCCATTATGACTCTAAAGGCCATTTCCTGTGTTGTACTGCTCTATGCTTTTTGTTCTGTGTTCTATGTTCTATTGAATTATTTGCAGTGGAGGGAGTCAGTCTCACATGGACTACAATTGTTTTGGGAATTTTATGAGACCCCAATTGGACTATTAAAAACACTCGAGATTCCTGAGCTGAAATTTGACACTCATGATGAAACTATTACATTTTAATTATTTAGCTTTCAAAATCCGATAATCATGGCCAAAGTCAGCATTTATTATCCATGAACACTTGCCCTTGGGAAGGTGGTTGATGAGTTACCTTCGTGAATTATCTCATTCCTGGTGGCGAAGCTATTACACAATGCTCTTGGGATTTAGAACCAATAACAATGAAGGATCGGCAATATTTTTCTAAGTCAGAATGGCGTGTGACATGGAGGAGAATGGGCAAATGATGGTCACGTAGTCATAGAGCCGTAGAGTCATATGGCACGACAATAGGCAAATGGTCCATGCCAACCAAGATGCCTATCTAAGCCGGTCCCATTTGCACTCATTTGGCCCATAAATTTCTAAATCTTCCTTCTGCATGTACCCATCTACTTTTTAAATGCTGTTAACGTA
Source organism: Hemitrygon akajei (assembly GCF_048418815.1). NCBI lineage: Eukaryota > Metazoa > Chordata > Chondrichthyes > Myliobatiformes > Dasyatidae > Hemitrygon > Hemitrygon akajei. The sequence continues at coordinate 140,413,360 of NC_133131.1, forward strand.
CCTACCTCAAATACTTCTTCTGGCAGCCTGTTCCTATACTGCCCACGCTCTGGCTGTGAATTTTCCCCTCAGGTTCTTACTAAATCTTCCTCAGTCCTGGGAAAAAGACTGTGCACATCCACCCTATCTAAGCTCCTCATAACTTATAAAACCTCTATAAGACCATTTTCTTATGGTTCAATGAATAAAATCGCAATATACTCAACCTCCCTCCATAACTCACTCAAGTCCTGGCAACATCCTCCTAAATCTCCTCTACATTCTTTACGGTTTAGTGGCATCTTTGCTGTATTAGGGCAATCAAAACTGAACACAATATTCCAGTTGTGGACTCGCAAGCATTTTGTGAAACTGTAACCCAACGTCCCAACTTCTATACCCAATGCCCTGCGGGCGATAGTATATTCAAAGATCTGTTAACCTGGTCCATATTGTTAGTAGAATTCACAGATTTGCGAGGTACTGCCAGAGGGACCAAGATGGTACATAATGCAGCTACTGTGTACTGTGTGTGGGGAGGGAATTCTTAGGGTGGTTGACTGGGTGCCAGTCAAGTGGGCTGCATTGTTGTTGAATGTGGAAAACTTCTTCATTGTTGTTGGAGCTGCACTGATCCAGGTGAGTGGAGAGTAATCCAGCGTTTTGCTTTGGGCTGTCAGGAGGTGAGTCTCTTGCTGCACGATACTCATTTCACAGTCAACCACATTAATACTCTTCCTCTATTCTACTAGATCTGACAAAGGGTCTTAGACCGAAGCATCGACTGTACTCTTTTCCATAGGTGCCGGCTGGCCTGCTGAGTTCCTTTAGCAGTTTGTCTGTGTTGCTTGGACTTGCAGATTCTGCAGATTCTCTTGTGTTTGTCATATTATTCCACCCATTGCTATAGAAAATTACAAGTAAGGAGAGTGGGAGCAAGCCACATAGATTATGATTGCCGTGGGAGTCCTATTTGGACATGTAAGCATATTCCAACATTTACCATCACCAGACAGGCACTGAGCGGACAAGCTGGACCACTGCCCTGATTTACAGGCTTTCTTGTTTTCTTGAACATCAGATAAGAAATAGACAACAAGCAGTTGAAAACAACCACCTGGTCATCATGGGCCCGACAACGTAGTTCTATGATATAATAAGTTAAAGAAGCAATGGGAAAAATCAGCCTGATATTTGTCTACTTTCTTACACAGTGGTACAGCACTTTGCTGCCTTTTGGCATTCAGCAGCCTGGATATGGATGGGGGAAATTTCACAAGAGCAAGGCAGAAGAATTGGATTTCTGCAGCTTGACCCCCAATATTCAGAATCCTGGATTAGCTTGGCTTTTGACCTTATATCCAAATTCAGAGAAGAGCAAATGTTAACACTGTCCCGTGTCTCAAAGGGACCTATAATGCCTCTTAGGACATGTAAGAAATCATGCTTTTTAATCCAGTGTATACAATAACTAAAACCAGATCATAAGTGAGAATAAAGAAACATTAGAATAACACATTTCTTGCCTATGCTCCTGGTCATTCACTTTCTTTGTATTAAGATCTACAGGAATGTGAGTTAATTGAAGGGAATAGAAGGCACTTGCTTGATAAATAATTATGTTCAAGGAAAGCAGCCCCACAGTGGTTTAAATATGACTCTAGAGCTCCACTGCTCTATCCTCATTAAACTTCATCACTTCCTCCGTCCCAAGGAGGGTGCATGCAGCTGTCTTTCAGACTCTTCAGGGTCTAATTATTGTGCCAGTGTTGTTCAGATGATTGGAGAACAAACTTATCCAGGACCAAAACCAATGAACGGACCTTCAGGAGATTATAAAATCAAAAATGAGAAACTACTGGAAATACTCATCAGGTCAATCCACATCTGGTGGAAGGGGAAAGCTTTACGACAAGGGCCCTTCATCAGGAGATGGCCATTTCTCACATGAGAGAAATTCTGCTTCAAGCATCCCCACCCGTCTATCACAACTCGTATCCCTGAAACTTTATCTCAGGATTAAGATGCCATCAGCACAGTGTCATAGAAACCTGGAGGGCTACAGCATGAAACAGGCCCTTCAGACCACTGAAACCACACAGACCATCGCACACCCATTGGGAATCACATAGACAGACCTTGCCAAATTGCATTCTGAAGGAATGTGATGGAACTGGTATAACTGTGAAAGAAGGGTCATTTATGAGAAGGTTATTTACGTGGGATGCAAAGCCTTGCTGCATCGGCGAGAAGCAAAGAAGAGAGCAGCAAGGCCTGATGTTGCAATTGATGTTAGGTGGGTGATGGCTGATAGCAGCCCTCCCCCCCTCACCCAATCCTGATGCAAGGTTTCAACCCGTAACATCGTCAGTTCCTCTGCCCTCTATGGGTGCTGCTTGACTCGCTTAGTTCCTCCAGCAGATTATTTGTTGTACTTCCCTGGGCCAGAGAGAACTTTCCCTTTCTGGTGCTACAGAATGAAAGAAAAACCTTGGGTCCCCTTCAACAAGACTACACTTGATGCTAATGAAGCCATGAACAAATGCATATTGACCAAGTCAGACCAAAAACAGCAATTCAACATCCTCTACCATTGTGTGTCCTGACCGTATAAAAGAGACTTGTGCATGACTCTGATAATTAATTAGGGGACCTACCGAACAACACCGAGGATGTAGTTATGTTGGGAATGGGGCAAGGCCAACTATTTTCCTGGAGTCAGGGCTACATTTCCACTAGCTTTGAGAAAAGATAGTTCAGTCCCAAATATCAGGCCTCCCCCATCTGGATCAATTCAGCCAAGAACTTAAGCTCTGGGCAAAAGACACCACCACACAGAGAAAGACATTTACCCTCATGGCTGTGTGATGTTTAAAATACATCATGCACTGGAAGGAGATTAATCCCCTATTAGTCCCAGCTCATTTATCAAGGCTGTCTTGCTTCAAATGGCCTGCTTGCATGTTCACCACACATAGCACACTGATATCATTCTCAGTTAATGTGGCCTCCAGCTGACCCCAGATTAGACTTCTTCAGCCTGAGTATTTAGTTATAGTCTTTCTAATTTAATGATTTCCAAGGCTGTATTTTTCAGTGCAGTATCAGAGGAGGAAGCAGCCTTTTCCAAAAGTTAATGATAAGAAAATAGGCCACCAGATAGAAAAGCAGCCCTACATCCTTCATGAAATGGAACGCCTATAGGTCTCATACGACCCAGCATAAATAATGCTCATGTGCTTGATGTCTCAGTGCAGACCATGGGCCTTGTTCTCTTTAAGGTATTTAAGCAGGACGAGCCAGAACATTTACAATAGAGATAAGTGGCTTATAACAACCAAGGCTCAAAGTAACATCACTTCTAAACATTTGTCTTGGACATGGCTTTTACTGCGAGGGAAGTTTCAACATAAACGATTAATGCACATGACCAGACTACATTTGCAAGGCAGGTTTGCTTTTCTCCAGAGACAAAGTACTTCTCCGATTATAATGTGGTTCAGTGTGGTTCCTCCCCAGCTGGAAATGTATGACAGTGCATCATCGCCTTCCTCATGATCTGCACTCCAGATCACTGTTGTAAAGCTACTTATTGAAACAACACCTCCCTGCTGCAACAGCAATCGATCTGAGTCATTTCCAAATTTTCTAATTGAGGTTGGTAAATATATGTCTTTGCCCCAAAGGATTTGGAGCAAAGACATACAAATGGAGTGAGGCAACTAATCAATGACTGAATAGTGGGGCAGGCAGAGTGACCCAGCAGTCCACATCTACTCCCAGCTTCTAACATCTCCAAATTTCTTCTCCATTGAGTCTGCTTTTATCGTTATGAGGAGAGAACTGAGAAAAATGATTTCGCTCAGTGAATGGAGAGGATCAAAGTCACTGCCTGAAAAGTGGACTCAGAAACTCTCACAATTTTTTAATAAATCCCCAGAAGAGCCTTAAACCACGGGATTATGGATCAAAAGCCAGCAAGTGAGATTAATCCAAGTTCAGTTTTGATAGGCATGCGACTGAAAGCTTCCTTCTGCACCATATCTTTCAGTGTTCCATGTTCTTAGCCTCCAGTTAGATGCCACATTAAAGTAAATGCATCTTCTGGTCAGTACTGGATCAAAGATATAAACTGAGATTTTGAGTGTGTTGGGATTCCCATTGCAATAGATTGACAGTATTTATCCACTTGATCGGGTTTATTTTACATATTTCAAATTAAATTTCAAATTCTTTTTAAATTAGCTTCATTTGTTCTGGGGTTAAAACAAATGGATTAGAATAACAAGATCCTTGTGTAATGTGACAAGATCCTTGTCTGATCAGACACTGGCAGGCTTTTTTTTTGGCTGGGAAACTTGGTGGATTTGCCTCAAGCCCTTCTGCCAAATATATTCTCCACAGCCAATTCAAGAAATGCCAGCAGCCCAGAGCTCTGTTACAGTGAAAAGGTCAAATAAGGCCTCATCAATTTCAGCATTCCCGCTGACAACTGGGAGCATTCTCTCTGCAAGAAATCGGACTGGGGAATTCAGTTAGGCTGGTGCAGTCAGCATGTAGGATTGGGAAGGGATCCAGACTGAAGCTGATGGATGAACCAGAAGGCAGAGTGTTGTCCAACTTTCATCTATCAATTGGTCTTGTGACTATTGTTGCAAATTCTGCCTCCCCTCACACATTGAACACTTCTCCATAACCATGCAAAGCACCATTGAACACTTGCCCCTAGGGGCAAGTCGACGTAATATGAACAAATTCATCCTGAAATTTAAGAAGGAGTGCCTAAAATCAGATGTATTGGTATTACAGTGGAATAAAGGGAATTACAGAGGCATGAGAGGGCAGTTGGCCAGAATAGATTGGAAAAGAACACTGGCAGGGATGATGGCAGAGGAGCAATGGCTGGAATTTCTGGAAATAATTGGGAAGGCACAGGATATATACATCCCAAAAAAGAAGAAGTATTCTAAAGAAAAGATGACAAAACCGTGGCTAACAAAAGAAGTCAAAGCCAACTTAAAAGACAAGGAGAGGGCATATAATAGAACAAAATGTAGTGGGAAGTTAGAGTAAACATGAGGAAATCTGCAGATGCTGGAAATTCAAGCAACACACACAAAATGCTGGTGGAACACAGCAGGCCAGGCAGCATCTATAGGGAGAAGCAATGTCGACGTTTCAGGCCGACATTGAAGGGTTCGAAGGGTCTTGGTCCGAAACGTCGACAGTGCTTCTCCCTATAGATGCTGCCTGGCCTGCTGTGTTCCACCAGCATTTTGTGTGTGTTGCTGGGAAGTTAAAGGATTGGGAAGCTTTCAAATACCAACAGAAGACAACTAAATGTCATTAAGAAGGTAAAGATGGAATAGAAAAGTAAGCTAACCAATAATATTAAGAGGATATCAAAAGTTTCCTCAGATACATAAAGTGTCAAAGAGAGGTGAGAGTGGATATTGGACCACTGGAACATGATGCTGGAGAGGTAGTAATGGGGGACAATGAAATGGCAGATGAACTGAATAAGTATTTTGCATCAGTCTTCACTGTGAAAGACTCAAGCAGTATGGTGGAAGTTCCAGGGTTCAGGGGCCATGAGGTGTGTGAAGCTACCACAACTAAAGAGAAGTTACCACAACTTGGGAAACTGAAAGGCATGAAGGTACTTAAATCACCTGGACCAGATGGTGTACTCCCCAGGATTCTGAAAGAGGTGGCTGAAGAGATTGTAGAGGCATTAGTAATGAACTTTCAGGAATCACTAGATTTTGGAATAGTTCTGGAAGATTGGAAAATTGCAAATGTCACCCCACTCTTCAAGAAGGGAGAGAGGCAGAAGAAAGGAAACTGTAGGCCAGTTATGCAGACCTCAATGTTGGAGTTGATTATTAAGGATATGGTCAAAGGGTACTTGGAGGGAAATAGTCAGCATGGTTTCCTCCAGGGAAAATCTTGCCTGACAAAGCTGTTGGAATTCTTTCAAGAAATAACCAGCAGGATAGACAAAGGAGATGTTGTGTAACTTGAATTTTCAGAAGACCTTTGATAAGGTGCCTCACATGAGGCTGCTTAACAAGCCACAAGCCAATGGTATTACAGGAAAGATTCTAGCATGGATAAAGCAGTGGCTGATTGGCAGGAGAGTGGGAGCAAAGGGAGCCTTTCCTAGTTGGCTGCTGGTGATCCACAGGGGCCTGAGTTGGAACCAATTCCTTTTATGTTGTATGTCAATGATTTGGGTGATTGAATTAACAGTGTTTTTACAAAGTTTGCAGACAATGTAAAGATAGGTAGAGGGGCAGGTATTTCTGAGAAAGTAGAGAGGCTACAGAAGGATTTAGACAGATTAGGAGAATGGGCAAAGAAGTGCCATATGAATACAAAGTCGGGAAGTGTATGGTCATGCAATTTGGTAGAGGAAATAAAACGATTGACGATTTTCTAAATGGAGAGAAAATACAAAAAAACTGCAGTGCAAAGGGACTTGGGAGACCTTGTGCAGGATTCCCTGAAGCTAATTTGCAGGTTGAGTCTGTGGTGAGGAAGGCAAATGCAATGCTAGCCTTCATTTCAAAAGAATATAAAAGCAAAAACGTAATGTTGAGACTTTATAAAACACTGGTGAGGCCTCACTTGGAGTATTGTGAGCAGGTTTGGCCCTCTTATCTTAGAAAGGACGTGCTGAATCTGGAAGGGGTCAAAAGGAGGTTCACAAAAATGATTCCAGGATTTAATGGCTGGTCATATGATGAGTATTTGATGGCTCCAGATCTGTATTCACTGGAATTCAGAAGAATGAGGGATGATCTCATTGAGACCTATCGAAAGTTGAAAGGCCTTGATAGAATGGATGTGGAGAGGATGTTTCCTACAGTGGGAGAGACTAAAACAAGAGGACACGACCTCACAATAGAGGGCATCCTTTTAGAACAGAGATGAGGAAGAACTTCTTCCGGCAGACAGTGGTGAATCTGTGGAATGCTTCGCCACTGGCAGCTGTGGAGGCAAAGTCTTTATGTATATTTAAGGCAGAGGTTGATAGATTCTTGATTGGTCAGGGTCTGAAGGCATATGGGGAGAAGGCAGGAGATTGGGTCTGAGGGGAAAATTGGATCAGCCATGATGAAAAGGTGGAGCACATTCAATGGGCCAAATGGCTTAATTTTGCTCCTACATCTTATGGTCTAACATCTCTTTCCACATATCCTTTCATCTTAAAGCCAGTAGGTTGTGAGTTTGAGTTGTTCTGAATTTGAATCTGCAAAGCACAGCATTATTAGTTATTTCATACTTAAATAAGATACTGACACAGTTTTTGATCTGGTGAAAGTAAATGAAAGTAACTGAAGAGCAAAACAGATCTCTCAATATCTTGGCCTATTTTTTCCTTAGTTAATAATATTAAAAACATAATCAATTATTTCCTCTTTGTAATTTGTAAGATATTGTTGTTTACAAAACGAAGGTCAAAATTACTTCATTAAAATGGAAATGCTAATTAGGCTTCCAAAAGAATCGATTGGATGAAAAGTTCCTGGGACATGACATAATCTGTTATTGGTAATTAGTTCCTGCAGCTGTCAGCATTTAGCCCAGCAGGTGTGATTTCTGTTACGGCTCTGAAAGGGACAATACAGCAAAACATATCCAGCCATTGGAAAGTGCTTTTTTTTAAGTTATTTGTATTTTAGGAGTTAGGCATGAATGGCAAGGACAGAAGTTATTGCTCAACCCTTAATTGTACTTGAGGAAGTGCTAGTCAGGTCAATCAAGAGTAACCCGCTATAATCCTGGCCTGTGTCTTATGAATGATGGAAAGTGTTCAGTGAATTGCTCAGCACAACGTGCCAACTTCACTTCTGCTATGACATCCATCTCTGAGATAGACATCATGATCTACTTGCATGGTAATTGCATTAATATAGCTGAGACTCCAAAGGGCAGGGACTAAGTGTGGTACTTCCGTGGCCACATGTAACTTGTCACTCATCATCATCATCAGCTCATGCCTAAGTATTGACTTTGCTGCAGGCAGGCAATGGAATGGTTCATTTTCAGAGGAGCTGAGAATGGAAACGAACACTGTTTAAACATCAGCAAAGACCTACACTTCTGATTTTATGATGGCAGGAAGGAGCTGAAAATGGTTGGGATAAGGACATACTCCTAGACCTAGTACAACAATGCACTGGGTCTGTGTGATTGACCTCCAGCAATCACAACCATCAACCTCTGTGTAATTTATGACTTCAACCAATGAGCATTGGCTACTGGTAGCAGCTCTACCGGAATTCATTGATGCCACACATAGTCAAATGCTGCCTTGATGTCAAAGACTTTTGCTCTCATTCACTTCAGGGACTGTGCTCTTTGATTTATGTTTGGATTGAAGCTGGGATGAAGTCTGTAATGGAGTGGGCTTGGAAAAACAAGGCACTGGGAAGCAAGTTTTTGTGAATGCATGACACCTAAAAGCACTTGTTGACTCCACCGCCACTTGGCTGATGATTCAGAATAGACTGACAAGGTGGTAATTAGCTAGTGTGGATTTGCCTGTTTTAATTTCTGAACTGGACATACCTAAGCAATTTTCTGTATAGCCAGGGACACAACAGTATATTGGTATGGATAACACAGTGCCATAGCAATGCTGGAAGACTGATGGAACAGTGCTGATTCCTTCCTTGAACAGCCATGACATGGTCTGAACCCAAGTATATCCAGCATTCAAAATCCTGAAGAAAGGTCTCAGCCCAAACCATTGACTGTTTATTCAGAAGGAAGACACAAGAGCAGCTGCGGATATCCTATCAGGATTTGCATTCCAAGGCAAGCATTAAGACACACAAAGTTCCTCTACTCTGGGTTAAGGCCAAGCAGCTGCAGAACACCATTGTGCTAGGAGCCATGCACGCAAACTTCTCGCAAGAACTATTAGTATTTCAAGACAAAGAAGCCCCTGGCTCATGCAGTGCACTTTCTATCATCTTGGTCATTATACTACTTATTTTTTAAATATATGTATTTCTTATTGTAATTTAAAGCCTTTGAATGGAAAATCCTACAGTAAGTGGTGGATACGACCGAGATCGTCATAGGTACAGCCCTGTCAACCATTGAGCACATCTACAAGAAAAGCTGTCGCAGGAAAGCGGCATCCATCATCAGGGACTCCCACCACCCAGAACATGCTGCCTTCTTACTGCTGCCATCGGGAAGAAGGTACAGGAGCCACGGGGCTCACCCCACCAGGTTCAGGAACAGTTACTACAACTCAACCATCAGACTCTTAAACCAAAAGGGATAACTTCACTTGCCCCATCATTGAAATGTTCCCCCAACCAATGGACTTACTTTTAAGAACTCTTCATCTCATGTTCTCAATATTTATTGCTTTATTTATTAATTATTATTTTTTTTGTATTTGTACAGTTTTGTTGTGTTCTGCACTCTGATTGAATGCACTAGTTGGGCAGTCTTTCATTGATTCTCTTATAGTTATTATTCTATAGATTTATTGAGAACGTCCACAAGAAAATGAATCCCAGGATTGAAGGTGGTGAGATAAATGTACTTTGATAATAAATTTACTCTAAACTTGGAACTTTAACAACTTTTTAATGTCTTGCACTGTACCTCTGCCACAATAAATTTCACGACATACAATATGTCAATGATAATAAGCCTGATTCTGATCCTAGCTCTGATTCCAACTTCTTGAACAATTAGAGAACTCGTACTCTAACTCAAGTTTGAGTCATACCCAGAATCTACCAACACCACATCTGCCAGTATTAACATGCGGCAGTTAGCATCGATCAGAGAATTTAATGGACCAACCACATCAAATTTATGATAGTGAGACCAATGACAGGTTGAGTATTCTGTAATGAGTATTTCACATCCTCACTGCCCTGTTACCCTTTAACTATCTAGCAGGCCCATTTCAGGACAACTCCAACTTGCTTGAAAGAGTGAAGCAATCAGCACTCAGCCCCAACCCTAACCTGTTCGGAATGCTATCTACTACCAGAAATCTGCTTTCATTCCATTTTTGGTACACCATGGTTATACACAATGCTTTGTAGCAACTTACCAAGTCTTCTTTGATAGCACCTCCCAACCCTGCAGCCTTGACCAGAAAGAAGCAGAAGAGCAGGGAGAACAACATACTGGGAGCTCCAGCCTGACTCAGATGGTCCTGATCTGGAAACATACTGCTGTTCATTCCTTGTCGCTGGGATTAAATTCGTGAAGTTCCTACCCAACAACACTCAGTGAGTACCATGACCCCAGGAGCTACAGAAGTTCACACTGCCTTCACACCTCCATCATAACATGTGGTACCATGAGAAAAGTGGCATACTCAGATGTAGTCTAGCAGATCAAACCTGGGCATCCGTGAGGGTCTGTGAGTGGTCAGCAGCAGCAGACCTCCACAGTCTGTACCTTCATGGACCTTGAATCTACTGGCTGCCATCAAACCAAGGAGCAACTGTGGTATGGTGAGAAATGCAGGAGGGTTTGACAGGAGCAGGATCAGTACACATGGATATGAAGTACCAGCCTTGCAAAGCAGCAACACACAGCTTCATGCACGTTGAGTGTACCACCAGACTGAAGGACAGCCTCTATCCCGCTTTTATAAGACTACTGAACGATCCCCCAATATGATAAGAATAAACTCTTGACCTCACAGTCTACCTTGTCATGAACTCGCACATTACTATCTACCTACTCTGTACTTCATCTGTAACTGTGACATCGTTCTGCAATTCTGTATTTTTCCCCTTATGCCTCCTCAATGCACTGATGTGATGAAATTATCTGCATGCATAACAAAGTCCAATGCAATTTTAATTTAGTCGCAGTCAATATCGGGAATGCATTCAGCATTATTGCCCCACAGACCTCGGTGAACAAACTCCTCATCCCTGGTCTAAATATGCAACTGTGCAATTGGGTGCATGACTTCTTAACAATCAGATCTCAGATCGTCAGGATGCTCCACCACCCCTCCCACCTCGTCATCCTCAACATGGATGCCAATGCAGGGCTGTATACGGAGCCCATTTCCGTACATTGTGCTCACGCACGACCAAATCACATTGCTAAGTTTGCCGAGGTGGGGCTCATCACCAACAATGTCGTGATGGCCTACAGACAGGAGGTGGAAGAGCTTGGGGCCTGGTGTCAGGCAAATAACCTCTCCCTTAATGTCAACAAGCCAAAGGTGGTGGTTATAGGCTTTGGGAGAACTCACATCGACAGCACAGCAGTGGAATCTGCCAGCATTTTCAAACTCCTGGGTATGCATATCTTGCACAGACCCAGAATGCATCTCACTCAATCAAGAAAGCTTACCAATGCCACTTCTTTCTGAGGAAGCTAAAGACACCTGGATTAATATCACCAGTACTCACGTCATTTTACAGATGAGCAAGAGAGAGCTCCCTAACAAGCTGCATCACTGTCTGGTACAGAAACTGCCCTGCCGTGGACAGGAAGGCTTTACAATGGATAGTGAAAATTGCACAAAACATCACCAGCACCAGCCTACCCACTTTCAAGAACATTAATACAGAAAGGTGTCGGAAAAGAGCCAGTAACACCATGAAGGTTCCCACCCACCCTGCTCGTGGACTGTTCATCCCACTTCCATCAGGGAGGAGGTTACACAGCATCCAGGCCAGGACCACAAGACTCAGAAACAGTTACTTTCCCCAAGCAGTAAGGCTGGTCAACACTCCACCCACTCACCCATCCCTCCACACCCCCATCCGCCACCACTTTAACATTTCCTGCCATTCATCTTACGTACAGTCACACCTGTGACTAGCGTCACTTTATCGACATACAGTCAATCTCTATGTAAGCTATCTTAATGTATTTATATTTATTGTGTTTTTTGACTATTATTGTGTTCTTTATCTTATTGTGGTTTTTTTCTGCTGCATCAGATCCAGAATAACAGTAATTCCATTCTCCTTTTCACTTGTGTGCTGGGAATGACATTAAACAATGTTGAATGTCGAATCATGAATCTTAATGCTGTTCTTTCATCCTCCTCCATATCTGTGCTTCTAACTTTCACTGATTATACTTTAAGTATGACCTATCCAAGTGACCCACCCCCTTTTCACCTAAATTCCACTCTTTGGTCACTTCTTATTGGATATCCTCCTTAGGTACTGCTCTGATGCTTTCCCTGAGCTGCAGTCAGCCACCCCCTCCTCATTTTCACACCATGCCCCTCATCCCTGAGACTTCTACGCCCCAGAACAGCGAGCTGCCAGTCACGCTCTTCCATCAACCACGTTTCCACAAATACAGCAGTTTAATCATCCCTTATGCTGAAACTCATTTATCTCATCCGTGACAACGGCAAGACCCCGCGTGCTGATTTCTAAGGAAAAGGCTGAAGAATTCACAACCATATGCAGCCAGGAGAATTGATAGAATGGTTCAGTTTGGCTTCCAATCCAAACTGATCACAGCAGGTAGCTTTCAGCCAACTTAGTTCCCTCATAATACGTCAAAAAGCTGATAAAGCAAAGGCTATTGGACCAAACAATATCATAACAGTTGTATTACTGTATCTGCTCCAGAACGAGCAGCGTCTCTTATCAAGCGGTTCTAGTACAGTCACAGTTACAACCCTGGCATCAAGCTGGAGAATTGTCCATATGTTCCCAAAAAACCCACAAATATGTCAATTTAAGATATTACTGCCCAGTCAGTCAGGCAAATCAGCAATATAACCAAGGCATCTTTAAACACCTTAACTATGGTTTTCAACCTCCTCATTCTCTGTCAATGGTCTGGTATTACAGAGCCTAGAATCCCACTCTAGGTTGTTACAAGAATAAGAAGTGAATTAAAATTGAGACACTCAGTCTCCTCAAGAGCTTCTATTGACTTCTACCCCCCCCCCCACCTGTTCAGTGTGAACTGCTGCACCACTCTTGAGTAAAACCAAAAGTTACAGCCAGGATTAATATTTAAGCTGATTTTACTTCATGCAACTTTTGTAGATTAAGAATTCTCAACAACTCTGTATTATTTTCCGTAAAATGTATTACATTCCTTCACTTTTGATTAATCCTAATGCTACAAACAATTGCTTGACTGATGGAAAATCACATGGTACCCTTGATTACCTGGGTCTGTATGAGAGCCATTGCTTCGCTTTATATTCCACACTGTGAAACGAAATGGATTTCACAGATGCTTATTGCACAGCAACTCATCCAGAGCAAAAAGGCAGAAAATTACTATTGAGTAACGTAAAGCTTGACGAGCAGAGCCAAACCAAATAGCAGAAGCTGCAGATGGCCAGGAATGTGAAGTAATGTAATAATAATGTATGATTTTACAAGCAGACTGCAACAAATACAACGTTTTGTGAGACCCAGCGTGAAGGCTCTCCAAGCCAGAACATGGAGTGGGACAAAGCGTTATTCTGGCCAAGCGATGCTGGCTGACACCTGACAAAACCAGCTTCTCCAAATATCAATCAAAGAAGCTAACAGCGTCCCCACCATTGAACTTTTCGTGAGAGGCAGCCACAGAGATTGGAGTTAAAATATTTTACAACGAAAGAAAAGCAGATTTAAGTATGTTTTTTAAATTCTGAAATTGGGCAAATAAAATCTGATTGGTTCAATGTAAAAAGACACATCTGTTCTTAGTGGTAACCTTTCCGTATATATTCCTCGAAATATTATACCTAGCTATATACGTACGTGCAGTTAAACTCAAACTCAGGCACACTCAGACTGCGAAAGATGAATTTAGGACGGTGGTCAGGAACGTGAGAGTTCATTGACTTGAAATGTTAACTCTCTCACTCTCCACAGATGGCACTTCACTTGCTGAGTATCTGCTGTGTTTACCTGAAATCTGAGATAACAGGAGACCAGCAGTCCACGGAGATTAGATAGGAAGAGGAGATGTGCTGCTTTTGCTGTGTGATCGGAGAAGGTCAACAGAGGTTTGGATATACAGGACTCCATAGTGGGCAGAGAGTAAACAATAGGGAAATGGAATAATTAAGCCTGGAGGTAATAAAAATAAAGGCAGAGCATTTTTGTAAAAGCTAGCTTTAGGGAGGGGCAAAGGTCACCAAATTTACAGAACATTATCCAGTTATCTATTATCAATCAACTGATAATAGATTGATTATCAGTGGCACGTTAAAGAGATAAACATTAAATGCTTAGAGAGCACACAGATGTCAAGAGAATGGAACTCACTGGATCTAAGCACTGAGGGATGCTTAACATTATCCTTATTTAATACATATCCTTTGCTGCATTAATGGAAATGTTTAGGATGGCAGCTGAGGCCCAACCTTTTCCTGGACTGTGGGGTCTTAATTCAGGATCAAAGGTCAGGATCTGGTGATGTCAGTCAGGTTGTGATGCTTTTTCAACTTGTTTGTTCACAAGAGCAGAAACCACAGGAAGAGGAGAGGTGGGCTTTGTCCGAATGGAGAGCCAAAGAGATCGCCAAGTTTTCCTGCATGGCATGATAAACAGAGGTATTCTTAGTTATACTTTCTTATAGAACAGGCAGCCAATCCACCGTCAATTCTTCGCCAAGTCTCGGAGCAATACCGATTTTTACAGATGCACCCCAGAAAGCATCCTTCCCAAATGCATCGTGGCTCAGTATTGCAACTAACCCGCACAAGACCGTGTTGGAAACCAGCCTGCCCTCTGTAGACTTTTCACTGCCGCAGCAAAGCAACCAGTGTAATCAAAGACCCCAACCACCCCTGACGTTCACTATTCCTCATGCCTGTCGGGAGAAGAGACAAAAGCCTGAACGCAGAGACAGGATAGCTTTCTGCCGCTCTTATAAGACTAATGAATGTTGTAGTATAATAGAGTAGACTACTGACCTCACAATCTACTTCATTCTGACCTTCTACCTTACCTTATAGTCTACCTGGACTGTATTTTCTGTGTAACTTTAAGACTTGCAATCTGTTAATATTTTACCTTGTACTATCTCAGTGCACTGCTTACTCATTTCAAGAAGTGACTTCTCTTAAAAAGATGTCCTCACAGACTAATGGGCAGGAAAAGACGATATGCTATTTCTCCCTGAATTCTAGATAAGTGTAGAGAGTAATATTGATGTACAAGTATAGCTTTAATCCAAGCTTGCAGATGACACTAAATTAGGAGAAAGAATATGTGGTGAAAATGGGTATCAGAAATTACAATGCATCATGGAGAGATTGAGCAGATGAACATAATTGTGGCAGAAGAAACTCAAGGTAAAGAATTGTGAGTTCATCCACTTTTGAGCTGTGGTGAACTACATATACTTGTCCGGATACGCCCCCTGCTGACTGCTCCTGTGGCTCCTCCCACAGACCCCGGTATAAAGGCGATTGAGGCCTAAGCCCGGCTCTCAGTCTCCAGGACGTAGTATGGTGGTCAACCACTGCTCGTTCCTTCTTCCAGTCAATAAAAGCCGATATCTTGCCTTTACATCTCAGAGAGAGTTATTGATGGTGCATCATGAACAAAGTAAGACAATTTGATTCTAAGTGCTGAGACCCTAGAAACCATACAACCATATATTCAAAACCGTAAAGGGTCTTGAATGGCAGAAACACAAATGATGTACAGGAACAAAATATTAATTTAATGGAATGTTAACCATTAATCCAAGTGGTTCAGTGAGGAGGAAGTTCAGCTTCAGTTGTACAGAGTTTTGTCATACCTCATCCAGAGTCTCCAGTTTGGTTCTGAATTCCACTAGAAGAATATGTAGAGCCTTAAGCCAAAGTAGCATAAGTTTACTGAAATGATACAACGTTAAAAAGGTAAGTTTTGTGGATGAGTTGTAGAATCTGAGTTTATTCCATCACAAATGGGGACAATTTTTATGGTGAGAGCTGAACGAATTGGGAATCAAATCTATAAACTTCACTTCACTCAAGTCACATAAAGTAAGAGGAATTCTCTCCCTAGGGGGTGAATGCTAGGCTATTTGAAGTTTTCAAGACCAAGATTAACAGATGAGGTAATCAGAGGATCTTGATCAAAGCTACATAATGAGATTAAGGTGCAATTCAGCTTTGATCTAATTTAATAGGCTCAAGGGGATGAATGCCTCACTCCTGTACCTATGTTCCATCGTCTTCACTCCTCTAACTTTGTTCAGTTCACCTTCAAAGATTTATTATTAGCTTATTTCTTTATATTTCATCACTGTAACTTTGATTGTAACTTCCGATATTAATGAAATGAAGAGAAATGTTTTCAATATTAGAACTAAATAGTATTAATATGTAGCTATGTGTAACAAGATAATATTCATCAGAACAGATCTAAACATTTTTTCAATCTGTATTTTTTCTGTCTATTGAACTTCAGCTAATTATTGCATAATACCAAAGATTCATTATGGTTGTAATTCAAAGAGAGTAACTAGAGGAAATTTAACATTGTATCTCCAAATATCACTGCTTCCATTACTTGTCAATTCTAGGAATGTCTGAAATTGGAAATGGTCAAATATGACTTTCTAATGTATGAACATATTCCAAATCATAAATTTAATGAAAGAGCATAGCTATAAACTTTTGATTGAAATGTTCAGAACTTTTTAGTGGAGGTGTTATAAGAAGTATTTTTGCATCATTAAAATTCTCACATGCTCCGGGAAGTGTTTGTGACTATATGATGTGTATCTTACTAAACATACACAAACTACCTCACATGGGCACTTGTGTTTGCAAATCTTTGATGATATTTTAGTTCACATGGTCTGAGCCAACTGTGTGGAACAATTCATGTGTTGCTCTCACAGTTGCCTTTTTGGCCCCCATGGGTCGCACACTGGAGCTGCTGGCTCACAGTGCCAAAGAAGTAGGTTCAGTGCTGACATCTAGAGCAGTGCGATGTTTGCACATTCTCCCTGTGACCCAGGTTTCATCCATGTTTCCACCCACATTCTAAAGGTTGCAGGTTGATAAGTTATCTGGCCATTGTAAAGTGCCCCTAGTGTGTGGGTGAGTGGTAGTGTCTGGGAAGATGATGAAAATGTGAAATTAACGTAGGATTGGTGTAAATGAGTTAATGGTCAGCATCGACTTGGTGGGTCAAAAGGCCTTTTTCCATGTTGTACCTTTCTTTGTCTCTATGAACATGAACAGCTTTCATTTTCTATTCTGAGTGAAAAGTAGTATTTAAACAACTGAATTAATACTATAGAAGTATAACAAACAAGATTACCATGCAGCTTTACAGCACCTCAAACATATTTTATATTGCACCCAAACTGACAACTGTTCCTTTGACTAGCTTTGGTTGACATTACATACAAGCCTAATCTTTTTATCCCAGAAGCTTTTGTACCTGCACAGGGGTACTAATTGAACCGTGAGCATATATACAATTATGAAAGCATCCTCTGTGGCTAACTGAAATTAGTGTAGAAATCAATGAAGTGGCAGTCTCTGACAAAAAAGACACGTTTTGTCTTTAGTCACAGATCCAGCCTGAGTCATTGCACAGTCCCATATCTGGAATAGACAAGAGACAGTAGGTGCAGGAGTAGGCCATTCGGCCCTTCTAGCCAGCACTGCCATTCACTGTGATCATGGCTGATCATACACAATCAGTACCCCGTTCCTGCCCTCTCCCCATATCCCTTGACCCCGCTATCTATAAGAGCTCTATCTAACTCTCTCTTGAATGCATCCAGAGACTTGGCCTCCACTGCCTTCTGGGGCAGAGCATTCCACATATCCACCACTCTCTGGGTGAAAAAGTTTTTCCGCATCTCTGTTCTAAATGGCCTACCCCTTATTCTTAAACTGTGGCCTCTGGTTCTGGACTCACCCATCAGTGGGAACATGCTTCCTGCCTCCAGCGTGTCCAATCCCTTAATAATCTTATATGTTTCAATCAGATCCCCTCTCATCCTTCTAAATTCCAGTGTATACAAGCCCAGTCGCTCCAATCTTTCAACATATGACAGTCCCGCCATTCCGGGAATTAACCTTGTGAACCTACGCTGCACTCCCTCAATTGCAAGAATGTCCTTCCTCAAATTTGGAGACCAAAACTGCACACAATACTCCAAGTGGGGTCTCACCAGGGCCCTGTACAGCTGCAGAAGGACCTCTTTATTCCTATACTCAATTCCTGTTGTTATAAGGGCCAGCATGCCATTAGCTTTCTTCACTGCCTGCTGTACCTGCATGCTTGCTTGCTTTCATTGACTGATGTACAAGAACACCTAGATCTCGTTGTACTTCCCCTTTTCCTAACTTGACTCCATTTAGATAGTAATCTGCCTTCCTGTTCTTGCCACCAAAGTGGATAACCTCACATTTATCCACATTAAACTGCATCTGCCATATATTTGCCCACTCACCCAACCTGTCCAAGTCACCCTGCATTCTCATAACATCCTCATGACATTTCACACTGCCACCCAGCTTTGTGTCATCGGCAAATTTGCTAATGTTACTTTTAATCCCTTCATCTAAATCATTAATGTATATTGTAAACAGCTGCAGTCCCAGCACCGAACCTTGCGGTACCCCACTGGTCACAGCCTGCCATTCCGAAAGGGACCCGTTAATTGCTACTCTTTGTTTCCTGTCAGCCAGCCAATTTTCAATCCATGTCAGTACTCTGCCCTCAATACCATGTGCCCTAATTTTGCCCACTAATCTCCTATGTGTGACTTTATCAAAAGCTTTCTGGAAGTCCAGGTACACTACATCCACTGGCTCTCCCTTGTCCATTTTCATAGTTACATCCTCAAAAAGCTCCAGAAGATTAGTCAAGTATGATTTTCCCCTCATAAATCCATGCTGACTTGGACTGATCCTTCTACTGCTATCCAAATGTGTCGTAATTTCCTCTTTTATAATTGACTCCAGCATCTTTCCCACCACTGACGTCAGGCTAACCGGTCTATAATTTCCTGGTTTCTCTCTCCCTCCTTTCTTGAAAAGTGGGACAACATTAGCCACCCTCCAATCAGCAGGAACTGTTCCTGAATCTATAGAACCTCGGAAAATGATTACTAATGCGTCCACGATTTCTAGAGCCACCTCTTTAAGTACCCTGGGATGCAGACCATCAGGTCCCAGGGACTTATCAGCCTTCAGACTCAACAGTCTATCCAACACCGTTTCTTGCCTAATATAAATTTCCTTCAGTTCATCCTTTACCCTAGTTCCTTTGGCCACTAACCCTCTACAGGACTGTCTTCCCTGGAACTTGTTCAACAATGGTACCTAATGATGTGGCATGTCTTCAAAAGAAAAGAATTAGCTTAATGGTGATATCAACATCACTTCCCTCATTCTCAGAGATGCCACAGTGTAAAGCAGGTTGACCACAGTGGAGATCAGCATGGTAGGAGTGTGAACAGGGGACTTTAAGTGATTGTTGTGCAGAAGCAAGTGAAGGTGGGAATGGATCTTCTCCAATTCCTTCTTAGTTGTCATTTCCCATCAGGAGGAATGTAGTTCAGGACTGGTTGGAGTCAAATGAGATAGATCCAGATAGTGTATACCATCAAATGTGGCTGCACAGTAAACAAGAGTGAAAATCCCTTTCCTAATCCAAAAAGCCAAGCCCAAAGTAATGCTTGGTTCCTCTCCTAACTCTGACTCCAGAGCATTAATTGAACCAGAGACATTACTGGGGTGATTTGCTCCAATAATGGGTAGGGCAATTTTCGAATGAGAGTTCTGAGAACCATTCTTAGTGACTGTTCTCTACATGTTCATGAATGTTGTAAAGTCAAACATGCACTTCCACAAGAAGATACATCTGCTTTAAATTCCTTCTGTTGTTATGTTGCTTCTTTGTCAAAAACATCTGGAAATTTGTCTTTGAACTCATTCCCCCTTCCTTTTGTGTTTACTTCCTGCCAGTTTGTTGCTGGTGTCTCACAGCCAGGCTGCAAATAATTCCAAGTGATTAAGTTTTTCTCTTCTGGGACTAAAGTCTCACACCCTATCTTTGAGTTGAATAGGAGAGGTTCCAATTTCTAATGCCAAATTGAGCCACTCTGATTACAGGCTAAGGATCATTTCAAGATTTTGCTTTTGATGTGCATATGTTATATCTTTAAAAATCTCTGTGTTATTTTATTGCTGGCTCTTTAAATACTCAGCACATCTTGCAAAAACAGCCGCAGGTGATGGTCTCGCCTGCAATGGTTTACCATGTGCAGTTTGTCTGGAGTGCTAATAAGTTCAAACTGTTCTGGATGCACTCAGTCAAAAACAGTAAGCTGCCCATCTCCTACAGTAAAGAGGAAAATCAAATGATAGTTTGCTGTAGGCGACTTCAGACAGACTGTAAATTTGATGAAAAGGCAGAGGATCATAAAAACATCATATAAAGACTGAATTACTCTTTTGTTGTTTTTTTTTAAAAATCTGCAATATCCTAATTCTGAATTTCTCTTTCTCCAAGCTAGTGTTGGTGCTGGCTTTGAAATGTAAACTGTGATTCCACTTATCAGAGGAGTGAGTTAAGAATGGGTAATTGATGTGTATTGCACAATAATGCATTGAGAATATCTGTATCCAGCACCAACTCCATACATTATATCGATCTAAACACATGCTTTGCAGGTTAGTCAGTTATACTGTACATATGCTACATTGCAGATGGGCACTTTTCTTGTACTGAATCTAGCCTTAAATTCCACACATGCCTTTGATTTACTTGAGAACACAGGAGTATGTTATCTTAGTGCTCTGGAATTTTCCACCATTACTTAGAATGTTGGCTTAGACATAATTGGACGAAGGAGAGCAGACTCTCAAAGTCGAATTGTGAGCAAGGGACTGCTTACATTGAGGTTTTTAACTGTTCTTTCCAACAGGCTCAAAAGAATCACATCACTACGACAACTTTAACCCACCCTTCAGTCCTCTTCCCTAACACTTGGACCTCCCTCCCCCCCCCCCCCTCCCCAAACCCTTCCCTAGTGCTTAAAGGCTGCAGTGTTCAGTATCAGTTTCTGTCAAATGCAGGCTTGGGATTTGTATGATGCACAACAGATAACGGCTGGGAGAACTTGCTCCAGCTGCTGCTGCCCCATCTGTGGAAGGAAGCAAGCAGTCATGGCTCCTAGTTTCATGTGAGGTAAGGCCTTGCTTATATCTGGTGCTCCTAATTGCACTCACATATGTTAATTGCTAAGTACACTGAAGATTTAAATAGGAGGGAAGCTCTCAGGTGTCCAGGGTTATTGACGTATCTCTGGATGGGCTGGCCTTTGAGTAGCCAGAACTGGTAAACAGATTCACAGCCCTACTGTGCTGGAACTCGAAATAATCACCTCATCAGGCATGTCACGCTGTGATTGGAGCAGTGCTAGATACACTCATGATTTGCTAATACAGTGATGAAAGAGTCGGCTGCCTTTGTCTGTGTGACAACCTCTGGTACTAATTGCAGTGAAGAAGCTCCATGGTAACAATTTCTTAATGTTGTTGTGTCTGTAACTTGTGAGTGTGTGAATGTAGTCTTCACTTACTGCTTCCAACATGTTCTTTCCCAGAGAATAAGATGGACATGGCTAATTATGATGCTTCAACATGCAGAATTATTGTTCCTTTATTCCTCTCCTTTTTTTCCCAATTCATTGAACATTTTGAGTTAATTATCTTGGCTCCCCCAGTGGCTGGCTGGGTCTAGGTGTCCTCTGGTGAGGTTCTCAGCCATCAGGAAAGCCACAGATTTCATCTTCTTAGGCAGTTGATCTCAGTGGGAGATGGCAATATGTTGGGGCAGTGTGGGGGAGAGGGGATGGAATACAGAGGTTATAAAATTCCATGCCTCTAAAAAGGGGAACCACGATTAGTCATGGTTCCTAAACTTTTGTCTATTCTTCAACTGTCTTACCCTTTCCAGCAATACAGTAACAAGCTCATTTATCTCACATAGTTCAGCAGAGACAGGCCTTTCAGTGCAGTGCCCCAATGTTGTCCATTATATTAATCCCAAATGTTGACAAACACATCACCACTACTTGGTATAAGCCGCTGTCAACAACTCTCCAGAGCCCTCTCTCCTGGGCCAGTCAGTCAAGTTATCCCCAGATGTGGTCCATCTTTAAGGATCCCTCTTCTCCAAGGGATGAGGTCTTTGGAGCTTCTGTTGGCATTTCTATAGCGCCGGGTTGCAGGATGGGGTTGCAAGCCCCATGTCCAACCCTCCTCCTTTTGCAGGCAGACTTGGGACCATCCATGGCAAAGTTACTAATTCCAATTGCCTGAGTTAATTCCATATCCTTCTGCGCCTTCCCCATTCAAGTACCTGCCCTGATGCCTCTTTAACATTTTTACTGCCCCTCCACCAATTCTTCTGGCAGTTCATTCCAGATACCAACTGCTCTTTAGAGGAAAATCTTATCCCTCAGGTCTTTGTTATATGGATGGATGGATTCCCTTGAGATAGATGGGGCATCTAAGTTAGCATGGAGCAGGGCCTATTTCTATGCTGTATGACTCTATAATTCTTTGACTCTAAACTCTCAGTCCAGATGAAGGACCTTACCTGAAACACTAACTATCCACTTCTGTTCACTGCCTGACTGGTGTTTCTCCAATATCTTATTTTCTCTTCCTTTAACCATTTTCCTTTCACCTTAAATCTGTGTCCTCTAGTTTTAGATATCCCTTGATTATTGCTAAAATATGAATGATAACTCATCATGAACATTAAAATCAAAGGATGTTATTGAATGACGTAGGCTAAAAATATTAGAGGGGACTCAACCTGCGATGCATTTTAAATATCATAATATGTTGTTTCTCTCATGTCATTTGCCCCTTGATTATCCCAATGGAATGCTTTAACTTTAAAACCAGAAACTACCACATGAGGCCTATCGACCTGTGTAAAGAGAGCGAGGGATTAGTTCATGTTTCAGGTGGGGGGTCCCTTTGACAGTTCTGATATAACGCCATGAATGGAGAGGGTAATCTTCAGCACATGAATGGACTCGCTGTCAACAGACCCAGAAATATCACGAGTAACATGTGAAACATGTGGCCCACAGTAATCCAGAGTGATGTCATTTATTTGACTACACACCAGGGACTGATCAGTTCCAGTGATAAAAATCCTCCGATCTCCCTGTTGGTACAAAACACAAGAAGCACCAAGATTTCGGGTGCTGACAACCATGACGGCTTTTTCAAATGCTGACCAGCTGAAGCATCCTGTTTTACACTTTGTGTTAACAGCATGCACAAGTTTGTCCTGCTTCTGAATATTTTTTTAAATTCCAGAAAATGAGTAGGTATTTTATAATACTTAGTAACTAGACTTCCTGAATGGTGTAAGGATATAATGGATATGTTGTCCTTGGAGGGATTTTGGATGAGCTTCCGTGAATGATTTAAGCTGGAATTCAGATACTAATTTGAGAAACAAACCAAGAAAGACAGACCCACTGAGGTTCGATTGGCTCCTCGTTGCCCAAACTATGTATTTGAATTGAGTCTTTCGTGTCCCCCCTCTAACCGGGTTGTAGTTTGCGATAGTTTCCAATCTGCTTTGATAGGTGGACACAAGCTCATCATGGAACTGATGTCTTCGGGCAGCCTGGAATTTCTATCCTCGCTATCAGCCACACCGTCAATGATTCACTGTTAATTTTAGGCATGAACTGTAATCATCCCTGGCGATGATCTATGCAAGTTAGCTTTTATCTCGTTTTATCCTCATTAATAGTTTAAATAACCTAACAGAAACAGAACCTTCCTCTGTCAGCCTAGAGAATGGGTTTCACTCCTCTTAGTCCAGTATATAACGTTAACACTCAGATGGAGTCTTTAAAAATTGTAAATTTAGACAAAATGTTAGAAGCACCCCAGAACTGTGTTCTGAAACAGGACTTGCATGACTCCTGTTGGTGACAGAGTCTGCTACATAATCAGTCCCACCGTATTTTCAGTGAGCTATTTATGTTAGAGCCCCAGCTCACCAAATAGATGTACAATGAAAGATGCATTATTTCAAAGAAGGGCAGGTAAATTATTCCTGATCAATCGTTTCCTCATGGAGCATTACCAAGAGAATATCACCGTTTCCTTACCGTATTTAACGTTTGCAGCAATTTGTTTATGCAAATTTGTTGCTGCTTTACTAAAGGATGATTACTATGATCGGTCACGTGGGCCACAGGTACAATTATTTTTTATTAATGCTTGTGATGTTTGACAATTTCCGTAAATTGTGCTTCTAGCGTAGGTGTAACTAGCTGGAGCTCTGTATTATGTGGCAGATTTTGCAAGAGTCTCAATTCCTTGGTTGCTGCTGCCACTGAATTTTCATTGTTCTCTTTGTACAGAGCTGTTTACAATCACGCATATGCTTCCCTTATATTTATTCTCCCTTTGTCAATTTTTCCATGATTTTGAGCACATTAACAATGACTGCTCCACAATCGCACTCAAACTTTCCATGAGGAAACCCTAGTTCAGGAGATTACACTTCCAAAAATGTTTCATTGGCTGCAAAGCAATTTGTGGCATCCTGCAATCCAGAAAAGTATTCCACAGATGTGATTTTTTTTTTTAAAAAACTTCCATAAGATCATCTTTCAGTTGTCTGTTTCAAGGTACTAAAAAGTACAACTTTTTCCAGCTCTTCTCCCTGACTCTGAGCTCAACAACTAAGCTTTCATAACCATCTAATGAAAAGAAATGCAGAAAAGAAGGGAGAAAATTTGCCTTGAACTCAGTCGGAAATAAGCCATCCTCTAATCTCAGATGGTAAACTGTAAATCAGATTGTTGAAAGCTGTTGATTTAGTGCTCGGTATTACAAAAAAAAGTTCAACATGAATCACATT
The DNA here is from genome assembly GCF_048418815.1 of Hemitrygon akajei. Taxonomy (NCBI): domain Eukaryota; kingdom Metazoa; phylum Chordata; class Chondrichthyes; order Myliobatiformes; family Dasyatidae; genus Hemitrygon; species Hemitrygon akajei. The sequence continues at coordinate 140,438,202 of NC_133131.1, forward strand.
AGCTTTTTGAGTCACTCTAGAAAATTGACTCAGCTTTCCTCCGCATGAGCCTCGCCTACATGCCCACTGGAATTTCTGCCTCATTTGGATCACTGAGGAAGAGATTAGTGCAACCTAACCCCCCAACCCTCTCCTCCAATGCTCCTGGGATAATGAGGCCTTCACAACAGTGCACCAGATTAGGTGTAACACACAGAGAAAATACTGGAGGAATTTAGCAAGATGGGCAGCATCTATGGAGGGAAATGAACAGCTGACCCTTCATCAAGACTGAAGATCCATACTCGCCTCTTAGGACAGGGCTCCCGTAGCACCCAGCATCTCAATCCCCACCGACGGATCTCACAATCAGTCTCCTCTCCACCTCTATTACACAGTTGCTGGTGCCTGTCACTACCACTGCACACCTTGGAGCCCAGCAGAATGTGTTTCCTGATTCAATACCACAACCCCAAGCGGGCAAAGCTGTTTCTCAATGTGTTTGTCTTTAAACTGTCTCACAATCTTAGAATCATGGAATCTTATAGCACAGAAATAGGCCCTTTTGGGCCCCCTCTTCCATGCCAACTGTGAATCTAATCGCATTTGACTGCATTGTGGTCATATTTCTCAACACCTTTCCTGTCCAAGCATCCATTCAGTTATTTTCTTTTAAGCTTTGTAATTGTATCTGCACGCAGCAACACCACTGGCAACACATGTATCAGTGAAATTATCTTCTTTTCACTCACAGAGAAATCATGCCCATGTCTTTTATCCTTGGAATATTTCACCTCAGAAATTAAACAGGTGTATCTGCACTGTATCAGCTGAAAGGAGATATATTCCTCATAGCATCCGCTCAGAACTCCATACTGTACTTCAGATCTTACTCTCTGCACAACTGCAACAAAGCTTTCTGTACTTCAAAGTCCTTGCAATAAAACCCAACATAACATTTGTCTTGCTGAATAGTGACTAATATATGGAGCTGTACAGGATGAAAGCAAGCTCTACAGCCCATCGTGTCTGTGGTGTCACTGACCATTGATCACTCATCTATCCCCATTTATTCTCCCCATATTACATCAGCATCCCCCCTGCCCAATTCCCAGTACATTAATTTTATGTTTTATATACAAGATGGCAAATTCCTCTAGATTGTAATATATAGTTTTATGCCAGTTAAAGAATCAGCTTTACCAATCTTCCTTTAAAGATGAAAAGGACTGCATTTTCCTAGAATACCTTCTGCTGCCTCATCAGAACCAAACTCCTGTCTGTGCAGGTACAACCTGTACAAAGGAACAGAATGATGGCTTCTGTCGATTGAAGTCAATAAGCAAGCCAGTACACAAGCCAGTGCAGTATGATCTGGAGAGTAAGCTGTTGCCTGTGCAGCAGGCTTCCTCTCCCCACTCAGCTGATGAATCCAAAAGAACTGCAAGGACCGATACAGATTGTTACAGGAGTCGCCAGTAAGCGACGTAGGACTGCTTTAGGGACCCAGCTCTGGATTTTTCTTCGGGATTTACTACTGAAGCCTTCCTCATGAGTAGTTATAGCTGTAAGGCAGCTCTGGTTTGAATTCAGAGTTTTCCTTCTCCTAGATGAGCTGCCAGTCATGGATGGCGAGCCCCATCTGCCCCTCCTCCAGTCAGTAGAAACAGCTCCACCAGGCCTAGTAGCTAAGCCACATGTGAAGGCCAGGAGCTGGACTTGGTTGTCAGAGGCTATGTGACATGTACACTGTTGGAAGCATTTAACACATAGTGGGAGTTTATCCACACTAGAATCAAACCCCCCACCACCACCCCAGGCCATGACAACTTTAAGGAATGAGGAACAGAATAGGTTCTATATAATGTCACCCTCTGGTGACTTATCACAGAATCACTTTAACCTTAAAAGTTAAGTAGCACTTTGCCTAGCAGTCTATGTGAAATGCAGAAAGATATTCCTTTCAAAATCTGTCAGTGTAAATCCAGACAAAAGTATAATTACATCAAAGCCTAAAGTTGCATTCTTACCCTTTATGGAATTGAATAGACTGGCTACCACAAATATTAATTTTATGTATAGTTATTTGTGTAGACTATAGCTCAGCATTTAATACCATCATTCCTACAATCCTGATTGAGAAGTTGCAAAACCAGGGCCTCTGCACCTCCCTCTGCAACTGGATCCTTGACTTGGAAGACCATAGTCTGTGCGGATTGATGATAACATATCCTCCTCACTGACGATCAACACTGGGGCACCTCAGGGCTGTGTGCTTAGCCCACTGCTCTACTCTCTATATACACGTAACTGTATGACTAGGCAGAGCTCAAATACCATCTATAAATTTGCTGACGATACAACCATTGTTGGTAGAATCTCAGGTGTTGACGAGAGGGTGTACAGGAGTGAGATATGCCAACTAGTAGAATGGTGCCGCAGCAACAACCTGGCACTCAGCGTCAGTAAGACGAAAGAGCTGAGTGTGGACTTCAGGAAGGGTAAGACAAAGGAACACATACCAATCCTCATAGAGGGATCAGAAGTGGAGAGAGTGAGCACCTTCAAGTTCCTGGCTGCCAAGATTTCTGAGGATCTACCCTGGTCCCAACATATCGATGTGATTATAAAGAAGGCAAGACATTCGGCTATACTTCACTAGGAGTTTGAAAAGATTTGGCAAGTCAACAAATGCACTCAAAGACTTCTATAGATGTACCGTGGAGAGCATTCTGACAGGCTGCATCACTGTCTGGTATGGAGGGGGGGGGGGGGGGTGGGGGGACTACTGCACAGGACTGAAAGAAGCTGCAGAAGGTTGTAAATCTAGTCAGCTCCATCTTGTGTACCAGCCTACAAGTACCCAGGACATCTTCAGGAAGCGGTGTCTCAGAAAGGCAGTGTTCATTATTAAGGACCTCCAGCACCCAGGGCATGCCCTTTTCTCACTGTTACCATCAGGTAGGAGATACAGAAGCCTGAAGGCACACACTCAGCGATTCAGGAACAGCTTCTTCCCCTCTGCCATCCAATTCCTAAATGGACATTGATCCCTTGGACATTACCTCACTTTTTTAATATGCAGTATTTCTGGTTTTTTTGCACTTTTTAAAATCTATTCAATATACATATACTGTAATTGATTTAGTTATTTATTATTATTATTTTTATATTTAAAAATTTTTTTTTTCTCTTCTAGATTATGTATTGCATTGAACTGCCACTGCTAAGTTAACAAAATTCACGTTAATAAACCTGATTCTGATTCTGAGTAGAAACTTATTGGTAAACTCTTCCACTGTACCAAAATTAAAATGACATTTTATTGGGTGAATGGCATTTTATTAGTTTTACTGCAAAAGCTATCTGCTCTTCCTCTATATTTCTCCTTCTATGTGTCAGAATCAGAATCAGGCTTAATACCACCAGCATAGAGTATGCCGTGAAATTTATAAATTACAATAAGAAGCATGTGCAAAAAAGAAAATTAAATTAAACAAATAGTACAAAACAAAAGGAAAAAAAGCTGTGGTAGTGTTCATGGGTTCATTGTCCACTCAGAATTCTGATGGCAGAGGGGAAGAAGCTGTTCTTGAAATGTTGAGTGTGTGTCTTCTGGCTCCTGTATCTCCTCCTTGATGGTAGCAATAAGAAGAGGGCATGGCTGGGTGATGGGGGTCATTAATGAAGGATGCCAACTTTTTAAGGCTTCGCCTTTTGAATGTGTCCTCGATGCTGAGGAGGCTAGAGGCCATAATGGAACTGGCAGAGTTTACAATTTACTGCAGCGACCTCTCCATACCAGTTAGAATGCTCTCCATGTTACATCTGTAGAAATTTTCTAGTGTCATTACTAACATACCAATTCTCCTCAAACTCCTAATAAAATATAGCTTCTTTGCAATTGCATCAACATGTTGGGCCCAGGATAGATCCTCAAAGATGTTGCCACCTAGGAACTTGAAAGTGCTCACCCTTTCCATTGTTGATCCGTCGATGAGGACTTCCTCGACTTCCCCTTTCTGAAGTCCACAATCAATTCCTTGGTGATACTGACGTTGAGCGCAAGGTTGTTCCTGCAACACCACTCAACCAGCAGATCTATCCTGCTCCTGTACGCCTCTTCATCACCATCTGAAATTCTGCCAACAGTAGTTGTGTTGTCGGCAAATTTATAGATGGCGTTTGTGCCACACCACTTGATCGTGGGTATAGAGAGAGTAGAGCAATGTGCTAAGCATGAATCCTTGAGGTGTGCCAGTGTTAATTGTCAGCGAGGAGGAGATGTTATTTCCGATCCGCGCAGATTGTGGTCTCCCAGTGAGGAAGTCAAGGATCCAGTTACAGAGGTCCAGGTTTTGAACCTTCTTGACTAGTACTAATTCTTAAAAAGATGTTGTTTTCTGAAGTACCCAGAGCTGTGACTGTGAGTCCTAACTGGGAATATCTGATGATTCCTGTTGGAGCTACACGCAAACAATAGCCTCTTAAAATTGCGCCATCTTAACTTTTTTTTTACCTCTTACATATTTACGTCCTCTCTTAAATTGTCCTGAATTCCACCTTGGTAACTATAGTAAATTATTGAGTCATCTTCTGTGTGAAAATTTTTCTTGAACTTCCTTTTTTGCTTTTATAGTGATAACTTGCATTCAATGTTATCGGCAAGTGGAAACAATTTTTCGTCATAGTGTAATGTTAGGAAGAGTTCCTTACTGATAAGGAAAATGTACCAATTCTGATTCTATCACTAGAGAATATACAGCATGGAAAGCTTTTACTAAAATTATTTCTTGGCAAATACTTCCTACTTTTGTATTTCACAGAAAAATGGTATACAGTGGATTCCAAATAATTGGATCACATTGGCACCAGTATATTTTGGCCCAATTAAGCGGCTATCCAATTAGCTGTTTCATGGAAATAGTTAAAAAGGTATAAAAAAAGACCATAAAGCTATGAGATATAGGAGAAGAATTAGGCCATTTGGTCCATCTAGCCTGCTCCGCTATTTCATCATGGCTGATCCATTTCCCTCTCAGCCCCGGTCACCTGCCTTCTCCCCGTATCCCTCCATGCCCTGACTAATTAAGAACCTATCAACCTCTACCTTAAATATACATAATGACTTGGCCTCTTCAGCTGCAGTGCGACCATGAATTCATCACTCTCTGGCTAAAGCAATTCCTCCTCATCTCTGTTCTAAATGGATGTCTCTCTATTCGGAGGCTGTGTCCTCTGGTCTACAACACCCCCATCATAGGAAACATCCTCTCCACAGGCACGATATCGAGGCCTTTCAATATTTGATAGGTTTCAATGAGATCCCTCCTCATTCTTCTGAGTTCCAACGAATACAGTTCCAGAGCCATCAAATGCTCTTCCTATGATAAGCTTTTCGATAAATTTCATGAACCTCCTTTGAACCCTCTCGAATGTCAGCACTTTCTTTCTTAGATAAGGGCCTAAAATTGCTCATAGTACTCCAAGTGAAGCCTCACCAGTGCTTTATAAAGCCTCAACATTACATGCTAACATTGTATTTGCCTTCCTCACCACTGACTCAACCTGCAAATTAACCTTTAGAGAATCCTGCATTAGGACTTCCAAGTCTGTTTGCACCTCAGATTTTTAAATTTTCTCTCCATTTAGAAAACAGTCTACACTTCTATCTTTTCTACCAAAGTGCATGACCACACACCCCCAACACTGTATTCCATCTGCCATTTCTTTGCCAATTGTCCTAATCTGTCTAAGTCCTTCTGTAGCTTCTCTGATTCCTCAACACTACCTGTCCCTCCACCTATCTTCACATCATCCTCAAACTTGGTCACAAAGCATCAACTCCATCATCCAAATCATTGACACATAATGTAAAAAGAATCAGTTCCAACATAGACTCCTGTGGAACACCACTAGCCACCTGTGCCAAACAGAAATGGTACCATTTAATCAGACTCTGCCTCCTACCAATCAGCCAATGCTCTATCAACACTAATATCTTTTCTGTAATACCATTCCCTCTTAGCTTATTAAGTAGCCTCATGTGTGGAACCTTGTCAATGGCCTTCTGAATATCCACGTAAACAACATACATTGATTCCCCTTTGTTTATCCTGCTTGTTATTTTTTCAAAGAATTCCAACAGATTTGTCAGGCAAGATTTTCCCTTAAGGAAACCATGTTGACTTCAGCCTATTTTGTCATGTGCCCTTAAGTGTCCTCAAATCACATCCTTAACAATCGATTCCAATATCTTCTCAACCACTGAGGTCAGACTAACTGGCCTAGAATTTCCTTTTACAAACTCTCTCCAAAGTGACATTTGCAATTATCCAGTCTTTCAGAACCATGCCAAAGTCTATTGATTCTTGAAAGACCATTGCTAATGTCTCTTCAGCCTCTTCTTTCAGAATACTGGGGAATAGGCTATCTTGTCCAGGTGACTTATTTACCTTTAGGCCTTTCTGTTTCCCAAGCACCTTCTCCCTGGTAATGCCAACTTCACTTACTTCTATCCCCTGATACTTTGAAACTTCTGCTATACTGCTAGAGTCTTCTACAGTGAAGACTCTTACGTAATTATTATTCAGTTTGGCCGCCATGTCCTTGTCCCCCATTACTACTTCTCCAGCATCATTTTCAGTGGTCCAATATCTACCCTCACCTCTCTTTTACACTTTATGTATCTGAAGAAATATTTGTATCCTCTTTAATATTATTGGCCTTTAGCTGTCTTCTGGTGGTTTTTAAAAGCTTCCCAATCTCTAAATGTCCATTAATTTTTACTCTACTATATGCCCTCCCTTTGGCTTTTATATTGGCTTTGACTTCTCCCCTTGTTAACCACAGTTGTATTATCCTGTCTTCAGAATACTTCTATATTTCTTCATTGGGATATAGCTATTCTGTGCCTTCCAAATTCTTCCTGAAACTCCAGCCATTGTTTATGTGCCATCATCCCTACTAGTGTTCCCTTCCAATCAATATCTATCTTCACCTCTCTCATGCCTTTGTAATTCCCTTTACTCCACTGTAATACTGATACATCTGACTTAATCAAAACCAGGTTTAATATCACTGGCATACATTTGTTGTTAACAAAACATAACAATCTGTTGTTATGTGGCCTTCTCTAATTGCAGGGTGAATGACATCATATTATGATCACTGGCCAATAAAGGTTCCATTACCTTATTAAGCTCTTTAATCAATACCAGTTCATTACACAACATCCAATCCAGAATAGCGGATCCCCTAGTGGGCTCAGACACAAGATGCTGTAAAAAGCCATCTCATAGGCATTCTACCAATTCTCCTTTTTGGGATTCAACAACCTAATTTTCCCAATCTATCTGCATATTGAAATTCTCCATGACTATTGTAATAATTACCCTTTTCACATACATTTTCTATCTCCCATTGCAATCTGTAGACCACATCTTTACTATTGTTTGGAGGTCTGTATATATAACCCCATCAGCATCTTATTACCCTTGCATTTCCATAGCTCTATCCAAAATGATTCTACACCTTCCAATCCTATGTCACCCATTTCTCATGATTTGATTTAATTGTTTACCAACAGAGCTTCCTAACCCTTCTGCCTACCTGCCTGTCCTTATGATACAATGTGTATCCTTGGACATTAAGCTCCAAGCTATAATCTTCTTTCAGCCATGATTCAGTGTTGCCCACAAAATACCATTCTATAATTGTATTATTAGTTCAACTGCATGCATTCAAATACCACACCTTCAGTCCTGTATTCATCACCCTTTTTGATTTTGTTCCCCTTTTACATTGAAACTCATCCCATTGACAACAATTTTGCCCCATCATCTGCCTCTCCTTGCTAGCAGTCTCACAACACAGTGCCTCTGTTTGTAAACCAACTACCCCATTATCAGCCCTATCACACCAGTTCCCACTCCCCTGCCAAATGAGTTTAAACCCTCCTGAAAAGCTGTAGCAAACCTACCTGCAAGGATATTGCCCCCCCCCCCCAGGTTCAGATGTAACCCATCCCTTTTGTAAAGTTTGTACTTTCCCCAGAAGACATCCCAATGATCCAGAAATCTGAACTCCTGCCGCCTGCACCAGTTCCGCAGCCACACATTCACCTGCCAAATCATCTGATTCTCACCCTCACTGGCGCGTGGCCCAGTCAGCAATCCAGAGATTACCACCCTGGAGGTCTTTCTACCTAGTTTCCTAAAACCTCTCTTTGGGAACTCCTCACCTTTCCTAATTACTGTATGTCATTGTTGCGAATATGTACCAAGACTTCTGGCTGCTCACCCTCCCCTTTTTAGAATGCCATGTCTGATCCAAGACATCCCTGATCCTGGCAACTAGGAGGCAACATACCATCCCGGTATCTCTATTGCTTCCACAGAATCTTGTCTCTATAACTATGGAAGCCTCTATCACTACTGCAGTCTTCTTCATCTCTCTTCTCTTTGAGAAACACGTCAAACTCAGTCCAGAGACCCGGTTGCTGCTAGTCCCTCCGGTAGTTCGTCCCCATCAATAGTATCCAAAGTGGTATACTTATCATGGAGGGGAACAGCCACAGTGGTCTTCTGCACTGGCTACCCATTTCCCCTCCAGTCACCCAGTTACCTGCCTCCTGCAAACTAGGGGTGACTAACTCCCTGTAGCTCCTACCTATCACCTCCTTATTCTTCCATATGAGTCGAAGGTCCAGTTCCTTAATGTGTTCAGGTGCAGCTCGGTGCACCTGGTGCAGGTGTGGTTATCCGGGAGGCTGGATGTCTCCCAGAATTCCCATGTCTCACATGCAGATCAAAACACAGCCCCTGGAGCCGTTCCCACTGCACTGACTCTGCCCTAACAGAAAACTACCATTTAACTGAGTTTCAAATTATGTATTTAAATGAAATACGGAACAAATACAGTACTTTAAAGCTGTCTATTATTTTCTAATAGTTACTAATGGAGGAATTCATCCAATGTACACTAGTGCATTATTTAAATTGACTGTAAATGAAGAAATCAGCACAGACACCTAATGCAGATAATAGACTGCCTCCAAATCTTCATTTTCAGGATGATCAGAATCCGAATCAGATTTAATTTCGCCGGCATATGTTGTGAAACTTGGTAACTTTACGGCATCAGTACAATGCAATACATGATAAATAAATATACAGAAAAAAACTCAGTTACATTAAGTATATACATACGTTTATTAAATAAAGTTAAAATAAGTAGTGCAAAATAACAGAAATAAAAAAGTGAGATAGTGTTCATGGGTTCAATGTCTATTTAGAAATAGGATGGCAGAGGGGAAGAAGCTGTTCCTGAATTGCTGAGTGCGTGCCTTCAGGCTTCTGTACCTCCTTTCTGACTGTAACAATGAGAAGAGGACATGTCCTGGGTGGTGGGGGTTCTCAATGATGGACGCTGCCTTCCTGAGGCACCGCTCCTTGAAGATGTCCTGGATACAACAGAGGCTGGTACCCATGATAGAGCTGACTAATTTTACAAGTTTCTGCAACTTATTTTGATTGTCAACACCTTCAAATTCTTCATAGTCATAACTTGCTGATGAAGCAAAATTGTTTCATTTTCACTCTCAGCCATTTCTTGCATCTCCAAGCCTCACTGCTTGAGACCACAGTGAGCAAAGCAGATCTGAATTATCTTACTGCTTATTTCTCTATTTTTTGAACACAAACACACAACAATTGATGCTTATTTAAAAACTGTTTTCTCTAAGCACAGTGTAATGGCTCATGTCCACACAAGAGCACATGTCTGATGATAGTTAGAAGCTGTTTGACCACAGTCCCCTGCACCAAATATGTGAATGGTATCCCAAATAAATGAAGGGAATCCTGGCTATTTTCTCGATTAGTTTTCATTCTTTAAGAGTTGTCCTAAATAAGTGCCTGCCCCAATTAAGCAGAATCCGCTGTATTTATGAATGGTGCAGTGACATCATCACAAAACCCCTGCCACAACCAAGCTCTTGCGAAGGCCTTGGAGAGTACTGTGAGTAAGGGTTATCAACTGGATTTCAAAGATCTACAATCCTTAAAGACATCCCAAAGTTCAAAGTAAATTTATTATCAAAGTACATATATGTCACCATATACAATCCTGACATGAAGAGTCCTTGAGAGTGAATCCATAGGTTGTGTGAAAATTTCAATAATGGGGGAAGAGAAACTGAGTGAAGTTATCCCCTTTGGTTCAAGCACCTGATATTTGAGGGGTAACAACTGTTCCTGAACCTGGTGGTGTGAGTCCTGAAGCTCTTTTACTTTTTTCCTGACGGCAGCAGCGAGAAGAGAGCATGTCCTGGGCAGTGGGGATCCCAGAAGATGGATGTTGCTTTCCTGCGACAGCATTTCATGGAGATGTGCTCAATAGTAGGGATGGCTTTACCTGTGATGAACTCGGCCATATCCACCCAGTTTTTGTAGGCTTTTCTGTTCAAGGGCATTGGTGTTTCCATACTAGGCTGTGATGCAGCCAGTCAGTATACTCTCTACCATAAATCTATAGAAGTCTGCCAAATCTTCGCAAGCTTCTAACAAAGTATAGGCACTGCCATGATTTCATTGTAATGGCACTTATATGCTGGGACAGATCCTCTGAAATGATAACACAAGGAATTCAAAACTGCTGACCCTCTCCACCTCTGATCCTCCTCTCCTTTTCTTCTCATTCCTCTCCTAAATGGACACTTACTCGGTCTTAATGCCCCTTATCCTAAATTCTCCATTTTGAGGGAGTAGTCTATTAGCATATTCAATTTTTTTAAATTACTTTTCATTCTGTTAAACTCCAGTAATTATAAAAAAAATCAAGAACTGCAGATGCTGGGAGGTTAAATTCCAAAGCAGAAATTGTGGAAATTGAGCAGGGCCTGTGGTATTTGTGAAGAAACAGAGCTGACATTTCAGCTCAATGAGCCTTCAAGTGAGTATCGGCTAGTCTCGCTTGAACCATTTGTTCCTGAATCATTCTAGTGAGACCATGGTGCACTGACTCTGGGCAAGTCTCCTCGAGTATGGAGATCAAACTAACTGGACCAACATTAAGGTTGAGTTTATTGTCATGTGCACAGGTGCAATGAAAACCCTACTCCCATCCCAGACATGCATCACAAAATACATAACATCCACAAAATTCCAACAACTTACTGTGAGAAGCTTGTGGAAGGCCACCCAAAATGTTTGACCCAAGTTGAACAATTTAAAGGGAATGCTACCAAATACTAACAAAGTGTATGTAAACTTCTGACCCACTGGGAAAGTGATGAAGGAAATAAAAGCTGAAATAAATCATTCTCTCTACTATTATTCTGACATTTCACATTCTTAAAATAAAGTAGTGATCCTAACTGTCCTAAGAAAGGTAATGTTTTCTGGGATTAAATGTCAGGAATTGTGAAAAACTGAGTTTAAATGTATTTGGCTAAGGTGTATGTAAACTTCTGACTTCAACTGTATATATAAAATTATATAAATTACTCACTTGAAGGGTCATAACCTGAAATGTTAGTATAGTTTCTCTCTTCACATATACTACTGGCCTGCTGAGTACTTAAGGCACATTTGTTTTTTAATTGTTTTAAAAGCCCGTCTTCATTGGCTTCAATGTACAGTATATGGGGATTCTAAAATATTGTGAAATACAAGAACATTTTGTTACTTCACTGAATTATCAGCTGAGTTTACACCAAAATCATAGAACGGGGTTTGAACACACAAACTTCTGGCTGAACGAGAGTGTTTCAAATTGAACCAAGCACTCTCTTACAATAGAATAGTGTTGCTGAATTTGACCATCAATCTTTATAAAAATAACTCACATGGTACACAAATATACTTCAGAATTCATTCAGGGGTAAAGCTCTATTCCTCATCAGCAGAATGTGCATGGATAGAAGTGATGGTCTAACTCATCCATTCTATGTGTCTGCATGTTCTAACAAAGTTTGCACTGTAGGTTAAGCCAAGCTGCTATTTTTAGAAATTCCTGCTAATATTGAGAACACACTGAACACAATGGGCACAGCGTCACTCTAGGGGAGGTGGCGTTGTGCCCAGGTTTCCATACAAACATACTGATTAATCAAATATATTATCTCCTAGGAATCAGAATCAAAATCAGGTTTATTACCCCTGGCATATTTGCCCTTTTGTGGCAGCAGTACACTGCAAGACACAAAAAAAAAATTACTATAGGTTACAAAAATAAGAAAGCAAACAAATAAATAAATGGATACATAGTGCGAAAGAAGAACTGCACAGTAGTGTTCATGGGATCATGGACCGTTCAGACATCTGACAACAGAAAGGCAGAAACTGTTCCTAAATTCTTAAGTATGGGTCTTCAGGCTCCTGTATCTCCTCATTGAGAGTATGTCCTGCTGGTGAGGGTCTTTATGATGAATACTGCCTTCTTAAGGCACCACCTCTTGAAGTTGTCCTTGATAGAGGGAAGGGATGGAACTGGCTTGGTCTGTAACCCTCTGCAACCCCTTTTGATCCTGAGCCTCCATATCAGGCAGTGATGCAACCAGTCAGAATGCTGCCCACGCTATATCTGTCAAAACATTCGAGTCTTTGGTGACAAACTGAGCAATAGACGGTTCTCTTAACAACTGCTGGTTGTTAACCAGCACGATTCAGCCAATAGCTCAACAGCTTTTAGTCAAACTGTGGTCCTTCCTAGACAAAAGGCCCATGTGAACTCAAGGCTACAGTCACCTGTTCTGCATTATCACCCTATGACCCTGGGCTCAATCAGCCTCTGAAGAAGGATTTCTTCACTTTGCTGGTATTCAACTGTTGTTATTCACTAATCAAATTTTGATTTACTTAGATTGCTAATTATGTGATTGAGAAGTTTTAAAGGATCATAGGTGCAAGGAAAACAAAGTTATCAAAAACAAAATAAATATTAACAAAAAGCACTGTCAGGCAACGTCTGTAAAGAGAATTGAAATTGAGAGATCAGCCAATTGCTCCCAATTTTACTGTTTTGTGTGCCTTTGTTGTTATAGGTGTGTTATGATTGGATAGCAGTTTTGCAAGGACTGAAACAAATCACTTTTGCATGAATTTGTTGATTCAAGAATATTCATGCTCTTGAATTTGTAACTATTTTTTCAGCAAAGAAAACATTGGCAAAAATCCATTTTTCATCAGAAGTACCTTCCCAGTTATTAAAGTGTGTCCGGACCTTTCTGTCTGCCCTCAGCCCTAACTGTGAACTATTCATTTATCAAGTATAGCAAATAAAAAAAGGTAATTTGTCTGACTTGGAGATACATTAGTAATTGAAAGAAGGGACATTTCAGGATGATTTGTTGATATTTATCTAATAAAATTTTGTCAACTGCTGTATAAATCATTAATGAATCTTAATGTGGATTATTAGGTAGGCCTTTATCTACCTTAATTTGAAAAATTCAGACATACTAATGCTGACTATTAAATCAGACCATAAGAGCATATTCACAAGAAACTGAGTCCAAAGTTAGTAAAGTTCAAGCCAGATAAGAGGTTAAAAGTACTTTTTTTCTTGCAGAATAAACTTGCACCAAATAGGCACAAACCCATTCTTTAAAATAACTCTGTAATAAGTGTCAAAGAACAGGATTGATGGGTTTCTGAAACAGTTTTCAGGACCTTGCCTGCAAAACAGAATGGCTTATAAGATGTTACATGAAACAGCAGTTTTCTGTCAGCTCTGAATATGTGGCGTGGGGAATGGATTAGAAAGGATATTGTTCGGCTAAGTTTAGGACAAAGGCACTGTGAGAAGTCCTCTAGATGCCGAGCCTGCTCCCCTTCAGATATGTTTCTGGCGCGACCATATTGTTGATTTTGATATGTGAAATCTAAGTACAGTAGAGGTGAACTTTGACAAAGTCAGCTGGGTCAGAATAGTCCATTTCAGCTCTTTGTAGAGCAAATTAATCTGTTCCCTTCTTCATTTCTCCCCCTTATGCCTCCACATTATTTTCCCTCAACTACCTGTCCAATTTCCTTTAAAAAACCATGACTCTATTCCCTTATACCAGATCACAATCACACTGTGAGTTAAAAAGCTTTCATTTGCATCTCACCTGGGCTTTTCCCTTTATGTCTGCTTCCCTTGGTCCTTGGTTTTTATGATAACAAGATAACTTCTACCATTTCTAAATCTCATTATTCTTTGTGTTTTTCTCAGATCTCTTTTCAAAGAGCTTCGTTCCAGTAACAACCATCCCAGCCTCTCCAGGTTAGCCTAATACATGATACCTGGAACCATTCTAGAAAATACCATCTGCCCTCTCTCACAGACATTCACACCCTTTCTACTAGAGCTGGAAGCAATTCATGCAAGAGCTCAGCCAAAACTGGTGTCCAGGGAATTATGGAGTGAGGTGAAGCCATTTACAATGGGTGGCTGGAGTTACCCGTCAGGCCAGAATGTAAACGATCCATGATTTCAACAGTATGAAAATGTACAAAAACCTTATCATCTTAAAATATTCCAATTATGTTGTTTTATACTCTTCACTTCAGCAGTAAAAAGGTTAAAATGAATATTTATAAATGACTTTAACTGAAGTCAGTTTGGACCTCGAATTCTATTCAGTATTTATGTTTGCCTTCTGTATTTGTCACACAATTGCTACATGCAGTATTTTTCCCCAATAGCCTTAAATGTCCTGGGTTGAATTTGCTTTGCCACCTTAAAATAGGATTAAAACAATGTTGTAGGATATTTTACTCTTCTGTATGAATGTAATAAAAAAACAAATTCTTTAGTTGTGAGGTCACGGTTCAGCATTGTGCCTCTCCTCGAGCAAAACTGTGCTAGTCAGCTTCAGCAGGGGCTGTTGTTTTGATCTGTGTCAGGATCTGCAGTTGCCATCATTTAGTCTAGTCAGTTCTTTTAAACAGTTGTACTGTAAGTAGCACTCCTCTGGCTACTGCGGAGTGTTGCTGTTTAACGAATGGAAGCAGTAGGTGAGAGAGTCTTCCAGGAGGCGCAAATGACGTTGGCAGATTGGTGAAGGACATTGGTCAGGAAAGCTATGTTCTTTTCTTTGGGTAAGGGGACAATGGAGACCCTACAGGAGTCCAGCTATGCTCTCCTGGCAGGAACTTTCCAAAGAGGAATTATACTACCTCAGAACTATCTGAGAGTTATCAGGATCCAGGACAAAAGAGGAGTTGAGGCTATTATAGAACAGCCATGATCATATTGAATGGTGAGATAGCAGGAGATGCCTATTTTCTTGTGTTCTTGACTTTAGTCTATCAATGGCCGGAGTGTTGGCAGAAGCCTTTAATGCAGGTAAATGCCTGTGCCCACTTTGTTTCCCCTTCTGGTCTAAAGGAAAGTAAGGTGAACTTGTCTCTCCTTAAATATGGAGTTTAGATGACTTCAGTAATGCACCAAGCAGCGAGATTTGCAGGAGATCAATTGAAGAGCCAGAAATTATCCGAAGGCTAGCAAGCTAAAAAATGGCCATAACCTTGACCTTCGCAGGTCAAAGATTGAGATTGGCTTTGAGGTCAAAGGACATACTGCTCAGAGTGACGATTAAGAATATAGTTAAGTGCTAAATAGCAGACTTTCAAGGGAAATGTCATGTGTAAAAGTTGGCTGTTCAGTGACTTAAAAAGAACTAATTTTTCAGATGTTGAGTTGAAAATCAGGTTGGAGATGAATCTTGGGCATAGCACTGCTGTTGTTGTAATTTTGGGGTTAGGTGTTCATCTAAGCCAGGCAGTAACTGTAAAGGCAAACCAAGATCCTACCAAAATTCAGGAGTCAGATTACCTCGCCCTTAAATTGACTTGATGAGCATGAAATTAATGACTCAATCCACCTCGGCTGATTTACTAATATGTGGATCTTGTCTTGGCCATTCTCCTGCATTTAGCTTCTATTCAGTGACAAGAATGCACAATAATTTTACTAAGCTATTTACTAAGCTACTTGGATAGCAAATCTGGTTATGGCAAGCAATCAAATCTTACTCCAACTCTTTAGAATCAAAGATAAAAATTAATTCTTGATCAGCCAATTGTTGGAAAATTCCAAATAGTTCATGCAGAAAAAAAATCATACAAATTCTTTTCCATAAAGTGTTGGCCACATTACTCACAACTAAAACCCACTGAAAATCGCATTTATATATCCCTACAATTATTGATCAATTTTGACCATAAATAAGTATGAAATATAAAGAAAAGCCCAAAGAAAAAATATGTGAGTTGCTCACAATCAAATCAAATTATCTTGCAAAATCAATTGCCATTTCAAGTTTAACTTCTGCAGTTGTTTCTACCCTTTGATTCCAGCAGTTATTACTGTGGGTGAGCAATAACCTTCAAGAACTTCCCACAGATACTGCTCGACCAGCAGAGCTCCTTCAGCAGATTATTTTGCACCAGATTCCAGCATCTGCAAATCTCCAATGTGTTCAAGAAAATAATCTGCTTTAAAAGTGTGACCAATTAAAAAGCTGGGGAAAAAGTCCCAAGAATTATCAAGGCATAACTTTGCCCCCACCCCACCACCTCAAATAGAGGAGCTGACTTAGAGTTCGTTTGCTATGCTGATAAAATTTGCTAGAAAAATCACAGAGGCTCCAATTTTCCAGGCTACCTGTGAGTCTACAGAAACTTAAGTGACTAAGGAGGACAATCTTTCAAGGAAATATCAGCCCCACAGATCTTAAAAATACAACAGGATGACAAGGGCCAGCAGCACATACAGTAGTGTGTCACTGTATGGCTGACACAGCCTTTGCATACAGGGCTCTTCAGAGAAGGGCGTGTGGTGTGGTGCAGATAACAGAACAATAGCAGTGTTTTGTTTAGGAAACAGCTGCAGGATGAAGGGGGAGTGCACTCTGAGAAGAGACTAGCTCGCAGC
Source organism: Hemitrygon akajei (assembly GCF_048418815.1). Classification (NCBI taxonomy): domain Eukaryota; kingdom Metazoa; phylum Chordata; class Chondrichthyes; order Myliobatiformes; family Dasyatidae; genus Hemitrygon; species Hemitrygon akajei. The sequence goes on from NC_133131.1 coordinate 140,455,104, forward strand.
CTATTTTTCCAGACTCTGGTTTTATTCAGTTAGGTCACTTCAATGTGCAACAGCAGTTCCAATAGCAGAGTAAAGAACAACTCTTTCACCTCAGGTAAGGTTATCGTTGTTCAGTGTTTGCTAATTTGGGTAACAATTCTGACTGAACTTTCTCAGTCATTACAATATGACTTCATAACTTTATGAGGTTTCCTCAACTGTCTTCAACCAGAGAGTAAAGATCACTGAGGAACAGTAATAAGCCCTGTGCCAATGACAATGTATCATACTTTACACTGTGAGTGTCGTGAAAGCTCAGATAATCAGAATCCCATTAGTAGTCCCATTAATAGTCAGCAAAGAGGCGAGCACAGTTGCTTTGGACTCTGCAATGCACCCTGGTAATAAGAGAAACTAGACTCCCTTTGTCGTTGCAAATGAGCATCACTGATGCTTTGGTAAAAAGCATGGAAGAAATTATTTCTAAAAAAAATTGGCTCTGTTTGCATTGCATGAATTCGTTGAATTCTTTTATAATAACTGCTGATTTATTTATGTTTAATGGAATTATTATGAATATAATTCACTGTTAAAATTTACAGTAAAGTTTTCATAGCTTCCCTGTAGATACAGTGAACCATAATTTTATTTTATGGTTAAAGATGCCGCATGTTACTTTCATTGGCATCTATGCAGGGAAGCATTTCCACGGCTCACCTGCTCTGCTGAATCGTGATATTTCGTCCCTTGCGCTACCTTGTTATAGCCTTGCACCTTTTCTGTGACTGTAACACTTTATTCTGCAGTCTGTTTTTGTTTTCTCTTGTACTACCTCGATGCATTATTGTAATGAAATGGTCTGCATGGAAGTTTATCACTGTATCTCAGTGCATGAGGTAATAATAAATGAATTGAATTCCAACATATTTTGCTGATATTCCCACTCAAAAGAACATCTAAGTGATATTACAAGATGTTCTATTAAACGGTCTATGTGAAATGTTATCACTGTTTTCAGACAGTCCCTGCCCACTTACACTGGGGAATGATTCCACAACGGAGTCAATTTCCCCATTGCATGGTAACCAAAAATCTACCTCGTGTTTCCAGGCAGTTTATTCTACCCTGAAAATGTAAACTAGTGACTACTTTCTAGTGGTCACTGAGCAGGGCACCAACCCCATCTACATCATCCCGGCCTGGTACTGCAGTCACTGGATTGGATCAGGAAAATTATGCTCTTTAAATCAAATGTACAAGGATTGATAAAATTAGGCCTTGTTTATCTGGAGTTTATCACACTGATGGATATGGGATTAACTGGATTCTTCACAGAAGAACAGTTAAAATTCCATATGTGTGTAAATCACCAGGGAATAGGATTTGTGTTGTTTGTTTAACCCACCAGTGCAAGGGAAACTTCTAATCCTGGAGAAAATCAAATTCCATCCTTCTTTTCCACATGTATGCATTACCTTGAGTATCAAAGGTTCCACCTCTTCCAAACGCATATGATTACCTAACAAAGCCAAAAGAAACACAGAAACATCCCAGCTAACCTCTTGGAACTATATCCTCTACGTCCCCCCCATCAAGAGACCAAATACTTGTCCAGGAGATAACTCTGGCTCTGATTAACAGGGTGTCTGATGAATGATCTTGGCTCAAAACGTCGACTCTTTATTCCTCTCCAAAGATGCTGCCTGACCTTCTGAGTTCCTCCATGTGTTACCAGCATCTGCAGAATCTCTTGTGTTTATTCTGGCTCTGATAGTTCCCTTTCTCTATTCATTCTTCAAGTTGCTGATAAACTGCTCAGATCAAAGTGCCCTTGAGAGAGTTGTGTTATGTGGCCTTCTTGAATCAACACAGCCTTTTTAATTTGATAGTCGTTGCACGGCTGAATGGCTTACTTTGCTGGAATCACTTAAAGGCAGGCAGAGTTGATTAATTTAGTGAACCAATTGGATTAAGGCAACCTGATTGTTTCATAGAAAAGACTTGTTTTTAATAATTTCAAGTAACAGGGATTTTTGGAATGTTTGCTAAGGTTGGAAGGAGTGACACAGCAGTCTGTCTATCTCAGACTTTGTTTAAAAATGGTAGTGAGGTGCCCTGAGAAGGAAGATGGCAACACACACTTATGTGTGACTTTGGATTTGCCGTCATTCAATCTCTGCTGGAAAATGGAGCCGGAAAGATCAAAGCAGCTTGGATACCTCTGTCCTTGCTGGCTGGTGTGTGTGAAGTTGAATGCATAGAAATCTCTTTGATAAGACTTAGTCAGTTTTCCGAGTATTGCCTTTGGTTCATTGACCCATGGAAACAGCTTTATTGCAATAAACATACTTTTGTTGTGTATGTGACTTGTGCCAATAGAACTGACTCTGAGTTCCCCCCTCCCCCTGTTCACGGGGATTTTCTCTTTAACCTGGAAGGCCTTTTGTTCTGGTTTCCCCCACTTCCTTGGCTGTAAGAAGGTTATTAGTAACTCTAGTCAGTTGGTCTGACAGTCAGCACAAGTATTGTTCCTAGCATCTGAATTCATGTTCTTTTCCCCTGCTGTTTCCATGTTTCATATACTGTTCCCAGTTGAAAAGATAGGAAGCAGTCACTTTGCTCCAAGGAGTTGCTAAGGCGATCTCAGAATCTCTTTATTGTCAATGGACACTGGCTCTGTTGCTGTGCTGGCCATCAAATACCCATCAATACTAAATACAAAGGTCATCCCATCATCAACCTGATGCTGAGTTACCACCCATTCAGTGATAACTCTGTAGCTGTAGACACATTCCTCACCAGCCATGCCCGTCATAACTTTGTGTAGCTTAGTCAGATCTCCCCTCAGCATCTCCACTCCAAAGAAACAAAACAACTTACACAGTCCCCCCTCATAACTGAACTACTTCAATCCAGGCAGCATACTCATGAATGTTCTCTACACTCATCACATGTCTCATCACATCCAGACTGTGCTGTGGTAACCAGGACTATATGTAGTACCTTATCTGTTACATAACCAATGTTTTATAGAGATATACTATAATCTCCTTCATTTTAATTTTGTGCACCAGCTAATGAAGGGAAGCATTCTGTATACTATTTAATCCATTTTATGTACCTTTTCTGCTCCATTAGGAGATGTTTGGACATGTACACCAAGGGCCCTCTGTCTCTTAATGATCCTACCATTCTTTGTGTATGTCCTAGTCTATAAATTCTCCCATAAAATCTTACCACCTGCTGTGCTTCTTATCTTACCAACGGATCAATATAGTTTGGTAGTGAAAATTAATCTCTTCACTACACACACCAGCACCTTTCATGTTATAATCCAAATTACTCAACATACTTTCATTCAGATATTATAAAAAATAGCAAGGATCCCTCAACCAATCCCTGTAGCACACCTCAGGTGAAAGGCTTTCATTCACAAAGTTATTCCTTCACCATCACCCTCTGCTTCCCATCACCAGTTTCCCAAATTGCCAAGAAGCCCATAGGTTCTTAACCTTTGGACCAGTCTGAATACATTGGGACCCTAGATTAAGACCTTACCAAAGTCTGTAGAGAATTTATTAACATGCTACTCCCATCAACACAATTCAATATTCAATGAAATTAGACAAGGCTAACTTAGAGTCTTTTCAAAGCCCTGCTGACTATCTGTGATTTCTCCTCCAAGTGCCAAGTAATCTGAATTTTTCCATTTGTTTCTCAGTCACAGCTGGTAGACCCATGGGCTTGCAATTACCTGGCTGATCGCTACTGTCACACACGTGTGCATCTCACAGTAAACTCAACTCTGACTTTGACTGGACTGCCCTTCTCGAACAGAACAACTACATTTGCTGACCTCAAGTCATTTGGCTCCAATTATGTGGCCAGTGAATGTGGGAATATCTCTGTCAGAGCCTCAGCAATCTCTTCCCTTGTTTCCCCACTCATCTCCTGGGTCCTGGAGATTTATGCACCTTTAAACTGACTAAGACATCCAATACAACCTCTTTTCTTTTGTCGGTCCTAAGAGTATAGTACCACATTCTTTTAATATGAACTCATGTAATATTAATTAGGTATATTGTGATTATATGCAATACATTTTCAAAGGTTTTGGAAGGACTGGAGCATTTCAAGTCATCTAATCTGCACATGTTTGGCCTTACTCTGACAAATGGTGTAATGTCTAATAGTGTTTTATTCTATCTTCAGTGGTAGAAATCCAGAAGATGGCAGCTGTTGCCTCCTTCCTTTTGATGAGTGTTGTAAAATGTCACTGAATAGTGTTTATTTAGGTGTCTGTTCAAGGTATCAAGTTTATTGATGTGAGTGAAAGTGAAATAGGAATAAATAATCCACTTTTCTCCACCATTCCAGTTTGTGGCCTGCCTGAATCCAAATAAAGCTATTAAGGCACATTACAGCCTTCAAAACAAACTACGTTTTAATATACAACCCTCTGAAGCTTTCAGTTGTTGACCAATGCCAAACTACAGCCCAGTCAGAGCAGGATTGCTTTCTTTCGGGGATTTGAACCAGAGTTGTCTTCCAGCGGCATTTTATCTGATTGCAGTTTGTACTTTTCATCAGACTGCCAGCAAGAGAGCGAGATCAGAGGCAGGTTCATGTGTCTGCTGAGTGGAATGTGTGAGTTTGCAGATGCTGGGGGATGGGTCTATAGATATGGCACTGTAACTCCGAAAATGCATCTGCACATCTCTTTTAAAGGCAGCAAGCAAACTCCTTCCATATCAGCCTTCATCCTGCTCTGTGTTTGCAATTTTAGGAACAGCAATAGAGAAAGCAATTGAAGATGATGCAAATATTGGCATAGACTGCAAATTTTTATTTGATTTATTTTGAGATACAGCGCACAAGCCGCACTGCCCAGCAGCCCACCTATTTTACCTAGAAAATCAAGGGACAATTTACAATGACTAACCAGTACGTCTTGGGCCTGTGGGAGGAAACCAGAGCTCCCAGTGGAAACCCACGCATTCACAGGAAGGATGTATAAACTCCTTACAGACGAGGTTGGAGTTGAATTCCGGATTCTGATGCACCGAATGGTAATAACATCTTAGAACATAGAACATAGAACAATACAGCACAGTACAGGCCCTTTGGCCCACAATGTTGTACTGACCCTTAAACCCTGCCTCCCATATAACCCTCCACTTTAAATTCCTCCATATACCTGTCTAGTAGTCTCTTAAACTTCACTAGTGTATCTGCCTCTACCACTGACTCAGGTAGTGCATTCCACGCATCAACCACTCTCTGAGTAAAAAACATTCCTCTAATATCCCCCTTGAACTTTCCACCCCTTAACTTAAAGCCATGTCCTCGTGTATTGAGCAGTGGTGCCCTGGGGAAGAGATGCTGGCTGTCCACTCTATCTATTCCTCTTAATATCTTGTATGCTTCTATCATGTCCCCACTCATCCTCCTTCTCTCCAGAGAGTAAAGCCCTAGCTCCCTTAATCTCTGATCATAATCCATACTCTCTAAACCAGGCAGCATCCTGGTAAATCTCTTCTGTACCCTTTCCAGTGCTTCCACATCCTTCCTATAGTGAGGCGACCAGAACTGGACACAGTACTCTAAGTGTGGCCTAACCAGAGTTTTATAGAGCTGCATCATTACCTCACGACTCTTAAACTCTATCCCTCGATTTATGAAAGCTAACACTCCATAAGCTTTCTTAACTACCCTATCTACCTGTGAGGCAACTTTCAGGGATCTGTGGACATGTACCCCCAGATCCCTCTGCTCCTCCACACTTCCAAGTATCCTGCCATTTACTTTGTACTCTGCTTTGGAGTTTGTCCTTCCAAAGTGTACCACCTCACACTTCTCTGGGTTGAACTCCATCTGCCACTTCTCAGCCCACTTCTGCATCCTATCAATGTCTCTCTGCAATCTTCTACAATCCTCAACACTATCCACAACACCACCAATCTTTGAGTCATCTGCAAACTTGCCAACCCACCTTTCTACCCCACATCCAGGTCGTTAATAAAAATCACGAAAAGTAGAGGTCCCAGGACCGATCCTTGTGGGACACCACTAGTCACAACCCTCCAATCCAAATGTACTCCCTCCACCACGACCCTCTGCTTTCTACAGGCAAGCCAATTCTGAATTCACCTGGCCAAGCTTCCCTGGATCCCATGCCTTTTGACTTTCTGAATAATCCTACCTTGTGGTACCTTGTCAAATGTCTTACTAAAGTAGTCTTGCTAACTACTCAACAATGGCTGATGACGTGAAGATCTCTCATAGCCACTTACGTTTTTTTGTTCATATTTAAAGCTAATCCTGTGTTTTCCAACAGCAACCTGAGTGTAACTTTACAAGATTCTAGCTTGGATTAAACACCAACTCAGCTCATTAATAAGATGCAGTTGGTCCACTTTTTAAATAGCATTTGATTGAAGTGCTGAGTGCCCAGCAATGCAAATGAAGGCCAGTGAACAGCCATGGCCATTCCCCCACTATCAATAAGTAGCAACCTACTGTTAATAAAAGGGGAAACATCTGGGATTATTATGAACAGAATGACAAACGAATAAAAGAATACTTTTGAACATAGAACATAGAATATTCATGCACAGAGCAGGCCCATCATTCCGCGATGTTGTGCAAACTTTATAACCTACTCTAAGATAACACTTCCCTCCCACATAGCCCTGCATGTTTCTATCATCTATATGCCTATTTAAGAGTATCTGAAATGACTTTAATGTACCTGCCTCTACCACCACTTTTGCCAAGGTGTTTCACAAATCCACAACTCCTTGGATAAAAAACCTACCTCTGACATCCCCCATGTACTTTCCTCCTTAAAGTTATCCCCCCCTTCATGTTAGTCATTTCTGTCCTAGGAAAATGTCTCCAGCTATCTGCTCAAGTTATGCCTCTTATCAATTTATACACCTCTATCAAGTCACTTCTCATTCTCCTTCACTCCGAAGAGAAAATCCCTGGCTTGTTCAACCTGTTGTTATAAAATAAGATTGAAGTTAAATTAATATCCTGAGGAGTGTAGTAAGCAAAGGTTTGGTGGGGGAGTGGGCTCGTTACTTGAGAAGTGGTTAAGCAGACCGGGTCTATATTCTTGAGGGGAATGGGAGGCAATTTCATTGAAATATCCTTAATGTTATTAAGGTGCTTGACTGGGGGGACATTTCCTCTAAATTGGGTGTTTAGAACCAGGAGTCACAGCTTCAAAATCAAGGTTTGCTCAAGGCTGAGAGAAATAAAAATTGTTTACCCTGACAGAAGTGAATCTTTGGAAATCTCTACCCAAAATGGCTGTGGAGCATTTGTCATGGAATATGTTCAGGACAGATATCAATAAATGTGTGACTGAGAATAGCATGAGAATAGCATTAGTGCATGAGAATAACAAACTGATCTGAATGAACAGAGGATCAGACTCTTGGGAACAAATGCACTACTACTGCTTATACACAGTTCTCATGTTCTTATGTTATCAGCATGAGCCACAGAGCAGTATCGCCATCCGCCCACAAATGTGATATTGTTTTTTCCCCTTGTACTAAATCAATGCAATGATGTAAGGAGATGATCTGTGCGGATGGTATGCAAGCGAAGCTTTATTCACTATATCTTGGTACATGTGACAATAATAAACTAATTTTGACCAATTTATTTTATTTTCCTTTATCTCATTTTTTTGTGTCAGTCATAAAAATTCAATTGACCAAGTACGTCTCTAGTTATCCATTCTCCGTAAAAAAAAATGATTTGCTGATTTTACTCCCAAGTTACTAGTTCCCTTTTAAGATTAAATCCTTCACTTTCAGGTTTTCCCAGTAGAGGAAACAGACTATGGAATTTGTTAGCATTACAAACTCAACCGAATACAAACCAAGTTTGGTGAATAGGCACAGTAATCCTTCAAAACCAATACACCATCCTGAGGATCAAAATCCAAACCTAATCTCATGAGTGGTGGAGCGGGCACGAGGGTCAAAACAACCTACTTCTGCTTCTATTTCATGTGAACATGACTATTATAATAGAAGAGAGTGATAAAAACCATGTGAAGGAGCATTAGCTAAAATTAAGATCCATGAAATTGAAGGGAGCCTCAGGGAATGGTCAGAGAATCACAAGCCAGTGAGCCAGGATTATAAGGATGTTCATTTATTAATGTAGTGTGTCAAGAAGCAGGCTTTGAGAATACTGTTGGAGTTTAACATTATAAGACCATAAGACATAGGAGCAGTATTAGGCCATTTGGCCCATTGAGTCTGCTCGCCATTCAGTCATGGCTGATCCTCTTTTTTCCCTCTCCTCAGCCCCACTCCTCTGACCTCTCCTTTTAACCTTTAATGCCGTGGCCAATCAAGAACCTATCAATCTCCACCTTAAATACACCCAACGACCTGGCCTTTGATAGCAAATTCAACAAATTCACCTCCCTTTGGCTAAAGAAATTTCTCTGCATCTTTGTTTTAAATGGATGCCCCTCTATCCTGAGGCTGTGCCATCTTGTCCTCGAATCCCCCACCTTGGGAAACATGGCATTTCAACATTGAAAAGGTTTCAAAGAGTTTCAAACCTTTCATTCCCAGAAACATCATTGTGAACCTCCTCTGAAGCTCCTCCAATGCCAGCACATCATTTCTAAGATGAGGGGCCCAAAACTGTTCACGATACTCAAGGTGAGGCCTCACCAGTGCCTTATAAAGCCTCAGCATCACATCCCTGCTCTTGTATTCTAGACCTCTTGAAAAGAATGCTAACAGTGCATTTTCCTTCCTCACCACCAACTCAACCTGCAAGTTAACCTTTAGGTTGTTCTGCACAAAGACTCCCAAGTCTCTTTGCATCTCAGATTTTTGGATTTTCTCCCTGTATAGAAAATAGTTTGCACACTTATATCTTCTACCGAAGTGCATGACCACGCATTTTCCAACATCATATTTCATTAACCAATTACTTGCCCATTCTCCTAATCTGTCTAAATCCTTCTGCAACCTTCCTGTTTCCTCAACCATACCCACCCCTCCACCAATCTTTGTATCAACTGCAAACTTGGTAACAAAGCCAACTATTCCAACATCTAAACTATTGATATACAGCATAAAAAGAAACAGTCTTTATCAGGTGAGGTAGTCAATCTCAGAGATAAGAATGGCAGATGGAAATGCTGGAATATAAATGAACCTGGGTTTCAGCACCTAAATTACAGAGGAAGGTTGAACAAGTTAGGTCTTTATTCTTTGGAGCGTAGAAGGTTGAGGGGGGACTTGATAGAGGTATTTAAAATTATGAGGGGGATAGATAGATTTGACGTGGATAGGCTTTTTCCATTGAGAGTAGGGGAGATTCAAACATGAGGACATGAGTTGAGAGTTAGGGGGCAAAAGTTTAGGGGTAACACGAGGAGGAAGTTCTTTACTCAGAGAGTGGTAGCTGTGTGGAACGAGCTTCCAGTAGAAGTGGTAGAGGCAGGTTCGATATTGTCATTTAAAGTAAAATTGGATCAGTATATGGACAGGAAAGGAATGGAGGGTTATGGGCTGAGTGCGGGTCAGTGGCACTAGGTGAGAGTAAGCGTTCGGCACGGACTAGAAGGGCCGAGATGGCCTGTTTCTGTGCTGTAATTGTTATATGGTTATATGGTTAACTGAACATGGGGATTTGGACTTGAAAGCTCGACATTATTTACACACTGCAGTTACGTACTACAGTTAGATATCACAGGAATACTGTACTCAATTTCAGGCATCTTATTTTATAAGTTAATAGTAGATCTAAAGTGGAATCAATAGGAAAATGGTTCCATCGGAAGAGAGGTCTCAGCACATGAACAGCAGCTGGGACAATACAGTTTTGCGTCATTTCTGTAATGTTAAAAAATTAGATAATGAACTTTTTGTAGCCTTGAGCCACACAATCTTGGCCGCTGTGAAGACCATGACCTATACCTCAGCTTGACACCTCTATAACAGCTTTAGGTGTGACACAACCTTCTGTTCCACCAAGGTTACATTGCCCCCAACACTAACTCACTGGAAGCAGCTTCAACTTCACCTTGACGTACAGCTGGATTTCAAACTCTGCTCCATGGCTTTCCCCACAACGTTCACACAACTGTGTTACTTTCTCTCCCTGGATTGTGCTCTGCTTCCACTTGCTATGTTTTCATGCTGAACTCTGTTGTGAATTACCAGGTGTGTGATTCATCGGGGTTACTGAAACACCTTTTGTCAAAAGAGAACAGTCTACTCAACTCTATAAGAATACAACGGAATTATTTGAAATATGTGAAAACTCACTATAGTATACAGACCCCACCCTCCCACAGTCAAAATGGAGTATATAGGACTTTATAATCTCCTGTGTATAATATCCATATAAAACAATGGGGAAGATCATTCTTTCTAACAGCACACTGATTTTCTAAACTATGCACTTGCTAAGCATGCTTAATTCATTTATGCATGGGTGTCACAATTTCTGAAATGTCTCCTGGGTTTTGTAAGGTGCACCTGCATTGGAACACCAAAAGTGTGCAGCTTCTTGGGTGAAGCACTCTTGCAAGATCTATTTGCACACCTGTCACCTGTTCAAGGTCACACACCTGAAGAGTTATCACAATTAATCACTACCTACTCTTATCCTCTTAGACCTGTTTTCATTCCAGCAAGATAGCTGGTCAGATCCTATTTTAAAAGATGTTAATGAGTGCAAGTGAGATGTTTTCACAGAAAACCATTTCATGCCAGCCTGGCGCCAGCTGAATGGTTGCAAAAACACGTGATGTTGGATGAAGCATTGTGAAATCCTCACAGACCTAGTGTACATGTTAGCAATTGGATAGCAAGTGGCTGGGGCAGTTGGCACTGGCTTCACTCTATTTTTACTTTTTCTTCTGTTGTTTGTGAGTGAGCACTTGATATTCAGTGATAATAAAGGTAAATACTGTATATAATTTAGCACCACATCGAATATTCATGTGAGTCATTGTTTTCAGTAATGAGCAGGGTTAAATCTAATTATAGGAGCAGATTTACTGATGAAACTAGTGCTATGTGCATAGCTCTCAAAACAACCAAATACAAGCTGGATATAAAATGTTTGTCATCATTAGTGCAGCAGCAAAAGTTTTACTGAGAGCTAGGTGAGTTTATTTTCCTTTCCTTGATCTTTTATGAATATGCACAAAAGGTTATAATTTCACATTTACAGTGGCATGCAGAAGTTTGGGCACCCCTGGTCAAAATTCCTGTTACTGTGAATAGCTAAGCGAGTAAGAGATGACCTGATTTCCAAAAGGCATAAAGTTAAAGACGACACATTTCTTTAATATTTTAAGCAAGATTAATTTTTTATTTCCATCCCTTACAGTTTCAAAATAACAAAAAGGGCCCAAAGCAAAAGTTTGGGTACCCTGCATGGTCAGTACTTAGTAACACCCCCTTTGGTAAGTATCACAGCTTGTAAACGCTTTCTGTAGCCAGCCAAGTGTCTTTCAATTCTTGAAAAAGGCTTCTAGTTCTGTGAGATTCTTGGGCCGTCTTGCATGCACTGCTCTTTAGAAGTCTATCCACAGATTTTCGATGATGTTTAGCTCGGGGGACTGTGAGGACCATGGCAAAACCTTCAGCTTACGCCTCTTGAGGTAGTCCATTGTGGATTTTGAGGTGTGTTTAGTATCATTATCCTGTTGTAGAAGCCATCTTCTTTTCATCTTCAGCTTTTTTACAGACAGTGTGATGATTGCTTCCAGAATTTACTGGTATTTAATTGAGTTCATTCTTCCCTCTACCAGTGAAATGTTCCCCATGCCACTGGCTGTAAAAAAGCTGAAAGCCCAAAGCATGATTGATGCACTTCCATGCTTAACAGTTGGAGAGGTGTTCTTTTTATGAAATTCTGCACTCTTTTTCCTCCAAACATACCTTTGCTCATTGCGGCCAAAAAGTTCTATTTTAACTTCATCAGTCCACAGGACTTGTTTCCAAAATGCATCAGGCTTGTTTAGATGTTCCTTTGCAAACTTCTGATGCTGGATTTTGTGGTGAGGACGCAGGAAAGGTTTTCTGCTGATGACTCTTCCATGAAGGTCATATTTGTGCAGGTGTTGCTGCACAGTAGAACAGTGCACCATCATTCCAGAGTCTGCTAAATCTTCTTGAAGGTCTTTTGCAGTCAAACGGGGGTTTTCATTTGCCTTTCTAGCAATCCTACAAGCAGTTCTCTCGGAAAGTTTTCTTGGTCTTCCAGACCTCAACTTGACCTCCACCGTTCCTGTTAACTGCCATTTCTTAATTACAGTACGAACTCAGGAAACGGCTGCAGGAAACGCTTTTCTATCTTCTTATAGCCTTCTCCTGCTTTGTGGGCATCATTTATTTTAATTTTCAGAGTGCTAGGCTTAGAGGAGCCCATGGCTGCTGATTGTTGGGTCAAGGTTTGAGGAGTCAGGGTATTTATAAAGCTTTGAAATTTGCATCACCTGGCCTTTCTTAGTGATGACTGTGAACAAGCCATAGTTCTAACAAGCTAATTAAGGTCTGAGACCTTGGTAAAAGTTATCTGAGAGCTCAAATCTCTTGGGGTGCCCAAACGTTTGCATGGTGCTCCTTTCCTTTTTTCCACTCAAAAATTGCTCAAAAACAAAAATAATACACTAGCCTTGCTTAAAATATTGAAAAGAAGCTTTCATCTTTAACTTTATGACTTTTGGAGGTCAGTTCATCTTCTACTCACTTAACTATTCACAGTAACAGAGATTTTGATCATGGGTGCCCAAACTTTTGCATGACACTGCACCATGAAGTGCTTTGAATGGGTAGCAATGGCACACATCAAAATCTCCATCCCTGTCACATAGAACACACACCAGTCTGTGTCCACTCTATGACAAGACTCATTCTTTTTCCTTAAAAAGTCCATAATTATTGGTATTAATGTACTAATCAATGCTAATCCCTGCTCAGAAATTACCATGGCATGAGACACGAGAGAATATTTTAGAAGATTTGTGCATATGCTCTCAAAAAGGTTTGCCACTCCTGGCTTATGGGGAAAGTAGAATCTACTTTAAAGCTCTTTACTCACCATAAATAACTTACTTGTATTTCAATGGTTGATATTCTACAGGATTATAACCTGAATTTATCTTTTGTCTTTGATTTATCATTTCTCCATTAATGAACAAATTGACATCTGTGAATTTCTCTTCATGGAGTGGGCAAAGTTAAAACGAGAGGCTGGTAACTCCCTCTCAGCAAGTGTATTGACCAGCAGTTAGAATTCATGCTCACATTCTTTGCTGAAGGCACACAAGACAGGTGGTGGTGATAGGCAGGTGGTGGTGATAGGCGGGTGTTATTCTGAATCTAGGTCTGTGACCAGCGGTCTGCTAGGATCAGTATTGGGACCCACAGTGATTGCAACGTAAATTAATGATTTGGATGAAAATGGATTTTTAAGATTGCATATGTCATGGGAAATTGGTGGAGTTGTGGCTCTCAAATGCTGCAGCAGGATTTAAAACAATTGAAAATCTGGGCACAGGAACAAGGAGGAATCACCGAGGACTGTTACCACCCGGTACATGCCCTCTTCTCATTACTACCATCAGGGAGGAGGTGCAGGGGCATGATGACGCAAATTCAACATTTTAGAAACAGCTACTTCCCCTCCACCGCCAGGTTTCTGAACTGTTCATGACACCACCTCATTACTCTATTGTTTAATTATTCATATGAGGCAGTGATAATAAACCAAGGTGTGAGGGGTGATGCATTTTGGGGGTGTTCAAATGCAGGGAAATCTTGGAGTGCCAGGCCATAAGTGGAAGTGCTGAAGTCACTGAAGCATGAATCCAAAACATTCTGTTGCATCAGTTCCCAAAATGGAAATAAATTCTGAAGAACTAGTCTAATCTTGTCTGAGGAATATTAGCAATCATAAGGTCTGTTTATCATCAATGATAATGAAATGGAAATCTGGCACAAGTGCAGTTGGTCCAGCAGACAGTGAAGGTTCAGTCAGAAGAAATCACACTTGCCCTCAGAAAAGGATCTAAGCAGATTGTCATTCCAAAGGAGGGTATTAGGACATATCTAGCAGACTGAATTATTGAGGATATTATCACGTTTCAAGCTATTTTTAAAATAATAGTGCACAGACATATATTTCAGCTGAACAAATAGAAAAACATCCTTTGGATAAATGTTACTGTGATCCTAAGCAGGCAGAAGCTGCATTCATGAGGGAATTTGAATAAAGAGATACACTTTAACAAATTACTTTCAATGATTTCCAAAACAGTTTACTGTCAACAGAGTGTGATCACTCTGTCATATTCCTTGCTTGGGGAATTTCAGTGCTGGAGGACATGTTACATATGGGAATAACTGGAGGTACCAGGTTGCGTCCCATGTGGCACACTCAGTCATGAACTCATCACAATCCTCACTAATGACTAACAGCCTTGGATTACTGATAGACTCTGACAGTGTGAATCCCAGCCATAGCCACAGGTTCCTTTGCCTCCGTGTCCTGCATGAGACCCACGACAGGCCTTTCGGACTGGCCTCAATAGGCCGTGTCCTTCTCCAGGTCAGAGCACAGCTCACTGCCAGGGATACGTTCCCATCAGGTCATTCAGAGGAGCTGCACTGCATTGCCGTTGGGCACAGAACATGAGTGGAGGTGGACTCGGAGAAACCAGACCCTCACCCCTCAGGCCAGAGAGACTGCCGTTTATATGAAGTTCTATCAATATCTGTGTAAGAGTGAAACCAGCCGGGGCTTGCTCTCTTCACCCTGCTGTCATCAGGAAGGAGGAACAAGAGCCTTTTGTCCCACACCACCAGGTTCGGGAACAGTTACTATCAAAGTATGTGTATGTCACCATATACTACCTTGCGATTAATTTTCTTTCAGGCAAATAAAAAAATAGAATAAATTTGTGGAAAGTTCAAAGTAAATTTCAGTATCAAAGTACACACATGTCACCACACTCACCAAGATTTATTTTCCTTTGGGCATACTCAGCACGTTTATAGAATAGTAACTATGAAAGATCAGCCAGAGTGCAGAAGACAACAAACTGTGCAATTGCAAATATAAATAAATAGCAATAAATAACAAGAACATGAAATAAAACGATAAACAGTCCTTAAAGTGAGATCATTGGTTGTGGGAACATTTCAATGGATGGGCAAGTGAGTGTAGTTAACCTCTAATTCCCCACATTTTTAGTTAACTAGTTTATTTATAGTTAAAAACTATAAATAACAAAGACTGACAAACAACCAATGTGCAAAAGAAGACAAATCATACAATATAGAAAAAAATGTAAATAAATAATACAGAGAACATGAGTTGTAAAGTCCACGAAAGTGACTCCATAAGTTGTGGAGTCAGTTGCCTCACTTTCCCTTGTACAACTCCCAATAAATGTATTACTGTAACGTGTAACGGTTACTGTGCAATGCCAGCAAGTATTAACAGCTATTGTGAATGTTAGAGCCCAGTTCCTGTGTTCAAGGATTACAGCAGCTGCTGTGTTCATTTCCTACTGAGAGCAGTCTTATAATCAACAGGAACTGTCAGGCCGGCTCTTGCTGACCAGGAGCTTGTGCACACGAAGTGACCCTCCAGCTTTCTGAACACACATCTCATGCGCCTTAATCTCCCAGCTACTTAATGCCAAACGAACAGCTGTGCCTAGTTATTTCCTTCTGCGTTTCACTGACGCAAGTGTTCTTGATTCTGGACACCTGAGGCCAGCTACGTGAATTCAGCAGCGTGCAATCTCCCGATCTGTGGAATTACTCTGCAGTGTCCAGCGACCGCTGTAGAAGCCTCAGCGAAGTGGGTTAAACCTGGGGAATGAAATTTGCCCATTTGCCCGAGTGGCTGATGGATAACGAAGATGTGCTTCAGGGGATGTGAATTTAAAGTTCAAAGTAAATTTACTTCGAACTCTCACATCCCCTGAGGCATAAGGTGAGAGAGTGAAAGTCTGCCTTGGGCTGGACAATAAATCTGGTGAAGTCACTTCAGCTACCCATCAGATTCAGCTCCACTGACATCAGTTGACCTGCCTATGTAATGCTATTTGCCCAAGAATAGGTTAGAGCCAGTATAGTTCCACTCAGCCCTTTCTATCCAGAGCATTAGAACAGTCACTCAGCTTTCACCAGACCTGCTAGCTCACCTGCTTTTGCGCTCAGGAATCCATCTAGCTATGCTTCAGCTGAAGAATAAATCCACAGGACATCCTGCTTTTGTCCACAATGTCTGCAAGCCCAATTTCCCAGGAACTTGTTTAGGCCAACTTTCTTGCTTACGTCACCAGTTTCTAAAGGCAGAAATCACTTTGGATTTACCCTTGGAAACTTTTTCCAACATCCACACTAGAAAATCTATTCAATACCCACCCTCCCCTTCCCCAATGCCAGACTAATATTGAAAAGCATCTCCCAAAATGACAAAATCTGCAAGCAAGTTTAACTTTCTGGTGTCTTTACTTTAGCCTTATTTACAACCGGTGTCAAGCAGAATGAGGAATATCTCCCTTTGACAGAATTGGCCTTTGTTTTTCCATTGCAAGTATCAAGCATCGGCTTCTGGATCTCCCAGATCTTGTGAGGATCATGGACTCCAGCTCCAGTTTCTCTCTAAACCATTCCCACTGTATAATTATCACCCCTGGGCCAACATCTCTGAACTCCCTCATAAATACAGTAGTAGCATGGGCCCCCTTCGTCAGAAGGATTGTGTTGCTTTAGGTATGTGGCCCTCAGTGGGACATCACCCCAGTCTGAGCTGAGTGGGTTCTACTTCTCTGCTTTAAGCTTCCGCCACAGTGGTTGAGCAGTGAAGCAATTAGTTAGCTATGCAGATCATTCGAAGTGGCCACATAATCTGACTGATGTTATTGCTTATCGTGTTTGGACGGCTGCAGAACTGTAAATTAAAAGAATTTGCACTGTTGAAGCAGTAAGTTCAACATCAGCTTAGCACCATTTGCCGTTCATAAACAGAGAAGGAATTACACAAAGTTTCTTCTGTTACCTTATTGAGTGCAAATGAAAATCACTTCTCTTTCCATAATAAGATTGGCTGTACTCCAGAGGTAAACGGATTATTCACACTTGAGTTGAAATTGGCCCCTACTGCATCAGACTATGATTTCTGAAGTTATTAAAAAAATAACTTAAAATGGTAGACTGTGCAGTGAGGCTTAATTGCAGTGGAACAGAGGCAAGAACAGATTGGCTGAAGTGTGCAGCGTTTTGGAAAATGCCCAAAGCGTAGAACTTATGGAAGAAAAAGAACAATTTCAGATTCCAAAACGATTTAGAGTAAGCATTTGAAAGTTGAAATTGGATCAGATATAATATGCAGGTTGTCAACTGTGTGCAAATCTTGTGGTGTGTGTGTGTGTGTGTTCTGATTTAACTGCACGTTTTTTGTGTATTTGTGAAAAGCATTCAGAAAGCCTAGGTCAGTTTGATTACTTGGGCTATTTCCTGATGTATTTGGCAGTCACGCTTCATGTGGTTTTTCACTTTTTGTTTTATAAATGTAATTATCATAAAATAGTGCAGTGATTAATGAGGAGGATCATTGTGCCTGTCTCCATTTATGAACGAGCCGAAAGCTGGAAACTTAAAGTGAAAGAACTGAGTGAGGTGTGAAGTTGTGTGCACTGGATGGACTCAGTACACTCACCTTTAACTGGGTAATGAAGTGTATTCCAGTCTGATCTGCTGTGGCACCCATTGTGCCAGTGGCTTCCAATCCCTGCTCTTCCATTGGGCAGAGCAGCTGAGAATGGTGGCCAGGCTCTTAAGAATACTTCCAATGGGCTTTTAATAGAATACTACATAAAAACTGAATAAATGTAAAAAAAAAGACACATTTGTTAAAAGAAGCTTAAGCTAATGAACAGTCTGGCACAGAGTAAAGTAGTGGGATTAGCTGCACTGTCCTTCCAACCCCTTAGCTCCGTACAGTTCAGAAGAGCTTCAGTGATCAACAGTCTGAACTCCAGCAAGCTGAACTCTAGAGCTAAAACAAACTGCCAGAGGAACTCTAAGATCAAGGTGCTTCAGTAGAGGCAAAGGGGTAGTTGAGATTCCAGGTCAAAACCCTGCATCAGGATCCAAACCGAAATGTTGACTATCCCTTTGCCTCCGTAGATGCTGCTTGACCTGCTGAGCTCCTCCAGCAGATTGCTTTTAGCTCCAAGTCCCAGCGCCTGCAGTATCTTAATTCTCTCCATGCTGAACTTTGAAAATTGGAGGCTAGCTGGAGTCCACTCCTGATGAGATTCACTCATACTAAACGCATTCCTAATTTGCTTATGGGTCAGGAGAGCTGCTGGCATGACCAACATTTATCATCCATCCTTTATTCCCCTGAGAAAATACTGCCGCCCAGTGAGGTAACATTAGGAATTTGGACTGGCACTACTTTCAGCTGTACCTTAGTTGATTTTTATACACATTGACACAATCTATAATTGAAATTATACACAATAGATTTTCAATCAGCTGGTTTTCAAAAACATTAGTTATTTAAGTGCCTTTTCATTTCACTAGATTATCTTCATCGTGACAGCGACCAGGCTTCAAAACTGTTTTGTTTGTTGAAAGCACATTGAGGCATCATGAAACTACACAAGTGATGCAAAACATTTCTTACTAGAAGTTTAGTCTTGGTAGAGAAAACATGTATTGTATGTTTAAAAGAAGAGTACCCGTTGGGCCAAATAGCCCCGTTCTCAGTGATTTCTGTCCTTCCTTCTGACAAATCCATGCATCAATCTGTTGGCATTAGACTCAATGCATATGTGGCTGTGCCCATGACATTGGTCAGTCATTTCACTAATAGATCAGCAGATTCTATTAAGGATTGCATTGAAAGTACATACACCATGAAAGAAAAGGCTAAACCCAGAGGTTATTCATTTGAAACTTGGATTATGGCCTCAGCTGATCTCCTGATAATGTTAGTTGTCATTATCAACAAAATTAATCAGTGCGCTGATGTCTTGGAGTGAATAAGCTGACAGGATTTTATCCTGTACATCAGGATGTTCCAAATACAAAATCCTTCAGGATCATAGTACCAGGCAATGAACCTGGTCAAGTGACAGATCTCTCAGTGTGTGACAGTTCGGAGACAATGACTCCAACTCCCTGACCTTTGCCATGGCCGCAGTCAGCATAGGGGTAAAGAGCTTTGTTAGAGACAGATACATTAAAGAGACTCTTAGACAGACACATGGATGAAGGAAGAGTGGCGTGCTATATGGGAGAGAGGAGATTGATTACTCTTGGACATGAGATGCTGCAGATGCTGGAAATCCACAGCAACACACACAACAATGCTGCAGGAACTCAGAAGGCCAGGTAGCATCTATGGAAATCTGTGGAACTCTTTGGCACAGGAAGCCATGGAGGTCAGTTCTTTATGTATATTTAAGGCAGAGGTTGATAGATTCTTGATTGGTTAAGGCATGAAGGGATACGGGGAGAAGGTTGGAGATTGGGGTGAGAGGAAATTAGATCAGCCATGATGAAATGGCAGAGCAGACTCAATGGGCCAAATGGCCTAATTCTGTTCCTATATCTCATGGTCTTATGGAAAATAATAAACAGTCAACATTTCAGGCTGAGAAAAAGACTGGCACTACATCATAAACTAAAGGAACTGTACTGGGCTGTACATTTCTATGTTTTATGTTCTATGTTCTGAAGTGTCACAGCACAGAATCAGACCTTTCAATCCACTGTATCTAGTATACACAGTACCCCAAAAATGTTAGATAAGTTGTAGTGCATTTAAACATTGCCAGGTACAATGCTGTGGGCATCAGAGTCATGGCTGAAAGAAGATCACAGCTGGAAACTAAATAATCAATAGGATGCACAACCCATTGAAAAGACAGGCAGGTAGGCAGAGAAGCTGGGTGACTCCGTTAGTAAAAAATGAAATCAAATCCTCAGCAAGAAGTAACATTGAATTAGAAGGTGTAGAATCCTTGTAGATAGAGTTAAGAAACTGTACGGGTAAAAAGAACCTTACAGGAATTACTGTATATATTGGCCTCTCAATAGTAGGGAGAATGTAAAGTACAAATTACTACAGGAGATAGAAAAAGCATGAAAGAAAGGCAATGTTATATTGGTCATTGAAATTTTGATGTGCAGGTAGACTGGGGAAATTAGGTTGACACTGGATCCCAAGAGAAGGAATTTGTAGAATGCCTACTAGATATCTTTTTATCTAGTAGGAGATTTTGGTCAAGCTCATTAGGGAAAAATCAACTATAGATTTGGCATTGTGTAATGAACCAAATTTGATTAGGGAGCTTAAGGTAAAGGAACACTTAGGAGACAGTGATCATGATATGATAGAACTCGCCCTGCAGTTTCAGAGGGAGAAGCTAAAATCAGATGTATCAATGTTACAGATGATTAGAGGTAACTATAGACACATGAGAGAAGAGCTGGTGAAAGTTGATTGGAAGGGGACACTAACAGGGATGATCGTAGAACAGCAAAGGCTGAAGTTTCTGGGAGTCACAGACTAACTTCATCCCAAAGAAAAAGCATTGTAAAGAAATGACGAGGCTCCTGTGCCTGACAAGGGAAGACTGCATAAAAACAAAAGAGAGACCGTATAACATTGCAAAAAAAAATAGTGTGAAGCTATAGAATTGGGAAGCTTTTCAAAACCAACAACAGGCAACAAAAAACACAATAAAGGTAAAGAAAAGAGAAAACATGAAGGTAGGCTAGCCAAATTGAAAGAGAATACCAAAGGTTTTTTTTCAGATATATAACGAGTAAAAGAGACTTGAGAGTGGATCTTGAACTGCTGGAAGAAGATGCTGGAGAAGTAGTAATGGAGAACAAAGAAATGGTGAATGAAGTGCAGGAGAATGAGGGGAGATTTAAAGATGTAGACAAAATTATGAGGGGTATAGATAGGGTGAATGCATGTAGACCTTTTCCTTTCAAGTTGGGTGAGACTAGAACTAGAGGTCGTAGTTTAGGGTGAAAAGTGAAATAGTTAAAGGGAATTCTAAGGGGAACAACCTCACTCTGAGGGTGGTGCAAGGGTGGTATGTTCTGCCAATGGAAATGGTAAATGCAGGTTGAATAGTAACATTTGAAAGAAGTTTGTGTAGGTACGTGGATGAGAGAGATATGGAAAGTTATGATTCTGGGTGCAGGTAGGTGGGACTAGGCAGAAAACCTAACAGATACAGACTGTATGGGCTGAATGACCTGTTTATGTGCTGTAGTACTCTATGGCTCAATGATTCTATTATTCTACCTTTCCCTTCCCTGAATTCTCTAATAACAATGCCCTCCATAGTTAATACAGATAAGAAGCATTCATTGAAGACCTCACCTACATCCTCTGACTCCTTGTACGCATTGCCAGTATGGCCCTTAATGGTCCCTGATCCTTTCCTTGGTACTCCTCCTGTCTTTGTTATACTCACAAAATTCTTCAGGACTTTCCTTAATCTTGCCTGCCGTTGCCATTTTGTACCCATTTTTCACACTCTTAACTTCCGTTATAACTATCACCTTTCCTCTCCTTACACTTGTTTATACTCCTATAGGGTCTTTTCTGTTTTTAATAATCTGAAACCCTCACTAGTTCATTTTTGAATGCCTCCTACTGACTGCCTGTGGATAAATCTGCAAGTAGCTGCTTCCAGTTTACATTTACCAGGTCCTATTGAAATCATAGGACCCGAACTTAGGACTTCAATTTATGGTTCAATAAAAACCTTAAAACCTATAGAATTATGGTCACTATTTCTCCCACTGACACTTGATCCACTTGTCCAACTACATTCTCAAAGTGTAAATCCAAAATCAGCACTTTTCTAATCAATAGAAAATGCTTAACAGGTCAAACAGCATCTATGGAAAGAGTTCTGACAAAGGTTCTTCAACTTAAAATGCTTTCTCTTTCCACAGACGTTGCCTGACCTGTTGAGCATCATGCGGCCATGTCTGGAATGCCTTCCTTACATCACGCCACCTCTTCTTCACCCCTTTATCATGCTTCTTAAGATCTACTTCTTTCATTAATATCTAGAAATCTGCTGAGCTGTGTTCTGTATGAATCCAGTATCTGAGCCTTCAGAAGCCAAAGTTTCATCACTCTCTCACGTTTCAGTTCTAGATGGCCCATCCCTTATTGTCCACTAGTTCTGAGCTCAAAAGACCGGCAGGGAAAACATCCTCTCTATTTCAACACTATTAGACATTTCTGGAAATGTTATAGGTTTCTATGAGGTCCCTTCTCATTCTCCTGAATTCTAAAAACCATAGGTCCTTCCTGATCAATGCCTCCTCATATGACAGACCTGTCATGAATATTTTTTTTTTAATTACTGTATCTGTAAACCAGAAATAATAACAGAAACCCTAAGAAGTCATCTGTGAGAGGAGAAATTGTTAAAAGTTTCAGCTCCAGAATCCTTCATCAGAACTGGGAGAGAGAGAGAGCAACAAGTTTGTATTTTTTGAGGCAAAGAAGGTGGCCATGAAATGGATAGAAGGAAGTGAAGAGTAATTCCAAATAGGTTAATGAAAGCAGGTATGCATTATGCTTCTCTAACTGTGTAAAGTGGTGTTAAAAGTGAGGCTGTGGGACATGCCCAGCACCAGACTATACAGATAACATAAGAATAGCTGAGCTAAAATATGACCAGCAAAAATGGCCGGTTCTGATGCAGGCAGAAAGGAAGAGTGGGTTATTTACAGTTATAGAATTAAATTTTGAGTCCAGAAGGTGGCAACACACCCAGAAGGAAGAAGAGGTGTTGTTGCTTAAGCTTCCCTGGGCAGGAGGGCAAAGACAAATATGTCATAGTGGGAATGGGATCGTGGATTAAAGTGACAGGCACCAGAGAGCTCAGGGTCACTCTCCAAAGCCATTGCCCAGTATGTGTTTGGTTTCTCCAAAGTAGAGGAGATCATATTGTGAAAACCAAATACAAATCACTAGATTAGAGAAAGTGCAAGTGAATCGCTGCTTCATCTGGAAGGATTGTTTATATCCTTGGATGGTGGGAAGGGAAGATGTGAAATGACAAGTGTTTAATTCCCTGTGGTTGCATGGGAAATTGCCATAAGGTGAGAAGTGGTTGGTGAAGAATAGGGAGTGATCGCTTCAAAATGCTGAAAGGGGAGGAGAGGGAATATGTGTCTAGTTGGCACTGGTGGAAGTTGTTAAGGAAAACTGATTCAATGTGATGGCTGCTGGGAAAAGAACAGTGAAGTTCTGTCCTTGCTCTGCCCAGAAGGATAAGCTGTAAGACCAGAGATGTGAGAAACACTGAGATGTGACCAAGAGCTCTGTCTATTATGGTAGAGGGGAAGCTACAGTTTGGTAAGAACCATGAACGCAGCTGTTAACTATAGCTCATCTATTTCCCAGTCTAGTAAATCTTCACTCCCTCTATAGAACGAATGTAGTCTTTTATCCACAATATTCCAAATGTAGTCTCACCAAGATCCTACAGTATTATATTTAGATATCCTTACATTTGTACTTGTAAGTCCTTACATCACCTTTTCTCCTGTTTTGTTTTTACAGGTTTTTTGCACTTTTCAATGGCTGTACTTTTGCCCATAAAATGTCAAAGCATGCTGTTTTTGAAATTTGAAGTGGTACTAGAAATTTTAAAAACAAATGCAATTCCAAATAACAACCATTTGAAAAATTGCCGTCCCTATGAAACTTGCATCTAGACAATAATTGATGTCTTTGCACATGTAATAATGTGCATTCAGTATTTTTTAATTTAAAGGTATTTGCTTATTTGGACCGTTTGGGACCAGCACCTCTTCATGGACTGATGTTGCTGGTTTCAAGCGTAGTATGTTGAATCTGTCATTGCAGGTCCTGTATAACGCTGGTCAATGGACAGTGGCCAATCTGCACTACATTTCTAACTCTCCAGTCTACCTTAGCTATAGTGAATGAACTTGGGAACCAGCATTTGGTGTAGCACCCTGAAATGCACACTAATTGGCACAACAAAATCTCAGTAAGGAAAGGTCACTTAGCCAGGAGCGCTGGAATAAAGATGTCCAATAGTTTGAAAAAAAGGTATTTTCGCAAATTAGCACAAAGGTTCTGCTGGAGGTAAAGTCATATTCCTCCTAAATGGGGATAGTAAATTTTTCTGTCATTTTCTTGAGCCCTGCACTTTCATTCACAGAGACTCCAAACACGGGAGAAAAGGCCATAACAACTTTCTGTCTGGTTGAAGCTAGCAGCTCTGAATTCTTGTTCTACTGTGTTGGAGGCACAACAACAAGGAGATGTCATACTTGATTAGGGAAAACAACCTTAAACTTATTTCCAAGAAGCTTTATTCTTTCAGCCTTGGATTGTTTACAAGATTCACAAGCACTCTAAATGAACAGAGATATAGGATGCTGCTTCACTCCAACCACTGCTTAAAGGACCCTCTTTGCCTTCCAGTAATTTGACATCAACTATTGACCTCTGCACAACCTTTAGAAAGACAACCAAAGATTATTTGTCCCTGTTTGCTGTCACTTGCTTTCAAATGATAGAGCACTTTAAACGTTCGTCTAGTGAAATGCTAGATACTCCGTTGATCCCGCCCCCCTGCAACCGTCCAGTCTGATCCAAGTTAGCTTGTTATTTATGTCACAACCTGATCTTAAAATCTGAAAGAGACCATTCAGGAGTGGGATTAAGGAACACTTTCTCCACCCACCCCATGGAGTGGGAATCTGGAACTCTCTCCCCCACCAACAAAAGTCTGTGGATGCTGAGATAATTAAAACTCTTATGGACTGAAATTGACAGATTTCTGTTAGGAATGGAGAGAAGTGAAATTGCTTTCAGCTGTGGATCAGCCACAAGCACTTGAAAATATCCTTAAAGGAGTCACTGCATAAAGGGTAAGCAATACGTTTTGTGATTTTCTTTTTGAGAGAGAGGTGGCAGATAGTTTGTGAAAGAACTTCTAGTTCCACGGAAACCATGTTGGCAGAGCCCATTCCAAATGCTTACCGTACTCAGGATAACTGTCCTCTCTACCCTCTTAAAGATCATCTCAGCAGTAGAGACAACTGTTCTCCTGCATGTCCACAACACCACACCCTCTGCCAGCTCCTCCACTCAGCCCCCTGCCAGAAAGTTGTGCCAGTCGTCAGTCAAGAATTCCTGCTGCTGCCACAATTCCAGGCAAAGAAAAAACCTATGGGTCACACTGTCTCTGAGAGGGCATTGCACACACTGCCATCTCATCAGCTGCTGTAACAGCTCATTTTACCCTCCCAAGTGGCATCCTTTTAATTTTATCGATTACAATGAAGCAGTCATTTGATAGGCAAATATTTCACTTTTCCTTTCAATCAAGCTGATTTATTTTGCATAAATGATCCAGAAAATTGCCTTGTCAGTTGAGATAACATTGTAAATATGTAATTCCTACAAAGTTACCCATCTACACTGAAACGTTGAAGGTATTTATGTTGGTAACTATGACTATTGTAAGTGTATTTAGTCACCAATTGTTATCATTGCATGATGTTGTTCAGATATTGATGCACTATCAATAACTCTAAGAGACTGGAAGTGAACGATAGGCTTTTATTAACAGCGAGAACAGAGCATGACCATGTTGAAGACTGAGGGAGGAGCAGTGCCCCAATCGCCTTTATACAGGGGTCTGTGGGAGGAGCCACAGGAGCAGTCAACAGAGGGGCGTGTCCAGGCAGGTATACATGGTTTACCACAGATATACAGTACTGTGCAGAAATCCTAGGCACATATAGCTAGGGTGCCCAAGTCTTGTGCAGAGTACTGTATTTGCCAACATGGAGCAGAGAGAGAGCTTGTAAATCTGGCAGGAATGAAGGATGTTGGGAATGGCGAGGGTCGAGTGCCGTGGGAGGGGTGTGGGACAGGTGGCAGAGAAGATGTGCTTGGGGCATGGAGGATGGGGTTGGCACATACCCATCACTGAGAGATCAAGCAAAGGCATTTGAATCCAAACAATTAATTTATTGTTCATTGCACAATGTCTCTCTGGTGCTTCCCATTCCCTCCCCTCTCCCTTCCTCTTTTCCCAACCCTCATTCCCATCTCCCTGTCCCCTTCCCACTCTCAGTCCACAATAGAGACCTATATCAGAATCTGGTTTATGATCACTCAGAAATGTCTTGAAATTATTTTTTTTGCAGCAGTACAGTGCAATACATAAAATTACTACAGGACTGTGCAAAGGTTATAGTCGCTCTCTCTCTCTCTATATAATATATATATTCACCCAAGACTTTTGCACAGTACTGTAGTCACCAGAGAGTGACTGGATATAGATGTCTCAGCAGATGGTCATTGGTATTCAGCTTTACATGTATTCAGCTTTAAGTTTGGGATAAGATGGTCGCTGACACAATTCAAAGAAGGCCTGTGTATGGAAGTCATGATGCCCTACCTAGGAACAGACAGGTTCTGCAACATGAACATTCCCCTGTATAATATTGCACTGCTGTCCTGCCTTGTAGCAATAAGGAAATGTGTCTTCATAACTAACATGGTGGTTTCCAATTAGCTGATAACAAGACTGTCTGCAGACATGGTGTGGTGAACTACATATACCTGTCTGGACACGCCCCCTGCTGACTGCTCCTGTGGCCCCTCCCACTGACTGTGGCTCCTCCCACAGACCCTGGTATAAGGGCGATTGAGGCCTGAGCCCTGCCCTCAGTCTCCAGGATGTAGCATGGTAGTCAACTACTGCTTGTTCTTTCTTCCAGTCAATAAAAGCTGATATCTCGCCTCACATCTCAGAGAGTTATTGATGGTGCATCACATGGGCACTTCTTCACAATACCTAACTCACCTGTGCCCTTTCTGGAGAGATATTTGCCTCTTCCTGAAAATTCCAAGGCTGCACAGAGGCAGGTTAGAAAATTAGTCTCAACCATTGCTCTGTTGGCTGCACATGTGCCCTTTTATGAAAATTTTCTGATTCACTAAAATCAGAAAATGTTGGTGAAAATCTATTTCCCCTTCAGATATAGTATTTATATCTATGTCTGACTCTAATCCAGAAACTTGAGCAGCAAAATACAAGCTGACACACCAGGGCACTGTCAGGGGTGCTGTCTCTTAGGAGAGATAGATGCACAAAGAGCATCACTATTGTTGTTGGTGCCCTGAGCAACATTGTGTTTTTATTTAAACCAGCATCTTGACAAGTAGATTATCTAGTTGTTGCTGTGTGCAGGGAACTGTACAGAAAATAACGGTTAACATTCCTACTTTGCAATAGTGGATGCAATTCAAAACTTTACTGTTAGGTATTAAGAGCAACGAGGTATTCTAAGGCAGAGAAAGGAGCTCAATAAATGCAGGACTCTTGCCTTCTTCATTTTAGAACTGTTACTCCAGGCATCATATGTGAGTAGAGGTGAGATTGACGCACCAGTTATCTTCTCTCATATTTCCATTAGGTCACATGTAGGTTACACTTGTTCTCAATTATTTTGCACATAAGTTATTCTTTCATACAAAACAATGTTGTGTTTTCACTTCTGTGTTTGAGAGGACAGTGTAAGGTCCAGATATGGAGCAGCTCTTGGTGACATTAACTTTAGAGTTGCAGAATATGTCAGCCTAACAAAGCAGAGGGCCGCAATTAACATGGTTCTGTAATCCTTAGACCGCGATAACTTTTTTTTCTACCTTTGATGGAACATTAAAATACTTGGCAATGAAGAAACAAAGCAGGAAGTCTGCTTCTGAAAGTATTCGGCTGGAACTTGCCTCATTTTTCTGAGTATTTTTCGATTTCCCCAAGGAAAACATCAGTCAGCACTTTGTGCAGTGGGCTCTGACAGAAGCAGACTTAGGTCTACGTTTTTGCTTGCATTTTAGCCCAATGAAGATGCATACATCCAACTTATATTCTAAATGCCAGGATGTTTTCCTCAGGGAGCGTCTGCTAGCACGAAAACATGTAGGGCTCATGCACGTGGTAAAAATCATTTATATGCTTCAACCCATTTCCCATATATCTTTATAACGACTCAATAGATCCGAGGGAGAAATATATGTGCCTATCAGCATTGATTCTCCTGAAATGAAAAATTTTCTGTAAATTCTTGAATTGACATTTTTTATAAAAACATTTATTCAAAGGATTGCACAGGAACAGACCATTTGTCCCAACCAGTCTGCCAACATTTACAGTATGTTCCACTCATGCCTATGTTTTCTCCTCTAAACCCATCAGTGCAATCTTCTATTCCTATCACCTTAGCCTCTTGTTAAATGCATTTACACTGTTCACTTCAACCACTGCCAGAAGGTACATTACAACTACATTTTGAAAAACAAAGCACTTGTATCTAAATTCTCCATCTTACAATAATGGGCTCTTTCCTACAGGTGAAAATGATTCCCCTATCAAAAGCCTCCTCCGCTTTTGTCTCTCAAGAGCAAATAGCCCATTCTGTTCATCCTTTGCTGATATGCCCTTGCACTTCTAGTACTTTGGAAATCTTTTCTGTCACTTCTCACGCACCTCCACATCATTTTTATATGGTAACCAGAACAGTTATCAAAGCATAATCAAAACAAGGTTTGATATAGCATTATAATCCCTCTAAATTTTAATTCTTTACCTTTACTTAAACATCCTAGTGCTTAGTTTTCCTTTTTGCGGACTTGATAACTTGTGCGACAGCATGTGACCAGGGTACTTATACTCTACAATCTATTTGTTCCCATAATCTGAAACTTCTAAATAAGTGACCTGCCTATTCTTCCCATCAAAAATGTACAACATCTCATTTATTTCATCTGAATTTTATCTCCAATCAATTACCAATTGTATGAATTCATTAATGCCTCCTGACTTATTGAACTCTTCCTCAATATTGACTATCCTCAACTTCGGATATTGCACGGTTTTAGAATCGTAGGTTCACGCAGCACAGATACAGGCCCTTTGCCCTGCATTTGTCCGTGCTTAGCCCATATCCATCCAAACATTTCCTATCCATGTAAATGTCCAAGTACCTCTTTAAATGGTGTTAATGCATCTGCTTCAATTGCTTCCTCTAGCCCCAATTGTGTTTTTGAAGCCAGGGTCTAAATCATTGATATAAATGGTGGACAGCAGTTCTCCTAGCTTCAATCCCTGTACAACCCCACCAACCACCATTCCTCACTACAAATAGTCAAATCTGCACTTTCTACTGGTTTCTTTAAAGGCCAAGACAAAGTGCATTTGCTGCACTACCCTTATCTGCTCTCTCTGTTGCCTTCTGAAAAGAATTCATCAGTCATTAATTTACTGGGAGATTTAAGCATGTTGGCTGCAGGCTGCTTGTAGTGATTGTATTCACAAAATTTTATGTAGAAATTTCCAGACCCATAATCTTTGTCCTCCTGAATGCATTAGTTGACATGAAAAAAATCTCAGACATCTAGAATAAAATCTGCATGCCATCTATTTTATTATATTCTGAAAATAATTGCAGATGGGAGTGTACAGTAGGATTACATCACCTCTAGGTAACACAGAAATTACCTAAATATGATCTACTTGGATTTTTCACCTATAGCTGCACCTTCTGGCTCAGAATTGGAACCAGAATCAGGCTTATTATCACTGAATAAATTATCATGAATAAATGTTCTTCCCTTACCATCTCTAATGTGTGTAGGCCTCCGTTAGTCTCGATAGACCATGGATTTGCACCTTGGAAAGTTTCCAGGGCGCAAGCCTGGGCAAGGTTTTTTTTTTATGGAAGACTGGCAGTTGCCCAAGCTGCAAGTCTCCCCTCTCCATGCCACCAATGTTGTCCAAGGGAAGGGCATTAGGACCCATACAGCTTGGCACCGGTGTCGTCGCAGAGCAATGTGTGGTTAAGTGCCTTGCTCAAGGATACACACGCAAGCCTCAGCCAAGGCTTGAACTAGCGACCTTCAGATAACTAGACGAACGCCTTAACCACTTGACCACGCGCCAACACATCTCCAATACAACTACATCTAATAAAATAATCAAAGAGGATTAACACAACACATTTTCAATACATCTCAGACTTTCTTCCATGACATTATCCAGAAGGTTAGTTATTAACCTCATTGACACTTCCACAGTTCTGGTGAGATGGCAGCCCTGGTGAGAAAACAGGAAACCACTTGTCCTTTTGCAGCCAATTAAAACATTCCACCGAACAGGATCAGAGTTTGCCCAAATGGGTCAAATTACTGACAATATGCTACTTCCCTTTTCCTGCACTCAAGCAATTGCTCCAGCCCTGGTTTTTACATAGTTTATATAGTGTTACAAACACTGACTTTACAGAGAAGTACAGTTTTTGGTACAGCTTTACAGCCTTGTTGAAATGAAGCTTGTTATCACTGGATGTCCTGTAGATAGTTCAGGAATCTAGAATGTGTAGAGCATAAGAAAGCAGAAAGCCTGGCTGTCACTGTATAGTTTTTGATGTGTTTGTATTTGTCTACGTAAACTGACCTTACATTTTGGAGAAATTCATTAACACTGGTTTACCTCAGCTCGGTACCCAGGCTAATAAATGAGAAGATATTATTTCAATTCAAGAAAGTCTTTCAAATCTCAAAACACTTTTCAAGTGTAGCTCCACGTATTGGAGGAAACACAATACCCAGTTTTCCCAAGAAATGAATTTGGCCAAGGTGAATTGGATAATTACACTACACAAATAGAAATAGTGTCAGGATATTTAACTTCCAGCGGAAAAGACTTTTGGGGCCTCAGGTTAGGATCTCATTAGCAAAGTGGAGGGGGTGCAAAGATGAGAAGATGGATGCCAGCAATTCCCTCCTTCCTGAAAAGCATGTTCTTTCATCCATCCTTGATTGTGCGGGAATATAAAGCACACATTTGCTAAAATCAGTGTGCTTTGCACCCAAACATCCTTTAACACTGCTAATTAGGAGGGAAATCGTCCTAGTTGAACCTGTCTTTGCTGATTCCTGCCCTGTTCTTGAGGCTGCCATCCATCTTAAAAGATAAACTGCTGTTGTCAAAATACAAATTTATTTTTGACTTTTTTGAATTTTAAAAATAGTTTTGCCGCTTCCGCACTTAAAAACCAGGAAGCAGTAATTACTTTCCTCTCACTCATGTCCTGGTCAGATGTGGACTCCAATCAGCAGCCATTTGCCTGGGAAGCCTTTGTTCTCCCACCTCGTCTCTCTATTGGTGCAGTTCCTGCTGGCTGATCCTTTCACAGGGCTCCACACTCCCCCATCCATTCAAGCCTCCTTTATACCTACACAAACATATCTATTATCAGAATATGGCTATGTAAGAACTTGTCAAAATACAGCAGTAGTTCAACGGATCCTCAAGCCAGCCAATAAGACAGTGGCTGATCTGATTTTGACTTCAATTCCTATTTCCTATTCTCCTTGATTCCCCTAAAATGTAAAAACCTTTCTCAGCCTTGAACACGCTTCATGATTCAGACCTTTGGAATATAGAGTTCTTTGAGTCACAGCCTCTTCAGAAAAAAATAATTTCCCCTCATATCAGTCTTAATTATCAATCCTATCCTGAAATCACACCCATAATTCAAGATTCCCCTCTTGAGGAAACATCCTCCATACATTTCCGTTATCAAGCTACTCAGAGTCTTGGATATCTCGATCAGATCATTTTTTTGTGTTCCACAGAGTTCTGTCTCTGTTTAATCAGTCTTTCTGAACAAGACAGCCATTTCATGTTAGAAATCAGTTCAGTGAACTATCACCTGCACAGACAGTAAAGCACACAGCATCTAGATGAGTTAGCTGTAATGAGATTTCTCAACTTTTATCCTCTAGCCTGTCAGCAATAAAGGCCAATACCTCATTTCATGCAGTCTTAATGCAGGCAATTAGGATTAATATAAGTGGCAAATGGGATCAGGGCAAGGGAGCAGGTTTGGCAGTACGGCAGTGTAGCGGTTAGCAAAACACTTTACATTGCAAGCAGGAAGATCAGCGTCTGATTTCCATCTATATGGAAATTATGGATTTCCATTTATATGTCTATAAAGAGTTTATACGTTCTCACTGTGACCGTGTGGATTTCCGCTGGTTGCTCTATTTTTCTCCGACATTCCAAAGGCATTTGGCTAGGATTGGTGGATTGCAGACAGGCTAAGTTGGTGCCGGAACCGTGGTGACGCTTGTGGGCTGCCCAGTGCAACCCTCACTGATTTGATCAGATTTGACACAAATGCCATGTTCCAATGTGTGTTCTGACGTACGTGTAACAAATAAACCTAACCCTAATCTCTTTACCTTTATGCATGCAATGAGCAGTAGGGTGAGGTTCTGTGCTGTACAGTCCAATATCTCTTTAGCAAATAACTTTTGACATCAACATGTTAAGTTCCTCAGCTTTTTGTATGACGCCACAAAGTATCCAAGTGCAATTCTGTCCTTTCAAGACACAGTTGAGCCAAAATTTCCTTAAAGTAGGCCAATAAATGAATCTCAGGATTGTATGTGGTGACACAGATGATAAAATTTACTTTGAACTTTTGAAGGTGTGATGCCAGCATTTCTGCCAAGTAAACTAGTTTTGTCATTGATTCCATTCTCAACTTTGTTACGTTTTGTAACTCCAAAACATTAAACGAATTAAAAGAAGGACACAGGAGTCTTTGTGGTAGTGCCACAGCTTATGCAATTTATGTACTTCTACATACGAACTGCAAAGCATGATGTAGGCAACAAAGAATGCTTAATCAAGCAACATATTTACAATAGTACTCAAATATTACTGAAATATTAAATACATAACATTCCTTTCTGCTTAGCATTAAACACCATGCCCTGCTCACTTGAGGGGGACTTGTCATTTGACTAATTTGTGCCTGAGGAAAACAGCTGGGTTTACCATTGAAACATTGCAATCAGTATCTGTAAGTATTTGACTGTTAAGGCCCAAGGATAGAATGGATAGGTATAGCTCCAATTCAATAGAGAATGCATCTCAACTATATACATGGTACACACTACTATATACAGACATTCACAGTATACTAAATTTTAAATTGTACCATTCAGGCCTAAAGATTTAATCACTGTGGAGGATTTCTTACTCTTGTGGGATAATGTCTTTCCTGACAATGGGGCCACTCTGCTTGGCAGGTGAGACTTGTGGCTGTGAAATAACCTCAGGTTCTGGGGCTTCCTCCATGGTGGTTGTAGGAGTTGAATCTGAGACTGCAGGAAGTGGTTCTGATAGTGGTTTCTTCTCTAACGATCAGCTATGCTCTCCTCAACTGATCGATGTGCCGTCTCCAGATGATATCTCCCACAAACTCCACTGTGTAGGAGAGTGGCCCAGTTCTGTCCTGAATCTTTCCAACACCCTCTTTCGATCACCTCTGTAGTCCCTCACCAGAACTGCTTGTCCAGGAGTGAAACATCAAACCTGCTTGTTTGAGGAGCCTTCAATTCGTCTCATCCGTTGGTCCTGCATACTGTTTCTGAGATCGGGTTTGAGGAGATTCAAGTGCAAAACCAAGGCGGGGAGTAGCGGGACCGAGGAACAGCACAGCTGGTGAGTTGTTGGTTGTGGAGTGTGCTGCATTGTGATATACAAGGAGGAAATTGGCGAGCTTCAGGTTCAGTGTTAATGCGGAGTGTTCTGCTGGCATTGTTTATAGTGCACTCTTTAGACGCTGGACAAACTTTTCCACCAAACCATTTGCAGCTGGGTGAGATGGTGCAGATGTAATATGTCTTATTCCATTCATTTTTAGGAATGTCTGAAACTGCTTCCCTACAAACTGTGGTCCACTGGCACTGACTAAGTGCTCTGGAACACCAGTCTTTGCAAAGAGGCTTCTCAACATATCAACAGTGTGCGAGGTTGTAGTGGAGACTATTGCAAACACTTCTGGCCACTTTGTAGCTACATCCACTGCTACCAAGAAACTTACACCCATGAACGGTCCGGCAAAATTCACATGAATCTTCGGCCAGGGCAATGCAGGCCATTCCCAGGGATGGAAAGCACATTTCTAGGCATCTTTTGGACATGTTGTCATCCTGTCCAGCACATAGAAAGCTGCTTGATCTTCAGATTTATCAGGTCACCAGACAAAGCTTTGAGTCAACATTTTCATTTTAAACATGCCTAGATGACCAGCATAAACGTAGCTCCTCCCACACTTTATCTCTCAGCATGGCTGGTACAACAACTCTTAATCGCCACATAAGGCAAGTTCATCCCGGCGCTGGTAAAGATGGTGGAACTGAAGTTGCTACATTCCAACCATTTTGGGTGGCCGTGTAGACCTGAGACAGTGTAGGATCTGTTCTGGTTTCCCTCGGGGTCATCTCCGCCATGACAGAGAGACTTCCAATTTGTGTTAGGGAGAATATGTCAAGAGGAGTGTCCGTTTTTGTAAATTTTTTTCAGTATTACTTTCCCAAGGGCAAACGGGATAATCCATCTGCATTTCCATGATTAGTCATCCTCTTGAATTCAGTCTTGTAATTGTATCCACTGAGAAACAGAGCCCATTTGCTGCTGTTAGTGGAACTCCCTCCTGTGGATTGAAAACGGACACGAGCGGTTGATGATCAGTAATGAGGAATGGTGTCACAGAAAGGCAGTGTCCATTATTAAGGGCCCCTGGTATCCAGGGCATGTCCTTTTCTCACTATTACCATCAGGAAGGAGGTACAGAAGCCTGAAGGCACACACTCAGTGATTCAGGAACAGCTTCTTCACCTCTGCCATCTGATTCCTAAATGGACATTGAACCCATGAACACTACCTCACTCTTTTCATATATATTAGTTCTGTTTTGCACAATTTTTAATCTATTCAATATACATATGCTGTAATTGATTTACTTATTTATTTATGACCTCAG
The DNA here is from genome assembly GCF_048418815.1 of Hemitrygon akajei. NCBI lineage: Eukaryota > Metazoa > Chordata > Chondrichthyes > Myliobatiformes > Dasyatidae > Hemitrygon > Hemitrygon akajei. The sequence goes on from NC_133131.1 coordinate 140,490,059, forward strand.
TCAGTCCGGATCAGAATCAGCATCTCCAACACCATCACACTGAGCACGATGGCCCCCCAGGGCTGTGTGCTCAGTCCACTGCTGTTCACTCTGCTGACCCACGACTGTGTTGCAACACACAGCTCGAACCACATCATCAAGTTCGCCGATGACATGACCGTGGTGGGTCTCATCAGCAAGAACGACGAGTCAGCTTACAGAGAGGAGGTGCAGCGGCTAATGGACTGGTGCAGAGTCAACAACCTGTCTCTGAATGTGGACAAAACAAAAGAGATGGTTGTTGACTTCAGGAGGGCACTGAGCGACCACTCTCCGCTGAACATCGACGGCTCCTCGGTAGAGATCGTTAAAAGCAGCAAATTTCTTGGTGTTCACCTGGCGGAGCATCTCACCTGGTCCCTCAACACCAGCTCCATAGCAAAGAAAGCCCAGCAGCGTCTCTACTTTCTGTGAAGTCTGAGGAAAGTCCATCTCCCATCCCCCATCCTCATCACATTCTACAGGGGTTGTATTGAGAACATCCTAAGCAGCTGCATCACTGCCTGGTTTGGAAATTGCACCATCTTGGATCGCAAGATCCTGCAGCAGATAGTGAGGTCAGCTGAGGAGATCATCAGGGTCTCTCTTCCCGCCATTATGGACATTTATACTATACGCTGCATCCGCAAAGCAAACAACATTATCAAGGACCCCACGCACCCCTCACACAAACTCTTCTCCCTCCTGCCATCTGGGAAAAGGCACCGAAGCATTCATGCTCTCATAACCAGACTGTGTAACAGTTTCTTCCCCCAAGCCATCAGACTCCTCAATGCCCAGAGTCTGGACTGACACCAACTTACTGCCCTCTACTGTGCCTATTGTCTTGTTTATTATTTATTGTAATACCTGCACTGTTTTGTGTACTTTATGCAGTCCTGGGTAGGTCTGTAGTCTAGTGTAGTTTTTTTTCTGTTTTGTTTTACGTCGTTCGGTGTAGTTTTTGTTCTGTTTCATGTAGCACCTTGGTCGTGAAAAACGTTGTCTCGGTTTTACTGTGTACTGTACCAGCAGCTATGGTCAAAATTACAATAAGAAAGTGACTTAACTTGAATATTTTTACCTTCTTTCTTCCATATTATGTATTGCATTGAACTGCTGCTGCTAAGTTAACAAATTTCACGACACGTGCCGGTGATAATAAACCTGATTCTGATTCTGATTCTGTTAAGGGTAAACCCTCTCATACAATTACTGGTGAAATGTTTTACACCCCAAACCAGACTCAAGGACTCTGTCAATCTGTGCATAATTTTTCTCTGCAATGGTAAAGGAACGTGATGCAAAGGCTGTGGGCCGTTCACTTCCATCACTCGTGTTTAATGACTGGACCAATACCATAAGGTGAGGCATCACAGACAAGCTTCACTGGATGTTGTGGATCATAATGTGTGAGTACGGTGTCTGATGTCACCATTTCCTTTGCCCTTTGGAAAGCCACCCCACACTGCTTTGTCCATCGCCATTTCTTCCCAATCTGCAGTAATGAGTTCAAATGGTGGAGCACAGTAGCCAGGTTTGGCAGGAACCTGTTACGGTAATTGACAAACCCTAAAAAAGCACTGCCACTGTGACACGTCCTTTGGCCTTGAGGCATCCACCACTGCTTGGATTTTCTCGGGACAATTGCATAATCCTTGTGCATCAGCACTGTGACCACAGTAAGTAATGCTTGGTTTAAAGAATTCACACTTGTTGCATCATGCTCTGAGCCAGCAATTTTCTATTTTTTTTTAAAGAATGTCTTGAGATTTTGGAGATGTTCCTTGTCATCCTCACCAGTAAAAATGATGTCATCAGCCTTGCAGCAGCTGGACCATTGCTTTCAGCCAGAGTGCAGGTGCACATGTTACTATAAAAATAAGCCTATTACAGTAATAAAGCCCTTTGTGAGTGTTTCTGGTGAGAAACACGTTGACTCTTCTTCCATCTCCTTAGTAGGCAGGCCTCAACTAAGTCCACTTTGCTGAAGTGTTTTCCTCCAGAAATGTTCGCAATGATACCCTCTACCCTGGGCAGGGGGTATTGAAAGGCTTTCAGTACTGGGTTGATGGTAGCCTTAAAATCACCACAGATTTTGACAGACACATTGTTGGAAAGGACGCCTTCAGCCTTCATATGATCTTAACTCACTGGCTACTTTATTATAGAAGGTATAAGGAACTGAACAGGCTTTGCAAAATTTGGGTGCAGCATATGCATTTAGCACTATTTTACCTTTGGTATGTTTGAGTTTTCCGATGCCATCCTTGAACACTGCTGTGGATTCACCCAGTATCTTTCTTAATTTGTTTTCAGTTGACTCTGTCGCAGGGGATGTGGCATGCAAATGGTGGATGGATCTCCAGTCGAGTTGCAATTGACTCAGAATGCTGGCCCTCCTATTTTTTTTTACCACATACAAGTCCAATGTGGCTTGTTGGTTGTTGTATTTCACAGTTACAAATGTCATTCCCATAGGAGATACCTTTTTCCTAGTATATGTTCTTAGCTGGAAATCTGTAGGCTTCAGTTTAATATCTTTGAAATGCCACTCAAAGTCACTTCATGGAATGACTGAAACATCCAGGCCAGTGTCCAATTCCACTTTAGTTAATTTGCTGTTCACTCCTAGTGTCTGAGGCCACAAACCAGGCACACCCGGGATCCTCTTCAGTTTGCGTATAAGGAGAAGGTGGGAGTGGAGGATGCTATCATGTATTTGCTGCACAAATCCCTCTCTCACCTGGATGGGGTCAGTGGTGCTGTGAGGATTACATTCCTGGACTTCTCTAGTGCCTTTAACACCATCCAGCCCAAGATCTTAAGGCACAAACTAACGGAGATGGGAGAAGACTCTCACATGGTGGATTGGATAGTGGACTACTTGACAGATAGACCTCAGTATGTGCGGTTGGGAGACAGGAGGTCTGACACGGTGGTCAGCAGCACAGGAGCGCCGCAGGGGACCGTGCTCTCTCCGGTCCTGTTCACCCTGTACACATCAGACTTCCAATATAACTCAGAGTCCTGCCATGTGCAGAAGTTCGCTGATGACACGGCCATAGTGGGGTGAGTCAGGAATGGACAGGAGGGAGAGTATAGGAAACTGATACAAGACTTTGTGATATGGTGCACCTCAAACTACCTGCGTCTCAATATCACCAAGACCAAGGAGATGGTGGTGGACTTTAGGAGATCTAGGTCTCATATGGAGCCAGTGATCATTAATGGAGAATGTGTGGAGCAGGTTAAGACCTACAAGTATCTGGGAGTACAGTTAGACGAGAAGCTAGACTGGACTGCCAACACAGATGCCTTGGGCAGGAAGGCACAGAGTCGACTGTACTTCCTTAGAAGGTTGGCGTCATTCAATGTTTGTAGTGAGATGCTGAAGATGTTCTATAGGTCAGTTGTGGAGAGCGCCCTCTTCTTTGTGGTGGCGTGTTGGGGAGGCAGCATTAAGAAGAGGGACGCCTCACGTCTTAATAAGCTGGTAAGGAAGGCGGGCTCTGTCGTGGGCAAAGTACTGGAGAGTATAACATCAGTAGCAGAGCGAAGGGCGCTGAGTAGGCTACGGTCAATTATGGAAAACCCTGAACATCCTCTACATAGCACCATCCAGAGACAGAGAAGCAGTTTCAGTGACAGGTTACTATCGATGCAATGCTCCTCAGACAGGATGAAGAGATCAATACTCCCCAATGCCATTCGGCTTTACAATTCAACCGCCAGGAGTAAGATATGTTAAAGTGCCGGGGTTAGGACTCAATGTATTTAAGTAAACTACTTAAGAACTTTTTAAAAGCTATTATTAATGCTTTTTGAGAGGGTGATTTTAGATGCATATCATATTTTTACTGAGTTAAGTATTGTATGTAATTAGTTTTGCTACAATAAGTGTATGGGACATTGGATAAAATGTTGAATTTCCCCATGGGGATGAATAAAGTATCTATCTATCTTTCTATCTAGTGCAAGTCATATTGCTTGCCTTTGTTAGATTTCATGTAGTAAATCTCAATGTGACCCAGCCCTGTGTCACTCCCATTATTATGGACAACGTGCAGCTTAGTGCTCCTTCTGAAACTGCCACTTGACTTTTTATCTATGTATCCAACTTAGTGGCATTTTCTGCAGTTTTCTCTTTTAAACCTGCATTGGTCTGGTGTATGTGAGCCACTGCTACAACGTTAACTTAATTTGTTTGTACAGGCTGTTTGCTGTTCAGACGTTGCAATTTTGTTTATGCTCACCTTCATTCCTCACTCCTACTCAATTACAGCTCTGTCTTCTGTTTCCATTAATACAGTAATTTCAACTGCTCTTTTAAATGGGTATGGTGCTTCAGTTAGGAGCCGGTTTTGAATGCTTTCTTGTAAGATTCTTCAAACTGAACTATCTCTCAGTTCATCATGAAGCCCATTGGTGAACTGACAATGCTCAGATAATCTCTTCAATTCAGCCACATACACTGAAATGGACTCCCCTTCCTTTTGATTCCACTTATGAAACCTAAAGTGTTCTGCAATCAACAATGGTTTTTGTTCTAAACATTCTTGCATGGCTTCCACAATATTAGCAAAGTTCATTTTGGCTGGTTTGGTTGAAGCAGTTAAACTTCGAAACAAACTGTATGCCTTTAAGCCCTATGCTCTCAGCAAATCTGGTACTCGCTTCCCATTGGCTATTCCATTTGCTCTCAAATACTGCTCAATTAGCTCCATATACATGAACCAGTTACATGATGAGCAATTGATTGCATCTATCTTTATAATCTAGCCAGCCATTTCGATGCTTTTTTTGTGATTATTATCACCTGGTACTCGCTGTTTATGAACTGGCGAATCCTTCCATTTTCTACCTTTTTTTAAACTCAGCCATGTCTTCCCTTCTGAAGAAACATGAAAAACAATTAACCGCTTGACTACACCTCTTAAAACTTGAGTATCTCACTGCACTTCCTGGATCAGTAGTCATCTCAGATTCATTTTTAAAATATTTTGTCACCACTATTATGTTTTATAACTCCAAAACATTAAACTAATAAAAGAGAGACACGGGAGTCCAAAATGTGAGTTTAACTTCTTGTTTACTTTAAGCAAGGCGCACACGCATCACGTGGTAGTGCCATAATGTATGCAATTTTCTTACTTTTACATATAACCCACAATGCAATATGTAAACAATAAGGAATGCTTAGTCAAGCAACATATTTACAACACTACTCAAATATTACTGGAATATTAAACACACAGCATTCCTGGCCACTTGTACCTGCAAAGCTAAACAGGAAAAACGGTCCAGTTGTGCAATCCAAACATACACCAAAAAAAAAACAAAGTTCAAAACCAGAGTTTCAAGGTGCACACTCCTTACACTGCCTGGAGCATTCCCTTATAGCTCAGCTTTCACTTCTACATGAACATCTGTCCATGTGTTCAGTGCCTTCAGCTGAGAGTAGCACACCTTAAGCAGAAATTTATGTGATGGTGAAGGGAACCAGTAGATTTAGTGAAAAGTAAAGAATCTCTCAAATAGAGATTGAAAGAAAGGACTATTACAGGACATAGGAATACAACATACAATTAGGAACCACAAATTGTGCGTCAATTTCTTTGAAACATAGTGATAAGAGTAAGTGAATAATATTTAGAAAGAGCACAATCTTCACCTCATTAGTAGATTATCACTACATCACAGTGCATGTTAAGGACAGCCAATGAAAATGACATCATGTTAAGATGATAAACAAAATATATATAATGATACAAGGCCCAGAATTCACTATTTGCTGATGCTGGGTCAGATCTGCCATCATCCAGTTACAATGTGTGTGGTCTCTTGAACCCTGAACTTCTCATGACGTTCAACACAACGATCACCAAATTGTGTCTCTGGGAATTTTCTCTGTATCAATGCTTTCTGCTATACTAGTTCTACTTTTTGGTATAGTAACTCATCCATACGCTGTTGTATAATTGGGTCAATAATGGAAAGCTTGGCCATTGGAAAGAAGCCTGTGCTTCCTTTTGTTGAAGCAGTATTTATGGAAGTGGAACCAGGGCATCACTATGACCTAACAGTGTATGACCCAATTACTATCATTGTCTTTGAGAAGCATCTCCCTAAAAATCATAGAGAAATCCCTCATGGATTCAAATTCGGATGCAGATTTATTTATCGCATGTACATTGAAACATACAGTGAAATGTGTTATTCGTGTTAACAACCAACATAACCTTGGGTTAGTCCGTAAGTGTCACCACATATTCTGGCACCAACACAGCATGCCCACAATGCTCAGCAGAAGATCTGACAGGGAAATCTATGCCTGTATAGAATGGGATTTGGCTGATGACTGTGTGACGTTGGTCTGAGTTTCTTCATGGAGATTCATTGATCTTGTTCCGTAACACTGTTTGGTTTGCTGGGGGAGGGACAGAACTTCTGAGAAGTTTTTTAAACCCACCACTGAAGGACGTGTAAATAGCTTAAGATAGTCACTGTTGGGCGAATTGCAATGGCAAATGTCACAGAGATAACTTAGCTTCAATGAAAAAGATTAACTGAGGCATTTGGGGGTTTTCAAACATTTGATCAAGTTGCAGGTTGACCCTGTTTAAGCTTCAAGGGACTGATAAAACTCTTGCTAATCTGTTGTCATTGGTTTTCTGCTGCACTGTTATGTGTCAGATGACACAGTTTAACACAGATCTGCTCTGAAAAAGCATATGGGACCTCTGTGAGGGATTTGTATTTGTGGTTGAGCTGAATACTTCTCTGTAAATTACTGAATTTGCATAGTCTGGTGATGGAACAAGGAGAAAGAATCTCCCATGTCACACTCCAAATTTCAAAACTCTGTGGCTTATTTTCTGCTCTAATCCAAAACAAGGCTGATTCAGCAGCCCAGATCCTGAAGCAGCCTCTCTATCACCCAAATCAAAGATTCCACATGATGATTACATCCCCCTGTTGAGACACAGCTGGACTCCACAGCTTAGTGAACTCCTGTTCACCTTACCCTGAATTAGGCAAACACTACAATTCCCCCAAAGATAAGTGCAAAAGCTTTAATTTGCACAGATCCACAAAGTGCTCATCAGCTTGTGGTTTGTCCAGAAAATCCCTGCTTTCTTTCAAGCAGAACGAAGATCAATGTCTTTACAAATCTGCCAGCCTCCATCGTGGTGGGCTGGATCTTGCTGGCGTGTGATGGCGAATCCAAATGGAACCGAAGCTGCTCAGCGATTTAAGCAGCTGGAAGTCCCAGGCTCTGATCCATGATACATGGAAATTGCATTGGGGAAGTAATTGTCAGGGCCTTCAGCTGGTTAGACCCTGGTCCAGGAGCCCTGTCCCATCAAGTTCAGTGGGGTTTTCACACTTCATGATTGGAAGCAAAAGAGTAGGTAAGATGCAATTGGTATTACTTCACTTTAATTTTTTTTAATCATTAGGAACTTCTTAATTTTTTATTTTTATAAATGTTTATTTATAAATGTTTATAAATGGACTAACAGACTGGTGCAGAGCCAACAACCTGTATCTTAATGTGAACAAAACAAAAGAGATGGTTATTGACTTCAGGAGGGCACAGAGCAACCACTCCCCGCTGAACGTCAACGACTCCTCGGTAGAGATCGTAAAGAGCACCAAATTTCTTGGTGTTCACCTGACAGAGAATCTCACCTGGTCCCTCAACACCAGCTCCATAGCAAAGAGAGCCCAGCAGCTTCTCTACTTTCTGCGAAGGCTGAGGAAAGTCCATCTCCCACCCCCCATCCTCATCACATTCTACAGGGGTTGTATTGAGAGCATCCTGAGCAGCTGCATCACTGCCTGGTTCGGAAATTGCACCATCTCGGATCGCAAGACCCTGCAGCGGATAGTGAGGTCAGCTGAGAAGATCATCGGGGTCTCTCTTCCCGCCATCACGGACATTTACACTACACGCTGCATCCGCAAAGGAAACAGCATTATGAAGGACCCCATGCACCCCTCATACAATCTTTTCTCCCTCCTGCCATCTGGGAAAAGGCTCCGAAGCATTCGGGCTCTCACGACCAGACTATGTAACAGTTTCTTCCCCCAAGCTATCAGACTCCTCAATACCCAGAGCCTGGACTGACCCCTTACTGCCCTATTGTCCTGTTTATTATTTATTGTAATGCCTGCACTGTTTTGTGCACTTTACGCAGTCCTGGGTAGGTCTGTAGTCTAGTGTAGCTTTCTCTGTGTTGTTTTTTTTATGTAGTTCAGTCTAGTTTTTGTACTGTGTCACGTAACACCATGGTTCTGAAAAACGTTCTCATTTTTACTATGTACTGTACCAGCAGTTATGGTCGAAATAACAATAAAAGTGACTTGACTTGACTTAAATTTTTCTCATTATTACTTTAAAATTGGATTCATTTAAAAATATCAAAATTTACAGCTTTTCCAAGTCAGTAAATTTGGGGCTGAGGCTGCAGGGCAATGCGATTGGTCCATTTGATCAGATCAATACTTTTTCCATGTAAATATGTGATGGACACTGCACTTGGATCAGGATGGTGGGCTACATTCCAAGCAGGGGCACTGAGCCAGTGAGTTCTATCCCAGCGAGTTCAGTGAGAGGGTGAATTTCTTCCTGGCTGCCTAATTCCTCATGCCTCCTCTAGCAGTAAAAACAGGAATTTTAACATCTTTGTGTTATTCTTACTGGTTAACAATAATAACAAAATGAAAATCCAAAAGCAATCAGCCTGGATTATGCTGTATATAATACTTGCAGTAAGTTCAAAGTTAAAAATTCAAGCTAAATTTATTTTCAAAGTACTTTTGTTACGATATACAACCTAGAGATTCAATTTTTTGCAGACATTTACAGGAAAAAGTAATAAAATTTACAAAAAAAAAGACATAAACAGATAAAGGTTGACAAACAGCCAGTGTGCAATGGTGGATCATGCTGAGAACATGAATTGTGGAGTCTTGAAAGTTAGTCTGTAGGTTCTGCATTCAGTCAGAGCAGTGGTGAGTGAAGTTACCTAGACCAGTTCAGGAGGCTGATGGTTGTGGGTAATGACTCTGCCTGAACCTGGGAGGTGTGGAACCTAAAGCTTCTGTACCTCTTGCCCGATGGTAGTAATGAGAATGGGACATGGCCTGCTGGAGGCTGGAGATCTTTGATGGATGCCGTTTCCTTGTGCAGTGCTCCATATAAATTTATTCAATGGTGGGGAGTGCTTTGCCTGTTATGGACGGGGTTGTGTCCACTGCCTTCTGTAGCCTTTTCCATTCCTGGGCATTGATGTTTCCATACAAGGCCGTGATGCATTAGATCTGTGACCCTAGAAATGACACACTGACACATCATAAGCAGTCAAGCCCTTCTGGTCATCAAAGGCCCTGCATAGATACAAAGCTTTCTTTCCTAGAAGTACTGACTCATGCTGGCACAAAATTCCAGGGCACTGGTAGCCTCCAGTACTTCACTTATTCAGCCGTTTCACAAGGATCTGCCTTTGTTCCAGTGGGACATTTGACAGGTGCAATCCAGATCCCACTAAAGTCACTGGATACAACATGAGTCTTTAACATGTTAGAGGGGAGGCAGTCTCTAGAATCTAGATAGTCTAGAATACCAGTGGCAGAGTCCTGGATTCCCCCTTCCACAGCTCTTAATCTCTTTCACCCTTTCACCTACCAGCTTCCCAGACCTTTACTTCATCCCTCCCCCCCCTCCCAGTTTCACCTATCACCTACCACCTTGCACATCTTCCTCCCCTCCCTCCAGCCTCTTGCTCTAACTTGTCATCTTTTTTCCTAGTCCTAATAAAGCGTCTCAGCCTGAAACATCGACTGTTTACTCATTTCCATAGATGCGGCCTGTCCTGCTGAGTTCACCCAGCATTTTGTGTGTGTTTCCCAGAGAAGCTAGTGTTTATGGTAATTAGTTATGGAGGCCAGTCTGAAGGTATTGTAGAAATCAAGCTAGACATCCATGCCAAGACTTTTGTGGAGGATTTCAGCAGCACTACTGGTAAAGATATTATTGAGGTGGTGACATCACTAAGATGACATTCAGTAACTCAGCTGAAGGGATGAATAGGAATGAGAAACTGCCCCAGCCTTATACAGCTTCCTCTTAAACTGGCTAACGTCCTGATTATAGCCTCTGAGTTGTCTCTCAATGAACAGTATGGAGTTCAACCTCAATGAAGACTGTCCAGAATGACATTTTACTTTAACATTCTTGTGTGAACAATTGTATATTTCTTAAGTACTTCATGATGTAAAAATAAGCCAGGATAACGTTAGGGTTAACAATAAGTCCTGCCACTTTTGACTGGAGGCTTTCCTCCTTTACTGAATGAAAGATGAAAGGCACAAAGACGAGGGGGAAATGCCTCCCACTAACTACTATTTCTGTCAGCTCTCATGTCACTTCAGAGCTATTAAGCTGGCAAGGATAGCAAATCCAGCCACAGTTTCCTTCATGAATGGCTGCCCATACTGAGCATGCTCAGCAGTCTCTTCATGCATTGCTTTACCACACACCCAAAAGGCAACAAGCAGGCAGGCAGGGTTTGAGCCGTACTCCTGGTAAGTAAGTAGCCCTTTTCCATTTACATCAGGAAATCAATCGCCAGTTGTATTGTACACAGTTGTGGAGCTGCTGCAAAGTTTAGCCAGGAACCTGAAAGCATCTGCTCACTTTGAAGGCACTGTAAATGAGTTAGTAAATACTTGCGTTAACTCAATATTTTATACCTTGCTGAACAGTTTGCTACTTAAAAGTAATAAAGACATTTTTAAACGAAGTATTTGTGTAGAACATTGCATTGTATTACAATTTGGTTTACTGTTGAATAAAAATGGAATGCTTTAGTATGCAAAATGATTTTATATTTAAAATCTGCTAGAGCTGAATCTGTTTAAAAGAAACAGATAGGATTTCATTCTGCCACACCATCAACAGCTGCAAAGGTAGTTTTCTTAGGGCTTAGTTTAAACCTGCCACTTACTTTGTTTATGATTTAAATGTCCATCACCAAAGGAAGCCCAGTGTGCAACTAATTAAGCCACTTTCTAATTTGGAGTGTGTACTTGTAAGGAGATTGCCAGGCTTGTGGTGATTTCCTGTCAAAAATATTGCTTGCTGGTTGAGCTACTCCATCAGGGCTAATACTTCAACCCCCTGGAAAACAATAAGATTGTCAGCAAGTTTGCCCTTTCTGCCAGTCCAGGTCAGAGATGTGTATGAAGAGAGGTGGAAGAGGCCAGGTGTGCAAGATTGTGTTAACTCCATGTTGCATGCTCTGAACGAAGGGTGATGTTGTGAGTACAGCAACAAATGAATATTTCAGAGAAAACTGGGAGAGACTAAAGCCTGGAAGTGGATGGCTTGCAGTTTTTTTCTTGGTTGAAGTACCCTTAATAATGCCCAAATCTCTGCAGCCCATTAAGGATGTGCCATTTAGCTTCTTCTCTGAATGTCTGTAAGCCTCAGCCCATCCAAGAGGACGTTTTTCCTCTTTTAGTATGCTCTTGGGTCAGGTGGCCAGCTTCATCATTGTTCGGATGACTGTGGACCTTCCATGTGCAAGATCTTGTCTCCGTCATGGGATTTCTGGGTTGAGTTTCTTTGCTCTCATAACAGAACAAACAAGTTAACTCAGATAATCATCATCTGCTTCATACAGTCACCTGGAACTAATACTTTCATTGTAGTTAACCACCTGCCTCTCACTATGGTCAAAACCAAATCAATTCTTATCAACCTGCTGACTTAAGTTAAAAGAAGCACCTAGAACAAAAAAAAATCAGATATCCCAATTCATCATTTTATTAGATATTAAGATACTGATTTGATTTGATGCAAACTCACTTCATTGTATGTTTCAATGTGCGTGACAATCTTTAATCTAATCTTTATCTCATTCCAATTCATTAGAATTTTAATTAGTATAAATAATTGTTCTTTTGCCTTTACAACCCGTCTCAATTAATTAATCTGCTGACAAAATGTAAGTCTTAAACCAAACTAACAAGTAGCAAGAGACCCTTTGTCTGGGCTCCGTCTATCCATTTCCCTCCACAGAGGCTGCCTGACCCATTGACTTCACCCAGCATCTTGTGTGTGTTGCTCAAAGTTTCCAGCAGTGTCCTGTGTCTCCAGCTTTTAAATGGAACTAACAAAAAGTGTTGAGACAGAGAATCACAGAAACATTGATCAATGCTGAAACCTGAACCCTCAGTGGTCAGAAAAGAAATCAGTGGTTTTCAAGGACAGAAAGAAAACAAAGCATTGTATTTAGTGCTGATGGTGGATGTGATTGGAATCATGTGACCAGTGATGTACTAGACCTGTTGGGAATGGTTTAAACTAATATGGTAGGGGAATGGGAACCAGTATGATCGAGCTGAGGATGAGCCAACAAGTTTGCAAGTAGATGATGGGTGTAACATGGACGTAAGGAAGGACAAGCTAATGACCAGGTACAAATGTAGACAGAGCAAAGAGTTAAATTGTACCACAGAAGCAAAATTCAAAAGGGTAAAGAATGCAGGACTGAAAATGCTATATTTAAATCCTCATAACATTTGGTAAAAGGTGGATGAACTGTTGGCGCAATTAGAGATTGGATGGTATGACATTGTGGGCGTCACTGAGTCGTGGCTGAAAGAAGGCCATAGATGGGAGCTTAACGTCAAAGAATATACTTTGTATCAAAAGGACAGGCAGGAAGGCATAGGCAGTTGATAAGAGATAGAATTCCATCTTTAGAAAGAGGTGACATAGGATCAGAGAATGTTGAATCTTTCTGGGTGGAGTTTAAGAAACTGCAAGGGTAAAAAACACATTATGGGAATCATATGGGGTTGAGTTTGAAAAGGGAGCTGGACTCAGAATCAGAATCAGGTTTATTATCACCGGCATGCGACGTGAAATTTGTTAACATAGCAGCAGCAGTTCAGTGCAATACATAAGAAAAAATAATAAATAAAATAAAAATAATAATAATAGTAAATATATAAGCGAATCAATTACAGTATATGTATATTGAATAGTTTACAAAACACGCAAAAAAACAGAAATACTGTATATTTTTTAAAAGGGAAGTAGTGTCCAAGGGTTCAATGTTCATTTAGGAATTGGATGGCAGAGGGGAAGAAACTGTTCCTGAATCACTGAGTGTGTGCCTCCTACCTGATGATAGCAATGAGAAAAGGGCATGCCCTGGGTGCTGGAGTCCTTAATAATGGATGCTGCCTTTCTGAGACGCCGCTCCCTGAGGATGTCCTGGGTACTTTGTAGGCTAGTACCCAAGATGGAGCTGAGTAGATTTACAACCTTCTGCAGCTTCTTTCGGTCCTGTGCAGTAGCCCCCCAATACCAGACCGTGATGCAGCCTGTCAGAATGCTCTCCACAGTACATCTATAGGGCATGTAATAAGGGTAATATCACGATTGTAATGGGGAACTTCAATATGCAAGAGGATTGGGAAAATCGGATTGGTGTCAGATCGTAAAAGAGGGAATTTGTTGATGCCTACAAGATGGCTTTGTAGAGCAGTTTGTGCTCGAGCCCACTCAGGGAAAGGCTATCTTAGATTGGGTGTTGTATAATAGCCCAGATCTTACTAGGGAGCTTAATGTAAAGGAATCCTTGGGAGGCAGTGATCATAAAATGATTGAATTCACACTGCAATTTGAGAGGGAGAGGCATAACTCACATGTATCCGTACCACAATGGAATAAAGGGAATTACAGAGGCATGAGAGAGGAGCTTGCCCATGTGGATTGGGGGAGGATGCTGGCGGAGGTGAAGCTTCCGGAAATAGTTCACAAGGCACAGGATAGATATGTCCCACAGAAGAAGAAGTTCTCAAATGGCAGGGCTAGGCAACCGTGGTTGACAAGTTAAGGACTACATAAAAGTCAAGGAAAGGGTATATGTGGTAGCAAAAGTGAGTGGGAGGTTGGATGATTGGGAAGCTTTTAAAATCCAACAAAAGCCAACTAAAAAATCTACAAGAAGGGAACAGATGAAATCTGAGGGCAAACTAGCCAATAATATAAAGCAGGATACTAAAAGTTTTTTTCAGTTCTATAAAGAGTAAAAGGGTGGTGAGAGTTGATATTGGACCACTGGAAAATGATGCTGGTGAGGTAGTAATGTGGGACAAAGATTAACTTAATGGGTACTTTGCAGCTATCTTCCCTGAGGAAGCCACTGAGGAACAGCCTCAGAATTTAGAGCAGAGATAAGGAGGAATTTTTTTAGCCAGAGAGTAGTGAATCTGTGGAATGTCCTGTCACAGACCATGGTGGAGGCCAAGTCCATGGGTATATTTAAAGTGGAAGTTGATAGTTTCCTGATTGGTCAAGGCATCAAAGGATATGGCAAGAAGGCAGGTGTATGGGGTTGAGTGGAATCTGGGATCAGCCATGATGGAATGGCAGAGCAGACTCGATGGACTGAATGGCCTAATTCTGCTCATATGTCTAATAGTCTTCTGGTCTTATAGTGTTATGTACTGAGACCTTCATCATTTACTACGTACTTCAACTACGTAAATATGAATGTAAGAGGAAAGTTTGCAGATCACATGAAAATTGACAAATTTTGACAAATTGACAAAGTTTTGTTGACAGTGAGAAAGGCAGTCTTAGGCTACAGGACAGTATTGGTCAGTTAATCAGGTGGACAGACAGACTTTAATGCTGCTAAGTGTGATGTGATACTCCTTGGAGCACTAATAATGATAGGATATACAAAATAAATGATGGGGTCTTGGGGATTATTGAGGAACAGAAGGATCCCTAAAGGTGGCAGTGACAGACAGATAAGGTGGTGAAACGAAGGCAGACGAGATACTTAACTGCATTAGCGAGGGCACAAAACTAGAGAAAGAGGTTATTGGCAATGGCCTCCCCACCATCAAGTACGTATATAGAAAAGGCCCGGAAAAGAGCCAGTAATATCATGAAGGATCCCATGCACACTGCTCATGGATTGTTTGTCCCACTCTCATCAGGGAGGAGTCGACATAACATCCACGCCAGGACAACCAGACTCAAAAATCGTTACTTTCCCCTAGCAGTAAGGTCGATGAACACCTCCTCCTATGAGCTCCACCACTATTATTTCCTGTCAGTCACCTTTGTACAGCCCAGTGTCACTTTATAGACATAAAGTTAATCTTGAACCTTCAAACATTTTAGGTCGTAGCTGGAAAACAGTGTACAGTTCAAGGACGGCACTAATTGAAGAATATAATTGTACTGGAGAGAGTGCAGAGGAAATTCACCGGGATGTTGCTTGAGATGGAGCATGAGGACAGACTGCACAGGCTGGCTTTGTTTTCCTTGGAGCAGTGGAGGTAGTGGGGCATCCTAATGCAAAATTATGAGGGGAAAAGATAGAATAGAAAGTAGCAAACTTTTCCCCACAGTAGAGAAGTCTAAAACTAAAAGGCATATGTTTAGGATGAAGAGTAAGATTTGCAGAGGGGATCTAAGGAAGAATTTGCTTCTGCTAAAGAGTGGTTGGAATCTAGCAAACAAATGTCTAAGTGGGTGGTGGAGGTAGGGACTCTTAAAGCATTTAAGAAGCATCTGGCTGAGCACTAGAATCACTAAGGCATGGAAGGCAGTAACTAACATGCCAGTGGTTGATACTAGAATGAATGGGAACTTGAGTTTAATGTGACATGGTGGTACTTCTTGTATTGTATGTGAGCCCATGATTTCTAGAGCACTCATCATAGAGTCGAACAGTATGGAAATGGGCCTTTCAGCCCAAATGGTCCATGCCAACCAGGATTCCTTTCTAAGCTAGCTCACCTGCCCTCATTTGGCCCACATCCCTCTAAATTTCTCCCATTCGTGTCCCTGTCCAAGTGCCTTTTAAATATTAACATCTCTGCCTCAGCCACTTCCTTTGGTAGCTCAATCGATATGCAGACCTTTCTCTTCATGAAAATATCACTCCTCAGGTTCCTATTAAATCTCTCCCTTCTCATCCTAGACCTATGCTGTCTAGTTCCTGATTCCGCAACTCTGGGGAAAATACTCTACCTATTCCCTCATGTGGTTATAGTACCTCCATAACATTATCCCTTATTTCCCTATGGTCCAAGGAAAATTATCCCTACTTGTTCAGCCTTTCTCCATAATTTTAGGCTTGGCAATATCCTCGTAAATTTCCTTTGCATTCTTTTCCCAACTTAATGGCCTCTTTCCTATAGCAGAGTGACCAAAACTGAATACAATATTCCAAATGTGGCCTCACCAACATGTTGCCCAATTGCAATACAACTTCTGTACTCAATGGCCTGACTGGTGAAGGCCTAAACACAAGAGATTCTGCAGATGCTGGAAATCCAAAGCAACACACACAAAATGCTGGGGGATCTCAGCAGGTCAGGCATCATCTGTGGAACGCTATACACACTTGATGTTTCGGGCTGAGACCTTTCAGGCCTGATGAAGGGTCTGGGCTTGAACCATTGACTGTTTATTCCATCGATGCTGCCTGACCTACTGAGTTCCTCCAGCATTTTATGTGATGAAGGTCTGTATGTCAAAAGTCTTCTTCATAACCCTGTCTGTTTGTGATGCCACTTTCTGGGAACCACGTAGATCATAAGACCAAAAGACATAAGAGCAGAATTTGGCCACTCAGCTGATTGAGTCTGCTCCACCATTCCATCATGGCAGATCCTGGATCCCATTGGACTCCACATACCTGCCTCCTCGCCATATCCTTTGATACCCTGACCGATCAGGAACTTATCAACTTCTGCTTTAAATATACCCACGGACTTGGCCTCCACTGCAGTCTGTGGCAGAGCGTTCCACAGATTCACTACTCTCTGGCTAAAAAAACTCCTCTGTAATTCAGTTCTAAAAGGTCGCTCCTCAATTTTGAGGTCGTACCTTCTAGTTCTGGATAGCCCCACCAGAGGAAACATCCTCTCCACATTCACCTTATCTAGTCCTTTCAATATTCGATAGGTTTCAATGAGATCCCCATGCATTCTTATAAATTCTCATGAGTACAGGCCAAAAGTTGGCAAACACTCTCATATGTTAAGCCTTTCATTCCCAGAATCATCCTCATGAACCTCCTCTCTCCAATGACAACACATACTTTCTGAGATATGGAACCCAAAACTGCTGACAATACTCCAAGTGTAGCATGACCAGTATCTTATAAAGGCTCAGCATTATCTCCTTGCTTTTATATTCTACTCCCCTTGAAATAAATGCCAACATTGCATTTGCCTTTTTTACCACAGATTCAACCTGTAAATTAAGCTTCTGGGAGTCTTGCATGAGGACTCCTAAGTCCCTCTGCACCTCTGATGTTTGAACCTTCTCCCTATTTAGATAATAACCTGCACTATTGTTCCTTTTACCAAAATGCATTATCATACATTTCTCAACACTGTATTCCATCTTCCAATTTTTTGTCCATTCTTCCAATTTGTCTAAGTCCTGCTGCAATCGCATTGCTTCCTCAGCCTATCTTCGTATCATCCACAAACTTTGCCACAAAGCCATCATTTCCATTATCCAAATCATTGACAAACAATGTGAAAAGTAGTAGTCCAAATGCAACAGTGACTAGTGGGGTACCGCAAGGCTCAGTGCTGGGACCCCAGTTGTTTACAATATATATTAATGATTTAGATGAGGGAATTAAATGCAGCATCTCCAGTTTTGCGGATGACACAAAGCTGGGCGGCGGTGTTAGCTGTGAGGAGGATGCTAAGAGGATGCAGGGTGACTTGGATAGGTTAGGTGAGTGGGAAAATTCATGGCAGATGCAATTTAATGTGGATAAATGTGAGGTAATCCACTTTGGTTGCAAGAACAGGAAAACAGATTATTATCTGAACGGTGGCCGATTAGGAAAAGGGGAGGTGCAACGAGACCTGGGTGTCATTGTACACCAGTCATTGAAAGTGGGCATGCAGGTACAGCAGGTGGTGAAAAAGGCAAATGATATGTTGCATTCATAGCAAAAGGATTTGAGTACAGGAGCAAGGAGGTTCTACTGCAGTTGTACAAGGCCTTGGTGAGACCGCACCTAGAATATTGTGTGTAGTTTTGGTCCCCTAATCTGAGGAAAGACATTCTCGCCATAGAGGGAGTACAGAGAAGGTTCACCAGATTGATTCCTGGGATGGCAGGACTTTCATATGAAGAAAGACTGGATCGACTAGGCTTATACTCACTGGAATTTAGAAGATTGAGGGGGGATCTTATTGAAACGTATAAAATTCTAAAGAGATTGGACAGGCTAGATGCAGGAAGATTGTTTCCGATGTTGGGGAAGTCCAGAACGAGGGGTCACAGTTTAAGGATAAAGGGGAAGCCTTTTAGGACCGAGATGAGGAAAAACTTCTTCACGCAGAGAGTGGTGAATCTGTGGAATTCTCTGCCGCAGGAAACAGTTCAGGCCGGTTCATTGGCTATATTTAAGAGAAAGTTAGATATGGCCCTTGTGGCTAAAGGGATCAGGGGGTATGGAGAGAAAGCAGGTACAGGGTTCTGAGTTGGATGATCAGCCATGATCATACTGAATGGCGGTGCAGGCTCGAAGGGCCGAATGGCCTACTCCTGCACCTATTTTCTATGTTTCTATGTACCTTGCACTTATCTGAAAACTATCAAACTTTTATAGCCAATGAAATATTATGTAACTTTCTTATTTTTGTAATTAAAAACAAGTCAATTAGATTTGTGCACTGCAAGTTTTGTCAAGTAACAAAGTAAAAAAAAGATGAGATTTTAGTGAAAATCAGAAATATGACAATATCTATAACAAAACCAGAAATGCTGAAATTACTCTGCAGATCAGGTGGTAACCATTCTGAGTGTTTCCAGCATTCTTTGTTTTCACCTATTTTAAACCTACTGAGTGATAATTAATTTCCTTGCATCCTCACAATAGTGCCACCGATCTCATGTACATCTCACAGAGCAGATGGGGGCATCATTTAATGTCACATCTGAAAGATATTACATCTGACAACACAGTACCTATTCGGCACTGCTCAGGAATGCAGCCCCAGATATTTGTTTTCAGATCTTTAACCTACAGCCATTTGATTTAGAAATGAGATTACTACTAACTGAGCCTCAGGTTGAATTGCAATTGAATCAATTCCAAGAAATAAACATAAGTTCAATTATCTAGGCTGTCACTTCTGTGCAATTCTGTGCGGGTGCTTCTCTATCAAAAGTAGCATCTTTCGAATGTGCATATCTGTTAAGTCCACAATGGGTTAATAATATATGAAGCTTTTCGTTGAGCATAAGACACGGGAGCAGGATTAGGCCATTTGGCCTGTAGAGTCTGTTCCACCATTTCATCATGGCCGATCCATTTTCCCTCTCAGCCCCAATCTCCTGTCTTCTCCTCATATCTCTTCCTACCCCGATTATTCAAGAATCTGTCAACTTCTGCCTTAAATATACATAACGACTTGGTCTCTGCAGCTGCCTGTGACAAAGAATTCCAGAGATTAACCACTCTCTGGTTCAAGAAATTCCTTCTCATCTCCATTCTAAAATGACTCCCCTCTATTCTGAAGCTGTGTCCTTTGGTCTTAGACTCTCCCACCATAGGAAACATCCTCTCCACATCCACTCTATCAAGGCCTTTCACCATTCGATAGGTTTCAATGAGGTCACTGCTCATTCTTCTGAATTGCAGTGAATGCAGGCCCAGAGGCTTCAAGCACTTTTCATAGGACAAGCCATTCAAACCTAGAATCACTTTCCTGAACTTCTTTTGAACCCTCTCCAGTCACAGCACATCCTTTCTAAGATAAAGGGCCCAAAACTGATCACAATACTCCAAGTGAGGCCTCACCAGCGCTTTATAAACATTACATCATTGCTTTCCTGCGAATGTGGTGAAGGTGTGGGATGTGGGGACTTCAAACAAATTCCCCACCATGATTTCTAGATTCCCTGGTTTGATAAACACAATGTCTTTTCTTTACCCTGAGTTTCCTTCTGTTCTTAAAATAAATGCAATAAATCTAGTCCATTGTATGTGAAGCTTCTTTTTCTTCTAAAATGTGTGACAGGAATTTGTTTCCTCTCCAACTCTGCTTTTGTATTCAATTCTCTAATTCAAAAACACCAAGAACAAAATATCACAGATTTGTTGCTTCATAATATCTGTAGTAAGTTATAATGGACACATGCTTCACTTTAAGTATCCATCCCATATCAGGACTTATTCTTTATACAAAGTATCTATTGGTTAGTGTTGACATACAGTTGGCCCCATACTCCTGTAGCATAAAGGACATTGGTGGACTCAACTATGTGTAGAAAAAATTAGCAAAATCAATATGACTGTTTCATACTCTTAATTATTGTAATACAAGAAACTCTAGAGTTGAATATTCACTAGGATGAACAGAAGTTAAAGTAAGGTCAAGTCCATTTTGCAATAGGATAATTTCATATTTCCTACCTACCTTGAGTATGATGGCAGCTCATCAGAACCCTTCACTATTCGTAGTGGAGTCAAACAAGGATGCGTGTTGGCCCCAACATTATTTGGCATCTTCTCTCTGCTACTGAAGCACGCGTTTGGGACGTCGACAGACATGCACACCAAGTCTGAAGGGCAGCTGTTCAACCCTGTGCACCTGAGAGCAAGAACAAAGGTGCAAGAGATCTTAATACGAGACATGCTTTTTGCTGATGACACTGCTATAACCTCACACACCAAACAGCAACTACAAACTCTCATGAACCGCTTCTCTAAGGCATGCAAGGACTTCGGGCTTACCATCAGCCTAAAGAAAACAAATGTTCTTGCCCAGAACGTAGTGGAGCCACCAGCCATTACCATTAACAATTACGATCTAGAAGTGGTCCACGAGTTCACATACTTGGGGTCGACCATTAGCGACACTCCCTCCCTCGATGCTGAAATCAACAGGCGTATCGGCAAAGCAGCATTGATCCTTGCTCGAATCTCCTTGCGGATCTGGGAGAATCCGAAACTCGCTACAAAGACCAAGACTGCCTTGTACAATGTATACGTTATCAGCACCCTCCTGTATGGTAACGAGACTTGGACCATCTACTCTAAGCCAGAGAGGAAACTCAATAGTTTTCACCTGCGTAGCCTTCGCCGCATCCTCAGCATCCCCTGGAGAGACAAAGTCCCAAACTCTGAGGTCCTCTCCCGCGCTGGACTTCCCACAATGTTCACACTTTTAAGACAATGCAGACAGTGCTGGCTGGGCCACATCCGTCATATGAAGAATGTCAGACTGCCAAAAGACATCCTCTACGGAGAGCTAGCAACAGGCAAGAGGAATATTGGTAGACCCCAGCTTCACTTCAAGGACCTCTGCCTTAAAAATCAACACAGAGTGCTGGGAGGTTACAGCAGATGACCGCAACAAATGGCGAGGTACTTTTCAGCAACACCTAGAGCAAGGCAAAGAGTGATCCTGAGTCAGTTTGAGGAGCGGAGAGCTAAACAGAGAGCACGGCGGACAGCGGACAACAATTCCACGATGCCCTACATGCAGCAACTGTGGCAGAGACTACCGTTCCAGGATTGGCCTCAATAGCCACAGTCAACGCTGCTCAACAAGCCAGTGACTACCAGAGGAGCAGTACCCATGGTTGACCACGACCAACAGAGGCCACACAACCTATTTTGGAAATCTAGTTGTCAAAACTATCCTTTCAAATAACTGAACTCTCCTGTTATATTCCTCCTCCTTTTCAAATCTGCTATTACTACACTGAAAGACTATCCAAGCCCACCTAGCCCTTCCTCCTACTCTTGCAAGCTTCAGTTTCAGCTTTTCTCTCCTCTCCATAGTCCCTGACCATGCTTTGGTCTCCAAATCTATCTCAATCTCCCCTGTAATTCTACATCTCTGCTTCTCCAACAACTTGTAATCCGAAGTAGTAATTTAAATAGCTGCGTCCTACCCACAAATCATTATCTTTAGTGAAATTGACACGTAAGTAGAGATACAAGTTATTATCAGGAAGCAGGAATGGTGGTGAAGAGCTGGGAAAGATTAAAAGGTGGAAATTCTAATTTTTATGGTCATAAACATTCTTAAAATCTTTGGTATAATAAAGAGACTAGATCAGGATTGTAATCTCATTTTGAGTTTTCTCTATTTTAGAAATGGTGTTTAAATTATAATCATTGTTTTATCAGGTATTAGTCTGATGCTTTTCCTTCAGACATGGTAGCAATTCAAATTCACACCTTATACATAGAAACATAGAAAACCTACAGCACAATACAGGCCCTTCGGCCCAAAAAGTTGTGCCAAACATGTCCCTACCTTAGAAATTATTAGGCTTACCTATAGCCCTCTATTTTTCTAAGCTCCATGTACCTATCCAAAAGTCTCTTAAAAGACCCCATTGTATTCGCCTCCACCACCATTGCCAGCAGCCCATTCCATGCACTCTCTGAGTAAAAAATTTACCCCTGACATCTCCTCTGTACCTACTCCCCAGCACCTTAAACTTGTGTCCTCTTGTGGCAACCATTTCACACCTGGGAAAAAGCTTCTGACTATCCACATGATCCACATGATCAACATATTGTGCTTTGTAATTATTTTTTGTCTATTTAATGTAATTAATTCTAATGATTATTATTATTCTTATGTAATAGAAATCTAAAATTCTTTCTAAAATATTAATTTGTTGAATAAATGAATGGAAATTTTTAATAAAATTATTCATACTGGAGGGTGAGATAATACTGCGCATCATGTGTTAAAATTAATTTTATATATATATACCACAAATAATTTAGGTATTCCTTATTGTAGTTTATGGCATTATTGTAGTTTTGAAACTATCAATATAATTTCAATTTATCAATACTAGTATAATCAAAGAGATCACAGTACTTTATAAAGTGCAAGAGATCATACAGTCTTGATGTGGTCTCTCTTCCAGGAGTCCTAGACACTTTTCACGGGAAGAAAGTGTCATGGGTTCTTTGTTCTGGAGTTGAATTTGTTTCTTTCTGCTGTTGCATTATTTTTGATGCAATTACATTGAATAAAAGGAAGTCACATGGAGTTCCTCTGCAAGAGCATAACCTGAGAAGCGGCCTAGATAGCACCAAACATTTGGAGAAGCTTGAAGTAAAGGAGGTTGAGAGGAAACTGAATGGAGGTAGAGAAGTTTGTAGCTGTTTTGGAAAGGAAAAGTGAAGAAGCGTATTTTCCTTATGGTCAATTGGTCCTTTTAATAAAGACCATAAGACACAGGAGCATAATTAGGCCATTTGGCCCATCTAGTCTGCTCAGCCATTCAATCATGGCTCCCCTCCATGTCCAATCAAGTACCAACCAAGCTCTGCCCAACAACCTGGCCTGCACAGCTGCCTGTGGTAAAAAAAAATTCCACAAATTCACCACCCTCTGTCTAAAAAAAATCATTAAGCAATTACCATCAACAGATCACTTGCA
Source organism: Hemitrygon akajei (assembly GCF_048418815.1). Taxonomy (NCBI): domain Eukaryota; kingdom Metazoa; phylum Chordata; class Chondrichthyes; order Myliobatiformes; family Dasyatidae; genus Hemitrygon; species Hemitrygon akajei. Next base: position 140,513,576 of record NC_133131.1, read on the forward strand.
ATACTAGAGGAAACAACACACTGGACCATTGTTACATCACCATCAAGAATGCCTACTGTGCTATTCCACGCCCTCACTTCGGGAAGTCTGATCACCTGGCTGTACTTCTACTCCCCGAGTATCGGCAGAGACTGAAGACAGCAGCACCAGTAGTGAGGACCAAGAAGGTATGGACAAGGAAAGCACAGGAATGCCTACAGGACTGCTTTGAATCGGTGGACTGGACTGTATTCAGGGATTCATCTTCGCACCTGGATGAGTTGCAGTTGTTACTGACTTCATTAAAACCTGAGTGGATGGCTGTGTGCCTGCAAAGACTTACTGTACATTCCCAAACCAAAAGCCGTAAATGAACCAGGAGGTACCTTGTCTGCTGACGACCTAATCTGTGGCACTCAAGTCAGGCAGCCCAGGGCCTCTTCAAAAAACCAGGTATGATTTGTGGAGGGCTATTTCAAGGGCAAAGAGACAATTTCGTACGAGGTTGGAGGCGACATCGGATGTACAACAACCCTGGCAGGGTCTGCGAGACATTACTTCCTACAAAGCAAAACCCAATAGCATGAATCGCAGCAAAGCTTCACTACCAGATGAACTCAATGCCTTCAAAGCCTACTTTGAAAGGGAGAATATAACTACAGCTGTGAAGATCCCTGCTGCACCTGATGACCCTATGATCTCTGTCTCAGAGGCCGATGTTAGGCTGTCTTTAAAGAGAGTGAACCCTCGCAAGGCGGAAGGTCCTGATGGAGTACCTGGTGAGGCTCTGAAAACCTGTGCCAACCAACTGGCGGGAGTATTCAAGGGCATTTTCAAATTTTCACTGCTACAGCCAGAAGTTCACCCTTGCTTCAAAAAGGCAACAGTTATACCAGTGTCCAAGAAGAATAATGTGAGTTGCCTTAATGACTATCACCCGGTAGCACTCACATCGACAGACAGACAGACATACTTTATTGATCCCAAGGGAAAATGGGTTTCGTTACAGTCACACCAACCAAGAATAGTGTAGGAATATAGCAATATAAAACCATAAATAATTAAATAATAATAAGTAAATTATGCCAAGTGGAAATAAGTCCAGGACCAGCCTATTGGCTCAGGGTGTCTGACACTCCGAGGGAGGAGTTGTAAAGTTTGATGGCCACAGGCAGGAATGACTTCCTATGATGCTCAGTGGTACATCTCAGTGGAATGAGTCTCTGGCTGAATGTACTCCTGTGCCTAACCAGTACATTATGGAGTGGATGGGAGACATTGTCCAAGATGGCATGCAACTTGGACAGCATCCTCTTTTCAGACACCACCATCAGAGAGTCCAGTTCCACCCCCACAACATCACTGGCCTTACGAATGAGTTTGTTGATTCTGTTGGTGTCTGCTACCCTCAGCCTACTGCCCCAGCACACAACAGCAAACATAATAGCACTGGCCACCACAGACTTGTACAACATCCTCAGCATCGTCTGGCAGATGTTAAAGGACCTCTGTCTCTTCAGAAAATAGAGATGGCTCTGACCCTTCTTGTAGACAGCCTCAGTGTACTTTGACCAGTCCAGTTTATTGTCAATTCATATCCCCAGGTATTTGTAATCCTCCACTATGTCCACACTGACCCCTTGGATGGAAACAGGGGTCACCAGTGCCTTAGCCCTCCTCAGGTCCACCACCAGCTCCTTAGTCTTTTTCACATTAAGCTGTAGATGATTCTGCTCGCACCATGTGACAAAGTTTCCCACTATAGCCCTGTACTCAGCCTCATCTCCCTTGCTGATGCATCCAACTATGGCAAAACTTTTGAAGATGGCAAGACTCTGTGCAGTAGTTGAAGCCCGAGGTGTAGATGGTGAAGAGAAAGGGAGACAGGACAGTCCCCTGTGGAGCCCCAGTGCTGCTGACCGCTCTGTCTGACACACAGTGATGAAATGCTTTGAGAGGTTGATCATGACTAGACTGAACTCCTGCCTCAGCAAGGACCTGGATCCATTTCAATTTGCCTATCGCCACGATAGGTCAACAGCAGATGCAATCTCAATGGCTCTCCACACGGCTTTAGACCACCTGGACAACACAAACACCAACATCAGGATGCTGTTCATTGACAATAGCTCAGTGTTTAAGACCATCATTTCACAATTCTGATTACGAAGTTACAGAACCTGGGCCTCTGTACCTCCCTCTGCAATTGGATCCTTGACTTCCTAACGGGAAGACCACAATCTGTGCGGATTGGTAATAACATATCCTCCTCACTGATGATCAACACTGGTGCACCTAAGGGGTGTGTGCTTAGCCCACTGCTCTACTCTCTATATACACATGACGGTGTGGCTAGGCATAGCTCAACTACCATCTATAAATTTGCTGATGATACAACCATTGTTGGTAGAATCTCAGGTGGTGACGAGAGGGTTACAGGAGTGAGATATGCCAACTAGTGGAGTGGTGCTGCAGCAACAACCTGGCACTCAATGTCAGTAAGACAAAAGAGTTGATTGTGGACTTCAGGAAGAGTAAGACAAAGGAACACATACCAATCCTCATAGAGGGATCAGAAGTGGAGAGAGTGAGCAGTTTCAATTACCTGGGTGTCAAGATCTTTGAGGACCTAACCTGGTCCCAACATATCAATGCAGTTATAAAGAAGGCAAGACAGCGACTGTACTTTATTAGGAGTTTGAAGAGAGTTGGTATGTCAACAAATACATTCAAAATCTTCTATAGATGTACCGTGGAGGCTGACAGGCTGGTATGGGAGGCTACTGCACAGGACCAAAAGAAGCTGCAGAGGGTTGTAAATTTAGTTGGCTCCATCTTGGGTATTAGCCTAAAAGTACCTCGGACATCTTCAAGGAGCAGTGTCTCAGAAAGGCACCATCCATAATTAAGGACCTCCAGCAACCAGGTCATGCCCTTTTCTCACTGTTACCATCAGGTAGGAGGTACAGAAGCCTGAAGGCACACACTCAGTGATTTAGGAACAGCTTCTTCCCCTCTGCCATCTGATTACATGGACATTGAATCCTTGGACACTACCCCACTTTTTAAATATAATTATTTCTGGCTTTTTTGCACAATTTTTAACCTATTCAATATACATATACTGCAATTGATTTACTTATTTATTTATATATTTTTCTTCTATATTATGTATTGCATTGAACTGCTGCTGCTAAGTTAACAAATTTCATGACACATGCCGGTGATAATAAACCTGAATCTGATTCTGATTCTGAAAGAAATTTCTCCGTATCTCTGTTTTAAATGGATGCATTTCTATCCTGAGGCTGTGCCCTCTTGTCCTAGACTCTCCACACCATGGGAAACATCCTTTCCACATCTACTCTGTCTAGGCCTTTCAACATTTTAAAGATTCATTGAGATTCCCCCTCACCCTTCTAAATTCCAACAAGTACAAATCCAGAGTTATCAAATGTTCTTCGTATGATAACTCTTCCTTAAGAACATAAAAATAGGAGCAAGAGTAGGCCATCTGGACCATTGAGTCAGCTCTGCCATTCAAAAAGATCATGGCTGTCTATATCTATCTATATCTCTCTGCAGATTCTCTATATCTTCTGCACAATTCCCAGAATCACTTCTGGACCCTCTCCAATGCCAGCACATCTTTTCTTAGATGAGGAGACCAAAACTGTTCACAGTACTCAAGGTGAGGCCTCACCAGTGCCTTATAAAGCCTCAGCATCACATCCCTGCTCTTATATTCAGGCCCTCTTGAAATGAATGTTTCATTGCATTTGCCTTCCTCACCACCAACTCTACCTGCATGTTAACCTTTAGGGTGTTCTGCACAAAGACTCCCAAGTGCTTTTGCATCTCAGATTTTTGTTTTTCTCCTCATTTAGAAAACAGTCTGCACATTTATTTCTTCTACCAATGTGCATGACCATGCATTTTTCAACATTGTAATTTAGTTGCCACTTTGTTGCCCATTCTCCTATTCTAAGTCCTCGTGCAGCCTTCCTGTTTCCTCAACACTACCTGCCCCTCCATCAATTCCAACAAAGCCATCTATTCCATCATCTAAATCATTGATATACAGCATAAAAAGAAGCTGTCCCAACACCGACCCCTGTGGAACAGCACTACTCACCAGCAGGGAACCAGAAAAGGATCCTTTTATTCCTACTCACAGCCTCTTACATTTATGCTGAAACAGACAGGATCTGCAAGTTACTGTAAATGGAAATCTGAAACAGAAAAGACTGGAAATATTCAGGTCACATATTATCTGAGGGAAGAGGAACAGATCCTTTGTTCAGGCATTCTCTTTGATTCCTCCTTCTCCCACTCTATCAGCAACTTAAAGCTAACTTGTTTTTTAATGTTTTCCCAGCTTTGATGAAAAAACTTCACCTGAAACATCAACTCTGTTTCTCTCTCCACAATTCTGCCTGACCCACTGGGTGGTTTTTTAAACTTTTGTCCTGAAACTCACTGCTTGGGCAAATGGTGATACGAGAATCGATTGGTACCATTGAAGTGAATTGTTTAGATACTTCAGAGAATAATCTGGAGAAAGGAGAATGGGCTGGGGATATTTCTGTATTAGGAGCCAGTACAGAATTGATGGGCTGAGTAGCCTCCTGTGCTTCAACAGTTCCATAATTCTCTCAGTATGAAGTGTAAACTTCTTACAGCCATCCTTTGAACATAGAGTTGAACTTTAGCTTTGATCCCTCCATGCCCTGCAGGGTGATTGAGGTAGTTTGGTTCTCTGGGTTTCTCATATTGCCCCTACATTTCACCAGCCATGTTACTGTTTGTACTGGATTTAGGATGATCTTCAGTCTCAGGATCATCATCATGATAGACCTACCAAAAATAAAAATCACAACCCATTTTCATCTGTCTACTCATAGACTGTGGTAAGTTGGTACCAATAAATATTGCAGCTGACTTTGCCAGGGTCAAAGTGGGACTGGACATCTACATCGGCACCTCCCTGAGGATGGAAGAAAAGAGAATGTTAGCACAGGTCACCTTTGGAAACGTTTCTTCAAAGTGCTTTTGGCTCCTTTAATAAATAGTCTAATAAATGGACTTAGGGAGTCAAAACAGTATTTGTAGTAGGGAGAACCTCTTGGAGCATCTGGGCTACTGAACCGTCTGGATGTGGTTTCATCTCTCAAATCATCATGCAGTTAATAAAAGAAGCTTGAATTTCACAATGCCCCAGGGTGTTTGACAACTAATTATATGTGGAAAAAATTATGATCACTCTTTTAACGCAGCAATCAATTTCCAGACAACAAGTTCCCCATACAACAGCAAGGCATTCAACTGGATAGCTGTTTGTGTTGGTTGCTGAAAGATTTGATCAAGTCACATGCCCTTTACAAATAGCAACATGGAATCTTTTGTGTCCATATAAGAAGACAAAGGCAACCACACTTTAAATGCTCACTCAGAAGTTGACTTGTCTGACAGCCAGAATATGGGTTCAGGTTCTTAGAATGAGATGCTTTTCTACCTTATAGGCAAGAGTACTGTTATTGAGTAACAATTCTAAATTCAAGATGGTGGTTGATGGAGAGGCTGGGGCCTTGCTGGAAGCTCCTGTCCGATGTTTATAGTTATTATCAGGTTCCCTGCAATTTTTCCATGGGTATACTGCCTTCACAAATAATTTATGTTGTGGGTTTCTTTCAAGCACAAAAAAAAATCAGGTTGAAATATCAGCCTGTCACTTGAGAAAGGAAGAAGACTATAGTTGCTGCTAATGTAGTTAAATCCCAGAGAGGGAGCCATGCCTTCAGGTGAAAAGAATAAGCAAAATAATCTGAAGAAATAATAAGTGCTAATTTTTTTATTATCAGTAGGGATCAAGCAGAATAGAACTACATGCTGGTTGATCTATTATAAATGCTATATGTCCAACAGAGTCAGAGAATCACACGGGTTATCAGAAAGTCTGGATCTAATCCACTGGCCTTCCATCTCCTCATGTCAGTGGTCCTAAATGCTGCCTGAAGAAACCCAGTGAATTCACTAAATACAAGATCCAGGCGATACTCTTCAAATCTTCCTGATGCTCCTGGAAGAGGCACTGAGATAAATATATATTAAGGCCAATTCAATCTGGCCCCTTGCTGTCTTTTGTGATTGGATTTCACAGAGCTGACTTGCAGCAGAGACATTTCTCTTGCAGTGCAGATTTGACCAACATTTAGAATCAGCACTGAAATAACTATCTTTTTTTTTAGTCTCCACTTATGCAGTTTAAAATTGTAATTGATTTAATTAGATATTTCCAAAAAAATCTATTTTTATACTTGTTCTATAAAGAAAATGTTGCAGCACAGAAAGATTATTCAGCCTGTTGTGACTGTGATCAAAGTCACTGCAGAGACACTGAATTTGCTGGTGTAGCTAAGTCTTTGTTCATCACAACAAGCAGGCATTGTTCTGGAGACCCTGTCTATAGAGTCTCCAAACTCAATACGACATCACATTTTAAACCCTTAAGATCAATGGTAACAGTAGGTGATTCAATAGAATTTATGCATATGCAAACATCTCATAGCCATTATTTTTCAGATCATATCTCTTAGTGTGTTTTTAACTTCAATTTACTGTTTGCAGCTTACAATAAGAACTGAAGACTGGTTCTTGCTTGAATTAATATCTGCTATATTCACATACAGTAACTCCAGAATACTTCCGAACACAGCCCATCTTTTTATTTTATTTAGGGATACAGCCCAGTAACATGTTCTTCCCATCCCAATCAGCCCATTACATCCATGTAACCGACTAACCTACTAACCCCTACAATGTGGGAAAGTGGGAGGAAACCTGGGCACCCAGAGGAAACCCACACAGTTACAGGGAGAACATACAAACTCCTTACAGAAAGCAACGGAATTAAACCTTTGTCGCTGGTGCTGTAGAGTGTTACGCACACTACAGCTCTTGCCCCTTCCAGCTTGCTGAAAGAGCTTTCTTATTAAACTCACTCTCATAAACTTTTTAATTAATTCTACTTTCTGATTTTCCCCCAACAGCCTGAAATGTCATTTTTAATTCAAGTATATGTCCAGTTTCGTTTTGAAAGTTGCTATTAAGTCTACTCCAGCACCCTTTCAAGTAGGACATACTAGATCATAAAAATCTGCTAGGAAAAAATAGTCATCTTAAGTCTTTCAAGATCCTTTTCCCACTCTCTTATACATAACTATGTTCATCGCTTCCTATTTCCATCAAACATCTTCATTGTTTTAAATGACACTGTAAAAGTTTCTCTGTTCTATCTAAGGTCATTGCAACTTCTCTGGATTCTCCATGCAACAAAAACTCTTCCTTTCTAGTAAATATCTTTTGCATCTTCTAATCAGATGCAATTTTTCAGCTGAGCTGTAAAAGACTTGACATGACTCCCTTTGTAATTTATATTTATATATAAAGCAAACAAATTGCATATTTTCATACTACTTTAGATTTCCAGCAAAAAGATACCTGCCCTCCAACCGTGACTCCATCAAACACTTACTCACACTAATCCTACATTAATGTCATTCCTCATTCTCCTGATGTGTTTTATCAACTCCTACACACCAAGGGCAACTTACAGTGACCAATTAACCTACCTATCCACACACCTCTGGGATATGGAGAAAAGCAGAGCACCTGGACGGAAGCAATGCTGTCATAGGAAAACCGTACAAACTATGTAGACAGCATCCAAGGTTAGGATTGAATGCAGGACTCGGACACTGTGAGGCAGCAGCTTTATTAGCACCTTCTGTGCCACACAGAAACGTTAAGCTTCCCGTTCCCTACGTTGTTCTTTTAAAAGTATACAGTTTTATTTATGTTTATACACTGGCAAATTAAAGGAGTTTAATCTCTCCTCCATTGTTGTATTAACTTTCAAAATATAATGCAGTCTTGCTTACTAAGTACAGGGCAATAATACACACAAGTATTTTTTTTGCAATTTGGCTTTAATCACTGTTGAAAATCTGCAACAATGCTGACAAACGGTGTGAATTCTGTAGAAAAGCTTTGATTATGGAAACCTGAAGAAGTTCAGAGACTTTTCAAGCAGAAGAAATGTACCTCAGACCCTTGATATCCGACCCTACTTTCTAAATGCAGCTTGGGTTTCTGTGCAATCGTCTCCTTGCTGACACATTCACTCATTCCATATATTCCATTATTTAACACCGACTTGTTCCAGAACTCTCTGAAACACCAATTTGAATCCTTGGAAGATGCTCACAAAACATTTGAAAATGACCACCTCAGCCCTCATTCCGTGAGCATGGAGGCCTTTTCTTAACACAGTTGGGTGGTCCCTGCATTACACTAGTTTGCAAATCCTCCCAGAGTGCTGTCAGAAACCAATCTGCCAGGGCAATCTGCCTAGAAAAATATGCCTCAACAAAAAGAAGCAGACAGAGTTTATAAACCAGAATTATAGTTCTCAAAGTACAAATTTATAATTATGTTATAGGAGACAGAATCACATGGCAAAAGTCAAATCCAGTTTAATTGCATTGTAAACAGAACTGGATAGACCCAGTTACATTGAAAATTGAGTAATCAAGTTAATTTATAACGGGGAAAAAATCCTCGTGTTTATCTCAGCAATATTTCAAAAGCTTCTGTTGATGCATGTTGGTCAATGTTTGTCACTGTACTGACTTAGTTACATTAGAATGAGTTTAATGAATTTGGCAGTCAATTCAATGAGAGAATTCATTGGTTATTCAGTTCTGTCGCCTGCAAGTTTGAGGAGTAGGCAGGCTCATGAGAACAAGAGCAATAATATATCAGAAACTGAGCAAAATTAAAGCTCCTGCCACAGAAACACCACGTGCAAAGTTGGGTATTTGCTGTTGAGGTTTCCAACTCTCATCCTTCTTTTGTATCAGACATTACCAGCTTTTTTAAGGGCAACTAAAGATACTCAAAATAGAGACACAAGAGAATGCAGATGCTGGAGTCTGGAGCAACACACAAAAAGATGGAGGAACTTCAGCAGCTGTAGAGGGAAATAGAATGTAGATGAAGGGTCTCGACCCAAAATGCCAACAGTCCATTTCTCCCTATAGATGCTGCCTGACCTCTGAGTATTTGCAACAGACACAAAATGCTGGAGGAGCTCAGCAGGCCAGACAGCATCTATAGAAAAAAGTGCAGTCAACGTTACAGGCCAAAACCCTTTAAAAAAGTCGACTGAGCTTCTTTTCTATAGGTGCTGCCTGGCTTGCTGAGTTCCTCCAACATTTTGTGTCTGTTGCTTGGATTTCCATCATCTGAAGATTTTCTCTTGCCGCTGACTCTTTGCAACTTTTTATGTGTTGCTCCAAAGATGTACACTTAGCTCTAGTCTTCCCGTGACACTCACAGTTTAATGCCCTTTATCAAGCTGAGTCTTGAAAAGATAAGATACAAAACATTACAGTGCCATCTTTTTGTCTGAAATGTTCACACACACAAGTATGTGTGTAGTTATAAATTTTCACACTGTATTCTCTTTTATAAATCTGGAAATTCTGATACTCTACTTGTAGAATCAGTAAAGTTTTCCTGTAAATGTCACATCTATTTCTCAACCACTCTTTCCAGGGTTCTGGAATTCACAAAAACTGACAGCAGTTTGCATGCATCAGTACATCAGGAAGCCAAGATTCACTTATAACACGTATCTTCATTTCAGTCCAGATTGAACACCACACTTTCAGCCGGTATAATGATTTTAAACCAATTTAGATTTTTTTTCCACCAAATTTATTGGCCCCTGTCATTCCTTTTCACTGAGATGAGAATTGTCCAGAATGCCTCCATTATCAGTGTGAAGAACCACAGGCCAGCCCTCAACCACCTTTATTCCAGCAATTTCTGTGATTATCACTGGCCAATCTCCAATCATTGACTTAACTAAAAAAAATATGAGGGCAATTCATTCTAAAGCACCCCTAGGTGTTCAGGAAGGATCGGCTAGGAAAGAGTACTGTGTCTTGAAGCACCTAAGTTATTGTTGGTCTAATATGAGTTTTATTTTGAAGTATGGCTTTCAGCATCAGTTCAAAACAGCTTCAGATTTTGTAAAGTGTCTAGCACTCACAGAGTTATTGCTCTATTTTCATCTTCAAAGTTCAAAGTAAAATTTATTATCAGAGTACCTGCATGTCACCACATACAACCCTGATATTCTTTTTTCTGCAGGCATACTTAACAAATCTATAGAACAGTAACTGTAAACAAGATCAATGAAAAACAAACTGCAACTGCAAATATAAGCAATAAATAACGAGAACATGAAACAACAAGCCAAAGGGTCCTTAAAGTGAGACCATCGGTTGTGGGAACACAGGAAATAGAATGAATGTAGCTACCCCCGTTTTTACAAGATCCTGATGGTTGAGAGGTAGTAATTGTTCTTGAACCTGGTTATATAAGTCCTACAGCACTTGTACCTCCTACCTGATGGCAGCAGTGAGAAAAGAACATGGCCTGGGTGGTGATGATCTTTGATGATGGGTGCTGCTTTTCTACTGCAACATTTCAGAAAAATGGTTCAGCACAGCCAAGAAGGGCCAAAAGGCCTGATTCTGTGCTGTAATGTTCTATGGTTCTATAGGTGTAGGTCAGTGGGTCTAGGCAGAAAAATGGTTCAGCACAGCCAAGAAGGGCCAAAAGGCCTGTTTCTGTGCTGTAATGTTCAATGGTTCTATAGGTGTAGGTCAGTGGGTCTAGGCAGAAAAATGGTTCAGCACAGCCAAGAAGGGCCAAAAGGCCTGTTTCTGTGCTGTAATGTTCAATGGTTCTATAGGTGTAGGTCAGTGGGTCTAGGCAGAAAAATGGTTCAGCACAGCCAAGAAGGGCCAAAAGGCCTGTTTCTGTGTTATAATGTTCTATGGTTCTATGTAGGTGTGCTCAATAGTTGGGAGGGCTTTACTTGTGATGTACTGGGCAGAATCCACTACCTTTTGTAGGATTTTCCACTTAAAGACATAGGTGTTCCTATTTCAGGCAGTAATGCAGCAAGTCAGTACACTTTTTACCACAAATCTATAGAAGTTTGCCAAGGTTTTTGATGACTTGCCAAATCTATGCAGACTTCTGAGGAAGCAGAGGCACTGCCACGCTTTCTTTCTGATTATATTCATATGATGAGTCCAGGACAGGTCCTCTGGGATAGTGACACCCAGGAATTTAATGATGCAGACTCTCCCCACCTCCAATGATCATCCGATGAATGGACCTCTGGTTTCCCCCTCTTGAAGTCTACAATCAGTTCCTTGTGGTCTTATTGACATTGAGTGAGAGTTTGTTGTTATCAAACCATTCAGCCAAATTTTCAATCGCCCTCCTGTATGCTGATCATCAGCACCTTTGATACGGCCCACAACAGTAGTGTCGTCAACAAACTTGTATATGGTGTTGGAGCTGTACTTAGCCATACAGTCAGAGGTGATAGGACATAGGCAAATTTTGGATTTATTGAATAATGATGCAACTCCAATGCTGTTAGAATATACAAACTAGACAGAATCAATAATGGAGATGATGGATTTGGAACACAGCAGAGGAGCAGGTCCTTTGGCTGATCATGTCTGTGATGCCAATTTAAACTAATCTCATCTGCCTGCACATGGCTGTACCTTCCTTCATAAATCTTCTTGAAACTTTCCCCTCTCACCTTAAAGTTATACATCTGAGAATCTGACATTCCCATCCTGTGAAGAGACTCTATCTACCCTATCTCTACTTCTTAAAAGTTTATATCCTTCTAATATGTCTCCCCCCAGCCCCCTTCACTCAGAGAAAACAATCCAAGTTTGTCCAACCTCTCCTTAGTGCTAATATTTTCTAATCCAGGCAACATTCTGGTGAATCTCTTCTGCAACCTTTCCAAAGCCTTCACACCCTTTCATAGAGTGGTAGCCAGAACTGGACACTATACTCCAAATGTGCCTAACATGACTTCACTAGAGGAACAACACTTCATATTCTACCTGGATAGTCTACAATCCAATGATATGAACACTGAGTTTTCCAATTTTAGGCAAACCTTCTCTCCAGTGGGTTGTTTACACCTTCCCTCATCCCTCCTTCCTCACTCCCTCTCTTTCCAAACATGTTCTGGTTCATTCATTTTCTTCCCTCTACATCAACCACCCCTTCCAGATCCCCATTACCCACCTAGTTCCCCTTTCCTTCCTGGTTTCATCCACCAGCCACATTTCACCAAAAGGCTCCGCCCACTGTGTCCAACCTTTACAATCCCATCCCCACACCTCACTCCATCTGTCTGTGATTGTTTCTCTCTCCCTTTGTCTGTCTCCAACTATCATTCACCTGCCACTGTCTCCCAACTTCAACCCCTCCCCTCCCCTACCTGCCTGTCATCTAGCATCCTCTGCAGTCCGCCAATCACCCGAGACTCCTGCCTCACCACCTCCTCTCTCTTCTTTACACCAGCCATCTTCCCACTCCACTTTTAGTCCTGATGCAGGGTTTCAACCTGTAACATGGACAATTATTTTCCTCTCACACATGTTGTGAATTCCTTCAGCAGATTGGTTTGTAGCTCCAGACCCTGCAGTTTTTTGTACCTTCCTTCCCCACTTTTATACCAAACGCCCTGACCAACGAAGGCAAGCTTGCCATGTGCTTTCTTCACCATTCACTTGTGTGAACACTTTCAGAGAGCTATGGATTTGCACCCCGAGATCCCTCTGTACATCAATGATCCTAATGGTCATTCCATTTACTGAATACTTTCCTCTTACACTTGACCTTCCAAACGTATTTGTCTAGACTAAACTCCATCTGCCATTTTTCAGCCCATATTTCTGACCTCCCCTACACAATACTGACTACCCCTATTAAGTCCATGCTTTTCCAGATGTGCCTAACAACCTTCTCCAATAATTTCCATACCATTGATATAAGCCTTGAGGGAAAGGAATGTCCTGTCCACATCTTGTCAGACCTCTGTGCACACCAACACCTGCCTGCCTCTTAAATGCCCCCTCATTCAGGCGCATCTAGGGATGGACAACAGCAGAAACATTGACCAGACAATTCAGCTCTTTGAACGTGCTCCACTACTCACTATGATCATGGCTGATCATCAGTCTCAATATAATATTCCTGGTCTTTCCCCATACCACTTAATCCCTTCAGGCTATGGAAATGCAACTATCCTTCTTAAATGAATTCAGTGACTTGGCTTCCACATCCCACTGTTGTAGTGAGTTCCACTGGTTCACCAGCATCTTTGTGAAGAATCTTCTCATTTTGTTCCAAAATATTTTGCCCTGTAGTCTGAGTCTATGACCTCTTGTTCTGGACACACCAGCCATGGAAACATCTTCTCCATATATAGTATGTCCAACCCTGCCAGATATTTTAAAGGTTCAATTCAACCTCCTCTCATTGTTCAAAACTCTAACAAATACAAATCTAATAGACATAACCTCTCCTCACACTGCTATCCTGCCATTCTTGGCAAGTGCATTCTTCCTCAAATAAAGAGACCAAAGTTGCTCATTGTGTCCCAGCTCCCATCAAGCCTATATAATCCAGCTGCATCAACTGTGTTACCATCCTGTGAGGAAGCAGCCAATACAGTATTTTTTTAAAAAGCCCATTTGGTGCATGCTAGCCTGCAATGGCATTTCCAGAAAGAACAGTAAAAAATAGCAAGCAGTCAGACATTTGTTTTGCATTTCATTGCTTGTGTGCTGATGTAACCAGCTGCCGTGCAAGCAGAGTGCTTTTTAAAAAATTGGGCAGCATGTTCAAAAAGTAAAAACATCACAGTGCTTCCAATGTGACTCCGCTGTGGCTGCAGATTACACTGCTTCAGCCAAAGCCTCATTTATTTTTATGCTGAACAAGTAATTCTGGTAGTTTCCTGACAATACTTTGCGAGTCATGTGCACATTGTGAGGTCCTGCTTTTGGTTCTGCTGTACTAATGACATTGGCTAGCATCCATACTAATTAACCTTGACGAGTGGGGGTCTGTTTAACCCAGTAGGAAACAATTGTTCTCTTGTATTTTGTTCAGACAAAGTCTTTTCCCAGTCCTACTGGCCTCACTGTGTCCTTCTTTCCCCTTCTTTGCACTGAAGGGCTCTGGGTTAAACAGATGGTTCCTCTTGAGCTCTTAGTGTCCATAATCTTCAAGGAGCATTTTTTTTTTCTCTTGCTCTCTCTTCAGAAATTCTACTGGAGCTACTTTTGTCTCATTCTAAGGCCAGGAAGAGAAATATGTAGGAAGTTTATGTTTAAACTGCAGCCACATTGAGGAAATGAGTAGATTGGTGGGGGTAGGGGCAGGTCTTGAGTCGATGGTCAGAAATACGATAATTAATTCTTACAATTTGGGATTCTTAGCAGTTCAGGAAGGACACGGACTTGGCATGTTTTTTTCTGTAATGTTTCCATGAAAGAGGCAGAGGCCATGAAAACACAGTGTGTGCTCCAGAATTCCTCACACGTTGCCAAACCAGAAGCATAATTCAGACTACGTCTGTGATCAATGATTACGTGTTCCTAGGCTAATGATATGTAGATAACCAAACACTTGCCTGATTTAATGCACTAAATAACAAGCGATTGGTTACAGTATTGTGTTTTGTGTCAGTCCTTCCAAAGCGGAACGATTAAATGAAGCGGCTGCTGGGAACCTCAGTTATCAGGCGCAAGCCTTTAAATGGGCACTCTGTTGAAATGAAGTGCTTTGCTGTAACATTTCATCCTTCACTCTGTGAACCATCTTGTTAATGCACCTAAGCCTTAACAAAATTATTTGAAGTTGCACAATGTTCAGTTGCTTGTAAGAAGGCAGTTTCAGTTAGTTGAGAGCTGAAGATTCAGGCCCAGTGTGGGTAGGGTTGAGTCATCTCTCTTTGCAAAAGGATTGCTTGAAGCTTTCGGGACAGGGCGTGGGGGATTTAGATGGTCATGTGAGCTTTGATGAAGTAGGTTATTGTACAGAAAACTGGAACATCATGATTGTTATTTACAGAGAAAAGCAAAGGTTATATCCAAATCTGTAAGGTACTTGGAAGACCATTAATAGCCATGAGAAGATCTCACAAAAAAAGTGCAAGACTGCAGTTAATCTAGCCAGGTTTGAAATGAGGGAACAGCAAGGAATCCAATTAACTCTTGACTGAAATTAGTTAAACAGTAGTTCCAAACTGTTGTAGCTGATTAAATATTATGTGGTTTCACTCTGTAATACTGCACATCAGCTTTTGACAGATTCTCCCCATTTCTCAACTGGTTAGTTAATCGTTCGAGAGTATGAAGACTTTTGTGGAACTGAACACTGAGCAGCTAAGAGAAGTTGGAGGAGCTGGGATCAAGAGAAATAAGTTTCTATTTGGGATATCATGAGTTTGGTTGCATTCATGTCATATTTAGAGAGTGCATTTGAACTGCCAGTCTTGAAAAATAAGTTTCATTGTAACACACCAATTTAAGACTGGCAGATTCACCAAGGACAGTGGCTGGACAGATCCCTAATGAGCTCTGTATACTGATAGCCAGGGGTTAATGGCACCAGCACAGCAAGTACACTATGATTTGATCAAAGCTCCATGATTGATATAAAGAAAGATACATTCTTTTGAAGCTTAACACAATGTATGGAAGGGCATCCACAGCTGAGTCACGAATCATAGATGTTAAGCAGTTCATGCCTGCTTTTAGCATACAGTTCCTTCAGAACCTAAATTACTGCCAGACGTATTACATGATCTGAAACAGGCTCATGTTGGGTTCCAATGTAACCACTACAGACCCCCCCAACCCTAAACAATCCAGACGCCAATCCTACTCATTACACAATTGTTGAGCTAGATGGAAATAAATAATTGTGTGCTCTGGTACCATAACTGCAGCTGAACAAATGATGGAAAGTTATCGCATACCTTTACCTCCTGCATGTTTGTAAACTTCTAACACACTATAAGTCATCTTCTTATGTATTAATTATGATACACCATGGTATTAACTTGTAAAGCTCTTTTTATTTTGTCATTATCTCATCTGAGATAATTACCCAACAACAAAGGGTATTAAATCAAGGAAGTAACTGACAGAAATGCAGAAATGCATTTAGTGGTCTACTTTATAATTCCGTTATAAATAAAAGGAAATTATTGATGATCAAAACAAGTGGATTAATAATCAACACACACACAAAGTTTTGGCAGAACTCAGCATCTATGCCGGGGAATAAACAGTCAATGTTTTGACCAAGACCCTGTTGAAGGGTCTCGGCCACTTGGACCAATGATCAAGACTGATGTTGCTCCAGATTCCAGCACCTTCAGTCCCTTGGATGAACAACGCAGGTGTGGCCAAGGTGGTCACTTTCATTTGTGGTTGGAGTACAGCTCTGTGAAACAGTATTTTACTTTCTCTTTCTTGTTTCCTTGAATCTTGGACAGAATATCTGGCAGGGATTGGCATGATTAGTTGAATGCCAGTGTGTACAATCCCTTTGATCTCAGTGTCCTTCCAGAGGAGCATCTGACACAATGACAAGCTCTAATTGGAGGCACTGACATACTGCACTGAAGGAAGTTAAAAAGTACAACATATTGTTTGTGAACTTTCAAAAACCAACATGACTGGTAACACTGTGAGTTAGCAAGCTTCCCTTCCATTTCCGCTGTCTGGCTTAGGTTTGAAATATGACTGATGAGACAGACATCTCTGGTGGCTGTCTGTCCTAGTTGACGTTAATTGGAGCAGCTTGTCTGAAAACATTTCTAATTGCACGTATTCACATCACAGAACTGAACAGGCTAAGCACTCCAAATTGTTCTCCCAACAAAGGGGAAGATGCCATTGGTTAAGGTGTTTGCTTGTGGCTTGTCAGCCTGGGCATTGCAAAGGGTACAGTAGCAAAGATGATAAGACCATAAAGATCATAAGACTATTGCAGCAGAATTAGGCTAGTCGGCCCATTGTGCCTGCTCTGTCATTCCATCATGGCTGATTTATTATTATTCTCAACCCCATGACTTTTGAAGCCCTTACTAATTAAGTTACTGCACTTGTATCCAGTGGAGTAATGTTAAGAGTCATAAGTTCAAATCCCAGTCAAACTGTAACTAGAGACTATAAATACAAGTACAGTGCATTCCAGTTAATTTGGCCGCTGGTTAATTGGGGCAACCGCTTATTTGGGACAATAGCCAGGATTCCCTTCATTTATTTAGAACACTAGGTCACTTAATTAGGACAGGAGACAGTTGCTAAACAGTTTCTAACTAGCATCAGTTATGTGCACTTGTGTGCCTATTAGACACTACACTGTGCTTAGAGTGAACAGTTTTTAAATAGCATCAGTTGCATGTGTTTGTGTCCAAAAAAGAGTGATTTTTGTCACTGATTGTTGCTGAGAAATAAGCAGTAAAACAATTCAGGTTTGTTTTGCTCACTGCGGTTTCAAGCATTCTGGCCTGGAGATGCAAGAAACAACCAGTGGTGATAATGAAACAATTTCACTACTTCAACAAGTTAGGAATTACAAAGAATTTTCGAAGCCATTGGCAATCACCTCGAATGTTACAATGAAAATGAAGATTTGGATGATGCAATGACTGAGAGCATTGTATGAAGGGAATCTGTTATCTGCACTAGGTGTCGGCAGTGATTTCCTTCAAATACAATCAATCAGAAGAACACGCCAGCATACATTGGATTAATTCCTCCATCAATAACTATTAAGAACTAATACTCAATTTCATAGTACTGTCGTAGTATTGGTAGTGTCCTAATTTGTTCTGTATTTAAGTACGTGATTTGTTACCAAGGTTAACAGTAATTTACCTTTTTGTATACCTTTTAAAGTATTTCCATGAAACTTTGGCTAACTGGGGCAGCTGCTTAATTGGGCCAAAATATACTAGGCCAGATGAGTCCCAAGTTAATTGTTATCCACTGTATTTAGGAAAATCTGAGGTGAGAAATTGACATCAGTAATGTTGACTGTGAAACTACTGCGTTGTCCTAAAAACCTACCTGGTCCAGGAAAGGAGTTATGTCATCTCCACGAGCTCAGATGACATATATGTCCCGGCAACCACCAGTTCAGGGGTTAATATGGACCGTGCTTGTCCTGTTGTTGGTCCACAACCTGTAGATAAGTAATGAAGACAATATACCTAGCATTTGGCTCTTTAGGATTCAGTCCAAATCTTAATAAACCAATGTCTCTTCCTTATTGAGAGAAAGCCCCATGCTGCCATATTTCCTTTCCTTTCCTTTCCTTTCCGTTAATCCAGCTGACTATTCTATTTTTGTGTCATCTCCAAGCACAGACACAATGGTCTCTCCACCTCGCACTCCATCAAAATAGCCAGACGCCGGCTTCCTCTGGAAAGCAGCATTTCCACTGGGAAAGGGTTAATGCACGTCTTGAGGAAACCAAATTGTCTTTCAGACAAAGGCTAAAACCAGGACATGGCTCAGATATTTTACAAAATATTTTTATTTCCTGATTACATAACACGCTTTTGGACCAGATCATCTTGTCATAATCGAGGAATCAGACTGGGGAAGAAGAAGGTTATTAGTGTTACACTAAGGCTGGAGGCTGATATCTGTACATCAAGCTACATGACTGCTACTGATGAAGAATCCTAGCAGTGGACTAGCTAAACTTGCTGTGCTTTGTGAAAATGGAATATAAACAAGATGCTTAACATTTAGTTCTTCTTGCTCCAGCTTGCAAATTTAATATTTTCTCTTTCATCTTTTATTCCTCAGAGAGTTAAATGCTACATATTACATTCTATGCACTTGATCTCACAGTCGTAATCTATGACATTTTTCTTTCTCTTTTCCATTGACATACAGACAGTGAGATGGGGGCATAATACAAGGGCATGAGAAGCAGATAAGATGACAAGGAGGCAGATACGATCAGTGGCCGCTTTATTAGATAGAGGAGTGGAAGCTGGTCCAATCTTCTGCTGCTGTCGCCCATCCACGTCAAGGTTTGGCATTCAGGGGTGCGCTTCTGCACACCGCTTTTGTAACACACGGTTATTTGAGTTATTGGCACCTTCCTGCCAGCTTGAACCAGTCTGGCCATTCTCCTCTGACCTCTCTCATCAACAAGGCATTTTCAGCCACAGAACTGCCGCTCACTGTTTTTTTTTTGTTTTTCCACAGCATTCTCTGTAAACTTTAGAGACTGTTGTGCGTGAAACTTCTAGGAGACAAGCAGTTTCTAAGATACTCAAACCACCCTGTCTGGCACCAGCAATCATTACATGATCAAAGTCACTTAGATTACATTTCTCTGCAATTGTAATGTTTGGTCTGAATAACAACTGAACCTTTTGACCATGTCTGCATGCTTTTATGCGTTTGAGTTGCTGCCACATGATTAGTTGATTAGATATTTGCATTAATGAGCAGGTGTACAGGTGTACCTAATGAAGTGTTCTGAGTGTAATTGGAAGGATTTGAAATGCCCTGGAACATTTGACAGTGTTAACTGCAGTTCGCTCTTGCTATATGTGATGGGAAGGCTTTGCCTTATGTTTCTTATATAACACAGAATTCTGAAATAATAGCATGCCTCACTCTAAATATAAAGATCAGCTTCCTCATCTTCTGCTAGATAAGGTTTTTCAAAGTAAGTTAATAATGAAATTAATCCACTTCTTTTACCGCAGTTTAACACTGTTGTTGAATTTTGACCATATTATTTGGAGAAAAATTATCAGTGCAAATGAATAGCAACAATATCTGTTAAATATTAGAACAATACTAATTTCAGTTTTAATCTTCTGTTCCTAACAGAGAATAGAAAAAGGGAAAGCAGGAATAGGTCTTTCTGCTCCTAACAGAGAAATGAAAACAGAAAAGCAGGAATAGCTCATTCGGTCCTTCATGCCTAACCTGCCAGTCAATGAGATTTTGGCTGATATTTTACCTCAGTGCCATTTTCCTGAACAAATCCATTACCTTAATTCCCTCAATATCCCCAAATCCATCATTCTCCATGAACTTACTTGGTTACTGAGGCTCCTTATCCTCGCTTTTGTTGGAAATTCCGAAGATCCACTACCCGCTGGGTGAAGAACTTCCTTCTCATCTCACTTTTCCTCCAAATCACTATTATCAATAGATGATAACAGATCATCTAACCTGGAACCACCTCTAAATAATCCTCATTAAAAGAATCTAGCAATCACTCAACTACAAATTCAAGCTAACTAGTCAATAGTTCCCAGTTTTATCTCTCCTTCTTTTCCTAAATAGTGGGATTATATTTGCTCTCTTCTCATCTGTGGGAACTCTTTTATAATGCATGCAATTTTGGAAGGAAACAACCAGAGCATCCATCATGTCTGCACTTTCCTACTTCCAAAACTTGGAGTGCAGGCTATCAGTATCTCAGGATTAATCACTTGTCAATCCTTTTCATCTTCCCAATACTGCTCTTCAAAATGAATACCATTTTCTTTCAATTATTTCTCTCTAGATCTGTTTCCACTGTTTCATGGAGACATTTTGCATTTTCTTCTCTGAAGAAAACAGACATAAAATAGGTGTTTAATTTTTCTCCCTATATCCTATTACCTGATTCTATAACAAACCACTAATCTTGTCATAGGGAATGTTTGCTGCTCCTATATCCCACTTCTTTTCTTCCCAATGTCTTTTCACCTGGAGTGACATAAGCCCCGGCTTTTTGAGCTTGAGTGACAGGTGATGTCACTGTGGTCCATCTGTGCGGCGACCGCCCCAGGGCTGAACAGAGTGCAGGCAGGGAGGGGCCAGGAGACAGATAAATAAAAGGGGGCAGCAATTATAGGATACCCTGAAGAAAAACTCACTCCTATTTCTTTACGTCAGTTCTGTGTACTGGTGGCAGATGAGATACCCTGAGTTCATTCAGAACCAGGACCAAAGGACTGGAGGTGTACAGCGCAGGCAGAGAAAGATCAGGTGGCCCTTAGCTTAAGAGGAATCTATATCTAGGGGAGAAAATGAATGTTTCTGTGAAGAAGTGATTCCACTTTGGTGTATTACCTATGGGTTGCCAGAGTCATGAATATCACTGAGAAAATAATGTAGAGCTGGAGGACATGGACTATCGCAGGCCCAATGGGACAGCTATAAAAAGGGACAAGGACCTGAGTTTGAGAAGCAGGATATTAAACATAGATATCTCCAAATTACCTTAGGTACCACTTGCTAGTGGGCACAGAAACAGGAGACAGCACAGAGGAAGGGTCTTGGATTCCTCAAGCACTGTGATGGGCTCTGAGGAAGGAGGGTCCTGTGTAATCTGCTGGAAGAGCTCAGCAGGTTGAGCAGCGTCTGTGTGTTGAAACCCTGTAGCAGTTTCCGAGCTGAAACGTGGACAATGCACTTCCTCCCACAGATGCTGTTTGACCAGCTGAGCTCCCCCAGCAGAATGCTTGTTGCTTCATTTGCCAGCATCTGTAGTTTGTGTCTGCTGTGTAAGCCAGATAGTCTGAAGTTCAACAGGGCTGGGATCATTGTCTTTGTTGTCTGGGAGAATTTAGCCTGGTAGGAGGTGGGAAACTGAGCATAGATCAAGTTCAAGTTCAGTTTATTGTCATTCAACCATACACATGTATACTGCCAAACGAAACAAGTTTCACAACACTGTACATGTATATAACTCACACACGTAACACAGAAAGTAATATTACCACAAATATTAACAAATAATAAGGTGTATTTATGACACAAGTTAATAAAGCAAACAGTATACCGTGACTGGTGCTTCATACACGTGATGAGACCTGGAAAGTGGCAGGGAGTTCAGAGGTCTTACAGCCTGGGGGAAGGAGTTGTTTCCCTTCCTAATAGTTCTGGTCCTAATGCTGATGATGGTGGTGGGGGGGGGGGGGGGGGGGGACACTGTTGGCCAGATGAGAGGGATCATTGACAATGCTAAGGGCCCTTCTTGTACCACACTCCTGATAAATATCTCTGACGGATGGAAGAGAGACCCCGATTATCCTCTCAGCAGTCCTCACAATCCTTTGTAGGGACTTGCAGTCAGATGCCTTGCAATTCCCATACCAGATGTTGATGCAGCTGGTCAGGACACTCTCAGTGGTGCTCCTGTACAAATGGTGAGAATGGAAGCTTGTTAGAACCTCTTAACTGAGGTTCTACACAGCTTTACATGAGTTAACCCTGGCTAGGGTCTTCCTCACATCAGCTGCAGCCAGACAGAGTGCCTGCTCCTCGGGAGGAATGAAAGCCTTCTGCACCAGCACATCGTTCCGTTTATCAACCTCAGCACAAAAGACATTCATTTTATAATTTACGCACAAAACAATTACCTCAATTTTCATTTCACCATGATAGATCTTTGCTCATTTCATGATCAGCAGCACCTGGGAACCTTCCCAGCACCTTGGGGAATTTTCCATTTGTGATGTCATGTCAGCACTAAAGAAAAAACAGATTTTGGAGGTTTTCAGATTTTGGAATTTCAGATAAGGGGTATTCAACCTGTAGTTGGTGTTCTTAACATCCAATGGAGTCTTGCAATCACAAGAAGTGTGTAAAGGATGAACAATTACACAATTAGCTGGAGCCAGAGTGGCTGCTGCAACCACCATCTTGAAGAAGATTCAAAAGTAGAAGAGATGGAAGTGAAAGGCAGAAAGTTACTGGGAGAATTTGAAAGGCAGAGGAATAGGCAACTGCAGCCAAGTGAATCGGTTGAGGAATATAGATTTGCAGGAGAATACTTAAGAAGGGGGCTCCAAAGGTATTCATAGCTGAAGGGTGGTAGTGGGGACGAGCTCCCATTGCTAAACAAATGCTCTTCATGGCGTGCGTCTCAAACAGCCTCTGACAACCAAGTCCAACTCCTGGCCTTCACGTGTGGCATAGTTCTTATGCCCGGCGGAGCTGTTCTCACTGACAGGAGAAGAGGCAAAGGCGGGCCACTGGCGCCTTAAAACCAGTTGCTCTGGGCAGATGAGGCTCGTTAACCATGGATGGTAGCTCATCTAGGAGAGGGAAACCACTGATTTCAAACCTCTGCTGCCTTGTGGCTATACCCGCTCACGGGAAAGACTTTGGGAGTAAACCCCAAGGAAAAATCCAGAGTCAGAGTCCCGAATGCGGCTGACTGCTGTACCCAGCACCGGCACGGCAGTTCCTGCGATGCTGCTGGCACCAAACTGTATCGACTTTCATTGTTCCTTTGGACCTGTCATCAGCATGGAGAGGGGGATCCCACTGCATGGGCAACAGACGGATCTTCTTATCAATTCTGCCCTGGCTTGCGCCCTGGAGAAGCCACTCCCAGTGACTACCAGGGGCACAGTACCCATGGTCGACCACAACCGACAGAGGCCACACACTTAAGAAGGGCCAAAAACAGTCATTAGATATCCTTGATAAGTAAAGTTAATTAAGAAGAAACATTATACAAGTGTATTAAGAGCAAAAGGGTAGGTTGGGGAAAGATTGGATTATCGATATAAAGGGGTATTGCTTCAATGGATAAGGACAAAACGGGTATTTTGGGGAACAAAGGGTAATTATTCTATGTGTAGAGCTCGGGGGTGTTGGCTAAGTAGTATATATTCACCCAGGGGAAGGATGTGAAGATGGTGAGGAATACATTCAATATCTGAACCATGTAACCCTTAAGAAGATGGAGGGAGTAAACACATAGAGGTAAATATATCCCCAGGGCCAGGTGTGATCAATAACAGAGAGCAATGGGGAATAAGAGAAGAGATTGCTGGGCCTTGTATGAGATTTTGACATCTTCATTTGCCAAAAGTGATCTAGCCAAAGTCCGGAGGAAAGCCAATAATGTTCCTTTATTTCAAACAGGAAATGAGGGAGGGGGGCAAATCACATAACTATTGGCAAAAATGCCTTGCATCAGTGGTAAGGAAAGTATTGGAAAAAATTCTATCGGATAGGATTTAGGTTCATTTGGAAAGATAGGGACTAATTATGGGAAGCCAGCATAGCGTTATGGGGGATAGGGGGGCAATACCTACTTCAATAATTTGACTAAGTTTTTTAAGGAGTTAATTAAGGAGATTGATGAAGGCAGTGTAGTAGATGTTAAAGCTATACTGACTTCCCCTAATCACTCCCTGTCTATGTGGACTTCAGGAAGGTATTTGATATACTTCCATATGCTAGGCTAAGTCAAGTCAAGTCAACTTTTATTGTCATTTTGACCATAACTGCTGGTACAGTGCATAGTAAAAATGAGACAACGTTTTTCAGGACCATGGTGTTACATGACACAGTACAAAAACTAGACTGAACTACGTAATAAAAAACAACACAGAGAAGGCTACACTAGACTACAAACCTACACTGGACTGCATAAAGTGCACAAAAACTTTACAATACACTTTACAAGTGCATTACAATAAATAATAAACAGGACAGTAGGGCAAGGTGTCAGTCCAGGCTTCGGGTACTGAGGAGTCTGATAGCTTGGGGGAAGAAACTGTTACATAGTCTGGTCGTGAGAGCCCAAATGCTTTGGAGCCTTTTCCCAGATGGCAGGAGGGAGAAGAGATTGTATGAGGGGTGCGTGGGGTCCTTCATAATGCTGCTTCCTTTCTGGATGCAGCGTGTAGTGTAAATGTCCATGATGGCGGGAAGAGAGACTCTGATGTTCTTCTCAGCTGACCTCACTATCCGCTGCAGGGTCTTGCGATCCGAGATGGTGCAATTTCCGAACCAGGCAGTGATGCAGCTGCTCAGGATGTTCTCAATACAACCCCTGTAGAATGTGATGAGGATGGGGGATGGGAGATGGACTTTCCTCAGCCTTCGCAGAAAGTAGAGACACTGCTGGGCTTTCTTTGCCATGGAGCTGGTGTTGAGCGACCAGGTGAGATTCTCCACCAGGTGAACACCAAGAAATTTGGTGCTGATTACGATCCCTACTGAGGAGCCGTCGATGTTCAGCGGGGAGTGGTCGCTCTGTGCCCTCCTGAAGTCAACAACCATCTCCTTTGTTTTGTAAGGTGGAGGGTACTGGCAGAAGGATGATTTTCTGATCGGAAATCTTTCACTAGTGGTGTACCCAGGACTGAAATTGGGATCTTTGCAGTCTGTGAAATGTAAAATTGACTTGGATGCTTATTTAAGTCACAAACTTTAATCATCTGGTGATCTCATAAGCTTATTTTAATTTAGAAAGAGTATGCAACAGTCAGACCTGTCCTAGGATGTAGTTCCTTTCTTATCATTAATTCGTAGAATGTACAATCTCCCGAGTTTTCAAAGGAGTTAAGTTCTGAAAGCTCTCTTGTTATGTAAAATTTAGTGCAGCAGAAGATAAAATAAACCTTTGACTATGCAGGGGAATATAATTTGGTGTTGATTATAAGAAATAAAATGACAGAAGTTAGTAAATCAATTCCCAATAAAATTGTAGTAAATTTTAGGCAAACCAAGCATGTTCTGACAGGCTGAAACTTGCACATCTTTCACCTAATCACCACTGCTGCCAGAGGTTTTTATATTTATTTTATATTGCTAAGTCAAAGGCTACTTCCCATTATCTTCATCAATAAGACAGCTAAATGTTTCTGTTTTTAGAACACAGAACTTAGGACAGTACAGGACAATATAGGGCCTTTGGCCAATGATATTATGCAGACCTTTTAACCTACGCCAAGATCAAATTAACTCTTCACTCCCACATCGTCCTCCATTTTTATTTCACCTATGTGCCATATTTTCTCAGATCTACGTTTGAAACACAATCTCCACATGTGTCCTCATCTCTTCATTGTAATAGATAAAACTTCTGTTAAGAAACAAATTAAATAAAGTAAAACCCTTCCCTTTAGTAAACTTTTATTTAGTGAATGCTTGCCATCCGGTGGGGACTTGTCACGCCTTCCATCAAATGCAGCTTAGGTTGTTGGGCTCGTATTAGAATATAGAACATAGAACATCAAACGATAGAGCAAAGGAACAGGCCTCTCAGCCCACAATATCTGCACCAAACACAATGCCAAAAGAAACTAAGAGTCTTCTGCTTGAACCTGAAACCTATCCCTCCATTCCTTGCATATTCACGTGTCTATCAAAACCTCTTAAACACCACAGTCATATCTGCCTCAACCATCATTTCTGGCACCAATCCCACTCTTTAACAAAAGTTGCTCAACACACCTCCTTTAAGCTTTTCCTCTGTCACCTTAAATGCATGTGTTCCAGTACCTGACCTTTCTACCCTGGGGAAAAGATTCTGACTGTCTCCCCTTTCCATGCCTCTCATTGTTATATAAACCTCTATCAGAACCAGTTAATAGTATACCTAGATAGATAGATAGATAGATAGATAGATACTTTATTCATCCCCATGGGGAAATTCAACTTTTTTCCAATGTCCCATACACTTGTTGTAGCAAAACTACCGTAGATTTCGCACTACAGAGCGCACCTGATTAAAAGCCGCTGGCTCTAATTTTAGAAATAAAATCAATTTTGTACTTGTACAAGCCGCACCGGATTTTAGGCCGCACTGGATTTTAGGCCACACCGGATTTTCGGCCGCAGGTGTCCCACATTGTAATATGAGATATTTACACAGAAAGATATTACACGTGAGGATTTTTTAACTTTTAATTAAATCCATATGGTAACATAAACAAATACATATTGCAAATGCCTTTTTTCGAACCGTGCCTGTAACGCGGCTACTTTTAAATATACGTTGCATATACTTTTTTACTGAACAACATTCCAATATCTCCTAACGACTGGTAAAAAATATATATACTGCAGCCTACCAGGAAAAGTTATTGATAGCCTTTAACTTAAAAGCAGCGTTTTGGCTCCGCCGCTCGCCCCCCGCCTTCCCGTTTATCGCAAACCGGCATTTTCCCACAAGACGCGGCGAAACCGGGTGTGACGTCATAGCATCCCGGGATGTAGTACAGAAAACAAATATAGTTAAAACACTTCTAACTTTAACTAACAAATGAATTACTAAGCAAAAATATTATAAACTAAATAACTGCCATAAAGGCAGCACAATGCTTTTCTTCGAGTGTTTTCCATGTTGATGAGGGTGAGTACAAATGACTGATTTACAATAATTTAATTGTGAAAATGCGCTTGATTTATCGTACAATTTCATTGGACTGTGAACTACTCATCAATTTTATTGGTCTACTGTTACGAGGCAAAATGTTTTTGGCGGCATGAAAAAAAATCATGCATTAGCCGCACCGTAGTAAAGGCCGCAGTGTTCAAAGCTGTTCAAAATGTGGGAAAAAAGTAGCGGCTTATAATCCGACATCTACGGTAATTACATACAATACTTAACTCAGTAAAAAATATAATATGCATCTAAATCACTATCTCAAAAAGCATTAATAATAGCTTTTAAAAAGTTCTTAAGTCCTGGCGGTAGAATTGTAAAGCCTAATGGCATTGGGGAGTATTGACCTCTTCATCCTGTCTGAGGAGCATTGCATCAATCCAATATTAACCAGGATATATGCAGTGAGAAAAGGTTTCAAGGGCACAACATTCTCTAATTGCACTCAAAAGGATTTTTTAGACCATATACACACAAAAATTGAAGGACATTAGTTTTTTTTGGGACTAAAGCTAATCCGGTGGAAGAAGTGCAGATTTAGCATCATTAAGGTAGTAACTTCCCCAACTTGAAAAACTATTTTAAAATGTTAGACTTCCATGGGGAAATTATGCAGGCAGTGGGAAAATGATCCCTCTTGTGTTTCTTGATCTCATTACTGGAGCTTCAATCGCACATGACCTGCCACTCTGATCTGGCCAACATCTTCACTAACCAGGTCCTACACCTGCCTTTATTGGGATCTCCCTCCTCCTTACACATTTTAATGGTTATGGGGTTATTACTTATGTTTGGTGGGGGGGTAGGCCAAGGTTGGTGGGGATGTGTGGGCTAGGGTCAGTAGAGGGTGTGTGGTAATCCCACTATGCATTAAAGAGATAAAAGGTACTAGACATGAGAGACTAAATGGCTTACTTTGTTTTTTCTTCCCGGGCTCATTCAGAATCAAAACAATAACCTATGTTTTGTGGCAGAAGGTGTGGTATGCTTCCTAATAAATAGCTGTGGGTAAAGATGGAGGTGGGAAATTATAGACAGCAGCAAGATGTAGATTAACTATCCTGAGGTCAGATGGATAGAACATCGATAGATGGAGTTTAATTCAGGGAAATGCGACGGTATGCAAATGGAAATATTCACTGAGGCAAGGGAAGGAGCAATAAATGAAATCATACTGAGAAGTACAGCTTACAGAGTGACATTGGAGTGCATGTCCACAAACCTTCAAGGATAACAGGATGGGTCAATGAGGCAGTTAAATGAAGATCATGAGCAAGCTTTCATTTAAAATAAGCAAGGGCATGGCATATAAGAACAGGAAGATTATAAACATTTCACTATAAAAATTTAACCACTGAACTTTCTTTTTCTTCAGGCCACAGATTAAGTGCAATTATGTAGTAATTAACTTACACCAAAAAATAAGCAGGGAACAGCATAAACTAATATACATTTGCCTTTCTGACATCACTAAGACATTTCACTCTGTCAGTCAGGAGGGAATGCGGAAAATCATCCTAAAATAGTAGATTTTCATCCTCATTTTCAGTCTGGCACATAATGATAAGCAGGCCATGGGAGTAACCAACAATATATTCAATCTCAGTGCAGACTGATGGAATCACAACATTGTACAGTGCAGAAATGGGCCCTGCAGCAAAATTCATCCATACTGACCATTCTACCTATATATGCTATTATCATTTGCCAACGTTAGAGACATTTCCCTCGACAGCTTTCCTATCTAAGTACTTGTCCAAGTGCCCTTTAAACACTGCAGTTGTACCTGCTTCCATCACTTCCTCTGGTAGTTCGTTCCAATTAACTACCACCCACTGTGTGAAAAACTTACCCCATAAATTTATTTACATTTCACCTTAACCCTATGACCTTCAGTTTTAGATTCACCACCAGGAAAGAAAAGACTCACAGTATCTATCCTATCTATAGCCCTCAAAATGTTTCAACCTCTGTAAAGTCATCCCTCAGCCTCCAACATTTCACTGTGAAGAAATGCAGCCTATCCAATCTCTCCTTATCAGTAGGGACACAAGACTGTGCAGATGCTGAAAGAAAGAGCTATTGGAGGAACTCAGCAAGTCAGGAAAAATCTGGAGTCAGCATTTTGGGTCGAGACCCTTTACCTGGGAGGTGTATGTAAGACTGCCTGACCACTGAATTCCTCCAATAGTTTGTTATTTTTCTCTCCTTATAAGTAAAGCCTTCCATTCCAGGCAACATCCCAGTGAACCTCTTCTGTACAGCGAATCAACACTGTACAACTGCAACATGAAGTCCCAACTCTTATACTCAATGCCTCAGTCTATGAAGGCAAGCATGACAAATGCCTCTTCACTACCTTATCCACTTGTGTTACCATTATCAGGGAGCTGTGAACTTGCATCCAAGCTCCCTCTGTAATTAACTACTGCCAAGGACTTTACCATTTACTCTTTATATCCTGTTAGTATTTTAAGTTCCAAGATGCATTACCTCACATTTGTCTGGATTAAGTTTCCATCAGCCAGTGCTTTGACCAACTTTCCAACTGATCTATGTTCCTCTCTATAGTTTCGGAGCCTCTTTTTATATTTACTACTCCAACAATGTTTGTGGTTTCAGCAAGCTTACTGATCAGTTCACGTACATTCTCATCCAAGCTATTTATATATATATGAAAAGTCCGAGCATCAAACTCTGCAGTACACCATTGGCTATAGACTTCCAGTAAGGAAAGCAAACTTCCACCACCACCCTCTGCCACCTATCACCAAGCCAATTTTGGATCCAGTTTGCCAACACCTAGGACCCCAACTTTGTGAACCAGCCTGCCATAAGGGTCTTTGTCAAAAGTGTTATGAGAGTCCATATTTACCATATCTACCACAGTGCCTTCATTAATTTTCTTAATTAACTCCTCCAAAAACTCAGTCACATTTGCGAGACAGGATTGATATCAAGCCTCAGCACTTTTTTCTGCGTTTATTACCACAATGCTGAAAGTCTGATTGCAGAAATAAGCTAATCTACAGGACAAATGGCATACTATGCAACTGCATTTTGCCTCCACTCCAAAACTAAGGTCACCCCAACTTGATCTGTAGAATGCAGATGGCACTTGTACATGCACCCATTTGGAGGTTGGACTCCAAGTCATCATCAATAAGAGAATGGGTACTACATAAAACGCGTTGAGTCTTCAATTAATCTGCCTCCACCAAACAACCTTCCACTTGACAAAATATGGACTGTTTTTTGGTTTCTCCAGAGTGACCTTTCAATAACTCGATTGAGGAAATGGATATATGAAGATCATGGTCATGTGATCCCTACTTATGAAGGGTCTCAGAGCACCGGAAGGATATAATCAATTCTCCTTCTGTGAAATCTTCCAAAACCTCTAACAAGATAAGCAACCTACATCAGCAACCGCTCCCAGGCCATCATTCCCAACACTGAAGTCCCAATTGCTCTCACCACTGGGCAGGCTACTCCACCACCATATCTAACATCAGCATCCTGAAACAGAATGTCCATTCTGAGCCCTGAGAGCTCACGGCACAACATTGCCAAATGGACTGAAACATTCTCAAAGTCTCCTTGAAACATCTCCAATGCTTCCTGAGAATCACTGTCTTACCAATAGCTCAAAATGATGAAGGAGCATTTGGAATGGCAGAAAGAACTTTGGGTCTATTCATCAGGAGAACAAAGAAACCCAGCATAAATAGTGGAACTATCACTTCATTATATAGCCACCCATCCCACTGACTACCTTCAGCCCATCTGTGGCAGGGTCTGTGGATTTCATATTGGTCTCACAAGTCACACCAGAACCCACCAAGTAGGATTGGGCTAAACATTCTTAAACCTGAGGGTTTCCCAGAAGAGGAAACAAAGAAAATACTGGCCATCAGTCAGAGTTGTCAACCATCAATCTCCAAGCATAAATTTAAATCCCACCATGGCAGCTGAGGAATTCAAGTAACAAAATAATTCTGCAATCCTAGCCTCAGTAATGGCAAACATAACATTGTGGGATTTTAGGAAAATCCCTTCAGATTCACGACTATCCTTGCCTGGTCTATACATATGAGATTCCAGATCTACCAGAGAGTTTGGTTCTAAACATTTTCTACAATTCAGCAGTAATTAACCTCTAACTTATTCTAATATCAATCTAATCCTTTCCTCCCACATAGACCCCTACTTTTCTTTCATCTATATGCATCTTAAATGTCCCTAATATACTGTACTTTCCTCTACCACACACCTGGCAGTGTAGAGGCAGATACAATCCCCACCACTCTTTGCGTAAAATATCTCTGACATCCCCATTATACCTTCCTTCAATCATCTTAAAATGATGACCCTTGTATTAGCCATATGCCCCTGAGAAAAGTCCCTGGATGTTCACTCTATCTATGCTCCTTATCACTGTGTATATTTTTAGCAAATCACCTCTCATCCTCCACTCCAGTGAGAAAAGTCCAAGCTTGTTCAATCTATCCTTATAAAACATTCATTCTAATCCAGACAGCATCCTGTTAAATCTCCACTGCATCCTCGCTAAAGCTTTCACGTCCTTCCTTTAACGAGGAGATACTCTAAGTGTGGTCTAGCCAGAGTTGCAACATTATCCGTGGCTCTTAAACTTATTCCCTTGACTAACGAAGGCCAACACATCATCTACCTTCTCAACCACCCTATCAACTTGCTCTGCATCTTGAGGGGATCTATGGTACCCAAGATTCCTCCATTTCTCAGTCTGCTAAGAACCCTGTATTCTGTCTTCAAGTTCGACTTTCCAAAGCGTATCACTGTAGACTTTACCAGATTGAACTCTATCTGCCACTTCACAACCAGTTCTGCATCCTATCGATGTGCTATCGTAACCTATGACAACCAGTACTCGAAAAATGTAGCTATGAGTAAGATAGGATAGGTCATGGTTATTTTCTTTGTAAATGAGGAGGTTGGGAGGAGCTTTTATTGATAGAATTTTCTAGAGTTATGAGGTCCTGATAATTGGTACTTGGTTTCTTATCATCATATGTACAGAGATATGATGAAAAGCTGTCTTTTGCATGCATCCAGGCAGATAGTTCCAAGCATAAATACATCAAAGTTGCACAAAAGGAAAAGCAGTAAGAGAATGCAAAATATAGTGTTACAGTAACGTAGCAAGTGCAGTGCAGGGGCATGAGGAGATGAAAAGTTCATCTTGCCCAATGGGACAAGGTAGGAGAGAGAAAGACTGGTGTGGGAGGGGGTCCTTGGATATACAGGAGGACTTACTTCCCTGAGTGAGAGCAAAAGCCAGGAGGCATACAGTACTATGCAAAAGTCTTGGGCACATATATATAGTTAGGGTGCCCAAGGATTTTGCACTGTACTGTGTTTCTCAACATGGAACGGACAGCAAGTTTGTAAATCTAGCATAACAAAGGATAAAGGAAGAGAAGATCTGCAGATGCTGGAAATCCAAGCAGCACACACAAAATGCTGGAGGAACTCAGCAGGAAAAAAAGTACAGTTGATGTTTTGGGCCGAGACCCTTCAGCAGGACTCCAGTCCTGACAAAGCATCTCAGTAATAAAGGATGCTGGGAATGGCAAGGGTGGAGACCCGCAGGAGGGGTGGGGGACAGGTGACACAGAAAGAATGCTGGGGTGGGGATAGCATGGGTGCAGACACACCCAGCCCTGAGACACCAGGCAAGGTCATTTGATTTCAAACATTTGGTTTATTGATCATTACAGAATGTCTCACTGGTGCTTCCCCTCTCCCTTACCCTTTTTCCAACCATGATTCCCCTCTCCCTGCTCCCTTCCCACTCTCAGTCCACAATAGAGACCCGTATCAAAATCAGGTTTATCATCACTCACATATGTCACAGAATTATTTTTTTTTTGCAGCAGTTCAGTGCAATACATAAAATTACTCCAGGACCGTGCAAAAGTATTAGGCACACTAACTATATACGTGCTTAAGACTTTTACACAGCACTGCAGATTTTAATATCTGGTCAAGGGATTAGAGGCTAGATTTGGAAATCTTTTCACCTAAATGATCAACGCAATATGCAAGTCACCGTCTGTAAAGAGCAGAAAATCTTCACCACATTTGAAACACGCTTGTCGAAATGATGGCCAAGTTATGATTTCAGGGCCATGGGCCTAGTGCAGAAAGGTGGTGTATCAGTGGATGGCTTTTCTTCAACTCACCATAATCCTTACAGACTGAAGGGTTTAATTCTGTCTTCGACAATTCTACGATATCACAGTAATCTGCACGGGAACTGCAATACAATGGAAAACTCAATTTTAACTCCAGGCCATGCTTAAATGAGCAACGTAAATCAGCAACTCACCCACTTCAACAGGGTTAACCATATTTTATAAAATCATATTGAGCAAGAGAGTCATTGAGTCATTCAATTGGCCAGAAACTCTCCTATTTTGGGTGGGAAGCAGGGAGAACTACATGGCTGGGAGGGACTCTGCCATCAGCAGTGAAGAAGCAGGATCATCTGTGACTGGGTTTCAGCAACAACATGTCAGGGGAAGTTTAAAACTCTGATGTCCTGCCCAGAGGATTACTTCTGCTAATTGCTTCCAATTAGTGAGTAATTTCAACTTGTGATTTATTTCCTGTTATTTATTCAAATTAAACAGACCAAATAATATTGATAGCTACTTTAAACTCAAATGTTGTCAGGAGTTTTGTCTTAAACTTGGAATAACTTCAAGTATATGCCCCGCAGTCCAGTAACTGTCATCTGCTCTCTGCTCCCCTAAAAGGATGAACATAAGGAAAATGGCACTTTTAAAGGTTGGGGGGGGGGGGGGGGGGTGCGAATGCCTGGTCTGTACTTTCAGTCCAGTAAGCCTCCAAATAATAGGCCTAAATAGTGATTTAGTCAATCTGTGCTGATGTATTGCAACTGAGCTAAGTGGAAATTGTGATCTTACTGTGTTCATGCCAAGTTTCATCACTGTTAGCACTGGTAATGTATACACAATGCATGTAATGGCTCAACAATAGCATGCATAGAACAAACCTCGCAGCAAAATCAGGAAAAATGATCCAGTTTGATTCAGGCCATAGTGTAGCTCAAATAACTCAACAGTAAATTATTAAACTTAATGCAGAAAACATCCCTCTACATTTCATGGAAAGAACACTGAGTAGTAATGGAAAAGTTAAGAAAGTCAGCCAAAGGTTGCCAAAACTGTGTTTTTATTAAAGAACCTTGGAGTTTTGGAACACAAGAGAAAGTGTGGACTCATTCAGCAGGTCCGGCAGCATCTGTGGAAATGTTTCAGGGCAGTGACCCTTTGTCATAACTAGGGGTGAGAGAAAATAGAGAAGGTGGGGGTGAAATGGATAGGACAAAAGAGAGGCCACGGTTGCCATGGGGATGTGTTGCAGAGGTGATTGGATTAATGGGAATAAGAACACAAACAAAGGACCCTGAAAAAAAGTTGTTAAAAGCAGGGTTGTGGGATATGGCCAATAGGTGAGACTGTGCTAACAGAGAAAGAAAATCTGATGCAACATCACAAACGGACACTTGTATAATGGACAGTTCTGATAAAGAGAGAATAAAGTTGTTGAATTTTATATCAAATACAGAAAGCTATAAAGTGCTCGGATAGAAAATAAGGTGTTGTTCTTCAAACTTACATTAGGCCTCATTACTACTTTGTTAGAGGCTACAAACATATGGGTCAGTGTGGGTGTTAAAAGGATTAAAGTGGCAGACAACAGTGAGTCACCCCAGTGGATTGATGCAGATGTTCTGCAGAACCAATCTGCAGTTCATTTCACCAGAGTAAAGACGGCCACGTTTTTTTAACACTGAATCCAGTACATTAGACTAGAAGAAATGCAAGTGAATCACTCCTTCACCTGAAAGGACTATTTGGGTCCCCAAATAAGAGTAGAGGTTTAAACAAAAGGTGTGCCTCTTCTGTACTTGCAAAGGAAAGTGGTGTTAAAAGGGGAGTGGGTAAGGAAGATCACACAGTGGATCATTTAGGATTGGTCCCAACCAAATGCTGAATGGGAGAAGAGGGGAAGATATGTCTGATGCAGACATCTTCCCAGAAGGTGGTGGAAATTGTGAAGGACAACTTTTGAACGTGGAGACTGGTAAGTATCTGGGGAGCTCTATCCAGGGGAGGACGGAATGAGAGCAAAAGTGCAGGGAAAATATGAGACATGATCAAAGATTGTTTAGATGTCTGTAGGCATCCTGAAGAGCCAATATAGAGTGGGTGCAGGGGGTGCTTTGTTAATGATCTCAGAGAATGAGCCCAGGGAATTCTTGTTTAATGATAGATAGATAGATAGATAGATAGATAGATAGATAGATAGATAGATAGATACTTTATTCATCCCCATGGGGAAATTCAACATTTTTTCCAATGTCCCATACACTTGTTGTAGCAAAAACTCATTACATACAATACTTAACTCAGTAATAATATGATATGCATCTAAATCACTAACTCAAAAAGCATTAATAATAGCTTTAAAAAAAAAGTTCTTAAGTCCTGGCAGTTGAATTGTAAAGCCTAATGGCATTGGGGAGTATTGACCTCTTCATCCTGTCTGAGGAGCATTGCATCGACAGTAACCTGTCGCTGAAACTGCTTCTCTGTCTCTGGATGGTGCTATGTAGAGGATGTTCAGGGTTTTCCATAATTGACCGTAGCCTACTCAGCGCCCTTCGCTCAGCTACCGATGTTAAACTCTCCAGTACTTTGCCCACGACAGAGCCCGCCTTCCTTATCAGCTTATTAAGACGTGAGGCGTCCTTCTTCTTAATGCTTCCTCCCCAACACGCCACCACAAAGAAGAGGGCGCTCTCAACAACTGACCTATAGAACATCTTCAGCATCTCACTGCAGACATTGAATGACGCCAACCTTCTAAGGAAGTACAGTCGACTCTGTGCCTTCCTGCACAAGGCATCTGTGTTGGCAGTCCAGTCTAGCTTCTCGTCCAACTGTACTCCCAGATACTTGTAGGTCTTAACCTGCTCCACACATTCTCCATTAATGATCACTGGCTCCATATGAGGCCTAGATCTCCTAAAGTCCACCACCATCTCCTTGGTCTTGGTGACATTGAGACGCAGGTAGTTTGAGTTGCACCATATCACAAAGTCCTGTATCAGTTTCCTATACTCCTCCTCCTGTCCATTCCTGACACACCCCACTATGGCCGTGTCATCAGCGAACTTCTGCACATGGCAGGACTCCGAGTTATATTGGAAGTCAGATGTGTACAGGGTGAACAGGACCGGAGAGAGTACGGTTCCCTGTGGCGCTCCTGTGCTGCTGACCACTGTGTCAGACCTACAGTCTCCCAACCGCACATACTGAGGTCTATCTGTCAAGTAGTCCACTATCCAATCCACCATGTGAGAGTCTACTCCCATCTCCGTTAGTTTGTGCTTTAAGATCTTGGGCTGGATGGTGTTAAAGGCACTAGGGAAGTCAAGGAATGTAATCCTCACAGCACAACTGACCCCATCTAGGTGAGAGAGTGATTTGTGCAGCAAATACGTGATAGCATCCTCCACTCCCACCTTCTCCTTATACGCAAACTGAAGCGGATCCCGGGCGTGCCTGGTTTGTGGCCTCAGATTCTGTATTATCAGCCGCTCCATGGTCTTCATCACGTGCGACGTCAAGGCAACAGGTCTGAAGTCATTCAACTCCTTTGGTTGTGGTTTCTTCGGTACCGGGACAATACAAGATGTTTTCCACTGTCTGGGTACTCTTCTCTGATCTAGACTCATGTTGAAGATGCGCTGTAGTGGTTCTCCCAGTTCAGTCGCACAGGCCCTCAGTAATCGTGGGGAAACTCCATCCGGTCCAGCCGCCTTGCTGGTACAGATCTTCCTCAGTTGACCTTCCACCTGTGCAGCCGTAAACCTGGGCGTGGGCCAGGTCTCCTGTGAGTGGATATTTTCCTGTGAGGGAAGTAAGCCTGGTGTGGAGTTCTGCAGTGAGGGTGAGATTGTGCTGTCGAACCTATTGAAGAAGTTGTTCAGCTGGTTCGCTTTCTCCACATCTCCACTTATGTTTGCCCCCCGCTTTGCACCACATCCGGTGATGATCTTCATCCCATCCCACACCTCCTTCATGCTTTTTTCCTGCAGCTTTTGTTCTAACTTTCTCCTATACTGCTCCTTTGCCCCCCTTATCTGTACTCTGAGTTCCTTCTGAACTCTTTTAAGCTCCAACCGATCACCATCTTTAAAGGCCCTCTTCTTCTGGTTTAGGAGGCCTTTGATGTGACTAGTGATCCAGGGCTTATTATTGGGATAGCAGCGAACAGTTCTAACAGGAACAACCGCATCCACACAAAAATTAATATAATGCCAATAATGCTTGGTTAAAGGGCTTAGTCTTGTCCACTACAGAGTAGCCCTGCGTGACTAAAGTTGCTCAGCCCAAGGAAACCAAGGTTTCACATTATTATGAATTTGTCGTGGTGTGTTGGCACAACATGCAACAAAAACACAACATTCAACAATTACAAATAGAGAATTATATAAAATTCAAGTTAGAAGTACGGATATGGAATAAATCTGCATAAATACATATAGTGCCTATAAAAAGTATTCACCCCCTTTGGAAGTTTTCATGTTTTATTGTTTTACATTGAATCACAGTGGATTTATTTGGCTTTTTTGACACTGATCAACAGGAAAGACTCTTCCATGTCATGGTGAAAGCAAATTTCTACAAATTAGTCTAAATTTATTACAATTATTAAACACAAAATAATTGATAGCGTAAGTATTCACCCTCTTCAAGTCGATGCTTAGTAGATGCACATTTGGCAG
Organism: Hemitrygon akajei; assembly: GCF_048418815.1. NCBI lineage: Eukaryota > Metazoa > Chordata > Chondrichthyes > Myliobatiformes > Dasyatidae > Hemitrygon > Hemitrygon akajei. The sequence continues at coordinate 140,551,563 of NC_133131.1, forward strand.
CAATTACAAACTTGAGTCTGTGTGGATCGGTTTCTGTCAGCTTTGCACATGTGGACACTGCCATTTTCCCCATTCATATTTGCAAAAACTGCTCAAGCTGTGTCAGATTGCACGAGGATTATGAGTGAACAGCCCTTTTCAAGTCCAGCCACAAAATCTCAATTTGATTGCAGTCTGGACTCTGACTTGGTCACTCCAGGACAATAACATTTATTCTTTTGGAGCCATTACTGTGTAACTTTTGGCTGTATGCTTAGGGTTATTGTCTTGCTGGAAAACAAATTTTTTCCCAAGTCGCAATTCTCTTGCAGAGTGCATCAGGTTTTTCTCCATGATTTGCCTGTATTTTGCTGCATTAATTTTATCCTTCACCTTCACAAACCTTCCAGGGCCTACTGTAGTGAAGCATCTCCACAGCATGATGCAGCCACCACCATGCTTCATGGTAGGGATGGTGTATTTTTGATGTTGTGCGGTGTTTGGCTTACACCAAACATAATGTTTAGTCTGGTGGCCAAAAAAGCTCAATTTTGGTTTCATCAGACCATAGAACCTTCTTCCAGCTGACTTCAGAATCTCTCACATGCCTTTTGGAAAACTCTAGCCGAGATTTCATTGGAGTTTTGTTTCAATTGTGGTTTTCTCTTTGCCACTCTCCCATAAATCTGTGACTGGTGAAGTACCCAGGCAATAGCTGTTATATGCGCAGTCTCTCCCATCTCAACCACTGAAGCATGTAACTCCGCCAGAGTTGTCATAGGCCTCCCTCACTAGTCACTTGCACAATCACTTAGTTTTTGAGGACAGCCTGCTGTAGGTAGATTTACAGCTGTGCCATATTCTTTCCATTTCTTGATGATTGACTTAACTGTACACCAAGGGATATTCAGCGACTTGGAAATTTTCTTGATTCCCACTCCTGATTTGTGCTTTTCAATAATCTTTTCGCATAGTTGTTTGAAGTGTTCTTTTGTCTTCATGGTGCAATTTTTACCAGGATACTGACTCAGCAGCAGTTGGAGCTTCCAGATACAGGTGTATTTTTTACTCAGTCAATTGAAACACACTTTGACTGCACACAGGTCTCCAAAAACAGATTTCCATTTAACTAATCGTGTGACTTCTAAAACCAGTTGGCTGCACTTGTGATGATTTGGTGTGTCATATTAAAAGGGGTGAATACTTATGCAATCAATTATTTTGTTTTATATTTGTAATTAATTTAGATTACATTGTAGAGATCTGCTTTCACTTTGACACAAAATAGTCATTTTCTGTTGATCAATGTTAAAAAAGCCAAGTTAAATCCCGTGATTCAATGTTGTAAAACAATAAAACATGAAAACTGCTGGGGGATGAATACTTTTTATGGGCACTGTAAATACCAGCATGGATTTATAACAGAGGCAGCATTATAGAAAGTAGTTTAGTGTTTACAGTGCAGTGAAGTGACTGAGGTAGTAAAGGGAGGTGTGTGTGTGTGTGTGTGTGGGGGGGGGGAGCTTGCTGGAATGATTGATCAGATTAACTGTCGGGGGAAGAAACTTGTAATGATGGCATGAAGTTTTTGTTTTAATAGCTTGACACTATTATTTAATGAATTCAATGAATTCATTAAATATTGCCCATTACGCCACATGTCTTCCATCTCTGGTGGTGTTCAGGGCTTCCTTCATCATGTCAGTAGCTTCCTCTTAGTTTTCACTTTTGTCAGCCATGCAGGTCCCAGGTGGAGGCGGGATTACTGCTGCACTCAGATGTAGAAGGAATCTTCATTGCTGTTTCTGCAACAATTTTGTTTTACCAGTCAGGGTTGACAACCCTGAACTGAACAGCCAAACCTGAAGGACCAGTGGACCACCTTTATTCTGGCCACTACCCTTTGACCTGTTTGACACGGGCGACCCTACCATGAGCCAAAGCATAAAACCCTGACGCCAGCCAACGTAGCTATCTGGATCACTGAGGCGTGAAAGCCTTCGAACCCTACAACAAAGTTGTGGTCCTCTTGGAGGGGTATTATCTAATATCTTGGCTATTGACAGTACTTTTTAGTAGCTTGTGTATAGACAGTAAGGACACAAAATCCATGGTCAACCCTGGCCAACAGAGGCCCACACCTTTACAGTGCTTTCCAGAAAGGAGTTTTTTGGAAAAGGCACTTTTGCTGGGTGGGTAGTAGATTTTGAGCAAAGACCCAAGGGATGGGCAGAAAAGTATAAACAACCCACTTCTGCCTGTCCACTGCCAATAATTCTCAAAAAAAAGACAATCCCAGCCTTTTCACACAATTGCATTCACAGTCACCCTCCTTACACCCTGCAAAATTATCAAACTTGATGTGCTTTGCCATTGCTAGGACTTCATATTAATTTGATTATGAATTTTCTTTAAAGTACGATCACAGTACTTTATTCTCCCACTTCACCAAGTTCCCCCACTTGAATGAATTCCAGCATCTGCACTCTGTTGAAATACACACAGTGTCAGGGCCTTGGTTAACAAGGGGTAGTTACATTGGAGGCAGCTTGGAGAAGGATCACTGCTCGCTGGATAAGGAGTTTGATCTGGGAGGAATATTTGGGCGTACTGGTGATATGTTCATTGGAGTTTAGAACAATGAGATGTTCCTGATGAAGGGCCTCAGCGTGAAACGTGGACTATTTACTCTTTTCCGTAGAAGCTGCCTGACCTGTTGAGTTCCTCCAGCATTTTGTGTGTGCGTTGCTTGGATTTCCAGCTCTGTAGATTTTCTCCTTTTTGTGAGAGGTCATTTATTGAAGGATCTCAAGAAGATAGGTATTAGAAGAATATTTACCTGTGGGGGAATCTAGAACTAGGGCAGAGTTTCAGACAATAGGTTGTATGTGCCCTTAATACAGTGCTAAAGGGAAGTTTCTTCTCTCATTGGTTTATCAATATTTGGAACTTTCTTCGTTGGAGAGTTGTGAGTTATATAGGGCTGAGAGAGACTTTTAGTCCATAGTCAAGGGTTATGTTCAATAAGCATGAAAGAGGAGATTAGACCAAGATTAGATCTTACTTAAACCATAGAACACTACAGCACAGTACAGGCCCTTCAGCCCTCCATGTTGTGCTGACCCATATAATCCTTTAAAAAAGTACTAAACCCACACTACATCCTAACCCTCCATTTTTCTTTCATCCATGTGCCTGTCCAAGAGGCTCTTAAATACCCCTAATGTTTTAGCCTCCACCACCATCCCTGGCAAGTCATACCAGGCACTCACAACCCTCTGTGTAAAAAACTTACCCCTGATGTCTCCCCTAAACTTTCCTCCCTTAATTTTGTACATATGCCCTCTGGTGTTTGCTATTGGTGCCCTGGGAAACAGGTACTGACTATCCACCCTATCTTTGCCTCCCATAATCTTGTAGACCTCTATCAAGTCCCCTCTCATTCTTCTACGCTCCAAAGAGAAAAGTCCCAGCTCTGCTAACCTTGCTTCATATGATTTGTTCTCCAATCCAGGCAACATCCTGGTAAATCTCCTCGGCACCCTCTCCATAGCTTCCACATCCTTCCTATAATGAGATGACCAGAATTGAACACAATACTCTTAAGTGCGGTCTCACCAGAGATTTGTAGAGTTGCAACATGACCTCTCTACTCTTGAACTCAATCCCCCTGTTAATGAAGCCTAGCATCCCATAGGCCTTCTTAACCACCCTATCAACCTGTGCAGTGACCTTGAGGGATGTATGGATTTGAACCCCAAGGTCCCTTTGTTCATCCATAATGGCAGAGCTAACTCAAGATGCCACTTGCCATCTCCTGTTCTTATCCCTCTTTTTATTCTTACTTGCATACTTACTTACTGCCCATTACACTGCTGGTGTTCAGGGCATCAGACCCCTCTCAGTCTGGCCTCTATTCTTTGACCTGTTTGATTGGATGACCCTATTAAGAGTCAAAGCACAAAGCCCTGACTCCAGCCAACATAGCTCTCTGGATCATTGAGGCACACAAGACTCCAAACCTTATGCCAAGGTTGTGGTCTTCTTGGATGCTTATTTGCATAGAAAGAAGGTAATTCAAGTGCCAGTGGGACTTGATTACATATTTAAGTAACTAGGAACCAGACTTCATCGGATAATTTATTTAAAATTTTCTTCTTCACCCTCATTTGTAAACACACAGTACACCACTTACATTTTCCCAAAGTCTTCCATGCTGTGAATCATTTTATCCAGTAACCCAAACAGATCAGCTGACCTCACCTCCAAGCACTTGTTGAGAGGATTCTATCAATAATGTTTTCTTTTACAAATTCCTTTTCATTGTTTCTGCCCAAATGTCAGTCACAAGCCTCCCTCACAAAGGAGCTGACTCAATTAACAGTCTCTGTACTGGTACTTCGCACCAGTTGCTCCTTGACTGGAATTTGAATGTATTAAATAACAAAGCCTCAGGCCTCAGCTGTATGCTGCACCCTCTGGAACGGCATCATGTTCCGTACTTTACACTGAGGTTACAATGTGCTTCGATCATTTGTATCATCTGGCACAGGAGGAGGGAGCTGACTGCTAAGTGACGCTTGCAGGAGAAGAAACACTGAGCTGTTAAATTTAGAGTGCAAACTGATTTGCTCTGTATTCTCCACACACCAGAAGAACTCAGCCAGTGGAGCCAGAGAGAGTTAAAACACAGAGGAGAGAATGCAGGTTGGCCTGGAAAAACATGTTCCTTGCTCCACTCCTCCAACGTTTAATACTAGCTATCTCCCTCCTACCTTTCAATCCATATGAAGGGCGTGCCTGACACACTGAGTTCCACATTGCTCCAGACTCGAGCATCTGCAGTCTCTTGTGTCTCCTCGGGTATGCTAAAGACAGTGGCTGACCTCAGTCTCAGAATCACGATGTGCGTATTTCACTTGGGTAAAACGGTTAATCGGTTATTCATTGTCACAGTTCCGAGACACAGTGAAAATCTTTGTCTTGGATGCCATCCGTACAGATTATTTCACTCCAACACTATGCTGTGGTAGTATATAAGGGAAAACAATAGCAGAATGCACGATAAAGTATTATAGTTCCAGAGAAAGAGCAGTTCAGACAGACAAGAAGGTGCAAGGCCATAATGTGGTAGAATATGAGGACAAGAGTGCATTCTGTCATACCAAGGAATTGTTCAGTACTCTTACAGCTGGGGGATAGTAACTGTCCTTGAGACTGGTGCTACATGCTTACAGGCTTTTGTACCTTTTGCCCAAGGGGAGAAGAGAGAACGTTTGGGTGGTCAGCTGCTTTACTGAGGTAGGAAGAACTGTAGGCAGAGTTCATGGGAGGAGGGGTGGTGGAGGCAGGCTGCTTTCTGTGAGCACACTTTCTGCATTTTTTTTTGCTGTCTCAGGCAGAGCAGTTGCTATACCAAGCCGCAATGCATCTGGATAGGATGCTGTCTATGGTGAGTCAATAAAAACTGTTGAGGTTCAAAGGGGACATCCCAGATTTCATTGGTGAACTTTCTTGGCTGCAACATCTAGATGGTGGGACCAAGGGAGGATATTGGTGATGCTCACTCTTAGGAATTTGAAGGACAATGATTTCTCTAATATTGAAATAGCCAAATATTTTCCATTTTTATGACTTTAATGCTGTCTTTGGTCCTTTACCTGTACTTCAGCAAAATACTGAGGCACAGAAAGTTTGCATAGAGCCCACTTATGTTGAAAGGCCCAGGCAGTCTTTTGCTGTGTTCCATTCTCTGTGTCTATAATTACTTCATTCCATTTTTAGGACCAATGCAACTCAGGATCTTTTGTCTTCTCTCATTAAAAACAAACTAAATCTTGCAGACAATCTACCAATTACAATGAAGTCAGATATCTTTCTCAGGCCATGCAATGATAGCACTGCACAATTCCATGGCAGATAGCATGGAATGGTGGATTTGTACAGCGCAGAAATAGCTTCTTTAGCCCATCATGTCCATGTCAACCTTTCTGCTCTTCTATACTCACCTCATTTGCTTGCATTAGGTCTATATCCTTCTATGGCTGTCCTATTTAAGTGTCTGTCTAAATATATCTTAAATGAAATATTTTCTGATTCCAACACAGCTCCTGGCAGTACAATTCAGATACCAACCATACTACGTATAAAATAAAAAGATCCCCACCAATCCCTTTTAAAACTCCTCCTTCTCAGCTTACACCTATGCCTTCTTCTAACTTTTTTTATATACACACACATACGTATGTATGTATGCATAGGAGATGATAAGAAAAAGGAGCAGAAGTAGGCCATTTGGCCCATCATGGCTGTCTATTTCCCTCTCAGCCCCAAACTCCTCCCTTCTCCGTATCCCTTCGTGCCCGGACTAATCATCAATCTATAAACCTTTGCCTTAAATAAATCCAGTGACCTGCCCTCCACAGCCACCTGTTTATTTATGTGTGTGAATATAAATAGACACACACACACACACACACACACACACACACACACACACACACACACACACACACACACACACACACACACACACACACACACACACACACACACACACACACACACACACACACACACACTTACTTTGAAGCCCCACACCAGGAAGCATCTAGCATCTGGGCTCCACGGCGTGGGGGTCTGGGATTCAGGTCCCAGTGATCAGTGATGGCAGCCCCAGGAGGGATGTTAGGCTGGACCCCTCACGCTTACACTACATCTGCCCATAAAGGAGAGTGAGATGAACACAAAGCGCCATGCTGGCTTGGACATCGCCCAGATTAACAAGATCCACGCCAATGGCTAGGGAACTGAGACCATCTGGTGAGAAATTGGCTACCGGAACAAACAATAAACCGACGAGACTGGGCAATGTGGAATTATTGGAATGCTGCTTTAACAGCAACCCACATGAGAGAGGATACATCAAGCACATTTGGGGATTCTGGCAACAGCGAAGACCATCATCTACATTCGCGGAAAAACAACCGGTTACCCAGCAATCAAACGTTGTCAACAGAGGATTGCTTTCACGTCTTTAACTGGATTGCCCAACCAACCAGACATAGTAATATTGGATAAGGAACAGAAGAAAGCAATAGTAATAAATGTAGCAATCCCAACTGAGGAATCCCAATTCTTCCATCAGGAAGAAAGAATACGAGAAGCTGGAGAAATACCAGGGCTTGGAAGATCAGATAGAAAGGATGTGGAATTTTAAAGCCAGAGTAATCCCAGGGGACACCTGAACTGGGAGAGTAGCTCCAACAAATCCTAGGAACAACATCTGAGATCTCGGTCCAGAAGAGCACATTACTAAGAACAGCAAGGATACAGTGTTGAACCCTCACGCTCCCAGGCCTCTGGTAGAGGACCCGAGATTGAGACATACATACTACCCGTAAGGGGTGAGGAGAAAATTATTTAGATATGTATATGCGTGTCTGTATATATCAGCAAAGGTCAACCCTCATCGTCCTTTGTTCCAGGAAAAGCAAGCCCAGCCTATCTGATCCCTCCCCATGGCCAAAGTCCACCAATCCAGATGACTTCCTGGTGCTTTGCACTCTCGACAACATCCTTCATCTCGTGCGGTGACCAAAAATGCACACAATACCAGTCGTATAAGGATATTGTCCTGATGTGGGTAAATAGGCAAAACACCATGGACTGGGTGGCCTGAGCAGGCTGTTTCTGTGCTATACAGCTCTATGACTCTGCTTAAAGTTCATTCTAACCAGTAAGTATAATATGCAACTTGCCATGCATGCAACTAAGCACAGGTAGCCCAAAGCTAAATTTAAATTGAAGGCTTTCTAGAGAATGTATCAGGTCTGTTATGCATGACCTCCAAACTTTGAAGACAGTTTTACTTGGAGATAGATAAGAGTCTAAGCTAATGAAGATTTTTCCCTTTGATCCTCACACGCTATCAGAATCAGTGAAGGCAGCAAGGAGTTGGCTACCCATTTACAAAAAAAACACAACGATGACATTGACATATCTGATAAGAGTGGAAAATATCTAAAAATATTGCAGCCTCATTTACCTATCACAACTTCACACTACTCTCTTCATTTGCTATTCAGAAAGTCTTGTGGTACAGCTTACTACATGGTAATAGCTTGCTGATATCCACTGCTGGTTAATATGTGAAGAATGCCTGGTTTATTCAGGATATTAGTAGATCCTTGATATCCGTGAATCTGGACCCCATCAACTTGCTCATTTCTTTTCTCTCCCAGACAGACAAATAATTACATGCATTTTTCTTTTACACAGATTTGTTTAAAGATTATACAACTCAAGAATGTAGAAAGGAGAATCTGAGTTTTTGCTCAACGTTGGAAATTCTACCAAACTATACTCCATGGATTAGAGTGCAGCCAAACATGCAGTCAGGTAAAGTTTGCAAACGGCGCTGGATTGGGTTTGGGGGGGGGGGGGGTGATGAAGGGTGGTTAATTTTCACATACACATAGTCCAAATGACAGCATCTACATAGCAGAGCAATTGCCACATTATACTTAGTCTGCCAGCTCTGAGGAATCTGAGCTAATTACACCCTACAACATGAAGGCTCCTGAACCAGCATGGAGAACATCCTTCACCACTGCTCTGAACTGATTCTATACCTACAGCCTACTTCCAAGGACTTCTTACGACCTATTTCCTCAGTATTAATTTCACATGTAGGTTGTTTTCTTTTGCACATTTCTTGTTTTTCAGCCTTTGTCTGTTTATAACAAAAGAGAAAATCTGCAGATGCTGGAAATCTAAAGCAACACACACAAAATGCTGGAGGAACTCAGCAGGCCGGGCAGCATCGATGGAAAAGAGCACAGTCGATGTTTCAGGCCGAGACCCTTCATTCGGACTGAAGAAGGATCTCAGCCCGAAATGTTGGCTGCACTCGTTTCCATAGATGCTTTCTAGCATGCTGAGTTCCTCCAGCATTTTGTGAGTGTTGCTTGTCTGTTTATTTATAGTTTTTCATTAAATTATCTTCTATTTCCTTCTTCTCCTGTAAATGTCTGCAAGAAAAAGGATCTCAAGGTAGTATATGGCAACAGATAATTTCTTTAATAATAAATTTACATTGACTTTAAACTTTGAACCCCAATGCTGAATGAAGACTAGGATCCTGGGGATACTAAATGATTATTTTAATAGAGTCATAGTGCTACAGTATGTAGCATGGAAATGGGTCTTTCAGCCTGGTCGTTTGTGCCAACCAAGTTGCCTGACTGGAACAGTATCAATTGCTTAACAATTATCCCAAATCCTCTCCATTCCATTTTCTTCCGTCAAATGGAAATCAAGTCACTCACACATCACTCCCAAACCTTGTCTTTCTTTTAAAAGGAAGCTGATTGTGATCTGAAGACTGATGAACCCTTCATTTCTGTTCTCTTCAATGGACAGTTATGTAGCACAAAGAAATGTACCAGGATAATATGTTTCTCCATCTATTTTTAATCTGTCCTTTCAGTCAGATTCAGATATAAACTCAGTGGCCACTTTATTAGGTACACCTGCTCATTTATGCAAATATCTGATCAGCTAATCAATGCATAAAAGCATGTAGATGTGGTCAAGAGGTTCACTAGTTGTTCAGAACAAACATCAGAATGGGGAAGAAATGTGATGTAGCTAACTTTGACCACGGTATGAGTGCTGGTGTCAGACAGGGTGGTTTGGGCATCTCAGAAACTGCTGATCTTCTGAGATCTTCAGTCTCGAGAGTTTACTGAGAATGGTGCAAACAAAAAACACCCAGTGAGCACTAGTTCTGTGGCATAAACAGCTTGTTAATGAGAGAGGACAGAAGACAATGTCTAGACTGATTCATACTGACAGGAAGGTGACAAGAGGTATCAAATAAAGAAGCCACGGAGTGTTATTGTCCACTAATTAGATGTTGGGCTTCAGAAAATATATTTAACATAAATAACAGTACGGTTAGCTCATGAATGGCAGTAAACTACACACATGAAAGCTGTCTTAGTCTCCACATAATTAGAAAACTGAAAATATGACTTTTTTTAGAATCATCATCAGTTCGTTTTCAAAAATTCTACGAATCCTATAGGGTTGTACAGTACAGAAAAAGGCCCTTCAGTGTCCATGTTCATGCTGACCACTGAGGCTATTTAGAATTAGAATAATCAGAACCAAAGTTATTACCACTGACCTAGTTAATGTGATATTTGCAGTAGTGGTATAGTGCAGATTTAAAATTGCTATTAATTACAAAGTATATCGTGCAAGAAACAAAGGAAAAATGAGGTAGTGTCCGTAGATTGAAGGACTACTCAGAAATCTGATGGTGTAGGGGAAGAAGCATTTTCTGAATTGTTGAATGTCGGTCTTTAGGTTCCTGATCTCTTCCACAATGGTAGTAATGAGGAGAGGTATGTACCAGAGGGTGAGGATCTTTGGTAATGGATGCCTCCTTTTTGAGGCGCTTGCTCCTGAAGACGTCCTCAATGGTGGGGAGGGTTATGACTGTGATGAAACTGGCTGAATCCTCAAACCTCTTCAGCCTCTTGTGATCCTGTGGATTAGGGCCTCTACACCAGGCTGTTACGCAACCAGACAGAATGCTCACCTATGAATCTTTGTTAACACACTAAATCTCCTCAAACTACTTACAAAGTAGAGCCAAGTGCCTTCGCCATGATTTCATCAATGTATTGGGCCCAGAATTGAGTTCCGAGATGTTGACACTCAGGAAGTTGAAATTGCTCACCCTTTCCACCACTACCTTCTCGACGAGGACTGCTGTGTGTTCTCCCAACTTCCTCTTCCTGAATTCCATAATAAATTCCCCGGTCTTGATGATGCTGACTGTGAGGTTGTTGTTGTGACATCACTCAACCAGCCAATCTAGCTTCATTCATCAATCCATTAAGTCCATTTTTAATAGCTGTCAACATTCTTGTCTTATCTATTTCCTCCTATCTTCCTCTCTCCCCTACCATTTTACTTAGCAATGCCAGCAAGTTG